>NC_142145.1:48175000-49425000 GCF_024610735.1 Ursus americanus
ATAAAGTAAAAGTTCTAAAAATAGACTTTGTACAACTCCCAAGAGTTAAAAATATTACCAGTCTACAAGAGTAACACATCAGGTAATCAATGAACTAAGCAGACTGCTGTTTGACAGAAACTGGGCAAGGAACACTCCACTGCAGAACTCATTCAAGTATGCTGAATGAATGAACATCTCATATAAAAGTTTAACGTGTGAAGTTAGAATTTATGAATTATGCTTAAGTTCAAAGAATAGCTTGCTGCTACACTGGCAGACCAGTTTTACCTTGAATGTTCTAGTTTTTGTAGGAACAGGTATCAAAATAATAAATATGTAAGTAATGCTTTGCAGATTAAAAGGCACTTTTCACATAAATTACCTCAATTAATGAGTATTTCAACTAAATTTGTTGAAGAGTGCTGATAAACTAGTTTCTCACTGCTTCTTTCTGCAAATATTTAATGAGCTCCTACTATGTGTTAGGCACAGTGTACTTCCTATATGCCTTCTTAAGTCTTGAAACTATACCCCGCTGCCACTGCCCCCATTTTAACAGTTCCCTACCTAGTCTTCCTGCCAGTGGTCTCTTCCAATCCAACTCTTCCTCCATAGCTCCCTGGTAGCATGAAAATACCTAGGGGGCACTTTACAAATGACCCTAAGCGACCTCTTCTGCTTCCTTCCTCTCATCATTGTTTGTTTTCATCCTCTCACCTCCCTGCTCCATACAATTCTTTAGCCAGGCTGAACCTGCCTTTACATAGCTATGTATTCCTTTCTCTTTCTGCCTGACAAATCCATCATCCCTCATCCCTAACATCCCAGCTCCTGTTACAGCTTCCCTTCTAAGACTTTCCTGATTCCTTTAGAGTGTAGACAGTCACTTCAACCACACTTCATTCCCACTTCACAGTAATTATACCTCGGTAAAAAAATTAACACATCTGTTTCCTCCATTAGCCACTAGGCTCCTTATGGGAAGGGATATGTTTTCTTTACCAATGAATCTTTAGTCCTACTTCAGTACCAGGCACATAGTAGATGCTCAATAAATATTTACTGAATGAATGAAATAACTGGAGAACAAAGAAAGTGCCAAAATGTGTGCTGCATATTAGAGACGAGAAGTGTTAGCTAATTTCATTGGGACAACTCTTGGCAAATGTGGTAGGGAGAATTTGAAAAACGAACAAAATCAAACAGATGGAGAGGTATAGGGAGAATAACTTTAAAATAAAGCATGTCATGGCCATGATTACTTTAGGAAAACAATGCTGTACTTACCTTCAGTTACTCCCCCAATAGCAAGAGAAATAATAGCTAAAACGTTTTCACATGATGAGTGATTTATCTACCAACAGAGGAGAAAACAATTTAATTTAGGGGCCAGAGTCCAGACTAGTATGGTAACAATAAAAACATATCCTCTGACATTAAAGTATCAAAAATATAAGATAAACATATTTCTTATAGAAAATAAAATTACTTTCTAAGATGAAAATACAAAAAATAAGTAATAGTAATAGAATCACTAATTGTTAAAATAGAAGAAGTAAATAATAAGGGGGCGATTCACTTAAAATCCAATGGTTTTAGGAAGATGGTTACATTAGCATGATTATGGCTTAAGTCAATCAAGTATAGAAGCACTGAGGCTATAACTCAATCAATGGCACAAGGCAAAGGCAGGGCCAGGGGAATTGATTGTACTGGTGCATCAATATGTCTGAGGGTTTTAACAGAAGGGAGGTAGTGCTTACATTCCATAACATTATAGAAACTAGCATTTTTTTAGTGTTTGTTATGTGTTGTTTTATACAATCTTGAAAAAACGTTATATTCCCTCTTACAAAGGAAACTGAGGCTCAGAAAAGTGAAGTAACTTGCCCAATGCCTCACAACATGTAAGTGACTAGGTCTGAAGAAGAGGAAAAAATGAGTTTTGATACAGAATTGTTCAAAAGAAAGGAACACTGTATTATGTCCATTAAAAAAGGATCTAGCTTCTTGGGACACAACCTTCACTTAACCAAGAATAAATTGCTGAAAGTTTTCCTTTCCTTTGGGTGCCCCACTAATAGTAAATAAATTCGGAGTTTTCATGTTTAGGTTAAATTTTTTCTACTGAAGTTGGATAGGCTCTGGTTATTTTTGGATGCTAACTGATGAAGTTGCCACAGGAAGATAAGGGCATGGAATCCCAGTTCCCATGCTGAACATCCTTGAACTAGACCTTTCATGCTACTAAAGGATGTGTCACTGTTTATAGAGCAAAGTGAGAGGGCCCACCTTCAAATTCTAGTTCTTGCTCAGGAAAATCTCATTATCAACTTTTCTTATATTCACTTGGAGAGAGCTCATTTGTTAAACCAAACCCTTTAATTGCACTTGTGCTGTCAAAATTCTTAACTATTACATAACTCCTATACTATGATCAAGTCAGCTTTCACAAAGTAGCAAGCTCACTGTAGGAAAAATAATCTTGTTTAAATATCCATTCTGAGAATAAAAGCAATTTAAAAAATAACACTGATTAATTTAGCAGCAAAATTTTAACAATAAAGGAAAACATACTTACAATTTCTTCTTCTAGAACACCTCTGAAAGCTTGGTCAAGGGTACATTTTTTTTCATTTTCACTATTAAAAACAAAAGACACCTGCATTTTTTAAGCAGCTCAAGGTAAGTGTTAACGGCAAGTGTACTTCATGGATATCAATGCCTTACCTGCCAGGTAATTGGCTGAAGGTACTCAATAATGGCTTGATATTTTTGTTGTTCAGGGCCTCTCTGGTAGACTTCTAGAAAAAAATAGCATGTAAGTGGAAAGATTTTTGCTTATTATTTACTGAAAAACATCACTCATCAACAGTTTGTGTAACTGGAAATGCTTATACTTGGGAAAAATTACGTATCAGTCATTTCATCAGTAATTCTTATGCAAATGCCACTTAATGATAAAGACTCTAATACTTTAAAATCTGACAAGAGCTTGCCAACTAGACTTTCTCATTTCAGGCTCTCCCTCCTACCATTTCTTTAAATATCACATTCATGAGAGTATGCTGCCGTTTTTTTTTTTTTTTTTTTAATCTCCAAATGGCTCCTTATTTACCGGCTTTGGTTTTAAAATTTCATTGCCCCCTCTCAAGGTCCTTGATCTTATCTCCCTCAGTCTATCCAACCTTATTTCCTACTATCGCCTAACATAGTCTCCACTAAGATCTAGCTATTTTTTTCATTATTTTCTATCAAGTTCACTCAGTTTATTTACTCACTGTTCTTCCCACTGGCTTATGCAAATTCTATCCATTCTTCAAGACCCATCTCAAGCCCCACCTTCTCTAGTTTGCTCAGCCCCACTGACTACTCGCTAATTGTCTTAGGCATAATTCAAAGCCAAAACAATAAAAAGGGGCTTTTGGCTCAGTAGGTAGAGCACGTGACTCTTAATGTTGGGGTTGTCAGTTCAAACCCCCCTTCGAGTGTAGAGATTATTTAAAAATAAAACCTTAAAAAAAAAGAAATATGAAAGACAAAAATACTGCAAAGTCATTCATTCTGTGGAAATTCACATACACTTGGAAAGTCATCTCATTACCCCCAAGGGTTCAACTTACACTGGAAATGTCATTCCTGACTCCGCCAAGAGTAGACTGTATAATCTTTGGCATATCTCCTTATCTCTTGTGCTTCAATTTCCTCTTAAATAAGGGGGCTGTTGTAGATGCTTATTACTAACAGCAGGAGTGGAATCACCTGGGAACTTGTCAGAAATGCAAACTTTCAGGCTCCATTCCAGACCTACTGAACCAGAATCTCCAAGTGATTCCACTGCACACTGAACCTTAAGAAGCACTGCACTAGATGATCTCAAATTAAATGGTCCCCTCCGGGACTAATATGATATTGGATATTTCTAACAGTTACTCTTAGCAGAATTTCAGAGCACCAGGGATCACAGCAAAATACACAAAAAGAAAACGACTCTGAAGACATAAAATATAAGCTGGTTAACAAACCAACCCTCATTGTATGGGATAAAAAAATAACCTGCACACAAGAAAACTTTTTAATCTGGCGCCACGAGAACTAGGTAAGCACAGTTAAATACCTGAGTAGTTGAATCATGACTTGAAACATTGGCGCAAATACTAAAAACAAATACAGGCAAACAACTTAGAACAGGGTTCTTCATGCTCTGATGGGCAACGTAAAAAGTATACTGGGTCTGAAGTCAAACACCGGCGACGTACATGACCTTACTTTTGGGGGGGGGTGGTCTCAAGTTCTATCTCATCTACCAGGGCTAAGAGAACTTTGCCTACTTCCCTGTGCTATTCTAAGAGTTAAGTAAGGTAACCTGAAAACGCTCTGTGTTTCCCAAATGCTCAAACTACTCTTCCTCATTTGTAAGAATAAAATGACTCCAGCAACAATTCCCAAGCTGACTCTGTTTGCCTTTTCCTACTTAGGATCTCATCGTTAATCTCTTAGGATTGAGATACGGAGGGTTAAAGGGTGGTGAATAAGCAGCCGGAACCACCACCTGGCAGCTTAGGAGGCGGAGCGGGAGCCAGTTCTCGGCTAAAACCACTCGCGCCCTCACCCTTAAGCAATTTTGGAGACACCTGTCCGGCTAAGCGAGCACTGCAGAAGAGCTCGACCGCACCGGAGGTAGTCTGCGGAGGAGTCCTCCAAGCGGGCTACAAAGGCGCCGAGAACGCGGGGTTCTGAGACCTGCGGGCAGAAGGACTGCGGCGGACAGCACAGGACGCACAGACGAGGCAAGTAATGCGTCTTTCCCACCTCCCAGCCCCCGACGGGGCCGGGAGCCGACACCGCGGGGTATACACCCCAGTTCCCGCTTTACCCCAGGGCGAAATTCGAGTATTTTCAGGGAGAGGAGGAAAAAGATAGAGCCGGGTGAGGGCCGCACCCTCCCACCGTCCACTCACCGTAAACCGCGTCCGCGCTTCAGGCAAACTGAAGAGCGGCGGCGTCGGAGACATCTTCTCGGCTGCGCGTGCCCGCCACCGCGCTGCGGCGCCCGCCGATGACGTCAAGCGGGAGCAACGAGATTGCTGTCTCTGTGCGCGGCTAGAGCGACCTGTGAGCCAAGGGGTGGGCCAGCTGGCAACTGGGAGCTACTGTGGTGAGAGTTCAGCCGGGCTTTGGAAGGCTGAGTCAGCCACGCCGTGCTCAGTCCGGATTCGTGGAGAGCCCTTGGGGCGACGGCATATGGGCGTCGTCGCCCAGTAAGCTCGGTGCTGCCTGGCGAGGAATAGGCCGGGACGCGCACCTGCGGTGATTTTCCTGCTTTGGGGAAGCTGGGTGAATGACGGTTAGTAAGGCTTACTGAGGCGCGCGGGAAGGTAACCGCTGCCTGGGAATCCAGGGCAGGTGGGTTGCCTGGGAGTGCCCCAGACTGGGGAAGAATTGGCAGTGCCCATGATCTCCGGACTGCAGTCATTCTCCCCGAGGGAGTGGTCTTAGCTACTGCCTTGCTGAGTTGTTCATGGACCCTGTAGTTCATCGGGCTCTGTAGCTTAGGAGCAGTTCCCTCTTCGGTGAAATAGAAATAATGCCTGTTTCACAGGACTGTCGAAAAGCACGAATAAAATAATGAAAGCAAATGTGGCTTCTACGGGAATATGAGTATCATTATCAGTAGCTTTGTATCCGTTAACTTTGTTGCATATAGAGGCTTCTGCTGAAAGAGAAAGACGGAAGAGGAATGCAGTACTCGGCGCTCGTTTGAAAATGGGTGGCACTGCGTCCAGGGTAGAGAGGCACCCGTTGCAAAATCCTTTCTCAGCAACTTCTTCCTTTGTCTTCTCACTGGAGAGGCTTGACCAATGAAAAGCCAAGCGGCAGGAACTTTCTCAGTTGGAATTATGCTGTGGGGAAAGCACTGACGTAAAGGCTCTTATTCCTTTCTATGTGTACCTTCTCCCTTCATTGACATCTAACAAGAATACAGGAAACTTAACCAAAAGATAACTTTGCATAGTCTTGCCCTGAAGTGGGAATTGTGAATAATGGTGGCTACATGAAGCCTTACAGTCTTCTTTAGAATCAACAGTCATTCAAGTTCGTATAACTTAAATTCCAAATTGGCTGAAAAACCTGGTATTAATCGATTTAATTAGGTAGCTGATATAATAGGGTTATTATAATATTATTAACTATCTGGAGCATAACTAAGACCTAAGAGGTAAATAAATTTCTCTTTTTTACAAGGATTCAAACATAAGAAGAGCTGGAGTTTTTTGAATCATTCACCGAAGCCCAGTGACTTAGAATTCTGTTTGTTTATTCAGCAGACATCTGTTAGGCACTTTGTACACAGTGGACAGTGTTTGTTGAATGAATAATAAATATTTGAGCAAATGATTGAATGAACAGAATAATATAGCTTAATTCTTTCTTGAGGAACTCTGGTTGACCTAAAAGAAATAACTACGGTATACAATTTTCATGAGTAATTTAGATAGTAGCTGCGATAAGTGAGCAAAAGAGAGAATCAATACCATATGTGGTGTCAAGGAGGCTTTGCGGAGAAGATAGACTATGAACTGGACCTTGAAGGATTCCACTAGACATAGGTGGGAGTAGCGAAGTGTGAATAGGAAAAACCTTCCCAATAGAAGGAATGGTGTGAACAGAAGTGTGGAAGAGAGAAGGCACAGTGAAAGATAGCCATTTATTTAGACTATAACATTGGGTTCTGCACAGAAATACGGCTGAAGAGTCAAGCTGGAACTAGACTGTATTAATGTTTGAGGCCAAAGAATGTTATGGGTTTAAAATAAGCTTTTTATAGGGGTGCCTAGGTGGCTCAGTCAGTTAAGCATCTGCCTTTGGCTCAGATCATGATCCCAGGGTCCTGTAATTGAGCCCTGCACTGGGCTCCCTGCTCTGTCGGGAGCCTGCTTCTCCCTCTCCCTCTGCCTGCTGCTCCCCCTGCTTGTGCTCTGTCAAATAAGTAAATTAAAAAAAAAAATGGCTTTTATAGCAAGTTATTACTGGCAGTATATTTTGGAGTGGAGAGAAATGAACATGTTTTGCTGCTAATGAGTGAAGCAACACCAGGTGAAAGAGTAGGGGAAAAAAGTAATCATCAGGTGACAATGGGGAGTTATTGTTTAATGAGTGCAAATTTTAGCTTGGGATGATGACAAAGTTCTAGAGATAGTCATAATGATTACACAACAATGTGAATTACTTAATGCCACTGAATTATACACTTAAAAATGATTAAAATACTAAATTTTATGTATATTGTACCACAAGGAAAATTTAAAAGGAAAACCTGTTTTTAAAAAGGCAGCAATGTGCTGCTACATACCTTAAAAAAGGCAAAACCACCAAAACATTGGTGTGATCTTGAGAACTCAGGATAAGGTTATATTCAATAAGACCAAGAAGTAGAGAATGCGTTTTTGAAACATATGCATCAAAAACCACTATAGTAAGAATATTTTAGCATTTAGATCATGTTAATAAATGCTTTGTAATTCCAAATGCACTTGACTGTAGTACTTCATTTGATCCTCTATATGATATCTTGAGGTGGGTAATACAATTATCCTACAATTATTTCATCCATAAAGAAGCAAACTTAAAAAGATAGGGTTCTCGATAGAGGCAATCTGCAAAATAAGACCACCCAGGAGTTTTGATTCCAAATTTCGTGCTCATTACACTGTTATATTGTCACAAGTAATGCTCAAGTTTTAGTGAGTACCTCCTTATGACACTTTCTTGTACTGTTTCTATTTCTTACAACAATATTCCACATCGTTATAGAACAGTGAGGAAACAGGTTCATCTGTCCTAGCTCACATGGCTAGAGAAAGCTAATTTGGGGATTGGGCCTAGCTTTAATCCCAGAGCCTGTCTTCTTCTCAAGTCTTAACTCTTGAATCATTACAAAGCCACAGGCCTAAATATTGTCCCATAAATTATTTCCTTATAGTTGGATAAGGGAAGGATCATATTGTCATAACAAAACATTATGAGTTTTCAAAAGTATGTGATAACACTCAAAGGGCAGACATCAATAACTTATAGTTATTTAGCACCTGTTTTTCTTAGTGAGGTAAGGTGGACCAGTGACTGCCTCACTCAGCAAATACCTCCAATGAGAAGCGTAGGCTTGGTGGTTTAGATAAGTTCGAAGCATTCACATCACAGTTCCCCTTCTTTTCTTTGGTGTACACTCACTGGGATTCAAGTTACCGTTGGAGTGATGACAGAAAAGGACCAAGGCGACAGCTTAGTCTTCTTTTGTTCTGGTCTTTATCCTCTAGTCTGGGCCGAAGGAAATGCTCCCCAGCTACCTTAGGATGTTGGATTGCAGCTTTTGCTGGCTCAGGTTCTGGACCTTAGCCATCTTTCCCTTTCTCTTTGTAACTTGAGTGGATTGAAATAGAGAACTGGTGTTTGTGAGGAAAAGGTGAGCAAGAAGAATGAGATGCCTGCATTTGGAGAGGAGTGGAACTGTGAAGAATAAAAATGGAAGAGGGGTGGCACTTTGTACGTATTTGGGACCTAATTTTTGTGGGAAAAGGAGTTATATGAAAACTAGGCGTGGCTACTGCATTTTTTATAGGGTGTTGGCAGTTTTCAAGCATTTTATATTGTTAATATTGTACTAGTCATTTGATACATATTTATTTGAGTGCCTACTATCTACCAGGCACAAATACAATATCATTGCATTATATATGTAGTATTATATTTTATTAAATTGTAAGTACTGTGAATGTCGTTATCTAGTATACATTGTGAAATCCTGTGTGGTAAGCTTGGTTGAACCACACAGATGAGCATGATTCAAGATGAGAATAGAAGTCACAGAAATGGATGAATGGATGACTTCTTGCCCTGGTAAGCCTAGCTTCCATCTAGGGTTAGGCAGAGATTTTGCATGAAATTGTACCAATGCTTGGCTTGTTCCCCTTTCTTGTCCTGATTCTCTTTCTCCCTCCCTTACTGGCTTCTCCTGACAGCACCTAAACTATTTGCCCACAGATTCTCACCTCAAGGTGTGCTTCTGAAGGTTCTGACTGCGTTATTTTGGGTCTACCAAGAAGCAGACACTAGCACAGGATTAGTGGGCAAGAATTTGTTATGAAGGGAGCAGGAGCAGGCAGAAAAGCCCCCGGACCACAATGTGGGACTGATACCTGTGGAAGGAGAGAGGGAAGGAAGGAGGTAGGAAGTTTCTGAGTAACGTTCAGCTCCAAGAAAGGTCTGACTTTGCCCATGAGGAGTCCTCATGTCAAACTTCTTGTCAGAAGAGTCTTGCAGTTTTCCAGAATGAGCCTGAACTAGGACCTCTTCCGTGCTCAGTCACTGACTAGAAGCAGCCCTCGGAACGTCTGGCCTCCGTGCCAGCGTGGTAGATCCAGACATTAATTAGCAGCTAGCGCTGCCAGTCATTTGTGTTCCCTACAGCAAAAAGATCTGAGTGGAGCATTTTCAGGGCCACTACAGTATCCTAGGGTTTTCATATAATAATGTTTTATTCATTCATTTTTGGAAAATATTTTTATTTGTTTATTCTCAACAAATTAATATGAGACAGGCACTGTGAACAAAACAGAAGAGTTATTGCCCTCATGGAGCTTTTATTATGTGGGAGAGCAGATTTTTTAAAAAAGTAAATAAAAATATAACAGAACTTCTTTGTGTGATAAACGCCATGCAGGAAATTATAGCATCTATTGAGTGTGCTTGTGTGCTTGAATTCTAAGTGCTTTACATCTGTGAACTCCTTTAATCTTCCCAGCAACCTTAGGAGGTTTCCCAGTTCGCAGGTGAAGAGCTTGAACAGTGCTAAAGTATCTTAGCCCCATGGTCACTCAGAATCAAAGGAGTGTGAGACTCAGGCAGACAGTGCTCCAGCAGTAGGTAAATAGAGGTGTCAGGAAAGACTTCTCTAAGGGAGTCATATGTAAGCTAAAACTTAAAGGATGGAAAGGCATTAGTTGTATTTGTGAGAGTGGGATTCGGCAGGAAAAGGCAAGAAAGAACATCCCAGGTAGAAGGAACAGTGTATGCAATGGCTTGGGTTAGGAAGGAGAACCGAAAGAAGGCGTCATGGGAGCAAGACAGAAAGCAGTGGACAATGAGGTTGGAGAAATGGACAGGGCCAGATTTTTCAGGACTTTGTATTTCATTGGAGTTTCATTCTTCTCTACACTACTCTCGCCTTCTGTAATCTCATTGAACACACAAAAGTTTGTTTTAAAAGTTCTCTCTTTTTTGTATAAATTGTGTCAGTGAGTAATTTGCTTTCATTGGCCACCTTGCTTCCACTCTGTGGAGCATCTGATTTCCTTCATGTTACTGGTGATTTCTCATTATGTATTCATGTTTATACATGAAGGTCAGGATAGCTCGGTCCTAAGAGCTATTGCAGGGGCTGTTCAGCCGCTACATTTCCTACTCCTCACTTGCCATTCCCACCCCCGTGTTCACCCCATTCTTGTAACAGACAAAACAGTGGTGGGCATATGACTGGGCCTAGCTAGCAGTAAGTCTTTGAAATTTTTCCTCTGTGTCTGGAAAATATGGCTGTCATTAGCGTTCTCTTTTATAAACAACAGGGAAACCTACTCTGGTTAATGTTTTGTAAAGGAAGTTTTTGGGACGGTATCAAGAAGTTAATGCAACAGAGGCTAGAGATAAAGCTTGGGCAGGCCTCAGGGGAAGCAAGACATACCATCAGTCTTGGGGTGCCTTGTGGCTCAGTCAGTTAAGCGTCTGCCTTCGGCTCCAGTTGTGATCCTTGGTCTGGAGATTAAGCCCCTACCCGAGTTGGGTTCCCTGCTGAGCTGGGTTGGGGGGGAGGCTACTTCTCCTTCTCCCTCTACCCTTCCTGCCTGCTACTGCTTGCTCTCTCTCTCAAATAAATAAAATCTTAAAAAAAAAAAAAAGATATACTATCAGTCTTAAGATGTCCCCGCTAATGTCATCTTCAATGGCTTGGTTCTGCTTCTGGTTTCTGTGGTCCATGGACACTTGCCATCACATCACTGAACACTCACCAGCACACCACGCTGCTGCAGCTGTCCTGCATCACCTCCAATCCTAACACTTTGGACCTCTTCCTCTAGGTTCAAGTTCATGGCTGGGAGTATCTGATTGGCGCTTGTGTTCATGCTGCAGCTTCCAGAGAAGAGGAAAAGTGATACCTGTCCCTCCTTGCTTTCAGCTTCTGTAGTGGGCCCCATTTGGGATTTCCCTTCAATTGGAAAGGGTCTTTGGATGCCAAACAGTCAGTAGGATGATATCCATTGGCTATTCTGGTTGCCCAGAACAATTCTGTTACCTCAGAGGCTGTGGTGAATTTTGAGCTAATGTTGCCATTTTCCTTATCAGTTGGACTAAGTTCATCTGCAGGAAGAGAAAATGAGGCCAACACACAAAAACAGTGCTGAAAGATGGGCTATAGGAAATGAAAAGAGGAGGAGAAAGATGTTGAGGGGGGGAGGAAAGATGCAGTGAAGAGACAGAGATGGGAAGGTGTTGGGAAAAGATTAATTGCAGAAGAGTTGGAGCACTGCTCTTTTTCATGTCAGATGATTGCTTCAGTGCCATCGTCACGCAAATAATTAATTCCCTTTCAGAATAGTTTAATGCTCTTTGGAGTTGGATTTCTTTTATCTGCTGTCAAAGAGTTTGAATTAATGCAGGAGCTGAGCTGGGTTTCATCTACCACTGTGTAAGTTATTGTTTAGTTTTCTTTTCATTTCTCAATCCCACAAAGAGGAGGCTGGGCCACCCCTCTGATGTTCTGAATAGGGTGGATTGACTCTCAAGTGATCCAGTGCGCTGGAGATTATGATCCAGCAGGTGTGTGCCTTTACCAGGAGCCAGGTGAAACCTGTAGTTGGATTTTGCCTCGGAGAAGTGGTAGATCTTTTCCTGGGTGCACAGGCAAGCAGTAGGCATGCCTCCTCTTAGGTAAGGCCTGCCTTCAATGGCTGTAGACATGAATGTGAGCCTGTCATTACATGACCAGGAAGTGATCTGGTATTTTCTGTGGTATTGGTGACAGTAAGACCTCAGTTTATCTCAACAGAGCTTGGGAAGTTTGGGAGAGGGATGGAAAAAGAGTGTTTTGGTTTGGATTACCTCCAGAGGTAATTATGTCCACATAATTTATTTGAAACATGATCCAAGGAAGCAGTGGAAGTAGGGAGAATGAAACAGAGGAGGAAAAAGCCATTACAAAGCTACCTTCCAGCATCGCTCACTGCTGCAGGTGAATGGAGCTCAATGGCACTGGAGTCTTTTGAGAAGCTGTATATAATGTGCCTCAAAATTGCCTGCCCAAAGAAATGGGAGGAAAGCATTTACGCATTGACTTTGAATCTCTAGTCATCAAAGGCTGACTTACAGGCCCTTGCTGTTGTGCGTGCAGGAGTACATAGAGGGTCCCCACAGGGGTTCTTGAAATAGCACAATATTGGAGAAGCCTTGGGCAGAAAAAGATGTATGATGCAGCTGAGGTGAATCGCTGCGTGGAGCTGGCTGTCAGCAGTGGTGAGAGTAAAAAGTGGGTCCGGGGGATATGAGGCAGGACCAATGGAGCACTGTCAATGTAAGGGGAGGAAATATGCTGAATTCTTAATCATACGTAAGGGGAGCCAAAATAAACTATTTAGTTGGGTCTTAGCTAAGTACAAAAAATATAGATTAAAGTGTATAGATTTTAAGAACATACATGATAATCTCTAGTAGAATCTAAAATAATACGTATACCCCCAGATCACTGGAGAAAATAAGAAGAAGAAAAAAAATAAGTTCATATTAACAAAAGTTAGAAGACTGGAAAACTGCAAAATCCCTTCCCTTTCCTTCCCTAGCCTTCCCTTCCTTTCCCTTCCCATCCCTTCCTCTTTCTCTCCTCTTCCTCTCTCTCTCCTGCTCTCCCTCCTCCCCTCTCCTTCTCTCTCTCTCTCTCTCTCTCTGTCTCTCTGTCTTTCGTGTGTGTGTGTGTGTGTGTGTGTGTGTGTGTGTGTTTAATGGAGAAAGAGAGTGGGCGTATTTATTCGACCCTGAGATTGTGACCTGAGCCAAAACCAAGAGTCAGATGCTTAACGGACTGAGCCACCCAAGTGCCCTGAAAAAGGAGGATCTTTTTGAATGACTTTGAAAGTAAGTGAAATAGAGAGTAGAAAAAAAATAGAAAAAAAAATCAATGAAACTAAGAGTTGGTTTTGTTTTTTTTAAAGATTTTATTTATTTATTTGACAGGGAGAGAGAGAGAACATAAGCAGGGGGAGCAGCAGAGGGAGAGGGAGAAGCAGGCTCCTGCTGAGCAAGGAGCCCAATGTGGGGCTCAATCCCAGGACCCTGGGATCCTGACCTGGGCTGAAGGCAGCTGATTAAAGGACTGAGCCACCCAGGTGCCCCACAAGTTGGTTTTTTGAAAAGATAAAATTGAAAAAACCTTAGCTAGACTTGAAAAAAAAAAGATTCAAAATCAAATTAATAAAAGAGAAGACGTTGCAATTGATGTCATAGAAATAAAAAGGATCATGAGACTACTATGAACAATTAGATACCACTAGACTTGATAACCTATAAGAAATGAGTGAATTACAAGAAACATAACTTACCAAGAATGAATCACGAAAGAAATACAGTCTGTTCAGACCTGTAACTAGTAAGAAGATGAAATCAGTAATCAAAAACCTCCCAATAAGCAAAAGCCCAGGACCAGATGGTTTTACTGGTGAATTCTACCAAACATTTAAAGAATTAATGCCAATCCTCAAACTATTCCAAATAATTGAAGAGGAGGGAACGCTTCCAAATGAGACCAACATTACCTTGATACCAAACTAGAGAAAGGCCCACAAGAAAGAAAACTACAGGTCAATATCCTTAATGAGGATAGATGGAAAAATCCTCCACAAAATATTAGCAAACCAAGTTCAATAGCACTAAAAGGATTATACACCATGACCAAGTGGGATTTATTCCTGGGATGCAAGGATGGTTCAACATCTGCAAATCAATAAATGTCATAAATACACCACCTTAATGGAATGAAGGATAACAATCACATGATAATTTCAATAGATGCAGAAAAAAACATTTGACAGTCAAAAATTCCATATCCTTTCATAATAAAAACTCTCAACGAATTAGGTATAGAAGGAATTTACTGCAACATAATAAAGGTCGTATATGAAAAGCCCACAGCTATCATCATACTCAATGGTGAAAAGCTGACGGCTTTTCCTCTAAGCTCAGGAACAAGACAGAGACGCTGGCTGGTTCACAAGCTCCTCAGGAACTTCCCAGTTGTAATCTGAAACCGGCCCCCACAAGAGGAGGGCAGAAAAGACTGAAGAAATAGGCAGGCCACTCCAGATTGGTAGGTGGCAGGTTTAATAAGCAAGGGAACTTATATATGAAGCTTGACTTGGATGGCAGCGGGAAGAGTAGATCTCCATACCTGCCCACCAAATATTAAAAGTTTATATAAAGGCCTTAACTGGGTTCAGTCACATACACCACCCAGTTAGTCTTAATATCACATCACTTTATCATGAGGCTAGGTTCTTGGGGCAACCTCAGGGAGCAGGGAGGCCAAGAAGAATTCATATTCCATGGACAGGGGAGAGGGTGAGAAGCCTCTGATTGCTAGGTCCAGCTCAGGAACCAATTGGCTGTTATGTCACCTCATGACATCTCCCGACACTCTCCCCCTTGTGACTGGCTTTTACAATCTCACAGGCCCCCCTCTTCTGCAATGGGCCCTGAGCAGTCAGCCCACAGCAACAATACAGGCACATTTAAGAGAAAGCATAGAATAAGACAATAATTTTCAAAATCGGTGACAATGTTTTTTTCACCAAGAACCCACTGATCTGAGTTATTTATTAAGTTCCCTAAGCTAGAGGGTCAGATCCCTCAGGGCATTTACTTGTGTCCTCATGGGATTTAAATAAAGATGACACATTAGCTTATCAGGTATGAACATACAACCTTCTGTTTGGATAATGGCACAGGTGCTTCATGATGCAGTAATAATGTTCAAGGCTATCCTATTTTGGAGGATAGCTTTTTTCATTAGAGACATGTCAGTGTTCAGTAAGGACAGGCTTTGCTGGCTGTCATTTAAGGGTTGTTGGGTGAATTTAGAAACAGCTTCTATATGTGCCATAACATCCTCCAGGCCCATGGAGGGAACAAAGACAGTGGCCAAATGACCCTAACAGTAGGAAACAGAACATGTCCACCTGGCCATAAGAGGGAGGTTGGTGGTTTTAGGAACTTGACCTGGTTGTTCATACCATACATGTTGGCTGGGTGAGACAGCACTGTCAGGTGTGAGGAGATGGACTGGGGGCGGAATATGCCAGACCAGGACCCCCACTTTCTCCTCTCTTTCAGTGGTGCATGTTCCATTCTAGGTATAGTGTGTTTCAGCAGGTCCAGCTTGCAGCAGGACAAAAGGATCCCAAGGGAGATTGAGTAGTTTCTCTTTACCCAAGGATGCAAATTTACTCACCCATTCCAGTGGGATGTCTCTTTGCAAATTCTAGTAGATAATGCCTTTCTCAGGGGTGACAGTGCTTGGTGTTCCCAGCAGCATAGCATGTTGGTCCACGGTGAGAGTCAGGGCAATGGCTATTTCCCATGACTTTCATACCTTGATGGTATTGGGTGCCTTGGCAGAAGTCCCCAGTCTGGCATGTGGGACATCCGGCCCTAATGGTTGATCATTAAAGCCTCAGGCAGTACTTTAGGTCATCTGCCCAAGGCAGCTTTACTTATTAGTAATTTAGTCCACTGCTTTCATATTCTATTTTTCCTTTTTACCAACCCTGTTGTTTCTGGGAAGATGGAACCTCTATTTAATGTCATGTTTTTTTGCCTAATTGTATACTTGATGGCCTTTGAAGTGACCCCTGATCACTGTCTAGTTGATGAGGGTATCCATACATGGTACTCAGCTTCCCTAAGACTTCCCTAATGGTGGCAGCCTGGTTTTCATGGTGACTGGGAAAAGTTTGGGTTGGGCAGATGTGGTGTCCACACAAACCAAGATGGATTTAGAACACTTACTCAGAGGGAGGGAGCCCATATAATCCATTTACCAATCCCTCATTGGCTGGGAACTCTGGGGGATGGCCCCAGGCTCTTTTGGCAGTTGCCTTGGGTGTTGTTTAGAATACACAGGACATATTGCTATCATGTTAACCAAGTTACCATACTTCAAGGGCAATTCAGCATCCTTAGCAATATCCATCCCACCTGGGCACTGAGGTGGCCACTCTTTCTATGCATCCAATCTGCTGTATCTTCTGAAAGATCGGTTGCTAGGGCTTGTACCCAACCTAGGGCTTGTACCTGAATTAGAGCATCAGCTTCCTTATTATCAGTGCCTTATGAGCCAGAACATGTAAGACAGAACCACGTCAGGAGACCACTTCAAGACCACATTCGGGTCTTGCAGGCAGACCCAAATGTCCCCACATATATCCTGACCCCAGCAGGGCCCACTCAAGATCATCCATCCCTTGGCTTGCCATTGTCCAAGACATAGGATTAATCTCTTTAGAACAGCCCAACTGTTAGTACAAAAGGGTAACGGCCAGGGCTCACGAGTGATAACTGTTCAAACCATTCTGAGTTCAGTTCACTGGCTGCTGTGGTTTCTTCTTTCCTAGGAAGCTCCACCTGGAAGAGTGCTCTGTACAGTGTTAGGAGCAGTTGTTCTGCGGGGGTATATTGGATTTCTGTCCCCTTCCAGAGCTGGGACCAGAATCCTAGGGGAACTCTCCCTTTCTCTTGTCTCTGTCACGGTGTCTGGCCCGTATCTCCCAGAGTCATAGACCTCTAACTTCAGTGCTAACCTTCCTTGGGAGGTGCCCAGAGCTTTAATCAGCTGTACTAGTATTTTTGTCTTCTCAAAGTTGGCTTACTGCTCTGATCCCTACTCTTACATGTGCCCTTTCTTTGCCAGGGACAGAGATACCATACCAGATGGGGAATAAAAGTCTTCCAAACCCCCAAATCCTTACCAAGGCTTGCACCTCTTTCATAATTATAGGGGTTGGATAGGCTTGCACCTTATCAATCATAGCTTCTAGGACAATGCAAGCCACAGTCAACCAAATGACTCCCAAAACCATATGGGCCTTAAATTATCTGGGGCTTCACTGCCCATCCTTCCTCTCATAGATGCTCTAGCAAAGCCTGTAGGGTGTCCTACAGCAGAGGCAAATCTTCATATTTTAATATTCTATCATCAATGTAATGGCCAGTTTTACTGATGTGGGGAAGGAAAACGAGGACAGGTCTCAAGCTACCTTCCCATGAGATATGGCGGGACCATGTGAGTAGCTTTGAGGAAGAAGAACCTGAAAGTTTATTATTTGTACCTCCTATATGAATGCAAATTGATCTTAGTTATCAGAAAAAAAAAGTCTTTCCCACAAATCTCCTTGCAGATGAAGGACTTTTACAGGAATACTTTCTTTTGGTCAAACCATCAGAGTAAAACATGAACTGTCTATAAATGACAAAGACTTAAAAAATGGCTATGGTTAAAGATCTGATGAGAGTTCATTTTATTGTAATTGACAAGGAATTTTGGTTATTGCTCTGATCTACATTTTAAAATTACAACTAGTAATATTATACAGGATATATCAGATTTTTAGGAATTTCATACAAATAGCAAAGAAACTTAAGCATCATTTCTTATTTGACAGTACTTTCCATGAGATTTAATGTATACAAAAGTTACACAGTTATAAAAACTTAGCTCTTTTAATGGCGAAGACTCCATTTTCTTTCTTTTTTTTTTTTTTTAAGATTTTATTTATTTATTCGACAGAGATAGAGACAGCCAGCGAGAGAGGGAACACAAGCAGGGGGAGTGGGAGAGGAAGAAGCAGGCTCATAGCGGAGGAGCCTGATGTGGGGCTCGATCCCATAACGCCGGGATCACGCCCTGAGCCGAAGGCAGACGCTTAACTGCTGTGCCACCCAAGCACCCCAAGACTCCATTTTCTTAAGTAGTCAAAGACCTGATAGAGGCAAAACACAGAATCTTTGTTTTTTTTAGGCAGATTACATTAAAGGTAAAGAAAAACCTTTTTACAATTTCTTAGTAAGAGCAAACCTAAAAAAAAAAAAAAAAAAAAAAAAGCAGACCAGTAATCCAAATGCTAATTTTGTGACAGTGTACTTTTGGTATTAAAATGCTCTCTCTCTCTCTCTTTTTTTTCTTTTTAACTCTGTGGTCAGTGTTTTGTTTGTCTCCTGGGGTTTACATTTCAAAGACATGATAAGATTTACAGTCTCAAGGGAAAGAGAAATCTAAGTTTTCTTCTACGAGTTTTTTGGTAATTGCTATTTAAAATTTTCCTTTATATTAGGGGTCAGTTGGCTTGGACATGAGTCCATTTCCTCATCAATCACCACATTTTCCTCTTCCTTCTCATCGCTTTCCCAGAGATTCTACCTCTTAGCCTCTGAATCAGGCTTTATCCAAAGTATATTGTGCCCTCCTAGCTTTGCAAAAACACTTATAAAATAGTCTCCAACTTATTACCCTGCTCTCCTGTTTTGTCTGCCAGCCCCAAAGCTAGCGGACCAGTGGACACTTGCACCTCCTTCGCTAACCTTAGCTCTTCTAACTTTCTAACCTGAGCTTCAGCCTCTAGCTGGGCATGGTGGCCAGCCCACGGTGGCAGCTATGTTTGCCTCTTTGCCACAGTGTGCTATGTGCAATTTCTCAAACAAGCCCATTGAAGCAGCCAGTGTTTTTGTGGTGTCCCTGTACTCACAGGCTGGTCCACAAACATCAGATGTCTAGGCCACCTCACCCACAAAGAGGTCAACGGCCAACTTGGGATTTTCCTCATGGATGCCTCTTTCCCAGGGCCCATTCCTTTGGTTTCCTGGCTCACTCCCCAATTGTTGGTTCACGTTCCTTGGGAGCTTCCCAGGTATGATCTGAAACTGGCCCTTATACATGGAGGGCAGAGAGACACCGAAGAGAGAGGCAGGCCACTTCAGATTGGTAGGTGGCGGGTTTAATAAGCAAGGGAACTTACACATAAGGCTTATCTTCGGTGGCCACAAGAAGAGTAGATCTCTGCACTTGCCTGCCAAGTCTTAAAAGGTTATACAGAGGCCTTAATGGGTTTTAGTCACATAAACCATCCAGATGGTCTCAACATCACATCACTATCACAAGGCTGTGTCCTTGGGGCAGCATCTAGGAGTGGGAAAGGCAAGCAGAATGCACATTCCAAGGACAGGGATGGGGGTGAGGAGCCTCCAATTACTGTCCAGCTCACAGATCAACCAGGGGTCACTGTTTCTCGACCACTTTGAACAATGCCCGCTGGAAACACTCCTATGCAATGTAGTACTGGAAGTCCTACACAGAGCAATTAGGAAAGAAAAAGAATGAAAGGCACTCAAATTGGAAAGGAATAAGTAAAATTGTCTCTGTTGCAAATGACATGATTTTGTATATAGAAAACTCAAAAGACTATATCAAAAGAGCTGTTAGCACTAACAAATGATTTTATTTATAATGTATAATCAATATACAAAAATCAGTGGAATTTCTATGCAGTAACACTGAACTGTTTGAAAAAGAAATTAAGAAAACAATCCCATTTACAAAAACAGAAGAAGGAATAATACTTCAGAATAAACTTAACCAAGTAGGTGAAAGACTTACACATTGAAATTATGAAACATTGATGAAAGAAAATTTAAAAAACACAAATAAATGAAAAGATGCCCCATCTAATGGATTGGAAAATTAATATGTGTACTACCCAAAGTGAACTACAGATTCAATGCAGTACCAATCAAGATTCCAATGTCTTTTTTCATGGAAATAGAAAAAAATCCTAAAATTCACATGGAACCATAAAAGACCTAAAGTAGCCAAAGCAATCTTAAGCAAGAATAAAACTGAAGGCATCACATAATATATGTTTTCAAAATATATGACAAAGTTACAGCAATCAAAATAATATGGCATTGGCACTGTAACAGTTATATAGGCCAACTGAACAGAATAGAGAGTCCCCAAATGATATTGTGCTAAGTGAAATAAGCCAGACACAGAAAAACAAATACTGTATGATCTCATGTATATGTGGAATCTAAAAAAGCCAAACTCATAAAAGCAGAGAGTAGAACGGTGGTTGCCAGAGGCTGGAGTACAGGGGAAAGGGAAAGCTACTGGTCAAAGGGTACAAACTTTCAGTTGTAAGATGAATAAGTCCTGGGGACCTAATGAATAGCCTGGCGACTATAGTTAATAATACTATATTATATATAGATGGTCCCCTGACTTACAGTGGTTTGACTTAAGGTTTTTTGACTTTATCACAGTGCAAAAGTTATATGCATTCAGTAGAACTTCAAATTTTTTACTTCAGTCTTTCCTCAGGCTAGTGATATGCCCTGTGATTCTTGTGATGCTGGGTGACGGCCGCAAGCTGCAGCTTTCAGTCACATGATCAGGAGGGTCAGTAACTCACACCCTCAAAAACATTCTGTACCCAAAGAACCATTACGTTTTTCACTTTCGATACAGTATTCAACAAATTGCATGAGCTATTCAATACTTTATTATAAAATAGGCTTCATGTTAAATGACTTTGCCCAACTCTAGGCTAATAATGTATGTGTTCTGAGCACGTTTAAGGTAGGCTAGGCTAAGCTATGATGTTTGGTAAATACAAGGTGTATTTATTTTAAAGATTTTATTTATTCGAGAGAGAGCGAGAGAACACAAACAGGGAGAAGAGGGAGAAGCAGGCTCTCCGCTGAGCAGGGAGACTGATGCGGGGTTTGATGGCAGAATCCTGGGATCATGACCTGAGCCAAAGGCAGACGCTTAACTGAATGAGCCACCCAGGCGCCCTGGCAGTTGGTGTATTAAATGCATTTTGGACTTACTATATTTCAAGTTATGGGTTTCGGGATGCAACCTCATTGTAGGTCAAGAATGATCTGTACTTAAAATTTGCTAAGAAAGTAGATCTTAAGTATTCCCATCACACACAAAAAAGGGTAACTATATGAGGTAGATATGTTAATTACCTTGACTGTGGTAATCATTTTAAAATGTATATGTATATCGAAACATCATATTGTACTCAATATAAAAAAACCCAACAATCCAATTAAAAATTAGAGGAACTGCACAGACATTTCTCTAAAGGAGACATACTGATGTTTAATGTCACTAATCATCAGAGAAATGCAAATCAAAACCACGATGAGATCTAGCCTCACACTTGTCAGAATGGCCATTATGAAAAAAACAAGAAATAACAAGTGTTGGTGAGGATGTGAAGAAAAGGAAACCTTGTGGCACTCTTGGTGGGAATGCAAAATGGTGCAGCCACTGTGGACAACAGTATGGTGTTTCCTCAAAAAAATTAAAAATAGAACTACCACTTGATCCAACAATTCTACTTCTGGGTATTTATTTGAAGAAAACAAACACTAAGTCAAAAAGGTATGTACCTCTGTGTTCATTGCAACATTATTTACAATAGTCAAGATGTATGTTCATCAGTAGATAAGTGTTCATGAGTAGATGACTATAAAAGGTGTGTATGTGTGTGTGTACATACTCACATACATACAATGGACTATTACTCAGCCATTAAAAAGAATGAAATCTTGCCATTTATGACAATATGGATAGATCTAGAGGGTATACAGCTAAGTGAAGTAAGTTAGAGAAAGACAAATACCCTATAGTTTCACTACATGTGGAATCTAAAAAAACAAGCAAAACAAAACAGAAACACACTCATAGATACAGAGAACAGTCTGATGGTTTCCAGAGGGGAAGGGCACGGCAGGGTGGACGAAATATAGGAAAGGATTAGAAGGTACAAACTTCCAGTTATAAAATAAAGACATGGGGATTCAATGTACAGCATAGGGAATATAGTTAATAATACGTAACAACTTCGGTGACAGAGGGCAACCAGATTTATCATGGTGATCATTTCATAATGTATCTAAATGTTGAATCACTATGCAGTACAGCTGAAAGGAATATCATATTGTATGTCAATTACACAAAAACAAAAAAGTCATGATGTATACCTTAAACATATACAATTTTTGTCAATTATTCTCAGTAACACTGGAAAAAATTAAAAATTGCCCTACCAGATATCAGTTTATTACAACTGTAGAAATTAGATGCCATAGCAATGGTGTAGGAAAAGATAAATAGGCTAATAAAAGACTATAAGGAACCTCCAAACAGACCCAGATATATGTAGAAACTTTACATTTTATTGTATCACCTTGTAAGACACTGTGACTAGCAGTGTGTAGGGAAATGCGAGATTTCCTACGATAAATCATTCTGTGAGAATTGGTTATTCACATGTGAAAAAAATGGATCCCCGGGGTGCCTGGGTGGCACAGCAGTTGAGCGTCTGCCTTCGGCTCAGGGCGTGATCCCGGCGTTGTGGGATCGAGCCCCACATCAGGCTCCTCCATTGTGAGCCTGCTTCTTCCTCTCCCACTCCCCCTGCTTGTGTTCCCTCTCTCGCTGGCTGTCTCTGTCTCTGTCGAATAAATAAATAAAATCTTAAAAAAAAAAAGGATCCCCTGTATTATACAAAAAAAAATTCCAGGTGGATTAAAGACATATTATAAAATGCAAAATTAAGTTATTTAGAATATATCCTAATTACCTTGGAGTAGGGAGAGATTTTTCAAAATACAAAAAACATAAACCACACAGGAAAAGGTTGATAATTTCGGCTACTTTAAAATTAATTTCAACTCATCAAAAGACATCATAGTAAAAATGGAAAGATGGAACTTGGAGTGGTAGAAGATATTTACAACTCATATGAGCAGCGATTAATGTCTAGAATATATTGAAAACCTTAAAATCAATAAAAAAATAGAAAACAATAAAGCTAAAAATGGCAAAAGATGTAAACAGAATTCATACAGAAGAGGAAACATGAAAATCTGCTAACCTCACAAGGAATCGGGGAAATGCATAAAATAACGCAGACCTATTGTTTTCTCATCTGTCGGATTGGCATGAGTTAAAAAGCTGATGAATGTTGGTGAGGAAGTGGGGCTTGTGTATTCAACTGATGGAAATGTAATCTGGTCCAACCATTTTGGAAAAGATTTGACATTCTAGTGAGATTGAAGATGTAATACCCTTCAATCCAATAATTTCACTCTAGGTGTAAACACAAGAGGATTTCCTACATGTATATACGAAGAGATGTATGCAAGAATGTTTCAGTACTGTTGGTAATGCTGCAGGACTAGAAACACCAAGTGTCGATCAGTGAATTGGCGAATAAACTTTTAAATATTCAATGAGTATGTGAGACAGGGAAAATGAAGGAACTAGATGTACTTGTTTCAGTGGGAATAAATCTCTTTCACTAGGAGTGATCGTGTTTTATAATTTTCAATAGGAGTGTAATAGGCAAAATGAGAAATCCTGTGGAGGAAAGAGAGAAAGTTCTGTGGATTGCCAAGGAAAAAGCATTTTGCAGATGAAGGGTTTTTTTTTGTTTTTTTTTTTTTTGTTTTTGGCCATTAAAATATGATCATTTAACTTACTTTGCCTCTTTCTATCCATAACCCGTTATCTTAAATTCCATTGGATACTTTCTTTGCAGTAACTGGTTCTTACCACAAGAGGTCAGCATTTGCGTGGAAATATTTCCCCCAAAGTGACGTAGTGAAAAAACTGAGACCAAAAGAAGTGAACTTTTTGTGTTTAGATGTATTCCTGTCTGAAGTGGATTCTGGTCCTAATCTTCAACTGCAAAAAAATTTTTTTTTAATATTTTATTTATTTATGTGACAGACAGCCAGCGAGAGAGGGAACACAGCAGGGGAGTGGGAGAGGAAGAAGCAGGCTCCCTGCGGAGGAGCCCGATGTGGGACTCGATCCTGGAACGTCAGGATCACGCCCTGAGCCAAAGGCAGACGCTTAACGACTGCGCTACCCAGGCGCCCCCAAATTTTAAGTAAGTTATTAGAAAACGATAGATCTAGTGCTGCGTTAGGATACTTGGTTCTTGTTAGCTCCGAGCACCTAGCAGTTCCGGACAGCAGAACCGGAGAAGGCTCATCTTCACTTTGATGGTGTTTTTCTTGCAAGGAGTTCCTCTACTGTCAGTTTAAAAAATAAGTGATACATACCTGTATCCGGGGCAATTACGAAGTTATGATTATTTCATGAAGTTTTGTGACCTCCTTGCTAGCATGTATTATATTTATGAATACCTCTTAGAGGAAAATGAAGCACTTTGCTTTCAGGGCTGGAGGAGGTCTCCGCTGCTTGGTTCTGGTTAGACTTTCCACTACAATGTGTCTTCACCCAACTCCAGCTTCCTTCCACCCACTTTGTAAATGGAAAATAGCGACGAATTTCCTGTTTTGAAGTTAGACCTCCACTAAATTGTCAGTGTCGATGGCAATGAATCATAGGGAATCTAGATAGCATTTTTATTGGAACACTTTCCCCACAGTGCTTCGCGCTCAGCCTTGTACTTGAATGTCTGCCCTAATGAAAACAGAAACCTGATCAATCCGTTCCCAGCAGCTAACAATCCGTCAGTGACTCCTAATAGCTTTCAAGACCTGGTTGAATTAGCTCCACACACAAAACTATTAGTAATGTGGCCCTGACTGATCTGTCAGCCTTATGCAAAGGGTACAATATTCTTATGTATTACTTAGAAAGATATATGAATATTAGTACTTAGTTACTATATGCTGAGCACATCATATGTCATTGTCTTTCATACTTTATATACATGATCTCCTTTATTCCTTTTTGAAATATTGTATGCAAATGAGAAAACCAAGACTCCCAGAACTTAAATGTATTTTTTTTTTAAGATTTTATTTATTTGACAGAGAATACAAGCAGAGGGGAGTGACAAGGACAGGGAGAAGTGGCTCCCCACTGAGCGGAGAGCCTGCCATGGGGCTCCATACAAGGATGCTGGGATCATGACTTGAGCCGAAGGCAGACGCTTAACTGACTGAGCCACCCAGGCACTCCCCCCCCGCCCCCCGCCGCCGGAGAACTTAATCTTTACACAGCTGAGATTTGATCTTGAGTGTTTTTGACTCCAAAGTCATTATTGTATATTACACTTCTCTCATCTTGCCTCGCCTCATAACCACATACTCTGCAGTCAGAATGAGGAACTCGCAGTTTCTCCTCTGCACTAACTAGTCAAGTCCTTCTTGGGTTTAACACTTAGTTGTATCACCTGCTGTGGTTGGCCCTCCCTGATCTAGTCACCTGTGTTCGTTGCACCTGCTCTGAGTTCCAGTCCTGAGTAGTTGTTCTAGACTGTGTGTGAGGGAGTGTGGCAGAGGATTGGGGATGTAACAGCCGGTGCCGTCCTGGAAGAAGCAGGGCTCTGTGCAGTGCAGAACTGCACTTTTAACTGAACTCCAACAAGGAGGTGATTCTTCCTTTCAAAGGGAGCAAAATAAGTCTATCTCCTCTGACCCCAGAATATGGTTACTAGGAGAAAGAGAGGGTACTGAGAGAAGCAGTAACTAAAGTTTCAACACTGAGCTCCCAAGTTAGAGGGAATAGAAGAATACAGGGCTAAGAGAATAGAAAAAGATATTACCTGGGCTAGCAAATCAAATGAGCAGCTGTATTTAAAAGCTAGACTTGAAATGAACTTTGAGCTTTTGCAAATGTAAAGACCAAAGGGCTCTGGAAATAAGGAACAACAACCCCCACCCAAACTACTATGGGGAGGATTTGGGTACTCAGAATGGGCAATTCCAGAGAAATAACGTTCCTTTCTTAAATTCTTCTCTTAAGGTAGCTTATTGCTGTTTGAGCATGCTGTGTGGGAGCAGAAACTTCGATGGATTCTATCTCCAACATTCTCTTTTCATTGTTTTCTCAAAAATTGGAAGCTAGACTTTCCCTTAGATTTCTAGCATGAGTGTTGCCTTTCTTATTTGTTTATTTAGCCTTTCTTTTTAAAAAAATATTTTATTTATTTATTTTTTTGAGGGAGAGAGCTAGAGAGAGAGAGAGAGAGAGAGAGAACACAAGCCAAGGGGAAAGGCAGAGGGAGAAGCAGACTCCCCGCCAAGTAGGGAGCCCGATGTGGGATTCGATCCCAGGACCCTGGGATCATGACCTGAGCTGAAGGCAGATGCTTAACCGACTGAGCCACACAGGTGCCCCTATTTAGCCTTTTTAATTTAGCTATGGCTTCTTCCTCTTTTCTCTTTGTGGGTTGAACAGTTTTCTAGTTTATGAGACTCTAGAAATTTCCAGGTGAAAATGGTTCCATTTTCTTGAGTGGAAGGAATTCCTCAAAGAAATGGCCTTATTAGTTTATCATTTCAAGTATTTTCTTTTTATCACTCATTTTGAAAATGTTATGGGGAAGGGAATTGCCAGACAACTGTTCATATGTATTTTCTCATTTAATTCCCAACACAGTCCCTATGATGCTATTATCCCCATTTCGTAGAGGAGGGGATAAAGTCTGATAAAGACTGAATAGCCCAGTGGTAAGTGGGGAAGCTGCGATTTGAATAATATTAAGTCCAATTCCACTATCCCAAAGTTTCCCAAATTTGAATGAAGACTAAACTTTTTAAAAAATTTATAGTATATTCTAGTGTGTGGATAAACTTCAGAAATGATTGAAGCTCACTAGACCCCTGTCTTTCTTTTTTCTTTAATCCCCATTCCCTATTTCCCCCCCCACCCCCCACCCCGTACCTCTCCTCTGGTAACCATCAGCTTGTTGTCATAGTTAAGAGTCTATTTCTTGCTTTGTCTCCCACTCTTTTTCTTTCTCCCCCATGCATATACGTTTTGTTTCTTAAATTCCACATATGAGTGAGTTCATATAATATTTATCTTTCTTTGACTGACTTATTTCGCTTAGCATTATACTCTCTAGCTCCATCAATGTTGTTGCAAATGGCAAGATTTCATTCTTTTTTATGGCTGAATAATATTTCATTGTGCAATATATGTATACACACACACACACACACATACACACACACTACCTCTTTATCCATTCATTTATCAATAGACACTTGGGCTGCTTCCATAATTTGACTATTGTAAATAATGCTGCAATAAACATTAGGGGTGCATGTATCCTTTTGAATTAGCATTTTTGTATTTTTTTGGTAAATATCCAGTCGTGCCATTCCTGGATCATAGAGTAATTCTATTTTTAATTTTTTGAGGAACCTTCATACTGCTTTCCACAGTGGCTGCACCAGCTTGCATTCCCACCAACAGTGCAAGAGGGTTCCTTTTTCTCCACATCCTTGCCAACAATTATTATTTCTTGAGAATAAACTTTTTTTTTTTAAGAAAAATATTTCCACGGACACTTCATGTTGGCTAAAATTATTATGTTTCTTGAGTGAATAATAAAACTAGAAGTAAATATCTCATGCTTATGGCATTTATATAACTACAGAACTAAAAGCAAATGTACACATTAAATAGAATAAAAAATTCAGATAATATTACTAATGAACAATTAATATCATTTTCTTGCACTAAAATTGAGGCTGGCGGTATAAATGTAATATCGATTTTTACCATGAAGGTTCTTTACGGTTTGGTGTTTCTGTATGCTCTGTGATGATTCTATTTTAACATTATTGTTTTCTCTTTGAACTACTGTTAAAGCCCAAGATTTTTGCAGCACATTGGGATATGATTTAGCCTTTACTTGGCCTAACTGATTATTTTGTTATGAAATTCACCTCTGTTCTTGTTTCATTAGCTCATGACAACAAATAGAACTATGTTTCTGGAATGTTCACTCTTTGAGGGTGGGTCCTCTGTCTGTGTTCCCTGTTGTATTCTTGGTGTCTAGAATAGTGTCTGGCACATCGTAGTTGCTTAAGAAATGTTTAGCAAATAGAAGACTTAATTAAAACATACTTGAAGCTAGTACATTATTAAGTGTAAATGCAGGCCCTGAAATCTCGTGGTAGTAATAGATATTTAGATGGCCATCCAGATGGTTCAAAATGTGCTTATATTGCTGAGATAATATTTTGAGTTATTTCTTAACTGATTTCTGTGTTGTCTCCAGCCCTTTTCGTCTTACTTTAGCCACTCCAGCAGGTACCTGGGGTTCTAGTCCTGTGACCTCATGGGAGCGAGCTGGTGGGTCAGGGAAGCAGAGATTATTTACAAGCTTTCTTGATTGTTGTTCCTTAAGCCTTCAGATGAAAGAGCCAATTTTGACTAGACGCTTCCTCAATGTGATGCTTATCTTCCGTTCGTACCTTCAGATCTGCTCTCCATTTTCCTCCATCCTCGTCTGGGCCCTCGGAGGCTGATCCTGGTGAACTACATAACTGGGCCCTTTTGTCTTTTGGCTTCTTCTTCGATTTGGTCAGTGGGAGGCAGTGGCATGAGATTGGAGGGGCATACCTTAGTGGCTCCTTATCTGGACAGATGTCCTTCCTCCCACACAGTCCCCCATGTGTTGGTGTTTGGGTCCTGTGAAAGGTTGTGGAGTTGGGACAAAACCCCAGAGATGTGAGGTGAAGGGAACAACGAGACTTGAGGTTGTCTGACTTCCTGGTGAAATGGTGGACTCAAGTTAGAAACTAATAATGATAGAGAATGACGTAGGAAGGGGTACAAGATGGCAGAGTAGGAGGGCCCCAAGCTCACCCCCGGCCATGTTTACAACAAGGTATCACTCACATCGGAGTCAAACCAGAGAGCAATTTGAAGACTGGCGGAACAAACTCCACAACTATGTGTAGAGAAGAAGCTGCACCGGAGAGGTTAGGAAGGATAGAAATGGTGGTTGGGAGCTGCCCACAGGAGGGAAGGAGCTGCAGGCGTGGACAGGGCAAAGCACCAGGAAGCCCAAACAGGGAAAACGAATCTCCATAACATCTGGCCTTGAAAAGCAGAGGGGCCGAATTCCTTGAGTTTGTATAACCAGCGGGACTTGCAGCCTGGAGCTTTAAAAGTCAGCTGAGAATACAAGAGCATTAATTCAAAGGGATTCATGCATACCTGTGTTTATTGCAGCTTTATTTACAATGGCCAAGATATGGAAGCAGCCCCAGTGTCCATCGATTAATGAATGGGTAAAGAAGTGTTATGTGTGTCTATGCACATATATACGCACACACAGTGGAATATTATTCAGCCATTAAAAAGAATGAAATCTTGCCATTTGCAACAACATGGATGGAACTAGAGAGTATAATGCTAAGTGAAAGAAGTCAGAGAAAGACAAATACCACGTGATTTCACTCATATGTGGAATTTAAGAAACGAAACAAATGAGCAAAGGAAAAAAAAGTAAGAGAGAGAGACAAAGCAAGAAGCAGACTCTTAACTATAGAGAACAAACTGATGGTTACCAGAGGGGAGATGGGTAGGGAGATGGGGGAAGTAGGTGATGGGGAAAGGGAGTGCAGTTGTTGTGATGAGCACGGGGGGATGTATGGAAGTACTGAATTATTGTTTTGTACATCTGCGACTGACATAACATATAGTTAATACAACATAATATAGTTAACTGCATGTTAACTAACGGAAATTAAAATAAAAACTTTAAAAAAAAGTCAGCTGACTCAGCACTGGGTATGCTAGGAGGGTGATTGATAACTGGGTCTGCACCCTTAAAGAGATGACCTCCCCCCCAAAAAGAGAGAGAGAGACGATTAAGTATATTTTTCCATACATAAATTTGCATACTGAGATTCATACCCTCCATGACATGTTTTTAGAAGGTTGTCATTACAATGGAAACTCAAAAATTTTAAATTGTCATAGTGAGCTCAGTGGACCCCATCTAAGAATCCGCCTTGAGATACACTGCATTATGTCATGCTTTTAAACTTTGGGTTATAAAATTCTAGAAGCTGGTTTCTGTGTGTGTGAATGAAAGTTATGATTAAAAGTTATACTCAGGCTGGGGCACCTGGGTGGCGCAGTCATTGAGCGTCTGCCTTCGGCTCAGGGCGTGATCCCGGCGATGTGGGATCGAGCCCCACGTCAGGCTCCTCCGCTGGGAGCCTGCTTCTTCCTCTCCCACTCCCCTGCTTGTGTTCCCTCTCTCGCTGGCTGTCTATCTCTGTCAAATAAATAAATAAAATCTTTAAAACAAAAGTTATACTCAGGGAGGCAAGAGGATAGAGTGGATAAGAATGAGGATCTGGACTCAGGCGCTCATGCAAAAAGGAATAAGGCATTTATCTGCTTCCAAGCAGATGGCTTGCCATTAACCAAAAAACCCATTTCTTCTTTTTGTTGGGTGTGCACCTAGACCTCTCTTGTGCCCCCTCAGGTTGGCACAGAATGCAGCTAAGTTCTAGCCAATGGTTTGTGAGTGGAAGTTTGCAGGTCACTTTCGAGCTAGGGCTTTTAAGAGGAAGGTGTGCCCTCTTCATACTTGTCCCCCTTAGTGTCTCGATGCCGAAGATGACACGGCTGTGGAGAGGACACTGCCACAAAATGATGGAGCCCGAGTTCCTGAGTCGCCCTGTGGAGGAGAGCTGCCAAAGACTAGGAATCTGTCTCCCACGTTGAATTATGCCAAGAAATAAACTTCTGTGTTCTGTAAGCCATTGTAGCCCTTTTTTGAGGGGCTGTTTGTTATAGCAGCTAGTGTTATCCAAATTAAATACATTCTTTTCATAACTATAACCATGATGGAACACACGGAAAGAGGGGATTCCTGCAGTCAAATATGTTATCTAGTTGGATTCAGATTTCCAGAAGGGGAAGGAAGGGGAAGAAGCTAAAAAAATGGAAAGCCTTCACATCTTGCTTTCTTTCCTGAAGCCAGACCCTTTCCAGGTCCTCCTGGTCTCCCTGTTGTGTCTCACCCTGGGCAGTGTTTTCCCCCCACCTCTTCTCCATCATTTTCTTTGTTCGTTTTGCTCCCAGGCAGCAGCCTCCTCAGCTCAACCATGAATGACATCCGCTAGAAGTGCTGGCCCCTTTTTAGATCTGGGTCATGCTTTGTGTGTCTTTCCGCATTAGTGTGACAAAGAGCTCTTCCTGACCCTCTGGTTCTTTTCCCAAATGATCCACTGGCAATTTGTACGGTGAAAAGTTGGTCTTCCAACAGTCCATAAGTAATGTGACTTACTAATCAAAGGAATTTCATAATACACGGGGCACTTAAATTGTTTCATTTAAATAAGTTGTATTGTTATTTTTTGAAAACATTTTTAAATTCCAGGTTAGCTGTAGATCTACCTCTTGAGACAAAATACCTGACTTTCAATCAGCACTTTTTGCCATGAAAGGCCGACTCCTTCACTAAATGGCAAAACCAGGTAGTGTCCCATAGTATTTTATCACCGTCCTCCAACCTGATAATGGATTTGACAGAGACACTTCTCAGGACACAAGCAAACACCCATTTAGCACGTCTGTATATACCCTTAGACCAGCCCATCCGGAGTGGGCACGAGTGAAGATAGGTTCTGAGCACGCTGTCCTAAATGAGATCTGATTTAGGGCAGCACGGGGAGGCCTGGTTCGGGTCAATTCCAGTGCAGCCCTGCTCCAGGCTCTGTCTGGAGGCCTCCCCAGAGGGGAGGTGTGGGTGGTGTCCAGTTCTCTCCCTTCTCCAGGGCACTGCCAATCTGTATCCTTGGCTCGAAAGGTGTAATAACACAACTCAAAACAAATCGTAGGCACATTTTTACCTGGAGTTGCCAACTGTCCTGGATTGACCGTTCTCATCCACAAAGTAAGCCTGGATCTTAGAGAAAAATAAGTGCTTCAGAAGCATTTGGAATTCTCTCTCTCTCTTTTTTTTTTTCAACTCCCAAAGCCTGAGACCAAAAGAAGGCAGTACTTCTAAGTCGCTATATGTAGATTCAAGTGCCTGCGTTGATAATATTTGGTATCAGGACTTCATTTTACATTTTAAAATAATATTCCAACTCTGAAAAAAATTACTCTTTTGGCAGGTTTTCAGGAAAGAAATGTTTACCATGTGAGACTTTAGAAAAAAAGGAAGGGAAATTAGTCACTCAATACTTCGAAGCATCCAGCAACTTCAAAATCCCTGGAAAAATCAACACAAAGCAGACCTCTTACAGATTTCTTAACTTTTCTATTCTCTTAGGAATGCCAACCTCTCAGCTGGCTGGAGCACAATTTGCGAGCCAGGATTGGCCCAAACCAAACTGTGGTTTTTTTCCTTCTCCTATAGCAAGGGCATTCGAACGGGCAGTCGCAGCTGCAGCTTCGAGTGTGCCCCCCACAACTGGACAGAGTGGGGTCTGGCGCACGGCGATTTTTGTGACCTGCTCTGTAGAGGGTGTCACGTTCTGGCCAGTCGCTCGAGGAGGAGCGACCACCCACTGGGCAGAGCCTTGCGGGAGAAGCCATGTGTTCCCCAGCCCAGTGCTGCTCTCCGGGTTGGCAGGGTGGGTCGCCAAGGAAAAGTACAGACTTACGTGCCAAAGGGCCTCACTCATATCACGTCTCTGCCCAGAACCTACCACCGCAGAAAAGTTAACTAGCCACCTACCATCCATTTACCAGCACAGTGGAGGAGAAGGATGACGGATCTCAGTGCTCGCTGGGAACGCACCACCGTCATGTGAGAACCCCCGTCGGGGTGGCCTTCACAGAAAGTGGTGACGGCAGTTGTTCCAGTGGGCAGAGATACAAACGGCACACTTGGAGGTTCACTTTATATAGGGGGAGAAGCCGCTTGAGTTGCAGATGGCCATGAACTGGGGAACAAGGGTAAATGGCTTGGCTGCTTGGTCAGGGCCCCGAAGGAACCAGATTGGAAGGTCCGTGATCAGGTAATCTGGGGAAGAGGGATGAGATTATGGGCTCAAAGTGTGTGTGTCCTCGTATCCTACCTTAATGCCCACCAGAGAACTTCCACTGCAGAGGGAGCGCTCAATAGTGAGGTAGACAAGAAGTCTGATTTTGTGGCTATGGACAAGTCATGACGAGCCTTGAGGACACCAGACCACCCACTGGGTGGCAGAGTGGTATCAATTTGATTAGTCCGCACCAGAGCTGACACCTACCGTGCCCCTGTGTCTCTGTTAGAACCACCATCCGAGGGCTCGCAGAATTCCTGATCTATAGATGGGGCATCCTGCATAACACTGTCGCAGTGGGTCCCTGACCAGGAGAGCCACTGGGCTCGTCAGGTATGTGCTTACCCAGGAGTAGCTAGTGCAGTGGGACAGGGAAGAGATTATTGAAGGCTCAGCTGGGGTGCCAGCCTTGGGACAATAACCCGTAGGGTTGGGGTGCGGCTGTCCTCACTGTGTAGTATACACACTAACCCCGTGATTGTGGTGCTGTGTTCCCAGTACCCAGAATTCACAGAGACAGGAACCAAGGGGAAGAAGCAGGTGTGCAGCCTCTCCCAGTCACTGCTTCTCAAGCTTGCAACCTCAGGCTCTGCCATATTAAAGTGCCTGCTTCCCACAAGGGAAGCGCTGGGCAGTGTGTGAACTTGGAGCTGGGACTACGGCTGGGTCATTTTAGTCTCCTCATCTCAGTGGAAGAACTGACAAGGAAGAGAATTACTGCATTGGTAGGCAAAGTTGACCCCAATCACCATGAGGAGTGGGTCACTTCTAAATAATAAAAGCATGGAGGAATTGACTAGAACGCAGAGGACTCATTTGGGTGTCTCCTGGTGCTTATCCAGGAGTAAGGGTAAGCCTGGGATCACAGTAAATGGGCAACCTTAATAGCTAGCTGTGGCTTGCTGAGGGCAGGGCAGCTCAGGGCTCGGGCCGAGGTCCTAGATAATCAGGCAGGCAGCCTCGGCTGTGTGGAGCACCGGCCAGGGGGGACCGAAATTAGAATCGGTGGTAGAGGACGGAAATGAAGACTTTATGTTGAGATCTGCTTTCCAGGGAACTCAAGAAAGATCCCTAGCACCTGACATAGGACCGTGAACAAAGCCGGGAGGCCCTCTGGTAGACTACATGAATCTTTGGTGAATATAGGATTGCACGAGTGCCTTGTGCTCTGTCGTAAAGGTGCTCAAGTTAATTCACGTTTGAGACGTGCTTAGGGAGCTCGGCAAAGTCTGTATATTAGCACGTGGCGCCCCAGCCAGTTTGAGCAGGGTTCACTGCCTGTCCCTCCCACAGAACTAGGGTCTCGTGGTGAAGGCTCACACACAGCTTTGGAAACGCACCAAACCACCTCTCTGCTTGCCTCCCCAAGCCACTGTGTCACCAGCAGGAACTCATTATGCCCTCAGAGTCGGAGCGACAGAGAGAAATACAATCCTTCAGGCTTAACCATTTTCTTTCCCCCAAGTAAAAAAGCCAAGTCACACATGGCTACAATTTGGATGCTGTGTCACTTTCCCACTTTATTGCTCCACACATAAACCAGTTGAATGTTTTTGTGACTGAATGAATTTAGTTTTTCAATTATCCCATGTACCTTATCCCAATAAATTACCAAAATAAACAGCAGGCATAATATAATTACAGTGTTGACAGTGGTCTGAGGCTTAGCTAGATGAAAAATTGCTCTCCCTCCAGCCCTTCATTTCTCTTTCCTGGGATCTGCTGGTGGGAGGTGAATTCTCCAACACGTGAGCTATCTTGTTGACATGCAGTCCTGGGTGTGGGTGGACCCGGAGGTGTTTTGCCTAACCGTGAAAGACTTTGAATAAGGTCCACAATCTATCAGTCTCTTATGCTCTTCCCATCTTTTTTTGCTTTCTCTTAGTTTTTGACATTTTGACAGTCTGGTTCAGTGACTCTCAGCTCTTTTGTTTCTAGTTCATTATCCCATTCTAGAATTTTGGTGGCATGCTTGAAGAGATTGAAACACTCAGGAAACAAGCCATACAATGCCACGTGATCACTGCTGGGGGGAGTGCTTGCTCGTGGGGTCTGTGAAAGCAGCCACAACTACTGCTTCATTCACCTGGTAGTTTTTCAGACCCAAGGGGTTGTTTGAGATGACCTTTTCACTGCCCTGGCCTTTTGTTCCCTAAAATTTGCCTTTAGTCCTGGGTTGATAAAAATCTGTATTTTGCTGCCTTCCTGTATGTTTCACGTAGCGCTAGGTTGCTTTTCACAACCATCTCACCTCTGTGTTTTCTCTTTTGAACAGCTCTGTAACAGGAAATATTGTGCCAAAAAATGAAATTTACACCTTGCTCAATATTTGACTTCAGATTAGCAATGGGTTTGCGAGATGCCACAGTCCTATATATGACCCATCGGTTAGAACCCTGGATCTAGCTAGTAGTGGTGATTTCTATGAAGAAGACAGTATGAGTTACCTGTGTTAAGAGAAAATGATGCAAAACTTAGAAATAAAGTAGAAGGATGAATATTTATGCATGTGAATGTCATGGGTCAAATTGACCAGCAAACCCATTCAAAGAGCCATCCAAACCTCTAGGGGAATGACACTTTGACAACTTTGTTGAGTATGGGTCAGACCCCATAGAGCTAGATGGTAATGAAGGTAATTGATACACTGCCAGTGGTTTTGGTCCAGAAGGGCAGATGGTTTCTGTCTGGCTGAAGAGAGAACTCCAAAGATTATGGCCCTATTGCCCTGTAGGGTAGTTTTATATCTAACTTAGCAACTTAAATTTTTAAAAAAATAGACCATTTTTTAAAGATTTTATTTATTTATTTGAGAGAGAGCATGAGCAGGGGGGAGCAGCAGAGGGAGAGGAAGAAGCAGACTCCCCGCTGAGCAGGGAGCCCGATGCAAGACTCGATCCTAGGACACTGGGATCATGACCTGGGCTGAAGGTAGATGCTTAGCCGATTGAGCCACCCAACGGCCCTAGACTGTATTTTTTTAATAACAGTTTTAGATTTACAGAAAAATTGAGAAGCTAGTACAGAGGATTGCCTTATACCGTACCCACTTTTCCTTATTTTTAACATCTTATGTAAATAGGGTACATGTGTCTTAAATAGTGAACCAGTATTGTTACATTATTATTAGCCAAACTCCATACTTGACCTAGATTCCCTTAGTTTTGACTCGGTGTCCCTTTCTGTCCCATGATCCCACCAGGATACCACATTACATGCAGTGGTCAGGTATCCATAGGCACTTCTTGGCTGTGGCAGTTGCTAGATCTTTCATTGTTTTTGATGACCTTGACAATTTTGAGGAGTCCTGGTCACATATTTTACAGGATGTCCCTCTATGGAAAAGTGTCCAGTGTTTTTGCATGATTAGACTAGTTTTATGGGCTTTGGGGAAAAGACCACAGAAATAAAGTGCCATTTTCATTACATCCTATCAAGGGTAGGGTACATCCTATCAACATGATATCAGAATGATATACGACTACGAGTGTTGGCCCAGAGCTCCTGGCAGAGTAGTGTTTGTCAAGTTTCTCCACTGCACACGTCTCTTCTTTCCTTTCAACTCTGTCCCCTGTGGAAGGAAGCCACGGCACGTAGTTCATTCCTAGAGAGTCCAGAGTTTTGCTCTGCCTCCTTGGGGGTGGAGGATCTGCGTAAATTGTTTGGAATTCTTTTTCATGGGGGGTTTGTTTCTTCTCCCCACTTACCAATTTATGAAACCATTTACTTGCGTCCTATTTAGATGGACACATGGCTACTGGGCACCGGGTTTATTTGTTGCCAATGGGGTATTGTTTCTCCTGAGCCCTCTCAGCTGACAGCAGGGAAATGTATGTGTGAGTATCAACCTGTGTGTACACATGTGTCTGTGAATATTTCTGTATGTAACCATCTGTAGCCATATAAAACCACACAGGAGTTCTCACCAGTGTCTCCAACTCCAACCACATGAGTCATTCTAGCCTCCTCCCCCGGATTCCCTGTAAATTCTCCCTTCAAGAGTGAGAAGCCCAATTCCCACCACCCACCATGCATTCACTTAATTGTTCAATTCTAGGACTCACGTAATGCAGTATCAGAATTGTTCATCCATGCCCCCATGGGAAACCATTTTATTGGCTGCATACAGTGCTTACACCCAGCTCCTTCGGCCTTTAGTCTTACTGATTCCACTCATCTCCAGAGTTACTTAGGTCAGCACCCCCCCGCTCCCTCTCCAGTGAGGTTGTTTCACAGGTTTGTCATATGGCCAGATTCTCATGTCATAGTCAGCTTTCCATCCTGGGATCCCCCAAGCTCCTAAATGATTTTTTAAAAATTTCCCACACGTTAGGATGCCCTCTTTGTGCTGGAAAGCTCTATGGGCTTTGATAAACGTATAATGTCAAGTATCATAGAGTTTTACTCTCCTAAAAAAATCCTCTGTATTCTACCTCTCCATCCCTCTCTTCTCTCTCCCCGCCCCTCTTGGCAACTGCTGATCTTTATACTGTTTCCATAGTTCTGCCTTTTCCAGAACGCCCAATAATTGGAATCATACAGGATTTGGCCTCTTACTTAGCAATATGCATTTAACTTTCCTTCATGGTTTTTTTCGTGGCTTGGTAGCTCATTTCTTGTTGTCACTGACTAATAGTCCATTGCACCATGTACCACGGTTTGTTTACCCATCCACTTACTCAAGGATATCTTGGTTGCTTCCAGTTTTTGGCATTACGAAGAAAGCTGCTATATTTCTGCTAGCAACCGTGTTTTTCACTGACTATATGTATGCATTTTTTGTGTATGCCTTTGAACCAGTTTTTCTGTCTTGCCAGTTCCCTCATTAACAACATGTGCCCACTATATTATTTGTATGAGAATCATGTTTTTAATTTTTGACAATCATACGTTGACATGCTATTTTTATAAAATGCCTTTGGGATGATGTAAGTATTCCTTCTGCGGCTTGGGGCACATGCTGTATGACCTCAAGACTGGCCACCCACCTCATTTCCATCAGCATGGCCCTTGATGTGGCCCTGGGTTGGGTGAGCACTTCTAAGGGTGAGCCAAGGCGAGCATTTCTTTTTTTTTTTTTTAATGATTTTTTATTATATTATGTTAGTCACCATATAGTACATCCCCGGTTTCCGATGTAAAGGGCGAGCATTTCTGATGAACAGGGCTGTTGCGGTTACGCAAGAGAAGTTGTTGAAAGTACTACTTTGCTGAAGTTCCTTAACATGACTCTGTGTGCCCTTGAGACTTTCATCAGGTCACTAGGGGCACCTGAGTGGCTCAGTCAATTGAATGTCCAACTCGTGATTTCATGATTTCAGCTCAGGTCATAATCTCATGGGTCATGGGATCAAGCCCCTTGTCGGGTTCCTTGCTCAACACAGTCTGCTTATCCCTTTCCCTCTGCCCCTCCTCCCTCTCAAATAAATAAATAAATAAATCTTAAAAAAAAGACTCTTTTTAAAAAATATTTACATACTTTTTAAAATTATTTACCTATAATGTATTATTTGTTTCAGGGGTATAGGTCTGTGATTCATCAGTCTCACACAACACGTTACACGGCTCACCACAACACATACCCTCCCCATTGTCCATCATCCAGCCACCCCCCATTTCTCCATCCCCTCCCCTCTAGCAACCCTCAGTTTGTTTCCTGAGATTAAGAGTCTCTTATGGTTTGTCTCCCTCTGGTTTTGTCTTGTTTCATTTTTTCCTCTCTTCCCCTATGATCCTCTGCCTTGTTTCTTAAATTCTGCATATTAGTGAGATCATATAATAATTGTCTTTCTCTGATTGAGTTATTTTGCTTAGCATAACACCCTCTAGTTCCATCCATGTTGTGCAAATGGCAAGATTTCATTTTTGATGGCTACATAATACTCTATTGTATATATACACCACATCTTCTTTATCCATTCATCTGTCAATGGACCTCTGGGCTCTTTCCATAGTTTGGATATTGTGAACATTGCTGCTATAAACATTGGAGTGCAGGTGCCCAGTCGGATCACTACATTTGTATCTTTGGGATAGATACCCAGTAGTGCAATTGCTGGGTTGTAGGGTAGCTCTATTTTCAACTTTTTGAGGAACCTCCATACTGTTTTCCAGTGTGGCTGTATCAGCTTGCATTCCCACCAGCAGTACAAGAGGATTCCCCTTTCTCCATATCCTCACCAATATCTGTCGCTTCCTGACTTGTTAGTTTTAGCCATTCTGACTGGTGTGAGGTGGTATCTCATTGTGGTTTTGATTTGCATTTCTCTGATGCTGAGTGATCTTGAGCACTTTTTCATGTGTCTGTTGGCCCTTTGGATGTCTTCTTTGGAGAAATGTCTGTTCATATCTTCTGCCCATTTCTTGATTGGATTATCTGTTTTTTAGGTGTTGAGTTTGATAAGTTCTTTATAGATTTTGGATTTTAGCCCTGTATCTGGTATGTCATTTGCAAATATCTTCTCCCATTCTGTCCATTGTCTTTTGGTTTTGTTGACTGTTTCCTTTGCTATGCAAAAGCTTTTTATCTTGATGAAGTCCCAATAGTTCATTTTTGCCTTTGTTTCCCTTGCCTTTGGAGATGTGTCCAGCAAGAAGTTGCTGTCGCCAAGGTCGAAGAGGTTGCTGCCTGTGTTCTCCTCTAGGATTCTGATGGATTCCTGTCTCACATTTAGGTCTTTCATCCATTTTGAGTCATTTTTGTGTATCGTGTAAGGAAATGGTCTGGTTTCATTCTTCTGCATGTGGCTGTCCAATTTTCCCAACACCATTTGTTGAAGAGATTGTCTTTTTTCCATTGGATATTCTTTCCTGCTTTGTCAAAGATCAGTTGACCATAGAGTTGAGGGTCCATTTCTGAGTCCTCTATTCTGTTCTATTGATCTGTGTGTCTGTTTTTGTGCCAGTACCATGCTGTCTTGATGATTACAGCTTTGTAATGGAGTTTGAAGTCCGGAATTGTGATGCCATCAGCTTTGGTTTTCTCTTTCAACGCTCCTTTGGCTATTTAGTGTCTTTTCTGGTCCCATACAAATTTTAGGATTTAGGTCACATTAAGGACATTATTAGCGTAAGGAACATGGCAGGAGGATGCGATGGAAACAGCACCGGTTTGAGGACTCTTCTGTTACTCAGCACCAAGCCCTTTAACGCTTGGAGCCTCAGCTTCCTAATTTTCATAAGGTGGGAAACATATAGCAACACAATGATACTATGATGGATGAAATATCGTAATCCATTGAGATTTTTGTTTAAAATAAATGAAATTATATGTGTGAAATACAATCTAAATTCTATAAAAGGATGAGTTATTACTGTCTAGTACAAGGGTTGGCAAACTTGTTCTGTAAAGGAACAGATAGCAACTATTTTCAGCTTTGCAGGCTAAATGATCTCTGTTGCAACTACTCAACTCTACCATTGCAGTTCAAAAGCAGCCATAGACGGACAGCACATGAACCAACGAGCATAGCTATGTTCCAATAAAACTTTGTTTATAAAAACAGACAGTGATCTGTATATGGCCCATGGGTTAGTATGTTGACTCCTTGTCTAGAATGTGTGGAAAGATAATAAGTACTCTCTTCCCTTTTTCTTCTGAAATCTCTTCCAAATACAGTGCTGAGGAGGACATCTAATCATTTACTGAGGGTCTTGACTGACAGACTACAAAGTCTCTAGGTGGGTGGAGTTACTTGTTAGCCCAGCTCTTTAAAAAACACGGCTGCATCCCTGCTTTCTACCCAGGGTCCCATCATCTCTGTGGGTGGAGCTTACCCTGCTTCTGCAGGAACTGCCACACTCATCTATCCATAAAACTGCTCACCCGCTCTCTGGGCCATATTATTAAATGTCTGGGGGGACTGAAACCCTGTTATTTCTTTAGCTGACCCAGGGAACTGAAAGAGAATACCACAGGAGGGAAAGACCAAGATTTTTGCCTTGTGTCTTATGAGCCAGACATTGTGCGAGGTGCTTTTTGTACTTGAACTCATTTAGAACTTGCAATAATTCTGTGAGGTAGGTTTTGGCACACCTATTTCACATTTGACAAGTTCAAATTTTATAGTTAGTTCATTTGACTTTTCATATATAAACATTTCTTCGGAAGTCATGACATATCACTTTCCACAGAGAGCAGAAAATTTCATATTGTCAACTCAAGGTAACTCAGTCACTTCTGAATTTAAATGCAGTTGTACAGTTTTAAACTCAATTAGTGCAAGTTACCCCCTCCCCTCCTTCACCCCTTGTGTGTGGGTGGGGCGAGCTAACTTTCTGGGGTGTTGGTTTATATAACTTCCTGGCGGGGAGGGTCCGACACCAGCCTCCGCCTCCTGTGTTCTCCTGAGAGGTTTGTCTTTTCTAGTCCATGTGCTCCTCATGGTTTCCTGTCATGTCTGTGAGGATCACACATTCCTCACTCATCTTGTCCCAAACCCTGGCTTCTTTGGGACTGTGGCTTGTGCTCAGTCACTTTCCTGTTTGTGCAGGGGCTCACAGGAACCTTTTGCTCGTGGTTCTATGAGGCTGCCCTGTGGTTCACCTGACCTGGAAATTTCTTTTCTTTTCTTTTTTTTTTTTTAAAGATTTTATTCATTTATTCAACAGAGATAGAGACACCAGCGAGAGAGGGAACACAAGCAGGGGGAGTGGGAGAGGAAGAAGCAGGCTCCTAGCGGAGGAGCCTGATGTGGGGCTCGATCCCATAACGCCGGGATCACGCCCTGAGCCGAAGGCAGATGCTTAACCGCTGTGCCACCCAGGCGCCCCAGACCTGGAAATTTCTGTAGTCATTGTCAGGCTGCCCTTTGGGGCCATTTTGGACATGAGGCTTTTCTTCAAGACTTGAATTCCGAGCTACTTCCTGGGAAGCCACACAATGGACTCTTTGGCTCTGGACACCCTTGAAGGTTATCTGGGGTTTCTCTCTCCCCTTCAATCCAAGGTTTTTGGTCCATGGAGGAGGCCACTGTGCAGGGCGCTTCTTAGGGACCTAAATGTTGGCTTACTCTTCATCCCACAATCATTGACTCCATCTTTGTTTTTTTCTAGTAGAGACAAATGTTTTAATGTCATCCTACATTTTTTCCTGTTCTTTGGCTCATAGTATACACTCTGCAGAATCCTCAAAGATTTTAGTTCCTTAGTTCAACATTTTCTGTCACACACATTTTTCTCTTTCAAACCCCCTGCCTGCTGCAGCAAAAAAGTTTTGTTTTTGAGATATTGTCTCTGCAAGAGGCTCTAACAAGTCTCCTTCAGAACTCACAGCTTAGCAATTATTTCTTTGAGTTTAGCACATTTGCCTTCCCCCTAAGAACAGTATGTATGGAGAACTGCTTTCATTTTGTTTGTTCAGTTTTTCTTAGAAACAAATATTATGAAAAGCTTAAGATCAGATTGAATACAGGTCAGTATAGGATTCTGTTTCTTTGTCTAAATGATGAAGGGAAGGGCACAAGGAAGCAGGAAGAGGAGAAACCTTGGTTAGCATCTCAAAATATCATCTGTGCATCCTCACCCATGAGGAAACAGAGGCCCCAAGAGGCTGGGCCACTGGCCCAGGGCACACCAGAGAGATTGGAGGACGTAGAGCACCAAGCCAGCTCAGTGGCCAGGCCTGCCTGATTCCAAAACAAACCCGAGGTAGGGGGAGAGTTATGAAAGGAAGGAGTTCTCCATTTCAGCAGGTACAATTGCTGCAGAGAGGCCCAGAAAGGTAAGAATGAAGATGGAGGTTTTTCAAATGAGACAGAGGTTCAGATAACCACAGACAGGTTTGCTCTACTCTAGAATTTGTCCCCCATCACAAGACTGCAGACTCAGAAGTCTGGATCTACTTGCTCCACTGAAGTACTGCTGACTTTGAAGAGCTCCCAAGGAGTGTGCATCCTTAAAACATCTTGTTCTGGGTGTCCAGTAGGAGAAGATTCTAAAGACTAGAACGTCAGCAAGGGTATACAGTACTTGACCATTACCTAAGATACATGGGTAGAGGAAGGTGCTGATTTGAAGGACAGAGGAAAAAGAAGGTGTTGAAGTGAGTGGATAAAAGGGTTTGAGTGAGGATGTGAGGGTGCCTCCATACTCTGGTAGTGCCCAAATTCCCACAAAAGAGAAGAGCTGAAAGGGCTGCCCCTCTGAAGACAGGCTAACAATGGCCATCCACGAAGGAATTCTTTTTTAAATATTTGGAAACTTTTCTAAATAAGTAGCGTCGGTTTGTAAGCACTCCCTAGCTGTGTGCTAAGCATGTGGAGTCTTTGTTATCTTACCCTGGGAGGGGTGGCTGTTACCTGTATCTTGAAGGACAGATTTTATTCTTTTTTTTCTGGACCTATTTCCTGAATGCCTTGTGACAGCCAAGTTTACAAGGTAAATGGCCTCACAGAGCTCTGTCCCTTCTAGGACCTCAGTGAGGTGCCTCGCTCCACCTGTGCAGTTTCAATGAGCTTTGTGGTCTTGTGCTACGTAAGGAGTGGGGACAGGCTGGGAGGGAAGTGATGGTGTGTGCCTGGAGTGGAGAGGCAGCCTGTGGGGGAAGGCTGGCCTCTGCTGCTGTGACAAACTGGTGGCTCCTTGTTTCATTTCTCCTCGAAACAAACATTATGAAAGGCTGAGTTCAGATTAAATGAAGATCAGTTAGGATTCTGTTCATTCGTTTTCTTTTTTTAAACCTTTTCTTTTTTATAAGTCAAGCAGAGAAAGACAATTATATGGTTTCACTCACTTATGGAACATAAGAACTAGGAAGATCGGCAGGAGAAGAAAGGGATAAAGAAAGGGGGGGTAATCAGAAGGGGGAATGAAACATGAGAGACTATGGACTCTGGGAAACAAACTGAGGGCCTCAGAGGGGAGGGGGTGGGGGAATGGGATAGGCTGGTGATGGGTAGTAAGGAGGGCACGTATTGCATGGTGCACTGGGTGTTATACGCAACTAATGAATCATCGAACTTTACATCAAAAACCAGGGATGTACTGTATGGTGACTAACATAATATAATAAAAAAATATTATTATAAAAAAATAAAATGAATTAAAAAAATAAATCTTTTCTTTTTAAAATCTTTTATTGTGGGATGAACTCTTAACAGGAGATCTACCCTCTTAACATTTTTTATTGAGATGTAATTGACACACAACATTGTGTTAGTTTTAGGTAGACAACACGATGATTTAATATTGTAAAATGATTACCACGATAAGTGTACTTAGTATCCATTTTCACCTCTTAACCTTCTTTAAGTGCACAGTATTGTTGTGCCTCCAGTGTTGTTGACTTTTGGCTTAATGTTGGCCCGTAGATCTCTAGAACTTACTCCTCTTGCTTAAGTGAAACTTTATGCCTGTTGGTGAGTAACTCCCCACTTCCACCTCCTCCCATGTTCCTGTCTTAATTCAATTTGACTCCTATGGATCAAGTGCCTCCGATGTACAAGGCACTGTGGCAGGTGGCTGTAGAAATGTGAAATAGGGAAGTCCCAGCTCCTGCCTCAAGAGGTGCCTATCGCCTGTAGGGTAGGGAGGTACACAAATATTCAGGTAACTGGTAGAACGTCAGTACCTTAAGAGAGGAAGAAAAGGTCATGAGAGAGTTAAATGATTTCTGGTTGGGGTCTTCATGGAGGACATAGCATGTGAGGCAGAATTTGTAAGGAGAGCCCAATTTCATTGGGTGGATCGATGTGTGGCTAAAAAGTATTCTACCTAGGGAAGTTCGCTATGGATATAGAAATTCTGAACTTTTGCTCCTCTATCAACCTCAGGCCATCTGAAATTAGAAGCAGATCCCAGGGGTGCCTGGGTGGCTCAGCTGATTAAGCATCTGACTCTTCATATCAGCTCAGGTCATGATCTCAGGGTCCTGGGATGGAGCCTCTCATTGGGCTCCCCTTTCAGTGAGGAGTCAGCTTGAGGATTCTCTCTCTCTCCCTATGCCCCTCCCCCTGCTCATTCTAGTGTTCTTTCACTCTCTCTCTAAATAAATCTTTAAAAAAAAAAAAAAGCAGTTCCCAGTTTGTTCCTCTGCCTTTTTTCCCAGGACTGCCTCAGACTTCAATTATCATATAAAGTTCCCAACTACCTTGAATATGGAACTAAACCCAAATGCTTTCCTGGAAAGATGGAGAATTGGCTTTGAGAAAAAGGATTAGAAGTTGGTCTTGGAAGGGAAGAGAAGAGGGGGCAGAACAGACTTTGTATGTACAAGAAAGAGGTTGTATGTCTACATAAGTGACTAAGGACCTCTTAATGCCACAGTGGACCATGAAGAAGGCACAAACAGAGTTAGAAAAAAGAGGAATGTGTGCTGCAGAAGCACGTTAGGAGAGAGAAGATTTGAGGGATCAAAGCAGAGCCGTATCTGCAGCTCTGTGCCTCTGCGTCTTGGCCTAACAACTGTCTTGTCAATCAGTGGGCTCATATGCGAAGTGCCAGTTGACACATACATTGAATCCTGGGGAGCTCAGTCCTGAACATTTGGGCCCTTTCTACAGTTAGAGGTGGCCCTGTCCCTAGGAGCATTGCCACAGAGGGAGGCACAAAGGTGAGGTCGGTGTGGCAGGAGGGAAGCAAGCCAGGATAGGATGGTGGAGGAGTAATAACAACAGAAGCACTCACATGGGCCAGATTCTTGGCTCTAAAGGCCTTACCTGTATTTTCTTTCTTTTTTTTAATAATTTTTTATTATGTTATGTTAATCACCATACAGAACATCCCTAGTTTTTGATGTAATGTTCCATGATTCATTGCTTGCATATAACACCCAGTGCTCCATGCAATATGTGCCCTCCTTACTACCCATCACCAGCCCATCCCCGTCCCCCACCCCCTCCCCTCTGAAGCCCTCAGTTTCCAACTTGATCCCCACAAAAATGGAGGGAGTCACTGATGACCTTGGAGAGCACTTTTTCCAGAGAGCAGTGGGAGTGGGAGCCAGGTCTGCAAGGGGTTAAGGAGTAGGAAGGTGGAGGGTAAGTGGATGCTGCAGATCTAGGCCATTCTAAGAAGTGTGTCTTTACGAGGAGGTGAGAGAGAACGAATAGCAATTTAAGAAAGAGTCACTTTTTATATTTTTCCTTTCCTTAAAAAAAAAAAAGGTAGCGGTGGGGGGAATATGACATAGACGGAGAGGAGGGGAAGGAACAAGTACCAGAGGAGAGGCTGAAGATACAAGAGAAGGGTTTCTTGAGTGGTGTATTCCCAGGGCACATGATGTGATGTGCCTCCCAGGGGTGCGGTGAGTTGGTTCTGGGAACAGGTGTGGAAGAAGTAAAAGGCACAGGGAGATAGGAGGGCTGTGGCCCCGGTGAGAGGGACTTCTTCTCAACAAAGAAGGAATGAAAAGGTGAAGGCACAGAGAAATATTAAAATGGGCAGGAGGAAATTACCTGAAACCATAAAGTTCCTAAAAGAAAACATAGGCAATAATGTTTGACATTGGCTGTAAACATTTTTCTAGATATGTCTCCTCAGGCAAGGGAAACAAAAGAAAAAATAAACTATTGGGACTACACCAAAGTAAAAAGTTTGTGCATGGCAAAGGAAACATGCAACAAAACAAAAAGTCAACCTACTGAATGGGAGAAAATATTTGCCAATGATATATCTGATAAGCGGTTAGTATCTAAAATATGTAAAGAATTTATACACCTTAACACCCCCCCCCAAATAATTCGATTAAAAATGGACAGAGAACCTGAACAGACATTTTTCCAAAGAACACCCACAGATGGTCAACAGACACATGAAAAGATGCTCGGCATCGCTAATCATCAGGGAAACGAAAATCAAAACCACAAGACACCACCTTGCACCAGTCAGAATGGCTAGAATCAAAGACACAAGAAATAACAAGTGTTGGCAAGGCTGTAGAGAAAAAGGAACCCTTGTACACTGTTGATGGAACGTAAGTTGGTGCAGCCACTGTGGAAGACAGTATGGAGGTTCCTCTAAAAATTAAACATAGAATTACCATATGATCCATGTAATTCTACTACGGGGTATTTACCCAAAGAAAATGAAGACACTAATTCTAAAAGATACATGCAGCCTATGTTTATCACAGCACTATTTGCAATGGTCAAATTACGGAAGCAACCCAAGTGTCCATTAATAGATGAATGGATAAAGAAGATGTGGTATATATACATACATACGTACGTACGTACATACAGTGGACTATTGCTCAGTCATAAAAAAGAATGAGATCTTGCCATTTGCAGCAACATGGATGGGCATAGAGGGTATAATTCTAAGTGGAATAAGTCAGAGAAAGACAAATACCATATAACTTCACTCATATGTGGAATTTAAGAAACAAAACAAAGAAAAAAAGAGACAAAAAGACTCCTAACTACAGACAACAAACTCATGGTTGCCAGAGGGGTGGTGGGCAGGGGGATGAGTGAAATCTATAAAGGGGGTTCTAAAAAGTGGACACGAAGTTTAAAGAGTGCACTTTGATTGGCCTCAACATTTTTAATAAAGTGGGGCCAACAGTCATTTAAGAGTGAAGGAGGCATGGGGAGTGTGTCCCCCAGAATTCATAAATTGAACTCCTAACCCCAATACCTCAGGAGATAGAGATAATTAAGGTACAATGAGGTCTTTAAGGTGGACCCTAATATGACAAGTGTCCTTCTAAGAAAAGGAGATGAGGACGCAGACACACACAGAGGAGGGGTCACGTGAGCTCACCACAAGAAGATGGCCATGTACAAGCCAAGAAGAAAGGCCTCAGGAGAAACCTGTGAACAGCTCCATCTGGCCTCCAGAATTGTGAGGTGATTCATTTCTGCTGCTTACGCCACCCAGTGGTACTTTGTCCTGGCTGCCCTAGCAGACGAGTATAGGGAGGAACTGAAGGCTGAGACTCGCAGGAGACCTTTCTAACAGCCAATGCAGGGAGTACCATAGGGAGTGAAGACGAGGGTGGAAGGAATGTCTGCTGAGGGGTGATTGGTGTGCAAGTGAATTCAAACGCCGCTGTGGGTAGGCATGGGATTGCTCAGCTAGGCCTCGTGTGTGAGCGCGTGCGTGCGTGTGTGTGTGGTGTGTATTTATAAACACACTAGTGTGTATCAGGTTCTATTTATCCTCCATTTGCGAAGATGTGACATGAACATGTCTGATTTAAGAACTTGTCTGGTGATCTACACACACGTAGGATAAGTGGTTAATCTGAAAGCTTTGGAAGGTATCACAGTAGGGCTTGATCTTGTAGCTCAAAGGCAAATAAAAGAGGGGTACTTAATATCTCTTCCCTCCCAGGTCTTAACCACTCTTTCCACTCTGTTCTATTTCCACCAGCTTGGCTTCATAGTCAGCCTTCCCTTGGTAAAGGCAGATCCTCAAAGAAAGCCACCACGTGATGTGAAAAAATCTTTGTTTCCTGGTGATTTTTGGACGGTTGTCTGATTTGGGAGAGGAGACATAAGCTGGTGGCTTCCTTTGCTTCTCTGCTCCCAAGAACTGTCTTGGGGCCTCTTCTCCTCCCTGCCAGCCCCTCTGAGACACACGTGATATGCTAGCTGGACCCTCCCAGGGCTGGCTTTAAGTGTAGGGAGGGGCCGTGGAGCAACTGTGTGGGCCCGAGTGCTCCTTGAATGTTCAGGGTTTGCATGATGTCAGTCTCCCCAATTGAAAGGGGATTCAAATTCCCAAATGTGATTTTGGCGGGGGGAAGTGAGGGCATATTTAAAACTTTTTTTTTTTTCCAGTACACATTGACAGATTCGAGCAAAAGTCTTTGTCAGATCTCCTGTTCTGATGTTTTGCTCATCAATGCATGGTTCACTTACAGGTGAAGCACAGGGGAGTTTTAGGGCAGTGAAACTTCTGTACAATCCAGTGATGATGGACACCTGTCATTGCACATTCTGTGGATTTTGACAAGTGTATAACACAAAGAGTGAAGCTTAATATAAACTATGGGCCTTAGCTAATAATAATGCATCCATGTTGGTTCATCGTCTCTAACAAAGCTACCACACCAATACAGGATGTGTGGGGAGAAAAGGGCGGGAGAGGGGATATGTCCTTGCTGTACTTTCTGATCCATTTCTCTGTAAATCTAGAACTGCTCCATAAAAGTAACACATGTAAAGATAAGGAAAAAAAAAATCAAGGTCCATGTATAATTGTTACCCGCCCCCCCTTTTTATGCCCTGTCTCCAGATTCTTCCCCACAGTAACTAAGTCCACCTTTGGAGACATGCTTCTTTGGGTGAAGTGTTGCCTTCCCAGCATTTTTACCAAGGTTTGCCTTTTCCCTCTCTACTCCTTCTTCCCTCTCTTGTATTAATGGCTTGGGGGGTTTATTGGGGTTTGGTTATTCTGGTGCAGACCCCTGTAGAGAGAGATTAGAATCTTGCCTGAAGGCTGAGGTCTGCCTTTGTGTTAACAACCTGAGATAAGTGTCCCGTCAGGGTGGATGATGGGTCTTCTGAAGGAGAAGGGCACTTCAGGGGGCCGGAGGCCTATGAGGTGCTCTCCAATGGAAGGTGATGCCTGGGGGGCTCCTGGGTGGCTCAGTCTTTAAGTGTCTGCCTTCAGCTCAGGGTGTGATCCCAGCGTTCTGGGATCCAGCCTGCATCAGGCTCCTCAGCTGGGAGCCTGCTTCTTCCTCTCCCACTCCCCCTGCTTGTGTTCCCTCTCTCGCTAGCTGTCTCTCTCTCCATCACATAAATAAATAAAATCCTCAAAAAAAAAAAAAAAGGTGATGCTTGGAGGCAGGCTGGAGCTAGAAAGGGAGGAATCTAGGTGAGACCTCTTTGCCCGGAAATCTTCTGTGGACAGTGAGCTCTGGTTGTCTAGCAATTGGTTGTTGCTCTTTGTGGCTATTTGCCTCTTATTGTGCTCTAGCCTTTAGTGCAAAGACTTCTTCAGAGCTTCTAACCTAGAGAATGAAAGGAAGGGATTTGGTCCATACTTGGTATGAGGGTCAAAGAGGCAACACGCCCCTTCCTGCTGTGATGACTGCAGGGACCAGTGTGGGCCCTAGGAGAATGTGAAGCTTAGGGACCTATCAGGTTGTGTGGTCTGGGACATTATCCTACTAATCTCGAGGGACGGATTTATTTTCTTATGAGAAGTGGTCTTTTCTGACATAATCTCTAGTACTAAGTATAAGATTATTTCTCAGAAATCGCAAAGGGGCTGGACCAGAAAGGATGAGACTCTAGAGTTCATTCACACACAGTAGAGGTGACAGCAGAAGATTGACCTTGCCTGCTTTTCATTGGTGCTGAGGGCCTTCCCATGGGGGTTTTATGTTGCTGGGACTAGCCTGCCCCCACACATCTGCTCCTAGGGAGATTCATTTTCTACCTGTGTCTGGATAACATATTGGGTTCCGGGACTTCTGCTCTGGTCTCCCTACATACCTGTTGCTTCAGAGTACAAGTCAGTGAGCTGAATTACAGAGGGAGGAAAATCATACTGTAGACTGTGGAAAATGCAATGCATGTGATCTTGTTTCCTGTGATAAAAACAGAAAATGGTAATTTCTGGGGGGTCTGTAACTTCCAAACATTATAGCTATGGAGTTGAAAAGTAAGCAAAAATGATTTGAGGCAGATGATTTTTTTCATGCCCTCGGCAAGTTGTGTGCAGTAGAGCCGGCTTCTCCTTGCCTACCCTAATCTAAAACTCAGGCACGGGGAGCAAGTGGAGGACTTCAGTGGACTTTGAGGGCAGTGTTTTTCCACTGAAAGAACTCTTCCAAATGGACTGTGGGTTAAAAACTAACAAACAGCGTTTTCCTAGCCAACCCTCAGTCTCTCCCTTTTTCTCTCACCCTTCCATCCTGTGTAGGTATGTATATATGTAGCTAGCTAGCTGGCCATCTTCCCATCCATCCATCCACCCATCCATCCATCCATCCATCATCTAATTTTTCTAGGCTTTTTTTTTTTCCTTTTTGAGAAAAGTCAGGGTCTGTATGAAGTCGCTGGTCACTATTCCTTGTGCCTTTGATTCAGGACTCTTGGTACATTTCACTCTGTGAAGCTGTAGTTAGAAGGTTGAAATAGGTGAAATTCCAGGAGAAAATGATTATTGCTTTGCAGTGTCTATTAAGTGGCATCTTATAGGACCTGAATCCAGACTATTATATAAAATGGGCCTCATACTATACCTCTGAAGAAAAAACCAGCTTCTTTTCACATGGTATTATTCAAATGAAGGCATAGCAAATAGTTCTTTAGAAACAAGTAATTGTCACCATCAAAAACAAGGTAATACAACACATATGACTATTGTATATGCTGATTAGGCAAGAGAAAAATGATTATTCATTTTACTATCTATGAACATCATGGTGGAGCTGGGAAGCATGGTTGGAGCTGGGAAATATTTGGAGGGCAGAATTATGATTTTTTATTTTTCGAGAGAGAGAGAGAAAGAGAGACAGTGAGTGCTCAGGGAGGGGCAGAGGGAAAGAGAGAATCTTAAGTAGACTCCACGCCCAGCACTGGCTCAGTCCCACAACTCTGAGATCATGACCTGCGCTGAAATCAAGAATTGGACGCCAAGCCAACTGAGCCACCCAAGTGCCCGCAGAATTATAGATTTTTAAAGACATGCTTGCTAGTCTGCTAGGGACTCTTACTTTTTATAAGTTTGAACAGGAGTTCCCATAGCTTCAGACTTCTGTGCCATTGCTCTTGCATCGCTTTCCCCTCAGATCTCAGTCAGTGCAATCTGGAGCTGCTTAGTGCAGCTGAGTTCCTCCAGCCCTGCCCACATCCCTTGTGACCTTCAGCTCCCCTTTAGTTGACCTTTTGGAGTTTGAAGTTTCAGGAGAGATACTTTCTGGGGGATTTGTGTAGGAGTAAAAAGACATGTTCCTATAGATCGTGAGCAAGTGGGTAGAGCCTGTGCTGCTTATGATGGGGCCAGAGCTTTCTCATACAGGCCTCCATCATCTCTCTCTCTATCCATGGATGCATGTATCCATTCTTCCATTCATCCATGCCGTTCATCTGCCCGTCTGTGTATCTGCCCATCTATGCATCTGTCCATCCATGCATCCATCTATGCTGCCGTCCTTCCATCTGTCCATCATCCATCTGCCCCTATAACAAAGGGAGAACACAAATGCCTTGATTTTGGAGATATTTAAATTGATTTTATTCCTTTTGGGTAGATATGACCTAATGCAAAAACATTAAAGATTAGTGTACTGCGTCAAAGTTTTCAAACTTTTTTTAAAACAGTGAACCTCAAATGAAACCTCATGTATGAGATAAATACATAGCCATCTGAAAGGTGATCTGGGACTCCATTTGCTCTGCAAGTACCCTTCTCCCAACTACTGTGGCACCTTCACAATATCCCTTGGCTCCTCAGAGCACAGCTTACAGACTGCTGTGCTTTGGTATAAAGCAAAGTATAGATGATGTGGTTTGGGCGGTTGATCTTGGGGGAATTAAGGGAAGGGAGAGCTCACTGGGAGCTGGCGATTTTGGAGAAAGCGTTTTGAAAGAGGGGGTGTGCCTTGAAAGGAAAGTCATGTTTGGACCCATGAAGAGGAGGTGGGGGACATACTACTTAGCAGGGTAGAGGCAGAAAGGGTATCAATCAGGGTCCCACAAGGAAAAGATGGCATAGTCAAGCTGGGTAATTGAGGAGAGTGTAATAAAGGGAGAGTTGACAAAGCTGCAGCAGGTTTAGGGAAAACAATAAAGGATAGTGTGGAATCTTGAAGCTAGTGTGGCTGTGAGCTATTACTGGTGGTGAGAGGACATTGCCACTTCTGGACTCAGGGAGAGAGCTAGAACCACCTAACAGGAGATGTGGCCTTCGGTAGAGAGATGCAGGGAGAAGGTTAGGGAGGAGGTCAGGGAAATAAATGCCCCACTTTGCTCTTTGTCTCCTGCCATTTCATTGTCCAAATCAATTGGAATCCATAAACCAGGGAAACCCATAAAGATTTACCTCCCAAAGTCCAGAGAATGGTGGAGAAGGGATCTGGAGGGATAAACAGAAAATAGCCATATGTAGAGTAACCGGGTTAGAACCCAAGGACCTGTATCAGTTAGCTCTTGCTCCAGTAATGCTGTGTAATAAACAACCCCCAAATCTCAATGGAATATACATTTCGTGGGTTGTGGGTTGGCCAGGTGGCTCTGCTGCAGGTTCTGACGGTTGAGGGAGCTTTGCTTCTCGCTGCAGGTATGTCTTAGTTGGGGCCATTTTGCTCCATGTGTGCTCCTCCTACAGCCCAGGCTGCAGGGGCAGCAGCTACCCAGGGGAGGCCCTCCTCAAGGTGATGGCAGGTGTACAAGAAGGCAAACAGTTACCTTAGCACTTCTCAAGCCTTTGGTCATGTCATACCCACCGTTAATGGCCAAAGCAAGTCATTTGGCTGAGCCCAAAGTCAAGGGGCAGGAAGGTCCCCTCCTCCCAGAGAGATGGGGGAAATTGCCAGGTTGCGTGGCAAAGGGGTGGATATAGGGAGATGGAAGAATTGGAGCCAGTAATTCAGCCCACCAGAGTCCCCCTAAGAGGGCAAGATGGAAAACACATTGCACAGGAGGGGAATTAGTGTGAGCAGCTTTGGGTGGTACAACTATTTATAGCACCCCCCCATATCCATTCTCCCTTTTATCACAATGGAATTTTTAGCTTGACATGTGACTGTATTTCACAGCTAGAGACTGCATTTCCCAGCATCCCTTGCAATTAAGTGAGGCTGTCTGACAAAGTTCTGGCTAAAGAGATGTGTGTGGGAGTGATAGACACAGTTTCTTCCCTTAAAGGAATTAACTTCTTTCCTCACCTCTCCCCTAAACCTGCTTCCTGGAAAGTGGGTGTGGCGCTGAAGCCTCCTGGCCCGTGCTTCAGGGGTTAGCTTCTGGATGGCAGAGCAGGAAGGCAGCAGGAGGGTGGCTCCCTGGGCTGCTATATGCGGAGAGTTAGGTGCGAGGGAAAGAAGCCTCCCATCTTTTTTAGGCTGCCATTTTTTTGTTCTTTGTTTCAGCAGCCAGATCTGTAATTAATACCAATTCTTGGACCCTCTACTCTGATACCCAATGGAAGGGATAACAGAAAGAGGTCAGTTTTTTTCAGTATTACTGGTGTAAGGGAGAAGGGAGCTCACAATTTTAGTTTTTTTCCATGTCACCCGCGTCTAGTATTTTGAAAGGATGCATTATCAGTGAGCTAATTGTCAATGCAGTTTCCCTAATGAGATCAGGACAGATAATGCCAGTTCTGAGCCAGTTCTGGAGCAATGCTGGTTCTATATGTAAGCAGAGGGCCTGGTGGGCAAAGGGGGGAAATGAGGGGAGAGACGTAATTGTCGCTTGAGTATTGTGTCACAACCAGGAAGTAGAGAGCAGGATTCCAACCTGGGCCCATTTGGCTCCAAAGCCCATCACTCTTCATTTGGCACTAATTCTATCAGAAAACTCTATGAGAGGTCCAGCTACTCCAGCATCTAGAGTGGTTTCTTCAAACTAACCTCTTTGGACATCCATGGCGTTTGCTGCCAAGTCGATTAAGCCTTTTTGCTTGTCAGTATTGAAGGGATTGGTGTAGTGCTTTTATCTAAAGTGTGCAAATCAGTATTACATCATCTCTCCAGTTCTGTTAGAGAGAGAGAGGTTATCTTGGTGGCTTGAGATTTCTCATGGCAAAGAACAAAATGTAATGCAAAAATCCTAGGCTCTCAGGAAGGTTATGGTTTGGGAGAACAGAAGACAGTATGGAGGGGTGGAAGCTAGGTGGCCATGGGTTCAACACCCAGTTCTTGGAAAATTATTTAATCTGATCTTTCATTTTCTTGCATAGGGGTTGGATACAGTATATGTCCGGTTCCTAGCCTACAGTAGGTGCTATTACAGCTGCTATGTACCCAGCACTTTGTGCTTGTCAGGCCTGGCATGGCTCCTGCTCCATGGCACAGGACTTGATTTTATTTATTTTTTAAAAATATTTTATTTATTTATTTGACAGAGCACAAGCAGGTGGAGCGGCAGGCAGAGGGAGAGGGAGAAGCAGGCTCTCTGCTGAGGAAGGAGCCTGACAAGGGGCTCGATCCCAGAACCCTGGGATCCTGACCTGAGCTGAAGGCAGAAGCTTAACTGACTGAGCCACGCAGGCATCCCAGGAATGATTTTAAGATGCTTATAATTCCCTGCAGTTTCCAGCCGTGATTTGGTGGGTCATGGCAATGAGTGCCATGTAAAGAGTACAGCAAATTCTGGCACCAAAGGTTAGAAGACTGGCCAAAGGACAGTTCTCCATACCTGGCCAAGAAGACTAAATCGAGACCCTTTGGTTAAGTCCATTTTTAAAAAAAAAGATTTTATTTATTTGAAAGAGAAAGCGCGCCTGAGTGGAAAGGAGAGGCAGAAAGAGAGGAAGAAGCAGGCTCCCCACTGAGCAGGGAGCACGATGTGGGGCTCTATCCCAGGACCCTGAGATCATGACCTGAGCCAAAGGCAGACACTTAACCAACTGAACCTCCGAGGTGCCCTAAAGTTGGTTTGCTTAAGCCTGCTTTTCTCTGGACTTTTGCCCAACTGGGCATGTTATGTACTTATTTGAACAAGAGTATCTAGGAGAGGAGGAAAAAGGACGAATAGGTGAAGCAAAATCTTTTCAACATCTCCCTTGTGGTTTATAAAATAAATACGACACCAGACCATTAAGGGATTCTTCCTAGGAAAATGGAACTATTGTATAGAGAAACATCTCAAAAAGACTGGAAAGTCTACCTGTACTTGTAAAATTGTTGAGTATAACAGCAAGACAAAAGATACTCGATCGCGCTGCCATTTAGAAAAAGTTTCTAATGCTTTTCCCAGACTCCGGGCCATACTTTGGTAAAAGAATGAATGTTTTATCATCTGATTCTTCTCAGTCTTTCATTCATGTTGATGAAATAATACGTATAATATACTTACATCCAATATACTGGATGTATAATAAGCAATTATTAGTAACATGAATTCCTTCATTTCTCCCGCTTGACTTCTCCCACTCTTCAGTGCTTTTATGATTTTGTAGCTGACTGACCACAGTCACTTTCCTCTCTTCTCAATTCAGTCATTTTTAGGTCTTGCAACTAATCTGTAGATCATCTAACTCAGTGAAGGAGTTTCACTGTTTCATCCAGAACACTGGTGCATAGTGTTTGGCATGGAAAGAGGAATCCTCTCTACTTTCAAGGTGCATTTGTTGGGAAAGGAATCAGACAAGAAGTGATGCTTGGGCCGAGTCTTAAAAAAGGTTCTCTCCATGTATAAAGATGGGGAAGGAGTCCAGGTAGAGTATGGGGGTGAGAAAGAGTATGGGGGCAAGTGCCGGTGGCTTGAAAGGCTGTTTGGTGCATGTAGAGGGAGGGTGGATTGCAGCTGGAGGATAGGCTGGAGGTGTGGGTGGGAACCTGCGATCCTTTGGAAGATGTTAGGCTGGGAATGTGGGGTAGAATGGACTTAGATTTTGAATTAAGAATGAGGAACCTGATTAGATTGTCATTTTTGAAGGCAACTGTGACAGCAAGTGGGCAACAGCAAGTCTTCCAAGTAGCCACCATTCCCTCATTTCTAAAGTAGGGACAAGGGGCGCCTGAGTGGCTCAATCGGTTAAACCTTGGACTCTTGGTTTCAGCTCAGGTCATGATCTCAGGGTTGTGAGATTGAGCCCCCTGTTGGGCTCCGTGCTTAGCAAGGTGCCTGCTTGAGATTCTCTCTCTCCCTCTCCCTGTGTCCCTCACTCCACTTGTACTCTATTTCAAATACAATCTTTAAAAAAATAAAGTAGGGACAACAGGTCTTACATGAAGATTAGAGGAGATTATGTGAAAATGCCAAACATATTTAAACTATTATTATTCTTATGTGACTTGAGTCACGAATGAGTTAAGATGCTTATTTTTTCAGCTTTGTCATGAGGCAAAAAAAAAAAAAAAAGCAATGCTCAGCATTGTTACCTGATTTATATAGCTTCCTACTTCCTGAAATATCTGCTTTTTGAAATGGGAGTGGCTATTACCATTTGTCATCTGCTTTAGCTTCAATTTTAACTCCTACAAATTGGAAGGGTGGTGGGGGAGCGGATGGATATTGATAATAGAGGAAGAGAAGAAAGGGTTCTTTCCTCCTGGTTGTGCATCCATCCTTTCAAGAGCCGTTCAGGAAGAAACACATTTTCTTCTTCTCCCAGCACGTAGGAAGTCAGGTGCCTGAAGACCTCATCATAGTTCATCAAATCTCTCCTTCCAAAAAGAGCATCGGTTCTGAGCAGGTGAACAGCGCCCGGTGTCTAAATAGCTAAACGTACAGAGAAGCACGTGAGACCCTTATAAGGTGCGATACTCATCTGCTTTTATTCCGGGTGTTATTAAGAAGGACCCTGGTTCCTAAAGAACATTTAGAACATTTTCGGAGCTTAAGTCTGAATCCTGTGTCACTCCTTGGTGATGGTATGACCCAGGAAATGATGTCCCCTCTTTGAGACCCTCCCCTTTTCTGTCAGTGGGGAGGGTAGCAAAGCCTGCTTCATAGGGCTGCTGGGAGGATGGCACGAAATTGTCTGACTCAAGCACTTCACGTAGTGCCGACGATGACAACAGCACTGTTAAGGGCTGGGAGAGGGACCACCTCAGCTGTGGGAGCTAGCAGTATGCCCTTCTCATGGCGGCGTCAGACATTTAACTTGCTTCTAGGCACGAAGCTTAACTGACACACAGGAAAAGGATGAAAAAGAGGATTTGGTTTAGTCTCTAAAAGGTCTTGAGGGTTTGGGTTTCGTCTGTGAAAGGTCTTGAGCCTGAGTAAGTACCAGAGTCTAGTGCTTGCCTCGTGTCACAGGGCCCAGATGATGCTGGGTCCTGCCAACCTGACCAGGCCACGTGGACAGGGCAGCAGGGCATCAAGGTGCTGAGGAGATGGCCATTTTTGGCTGCAGAGACGGGAGATGGCATGAATGGTGACCGGGGGTGAGACAACATACATAGTCCACACAGCTGCAGGTGTGAAAGTCAAATTCTGTCTTTATTCTTTTACCATTTTATTTGGGCTAGGTAGCAGCACGGCCTGGGGAGCTCCTTGGAAGGGGAGGGGAGCGGAGGGAGGGATTCTGTTGGATGGAAATCTTACCTTTGAGCGTCAATTATATCTAATGTCTATTTTCAACACATTGCACGCTAGACTTTTCCATGGCAAGTCAAGGAATAGGAGGAGGAGGGACTCAGAGGAAAGGTTCTGGGCAATACTTCAGTGTAGTGGCCAAAAGCTGGCTCTTGCATTTCATCATGCATGTGCCGTGGAGTTACGCTTTTTGGAACGTGAATTAAGAAAACACAAACTTTCCAGGTAGCAGATAGCTGTCCCCATCTTTCTTGCATCTCTGCCCTTGGTTGACATGATACCATACTTTCCTGACAGACAATCACTAGCAGCTCTGCTACAGGTCCGATACGACGCACATTCCTACCGCAGCCACACAACAGGGCTTTCTAGGTGCTCTGTCTTTTCCAACAGGTGCCTCTCCACCACCCCTAACTCCACCAAAATGAAGTAGAAGCACGTCCTGAGCTGACCACTTCCTCCGGGCCCAGCCAGCCACACAGCAAGAATGTTGGCTGGTGATGGGCTCCATACACAGCCCACTTGACTGAGCCATGTATATCCTCAGGCTTAACCTACCCTGGCAAAATCTGCAAGGATATTTGTAGACATTTCAAGGGATTGACTCCTCTGAGGAAATGCTACATTAAAAAAAATATATATATACACACATATATTTAATCATTTTTTTAAAACCACAACTGAAAAAAATTCTTTGCCATTGGGTAGAATTAAATCTGACAAGAAACCCTAGGAGTATTTTATTAGTACCATTATTGTTTTCTTTGGCTCCATGTATTATACTGGTAAAATGACAAAAAAAAAAAAAGAAAAGGAAAAAAAATGGTAAAAAGACAAATATTTTGTACAAAAATACAAAGTTTTAAAAGCTCTTTAAGTATATTTCATATTATTACTAAGAGTTGGCCTATATATCTGTATGTCTGCATATTTTTCTTACATCTGAGATTTTAGAAATGTAAGGTACTGTTTACACAGTACAGTTTAAGTTCTTCTTAGAGCTCAACAACCAATGATGATAGCCTTTTTTCTGATTGGAGCAGTCCATACTTTGGAAGATGTGATTTGCGTAATAGTGCAGTTACTGGCTGAGAAAAATCTATGTGATTCAGTCCATTTGCATACCAAGAATCAATATATCATACTGGGGGAACATTTTAGTTCTGAAGTCCTTGAGTAAAGGCGGATGGTAAAGATAACCAGCTGTCAATTTTTTCAGGAACTGGTTTTCAGTGCTTTTTTTCCAATCTGGAGAGAAGGTGATACAATCAGAAAGAAGCATCCTTTGTCTTGGAGAACCATCCAGAAATTTGCTCATGGTATTACATCACAGTCCATTATAATGCAGATGATAGTACTAAAAGAGAGGAAAAATAATGGGCATTAGTTTTTCTTAAAGAATACCACTAATGTACAATTTTTAAAAAAGGAACATGTATTTTTATAGGAAAGATTCCAAAATACATCATTCAATTATTTTTTTTTTTCCCTAAAGAAATGCCTATAAGGTCACATTCAGATTAACTAAAAGGTAAACTTGTTTTTGAAGATGCTATTCTGGGCTCAACTCGAATCCCAAACGGCCAAACAAGGCAAACAAATGACAAGTCTGGGTCACTTCTCACCCTCTATGGTAATTTCTTTCTTTTTTAAAAAATGAGGTATAACTGACATACAACATTAGTTTCAGGTGTTCAATATGATTTGGTATTTGTGTACATTGTGAAAAGATCACCACAGTAACTATCACACATAGTTAGAAAAATAATTTTTTTCCTTATGATTCTTAAAGTTTTTAAGTCCAGTATAGTTAACATACAGTGTTATATTAGTTGCAGGCGTACAATATAGTGATTCAGCAGTTCCTGGTGCTCACCATGACAAGTGCACTCCTTAACGCCCGTCACCTGTTTCACCCATCCCCCCAACCTCCCTCCCTTCTGGTAACCATCAGTTTGTTCTCTGTAGTGAAGAGTCCATTCCTTGGTTTGTCTTTCTCTCTTTTTCCATTTGTTCTTTTGTTTTGTGTCTTAAATTCCACATGAGTATAATCATATGGTGGTTGTCTTTCTCTAATTTTCTTAGCATAATACTCTCTAGAGCTCCATCCATGATATTGCAAATGGCAAGATTTCACTCTTTTTTATGGCTGAATAGTAGTCCATCGTATACATATAACACATCCTCTTTATCTATTCTGCTGCCTTTTCATTTTTTTTTTTTTGATGGTTTCCGTTGCTGTGTAGGGGCTTTTAAGTTTGATGTAGTCCCATTTGTTTATTTTTTGCTTTTGTTGCCTTTGCTTTTGGTGTCAGATTAAAAAAATCACCAAGATTGATGCCAAGGAGCTTACTACCTATGTTTTCTTCTAGGGATTTTATGCTTTCAGGTCTCAAACGAAGTCTTTAATCCATGTTGAGTTCATTTTTGGGTCTGGTGTACATGTCATTATTTTGCATATGGCTCCGGCCTGCCTAACATTATTCATTGAAGATACTATCCTTCTGCTGTTACATATTCTTGGCTCCTTTGTCAGTTAATTGAGCATATATGTATGGGATTATTTTTCTATTCTGTTCCACTGATCTACCTGTGTTTTTATGCCAGTACCATACTGTCTTCATTACTATTCCTTCCTTTGTAATATAGTTTGAAATCACAGAACAAAATGCTTCAAGCTTTTTTATTCTTTCTCAAGATGGCTTTGGCTCTTTGGGGTCTTTTGTGGTTCCATACAAATTTTAGGATTGTTCTATTTCTGTGAAAAATCCCTACGGAATTTTGATAGGGATAGGACTGAATTGCTTTGGCTAGTAAGGGCATTTTAACAATATCCTTCCAATCCACGAGCATGGAATATCTTTCCATTTATTTATGCCATCTTCAATTTTTTTTCATCAATGTCTCATAAGTTTTCAGCGTACAAGTCTTTCACCTCCTTGGTTAATTTATTCCTAGGTATTTTCTTTGATGCCATTGTGAGTAGAGATGTTTTCTTAATTTTTCTTAGCAACATTATTAGTGTGTAGAAATGTAACAGATTTCGATATACTGGTTTTGTATCCTGGAACTTTACTGAATTCATTTACTAGTTCTAACAGGTGTTTTGTTGTTGTTTTGTTTTGTTTTTTGGTGGACTCTTCAGGATTTTCTATATATAAAATCATGTCATTTGCGAATAGTGACAGTTTTACTTCTTCCTTTCTAATTTGGATGTCTTTTATTTCTTTTTTCTCCCCCTAATTTCTCTGGTTAGGATTTTTCCCCCCATACATTTGAAAACACTTTTTTTGAAAAAAGATTTTATTTATTTATTTGACAGAGAGACAACCAGTGAGAGAGGGAACACAAGCAGGGGGAGTGGGAGAGGAAGAAGCAGGCTCCCAGCAGAGGAGCCTGATGCGGGGCTCAATCCAAGGACTCCGGGATCACGCCCTGAGCCGAAGGTAGACGCTTAACGACTGAGCCACTCAGGCGCCCCTGAAAACACTTTAATCTCCATTAAAAAAGATGTTAGTTGATTGGGATTTTTTTTTTAATTTAAATTCAGTTAGCCAAATGTATTACATCATTAGTTTTTGGTGTAGTGTTCAAAGATTCATTAGTTGTGTGTAACAGCAAGTGCTCATCATATCACATGTCCTCCTTAACGCTCTGGCTAGGACTTCTAATACCACACTGAACAAAAGTGGCAAGAATGGGCATATCCTTGTCTTGTTTCTGATCTCAGACAAAAAGCTTTCAGCTTTTCACCACTGAGTATCATATTAGCTATGGGCTTGTCACATATGACTTTTATTATGTTATATCCACTTTGTTAGAGTTACTTTATTATAAATGGAGGTTGAATTTCATCAAATATTCTGCATCTATAATATAGATTATTTTTATCCTTCAATTTGTTAATGTATCCCATTGATTGATATGGGGGTATGGAACCATCCCTGCCTCCCTGAAATAAATGCCACTTGCTCATGGTGTATGATCCTTTAAATATATTGTTAAACTCAGTTTGCTAATATTTTGTTGAGGATTTTTGCATCTATGTTCATCAGGGATGTTGGCCTGTAATTTTCTTGTGGCATACCTGTGTGGTTTTGGTATCAAGATAATGCTGGTTTTGTAAAATGAGTTTAGAAGCATTCTCTCTTCTATTTTTTGGAAAAGTTTGAGAAGGTTAGTTTTAATTTTTCTTTGCTTCACTGGTGAATTCTAACAAGCATGCAATCTGGTCGTGGACTTCTGTTTGTTGGGAAGTTTTTGATTACAGATTCAGTCTCCTTACTAGTAATCTTTCTGTTCACATATTCTATTTTCTTTGTTATTCAGTCTTGGTAGGTTTATGTTTCTAGGAATTTATCCATTTCTTCTAGCTTGTCAAATCTGCTGTCAATAATTGTTCATAGTGGTCTCCTATGATCTTTGTATTTCTGTGGTATCAGCTGTAGTATCTCTACTTTCATTTCTGATCTTACTTGAGTCTGATCTTTTTTTTCTTGGTGAGTCTAGCTATGGTTTTGTCTGTTTTGTTTATCTTTAAAGAACCAGCTCTTGTTTTCATTGAGCTTTTATACTGTCTTCTTAGTCGGCATTGCATTCCTTTCTGCTTTCCTTTTTGTTATTTCCCACCTTCTACTAACTTTGGACTTACTTTTCTAGTTCCTTGAGATGTAAACTTAGGTTATTTATCTGAGTTTTTCTTGTTTATGGAGGTGAGCATTGATTGCTATGAACTTTTAGAGCTGCTTTCACTGTATCCTATAAGTTTTGTTATGTTGTTTTTCCATTTCCATTTATCGCAAGGAATTTTTTGATCTTTCAATTTCTTCTTTGATCCATTGGTTGCTTACTTGCATGTTGTTTAGTCTTCACATATTGGTGAATTTTCCAGTTTGCTTCCTGTAATTGATTTCTACTTTTATATCGCTGTGGTCAGAAAAGATGTCGGACATGATTTAGATCTCCTTAATTTACTGAAACTTGTCTTGTGGCCTAATATATGATCTATCCTGGAGAATGCTTCATGTACAGCTGACAAGAATACGTATTCTGTTGATTTTTGATGGAGTATGTCTGGATTTTTTTTTTTTTTTAGATTTTATTTATTCATTTGAGAGACAGAGAGAGCACAAGCAGGAGGAGAGGGAGAAGCAGACTCCCCGCTGAGCTGGGAGCCTGACTCGGGGCTTGATCACAGGATCTGGAGATCATGACCTGAGCTGAAGGCAGCCGCTTAACCGACTGAGCCACCCAGGCGTCCCGTATGTCTGGATTTTCGGTGATATATGTTTGTTAAGTCCATCTGCTCTAATGGTTTGTTTAAGGCTGATGTTTCCTCATTGATTTTCTGTCTGGATGATCCAGCCGTTGATGTAAGTAGGTATTAAAGTCCCCTGCTATCGTATTTCTATTAGGTCCGTTAATCGTGGCCTCATACATTTAGGTGCTCCTATATTGGGTCCATAAATATTTACAAATGTTATATCCTCTTGTTGGACTGACCCCTTTGCTATTATGTAATGCCCTTCTTTGTCTCTTTGATAGTCTTTGTTTAAAGTCTGTTTTGTCTGATATGAATATAGCTATTCCATCTTTCTTTTGGTTTCTGTGTGCTTGGTGTATCTTTTTCCATTCCTTCACTTTCAGTCTGTGGGTATCTTTGTCTGAAGTGAGTCTCCTGGCAGCATACACACGGGTCCTGTTTTCTTAGTCATTCAGCTACTCCATGTAGCTGACTTTGACTGGAGAATTTAATTCATTTAATTCATTTAAGGCAATTGTTGATAGGTGTATACTGTCATGTAAAACGTTCCTCTCTATTCCTCTCCTCTCCTCTCCTCTCGCCCTCCTCCTTTGTGATCTGAGGACCTTCTTTAGCTGCAGGCTTAGATGCTGTCTCTCGTTTGTGTGTCAACCACAGGCTTTGCTTCATTGTTGCCGTGAGGTGTACGTATACCTCATATTTATAACCATCTAGTTTAACCCGATAACTTAAGAGTGCATTCTAAATCTCTACATATTTACCCCCACTTGCCACATTTTATGTTTTTGATGTCACATCTTGTGTATCCCTAATTGTTATAGTTTTTACTTTTTCTTTTAAACTTCTACCAGCTTTATAAGTGAGTAATCCACCACTTTTACTATTTACCCTTACAATAAATTTATACTTTTGTATGTTTCGTTGTTACTAATTAGCATCTTTTTTCCCCCTTTTTTTAGAAGTCCCTTAGCTTTTGATTACCTGGGAAACTCGACCTGCCCTTCAATTCTGAATAAGGCTTATGGGGTTTCCCTCGCAAATACCTGTTTTCTTTTCTCTTGTTTCTTTTATTTTTTTCACGTTTTTACTTAAATTCTAGTTAGTTAACATATATGGTAAAACTGGTTTCAGGTGTATACTTTAGTGATTCATTACTTATAGATAATACCCAGAGCTCATCACAGGTGTCCTCCTTAATACCCATTACCTATTTAACCCATAAATTCTCAGTGCTTTTTTTTTTTTTTAAAGATTTTATTTATTTATTTGACAGAGACAGAGACAGCCAGCGAGAGAGAGAACACAAGCAGGGGGAATGGGAGAGGAAGAAGCATGCTCATAGTGGAGGAGCCTGACGTGGGGCTCGATCCCATAACACCGGGATCACGCCCTGAGCCGAAGGCAGACGCTTAACCGCTGTGCCACCCAGGCGCCCCTCTCGGTGCTTTTTAATTGTTATGTGTCTTGGTGTGGATATCCTTGGGTTCATCTTATTAGAGGCTGTCTGTGCTTCTTGGACCTGGATGTCTGTTTTCTTCCTCAGATTTGGGAAGTTTCTGCCCTTTTCTCTCTTCTACTTCTGGGATCCCTATAAATGTGCATGTTCTTATGCTTGATGATGTCACAGAGCTCCCGTTAAACTACTCTTATTTTCTCATTCTTCTTTCTGCTGTTCAGGTTGGCTCTTTCCATTACCCCATCTTCCAGTTTGCTGGTCTGTTCTTCTGCATCATCTGATCTGCTATTGATTCCCTCTAGCGGATTCTCTGTTACCAAATTCTTTTGGTCCAACTGGTTCTTTTTATATTTTCTATCTCTTTGTTGAAGTTCTGAGTTCATCCACTCTTTTCTCAAGTGCAGAGAGCACCTTTATGACCATTACCTTGGATTCTTTACCAATCATACTGCCTATGTCCATTCATTTAGCTCTTTTATTGTGATTTTATCTTGTTCTTTTATTTGGGACATATCCCTCCAGCTCCTCATTTTGTCTAACTGTGTTTGTTTCTATGTATAGGTCGGTCAGCTGCATTTCCTGGTCTTGAAAGTAGTGGCCTTGTGTAAAAGAGGTCCTGTCGTGTGCTAGCGTGCACTCTCCCCCGGTCACCAGAACCAGTCACTCCAGGAGTGTCCCCTGTGTGGGCTGCATGTGCCCTCCCATTGTGGCCGAGCTGAATGCCTTCAGCACAGCCAGCTACAATGACCCACTTTGCCTGCTGTGGGTGCACTGGGCAAGGTTTGCTGCCTGTGCTGTTGAGAGGCATGAGTTCACTAATGGGTGGGACCAGGAGTCAGGCTAGCTGCCTGCAGTGAGCCTTTCTTCCACAGATGCAGGCCCACCAAAGGACGGGGCTTGTTCCCTGGGCAGCCAGCTAAGCAGCCCAGCTGCAGGAACTGCAGGCACTTTGGTGTGTGGGGTTATCTCCTCACCTCCCCAGGGCAGGAATCACTCTGGAGTAGTGCTGTCCTGGCCAGGGCTGCCTGCCAAGTGTGGCAGGGTAGGAGCCGCTCTGGAGGGATGCTTGCTGAGATGAGTGGGTGGGCTGGTTGGGGGAAGGGGGTGCTGTAGGAGAACGCTAGGGCAGAGCATGTAAGGTAGATGGGGTTAGCCCAAGCTTGTGGGAACCACTGCTATCTAGGCTAGGAAAAAGAAGAGAAATGGTGCCCACCAGCACTTCTGCTCCTAGAGAAATCTTCAGATCCCTGCCCTTCCAGCACATGTCCTAAGATAAGTCCCAGGTGTTTTTCAAACTACTGCTTCTGTGCTGTGTCTTGAGTAGAGTTATGTATGCTGGCTTTTTAAGGGTGGGGACTCAGTTTCCCATTGCTCTGCAGCTCTCCAGGTGCCTGGTGTGGGGTCTGATCTTCTCGCCTCACCATGCTTGTGACATCCCTCCCATTTTCGTTAATCACAGTGGGGGTTTGGTTTCCAACCACATCTCTGCCCCTCCTGTCTCTTGGATGTCACCTCCTCTTTTTGATTAGCTGTGGAAGGTCTGTGCTGCCAGTTTTCAGAGTTCGTCACAGGGAGGTAGCTGCTATCTTGGTGTGTCCTTGCGACAAGGTGAATGCAGGGTCCTCCTACTCCCTCACCTCCCTGGTATTCCAGTGAGCATCTTTATGACCATTACCGCGAGCACTTTATCAGGTAAATTACTTATCTCCATTTTATGAAGGGATTTTTCCCCCCTGAAGTTTTATCTTGCTCTTTTGTTTGGAACATTTCCCTCTGTTTCTTCATTTTGCTTGACTCTCTGTGTTGGTTTCTATACATTAGACAAAACCACCACCTCTCGCAGTCTTGAAGGAGCAGCCTCGTGTAGGAGATGAGCCTTATGGTTCAACCCTGCTCTAGCTCTTGGTTGTCTCTCAAACTTTCCAGTTGTCCAGGCAGCTTATTTTATTTTTAATAGGTCCTCGTAGTTGAGGGTGTGCCAAGGCTTGTCAGTGTCCCAAAGGGGAAGAGCTCATTCAGCACCTAGATGCAGGCTGATTGGAAGTCAGACCTTCAGGCAGCAGTGTTTCAAGTCTGCAAATATATACAGTCCTGTGGGACCACAAGTGTAAGCTCTGCTGGGCACCAGAGCCAGGTGATCAGGAGGTGTCCCCTGGGTGGCAGTTGCAGAAATCCCAGTGGGCACAGGAAGACCTCAAAGATCGTATCTCCCAGCCTCTGTTCCCAAGGGGAATGCCTCGGACGTATGCCAACCTGATAGGTCCCCTAGCCCACCAGACACGTGTAAGAGCATCCCCTCCAGGAGATGCTGGTGCTCTGGAGCACAGCAGAGAGAGAGAGCATGGAGATCGTGACTGCCCTCCGAGACCTCTGGAAATGACTACAGTCAGTCCTTAGATGTGTGCTTAATTACAAGCCTGTGCCTCAGGCTACAGCCACGGTGATAAGCTGACAGGTGTCTTTTACAGAAAGACGGAGCTCCCGGGTCTGTTACCTCTTGCTGTGCCCTGGGGGTGGTAGCTGTTTACTCTTTCTCTGCTGGTTATAGTCTTGCATGATTCATGAGCATAAGCCCCACTGGCCACTGGAACCAAGCCATGGACAGATGTCCCTTGGTGACAGCTGCCAAAACTGGAGCACCAGACAAGGGTCTAAGCTCCTTTCTGGGAGATACCAGTGAGCTTGAGTGAGTCTGAGGGACAGCGCAAGGACTGTAGCCACAGCCTCCATTCCCGAAGAACACATCCACAGAACCCTAGATGTGTGCCAGACCAGAGGCCTGCCGCTTCGGCCAAAGCTCCTGGACAAGAAAATAAGCTGCTGCTGCTGCTTTTTATTTTAGAGAGCACGCGCACGTGTGAACGGTAAGGAGGGGGAGGGAGAGAGAAGGAGAGAAAATCATCAGGCAGACTCCCCACTGAGTGCGGAGTCCACTGTGGGGCTCGATCCCAGGACCCTGAGATCTCACGTGATCTGAGCCGAAATCAAGAGTCAGACGCCTGACTGCTGAATGATGTATGGATAATTTGTGCCCCAGTTACTAGCAACGCTAGTTTGAGCAAAACGTATTGGAGGTTTTTTTTTTGTTTGCCACCAGCATTTTTGTAAAGGTTTTATGAGACATAATTCACATATAAAAGTCACCCACCTAAACTATACAATTCAATGGCTTTTAGTATACTCACACATTTGTACAATTTAGAAGTACCTAACTTTAGAACACGTCATCACCTCCAAAAGAAATCCATGCTTATTAGGATTCACTCCCCATTTCCTCTTTCTCTCACCAAAAATGTTTAAATCTAGTTCTGATGAAGAAAACAAAGATACCCCTTCTGAAAAGGGTCATGTATTTAATGAAGCTTTTGATAAGGATCTTTTGAAATAAAAACTAGAAACATCCAAAAGCCTCTTTGGCTTATAAGCTTTTCAGGGGTATAGACTATCTCCCTCCATTATCTGGCATAGCACCTGGCCCATACTACATGCTCAATAGATGTGGAATTGAATGGTTGGCCGCCTAAAATGTCTGTGGATGGAACTCTATAAAAAAGATATAACACTGGTACCAAATTTGTTAACTGACACTATTTCAAGACAATGACCTCGAACGGTTAGTCTAATATTTACTTCCTATATGTTAGGCACAGTTATTAACTTATTTAGGCTCTCACGCCAACCCCATGAAGAAGATACTGTTACTATTTCCCTGAGGTTAACCACCTGCTCCCCTCGTAAGTGGCAGAACCAAGACTAGACCCCAGCTGCAGCGCCTGCATTCAGAGCCCTCACATCTCACCCTTTAACAGGATATAAGCTCCGCGGCCCACCTTAGGTCCCCTCTCCTGCTTACCTGGCTCTCTGTCCTTTTCGCAAATGAAGTTATTGACTTCTTCGCACTGGAAGTCATTCCACTGCCCAGCATAAATCAGCCCAGCACAGTCTTCTCCTGGCCCGTGGCCATGACCCCAGTTATCTGGCTGTCCAGCTTTCCAATTCCTTTTAGTAAAACAGAAATTGAGTGTTATTTGCAAGTCATGCAAAAGTTTTCTTTACCCAAGAACAGCAGAGAAATGTAAAAAACAAAACTGCAGCATGTCATTTGTCCCGGAATGAAAATGCACTGTTTAAAAAGCTGTTCTTATTCAGAATAAAAAGCAGCTGTTTTGCAGAGTGGTGGGTAATGCAGCCTCTCCCTGTGGCTTGTTATCTTTGCCACAACTCGCGAGCTGCTTCATCGCAATGCTGAGGGAGTAAATTCTTCTGGCAACACAGTTAGATGAGTAACTTTCCAGTGTGTACTAGAATGCTGACTTCTGGGCATGTGTGTATGTGTGTGTGTGTGTGCACTCGGAGGACACGATACACACACACATACACACACTCGCTCACTCTCCTGAGAACCCTGAGCGATCCTTGCACATATGGATACCTTGCCTGTGACAAGTCGGGGAGTCGGGCAGAGAAAGTGAGGGACTGCTGATACACGTTTACGAGGATTACAACCACCAACCCTGGGTTGGGGTAGTCTGGCTAAGTTGTAGATAGCTGATTGCTTTAGAAAGAAACAGTAATTTAGTCTTACTGAAAATGACTCATCCATTTCCCTATTTTTTTGGGAGCAAAAGTCTCAAAAACAAGTTTTCTTTAGGATGAGTTCACTTGGGGCTTGTTAACTTGGCTGCCACAGCTCAAAACACCACTTTGCCAGAGTTTGCTGTTCTTGATTCTATTTCTATGCAATAAATTAGATGTGCTCTAGGACTCAAAACATGAAATATGAATTTTCTCTAAAAAGCAGGTTCTTGCATAAAAGCTTGTGGTTAGTGCCTGAGAAGACAAGCTTGCCTCATGTGGAGGGTCTGAAAAAACACGTGCGGTAGAAGGCTCTTCCCATAAACGATGACTCATTACCCCGTCAGCCATAGGGTGTCCTGGGGTCACCCGAGGATACAGCCCCTATTGCCCTACATCTTTTGACAGGAGTATCAGGACGACCAGAGGGCAGTGGGAAAGGACAGGTGAAATTCACAGTTAAAGGGTGAGAAGATGAGGTAGAATTGCCTCCCCCACACCAAATATTGGGATTTTTAAAAAATGAAAAGTGACCTCACTTAAATCTAGTGACAGATAATTTAGATGAAAACATCAACTGAAGAGAGTAAAAATGGGATGATGCTTAGGAGGGAGCGTTAGAAATATTCATTCACACATTCACTCAACAGATATCCACAGAGCACCTACTATGCGCCAGGGATGATGATGCCTCGTGATGGCAACACAGCAGTGCCGAGAGAAGACGGAATTCCAGCCTTCACGCAACTTACGTAACAGGCAAGAAACAAGTGGATTAAAAATCTCAGACTGCCATGGTGATGCCAGAGAGAAATGAGGTTGGAGGGAAAAACAGGTTACTTTCACGGCTGCTTTTTTGTGTGTATTTCCCTCCACCTTGTAGGACCCCTTCGGCAATGTCAACAATGCCTGACCAGTTGGGTCCTGCTGATGTACGTTTGGCTAATTTCTGCCAGCAATGGTAGGGGGTTTGATTGCAATTTTGTTTACAGAATTTGCGATCTGTGATTCCTGAATGTATAATGATGGGACATTTGATAGTCTTTATCTCAGTTTCCTGGGAAGTTGTATAAACAAGACTTCTGATAGAAGACCTGTTTAGTATTTTTCCCTTGCATTTCCTGCATTTAAGTAGATAAACGAGATTTAAGAGCCTTGACCAAAAGAGAACTGATAAGAAAGGAGATAACCTTTATCACCATTCTCCATTATTTTTCCAAGGCACTGAATTCTTCACATGCGGTGCTCAACGTTTTCCTGTGGGACAAGAACTAGGATGCAGTCCTGTGGCTGCAAGTGAGTGACTGAGGGGACACTGGCGTGGGTGGGGGGTAGAGGAGCCCAAAGCCAGGCTGCAGGGGGCAATTCTTGCAGCCTAAGCACCCAGTCTCAGGGCATCTCTGCGGAAAAGCCAAAAGCACATGGAGTGATTTGTAGCCAATACCCCGAGTCTGCACGCTTGTAACACAACAGAACCAACCATGTCAGATAAACAGAGTGTGTACGTTTTAGAGAAGAATTTCAGCTTAAACCGTGCCTTAACCTCCTTTACAAGTAGATTCTGGAAAGAAAATGGCTGAAGCCTGGGCCCCAAACCCCTGAATCCATGTTATAACAGGCACATCACAGACGTGGTTGGGTAGCAACACACGTATGTACCGGGCAGCATACTGTAAGTTCCCCAGGGACCTGGGAAGCAGGTGGACTCGCTGCTGCAGTCAGCTGGCAACACACAAGTGCAGCAGCCAGTGGGCGCGACCCTCCCCGCCAAGGATTTTGGTTTCTCCCAATGGCAGCAGAGCACAGACTCTCAATCTTGGAATAGCCCCTTCCAACCTCACAACTTCGTACTTTCTCACCAACCACAAGATTGACTGAGGCTGCATGGCCAAGAAACTTCTGCTGGTAAAAGCCTGGCCTCAAAATAGGAAACTCTTCATTGTGAGAAGTGTTACTTTGCTGTAGAATTTTCTCCCAATACCAGGATCTGTATAGATTTCTCGCCGGTGGCCTAAGCCAGCACCACTCTGCTAGAAACACGAAGCACAGACCAGAGTTTTTAGTGAATTAGAGGACTCCGAAGGTTGCCTGCTGGTGGCCACCATTCTGTGGCTCTCTAGTCTAAAAAACACAATATGTAAGATTACATGGAGCGGTCTGCATGGACAGAGAGGCAGCCCAGTGCAGAGATGGGAGTGTAACTCATCACCTGACAGGCTACTTCCAACAAATGATGTCCTGTGCAGGTGACCAACGAGCAGACAAGAGGAGCTTCAAGTGTGTTTTGAGAAACCCTCGGGAAGATGATCACATGTCTGCTGATCTAAGGTGGGCAGATGCCGGCAGGGTGGGCAGGAAAGGCCTTACAAGGCTCCCTTCCAGGTGTGCTCTGAGCCGAGCCAGTGGGCGGAATCTACATCCCACTTGTGCCCGATTCCCCCACTCCTACCGGGCAGGCTCCGTGAACAGTGACCAGCTCTGCCAGACGACATACTTGCATTTATTCCATCAGCAGCAGAAAGCTCAGCTGTGATGTGCTCCTGGTTTCACTGATCCTGTCTTTTTTGTCTGTTTTCTGTGTCATTGCTTTCAGGTCGTTATTATTTCCTTCCATCTACTTGTTTTGGGATTAATTTACTCCTCTTCTTCCCATGTAAAGTGGAAGCTGAGATCATGGATTTTCAATTTAACTTTTTTTTTTTTTCCAAACATAAGCAATTTAAAGGAGTCTAAACACTGTGTTAGCTGCATCCCACAAATTTTGATAGGTTGTATTTTCCTTTTCTTTGCAACATTTGCAACTTTCCTTTCCGATTTCTTCTTTGATTCGTGGGTTATTTAGAGGTGTGTCCTTTAATTTGCAACTATTTGGCAATTTTGCAGATATCTTTTTGTTATTGATTTCTAACTTAATTTTGTGTTGGTCAGAGAACATACTCTGCATAATTTCAGTTCTTTTTAAATTCACTGAGACTTGTTTGATGGCCCAGCATATAGTTTATCTTGGTGAATGTACTGAATGTACTTGAAAAGAGTGTATTTATAGCTGTTGAATGAAATAGTCCATAAACATCAATTAAACCAAGTTAGTTGATAGTGTTTACCATATCCTTACTGATTCTTCTACTTGTTCTATCAACCACTGCGAGGAGAATGTTGACATCTCCCTTGAAGCCCTGCTCTTTGCGGTGTCCGCATTTAGGATTGGTATGTCTGTCTTCTTGATTGTGACGCGGTCTTGGAAATCAGACTTTGTTTTTTGTTGTTTTTTACATGAGTAGGAGAGCAACATGTTTCACTCACTGCTGCCCCTACACTCTAGAAAAGATCCTCCAGGCCAGCACAGAGGCCAGCACACAATGGACTCTCCAGGATAATTTAGTGAATGTGGACACAGGACAGTGGGCTACTGGATCCCAATCTCCAGTCAGGGGTCTGACGCTGGCCAGGAAAGAAGTTTTCACAGATCTGTGATGAAATGAGAAAAAATAAGGATAGCTCTGTGTGTGGGTGTGGGTGTGGGTGTGAGGGTGGTGTGTTAGAGGAAAAGGGTAAAAGGACAGCTGGAGACTTGACTGATGCTTCTACAGCCTGGACAAGGCACAGGGAGGCGCCAGAAGCACGGAGGAGGAGGTGAAGGTGAGTCCGGACAGACGGAGAAGTACTTGGGGAGACATACTGGTGAGAGACCCCTAAGAGCCTGAAGCCCAGAACCCATCCCCAGGCCATGGTGGAGAATGTTCTTCTTTAAGACCCTGGTGTGGGATCTGAGTGAGGTACTGTGTGTGGCAAAATACCGACATGCCAGGCGGTATTATTCCGCAGTTACTGACTGGTGTGAAGATAGATACGATCATGACAATGATAGTGATAATACTAATACTAGAAGGTGACATTTCTTGAGCACTTGCCACAGGCCACACATGGTCCTAAACGCTTTATATACCTAATCCCATCTCATTTTCACAATACTGACGGAGGTAAGACTCGTTGCTAGATGAGGACATGAGATTTCGCACGCTTGAGTAGCTGGCAGCTACGAAGGCCACGTCAAAGCCTGGAACCCAGACCTCACTGCACTGGCTCTTCTTCTAGTTTGAGCAGTGTTTATTATTCTATGTCAAATTAAATCAGCCTTTCGTTGTTGAGGCCTCATAATACGTCTGCCTAATTTATTCTTGCTTTTAAAACTTGGTCCTGGGGACTTGTCAAGTATATGTGTTCCTTTGGGTGGAAAACGAGAGGCACAGGGGTCCTGTGGCTAGGGTGCAGAAGCCAAGGCTCTCGCGAGGCTCCACGGTGGCTGCGGCCGGGGACGGAGTTCCTGGGAAGGTGTCTGGTGATCTAATCCTCCTCAGGTCCCAGGTGCTGACACTGGTGCTCTCCTCCCACATCCCCCAACTCTTGCGAGAGCCCAGGGAAGAGGAGAAAAGTGTCCCTTGGGGAAAGCCAGTGACGACTGTAACGTTCCAGCTCAATCCATCCCATATGGCCAATCCAGTTTTTTCTTGGTGGAGGGCTTCTGACTGAATTTCTTAGTGACTCTCTCCTAGACCTTTTTCGCACTTAGGGCTGTGAGGAAAGTGGAGGCGGCTGATGTTTTTTTTTTTCAAGCTCACCTACCCTCAACTCCCTTAAAAAAAAAAAAGTGCTGGCAGTCTTGTCTAAGACAAGATTTGTCTTTATCCTTTAATGACTTCTGTGTTCCATCTCTACCACCACCCTCCCAACTGTTTTGAGTCTCCTGAGGTTCATCTCTGCCATGCTGGGTGCTCTCCTTGGGCTCCCCCCCCGCCCCAGTGCCAGGGTGTGGTAGAGCTTCCTCTCCTCAAGGACAGGTGCAGAGGGAGCAGACAGGAGATCTGGTGGCCCAGCAGGCCGGTAGCCACTCGCCCAAGAGGCACTGTGAGGCTCACCTTCAGAGCAGACTTAAAACCTTCCAATGCTCCATCCTGATGTTTGGTCACGGTGTTGTAAAGAAATGGCCTTATTCTGGTTTCTGTCGATACCCTCCAATCCTGCTTGTCACGTGGGAGATTTGTCTACCTGTGCCCAGGCACACTCAGATCATGGTCCCGGGATCTGGGGATCAAATCCTGTGTCGGGCTCCCTACTCAGCAGGGAGTCTGCTTCTCCCTCTCCCTCTGTCCCTACTCCCCATGCTTGCTCGCTCTCAAATAAATTTTAAAAAAAGATTTTTTAGAAAGAGTGCACACGAGTGGGGAGAGTGGACAGAGGGAGAGAGAGAACCTCAAGCAGACTCCCCGCTGAGGGCACAGCCTGACTCGGGGCTCGATCTCACCACCCTGAGATCATGACCTGAGCTGAAATCTCAAGAGTCGGATGCTTCACTGACTGAGCCACCCAGGCGCCCCCACAGAAACATTTTAAAAGCTCTCACTGGCTTCTCCACCGCCTCTGGCCCCTGTTCCCCCTCTTTGACTGCTACAGGCCCTGCCTCAATACCCCCGGCACTGTCTCAGCCCTGAAACGCCTCACTGTCTCCTCCCCGGGTGCCTCGATCACGGCTGTCTCCAAACCACGGCTTGTGCCGCTGCAGGGTCTGCCTTCTCTCCTCCGGCAAAGGCAGGCTGGTTATTCAGAGGTGAGTTTTCATAAATTCTGCTCCATGTGTGCAGTTTGTTGCATCTTTTCACATTCATTAGAGGCAAAGGAGGAGTTGGAAGAAGCGAAATTCAAATGGGTACAGTTCAGCCATCTTCTGGCCGTGGGGTAGTAGGAAGGAAGGAGTTGGCATGCCCCCTGCAGGGGTGGAATTCGGGGCCCAGACGTCTCCGTGGGCCTGGGAGCCTGAGCACGTCTTGTAAAGGGTCTCCAGTCTTCGTTGCTGCCTTTCCAGAACTCAGGTCACACCAGACTTACAAGGCCTTTTTCAAACCCCTAGGGGACGATTATCCCCCCCACACCATACTTTTGTTCCTGGTGCACCTGTCATAAACTCGTAGTTCCTAATCACACTCTGGCCAGAAGCGCAGCTGGGGTCAGGGCCATGGACGGTGTCATCCTGAAGGGAGCGCCCGGCCCGTGAACAGGGGTGAGCTCTGAGCATGCCTGAAGTAGTCTCATCCTTCACGGCCGCGTTTGAAGAGAACGCCTCACCTCAAGTACCAAACTGTGAGATTTGATGAGTCTCTCATTTTTTTTTCCATAGAAATGAAAAAAATTCAGCCATGAAAAGAAAAAAAAAAAAAACCCTAGTTTATAGCCTATTGATTCTCAACCACACGTGAAAACACGCAACTAAGAGCAGAAGCCTCAGTGTGAGGGGCTTCCAGGACACGGGGTGGTTCAAGAAGAGACCGCAAGGGCTCAGGCAAGGGGGGAGAAACAGAACAGCCTGGAAGGTTCTGAACACTCACTTATACTCTGGAGACGTCCCATCCAGCCACTTCCACTCATTTTCACGCTCCGAGTCCGTGAGGCCGATCCAGTGGCTCTCTCTCCCTACCATTTGCTTCTTTATCCATTGCTGAAAGATTAATCAGGGACAGTGTGGTATTATTTGGGGGAACAGATCTCTAGAGGGATTCCCCCTTCCCCCGCAACACTGGTGGGGGGAAGGACAGTTAACAGAGAATGTGTGTTGGAGTATGTACAGGCTTCTGCTCTTTTTTTTTTTTTTTATTGTACCTGTGTTGTTTTGCAGTGTTTTGGGGCTTTGACACTTTTTCCTTCTGTAAGTTTGTAAGCGATATCTAAAGGGACGCTCTTCCTCTTCTAAATCACCCAGACAATGTAATGAATGCCAGCAGGCTCCATCCCCCCTTCTCTCACCCGTCGCTCCAGCGTGCTGATAATACCAACAGCTGTGGCATTATCGAGCTCTTCCTCTGGCCAGCTCCCATGCCTACTGTGCCACCAACATGTAGTAAGTGGCTGAGCTGAGATTGGACCCAAGTCCACATATCGGAAGCCCGGGCACCTGACTGGATGGCCATCCCCAATCAGTTACTGCAGGAAACATCTGTTTTCGGGGCTGTGTGTGCTGAAGATACTTAGGGAAAAGGAAGGAGTCTGCTGGAACAGTGTGGCACCGAACAGCATTGGCGTTGTAGCTAGAGGGACCTCAGTTTCAGTCTCAGCTCTGCATTTACTTCTCATCCTATGATTAAAGCCATTAAACCTTGTGGGGCCTCAGTTTTCTTATCTGTAAAAGGGGGATGATAATACCCATAGGTTCTAGGGTTGCTGTGAGGTGTAAAGGAGAAATGCCTTCTGCAGGGCCTGGCACATAGCAGGGGCCTAGGGAGTGGTCACCAGTGCTATCACGTGTGAGCTCTGCCCCGTGGCCTTCTCTACTGCTGAGGTCATATATCTGGTCCCTTGCACCCGCCCCTACACTGCTCATGTCCCTCGGCTTCTCTCTCCACAGGTGTTTGGTGCAGGCCAGCAGGCTTCTCTTCTGCATTATAGCTCTTTCCACAGCCACTGGGAGGAGCCACCCATCTCTAGGCTTAATAAAGCAGTATCTATCTTCCAGGTGGAAGCAAGAGGACGTCATTCCTGTGCGTGAATGCTGCTTGTCACTGGATAAAGCCCAAATCTCCATCGTGCAGCCTTCTGTGTTTATATGACTATGGATTTTTGATACCTTTGAATCCCCAGTTAAGCATGCAATTTCCAGATGCAAACGATCCTTAAATTATAGTTTTCTCCAAGCGTGCCACAAACATACCTGTTCCTCTCTTGTGTTTATGAAAACGAGATGTGAAGACTTGTCTTCACAGAAGAGTTTCGCATCCTCAAAAATTTCTTTCTCAACCGAAAAATAGTAGCATTTGTCCGTGAAGTTCTTCCAGTGAGGCGGGCAGCCTAGGAATGCAAACGTTTAAAATAGTAATTAAAAAACCAACACACACACAAAGCACTACGCCTTTCTTCAGTTATGTTTACGAGGCCACGGCTTTGGCCTGGTTTCCCTCGAAGGCCGAAGATGGCCGGGAGCAGTTCCCGCGTCTGTGTGTGAGCCTGCGACTGCCCGGGACAGACACACTGGGAGCAAAGACTGGGGCGGGGGGGGCAAGTCGCAGAGCACACAGTAGTTAAAACTACAGAGCCTGGAAAATTACTGACGGCGGGTCTCAGTTCCTCTGCGTCTGGATTAGTCTTTACGATGACAGAAATCACAGAAACAACAACAAAAGGCTAAGCAGACACAGATGTGTCACATCAGTCTGGAGTCATGTGGAACCCATCAATAAAGAGATGGGAGAAACCAGAACCGGAACTGGGCTTGTGGAAAAACGATGACCAGAATCATGCTTAAGGAAATCAAGTGGAATTGGGTGTGATTCAAAGGAGAGAAAAATAGGCTTGGTTGCTAACCAAACATTGAGGGTTTTGCCGAATTATCAAAATCTGGTAATCGAATTTAATAATTATAAAAAAGCTAGGAGCACCAGCATGCCTTCTCAAAACCGTGCAATCTGGGCTTTAGCCACAGAAAGTTCCATCTTCACGGTTACTGAGGGTCGTCTGTCCCCAAGGTGAAAGGCATAAAATGAGAACAAGGTTGGTTGGGGGTCGCCAGCCTCAGACTTGCATGAAGGAAATGTCTGGGGACGCGTTTGTCCCTGAGGGCCTGACTCCGCTAAATAAACAAGTGCGAGGGAACATGACGGCGCTGAGAGAGACACATGTGCTCGAGTGACAGCGCCTGGCGCAGAGGCCTGTGAGAGCAGCGGAGGCCGTGTGCCTGCCCACACGGTGCCTTCGAAGCCAAGTAAAGCGGGGCGTGGGGGGCCCACGGGGCTGCATGCTGGGGCCGGCCACAAGTGCACACAGCGCCCCTGACCCGGGTGCGAGGGAAGGCTCAGACTCACCGTTGGCCTCGGGTGCGGAGGTGGGCTCGTTCTGCAGGGCTAGGGGCATCGCTGCCCCTGACGGGCCTGGGGGGCCGGGGGGGCCCTTTGGGCCTGGCATGCCTGGCACCCCAGGCAAACCTGGCAGCCCCCGTGGTCCAGGCACCCCCGGCTCTCCCACGGTGCCCTGCAGTCCCTGGAAGCCAGGAGGGCCCTGAGGGCCAGGGAGTCCGTCCTTGCCTGGTGGGCCGGGGGGGCCTGGGTCCCCACTGGGGCCCTGAGGGCCAGGCTTCCCGGGGGATCCACGGGAGCCCTTGGGGCCCTGCAAGCCTTTGGAGCCTTTGCCGCCACGCTCTCCAGGGGGGCCAACGGGCCCAATTGGGCCCCTCTCACCGGCGGGGCCAGGTGGACCAGGCTCCCCCTTCTCTCCTTTCTGTCCTTTGTTGCCAGTGGGACCAGGAGGTCCCTGCTGTCCTCTGTCACCTTTTGGACCCCTGGGGCCAGGAGGACCTAAAATATAAAAAAAACATAGATGGCGTGAACATGAAATCCACTGACTGGTAGTGAAGAATTAATCCTATAAACTCTCGAACTAAAAAAATGTAGACGTCCAAAATACATAAAGGAGTGCCGCTTGTTTCCCCATACTATTGTGGATGGTATTTTTTTTTTTTTAAACAAAAAGATTTCTTTACTAAGCTCACCCTCTCTGCTCCAGGCATTTAGAATATATCTTAATGGCACACAGCTCGCTGGTAGCCACGGGTATTTTAGGGGAGGGACAGCTTCACGCCGACACCGCAGCAGTGGCCACACCATTCACCTGGGCTCCCTTAGTCGTCTGAGACTGTTCTGTCACCAGCAGAAAAACCTTGCAGGGTGGGATGGGGGATTCCCTCCTACTTGTTTCCTCCTCTTTTCATTAATTTGACAAATATTTATTAACAACCTTTTATATGCCGAGCACTGTGCAAGGTGCTGTGGGATAAAAAGTTCAATGAAAAATGCCATCAGATGTCGAGAGGCACCGTCCTGCTAATTCCCTCACACACCAACTGCCAGCCTCTTCTCTGTCACCTCACTCCTGGCCCTCCTGTCTCCTCCACCGACCGTGCCATGGGGACGCCGCTGTCCTCGAGGCTGAGTGTCCCCTCACCTGTGCACCAGCTCAGAGGGTCTTGGTGGGAAAGGGCTCGATGGGCTGGGCTGAGAAGAGGGTCCGCTTTCCCAGTTTGTTAGTCTAATAATGCAAACAGGGAAGATGGGCTAGAGAAAAAAACAGGTGACCATCTAATTAGGCAGCTGAGAAAAAAAAAAAAAAGGGACACCATTTTATTCCCAAAGGAAGAAGGCAAATATCTGTTCATCCTTTATCATCCTAGAGAAGCTCACATAACCCGGGGTTGTTTTTTCTGTAAGTCCTTAGGGGCAACGGGGAACTGCACGCAAATACACCACAACCAGGATTTGCAGAGGGAATGAATTTTTGAGGTAGTTTCATATACGTTATGTCACGTGAACTTCATCTATGACCTTTTATTCCCAGAGCACATTTGAGGACATGTAGAGCCAGAGACACCAAGCTTCTCATTCAACACTAGCTCCTGAAGACAGATACACCCAGGAGGATGAGACGGGGCCAGTCACTGTCCCGCGGTGGAGCTGGCACAGGAATTCTGGTCTTCTTACGTTGAAATGACTGTACCTAGGAGGGCACTGTTCTCAAATATTCTACTCTCCAGAATTTTTGAGTTTCTGAAATCTTACTTTTCTACAGGAGTAAGCGAAAGAGATCCATACTCATTCTTTCCATAGAAATGGAAAGCCTTTTGGGCCAGGTGGGCAGAAGTGCTGGGGAGATGAAGGGTAGGTGGGCCTCCCACCCTGTGTTTTTCTTGATCCTCTTGGCCCCCTCCCCCCCCACCAGCTGGTCAGGACAGAATAGTGAAGCAGGACTTCCTGCCTCAGTGGGCGATCTCTCTGCCCCACTCTCCTTTCTAGGCCTGATGGATGCCCACCGTGCCCTCACACTATCCATGGCCCCAACCAGCCCACCCATCTCGGTTCTCCCTTAGTTGAGAACCTCAGCTCTGGACCCAGCTCTCCTTATTTAAGGCTATCCATGATGTCGCCCTTGGATTTATCGGCAGACCTTCTACTGAGCCATAAGAGAGTTTATGCTAATGGTTAGGACTAGTTTCAACGTGTCCCTTTCTAGGGTTATCTTGCTCCATAAGTGAGAGACTTGAGAAGCCTTTGCGATAAAGAGTTTTCTCCCGGAAGCCAACTCACTGACTTCCGCTCCAGCTCCTGGTGGCTCTTCTCTGTCATCAGCTCTCCTGGTCCTTATCTCCATCTCGTAGTCGGAGGGTCCACTTTCTCTGGGATGTCCTGCCAGCACCAGCAACCTGGCATGTCTCAAACTGAGCTTACCCTCCCTTTATTGTTATGCCCTTCACCATGTCATCACAAGCATCTCTTCCTTCCCTCACTCATCATGACCTAGGGTGGGTGTTACCCTCTTAACTGCTCTTCCTCCCTCTGACTCCTCTCCATTCACTCCACTCTGCATCTTTCGCACATGTGTCTTCCTTACCCATAACTCTGACCTCTGCTTGCTCTAGAATATTCAGCCCCTACTACTTGGTCAGGTGGTATTAAATCAAGGCTTTCATGGCCTGGTTTGACATGTGTTTATTCCATCTTCCTCTGCACTTCTGCATCTCTTCTCTTAGAATTTCCTCTGCCCATATCCAACAGGAAAATTCCAGTCCACCTACCACATAATCCTCCCAGGTGGAAGTGTTTCCTCTTTCTCTCATCTTTGAGTACTTGTTTGCTCTTAGAGGGCACATCCCCAACTAGCAGCTAGCCGTCTATGGTGCACAGTCGCTATTCAGACAGTGTTTATCAAATCAACGTGTGTCGCAGACCCAAAGACCTAGCGCCCTAATGCCAACATTTTGGGCCCCAGGACAGACCAGAAAGGAAAGATTTCTGGGGAACAGTAGCCTGATTGGTATCCCTCACCTTATTCTAAGAAGTATAGCTGCACTCAATCTACGTATCAGGATGACCCTGGCTGCTGCTATGGGATGGTCCTGGAGAGATCTGTCTTTCTTGACTCTACTCACATTTAAGAATTGATCCAGTGGCCTCTGCATCTGCAATCTTCTCTTTAAACTGAGGAGGCTCAGTAAGTGTACTAGTAAAGATAGGGAAGGTGGGTTTTTACTGCCACATCTATCTCCTGTAAAAAAGTATCTTAGTTCATTTGTAGTTTAAAAACACTGTCCTAGAGATTAACAGCGGGAAGGTGGTGTATGCATTCCTCCATAATGGATGTAGCATTATGGAAGGTTCTAGTGGAACAATACTGACAACAGGCCAAAAAAAAAAAAAAAAAACAACAACAACAACAAAAAACCAAACACACAACCCAAACCCACAACAAAATTCTAATTTAGTTAGAATAATAGCAAAAATAAAAGTAGCTTATCTTCTCACCTATTTCTGTTTTACGCTCTATGCTTAGCCTTATGAAATCCACATAATGAAGAAGGTTTGTTGGGAAATTCAAGTGCTTTAGAGAATCTTTATGCTTATTCTCTTTGTAGGTTTTGCCAACAATCAGTGTTTCTCATTCGCTCACAACTGAGGACTAGACTAGCAGGTCACGAGAAAGGAGTTTACCTGTGCCCATGGAATAGAGACTGGTCAGGGGTTTGTCTTCCTGATGTGACAGACCCATGTGATAGGGAGTTCTGTTTCTCCAAGAACACCTTCCTCTGGTTTCTGACAGACCTCCAAAGACACACAACTCTCTCTTCCTCTCCTGATATGAATCCGAGACCTCCCTTCCCTAGGATGACAGCTTTTCATTAACCTTATTTCTTTCTGGGGTTGGGTAGTTACGGTATTCAGCTATTTCCCTCTGAAGTGCTTCTCAGATGTCCCCGCTCACTCCACACAAAAGCTGTGGCTAACTTTAAGAACGGCACCAAACACGGATTCCACAGTCAGTGCAAAATATCATCAGGTGCTAACTTCCAGATCTTGGGGAGGAAAGGAAAAGACGTCAAAAGAAGATGCAAGTTTTTGCCTTTGATAAAGGTCGAAAATCTTACTTGTGATTCATTTCCCCACTGGATGAGCATAAAGACTGAATTTTTTACACAAAGCGCTACGTCGATCACAAATAAGTTATCTGACTCTCTTAAGCTGAAAACTCGTGACTGTGGATAAACTCCCGGCAAGCACAGTGTTATTGATTTCTGCATCCACAGCTGTCCTAGCCTTGGGGAAACCGTCATGGTGCTAGAGCAAGAAGCTGGCCTTCCAACGTGGGGCTAAGTAAAAATGCATGTGTCCCATACATAAGAGGATTCATTCATATACTTAACGTATTCAATGAGACCATTCTTTGCTCATCAAGACCTAGACATTTCCTACTTATTTCTCTTTAAAAATCCCTGAGGAAAAAAAGCTAAAACCGCTTTAAAAGCCAGTACTGGACACCCACAAAAAATAGATTATGAATGCCAGGGGGTGTATCTTCCTCGAGGACACGGGACTGTAGCATCACTTACTAGCACCTGGATAATCCCAGGCTTTTAGGTCTTACGTGAATCTTTTATTGGGCAGCTGTTGATGTGAAAATAAAATGAAATAAAAGACAAGCCAACGCCTAGTGCCTTAAAACCCAAACAGTGAGATAAATAACACGAGAGTATTTATAAGCGTGTGTGGTAACAACTTGTCTTCAGAGTTGAGAATGTGCTAATGTTACCACGTGGAGGCACGTGTGATTGTCCACTCAGAAGCAAATCTGAGAGCTGCTTTCAAGGCCAAGCGAGTGGCTCCCTGGCTCCAATTCTGAAATGCCAGGATACCCACCACGGTGCTGGTAAAGCCATCACAAGCTCCAGAAATGTCTGAATCTGACTTAGACCAGGCCTGGGAGCAGCCTGTGTTTCACTGCCAGCAAAACCTCCTGAGTTCCCCACCCTCCAGAGCAGGGAGCCTTAAACACCTGAACCCTCCGAACAAGCAGTTTAAAGAGAACAGATGATTTTCGAGAAGAAAGGGAAGAAGGGGGGGGTAAACAGAAGGGGGAATGAACCATGAGAGACTATGGACTCTGGGAAACAAACTGAGGGCTTCAGAGGGGAGGAGGGTGGGGGATGGGATAGGCTGGTGATGGGTAGTAAGGAGGGCACGTATTGCATGGTGCACTGGGTGTTATACGCAAGTAATGAATCATGGCACTTTACATCAAAAACTTGGGATGTACTGTATGGTGACTAACATAATAAAAAATTATTAAAAAATAAAAATATAAAAATATAAAAATAAAATAAATAAAGAGAACAGATGATTTTAAATCACTGTGCTGTTTCTGCTTTGGAAACCAAACTGTGCGCCTTGGGGAGGGCCCAGCCCTGCGTCCTACCCCTGAGATAAGTTTCCAATTTGTTTGCCAACAAGACAGAAAGTAGAGAAACCACTTTAATTCTTACTGCCATCCAAAATTTTGGAGACTTGACTTTACGACATCTAGTGGTAAGGATGGAAGATAGAGAAAACTAGTAGTAATATAATTGGAGACATTTTTGCTCCTCATTTAAAAATTGACTAAATTAATCAAACATTTACTAAAATACCTACATTATAAAAAAGTCATTCTGTTTCACTGAGGTACTTTCAAAGCACTTGTTTCACTGAGGAAATTTAAAAAATATTATTTGGCAATTGTTTTGAAAAATAATTCAATTCTTAACCTCATGTTGAAGACACCCTTCTGGAAAGCCACGGAGGCCCCTTCTCCACAAATATACCCTTGTCCACAGGGTATATTTAAATCACCGTTTCTCACCAACTGGCCACAGTCTGCTCCTATGCCTTCCAGTGACTACTCGGAAGGGTCCTCAGACAAGTGGTCTTGTTTGAGGAAGCCTGTCAAGAGTGGGTGGGGTTGGCAGTGAGAGAAACTGAGGCCCCTTGCCCGATCCTTTCAGCCTTCCTAGGTATCTGTCCAGATCCAGCTCAAATGTCAATCTCTTACTGAAACTTCTACCGATTGCTCTCCTGAAAATAAACTCTCCCACATTTCAACCTCCCAAACATGCCATCTGCTCTCTCTCATCATCACATAGCAGCGGGGTGTCATGTGGAAACATGGGTTTGGGAACTAGAAAGTTCCAAGGTTAGCACTGACATTTACTAGCTCCTTGACCTTGGGTAAGTTACTTAGGCTCTCTGTGCCATGGTTCCCAGCCTTGCAAATGGCAGCTGCAGTAATTCCTACCTTCAAGAGCTGTAACAACGAAAGGAGACAATTGAACCCAGTGCTCAGCAGCATGCCTCTGTACTGCAGACACTGGACTGAACCAGGAGTTGAAGCTAGCTGTCAGCAGCACCTGAGTCTGATTCCTCTCCAGGGCTGGACACCAGGCCACCGGCAGTAAGTACTTTTAGATCCAAATTGACGTTGACCCCCTTCTGTACAATTTTGTTCCTTGGGCACATGAAGCTGTTGTTTTCCACTGTGATGTAGTGGCTGGGGCTGCAGCAGAGGGGAAATCTTGGGGAGGCGCTGAACTTACACTGGGGTATGAACATTAGCCAACCACCTGCTGGGCACTGAACTAAGAGCTTTATTTACATTATCTCATTAAGTTCTCATCACTCTAAAAGGTGGACGCAGACGAGGATGAGGAACTGGGTGTTTGTGTCTGGGTCTGTCCCATTCCAGAACTCTTATTCTCACCCACTAATCTGATGCCTCTCTCAGAAGAGCAGGGAAGGGAACTCTTTGCTTGGGCTAGGACGGGGCAACTTAACATTCTCTGCGGCTTGCAGAGGAGCAGCTCAGGGTGTGATGTGAACTTCCTACCCAAGAGCGTATCATGACATATGAAGTCCTCCATATACATAATGGGCATAAAAATATTACATTATTTGTAAAAAAAAAATAATAAAGCTTTCTTAATAAGGTTTGTTTTGTTTTGTTTACGGATTCAGATTGTTGCTGGGATTCAACATGGGTTTAACGCCTATTTCCACGTTATCGCGTGGCTAGCTTAGTGCAAGGAGCCAACCTCAGCTTCTGCTTCACAATGGGGCCAGTGACTCCTGTGACTGAGCCGTCCCGTAGGCATGAGGACTCACGAAGTGCGAGTCAAGAGGATTTCCCAGGAAGCATCAGAGCATTCTGAACCTTGCAGAGGCAAGGCCAACGTAATCCAAAGTGAATTCAATCCTGCTCCATCCTGCTTTGTCCCTTCTCGCCCTCATCCTCGGGGAAAAGGTCTGCTTGGAGGGAAAGAGGAAGGGGAGCAGAGAAGCACACTGGGAAATGGAGCTCTGCCCCCAGTCTCTTGTTCTCTGGGAAGACCTCATGGGCATGCCCGTTCTGGAGGAAGTTGAACATATGGAATAGACAGGGGGCAGCTTGGTTGACTTGAGACGTGTCCGAGGTCAACTCACAAAAAGTGCAGGTAATGAAAAGACCAAGGATAAAAGTAATATGGGAAGGCAAATGAGGAAAGGAAAATATCATTCAGAAGCCAGGATCTCCGGTGTTTTAGAAACACTGAGACAGAAATCTCCTCCTAATAGACATGTTCCACTTAATATGTCTAAACGGGCCTCTCTTCCTGCACTTCTGCAGTCTGCCGTCCACCTACTTACTCAAGCTAAAGACCAAGTAGACACCCTGCTCCTGTCCTTCCTTCTTCACCCTCCACTACCATCCACCCACCAGCCTTGTCCTGGCCACATATACCAGCTCCTGACGCTCTGTCCCATGTCTGTCCACACCCCTACAACACAGAGTGCCTTGGCTGCTCCTCGGGGCTTAGGACATGTTGGGTAGGAAACTCCAGGGTCCTGAGCACCAAACCAGGTCAAGAACAGGTTGCTGTGAGCTCTGAATACTCACAGCCCCTTGCACCTGTAGATCCCTCCCCTTGGTGGAGTGTGGCCAGACGCAGCCAGTCAGGGCCCTGATGGCCAGGGAAGGACAAGGCTGCCCTTGGGTCTGCTTACAACACTCCTCCTGAATGAGGACACCCATTTCTCTCATCTCCAAGTCACCCACAACTGGCCCATAGCCCCGCACTGGACCCTGTCCTCCTGCTTGCTCCCCCCTAATCTATCCTTCTCCCACCTCACCCTGCTCCCTGCAGCCAGAATGACCTTTTAAAAATATAAATCAGATCATGTCACCCCATGCCTCAAACCTCCCTGTCGCACTTAGAATGAAATCCCAGCTCCCTGCTCTCACAGACTCCTTCAGGGGCACCTGAGGACCGGGAAGAGGGGCACGCACTTTCAGCGATTATAGATGGGGTTAACAGCACGGGCTCTGGCGCCAGAGAGCCTGGGCTCTGATTCTGTTTAGCTACTTACCATCTCTGTAAATCTGAACAAGTTCCTTAAATACCTCTCCAAACCTTAGTTTCCTCATCTATAACCTAGTGATGATCTTATAAGTACCTGTCTTACTTGGGGAGCCTGGGTGGCTCAGTCGGGTAAGCGTCCGAGTCTTGATTTTGGCTCAGGTCATGATCTCAGTGTTGTGAGATCAAGCCCCGCATCAGGCTCTGCGCTGGGAGCCTGCTCGAGATTGTCTCTCTCCCTCTCCCTTTGCCTCTCCCCCATCCCCTCCCCGCTCCTGGCTCTCACACACTCTCTAAAATAAATAAATAAATAAATAAAATAAAGAAGTACCTGTCTTACAGAGTTTGTGTCAAGCACTCAGTGCATTCACACTCAATATTAATGGCTAAAAATAATAACAATAATGGAAACATTAACTAATTTAAAGCCAGGGTCTAAATCTTCAGCTATAAGCTCTTCATACACTTCCTTAGCTGCCAAGGCACACTGTCTACACACTAAATATGTTAGAAGTTTACTTGTAGAAGGCAAGCTAGCAACTGAATGGAATAAAACTATAAAACTTATAGCTAGCAAATATCCAGAGTACCAAAATAGGACTGTCTAAGGTTTTACAGAGCCAAGAGAAATTTAGAAAGCTCTTATTTTATGTGGTTGCACAACATCGGCCCTCATTTTGATTTTCGGTTGAGAAAGAATAGGAAAGAACTAAAGCAATCACTAAAGAACTTTCTGATCGTATGAAAGCCCTCCCCTCATTCACAGTATGACTCATACCCACAATGTCCCTGACTTGCAATTGTCTGTCTCCTCTGGAGTCGGGACACCCGTATTGCTCAGGGAAGCCATTATATTTACAGGCAACACCATTTTTTTTTTAAAGGAAAATCATATAAAACCAAAATTTGCTTTCTATTTGTGAATACCCACTAGTCCATGTTTCACCCTCCTCAGATATCATGTGAAATCTCCTCCACGTGATAGTCTTTAAAAATAGCTGTAGACAGCTGCCTTGTTCTCCACTAAGCAGTCTCTCCTACAGGTTAAAGTTCCCGGGTCCTTCAACCCTTCCTCCAGCACATGTAGACTCCGTAATCCTGGGCATATTTTTCTGAGCATTCTGTCTTGAAAAGGGCCCCTCAAAGTACACACTATCTTCCAGGGGTAGTCTTGCCATACTGAACAGAGTAAGATATCACCTCCTTCATTTTGGACATCATATTTTCATTGACATAATCAAAGATCACATTAGATTCACTGGCAGACACAGTGACTTGCTTACAGTCAACTAAACCCACCATGCTTTTCATGCATACGATCTCCCATCAACCACTGTTTGGTCTTTTCCAAAAGATCCAAGCAGGATTTTACATGTATTCCCTGTCTCTCTCATTTTGTTGGCATCTCTTTACTATTCTAGCCTCTCCGGGTCATTTTGGATTATGATTCTAGCATCCATGGGCTAGGATATACAGTTTCATGTCACAAAAGTACTGGATTATCAGGTCATCCATATCCCCATGCTAGTCACTGACAAAGCTGTTGAATGGGGCTCTGCCATCTGCCATCCAGACCTGCTGCTGGCCCCACAGGAGCTCACTGAACGAGCATTCTTTATACGCATTCTGTGGAAGACACACCCTTGGGTCTTCTGCAATGACTCATGCCCTTGTGTCATCCCTTCCCCTTGAGTGTCCAACCTGTGACTTGCTTCTAACCAACAGAACATGGCAAAGGTGATGGCATGTCAGCCCCTTGACTTACATTAGATTAGATTACATTACATAATACTGTCTCAGCAGACTGCAGTGAGAGACTCCCTTGTTGGCTTTGAAGAAGCTGCAGTGTTGTCAGATGGTCACATGGCAAGGGTCTGTAGGTGTCCTCTAGACCAGTGCCCCTCCTTCCCCCCAAAAGACCCCAGAAACCTCAATCTCACATTTGCAAGGACATGAATTCTGGCAAGCACCTGAGGAAGCAAAGAAATGGAATTTCCCCAGTCAAGCCTCTGATGAAACCTCAGCCCCTCAATGACAGGGTCCCCTGGTAAGACGGGCCTTGCCCAGATTCCTGATCCACAGATACTGTGAGATAAGAAATGGATGTTGTCCTGAGCTGCTGAGTTTGTAATTTGTTACATAGCATAGAAAACCAATATCACCAAAAAAATCCACCTAACTGTACTGTAATCCAGCACCTATTTTCTCCGTCTTTTTCTTAACAGCATCATTGACAGATGCCTTGGTAAAATCCAGAAAGGCTATTTTCCATTCTCCTAGTTTAAACAATCTAGTAACTCTGTAAATGTGCAGGAATGAGATTAGGTTCACCTGCCTTCTTCTTAGTGAACTCACTCGGATGATTGCTGCTTTCCCCGAAAGCTCACAAATTATCCTCTTAACAACCTCTGAAGACAAATTCCCCATTCTACACAGTGTGTCTACACATCTATTTCCTCTTTTTGAAAAATCAGGATTACTTTGCTTACTGGCATTCTCCTGATACTCTAAAATTCTCTTGATTTTAAGCTACCTGAGGGCAAAGACCATCTGGGCTTCTCTGCATACCCCAGAGAGCTTAGCACACCATGTTTCACATAGTACTTTCAACTTACAAGCTGTGAAAATAGTTTATGACTGAAAAATACTATTACTATATGGTTGCCACAAATCTTCCAAAGGAGACTTAATTTGAGCCAAGAATTTTCAGTTTACATGGATGACCTGGATGAGAGTAAAACTCAAATTTAAATGCAAGTCACATTCTTTCTGTCCTCTGTGGCCTTACAGGGACTGTGATGGCCGACCATACATCTGCTTGTGACACTTAGAAATAGGAATTCCTGTGACTGAAACAAATTAATCTTGCTTTCAAAGGAGCCTGATTTATAATGACATTGAAAGGCACTGAGAATGTCCAAATCCAGAAAATATTTAACGGACTGCCTTTGAGTTCTGTCTACAAATTCATAGTTAAAACTCTTTTCAAGATATGGAGCTTAATCCAGTCATTAAGCGTCTGCCTTTGGCTCAGGGTGTGATCCCGGAGTCCTGGGATCGAGCCCCACATCAGGCTCCTCCGCTGGGAGCCCGCTTCTTCCTCTCCCGCTCCCCCTTGTGTTCCCTCTCTTGCTTGCTGTCTCTCTGTCAAATAAATAAAATCAAAAAAAAAAAAAAAAGATGTGGAGCTTAATCTACCTGCCCCTTGAGTGTAGGTTGAACTTCATGACTTATTTTTAAAGAACAGAATATGATGGAAGTGATGGTATGCGACTTCTGAGGCTAGGTCATAAAAGGCATGTGGCTTTTTCTTGTGCTTTCTCTTGGATCACCTGCTCTGGAGTCAGCCAGCTGCCATATTGTGAGAACACTCAAGCAATTTCACATTGCGAGGAACCAAGGTCTCTTGCCAACAGCCAGTAGGGAACTGAGGCCTCCTGCCAAGAGCCATGTGAATCACTCATCTTGGAAGCAGATCCTCAGCCCCAGCTAAGGTTTCAGGATGACTGCAGCCCTGGCCAGTATCTTTTCACAACCTTGTAAGAGATACTGAGCCAGAGTTACTCAGCTAAGCCACTCCTGAATTCCACAATCCACAGAAACTGTGAGATAGCAAACGTTTACTGTTTTAAGTTGCCAACTTTTAGGGTAATTTGTTATATAGCATTCAATAACTAACATGAATAAATTCAGAATTTTCGCTTACCTTGTAGTATTGTAAAATTCTTGATAAGCTGACCATGCTTGGAGTCTACCAGCTTCATTTCCTCCATAATCACTGATAAGTTGGCAACTTCAGTGTCTAACCTTGACCTCATCATATCTTGTTGCATCCTGAGAGAAACAGAATCCAAACGAATGTTGGCAAGTGTGTTATTCAAGGAGGTCAGATCATCTGTGTGTTTGGTCAGTGTGTCTGTGCACGTGGTCCTGACTTCATTCAGATTGCTGGTCAGCGTCCGCAGGTAGTGGGCCGTGTAACTGATGTTGCTGAGGATGTTCACAATATCCGTCTCAAAGAGCTGGAAGCGTTCCTCCAACTGGCTGAACTTGATGGCCGTCCGGTTCTCCGCATCCTTGTGTACGTCCTGCAGGTCTTTCAGGTTCTGCTCGTTGGCTTGTGAGGCGGTGGTGATGTTGTCCATCTGACCTGTGAATGAGTTGAGCTGGCTGTTCATATCCTCCAGGGTGTCGTTGTTAGCTTTGGCCAAGGCAGAGTTATTGGCAGCCAGCGTCTGTAAGCTCTGCACTTTCTCCTTCAGCCAATCAGTGTCCTTCTTGGCCTGAAGGAAAACCTGCTGCAGATTTTGGAAGTCGTTCTTGATTCGCTGGATAGCCTGGCTCGTGTCATCCACAGACCGCTGCAGATTAGTGATGAGGTTCCTCTGCTGCACCTGGGTCAGGTTCAGGTTGTTGAGGTTCATAATGACCACATTGTGAGAGTACATTTGGCTCTGCAGGTTGCCCTGCAGCACGCTGGTGTCTTGCTGCAGATTCGTGACATAGCCATTATACGCCTGGAGGGTTTTGTTTACAGTGGTGATGAGGAAAGAGTTATTCTCCAAAGTTTCTTTCAGTTGACTCTGCCTGTCCACCAGTGCCTCCCCACTGGCCTGTAACTTCTCCAGAGTATCCTTGTTCTTGCTGGTCTTCTCTGTAATCTCACGAAGCTGTTGACGGAGATCCAGTATGTCTGATCTGAAGGTCGAGAGCTCTGAGTTGGTGCTCATAGCTTTCTTCCCGGTTTGGTCCCCTGGAATAAGACAAATTCATTACTTAGGTTGGTGGTATGGAGAAATGTTCAGGTGAGGTCAAAGATCCCAAAGAGACGTAACTGGTAACTGTATGTCAGATATAAAATCTGTGGTATACGCACAGTGCTCTGCATTGGTAAAACCCAGATATCTACTGAAACTGGGTCCTGGGAAATTGGGAAGGGTGCTAACTTTGTAAGTACTTTTCTCAAAGAAGGAGGGGGATTTTACCAGATTCTAGAGCACGGGGCAGGGTGTCAAAAAGGAAATAACCTACTGTTTATTAAATTTACCATTAATTCCAACCTTAAAAAAGAAAAACAAAAATCAAAGGATAGAAATAAGCTGGAATCTTTTAATTTTAAATTTCTATAATTCTTCCATGTAGTTTAGAATATTTCAAATAGGAACTTACTGAACATTTTATAAAAGAGCTTTTATTGAAGTGTATTTGTGGTCCTTTTTGATCAGGATTGGTCCTCAGATTTTAATTGGCACACAGAATGATTTTTGGGGGAAGGATTCAACTCCAAAATTGCTCCTTAATGTTAAAATGTAGAAGTCTTTAAATAGGGGGGCAAGACTCAACACACAACACAAAAATTTAACATCCTTCTGGGTGAATGTGAATTGATGGCAGTATCATTCTAAATAGCTGTGGTCATTTAACGTAGAATTAAAGGATTCAGTTTAATGGTTCATTCTTGTTGCAGATTACCTAATTTTTTCAGGTCGCTTTCCACTGCTGTAAGCTTGTCATCATAGGTTTGGCGAGATGTCTCCATGCCACCCGTAACATTGTCCATTTTTTCTACGACTAAGATTTGAGAATTAAGGATTAGTACACACACCTGCTCACATTTTATTTTTCAGTTTCGATAAAAAACCATTTCATTAGAGAATAAAGGAAACAGATTGAAACAAAAAGAGTATAAATGAAATCAAATACGGGGAGAAAAGCCATTCTTCTAGAAAAATAACTTACTTGTCAAAACCCAGTGGTAGTTTACTTGGTTGAGAATTATATGTTCTTAACTGTTCTTAGGATTCTGTACTGCCTTGGATGTGTTAGACATTGTTTAGAGCTCAGTTTTTATTTTTATGTATTATATAAGCCCTCAATCTGTATCATTTTCTAAGGTAATTTTCATAGATGGAGGTATAACACTGTGATCTTTTACAAAATTTTATCACTCATCTGACTCCCTGCCATTCCTGGAACGTGGTATGCACTTTCTCTGGAAGAAAAGTCTGTAGTAAAGAACACCTAGCTTACTTCTATAAACAGTCTTTGTAGAAAGAGGGGAAAGAAAGTCAAAAGAGTGTTTGCCACTCTTTTTCATGAGGCCTGAAAAGTCGGCCTCTCCTTAGTGACAAGGGAATCTCTACTTTATCATTTCCCAAGATGCCTACATGAGTTTCTAGACAATTATTTATGAAGAAGACTTTTTTTTTTAAGCATCTTTCTGATTGTACATGAAAGGGAAAGAGTTAGTGATACAGTGTTAAATAAAAGCTCCTGTTCTTATTTGTTCTCAGAAGGCAGTAATTCTTTATGGTTGTGAATACGAGTTTCTTTCTAAAATATTGCATAGAAGTGACACCTGTGAGATCCAACCTCTAGCAGCTTGAGATCAATCTGTCCTGGTATCAATGGTTTTCTGAAAAGAAGGACTGTATTTTTTTTTTTTTTGAAGCATGAATATATTTTGTATATTAATTGTGAGGTAATGGAGCCAGTTTATTTTTATTCATCAAGTGTTCCACCCATGCATGACTGAATGAGAAGATTCTTCTGGCTCCCATCAGGAAGCAGAAGTATGCTCCCATGTGTCTGTATGACCCAAAGTGAACCAGCCCTGTGGCTCCTACCACCTTCCCTAGAGAAGCTTGCCATGCTCTCCCCCTCAAGCCTCTAAAGTGTGGCTATAAATGAAATGTGTGCACTGCATGAAATGCTCTTTCTCACCCAAGCCCTTCTGTGGGCCCTTCTTTCTACCTAGAATGTTCTTCCCTGGACTCTTCACCAAGTTAAACCCTATTTGCTCCTCAAGACTCAGCTCATCACTTTCTGTGGGGAATCTTTGGTGCGGTGCATCTTGCAGAATTCTCTTGGCAAGAAGTCCTTTCTCTGCCATAGGACTTACTTCACCGTGTGGTCCTGTCTTGTTTACTCTTAGATCCTCTACGGCAGGAGAATTTGCATTCAGATTCATCTGTAGCTCTCAGTGTGCGGCAGTTAGTAGGTGTTCAGCACGTATTTGTTTATTATGCTGTTGACTTAAGTAAATGAGAGTGTGCCCGCTGGCTACAGTGAAAAACTGGCTGAGCCAGAGGTCATGCAAACAGACATACGAACCACCCCCACCCCGCCAGGGGAAGACTCAGCACTGGCAAGGAGTACAACATCCAGCGGAATTATGACTGCTTTTTTTTTTTAAGTGACTATAGAGACAAGAAACGTATTGTTATAATAATCTATACCTTAGGATTGTTAGATAGGCACGCACATTTGTAAATCCCCAGAAACTCTGAAGAACACAATGTTTCATCTGCATTTTAGCAAAGTTAAACTTGAAAAAAAAATAAAGTATAAAATGTTGATGAGTTAAGATTCAGTGTGGATCCTCAAATCAAAACACATGCCTCAGTCTGTCCTCAAACCACACACAGGATCTTAAGTCCTGCCCTTTTTTCCCCCGGAAGCCGAAGAAACTTCTAAATATGCTGACAGGCAGTCATTTTCTACCCTCTCTAATTTTCCTTCCATTTTAGTTTTTAAACACACAGAACTGTTCACGGACAGAGAATTCAGGTTTGTGTAAAGGGAATAAATACATTTGTTAAAAACAAAACAAAAATCTGTTAGGTTTCTCTTTGGGGCAGCAAGAAAGCTATCTGCCTTGGCCGCAAGTGCTAATGAACTGGTAACACGCACTGGCGCGTGTGCGTCTGTGCTTAAAAATAGGGTCTGGGTCTAAACCTGCAAACTTTGGGGCTGCAAAGCTGGCAGCTTGCTGTTGCATAAAAATACTAGGCTGATGGGCATCCAGAACCAACAGTTGCTGTCATAGCACACAGCATTTTCACTGGTTTTGACTCTTATCAGCTCAAGTTGTCAACCAGGAAAACAGTGGCAGAGCCAGCCTCCCCTACCCTAGAAACTCCCGGTCTGTTGATGCAGACCTCGGTTTGTAGATCCCTCTCCTGTGAGGAAGACGAACATGAACCAGAGAGTTCCTAACAGTCTGTTTTTTCATGGGCTCCCCTTTATTAGAAACTGTTTCTTTCTTTTTTTTTTTAAAGATTTTATTTATTTATTTATTTATTTATTTATTTATTTATTTGACAGACAGCTAGTGAGAAAGGGAACACAAGCAGGGGGAGTGGGAGAGGAAGAAGCAGGCTCCCAGCAGAGGAGCCCGATATGGGGCTCGATCCCAGGACCCCGGGATCACACCCTAGGCCGAAGGCAGATGCTTAACGACTGAGCCACCCAGGCGCCCCTAGAAACTGTTTCCTGACAGAGAATTTTTCTTCAGAGTATCACTGCTTTGGGTATCATACCCAAAGAGTTGGCCCTCTTCGAGTACCCAAAGCCTAATCCTCTAGGATAATCTAATAATAATACCTTTTCTCTAAAAGCATTTTGGTGCCATCCCTGGGCCTGGGCCATTAACCTCCTTCTCCCTTGTCATAATTCCACCCATCCTTTAGGGTCCACTCCAATCTCACCACCCCAACGTGTTAAGCCTTCCCTGACGATTGGATTTTATACCACTAATAATAAGACAATAAGCCAATAATAACAGCAGTAACGACAGCCTCTATTTATCAAGTGCCTACTCTCTGAGAGGCGCACTGCACCATCACCGCAGTTAATCCGCAAAACTGCTGTTTTACAGATGAAGGGATTGAGGCTCAGAGATGTTCAGTAACTTGCCCAGAGTTACACAGCTTGTCAATGACTATGTGAATGGCGGGCCAGGAGAGCTAGTTCCAAAACTAATGCTTTCTCTATAATTCCACATTGCCTCTTATTTAGTATTTCTTTTTCCTCAATATGATTACCTCCCACAAGAGACAGAGCTTACGGTCTAGGCCCTGAAAACAAGGAACAAGGGCGGGGCAAAGAGCTCCTGCCCGGTGCTCACGAGTGTCTGTCCCAGACTGCCTGCGGCACTGAGGGGGAAATGCCCCTGCATCGGTACCTGGGACCTGCGGGCAGACCAACTGTGCTCCCCTGGCATGCAATAAAGACATTTCTACCCTGAAGACTATTTCAGGTTTCATTACAAAAATATAGAAGGTCTGGTTGTCGGGTGTTACCCTGGCTTCCAACAGTAGCCCCCCAGCATGATTTGATGCCCATCTGGAAAGCCTACCGATCCAGCTATCACTGCTACTTTAGCAGAGCTTAGCAGCAAGACAGACATTCTATGACTAGCAATGTTGAGTGAAAGGAGATTCGTCTTGAGAAAGATTCAGATTTCTTTCTTCTTTATCCTAATTCCCTAAAGATGGATCCCCCTGCTGGGCAGGACAGCGGAGTATGGTTTTCCTGTTCAGGGAACATTCTGGAGAAAACATGACCCACTGCACGGAGGATAAAGAGCCCAAGGCAGAGAATGCTCCAAGCTGGAACTGTCCAAGGGCATGGTTTCTGTAAAGCAGCAGACGAGCCTCGGGGTCGCAGCCACTGGACAGCCGTGTGTGGGTGACTCAGCAGTTCCCTGCCTTGTGCAGCAAATTCTCTAGAAGGAACTTCAGTTATATCGTAACTCGTAGTTGTGTAAGTGACATAAAAGGAGAAGTAAAAAACTGTTCTGAGAAAAACAGTATGGAGTTGCCTTTGCCAACTCTGATACATAAAGCAGTTTCTATTTTACTTCCTAACTTCTCCTTCAGAGAAATATCTCCTTTCACTGAATATTCTTTTTCTTCCTTTCTTTTTTGAAATGGAGAAAGTTTCTCTAGACTTCAAAGGGAGACGTGGAAAGGAGAGCTAGGTCTTATCTTTCTGCCTCTTACAGTGTGGGGTCACTAGAATCTTATCAGCAAGAAAGAAGAATCGTTGTACAAGTAAAGAGAAAACACATCTGGAAAACATGCACATTTTGGTTCATTAAGACTATGCTTGGAGATGGGTAGTAAGGAGGGCACGTACTGCATGGTGCACTGGGTGTTATACACAAGTAATGAATCATGGAACTTTACATCAAAAACTAGGGATGTATTGTATGGTGACTAACATAATATAATAAAAAAATATTAAAAAAAAAGACTATGTTTGGAAACCAAAACTGCATGTTGTATTATCTTATATTTGTCAGTAGATGCCTGAAGGACAGGTTAACCTAAATAACCTGGTAAAGGAGGAGAGCCGGTCTGAATTTCCCTTGAAGGAGGGAGAAGGGGTAAGACCATCATCTTGGTCCACTTGTACTTGCTTCCTCAGTGTCTCCCCACTTCATCCTGGACAGATTACACGCACAGAGCAGGACATGCCAATCTTTAGGATTTTAGACTTCTAGGTAGGGCTCTAAGTGGTAGCGATGCCTTCAAAGCAGAATGGCTTAGAGGTCCCTGGACATTGACTGATTGTCTTCACAGAAGTCAGCCCTGATCTACAATCCATCCACCCGTCCATCCATCCTCCCTCCCATTAATTTATCCGGTAACTTAACTTGGTGCCTAATAAGTACCACGAGGCTAGCAGATATAACAAACTAAAGATAGGAGTCTCTTGTCTTCATGGAACTGAGTTTGGGTGGTGAGACAGACAAGCCCATTGGCCATAATGATAGAGTAGGACAGGGGTAAGAGTAAATAAGAGAGTGCTATGGGAACAAACAGGAGGGTCTAACTCAGCTTTCAGGGGCTTCTTGCAGGGTGTGTGTCTAAGTGAGACATGAAGTCCTTTTAGGTGGAGAGCAGAGAAAAGGTGTTCTCGGCAAATGGAACGGCACATGCACAACGTGCCGGAGCTGAGAAGGGCTTTCCAATGTCATAAAAATGGAGGAAATATCTGTACTTGAAAAACAAACAAAGGAAAAAAACCCAACACTTCTCCTTTGGAACTTTCTGTATAATTCTAAAGGCATAAAGATCCTAGATCTTATTTCTTTGCAAAGGTAAAAGTTATAAAGCACCCTATGGTGGTATGCTCTTCAAACCTTTGTCAACTGTCTTTCAGTAGTTAAGTGTTTACTTTCATGATATCATACAGTACTGAACCCTAAAGGTACTTATTAAATGGCTGTTTGATTCCAAGCTTCTCCTTTATCTGGGTTTGCTTGGAAAAGTCTAGGAGAAGTGAGTAGTAACCTAAACAACCTGGTAAAGGAGGAGAGCCAGTCTGAATTACCTGGGACATAAAAGACCCTCCTTTTCCCCACTAGGCTCCCTCCCTCACCCCTTGTCCTGCCTTGCCACAATTTAATAACCTTTCTTAATGCTTACTTTGTTAACCCTAGGTTGGATTAACTCATCACAAATACACTGTATAAAATGACCCGGTAACTTCCCAGATTTCCATTGCTCAAATTCATCAGTCAACACCCTACAGGATGCACATACTTTCCGTGTGTGTGGCCTCGGAGATGGGACTTTCAAGCCTCAACTATACTGAGTATTTTTAACATTTTGCCATTCTACTGGCTATAGCTGTATATATGCAGTTATGAAGAAGCAAGAATCACAAAAATACAGCCACTATCTACTAGGACCAACTACTGGGCAGGTGGGTCAACGACATCATCTTTGCTCATCGCCAACACCTTGAAAAGTGGCATTACTAATTGCCATCGTAAGAAATAGGAAAGGGTATGATTCATACCCAGGTTCCACAGCCATGCGGAGGATTAGCATGACGCCTAGCATGTCAGCAAACATGTAATAAACGTTCACAATTGTATTACAAGTGGCAGAATCAAGAGTGAGCTTGGACCATCTGGCTCCAAAGCCCATTCTCATCTCAAGACATCGGGTTTCCTCAGGAAACCTCTGGACACTGGGAGAGAGGGGAGAGGAGTTAGAGGTTGGAGGGAATTCACTCTGAATCTTTCTCTCCCCAAGGAGAGAAAGTCTATGAGCCAAGAAACAGAGAACGGAACACGTGGGAATTCTCCACTGTTAATCTGTCAGTTCTGAGGGAAGGCAGCCGGGATGGTTGCTGAGTGAAGGTTTTGAAGATCAGCAGCCCCCACATCTGCCTCTTGCTGAAGCCAGACGACATGTCTGTGTCATGTATCTTTGATGGGAAGGCTTCCATGGCTGTTTTCTATAAAAAGGTTTAAGCAGCTCGTGATTCTGAATCCTGACACCTTCTACCTGTGGAGTCTGGAACGGGTGTGGTGGGGGCGGGGATGCGGGAAACCCACTTTGTCTGCAAGTCTGAAGGATTTAGGCAAAAATCTTCCACTGACCTTAAACCAGACACGCTGAAAGAATACCTAACATTCCCATAAAGTACCGTTGGGGTGGCAGTGCTCCCTCTATGTTTAACTTCTGCAGGGCAATATTTTCATGGAGCTTTATAAACAACAGTGGTCACAGTAAATGTGCTGAAGAGGAAAAAAGGGAACTAGCTGCCCAGTCCCTGGGGTGAACTAAGTCGTATCTCTGGAGATCTTGTGTCTGGCTTACCCTCTGTCAGTATAATTTTCCTGTGTGCTGACTCCAGGGTTTCCACACGACCTCTTAGAGATAAGATGAAAAAAGATTGAGGAAGAGGGTGGAGCTAGAAACAGGTAGGAAAACACAACAATGAGGAAAAAATCTTTGTAACTCATAGAGGACCTTTACGATGGTTGAAATGTGTCAAAAGGACTCAGATCCCACAGCTACAGGAATCTCAAGACAACAAAGTTTATGATGTGGCTTACTTTTGCATTTGAGTTGTATTAATGAGATACTCTGTATTTGCAAACATGGGTTTTTTTTTTTTCGTGTTTAAATTAATAAAGGGAAACCTGCTATTTGGAAAGAAAAAGGAAAGAGTACTTACCTTTGTATCCCAAAATGGCTACTGTGATTGTTAGCAAGGCACACAAAATGTATAATAATATGATAGAAAACTTCAGTGCCCAGTTATTTTTACATTTGGTACATTGCGTTCCTTCCTGAATGCCTGTAAGAGAAATCAAATTTTAGTAATAGTAACCAGAGATATCATTTCGAAAAGTATCTTTCTGCATGTTGCTTCAAATACTATGATGAAGAGTAATTTTTACATACGCCTTCCGATAGGATGAGTGGCATTTTAAACATACCTATTCAGCAATATAAGCACTTTATTTCTTTTTTTTTTAAAGATTTTATTTATTTATTCGACAGAGATAGAGACAGCCAGCGAGAGAGGGAACACAAACAGGGGGAGTGGGAGAGGAAGAAGCAGGCTCATAGCGGAAGAGCCTGATGTGGGGCTCGATCCCATAACCCCGGGATCACACCCTGAGCTGAAGGCAGCCACTTAACCGCTGTGCCACCCAGGCGCCCCAACATAAGCACTTTAAATATTGCCATTATGTTGTAGTAATTTAGTGTTGTTGCAGTTAATAATGACTTGGCAATAGCACACAACTTTGTCTCAGAATAATTTCAAATCCATTATAATTAGCATTTCAATAAAAATCTCTACATGACAAAAGATTTTAACCGCCCAAATCGACTTATTTCAGCTCTTATTGGACCTATAGCAATTCAAACACAACCAACCAAAAAAAGTACGAACTGTCCCTTGATGTTTGTTTCAGTGGTATGCTTGACCTAGCTCCTATTGGCTTACAAGAGTCAACTGTTAAATTTGTGGGAATTTGGGGAGCTGGTTGTTAAACTGTTGGAAGCTTGATATCAGCCCTGGAGGGAGTATTTACACCATGGAAATTGGCAACCACCACAAATTGTGACCTTCTCCCCCCCACCCCCAACACACACTGTTTTACCCTATCACTGGCCGTAACGCACGATAACCTACAGCAGAAAATATAGGTAATTTTATGATTAAAATGTTCAATATATAACCATTCTTGTATATTATATATATATTATACTATATATATATATATATATATATACAGAAAACAGATGCTGACCGTTATTTAAGTTATCACAGTGATTTGACTAACAACTAGGAAACTAAATAAAACCCCTACATTTTTGATGAGAGGAGGTAAATTTTGACTGCTCACTGTTCAACTTTTTGAAAAACAGTCTAGTCTCAGTGGTAAACCACCGTCACTTCTGCAAGTAACTCCAGAAACTAACCTATAAAAAGGGAACTTTCCATCAGATTGATTAGAAACCCAGAAGACAAAGACTGTGGACATTTTAATGTGAAAATCACATTGAAAGGAATATCGGGAGATCCCTTGTTTTCCTATGTGCATCTTACTAATAGCGTCTCACAGGAGCAACAGCACATAAAGGGCCGATCTCCTATAATTGTGCTCAATAACTTTTGATGGGTAAGTCGTGAGGATTAAGCTACAGCCAAAGTTCCCCCCTTTTGGTTTGTAATTTTACGCATGGTGCCCTTCTTCAGTGAAAAGAATTCTTCAGCTGTATTTAATGCAAAATGATGAGAGAAACAGCATAGAACAATGACTCCAATTTAACTTTCAGGGTTTAACCAAAGCCTCCGGTGTTCTGCGCTGCAGACTCAAGGGGAGGGGGTCCAATCCATCTGTTCCATGACTTAGAGCAGGGATTCTCAAACTCTGGGGTGCATTGGACTTGTCAGAACAAAGCCCTTCTAATTCAGGAGGTCTGAGAAGGTGCCTGAGAATTTGGATTTCTAACAAGTTCCCAGGGGATGCAGACACTGCTAGTCTAGCCGCCATGCTTTAGAACAGCGCTTCTCAAACTGGAAAGTGCTTATAAAACACACTGTCAAATGCAGATTTCTGATTTAGTCGGTCTGAGGTAGGAGCTAAGATTCTGCTTTTCTCCCAAGGTCCAGAAGATGCTTAATTACAGAAACATTTTGAGGAGCTAAGGCTTATGGAGAAGATGGTCATGCTGGATCAACGTTTGGTTATCCAACCCTTGAAGGTGAAGCTGTAAATCGGACTCAGAGACCAAGAGTAAATCAACTTCTCTGTATCAGTTTTCCCATTCTTTTACTCTGTTTCCTTTCCATCCTCCTCTAATTGCCCCCCTGGATGTCTCAGCACCACCTCTCCTGTCCAGCACTGACCTCGGTACCATCCCCGCCAAATCAGAACTCCAACTTCCACCGATGTCCATGTTTCCATCCGACCTAAATACTACACTATCCCAATCCCCCACTCAAAGACTCCTTCGAGTCTTCTCTCATATTCTTTAATTCGCTCAGTGGCCAGGCCCTGCTAATCTTCCCATGGGACATTTTTATCATGATCATCTCATCTGTAGGTTATTGCTGTTCATTTACGGCCTACACTGTACCAGACGCTGAGCTAGGTGCTTTCCACACGGCACCTTTATTCGTAACCACCTTTCAAGGAGGCATGGTAGTGACAGCTGAGATGACATCCCATAGACACCACAGGCAGGATTCAAACTCAGGTCTGTCCGACTTTAAGCACCACACTCTCTCCACTTTGCCACGGTGCCTCTCCCTGGTCATCCCTTCCTGTCCACTTCACTGCTGTGAGACCCTTTCATCGCAGTGGGAGCTTCCTCTTCCACTCCCACTGGAATCCAGGCTCACCCTGTACCAGATACTGCTATCCTCACGACAGTGCCAAAGAGAAAAAAACAAAAACACTCCAACGCCTCCTCCTTACATAAAGGATGAACACACACACACACACACACACACACACACACGCACACACCCATCAGCTCTTAGACTCTGTCCCATCTGGCAGCTTAAAATGAAACAAAGACCCCTTACATCAGTCAGAGTGAAAATATTTTGGAACTGGGAGAGGGGGGAAGTGTCAGCAGACCCACAAACAAGCCACACCTCATATCCAGAACCCATAAACTTGCTTTGGTGGCAGCTGTAAGCAAAGAAGGGTGATAGACACAGTGATGTTGGACTGACCTCCCTTGGAAAGACTGGATGACGCTTTTGTGGCTTAAGGGGGGGGGGGTTCATTCCTTTTGGATTTTAGGACAGTGGTGGGTGATTCCTTGCATTCCATGAGCAGAGACACAGAAGATTTGGTCATAGGGGAGGTTAGGGGAGACAAGAGAATCTGGGGTGAGAAAGTTGCTTAGAGGTCATCTGGTCAAGCGTCACTGTGTTAGTGATGGAGAAAGTGAGGTCAGCGAGGCAAAGCAAATCCGAAGCCACGCGTCCACACCCTCCGGGCGTGGGTCCTTCCCTCCCGCTCTGCCCATCGTGGGTGCTGCTGCTGTTTGCCGCCAGCCGTCTTGGGCATGTAGTCCTCATGCGGACTGCTCCCAGACCGTTGTCCCTGGCTCAGATGCCAAGAGCAGGGTCTCTTCCTCACGATGTGCCTTTCTCACTGCTGACTGTATCAAGCATTTAATCAACATCAGACGGCACCGCCTCGCCCCCCTTTCCACTTGACACACGTTCTGTGGCTTGTTTTTTCTCTCCCCAGAGACTTATTTTTAATAAGAATTCTGTTTTATCTTTTCCTCTCTGCCCTCCGCTGGGAGGACATCTGGCCAAACATACAGATGCCTACTACAAAGAGACCCTGCTGGCTCACGAAGCTGGGGGACCCCCTCCTCCTTGAACCTAGATGGTCACAAAAAAACAGTCAAGAGAGATATCCCCCTGTTACCAGCCTTTGGACTGTTTGTTTTCTCAGCATTACTTTCCAGAGACTGGGGGCTTTGTTCCCGCTGGAGGGGCTGGGGGTGGTGGGAAGGGCAAGGGCAGAGTGCTGCAGATAAGACATTCTAGCTCAGGAAGTGAAGCAGTCTTGCCCCTTACCACCGGGAGACTCAGCGTATCAAAAATCCTGGCCCAAGTAGCACATTTGTAATTCAGCACGCCACAGACAGAACGCGCCTGAAGGATCCATGCTTTTCCATTGGTTATCCCTCTTAAACTATCCCTCTTAAACTTGATTCTTGGCTCATTCTTGGCTCATTTTCCAGTGTCCAAGTCTTCATTATGCAAAAAAAAAAAAATAAGTTGGGGGGGGGTCACTGAAATCAGAATCACTCTGGTTAACTCCTTGAGTATTCCACAGAAGTTTAGAATAGGCTGACAATTTGGTCCCCAGGGCCCAAACTCAAAGTTCCCTGGGTCGCCCTGTTTCCAATAACACATGTTTAGAGTAAGAAGAGTGGGGGCCGGGTGGGGCCGCCAATCAGGGGGTGGTGGTTAGCTAGTTGGAGAGAATAATTGAAACACTGCAGGAATGACACTGCGAAGGACCAGAAGAATTCACCAGCAGAGAATTCCTTTCTGCTGTGGTTCTCCATAAAGAGCCCTCCCAAGTGCTGCGGTCCAGGCTCCAATCCAGTCTTTTTCCAATCTTTTTGGAGAACAAAAGAGTCTCCTTCATTCACTATCATATTTTTCTACCATCACCGAAGGGTGGCTTGTCTTTTGAAATGGGCTCATGCTGATCAATCCCCTTTCCTGTCAGGTAAAGCCTGGCACTCTGGGCAAGTGTGGGACATTCCTGGTCTGTCTTAATTATCACAAGTGTCTACAGAGCTCGGTGGTGTTGCCGTAAAGATCATGTTACCAGAGAGAAGCTTCAAAAAGCTGGTGGATTGCAAAATCCAGAAAACCACAGGTTTTGATCTGAGATTTGCAGTGACCTTTTCATGTGGTTTTTTTATAGTTATTAATCTACTGCCTAGTGGCATATATTCCCATAAGCCCGTAAGAATGATTTGGCTCTAACAGTAAAACTGATGATTCAAATAAATTCCTATAATTAAAATGCCCCCAAAAGCAACAAAACAGTAAGAGTTAACATCCTGGTTAGTTATTTGGATGTTACGTAACATCACTAGAACAAAAGTTACATCCATAAAACATTTTATCCCACAAATAATTAATTTTTCCTTATTATAAAGGCCATTTACTAAATGACAGAATGTGGATTTCATTAGCAACAATTTTTTTTATTAATGAGTAATTTAGTTCCCAAATATAAATCTCAGCCCTGGACACCTTATTATGCCCAGTTTCCTAAACGATGTGGAGAAGCATGAAAACAGAAGCAGGACAAGACTCGGGAATGAAATAACTTTCTGCACAAAAAAATGAAGCCTCATAGCATCCCTGTAATTCATAAGTGTATCCAAACCAGGGAAATTATTTAGAAGAGAGTTTTAGGAGTCTGAAATCTTCAGCACTCATTCTGAGCTTACATTAATATTCTGCAGTCAACAAGGGTATAGTTTTTTTTTTTTCATTAGAGTATTTATATACGGCAGTCAGTTCTGGTTTGGGTTTAATGTTAAGAGTATGTATTATTTGTTTGAAATTTATCATTTATACCCTGCCTACTAAAAAAGAATTATAGGCAAAAGCCACATATAACGAGCCACTCAGAATACATAGCATCTGCCAGAATATATGGTGTCTCAACAGAGCACCCTTATTTTCTCTTTGTGGTTTTTATAAGAAGAAATCCTTTATTGCATGAACTGTACACAAATGCTTTCAATTCTGAGGGAAGGAATCCTCGCTCGTCGGGGAGCTCAAGCATCACATTTCCAACATTTGTCTCTCCTCGCTGGCCCCCTTCCTCTTGGCTCTATTCCTATTCATTTTATTCTGGGGACACAGCGTGAACTGTCAACAATCCTGATGATACGTATCAGCAGCCCTGACTACTTCATTATCTGGCACTACCAAACAATGTCCTTCTGTGATTAGGCACTGGATCTTTTAATGAAAAGGACTTATGGAGATGCAGCTCCAGCTCGGCCATCAGAGTCTGCTGTATAATGGAGCCAGGCACGTACACTGCACAGGTCTTTGGAAGGCAGCCACTGGACCTTTGTTGAGTGGGTGCGAGCTGGCCATCGCCGCTAATGCAAGGAGGAAATGTGGAGGATGGCTGCTATTCCTGAGGCCCTGACAGGTGCCAGGCACCCTCTCCTGGTTATTTACAATGCCTTTAATGATTCTGCAGAGTAGGAATTCTGGCCCTAACGTTACAGGGTTTAGGAAAGTGCCTGTCGAAGAGGTTGACTCTCCAAGCCAGTAAGTGGCTGAGCTGTAAGATGAACCTGGGGTTATCACATGCTGCTTCTCCAAGCTTACTGACTTCCAGAAGTGGAAAGCAAAACAAAGCAAGATTAAGGATGCCTAACAAGATAAACTGTAGAAAGCTGACAGGTTAGACTTCTAGAAGTATTCTGTCAAAGTAAAGGGGTGCAGAAACATCTTTTCAAACAAAAATAGAAGATGCCTTTCTCAGAAATGAGCACTAAAATTCAGTCTCCAGTGAGTTAACTATTATAGGCCTGGGGCTTCCACAGGCTGTAATTTCTATTCTGTGGTGACATACTGAGTAGCAAGTTAATTCCACCCTAAATAAATGCTCATTATCTCTGTGAGAGGTCAGGGTTGTCCTGGAGGTTGGCTGGTAGGGTCTGTTAGCCCTTCAGGGGAATCATCCCCCAATGGTGATGGAATTTTTGGAATGAGGTGAGCTGGGAAGAGAAGATAGCTTTATAATTTCAAGGCAAACTATGAGACATGCAGGGGGCTTGCACGGTTTAATCCATGGCAATTCTCCACTGCCATAGGGAGCTCCAGGTGGCTCAAAGTAGATTCCAAGATGCACACCAGCTAGCATCCTCCAACCATGCAGATTTAAAGAACCTCAGGGCTAAGAGGAGAATCTGCTGTCATGATGGCCAACATCCACCTTACAGTGAGGAAACTACAGTCCACTGTCTGCCCCACTCACACATGAGCCAGTCCGGGCTTTAGGCTTCAGGGTTCACGATTCGCCCCTAGAATTCTAATGTAGGTCCCCAAACCCTGCCCATATCACCATGCTTCTTCCTTATTACATCCCATTATTCATTTATTAAGAAGTAAGTATGGCGGGGTGCCTGGTGGCTCAGTTGGTTAAGTGTCTGCCTTTGGCTTGGGTCATGGTCCCAGGGTTCTGGAATCAAGCCCCGCATCGGTCTCCCTGCTTGATGGGGAGCCTGCTTCTCCCTCTCACTCTGTTGCTCTCTCTGCTTGTGCTCTCTCACTCTCTGTCAAAATAAATAAATAAAATTAAAAAAAAAAAAAAAGAAAGAAGTATGGAGCACCTACTATGTACCAGGCCCTGGGTATAATGGTCAATGAAACAGACAACAATCTTGGCCCCTATGGAACTTATACTTCAGTAGGAGGCTACGGTAAGGTGTTAGGAGGTGATAAACACCTTGCAGAAAAATTAAGTCAGGAATGGGCAAAGGGCATGTGGGAGAGGAGGGGGACAGCAACTTAAACAGGGTGGTCAGAGAAGGCTTCAGAGAGTAACACAGAAGCAAGAGCGTGGGGAGTGTGTGAAATAGCCCCAGGGTCCTGCACGGAACTCCTGCTGCACGCCCCAAAGATCTGCTTGTTTCTTCTCCAGGTCTTGAGATTTGCCCTCCTTCTCCCCACACTTTTCCTCTCCAGGAAATGACTACTTTTGAAACCTTTAGTTGCATCTCTCCTCCTCAATGAATCCTTTCCTAAAATCAGCCCCACCCCAAGCCCAGCTGGGCCTGAACCCCTTTAGTACCTGTGTGGTTCACACTGCATAAATCCACGCGCACGAGTGTTTTTCAAGGCCACCCTCCTGTTTGTGTGGGAATTTCATTTCTCTGAGCTATTCCTTTGCATCTCTCTAAACACACTAGGTGGTTCTCTAGAACTCCACACGGCAAGCAGTTTAACACGTCCGTGACTGCGGCGTGGATCCTGGCAGTGGGAACCTCAGGCTCTGTCACTCCCTCAGGGACCGTCTCACACACGTTGGAAGCAGCACGCTTCCCCCAGCTCTCAGGTGCCGGGACCTCACGACCTTCCCTCCCACCTTTGTGTCCAGCTTTCTAGGTGACTAGTGACATGCCGATCTGTCTTGTTGGCCGGGAGGGTAGCCGTCCTGGGAGAGCATTCAGCTCAAAGGCCTGACAGTCAAAATGCAGACACTCTGGGGGAACCCCTGTCCTCCCAAACAATCAGCCTGAAAGGAAGAGTTTTCTGTTCACTGCAAGAGATGGGGAGTGCCCTGGCGTTTACTAACCGAAGGAACGCAAAGCATTCTTTATTTTTTATTTTTTTTATTTTAATGTTTTTTTATTATATTACGTTAGTCACCATACAGTACATCCCTGGTTTCTGATGTGAAGTTCGATGATTCATTAGTTGCGTATAACACCCAGTGCACCATGCAAAACGTGCCTTCCTTACTACCCCTCACCAGCCTATCCCATTCCCCCACCCCCTCTCCCGTCTGAATATTACTCAGCTATCAGAAAGAACGAGTTCGCAAAGCATTCTTTAAGACCCCGGCCCAGCCCGAAAGGAACCCCGAGATCGGAAGCAGCAGGGCAGCATGCCTACGCTTTCTGTCCCTTGGCACCCACGAAACTAAATCCGACAGGGCAGAGATGAGAAATGTAAACCCACAATGCACCATCTGCCTTGAGTGTTGTTTCTTTAAAAAGTGTTATTTCGGGGGCAGCTGAGGAGCTAATATCAGGGTGATGGGAACCCTGCTGAGCCGGGGGGGGGCAAGTCTCAGTTAATGATAGCGTGTTTGCTGTTTATCACTGAAGCAGTGTTGGGGCATGTGGAAATTATGCTGTGCAGCAGGTGCTGGCATAAAAAAGCCTAATCCGCGCTCTCTCGCATACCTACTTGATTTCTTTAAACCAGCAGAAACTAGTGTTTTGATGGGGAAAAGAAAAGGGCCTCCGTGTAAATGAAAATACCAATCAGCCTGACAGACATTCCTCATTCCTTTATGAATATGTGTTTTTTACTTTCTTCAAGCGAAGACTATAGTTGAGGACACTTAAATTAAGGGAAAAGTGAGCCAAGACAGAGCAACAGATTTTACTGTCGGTGTTTTAAGTAGTTATCTGCTCTGCACTGAATGTAGCCTCAGTTCCGAACTGTGATGAGAAATGAGTCAATCAACTTGAAGTGACCCAAATGAGGAAACGTTGGCAAATAAATAATGAGGGAAATGGGAGGGATCTATTTTAGAGGTTACAGCCCAGCAGTGAGAGGAGTGGGGTCCCCAGGTTCAGTGAAGAGCTTCCCGTTCACCAGCTCGTTATTCATACTTGCTATCAACTGTGGACAAAGGACAGAGAGAAGAAGAAATGTTTCCATGGGGCAGGCAGCTACGGTTGTAGAGGTCAAAGGAATATAAAAATGGAAACCCGATACACAAAAAAGAAGGCAAGTAACCAAATTATAATCAAATATAAAGTAAATGGGAAAATGTATGCTTTTTAAATTTTCCATGACTTTGTAAAGAATTCATAGAGGACAGAGTTAAATTTAGAAAATGCTCTAAAACTGAAATAACTAGATTAAAAAAACGGATAAATGCACATATTTGTATACACACATGCAGCCAAACAAAGTGCTTTCCATGACAGTGGATAGAGAGGCTTCAAAAATGGATTTCTAAGTCAAAACTCAAATTCACAATTTCCCATAGATTCCTCCGGGGTGTGCTGGAGCCAACTGATGCTGACTGGGGAGAACCAGGGGTTTACATCTCTTCACAACTCCATGTTCATGAGTTTCCATTGGCGGCTTGGAATTGGTCGTACTGGGAGTATTTACACCAAAGAAATGAGCAAATGCTACAGAATCGGGGCTTTGCCTCCTGGAGGGCTGGTTGTTCAACATTTGTTGGCTGCAACCTGCTGCAACTGCTCCATCACTTTTAAACAAACCAAACTGCTCTGTCTGTACAGGAAACCACTTGAGAAGTCCAGGATCACGGGACAGGGGGAGGGTTATATGGGACCTTTGTTCCTTTTCTCTCCCTCCAGGGTACAGAGATCATACAGGCATTCTTATTAGTGATATTTGTGCACATTAGACGTTGTGAATTCAAAACTTCCATGGCTACTTAATACATTTCAAATTCATGATCTCTGCAGGGGTGATCATCTTAGATTCCCAGCGAAACCGACAATGTTCAGGGTTCAGTTCCCACGTGTCTGTTAACTTCATACCACGGATACAGGTTTGACTTAACTCTGACCAACCACCCTGCAAGTGAATTTCCCTCTCGCTCGGGAGATGATGTACAGAAGGACTGACGTGATCTGTTGCCCACATGCGGTGAGTGTAGCAAAGGTGACGAGGTGGAGCACAGAGGAACCAGCCTAAGGACAGGCAGCGGTAGAGGACACACGCAGATTCAGAGGAAGGAATCACCAGAGAGGAAGGGATTTCAAATGAGAAGCCTCAGTTTGGAAGATATTCTCTTTGGCTCCTACAATCATGCAGGAATTAAAACCCCAGCTGCCAGACAGAAAAAATCCAAGAGTCCAAAGGAGCACGAGGCCTCTGTACATTCATGCGATACACATACATCTGACAGCAACAACCAGACCCGGAGACAGAAACAGGAAACCATCAGAAATACACCAGCTGAACTGCCAACAGCAGAGGCGAAATACCTTTGGAACATGACCTCTTGTAGCAGAGAGCTGCACAATTTGGTCCAGGCCACGTGAGCTCTGGTCCGTTATTCAATGGTGATCCAAGATACAGAAAATATATACACAATTTCACCAATACGATCTTCTTAGTTCATAAAATCACCTAATTGTATTTCATGCTCGAAGAAACGCATCTTATTGCCCAAATGGCCAAACAGCTTCTATCAATTCGATCTGTAAACTGGTTAAACAGGTGGAAAGAAAAGGCTTAGGACAAGTTCTTAACAATGTCGTCCAACCCACACTTAGCTCTGGGTTTTTCTCCATTACCCCAGTAAATACGGAATTTGAAATCTGTGTCAGAATCACCCACTAGGGAATCATTCATGTATTTCATTTCTAATTTGTAGCATATATTTGTTTACATCAATTCCTCCTAAGCTGTATATAGTTTAGAACATAGTGTGAGTTGTTTATTATTCTTTAAAATATCCTGTGGTTCCTTCCAGTTAAGAAGTATTTGTCTTTATTTTTTTTTTAAGGTTTTGTTTATTTGAAAGAGAAAGAGAGAGAGAGCGCGTGCGAGGACATGAGCAGGGGGAGCCGCAGAGGGAGAGGGAGAAGCAGGCTCCCCGCTGAGCAGGGAGCCTGATGCCGGACTTGATCTCAGGATCCCGGGATCATGACCTGAGCTGAAAGCAGATGCTTAACCAACTGAGCCAGTCAGGTGCCCCAAGAAGTATTTGCTTGAATGGCCACTACACAGTGGCATGCCAGGGATGGGCTCGGCTCAGCAGACTGAGGACACACACCCCTTCTAGAACAGGGCCCAAAGCAGGGCTCTTCGAAGCTTCCTGGGGCAGCAAAACTTCCCCAGGAAGTCTTAGAAGGGTTGGAAAAGCGCTCATCCCACGGCTGACAGGCCGGCAGTGTGATCTTGCAAATCGAGACAGTGCTATTTCGTTACTTCCACATCATGCATGGCCCTGCGAGGAACTAAAAAAGAAGGATTCAGTGATTCACAAGGCATCCACTCCTAAATGATGAATAAAACCAAGTCTGGACTTAATAAGCCCAGCTACCAGGCAATGTTCCTTCCTGCCAGAAAGCGGTTGTGTTACAGCAGCAAAGCTAGTAAAGACAACAACGACCTGTAAAATACAGTCTACCGGTTGCCCTGAAACAATCTGTCACTTTATACAGCACTTAGGGGAAACAACACCTAATAAACAACACCTAGTAAAGCACAGGAACATACACTACAGTAAAGGGAAAAATCCCACTTACAGCTGTGGTTATGACAGTGCTTATAAAATTAGAAGCACTAATTTACTAGGGTATACAGAGCCCCCAATGCCTGTGTGATTGTAGATTTACTCAATTGTATCTATGGCACTGCAGCATAGAAGCAAATCTTCTTGGCTTTGAGCTTGGTGGGCAGATCCGACGGTTTCCACTCTTGCTCACTTCCCAGACAGACATCACGAGTGGGCACAAATCACCTATGAGAAATGTGCATTCAAGTGGGGCCGGGAGAGGCAGGGGCTCAGGGAGGGCTCCTTCTTTCTAAGGCTTCAGCTGTATGGGCCTCGGGGAGAATGGAAAGGCTCTCAGAGCAGGGGAGAGAAATAACCCCCCCCCCAATTTTTTTTTATTGGAAGAGCAAAGATTTGTGATTATCTAGAAATAACAGAAGAAAGGGGAGAGCTGTGGCAACAGGGAGAGGAAAATAAGCAACAACAGGTCTTGGGAAAGACTCTATAAGGAAGGTTGTCACCACTGAGTCCTCTATGTCCCAACCAGCCGGGAGACCCTGAGGTGCAATGTCTGCGCCTCACGCACGGGGCACAGAGAAGACATAGATTATTTCTGTTGACAAAGAACAGCGGGTTCCAGAGATTAAAGAGAAAGGAAAGTAGCGCACGAAACGAGTCGTGTAAAATTGCTTGGACGTCGAGGACACGATCGAGCAAGCCCGTGAGGTACAGAAGCGAGTACCGACGCAGCTCCCGCTGTTACGATGCGGGGATTCTTATTTGCCAAATGGCCAGTACTAAGGCTTTGGCTCTAGCTGCGCACCTGGTCCTCGGAGCAGGGTGAGACCTCGGCTTCCACTCAACTCCCGCCCACCCCACCCCACCGACCCCGTGGCCACGTGCCCTCCTGTGCCCCCAAACTGGGGCCCAACACGGTGGCTCGGCACACGCGGCAGGCACTGCCCATCTGGGGTGCTAGGTCGCGACAAAGGAAGTGTTCCCTCCCGGTAGATGCAATTCAGACTTCTTCCTCAACCTCAGTGCCTCTCCCTCCTCCCGCCCTCATGAGACAAAAATAGGTCATAAATCGGAGAGACCACACCGACTTGCCTTATTTTTACCACGCTATCTCGTTTCTAGCAAGTCAAGCACCACGGTTCGGAAGTCCCCGCGCCACCGCTGGGAGCAGATCAGTGCAACCCTCGAATTCCTGCAGGAGTGGGTGCAACATGGTTTCCCCGCGGTATCATTCTGTGGGGCGCACCCGACGCCGGGGGATGCAGGCCGTGCCTCAAACCGCTTGCTGCCAAGGGGACACGTAACGTTGTGACACAGGGAGGGTACTGATTCCTCACGCCCAGGGGATCCAGGTTTGGGCCTGATCTTCCGGCAGGAAAAGGCTCTGGGCAAACAGGTTAAACCTCCGCCCATCTTTTCAGGAAACAGAGAGGACAGCTCTGTAGCAAAAGATAATGAAACCCTCTAGGAGACCGGTACTGCTAAACGAATTAGACAGAGGCCATCGGACCGAGGTGGCTCTCTGTCCTGGCAGCCTATATAAGCAAACCAAAACCGAAGTCTGTAAAGGCCTCTAGGTTACAGCATCGAAACCTAAGAACAGCCAGTCACAAACAGCCAACTAGGCTTAAGCGTTAGCTAATCAATGAATTTCCTCTCCTTGCTACGGGGCACCTTCTCTACAGAAGTCTCTCCCCTGGCTCCTGTTGGTGGAGCCCTTCTAACTACTTCTGGTTTGACGCTGCCCCAATGTGAACAGATGTTTGCTTTAACTCTCAAAATTCTTAATATGCCTCAGTTTATCTTCTAACAGTATATTCGAGTTAGGAACAGAGGCTAGGGCTCCCCTGTGGCCAGGACAAAACCGAACCATTGCCCGTGTTGGTTGACAGAAACACAGACTGAACCCGTAGTAAATGTCCTTTCATAGTTTTCCTTTTAAAATTTCCATTTGATCAAAAATGTGAAATTTCTATGCAATTAAAGAACAAAATAAACAGACACCAGTTTCATAATTTGTATGGCAGATCTTTTCTACTTATCAAATATGAGCTTATCATATCTGATCATGTTTCTGATGGCCCCACTTCTTCCCCTCCACAGCGATAAATCGGGGGGCCTGTGGACGCTTCTGACCCTGATGTGAGAGGCAGACATCACTTTAGTCAGTGAGACTAAACAGTGGGGGAAGGGGCAGTGTGGACATATGGAAACAGATTCAGACAGGACCAGAGCTATTTCCTTAGCCGCAATGATGAAGGGTTTTTACCAGTTCCTTTAGTGAGGAGGAACTGGAACCTGATATCAAAACCCACTGTATGTCCTTTATAGTTTATTGTATATAATTACGTACCATAAACTGTGCGGGGTTTGCATTCCAGGGCGTGGGATCAGTCATTCTCAACAAATCCTTTTGTTGACTTCTCTAAGTCCCGGCTAAGAACCCCTTGAGGGCTTCTCTGAACTGGGCCTGTGGACTAATGTGCCCCGGGGGGAAGCAGCGACCCACCGAATTCCGCCTTCAGGTACGTCTGCCGAGGAGCCCCGACCAACAGGCACGCCAGGTGCACGCCCTGCCTCAAGCACCAGAACGTGTCTGCATGTGCCAGCACGACTGGAGGAACATCTGTTTCTAGCACTGACTGCTGCAAAGTCACTATGCTTCCCTGTTAAGTTGTTCCCTTTGTTCCCCTTTGCAGCTGGGACCTCATCTTGTGTGTGAGACCTGTTCCACGAAGGACCCCAGGGGATTGGGGGGGGGTGCTTCCAAATACCTAAGGCCTAGGTTGTTGTTTTAAACTATTTGACTCATGTGCATGGCTGTAAAGCATTGCTAAAATTGGAGGTGTTTCAAAGGCAATGAGGAGCATATGAGAATAAGTGATCTAATACAGCCGGTGAATTCCTAGCAGTTTAGTCACTGAGCAAGGAGGCAAAACAGACCCCGTGTGATAGCACACCTGATGTCCTCAAAAATACACTGCATGACTTCTAAGAGACCACAATTTATCTTTCTATCTTGGAGACCCTACAAGTAATATTTGTTAAATAGAGATATTATAGATTCTTAATATTAGGAAACTAGACCCCTTTTTGAAATGTGTATACTGTCACATGCTTGCAGACAGGTTAATGCACTAGCATATTCAAGGTTGCAAATATGGCCTGCAATTGTGATGAAGCCATTCAAGGAACAAGCAACATGAAAGTCATGACCTCTCCCCAGAAAAATCCACCTAGACATATATTTGGACTTTACTTCAGGAGATCTCTGGGCTCTAGAAGCCACCCATACCTAAGGCTTAGAATCTGTGATGCCTGGCCCCTCACAGGAATATCAGGATATCATAATCTTTCCCAAAGGAATTTATAGGTGCTAAAGAGTTCTCGGTCACACTGAGGGAGCAAGTCCATTGACAAACATGACCTTCTTCATCCTTGCTCTCCATTGGTTCTCTTGGTTGCCTGGCCAAAGCAATATTTATCTGTGAGTCCCTGGACCAATAACTAATGCAAATGGAACAACACATTATGAATCATGAGTGTAGACCACAGTCATCTATGCAGCCATCTTTAGTAGCGTCCTCAAGACAATCCAATGTGGAGAGGCGGCAAAGGATGGAATCATCCAGAAGGGAGGAGGCTGGACGCAGATAGAGGGGAAGTTGGGGAAAGTTCATCTGTTGTTAAAATCAACAAGTACGATGTTGACAGTGGAGGCCCAGATGTCCTGTTAAGAAATGTCCTACTTAAACAGTCTCAGAAAGTTGGCAAATGTCCTTGTGGGAACCAACAGCAGGGGCAGCAGCTGTAGTGAATGAATCAGAAGTGTCCTTTCTACACATCTGGCTTCATCCTGATCATGCCCTTCCTCTGCTTAAGCTTTTCTGGTAGCTTCTCTTCTCACTGAGACAGAGCTAGGGCCCATGAAGCCCTATGCAGTCTGTGCCCCAACCCTGACCTCTCTGACCTCCTCTGCTCTTCCCTTTGCTCCTTCAACTCCGGCCACACTGGTCTCCTTGGATATACCAGACACGCTGCTACAGGACCTTTGCACTTGCCTTTTCCTCTGCCCAGGACTCTCTCTCCTGGATATCCTCATGGCTCCCCCCTCCCACCCCCATCATTTTCTAAAGTCTTTACTCAAATATCAACTTGTCAGAGAGGCTTCCCTGATCATTCTTTTGAAAATGACAACACTATTCTCCCCCGTTCCCCATTCCCATTTTATTTCTCTCCATAGCACTGAGCACCATTTAACATGCTATTTATTTTACTTCTCTTTTGTCTTTCCTCAGAAAGAATGTAGGTTTCATGCAGGCAGGGAATGGCTAGAATACGGCCAGCATGGTGCCCATCCCAGGGGGTTGTTGAGAAGATTAAATGAGTTAATACATGTAAAACACCCAACACCACACAGCGTGTAATAGGAATTATGTAAATCTTGGCTATTACTTTGAATTTTGTTTTGAACTCAATAACCTAATGAATAGTTACTACTGTGCCATTTTACAGATCAGGAGACTGAAGTTCAGAATAACCCCCTTGAGGAGACATACTAGCAGCTGGCAGAACCAGGATTCAAACCCAGATTGGACTCTACATTCTGTGCACTCGTTCCCCTCCCTCTGCTTCATAAGACCTGGGATAGCCGAGAGGCAGAGATCCATTCGTTCTGGAGCAAGCCAAATGCCTGAGAGGGCTTCAGCCCAAGGGAGTGGGGGGCAGGGAACACGGTTTCTCGCATCCAGAGACCTTTATGCGGCGGGAATCTGAAATGGCATGTGGCATTCTGTTTACTTCCTAACTTCACCAAAAAATGTCATAGAGCCTGCCAATTAAAAACTGTTTTCATGACCCCAGAAAATCCATGTATTGGAGACATTTACTTTAAACAGCCATTCTACCATAACAGGAAAAAGAGGTAGAGCAGAGGAGTTTATTATAACAGCTGCTTTCATACCCAAAACAAGGTTTGGCTGTTTCTGGCACGCTGTACCGTACTAGTGTTGGCAAGTAGCTGACGGACTGCGTGAGTTTCCTTTCCGAAGATCATTGTGCTTCCTCAGAGAAACCCATGACTGAACTATCTAGTGTGAACTGCAGATGTTTGTTCCTCCTTTGCTGCTCCGTGCTCCTGGGGCTTCCAGCCTGCCGAGGCCTAAATGGGGCACGGGCCCACAGAGCAGAAAGAGCATAGGCTTTGGAATCGTGAAGATCTTGGTCAGAATCCAGTGTTTCCTTTCTTAGCGGCGCAGCTCTCTGAGACGCGGTGTCCCCGGCCGCAGGGCTGTGTGAGGACTAAGGCAGACACCCCTCCTAGCATATTACCAGCCACCACTGGCAGCGATGATTACAACACGGTTATTATTGCGATTTTAGGTGGCTAGAGGTTTGAGTCCCCATGTCCTCTGATGGTTCTCCTGAGAGATTCCATTTTACAAAATGCACACAGAAGAGAATGTAAAATGGAACTCCTTTCCTGGGGTTTTTTTTTTAAAGAGTGACTTACTTGCATCCCTCCTTCAACCTACAAGGTGGGCGAGAAATGACATAAGGATAGATATCAGGATCTCCCCTCACCCCTGCCCCCTGCAAGTACCATTGCTCTTGAGCTCCAGAAGGGGAGGAAAAGGAAGGGATAGAAGGGGACCTGATGATGGCCTGGAGGGTAGGGCTTCACTGGGTTTTAAACTGGAAATCCTACAGGAAGCAAAAGGCTCCTGGCTCCCAGAACCGGGGCTGTGCTGGGCTGTGCCTCTTGCGACACTCAGTACACAGCAAGCGGCTGTAACCATTTCAATGCTAATGGCTTCCAGATGGCAGGAGAGCAACCAGCACACGATGCACTCGGCACAAGTGAGCCCAAGGGATCTGATGCCCATCAGTCCGGCTCGTGGCCCAAACTCGTAAAGAACCATGTGAATTAGAACAGGACCCCCAGCAAACTCGGATGCCCGAGCTGGATTGACAGCACCTGCTGCAGCACCCCAGTAAGGTACCGCGCCTGTGTTTTGCAGTGCACCAGTCAGCACGGAAGCCACCTCCCTCCCTCCTCCAGCAAGGCCTGCTCCTCAGCGTCCAAGTCTGAGACCCACACACAGCACAGGTCTTGTTGCACAAAGGAAATGAGCTTCCCAAAGTATTTGGGAGATGTGTGCCGGGCTGGGTTTTTGGACCCATGCTGTAATGGAGGGAATCCTTGGCCACTGCTGGCAGCTTTGAAGACCTATTTTTGACTTCAAAAGCCTTTAATCCTCTGTCTATTCAGAGCCTGAACTTGGAGAATTTGCCTTTCAAAGAAAGACAGGGAAGCCAGTGAGCAGCACAGGGAATAGGGATTGGAGCCCCCCCCCCCCACCCCAGCTGGGCACCTTTAAGCCCTACTCCCGAGTTCCAGCCTGGCAAGGAGTGGGGTTGGGGAAAAGCAGGCAGGGGGTGGCTACACTCCTTCCCCACGGAGAGGGCCGGGGTTTAATTCAGGTGTCAAAACATCCCATATCCCAAATACTAGTGCAACCAAAAGGAAAATATGTGACTATGTACAATTTCAGCCTCAACCCCAGATCTAGGGGTGACAGTCTAAATATTTAATCAATGCTCTGACACGGACACTGATCAGTCAGAAGGAATATACCATGGTGCCCCCAGCCGAGCACCGGCCCTGCCTATATCCTGACAGAGACGCTTTAAAAATACCACGGCAATTACTTGTGGGCGGAATATCCCAGAGCAGCCAACACACTTTCCACTGTTGACACGGAGCTTTCACTGCCTGGAGCTTTTCCTGGAGGGCACCCTGCTCCATGGTAGCCCGGCTACAGAGAGCTGATGGTACATCAGAAGACGGACTCTATGCCCCAGTTGGGAATTAAAAACAAGAACGGTTATAAAAGTAGACAGATGAATGGCTATTTTAAGTTGTTCCACTGTTTTGGGAAAGTGGCCGCAAGGACAGGTGCCAGGGCCTGGAGAATATTCTTCCATTCCCGTCAAACTGTGTAAAAACCCTAAGTGTATTGCTTCGTGAACCAAAAGACTCAGATGCAGTTGCCACAGATCCTTCAACAGAAGACCAATAGGATCCCCAAGGGCATGGCTAGCGAGGGAGACAGAACGAAGCAAACAGCACCCAGTTCCCACACTCCAGAAACTTACGATCGAGGTCTTTGCAATCCTTGTCATAGTTGTAGATAACCAGCTCCCTCTTGTACTGCTCTCTGTGGGGGAAATTCTGAGTGCCAAAGGAGGGACTAACAACGTATTTTGTTCTGTCCTTTCAAGACTCTTCTGACACGGTGTATTTCTTCCCAGGCTATTTTCCCTACTCCTTCTCACTCCTAGATTGCTACCCTCTCAATTCTCGCCTTTCTTTTCCTTCTTCCTGTATAGCCAGCTTTCCACAGCAGTCTCTTTGATTCTTAGCAGTTCTGTGTCTTCCTTCTGGTTCTTTCCAACAGTGCCCTCCAGAACCTTCCCTCTGGACCGCCAGGAAGAACCCTGAGTGCCCCTGGCTGAGGATGGAGTGGGGCAAGGTGGAAATGTGCAGGATGGTTTCCAACACCATGCCCACACCAGCCCAGGGCTCACTCTGGTAGACCAGAGCTTCGTGGGTTAGTCACTCTTTTATCAACACTAGACCTTCACTGGGAGAAAAAGTTACCACATGCGACCTAAAAATTTTGGAAAAGAAAAAAAAAAGTGGGGGGAATTGGAGCGGAAAAGGAAGAAATAAAAGGAATAAAGAGAAGAGAAAGCCTCAACTTCAGAGTGATCACATTGTACTCAGGTCAAAGTTCAAAATACTAAAACCGTTTCTAATGTTCCACTAAGTAGCAGCCTCTCAGTGCCTCTGACAAGTGATTTAAGGGAAGTGGTCTGTTCCCAAGGGGGCCCATGAATCTCCACGCATGATGCTTCGACCGAGAGAGTCTGGAGTCACGCAGCTGGAAAGGTGGCAATGCAAAGGTCAGAAGTACAAGGGAGGAGTTCATTCATCAACCCCGACAGGCGGGCATGCCCAGGACGGCGCAAGGGACAGGAGCCATCTGGTAGCTTTGCTTGCAAGACCAGATTAAGAAAGCACCAGCCCAGAAACCACAAAGGAGAAGATGAAGCTGTATTTCCGGAGGAAAAAGCGAAGATTTCTACCCAAAGCTGAGGTAAGAGCTTTATTTTTTTTTTTCCAATGATGAAGAAAGAATCCTACTTCCCTCTGATTTGAATTATTTTTAGCATACATGCCTCAGCTTTGATGCCCAAGACGTCTGGCCATGCCTCTCTTCCCCTGCCTGAAATTTTTCAGTAGCTTCCCACTACCTAGAGTGTAAAACATAAACTCCACTGCATGGCACCTAAAGGCCATCGTGCAGGGACTTCCGCCTTACACTTCTTGTCTTCTTCCTGCATTCTCAGCTCAGACTTCAGAGGACTTGCATCTTCCAGAATACATTACGCTGTCTTGTGCTTTTCCCTCTGCTTGGAACACCTTCTCCTGTTTGTCTGCCTGCCCACTTTCCCAAATTTTACTTATCCTCTATAACCCAATCCAAAACTCCAGCTGCTCTGGGAATCCTGACTTCTACAGGGTTCCCTCTCCTAGATGCCCACGGCACTTGAATGCCATCCCATGACGCTAATTACCTTTTACTGTAATCCAGACTTAAACTGTATCTTTCCTTTTGCGACCAGTGCCTAGCACACAGAAGTGCCCCACATGTATTCAGACTATTCCGATATCATTTGTTTGAATTCTGGATGTATACATATTTAATTACACACACACTGTCATCACCTCATCACCTCCTGCATCTCTAGGGTTGTGGGTTCTAGTTAGGACACTGGTTAGAAGTTTTTGACCAGGGCCCCAAGGTTGAGATGGATGTGAAGAACAGAAATCAAGCTGGAAACCTGGAAATGAATGGCTTCAAGTGCTTGGAAATTTCCTATCCACAGGCCTCAGCTTTCAACTCAGACAGAATATATATGTATGTTTGCAGAGGGAGGAGGCTAGAGCAAAGCGAGTGAGAGCAGACAGAGGGGTACAGGGTCTTGTGCAGAGTCTCTCTGTTGGTCCCTTTCCAGCCTCCTGAGCAAACAGCCCTGACTAGTGATTCCATACAAAGAGTCATATATTATTTCCATCCATTTATATTTCATTCTTAATTAGCCCTTTCCCAAAGAACCACAGAATGTCAAAGGTGCTGAGGTAAGCAGTTGAGACTTTTATAAATGTCAAAGCCAGTGGAGCCAGACTCAGAGAAAGGCAGGTAAGTGCAGGAAGGGACCCCTTGCATTCCAAAGCATGTGCAGAAAAGTGCAGAAGTGGGTATTTATGTACGAAGGAATTTTTGAAATAGTCCATTGTACTGAGACATAATTCTGCTCTAAAGCCTCAATTTTCAGTAGGTCTGGCATGAAACTGACAGGAGAAGAAAGGGATATCTAAACCTCGAATGTTCTGCAGTTCTGAAATTTGGTGTAGTTTGTGTTCCATTAAAACAGTTCACCTCTCATCAGGAAAATAATTGCTGGATTAGCAAATGTTAAGGACACATCATCTGGGCATGTTAAACAAGCATACCAGGTCTGTGATCTTCTAGAGATCTTAAAAAAAAAAAAAAAAGCCACTGCCACCACAGGGGAGACAGGACCTTTACTAACAATTAGGAATACACTGCTATAATAATCCACAGTATACTCATGATGGAGTTGGAGGAGTGTTTTCACTATACATACCAGGTATGTGGCGGGTTCAATAGGCACTGAGAAAGCCAGAAGATGAAATACTATTTCTAGGGCAAAATGTATCTTTAAATGATCAAACATCTGCCTTACAAATCACCTTTCCTGTTCCAAGTTAGGAACTACCTATATAAATCATTCAGACACACTGATGAAAAATAAATCCCCTTTTCTTTCTACTTTTCGTGCACAGAGTCAAGAATATAGGGTCAATGAGTTTCGCAAGTACATGTCTGACGTGCTACTTTATACAGCATGTTGCTCAAAGGCAGGTAGAGAGTCTCCTGGTGGTCTGTGTTTCATCACAGTGGAGCAGGTTTTCCTAACCTAGCAAACGCATGCCGTGCACAAACAGGACTCAGAAAGACTGAAAGCCTGGAACTCTGGGGTGAACCTAATATGATGAAATTCAGTAGGGATAAGGGCCTCCCTTACCTTAGCAGGACGGTGTGGGGGAAAGGGCATGACACCCATTTCCATCCTGATACCCTACTTATTAGTGCTTTGCCCTTCTGAGCACCAGCTTCCTCGTCTGTAACATGGTCATCATTACGTGCACATCACAGAATTATTGTACAGATTAAGTGAAATTCATGCATTTACCATGAATATGGTGAATGCGGTACGTACTGGGCCAAAGCATCATCGTTTACCTCTTCTTCTTTCCTTGTAAAATGCAATTCCCTTTTTGGGGTGTCTGCCTGCAGACAGAGGGCACACTTTCTGGTCTGTGCCTCCATGCGGTACGTTTTACAAGCCAGTCCCCACATGAGAAGTCTGTGCTTTTCTAGTACTGCCTGTGGGAAAGTCCAGCTAATTCTGGAACCCAGGATCAGGAAGCTCATCGCTGTGGCACACCTAAGCCACATTCTCCCGCCTTGCCTTTATCACTATTAAAGGTGAATTTTTTAATTAAAAAAAAAAGATTGCCAAAATATAAGATGGGGGTAATGGCTTAGTAGGTGGCATGAGGGGAAAAAGATGAGGAGTCTTTTTTAGGTGAACAGCAAATTCATGATATGTCACTGACCTGCTGCAGTGAATGAGAAGTATAGAGTTGACGGAGGTAGGGAGGGGACAGATCTCTCAGGAGGGAGATGTGTGCACCCCCGCGTCCCAACTCCCCAAATGCCTTGTCATAACATCCAGAGAGAAAAATGAAATATCATGCCAGAAACATGATAAAACATGAAACAGAAAAACATGAGGTCACCTAGCTCAGCTGCAAAACTTTAGCTATGATCACATTGGTTTTGTATCAATGTAAAATAATTCAAGATTAAAACCTAAAAACCAAACAACGAGGACTAGTTCCAGCTTAAAGAGACACCTGCCAGTTCAACAAAAGGTTGTAGCTTCTCCTCCACCCTAACCATCCTTCCCATCCCTTCTCCACACTCAACCCACGCAGCCAGCAATGCCTCTGACTGGTGAAGACTCTAGAAATAGTGGTTCTCCACCTCCACTGCATTTGAGGTACCCTAGAAGTCTGCACAAATCCGGACCCTGGGTCAGTGACGTCCAGGGGACTCCAACACGCAGTCAAGGTTGAGAACAACTGCTCCAGAAGGCTGGTCCCACTCGAACCCAGAGGAGGGTCCCAGGTCTGGACCACAAGCTTAGGGAAGGCTGGAAAGAGTCAGGAGCCTGCTCAAAGGGCAGTGACAGGATAGTGACATAAAGACAACTGACAAGGGACATGGAGATGAGGAGAGTATACTCGGGGGGATAATGGATACTTAAAATGCCTGAAGCCCTATCCAGTGTAGGAAGAACTTGTTTTGCTCTCCCTGCATGGCGATCGAAGGGTGGGAACTAGAGGGAAGTGGGTTTCGGCTCAATCTCATTAAAAACTTTCTTAGAAGGAGAACTCTTCAAACACGAGAAGGCCTCGAGGGAACTCAAAACCCACAGCTGAACATGTGCGAGCACAGACTGGCGGGAGGCCCCGTTGGACAGAGATTCCGTAGGGGGAAATCAGGCACTGGATGGGGAATCGGACCAGACGCTTCTCAGGTCTGTGCAGCTCTGTGATTCCAGGGGCTCGATGGGAGCGATGGACTAAATTGCAAACTTTGCACGACGAAGAAAACACTTTTGTTTTAACTTAGGAAAACAAATCCGTTATAAACCTTACCAAATGGATAAACATGAGTGGTCTGGGATGGCAGAATAAACCCACGAAGACTGAAATGCTCCAAAGTTCTTTCCACAATAGCATACAGTTCATTAGAACAATTCAAAACGCAGGAGTGCAAGGCGGCTGCTCTCCGGGAGCTATCTGCTGGTTTAGGAAGGCAGACACGCGGAGGAGCCCCCTGCTGTTTATATGGCTGTCCAAGTTAATTATCCCTATATTTTCAGACGAAGTGAATGGTAATCTGTTTATCTAGGTCGAATATTTGGAGCTGCCTCTGTCCCTCAATAGTCGTACAAAAATACCTAGTGTTGTCCTTTTGGGCATTATAAGAAAAGATCAGGTTAAAAAAATAGCAGCCACTTCTTTATAGGTTCACACAGTAAGCCCCTATTTCTGAATTAGTCTAATTAGACCTAACTCTAAACAAGTAGTTTATAATGGCATTTTTTTGAAAGAAAAGAAATTCTGAATTCACACCCTATTTTTGTCTTGAATTTATAACTGTTTCCCCAGAGAGACAATGAAAAGCTGACCTCTGGCCTCTGCAACCATCCCGAAGAATAGGAACTTGCACTGCACGAGGAAAAACGCGCGGTGCTACCACAGGCAGCTAATATAGTGCTGGTATTGGTTACCAGAACAAAGGGGGTGTCAGAGTGGAGGAAGGAACTTTATATGTCGCAATGTATATGGGGAGGAGGTGATTTAATATGCAAACTCAGATCTCTGGAAGAGTAGGTGCTTCCTAATGGCATCTACAAGATGTCCTTTAAGGTTGATTTTATTTTGGATTAAGTCAGTCAGAGTGAGCTGTGGACAGAGTTAGGGTGGGTATGCCTGCCACAGAGAAAGTGAGGATTAACAGGAAACCTGCTGTGGGTGAGGGTGGGGAGAAGGCCAGGCTTGGTTTGGTCCTAGAGGAATGGAACCTTCAGAGGACTGCAGGATCACTGAGCCCCTGAAGTTACAAACTCCCATCCAACCATGTCCCTTTGAGCTATTTTTCTGTACTCATTAGATCCGATGTATCTACCATTATTACACATGCAAGGCATCTAACCAAATGTGGGCATGCAGCGATGCCAGGAAGACGAAGACATGCTTGCCGCCATCTTGGAATCCCAGAAGGATAATGCTATAAGACCCCCACACTCAAAGTGCTATCTGCACCAGCAACATCAGCATCACCTGGAAGCTTCTTAGATACGGAGCCTCAGGACTCTCCCCAGACCTACTGAATTAGACTCTGCATCTTAACAAGATCCTTAGGTGATTCCTTTGACTCATTAAAGTTGAGGAGCACTTCAGTAAGAGACCTTACAGTTTCTACCCTCTCACTTAGAAATAAAAAAAAAAATTAAGACTATTTTTTAGAGCAGTTTTAGGTTCACAGCAAAATTGAAGGGAAGCTACAGAGATTTCCCCTGTACTTCCTGCCCCCCCCACCAGAGACTCGCCAATTATCCACATCCCCCACCAGGGTGGCACGTTTGTTACAGATGTTGCATCTACACGGACACATCGTAATCACCCAAAGTCCATAGTTCACATTAGAGTTCACTCCTGATGTTGTAAATTCTGTGGGTTTAGACAAATGTGTAATGATGGGTAGCCACCATCATGGCATCTAACATAGAGTAGTTTATTGCCCTAAAAAACTCTGTGCTCCCTGTGTTCATCCCTCCCTCCCCCATAACCCCTGACCACCACTGACATTTTCACTGTCTCCGCAGTTTTGCCTTTTCCAGAATGTCACATAGCTGTACTCATACAGCATGTAGCCTTTCAGACTGGCTTCCTTCACTTAACAGTTTGCATTTATGTCTCCTCCATGTGTCTTCAAGGCTTGATAGCTCCTTTCTTTTTAGTGCTGAATTCTACTCCATAATCTGGATGCCCTACAGTTTATCCATTCGCCTACTGAAGGACATCTCGGTTGCTTACAAGTTTTGGCAATTATGAATAAAGCTGCTATAAACATCTGTGCACAGGTTTTATGTGGACATAAGTTTTCATCTCCTTTGGGTAAATGCCAAAGATTGTGATTGCTGGATTGTACAGCAAGAGTATGTTTAGTTTTGCAAGAATGACCTTTCATTTTTTAGCTACAGAGCTGAGGCCCAGAGAAGTTAAATGACTTGTCCAAATTCACACCATAAATTCATGGCAGCCAGGTCTAGAACAAATATTTTGTGATGTTTCATCTGGAAACATATGTTCTTGTGGAGAAAGAATGGATATGGGAACCAGGGAGACCCGAATTTGGAAGCTCTGTGCCTCAGTTTCCTTACTTATGGACACTCACATGCTAATACATCCCCATAATTGTGTATAATTATGAAGATTTAATGAAATAACACACCTGAGGGAACTCAAGGTACACAAAAACTGTAACTTCCAAAAACTTTTTTTCCTACTGGCACCTTCTAGGGGCACAGAGTCTCTGGAAGTGGTAAGGCACCTGACTGAGGCCTGAGGGGCTCTCCATGTGGTGAGGAGTTTTGTTGGGCCAGAATGGACGTCATCTGCTGAAAGGTGAGGTGTCACAAGTGCTGCCCATGTTCTTTAGACTGTTGTCCGAGCTTTATATAGATCCCTGGATGTTTCCAGGTCTGTTTTCTAACACAGCGACATGCTCGCTTTTGGCAGATTAATTGGTCGAGTTGTCATCACAGCTGCCTTTTATTGCCAATAAACTTGGGTCCCTCTGAGCTGTGGTCTTAATTATTTGTTATTTCTCTTTCCAAGGGGGATAACGCATGTCCTTCTTTAAGATGGCGTTTTCTTGCATCAGGACAAGAAACTGAAGTGTGCACTGAGGAATTTATCACATAGCAGTGACCAGGAGCACCTTAGAAAAGGCAGTAAACTAGCAGAAACTGGAGGACCCTTATACGGGTCTTTTTCCTTGCTTCTCTTAATTCGCTCATCCACCCAACCCCCGAAACCCATACTTCATGGTCGAGAGGCAGAGAACATCTGCTTCTAGTCTGAGCCTCATGATAGAACTTCTACCAGTATAATACTGTGATTTCCCTCCTTCCACTTAAGAAATGTTTGAAGGTTTTTATGCCATAGCGCAACCCCTCAGTGATGTTTTCCTATGCAATACTTGAGAACTGATCAATCTCTCATAGCACCACGGACCCAGATACCACCGTATATGACTGTATTTCTACAGCTCTTAAAAATGAACAATGTACTCTAAGAAAATTCAGAAACTCTGTTGATAGCGTTTACAGAGACAGGCAAAAATTGTTCTGATGAGTGCAATCAGTACGAATCACGTGTAATTTTAAAAGGCTTCAGAATCTTGTTGGATTTATCACAGTTTTTCCTTATATGTGACAAAATTAATGTCCTATAAAGTGGAATCCCACTGAGTTTACTTTTTACCCTACAAGAAATATTCCGTTTGGCCAATTATTAGCTCTCTCTAACACTGGGGATCTAGGGGAACCCAAAGGAAGATGGAATCCATGTGGGAACACACAGCTCTCTTTTCAGCCAATAGTTTCAGTATCTTCCCTACAAAACAGTTCACCATTCTTGCTGCTCGCCGGAGAGACAGATGTGAGCTTCACCTTCTTCAAGTCTACCTTCCTGTCAAGGGGCTAGTGCACTCCAAAAGTCTCAACTGGACAGCAGGAGGGATAATGAACAAAAAGAATTTGGTAATAAGCCATCTACATAATTGGTCCATGAAAAAAATCAAGCGAAAATGGTAAACTTTTAAGGCTGTTAGTAGCACTCAGCTTCCACGATAGCAAGACACAGTAAACTACTTATTATGCTATTTTATTATAGTCAAATACCACCTCCTTTTAAATGGAAGCCTTGTAAAATTGAACTAGATTGATGTCTTCGCCAGAGTTATCTGTATAATCTCTAACTAAATCTGCCTAATTGGGTCATCGGCCATGGCTGTTTTGGCCATTAGTCTTAATTAGCATGGCGCCATCCATACGGCGCATGCTCCTGTGGCTTCCAAGTGGGAGCTAGCATCAATCACCCACCTCTTTATGAAGAGATTCGCTCAAAGTTTTGTATGTATGTGGGTCTCCCCAAATGCCAAGCGCGCACATGCAGTGATGTTTGTAAACCTCAGCTTTGGTTTGCTGAAGCCATTTGATTAACTCCCTGTGGCCACCCAATGTCTGACAGCTGGCATGTCACGCAGAGATGGAATAAATAGAGATCACGTTGGAGAAACAATGGAGGGTATTCCTGGAAATGATGGGCTACCCACTAATGGATGTGTCACAAAATCTGATTCCCAGGAGCACTCGAAGAGGAGTAGACACATCAGTAATGGCCGCAACTGACTGTGCTTATAAAATTCTCACCTACCCTTTTCCCCTTTCTTTCAGGCCAAGAATGGCTGGGAGAGAACACACCTTTCGTCCCCAAACCAGGGTTTGCTTTGTACTTTCCACATGGGAAGGAGTTTATCTTTGGAGTCCTCCTGCCCCCATCTTTCTCCTGAAGACCATCACCCGTCCCTGGCGTGCTCATGTGCCTGTCAGCTCGTAGAACGTCCTCACGTGCTGCTCTCCTCTCTCATTCCCCTGGATTCTGAGTACCTCCTCCTGTTACAACAAACACACCTTCTCCTGGAGAGTGTGTAAGCCAGGTGGTAGAAGGAAAGCAACCTGTGTACATTATTCACAATTTACTATGAAGCTAGAACAACTCAGCACAACTCTCCCAAGGACATTAACCACGCAAAGGATGAGCTTATTGATACCAAATTTATAATCGATAGATTTCCAACCAAAGTAACTTTGAAAAGCAAGCTGTTTCAGGCAGAATTAGGAGAGGATGTTTGAAAAGCAAGATACATACGTCCATTTCACACACACAGAGCCAGGCTGTAGGATGCTATGCAGCAATTTTTAAAAATGAGATCGTGTTATACATGCTAAAAACTCTCCAAGTTACTGTAACAGCAAGCGCCTTAGGGGGTTCTGTAATCCAACCACAAGGTCAAAAATAAGGTCATCCCTGGTCTTCTTCCACTAATTCAGAATAATCATCCCCCCTGCTCCCCTTCCTCCCTGAGAGAATTGGGCTTGCTCAAATGCCACCCACAGACTCAAGTCTGAAGAACAGAGCCGAAAACTTGGCACAGCACTTCTGAAAAACTGCTAATCCCTGAGCCTGGCCAATGGATATGGAAATCTCATCCGTGGTCAAAAATCACACTCACAGATCAGGCCACAAATGCAAATCCATTTTCTGCCATGGAATCCACAGACCTCACCTATAGCTTTCTGATAACTGGCTTTTTTTTTTTTTTTAAGATTTTATTTATTTATTTGACACAGAGAGACAGCCAGCGAGAGAGGGAACACAAGCAGGGGGAGTGGGAGAGGGAGAAGCAGGCTCCCAGCGGAGAAGCCTGATGTGGGGCTCGATCCCAGAATGCTGGGATCACGCCCTGAGCCGAAGGCAGCCGCTTAACGACTGCGCCACCCAGGGGCCCCAACTGGCTTTTGTTCTTATTGAAAGGCCAAAGAGAAGATCCTGATGGAATTTTTAACATAAAAAGCACAAATAAATAAAAACATGGAGCGAACACACTGCCAGACTCTGATTTCGCAGGACGCCACGTCAACCTGAAGCCTTTCCCAGGACCCATGAGTGCTTTGCCCAGCAGGGGGTTACACTGCTCCCAACCACGTGCGCATTTCCCAAGAGCAGGCCTCAGATGCTCCCAAAATCTGGGAAGGGAAGCCAGTCCTGCTGCACAAACGTTGGTTTGATACGGAAGCAGAGATGGCTTACACGCCTGTCCTTCTAAGAGCTATTTTTGAAAAAAAGGCAAGATGAGAAACCTGAATCAGAATCTTTCAAAGTAGAAACGACCCTCTGGGACCCAGACATTTTCAGAGATGTTCCATTAATGATTTCAAGGCGCTAAGGATCACTTAGCCAATGACCGTTTTCTGCACTTCAAGATGAAAAAGATCGCAAAGGCAAAGACTCTTTTGGTGCATGTGTTATAATCCCTAGGGCTTAAGAACCCCTGGGTTCCTAGTGCCCTTGTCACGGTATAGTAGCAGGTCACAAAGACACAGGGACGGTCCTCTCCCGTCACGCTGGAGGCTCAAACATCATCTCCACAGCAGCAAACTGGTGTCTTCAGCAAGTAACCATGCAGGGGGCTTTGGGCAGCTGTGTATTGACGAGGACCTGGTTCTACTCTTCTTTCTCTCTTCCTTCCTTTCCTTTCTTTCTTTCTCATGTGAATTTCCAGTTCTATGGCAAAGCCATTTCTAGGGAGTGAGTTTTTCCAAACCATTCTCAGATTTGGCTGCCAGAGGGTCTTCCTTCCATTGACTTAAGATGAACTCCATCTTTAGCAACTTGGGAGGGTGGAGAGAAGAAAGCTCTTTGGTTGTGTAGCTACTTTCATCTTGTGGACTCCCAATGTTTTGAGCTGAAAAGACTTAGGAGATGATATATTCTCTCATTTTTAGGAGCAGGTACCCAACTGGATGCTAACTGGAAAGGGGTGAATGGTAACGTGTGTGCCCAAACAGAGAATAGGAAAAAACATTCTGGAATGTTTTACCCAGATTGATTTGGGGATGGGCTGCTTTTGGGTGTCTTTGGCAAGTAACTGCATCGAAAGGTGTCAATTTTTTGCATGAATACACAACGTGTTATGAGTTAATGGGTCTGACTGCCACACTGAGATCCGGCATCTCCCCCTGGCGATAAACTGGGGATATTTAGTGCTATTTGAGATCATCTATTTGAGTGCCCGTGGCTCTCTGGTTATGAGAACTCTTGCTGGCAGGGAGGAGATCCTGTTCTTTGGGACGCTAGGTTACAATTTAGTGCATTGTGTCAGTGGTGGTATCGATGACTGAATTTTACTTCCTATCTTTGTATTTTCAGGAGGAACCAAGCGAAAACAGTCTATAGCCACAAATTCTCTGCTGCACACCAAAGTAACGAGACACAAGTTAGCTCCTTAGATGTTCAATGAAAAAATTGGCAAGAGGCAGCAAGAGTTTGTTTTTACTTCAGTAAGTACTCAGAAAAGCAATTATTACAATGTACAGAGTTCATCTTTATAGCTACAGTGAGTACGAACCTCTGGGAAGATTTGGTCATTTGATATCAACAGGTAAGATTATTTAAAGTTTCTACAATGTCTGTAGAACTAATCTCACACTATACTGAGAACATACACGTCCACACCATCATCTGGTGACAACACACTATATATATGGTAAACAGAAGACTGAAAGAACAAACCCTTTTCTGCCTCTGGCTGGTGTACACCTGGGACCATCCAGGGCGTACAGGAACTAGGAAGTGCTTGTCTTTCCATAAACACATGCATCATGTTAGCATTCCTGCCTAAGCGGTTGATATTTTTTCTGGGATAACTGCAGGGTGCCTTCCCCACCTACAGCATCTGGAATTTTTTCCGACCGGCAGTGCTGTAGCCTGGTGGCTGCTGAGCGTGGTGGTCATAACTTAGAATTCGTTATTCCTTTGGAAAAGTCAGGTGTGCCTTGGAAGAGAGAACAATAACTGTACTAAAATAAAAAGAGCCAGGTTATGCAGGTCCCTCAAAAAGCTAAAAATAGAGCTACCCTATGACCCAGCCATTGCACTACTAGGTATTTACCCCAAAGATACAGATGTAGTGAAGAGAAGGGGCACATGCACCCCAATGTTCATAGCAGCAATGTCCACAATAGCTGAACTGTGGAAGGAGCCGAGATGCCCTTCAACAGAGACTGTATTAAGAAGATGTGGTCCATATATACAATGGAATATTACTCAGCCATCAGAAAGAACAATTACACAACATTTGCAGCAACGTGGACAGGACTGGAGGAAATTATGCTGAGTGAAATAAGTCAAGCAGAGAAAGACAATTATCATATGGTTTCACTCATTTATGGAACATAAGGAATAGCAGGGAGATCGGTAGGAGAAGGAAGGGAAGAATGAAGGGGGGGTAAACAGAAGGGGGAATGAACCATGAGAGACTGTGAACTCTGGGAAACAAACTGAGGGCTTCAGAGGGGAGGGGGGTGGGGGATTGGGATAGGCCGGTGATGGGTATTAAGGAGGGCACATATTGTATGGAGCTCTGGGTGTTATACGCAAACAATGAATCATGGAACTTTACATCAAAAACTAATGATGTACTGTATGGTGACTAACATATCATTATAAGAAATTAAAAAAACAAAGCCAGGTTATGATCCTTATTCTCCTACCCCATGTGCATGCCAACCTGATCAAGCCTTCAGCTTTCTCATCTGTATTATGGAATAATCATACCAGTCCTGATCAACAGTCTATGCAATTCAAATTAGATACTGGGTGGGGATGATCAAAATATATTTTATAAATTGTACAATGTTGCAAAAATATGTGGAATTTGTTTTTTAGGTGTGGCGAAATTTACACTCTTCTAGTTTAGATGATATTTGGTGAACGCCACAAGCCTTCGGAGACAAAAACAAAACATACACCCACAGCCCGTTGGACCTCCATCTATGTTTCACATAATTGCTTCAGCTGCTGAGGAAAAGGGCCTAATGTCAAAAAATGCTCAGCCCACAGCACGGCTTTCCTTGTATAACGCAAGGGCTCTTTTATGTACCCACCTTCAACTTCGAGTTCACAGCAAGACTCGTGCTGTCAGGTCAGGGAACCTACTCAGCAACCCAGCCGCAATTCCAGGTCAGTTGGAGCTGAGCCACGGATTACACTATTAGTCCAGGATGACCAATTACTTTCCTTCCATGATTAAACATCTTTGGAAAAGATTTTTTCTTGTTACATAACCCAAGGTTCAAACTCTTTTGTTCTTGAGGTCTTTGACAATGAATAGAAGCTTAAGTTCCCTGCCTGCTGTCCAGTACTTTTTAAGATCCCCATTGTAAGAAATAATATTCATGGATGATTGCCTAAAAGATATGAAGAACTTCTATTCCTTTATATACCCCAAATCGTATCCGTACGTCAAGCCAAACCATCAAAAAGCAGTAGGCTTAGGCTGAACTGCTCTGGCCCTGTGTAGAGCTGCCCTTACTGAATTACACTTTGGCAGTGTGCCATTGGCTTGCACTGAGGGACATTACAAGAAACAGTTCTATAAAAATTGCTAGTGTAAGAATATGGTTGAAGATATTTCCACTGTATCCCCCCATTGAGCCTTTGATGAGAATCAATGGAGAAATTTCCCTTGGGTCTTAGTTCCAGCAAAAGCCTGTTTCTCTGGCTTTTTTCATTAGTTCATATTTCCCTTTTTGCTGTGGCATTTAGGAAGTACAGAGTGAAATTATTTTTAAGATTTATTTGAGAGAGAGCACATGCATGTGTGAGCCGGGAGAGGGGTAGAGGAGGACAGAGAATCTTTTTTTTTTTTTTAAGATTTTATTTATTTATTTAACACAGATAGAGACAGCCAGCGAGAGAGGGAACACAAGCAGGGGGAGTGGGAGAGGAAGAAGCAGGCTCATAGCGGAGGAGCCTGATATGGGGCTCGATCCCATAACGCCGGGATCACGCCCTGAGCCGAAGGCAGACGCTTAACCGCTGTGCCACCCAGGCGCCCCAGAGGAGAGAGAATCTTAAGCAGACTCCCTGCTGAGCTCAGAGCACGACTCAGGGCTCCGTCTCACCACCCTGAGATCATGACCTGAGCTGAAATCAAGAGTCAGACACAACCAAATGAGCCACCCAGGCACCCTGCAGAGTCCAATTTCTGTCCTACCTCTAACAACTAATTGCACATAAACTGTACATGAACAACTAACTTTCACGGTCTTTTCCATCCTCATCCTTCATACTCCCTACAATTTAATTTCTTCTTTATGTATTTATTACGTGTGTTTCTATCAACGCTCCTAATTTTCTGGAGAACAAATGTGTAATTAACTCATGGGCTCTGCATAAAGCTCTTCCTGATCCCAACCTGAAAAAGATTCCCAGCCTTGTCTTTTGCCATTTTCCACCGTGCATCTGGGGTCCAATCACGCTGGCCTGCATCAGGCCTTGACTGGGCCGTGCCCTTCTGTGTTGCTCTGCCCCTGCCCATGCAGAGTCCTCGACCTGGAATACCCTTGGCCTGCTTCTTAGCCAAGTGAAATCCTGGCAGAACTCAGAACTCCGGTCTTTGTTCCTACCCAGCTTGTCATCCACGCCACCGGCGCAGCATTTACATTCTGTTACTGTACGCTATGTACTTACCTGTGTCCTTTGCTAGATCATAAGCTCCTTGAAGGCAAGGCCATTTGCATATATCTTTGTACCTTTGGTGCCTAACGACAGTTCCAGGTATACAATAGCTGCTCAACAAAGTATTTGTAAAACGAACGAGTAAATGAATATTCTTGTTCCAGCACCAGCACTGGGACCCCTGAGCGGCTTGTTATAAGTTTGATACAAAGTTGCATTTCAAATATTCACATGGGCTTGATGGTGGTGCTGCTGGAGGTACAGGTGATGGTATCTTCCAGAGTGTGAGATAACTGGCTACATCCGTTCTTCCTCAGAGCAGACCCCAATCCTCAAACTTTCTTCTGAAGACAGGAATACAGGGATGACCCCCTCCACCCCCGACAACACTTGCTTATGGATTTGCTACTTGGTCAAATTCCAGCTGTTCGGCACTGATGAGGCTAACACCACCACACCAATCAAATGAAGCCAAAAACATAAAAAGCTACACCCGATCCTGCTTCGTGATTCCATAGGAGAAAAGGGGGGCAGATGGGAAGCAGTCTGGTATACTGCGGGCCTGTTTGCACATGCATATGAGTGCTGAGGAAAGTTAACACCAGAACCAATTATTCAATCAATTTTCCAAACAGTGGGCTCGAAATGATGCTTCCACAGCCTCCCTTGTTCTTCCAGTGCCAGAATAATTTCTCATTTGTTCGAGAGCCCAAAATCTCCATGGGATGATGAAATAGAACATGAAAATAGCGTCACAGCGTTTGCAGAAGAATCTTGCACCAGAACGCATTCGGAGGGCATTGCAGAGCAATGTTTAATATGGTAAGCAGTAACGTTCTGCCTTGGAGGTTTCCCATTTCTGCCAGTTGCTTGGTATTTGCTTTCCTGGAAAGCTTACAGTAAAAGTAATAGGACAACTACTGTTTCAACAGGAAGATCATTGAGTCCAACACCTCTATTCTACAAATTGACAAGCTGAGGCCCTGTCAGATACACTGAGTTACCCAACACGACACAACAAACTGGCAAAAGAACGAATGCTTGATACTCAGTCCCTTTCCTTCCTGGGTCAGCGATATCATACCAGCTGGCTCTTGGTCATCCTCGAACAAAAATTAAGTACAAATAACTAGAAGCTCCTGGGAGAATAAACCAGCCCACTCGTTTCTACATGAGTATCAACTCAGTTTAAAAAAAAAAAAAAAGCCCTGTATTGAAAGGTTAACAGACTCAGTTAAAAGGTTTAAGCAAGTGATTAATGTGTACAGGGACAGGGACAAGATTGCAAAGAAATGCTGTATCTTCAAGCCTGGCATCTGGGACTGATTCTGCAAACACTGGGGGAGAGCCTAGCATCTGCTGACCCAAGTGCTGAAGAAGGAGAGGAGGTGAGTGAAAGACGAGCGTGGAAGAATGCAGCAGAAAACTAGGTCTCAGACCTTCTGCTCTGATGACGAATGTGTTATGTATGTCACTTGGCCATGGGACATGGCATGCATCAGCAAAAAGACACTCGGGGTTTCTGCAGTTGAGCTGGGAGGACACAAGGCCCTACAAACAGTTCACAATTCAGTTGGAAGTGCCATAAGGAAGACAAGAGTTTTGGTGCCTCCTGGTTTCTGCTGGCACAAGATCCCAGTTTTGGGGGGGCGCATGTGTCCACAATCTCGGGGTACGCACGGCACAAGGAGAGGCTCACGTGAGGGTGCACCGACTCAAGCACGGAAAGGGCACTAGACATTTCTGAGTTTCTGATCGCCTTTTTTAAACAATAAAAACATGGATCATAATCCTTCCCAGAAAAATGTGAGGTTAAAAGTTTAATCTGAGTTCACAGCACACACATTCCAAGGGGGCACTGTACTTGGGGAAATTACTCACCTAGAGTTTATATAAGTTCCGAGGCGATTAGAGTCAGCCGACAAATTGGAGCCAGGACACGTTTACATTTAAGGCTTAAAATGTAGATTCCTCTTACGGAGAGAAAGAATGGGGGGAAGAAATCACCCACCACCCAATGTTTCTTGTTAAGGGACCAGACCCGATTAAGTGTCCGTCCATCATCTCAAAGAGTGTGGAAGATGCCAACACACGATCCCGCTCTGTCCCTCTTGAAAAGCAAACGTCACATCTGCTTGCTATCAGCATTTATCTCACAGCGTGCGTCTGACTCATTTGGAAAACTCAAAGCACATGTTTATTCCTGCTGAGGAACCAGCCATTACTGTGCAATTTACAGGTCTTCTGCAACCCAGAGTGCATGTGCTGGAGAGAACTGCCCGGGAGGCGGGCTGGGCGCTCGGTGCTGCTGGGTTTGATTACTTTGCTCCCAGTTTTGTAAGTGGAGAGGACACTCTTCTCGTCCTCCAGCGAGCTCTCCTTCACTTTCCAGCCTGGATCACAACTCACTTTCCCTCTTAGCCAGTCCAAGTGGGTGACGATCCCAAAGCAAGTGTGTTTGGGAAAGAGTGGCAGCAGGTAATGAACGAGAAACACACAGCTTGTTAGTTTCTGGAAACAAATGGCATTTGCGCAGCAACTCAAAAAGCCTTTGTCACAAAATGAAATCCATGTGCTGTTCCTTTTTCCGTCGCTCCTGTCCTGGGGATGGCTCCTAGTGATTGCAATACAATTCTCACACAGGGCTTCTCTCCACCATCTACTCTGATTTCAAGTGGCTTCTCTAACAACACTAAGGATGAATGCCATGTGAGCCTGCCTTACCTGGGCCTATATAAAGCCACACTCCGGGGTGAAGAGTGAAAATTCATTAGACTTAGTGTTTGATCTTTTTTTTTCTTTTTTTGCTCTATTCTGCCAAAATTCACTGCAAAGCCATGGCAGGTCAGCGTAAGTGCCTCTGTAGGAGTTAGGAAAAGGTGCCCTCCAGGCAGATCAGCACTTCTGGAAAACTTTCTGCAGAGCAAAACCTGAGCAACCGAATGCAGCAGCCCTGGCAAGAGCTCCCACGCCTTTTCTTACCAGAAACCTTGAGAAGCGATAGAAACTCTAAGGTTGGTTTGCCTTAACTGGAAAATGCCACGCTGGGAGGATCAAAGGCCAAAGGTTCGCATCAAAACCTACTGTATACCTCTACTTGGGCTCTCTGAATGCTGAGTCCCGCAGGGGGCTGGATGGCGAGGCTGGCATGAGTTCTCCACACCCAATGGGCCTTCATTACCAGATGAGCTGGTAACACTCCGCTTGCCCGAGAACAGCTCTAGATGGAGCCTGTCGCTTCGGTGAGTTTGTGTCCACTTTCTTAAACAGCTTCCTTTGCTCCGCATACCTCTGGAAAGACAGGGAGATCTCCTGTCCTCCTCGTCTGCGTATGTCCTCTGACTTCTCGTCAGTGGTCTCTATCATCCTTCAGATTTTGCAGGAGGGTCTGTCCCCTGAGCCCAACCTACCTTTGAACAGGCCACCAACCTTAGACCATCCCTTGGTAGGTCCATTTCCTAGAGCAAGGGGTTCCAAGCATTTGAACATAGAACCCCCAACTTCCTTACTTTATTTATTCTTCACTAACTTATAAATTATCTACACAGGCTATCATCATTACTTAATAGTTCAAGGCACAAAATATACTTAGAGTATGAACTATCATAACAATCATACTTGTACGTTTTCATCCATATCCTCCAGTGACCTTTTAATAACTTTGAAGGTTTTCTGGCCAACTGCTTGGCAAATCACATCAGACTGTCACTGTTCCTATCTTGTAACACTGTCACCTTGTGATGTGATTGGCAAACCATTTTCAGGAAGAATGATGGAGTGTTTCCTGTGCCGTTTTTTGGTCTGGTTTTCTTGGGGACGTCCTGTCAAACACTGCTATCTTTAATCCGTGGTTCCTCTATGGGAGCCTTTTAAAGCCACGTGTCCATTTGTGGAGGCTAAAACCAGGTAATACAACGGTTAAATCCATCTAACTAGGTCCCGGTAACCAGGCATGGAGTACTTTCTGCCTTTGAATTTGCGGACTTGGGAGACGGAAGTCTAAATATTGGCCCACTCTTTCACTTAGGGTTCACACGATGTCATCCAGCCAGGAAAAAATGCAGAGGCTTTTGGGGCCGCCAGAAACATGAGAGTTTCACAGCTGACTCCTCATCTACAACATCTCTGGTTCAGAGCACTTTCTAGCAAGAGAAGGAAAGTTATAGATACTCTCTGTCCAAATGTCTCAAATGCCTCCAAAGGGAACCAGGTAAGGCATATGACCTAACTTTCTAGGCTGAAAAAACAAAGCAGGGTCTGTCTTCCCTCATTTTTCCTCCAATGGGCACCTCAAAAAAGCATGGGAACTACACGACAGGGGCGAGGGGCACGCTGTTCCTCCCTCCATCAGCCCACATTGCTGTTCCTTCAGCAATAATACCTACAGTCTTAACACCTTCTGTAAATTGATTTTGTCACCGCGTTCTAGGTTTGAAAAATTAGAGCTGCTATATACATTTGCAATCTCAAGGGTCACGATTTCTAGTTTTTGAGGAATGTTGCTACTTTATCCAAGAAAAGCAACCACCGACAAGATGAAAGGAAGTAGCCACAAATTCCCCTTTCCACCCACTTCCATGGTAAAAACACAAGATCAGCGCATTTCTCCAATGTTGCCAGTGAAGACTTTTCTTCAGTGCTTGAAAACGGGCCCTTCTGACCCAGGCCTCCTCTCTGGGCTTGAGCCTCCCTCTGAGGCCAGTAGCAGCTCTGTGCATTCTGTGGGCCTGATACAGGGAAGAAGGTCTGGGGGAAGGGTCGGTAGCTGACTTAACCAGCTCGGTTGCAGGAAAATTCCACAGATGGGAAAAGCAGATTCAAACTGCGGAAGAGTCAGAGGAGTTAGTTAACCTAAGTTACGCTTCCACGCTGAACTACTGGACTCAGTGGCGTCTGTAATGAATTTCGACGAAGTCAGTAATTATCTGAAGAATGAGAAGAAAACTGACATTGAAGCCAGCTGAAGCTATGGATTGAGACATCTGGAATCTCCAGGCTTTTCTGGGGTGGGGGGAACATGTAAGCGGACAGCTTGGACCTCGTGTTCCACGTGCTGCCTCTCTCCGAGCTACCCGGAGGTGTTTATATACCGACTCTAAGTGCCCGAGGGCTTGAATAATACAAGACGAACAGAAGCAATTGAAAGCTGGTCTGTCTGTAGTATCCAGACCTAAACCCTAACCTAAACATATCCAAATTCCTCTCATCTTGTTAAGATCGATTTAAGACAACAGAGCAGGTCCAAATAATGCCAAGCATTTGAGGGCCACCCATGTATACCAGGCTACTTTATCAGCAGCTCAAGGCACTATTTATAAAAAAGCAAAACCAACCAAATAAACCAACAACAAAAAAAACAACACAAAAAAACCCAAGCCCGAAATGCCATCCTAGAGAATGCACAACGGAGTCTGAGGTTGAGGACATTTTTCACCCTGTCGCAGGACTGAATTTCAGATGACAAGGCTGGGGACCACCAGTGCTAGATGCCTGGGGTGTGCGGCAGGGAACTGGGCCAGGAGAGCACTTCTCCCTCCTGGGTGGGCAGCTCTGTGCCCCCGTACGGGCTGTTCCTGCTGGCTGGAGTCTTTTCTTGTCAAACTTTCCCAAATGGCAGGCCATGCTCTGCCATTCACGTCCTGTCATTCACTGATTTACTTGTCCATTTAGCAAATATTTACCGAATGCCTCCTAAGGGTCAGGCCCCGGGGATATACACGTGAATGGAACCCACACGGCCTCTACCTTCATCTGAAGCTTTCTCTAAGTCTCTCTGGCGGGTTGTTCGCTTGAGTTGTAATCCTGGTTAAAATGTAGACACTGTGGGGCAGAGCTAGACTTGGCTGTTACTAGCTGTTAGTTAAGCAGGGGTCTGAGATTCGGACTGATGCTGAGTGCCTGGAAGGAAGCACTGGGGCAGATGTGTGGTGGGGACCGTGGCGGAGCACTTGGGAAATTAATTTTCATCTGTTTCACAGTTTGCTTGGGACTAGCCCAACCTGTAACAGACCCCAGTTCTTGGCTCAAGCCTTAGACAACCCTTGTTAAAAGGGTGTACGTGGGGGGTGGCGACTGGAGAGGCTGCCTGTATTCATAGCCTATAGAAAGTCCCACGACACAGTTTCAGCTAGACTTTCAGCTTTTTCTCTGTACAAAGGCTAACCCTTTTCCTCTCCATTTGCGTCCCCAGTGCAGGGCTCTTGGTAGTGCTTGGAAGGAGTAAAACTGCAAAAAGACAGTGGCAAGTCGATATGTAGAGGCTGGAAAGAGCCCAGATAAACTCTAATTTGGATCATCTCTAGGTCCTGGCCAACAAAGCACTGGCGTGCTCTAAAAGGGGAACGACTCTGAGTCTAAATCACGCCAACTGAACGTTCAACAGTTTCTAGAGTAAGTAGATCCTTTTAATCTGTCGTAAGTTCATGCACTTGGAATGACCAATAATGTATACTTAAACATATAATAAAACTTAAGGGAAAAGAGAGTCCAGAGCGTGCAGGGGAAACGAGCTATTACTCCTCTGGCACGGAAAGGCCATTGTGTTTCATGTATGATTTGACCATGCTTCAGGAAAGCAATTTTGGCTTTAAATGGCACATTTCCTTTCTTCTTTATTAGGCTTCCTGAGGGGTTATTTCACCCCAGGTACTTTCTTATACTGAGTAGTATTTCAGCTGTTTCGTGCAAACCCAGAGACCTTGCCGAGATCTCAGTAATACTTGGTATGTCACTAATGGTCAACAACTGGCAGACTGTGGTTCTGGAATCCTGAGCTGCATACTTGAATCTGTGATGGATGTTTATAACTGTCGGAATGTGTCTTCAATCATCGCAGAAATGCCTGAGCACATGGCTGTCGGTTGCGCAATGTAAGACGTGACTGACTGCGTTTCTTAAGATGGGCATTTGTGCCATTGTTTATTATTGTTCTGGTAACATTTACTATTTTCGAGGCCTTGTTGTTCTGTTTTAAGAAATAACAATTTGAGTGTTGTTGTTTGCTTTTTCCCCAAAGAAGTAGCCTTAACCTTCTTTCCCCGAGTTTTGGAGGAAGGCAGCATCTGGGAACATATGGTTTCAGCTTCCTGAAAAATAAACTTTCCTTCCTTATTTTGGTAAGAGGCATTCTTTATTCCTAGTGAAACCAAGACTAGATTAGTTAATGGAATTTTATTTCCTTGGGACTTATCTGCATGGGAACATCAATCTCATTAGAGCCTCTGGAAGCAGGAGCTAATGGAATATAGACTGTCTTGCACATTAATGTCTCCTGATCATGAAGGAGCAATTCTCACTTAGGAACTGCATGTATTTTTTTGGACACTATATCTGTACCCAGGCTTGCTTCCACCTTCTTAGTATTTAGGTATCTGAAATTAGTTATTCATGAGTGAAATAAAATATTTTTATTTGCATTATAGTTCTTCAGATCTGGAACCAGCTCATACCAGCTGGCCTTTTAAATAATTCCTCTGTAAAATCTCCAGCAACTCTGCCACTCAAAGCAATGCAGTTACCTTTGGCTTCCTTACAGAGATTCAACCCCTATTCCAAGGGAAACAGACCAGGTTTTCAAAAAGCTGAGCGGTCCTTGGCTCCTTAGCTGCTCATGAAAGTCCAATTATTATCAACAGAAAAGATACTTTCTAATTGTCACCAAGGACTTGTCCTCAGTGTTCTATGATTTTCTCAGACCAAAAGTCTCCAGGTGTCATGGGCAGGGCCAGTGCCAGCACCAGCTTAGATTCACTATGCATCCTCTTGGCATTTCAATGTTCTTGCTTATGAAGCTGGGCTCTTATCCTTTAGAGATACTCTACAAAGCACCTCAAAGGAATGTGCTCAAATACTTGCTTCAGTAGAATTCCTGGGAATGGCACTGGCCACATCATATTGCATGAGGTTTCATAGCAGTTTTCAAACCCTCCTTCTTCAGGGTCCAGGGACAAGAAGGCTGAAAAGCAGCTGTGCTACATGATGACCTGGAACTCAGAGGACCCGAGAGAGCCTGAAAGGGATGTGTGGCTTCTGCAGGAGTTAACACTTGGCTCTGCCAAAGGCATCCAACATAAGACAGCAGAAAGAACCACACACTGGAAAGCACAATTAATACACTCTTGAGTCCAACTGTGGCTTTACCATGGTTTATGGTTTCTTCACTTGTACAATGAGGGGTGGGTACTCAACAACCTTCAGATTCCTTCAAGTTCGTTGTGGATTTTTTAATTCCATTCTACTCAGAATTATATCTTAGCAGACCCTGGCAGAGCAAACTTCCAATGTAACTGTATGGAAGAGGCCACTTACGACACCTGGCCAGATAACACAAAGACGAACCAGAAGCAAGGTAAAGAAGATGTCCATGTCTCATCTACTGCAATTGGGAATCTGTTCGGGGATCTAAAAGATCCAGATGTTCTACCTTCACATAATAAAGGTCTTAGCAGTAGTTGAATTAGGGCTCTTTCCATGGCTGATACAATTTCACTCCCACCCCTCATCTCCCACCATGAGCAGCAGTGAAAGTTTATTCCTTGCTTTCAGGTGTGTGTGGGAGCCTCTTAATGGGTCAGGTTTGTGCACAAAAGCAGGAAACACACCTACTGGGCAAACAGTATTTAAACAGCCATGGCCTGAGTTACTGATTTGGGGAGAGTCTAAAGTGTTTTCTAGTGTTGGTGCTTCTAACAATAAGCCTTCCATAGTCACTTCTTTAAGGGTTAAGTTATTCTGGGCCGAGTCCAAGATGGCAGAGAAGTAGGAGACCTTAGTTTCGACTGGTCCCAGGAATTCAACTAGATAGCTATAAAATCATTCTGAACACCTGCAAACTCAACTGGAGATCTAAGAAAAGAAAAGCTGCAACTCTACAAATAGAAAAGCAACCACTTTCTGCAAGGACAGAATGACAAGATGGAAAACTCACCTCAAAAAAAGAGAACAAGAGGCAATAATGACTGCCAGGGACCTAATCAGTATGGATATAAGTAAGATGTCAGAACTAGAGTTCAGAATAATGATTATAAAGATATTAGCTGGGCTTGAAAAAAGCACAGAAGACACTAGAGAATCCCCTTCTGGAGAATAAAAGATCTAAAATCTAATCAAGTCAAAATACAAAAGGCTAATAATGAGATGCAATAAAAAATGGAGGCTCTACCTGCTAGGATAAATGAGGCAGAAGAATTAGTGATATAGAAGACCAAATGATGGAGAATAAAGAACCTGAGAAAAAGAGATAAACAACTACTGGATGATGAGAGGAGAATTCGAGAGATAAGTGATACCATAAAGTGAAACAATATTAGAATAATTGGGATCCCAGAAGAAAAGAAAAGGGCAGTGGGAAGAAGGTATATTGGAGCAAATCATAGCAGAGAACTTCCCTAATCTGGGGAAAGAAACAGGCATTCAAGTCCAGGAGGCACAGAGAACACCCTTCGAAATCAATAAAAGTAAGTCAACACTTCAACATATAATAGTGAAACTTGCAAATCTCAGAGACAAAGAGAAAATCCTGAAAGCACCTCAGGCCAAGGGGTCTGTAACCTACAAGGGTAGAAACACCAGACTGGCAGCATACCTATCCATAGAGATCTGGTAGGCCAGAAAGGACTGGCATGATATATTCAGCGTACTAAATGAGAAAAATATGCAGCCAAGAATACTTTATCCAGCAAGGATGTCATTCAAAATAGAAGGAGAGATAAAAAGCTTCAGGACAAACAGAAACTAAAAGAATTTATGATCATTAAACCAGCCTTGCAAGAAATATTAAAGGGAATCCTTTAAGCAAAGGGAGAGACCAAAAGTAACACTGACCAGAAAGGAACAGAGACAATATACAGAAAGAGTGACTTTACAGGTAATACAATGGCACTAAATTCATAGCTTTCAATAGTTACTCTGAATGTGAATAGGATAAATGACCGAATCAAAAAACACAGGCTATCAGATTGGATAAAAATGCAAGACCCATCGATATGCTGTCTTCAAGAGACTCATTTTAGACCCAAAGACACCTCCAGACTGAAAGTAAGGGGGTAGAAAAAAATTATCAAGCTAATGGACATAAAAAGAAAGCTGGGGTAGTAATCCTTATATCAGACAAATTAGATTTTAAACCAAAGACTGTAATAAAAAATGAGGAAGGATACCATATCATAATTAAAGGGTCTATCCAACAAGAAGATCTAACAATTGTAAATATTTATTCCCCTAACATGGGAGCAGCCAATTATATAAACCAATTAACAACAAAATTAAAGAAACACAATGATAATAATACAATAATCGTAGAGGACTTTAGCACCCCACTCACTGCAATGGACAGATCATCTAAGCAGAAGATCAACAAGGAAATAGGACTTTGAATGAAACACTGGACCAGATGGACTTCACAGATATATTCAGAGCATTCCATCTCAAAGCAACAGAATACACATTCTTCTCCAGTGCACATGGAGCATTCTCCAGAATAGATCACATGCTGCATCACAAATCAGGTCTCAACCAGTACCAAAAGACTGGGATCATCCCCTTCATGTTCAGACTACAATGCTTTGAAACTGGAACTCAATCACAAGAGGCAATTTGGGAAAAACTCAAATACATGGCGACTAAAGAGCATCCTACTAAAGAATGAATTGGCCAACTAGGAAATTAAAGAATTTAAAAAATTCATGGAAACAAAAGAAAACGAAAACACAACTGTTCAAAACCTTTGGGAGGCAGCAAAGGTGGTCCTAAGGGAGAAGTATATAGCAATGCAAGCCTTTCTCAAGAAACAAGAAAGGTCTCAAATACACAACCTAACCTTACACCTAAAGGAGCTGGAAAAAGAACAGCAAATAAAGCCTAAACCCAGCAGGAGAAGAGAAATAATAAAGATTAGAGCAGAAATCAATGAAATAGAAACCAAAACAACATCACTCAGATCAGGGAAATACAAATCAAAACCACAATGAGATACCATCTCACACCATCAGAATGGCTAAAATTAGCAACTCAGGAAACAACAGATGTTGGTGAAGATGCGGAGAAAGGGGAACGCTCTTATACTGCAGGTGGGAATGCAAGCTGGTGTAGCCACTCTGGAAAACAGTATGGAGGTTCCTCAAAAAGTTGAAAATAGAGCTACTCTATGACCCAGAAATTACACTACTAGGGATTTACCCCAAAGATACAAATGTAGTGATCCAAAGGGGCACCTGCACCCCAATGTTTATAGCAGCGATGCCCACAATAGCCACACTATGGAAAGAGCCCAGATGCCCATCGACAGATGAATGGATAAAAAAGATGTGGTGTGTGTATGTGTGTATGTATGTATGTGTATATATGTGTATATATATATGTGTGTGTGTGTATGTGTGTATGTATACATGGAATAGTACTCAGCCATCAAAAGAAATGAAATCTTGCCATTTGCAATGGTGTGGATGAAACTAGAGGGTATTATGCTAAGGGAAGTAAATCAATCAGAGAAAGACAATTATCATATGATCTCACTCATACGTGGAATTTAAGAAACAAAACAGAGGATCATAGGGGAAGAGAGGAAAAAATAAAACAAGACAAAATCAGAGAGGGAGACAAACCATAAGAGACTCTTAATCTTAGGAAACAAACTCAGGGTTGCTGGAGGGGAGGGGGAAGGGGATGGGGTAACTGAGTTCTGGACATTAAAGAGGGCACGTGATGTAATGAGCACTGAGTGTTATATAAGGCTGACAAGTCACTGACCTCTACCTCTGAAACGAATAATATAGTATATGTTAATTAATTGAATTTAAATTAAAAATATATATATTTTAAAAAGGCTTAAGTTACTCTGCTCTTCAAAAGGGCTTTTCAACTTCCCATCTGTAGCCTTAGCATTCAGAAGAATGCTAATCCTGAGAAGACTTTTAAACACTTGGTTCTTAAGAACTAGACTTTAAGACACAAAGACTAACAGCTATGTGTAACCAGCTTACAAAAGACTGTGAAGTAAGAAGTGTAAACCAGACCAAATGGGACAAAATCAGAACAGAAAGGACTCAGATGGGACCAGAGCACCACTGGTCAAAGGTGACCAATTCCTCAGTAAGACAGAACCAGCAACTGATAGCAAAACCCAATTCATTTGCTTTACAGTTTGTGGTGTCTACACAACAAGTTGTATAAAGTCCTTACTTATCAAAGGGTGTGTTTTTAATCACTCCCAAGAAATTTCTTTGTTGTCTTCATACAGACCCTGGGTTAAAAACAACAACTCCCACCCTTTCACAGGCTGTTATAAATGGACATATTATCCTGGGTAGACACAGGTGCCTGCAAAACACAAGACTGTGATGCCCAGAGTGGGAAAATCCAGATTAGCAGTACCCATATGCCAAACCTTCTGATGCACAGCAGACCGACAGCACTGGGTGTGCTAATACCATCACTGCACACTTACAAAAATGCACAAAACAAGAGAATAAGCAACGATTATTTTACCTTCAGTGACTCTTTACTGCCCAATCTCCTAAAGACAGCTTTGAATGAAAACCCATGAATCTAATTTCTGTTCGAAATTTTAATCCAAAAGATAAATTGAGACAAAGAAATCAAAAAGTTGTATTTCCATTAGCTAACCAAAGTGAAGAGCTGACAAAATTATCCAGTTTGGGCAAAACTAAAAGACAAGTTATCCTTTCAAATCTATAATGTGCATACTCTCTCCAGGGCCAATTTCTCCAGGTCCCTGGGTAGCCTTCTGATTCCCCTGAAGCCAAGCAAACATGGAAAAGGGATGGTTACATTTTGTTCTCACATACCTATGGTACAAAAAAAAGGGGGTTAGAAGAGGTGTCCTTTTGCTGCTATGGAATTGGAAGAACTCCAAGATCCAACCCAGAGCATCTTCCTTTTTTCCCCCAAATGTATTCTAGTTGGTTTTTTAAATTTACTTTAGGTTAAATGAGAATAGCAAAACCATCTGAAAATTAAGCATGAAATGAAAACTCTGACGCTTTTATTTGCACACATGGCAGCACTGATGTGCTAATACAATGCAGTCATGAAAGCACCCCTAGATGAACTTAGATGACTTCGTCTAATCCCTCGAAATCTGTTTATTTCCCTGAACTGGAATGATTCCTGTGGCTTTGTTTATTAGCAATTGTTTTTCGAAGTTTTGAAAAAATGTAGCAAAAAAAAAAAAAAAAAGCAAATGCTAAAACAAGAATATCATTCCTCTGCCAGCTATTTACAAGGCACTAAAATAAGTTAAAATTTACTCTAACAACATAGAATCCCAAAGTGCCTTTCATATGTTTAAAGATATTATCAGTATGATGGGAATTTATGGGGCACTCGCTTATGGTGTTGTAAACCAAGGCTTTTTTGACCAAGTCATGAACTTGTGTTACTGAATAAAACAAAATATCCAAAAGACAGGATGGAGCCACATCTTAATTTAAAGTAGGACTGGGGATGGGGCCGTAAAACTTGAATGAAAAATTAGCGATCCAACACAGGACTTTCAACCAGGCTGATCCATTCATGGTCATATGGCTGTTGGCCAATAAAAATGAATCACAGATATGCAACAATGGGAACTTCTGGTTTACCTTCCCATCTTCCTCTCACCCCACCCCATCCTATGCTCCTCTGGCTACATCTCCTGGGCCTTTGACCCTTGACTTTGCCTCCCTCTCTGGCTCCCCTGCTTGCCCCTTGTATTGGCACGGGACACTGGTTTGGCACTAAGTGCCTTCTAGGATAGGTTTGCACCTTCTTTGGTTCATTTTTGCCTTGTGTCTTTGGCTAGTCACCTCCCCACTCAGTGGTAGGCTCTAGATGCCAAGTTCAGCTTTGGCCATCTGGCCAACACCCTGAGCAGAATGACCGCAGAGCACCAGGAGAGACAACTAGACAATGTGAGTTAAGAGTGGCCACCCAATAGTAAGATGCCTTTACACCTCAGGTAGCTCTTCCTGTGATGAGACCACTTCAGGCAGGCTACGTTTTGACAGCAAGGTATTTTGTTCTTTGATTTCACAGCTGCTTCTCTGAATGGGCACAAGCACAAAGGCCAAGAATCAGACTAGGCTGGTTGAGACAAGCACAGGGACAGGAATGTGAGCTTCTTGTGGCTGACCCACATCTTCTCCATCAATGTTGAGGTGGAACCTTAAAGAAATGTTCACCCCAACCCCATTTTAAAAGAGCTTCATGGGGTACCTGGGTGGCTCAATTGGTTAAGCATCCAACTCTTGATTTCAGCTCAGGTCATGATCTCAGGGTCCTGGGATTGAGCTCCAGGTTGGGCTCCATGATCAGTGGGGAGTCTGCTTGAGGATTCTCTTTCTCCCCCCTCCCTCTGCTCCTCCCCACTCTCTCTCTCTCTCCCTCAAATAAATAAATATTTAAAAAAAAGAGCTTTCCTAATGATGTCTCAAAGGACAAAAGTATGAAAAAACTCAGAAACTGAAAAGGTGTCAAGAAGTTTTAGTTAAAAAGTAAGTGGTGGGGCACCTGGGTGGCTCAGTCAGGTAAGCATCTGCCTTCCACTTGGGTCATGATCTCAGGGTCCTGGGATTGAGCCCCGCACTGGGCTCCCTGGTCAGTGCGGAGTCTTCTTCTCCCTCTTCAAAGCCCTCCCCCTGCTCGTTCTCATTCTCTCTCTCTCAAATAAATAAATATTTAAAAAAGTAAGGGTGTTAGTTAAGGTTCTCAAGAGAAACCGAACCAATAAGATGTACATATGTATAAAAAGAAATTTATAAGGAATTGGCTTGTGCACTTATAGAGGCTGAGAAATCCCAAGATTTGCAGTTGGCAAGCTGTAGACCCAAGAGAGCTGATAGTGTCGGTCAGACTGCAAGCCAGTTGAGACCCAAGAAATACCAGTATTTCAGTTCAGTTCAAAGGCAGGAAGAGACCAAAGTTCTAGCTCAAGGCAGTCAGAGAGAAGGACCTGCTTACTCCCAAGAGGGTCAGACTCAGCCTCTTTGTTCTATTCAGGTCTTTGACTAATTGTAAAAGGCCACCCATATCTGGAAGGGCGATCTGCTTTACTCAGCCCACTGATTCAAATGTTAATCTCATCCAGAAACACCCTCATAAATACACCGGGAATAAATATTTGACCAAATGTCTGGGCACCCTATGGTCCAGGCAAGTAGACACACAAAATTAACCATCACAGGGAGTGATGTTAGAGATTACAAGAAGCAGTGAGAATGCAAGGTGTCAATCCTGGCGGCACATCAGAGACACCTGGGGGCTTTAAAAATAGCTGCCTGGGCACCATCCCAGGCCAATAATCAGAATCTCTGTTGGGTGGAGTTGCATAATGTTTAAAAACTCCCCAATGATCTGATGTGTAGTCAGAATCTCCAAGGTCTGGACTAAAAGAAGGAATACAATAAATGGCTGGACAAATGATGAACAGACGGAATCCAATTGCTGCTGCTAGCCTAGGAGATGAATTTTTAGTATGCCTTCTTCAGAATGCAAGAGGGTAAGTCAATTTCTTTGGTTTTCAGCTTAAGATGATTTTTAGCATGGTGTGGGAAAAGTGTCCTGGAAAGAGAATGGGCCTCAGGGTCTGAAAGACTTAGGTTCAATCCCAGCTCTACCACACAGTTATTTAACCTCTCGCAACCCCCCATTTCCTAACTGGTAAACTACAGATAACGATGGCTGAGATGATACTCTTAGAAGGTCAGCACGATGCCGGATACCAGCAAAGGTCATTCTCTTCCTCTAAACTCAGCAGGGATCAAGTATTATTAAAACTTAAGAACCAAAACGTGACCATCATACATGTAATCCCATCTATGTTTTCAATAAATAAATAATACATCACATACCACATCTCTTTGAGCAATCTTTCTTTTCAATCACTATCTTGTACCAAAAACTCCTGTGGTTCATAAACAGAAAAAAAGATGTGAGATTTTGAACTTGAAAAGGAATGAATGTGGGATTAAACTTGAATTATTCATAGCTGTCTCAAAGCTGAAACTCTCCAAGGAATTCAAGTATTGCCAAGTATTGAGAAAAAGAAAAAAAAAAAACACGACAAAACAGGGAAAGTAAAAGGGAAGAAAAAGATTGAGATGATTTAAATCAAATTTCAGGGACAGAAAATAGGTCTGAAATCTGTAATGTGTAGAGTTCCTCAAAAAATAATTTTGCCACAACTTATTTCACACTAAAATAGACGTTGAAATGCCTAACTCAGAAATGATTGTGTTTGACAATTATTACCAGTTTATTAATCTTAAATGGAGTCAATGATTTTTCAAAACTGAAAGAATATTATTTAGATATTCTGCCAGCAGAGAGATATTCTTAAGGGCGCCTGGCTGACTCAGTAGATAGAGCATGTGACTCTTGATCTTGGGGCTGTTTGAGCCCCACATTGGGTATAGATATTACTTAAAAATAAATCTTAGGGGAAAAAAATGTCTTCTTTCCCCAGAATGCTAGCATTCCTAAAAAGAGTAGCAATGGGTTGATTTACTTATGGTTTTTGTACATATTTATTTACTTATAGAATCAGTCTACTGTATTGTGGGCACAAGTTATATAGTAATACTGGAACACGTTAACACTGTGGGATCGCTCACTAATTTGATCCTAAAGGTATTCATTAATTTCCTGCTGTAGGTATAGGACTCCTCTCTACATTTATACACAAAACCACACCTATATGAACATGTTTCACCTAAATGAAAACTGATGGGGAGCTGCATGGGATTTACTAGGTATGCACATGCAAAAGAAGCAGGAAAGATCATCTCTATCCTGGTTAAGCTAGCAAGCTGACTGAGGCATGTGGTGGGAGAAAAATGTGTGCAAAACTGGCTTCAAATCCTGACTCTGCCAATCACTAGGCTGTGTGATCTAGAACAAGTTACTTAATTTCTCTGAACTTCAGTTCTCATTCTGCACATCAGGGTTAATAATACCCTCCCTGTAGCGTTATTTTGAGGATTAGGTGAAATTATGCATAAAGTGCCAAGCACATGGTAGACACTTTTCCTCTTACATAAATCTGAGAAACAGATGTTTTCTGCAGGTGGTTTGGTGTCCTTCTGATTTGTGAAGTGGTGCCGCATGCTCATACAATATTGAGCTTAAAAACCAAGCTGACTAAAAATGAAAGCTCCAAGACTTCCAACTTCCAGGAAGACAAAGTGGACGCCTGTTCTCCCATTTCTCCCACTAAGTAAAACTAAAACCCGACACATCAGACATTAAACAAATATAAGACTCTGAAAGGTGAAGAGAAGAGAAGAAGGCTGGTTAGAGATCTCAGGACACATGGAACAACACACTGGTGAGTTGCTCTCATTTCTTTGTATGTCAAATACCCCAACAAAATCCTTCCTTCTCAAGGAAAGGGGCAGCCTCACAGGGTAGTAAACTTTTAAATTAATAAACGCTGTGAGCCAGCCAAACACCGCACAAAGAAACCCCCCCAAAACCAAAAAACTATGGCCCAGCCTCCACCTATACCAGCAAAGCCCTGGTGGGGAGCTTAGACTTCCACCTCCATGAGGCTATAATGAGGTGTCCGAATACCCCCACTTGGTTGATGTCAGAGAATGCCCAGTTGAGAGTCAGGACTTTCACTATACCCTACTGATAATGAGGCCACCTCACTCGTGGTGTCAAAGGAGAACCTCCACCCCTTCTCAGCAATAATGCTTAATAATGAGCAATGATAATAATGAGCAATAATGACACCTCTCATGTGTCAATAGAGGTTCAATAGGGGACCTGCACATCTGCCTCCACCAAAATAGTAATAAGGCCACCCATTCCCCTGCCAAAGCCCCGAGAAAGCTTAAAACAGAGGGTTTCAGTAAGATCGAGTCTCATAAAATAATATGAAAATACCCCAGTTTCAAATAAAATTACTTGTCATACCAACAAACAGAAAAATCTCAAACTTAGTGAAAAATGACAATCGAAAGATGCCACTACTGAGATGACAAGAGATTTTAGGATTACCGGGCAAATATTTTAAAACAGCCATGAGAAATTGCTTCTATGAGCAATTACAAATACATTTCAAACATGAAAAAATAAGTTAAAAACTTAGAAAAGAAATAGAAAGTTTCAGTGAAAAAGCAGATGACCTAAAGAAGAATGAAATGGAAACTTCAATAAAAAAAAATATATAACAGTCACTAAAATAAAAAGCTCATTGGAAGGGCTCCACAGCAGAATGGAGGGAACAGAGGAAAGAAACAAGGAACTGGGAGACAGAAGAGTAAAAATTACCCAATCTGAATAGAGAGAAAATGCATTAAAAAGAAAATGAACAGAACCTCAGGAGCCTGTTAGGAAATCTAACATTCATGTCATCAGAGTCCTGGAAGGAAAAGCGAAAGAGGGAGGAGCTGGAAAAGTACTTGAAGAAATAATGGCTGTGGAAACTTCTCATATTTGGCAAGAGACATAAACCTACAAGTTCAGAAGCTGAGTGAATCCCAAACAGGAGAAAGCCAAAGAAATCCATGCCAACACACATCATCATTAAACTTCTGAAAACAAAAGGCAAAGAAAATATTTTGAAAGCAGGAAGAGAGAAACACTTTACCTACAGGGGGAAAGCAATTCAAACAGTGGCTTTCTCGTCAGAGAATATGGCAGTGGGAATGAGATTTTTCAAGTGCTGAAAGAAAACAACTGTGAGTACACAGTCGTGTACCTCGCAGAAACATACTCTAGGAAGGAAGGAGAAATGAAGACATTCTCGGAGGAAGGAAAACCAAGAAAAGTTGTGGCTAGCAGACCTACTCTGAAAGGATAAAGAAAGCTCTCTAAACAGAAAAGAAGACACTGTGGAATGTCAAGAAGGAAGAGACAGTGAACAAAAATAGGCATAAATGCAATAGACTTTTCTCTTCCTTTGGAGTTTTCTAAATTATGTTTGATGGTGAAGCAAAATTAACAAAACTGTCTGATTTGGTTCCAAATGTGTGTGGATGAACCATTGAAGACAAGTGTATTATAAATGGAGGAAGGTAAAGGGTGGTAAGGTTTCTATACTTCACTTGAATTGGTAAAAACGAAACAGCAGTAGGCTGTGATAAGTTATGTAGACACATAATATAGCACCTAGAGCAACCTCTAGAAGAAAGCTATACAAAGAGACGCACTCAAAAACACTAGGAAAAATCAAAATGGAATTCGAAAAAACATTCAGCTAACCCACAGGAAAGCGAAAAGAAAAGAAAAGAAAAGAAAAGAAAAGAAAAGAAAAGAAAAGAAAAGAAAAGAAAAGAAAACAGAGTTGTAAAAAAGAGGGAACAATGAACAAAAAATAAATAAAACAGATGACTTAAGCCCTAACATATCAATAAATGCTTTAAGTGCAAACAGTCTAAATAAACCGATTAAAAGAGAAGGGCAGAACAGATTTTAAAATGTGACTCAACAAATAGGAAGACCGGTAGGAGAAGGAAGGGAAGAATGAAGGGGGGGGGTAAACAGAAGGGGGGATGAACCATGAGAGACTGTGGACTCTGGGAAACAAACTGAGGGCTTCAGAGGGGAGGGGAGTGGGGGATTGGGATAGGCCAGTGATGGCTATTAAGGAGGGCACGTATTGCATGGTGCACTGGGTGTTATACGCAACTAATGAATCATGGCACTTTACATCAAAAACTAGGGATGTACTGTATGGTGACTAACATAACATAATAAAAAATTATAAAATAAAATAAAAAATAAATAAATCAAAATGTGACTCTATGTTGTCTACAAGAAACTCATTTCAAAACAGCAATACAGGAAGGTTGAAATAATGAGGATGGAAGAAGATATAGTGGTTATATATATATCAGATAAGGTAGACTTCAAAGAAAATAAAATGACCAGAGAGAGAGACGCCCACTAAAAAGTGATAACAAGATCACTCCAAGAAGACATAGGAATCCTAAATGTATATGCACCAAACACCAGAATTGCAGAATAGGTGAAACAAAAACTGATAAAACTGAAAGGAGAAATAAACAACTTTACAGAATTATAGTTGAGGAATTCAACACCATTCTTTCAAAAATTGAGAAATTGATTTTCAACAGCAAATCAGCAGGACATAGAAGAACTCAATGCCATCAACATCCAAGAGGATCTAATTGTAATTTATAGAACACTCCACCCAACAACTTCAGGATATGCATTCTTTACAAGTGCCCACAGCACATACACCGAGACAGACCAAATCCTGAGCTATAAAACAAATATCATCAATTTAAAAGAGTTGAAATCATACCACACGTGTTCTCATCACCATGGAATCAAACTAGAAATCAATAACAGAAAGATAACAGTAAACTTTCCAAACACTGACACTAAATAACAACCTGCTAATGAATCCATGGGTCAAAAAAGGAAATCTCAGGGAAATAAATACACTGGACTAATGAAAATGAAAATACAACATATCAACATTTGTGGGACACAGCTAACTCAGTGCTAAGAGAGGAAATCTATAGCACTAAGTGAACACATTAGAAAAGAAGTCTCAAATCAATAATCCGAGCTCCCTGCTCAAGAACCTACCAAGAAACAAAATAAACCCAAAGCATGCAGAAGGAAGGAAATAATAAAGAACAGAAACCAATGAAAATTAAAATGCAAAAACATAGAGAAAACAGTAAAACAAAGAGCTGGATCTTTGCAAAGATAATAAAATTGACAAACCTTCAGTAGGACTGACAAAGGAAAAAATATAGAAAGTACCAATATCAGAAGAAAAAAAGGATATCACTATAGACCCTACAGACATCAAAAGGATAATAAAGAAATATTAAGAATAATTCTACATGAATACATTCAACGACTTCTATGAAATGAACAAATTCCTCAAGAAACCCCACAAACTACCATAACTCACCCAACACGAAATAATTTAAGTAGGCCTATATGTATTAAGAAATATGAATTCATAATTTAAAAACCCCCAAAAAGGTACAGAGGAATTGAAATGGCTAAAACAATTTTGAAAAAGAATAATCAAATCAGAGGAATCAGTTTACCTTATTTCAAGACGTGATGTAACTACAGTAATCAAGACTGTACTATATAGGCAATTAAGAATAGAGAACCCAGAAACAGACCCACGCAAACATGACCAACTGATTTTTGATTAAGGTACAAGAGCCATTCAACAGAGGAAGACAGCATTTTCAACAAATGGTGCTGGAGTAATTAGAAACCCATAGGCAATTCTCACACCTTTCATAACACTTGAATGCATCACTTGAATGCATCACAGACTTAAATATAAACAAAAAACTTATAGACAAAAAAAAATAGAAGAATATCTTTAGGATCTCCAGCTAGGCAAAGAGTTCTTAGACTTGACACCAAAAGCATAATAAATAAAAGAAAAAATTGATAAATTGAATTTCACCAAAATTAAAAATTTTGCCTTTGGAAAAAGTACTGTTAAGGAGCTGAAAAGACAAGCTACAGAGAGGGAGAAAATATATGCAAACCATACATTCAAACAAAGAATTAGTATAGAATATATAAAGAACTGTCAAAAACTCAAGCAAAAAAGCAAATAATTCAATTGGAACATAGGCAAAAGACACAAAGAGACATTTTGCCAACAAGACAGATGGCAGGGGTGCCTGGGTGGCACAGCGGTTAAGCGTCTGCCTTCAGCTCAGGGCGTGACCCTGGCGTTATGGGATCAAGCCCCACATCAGGCTCCTCCGCTATGAGCCTGCTTCTTCCTCTCCCACTCCCCCTGCTTATGTTCCCTCTCTCGCTGGCTGTCTCTATCTCTGTCAAATAAATAAATAAAATCTTTAAGAAAAAAAAAAGGCAGATGGCAAGTAAGCACATGAAAAGATATTCAACATCATCAGCCATTAGAATAATTTAAATTAAAACCACAATGATATACCACTACATACCCACCAGAATGGCTAAAATAAAAAATAGTGATACTACCAAATGCTGGTGAAGATGTGGAATGTAAATGAGGAATGTAAAATAGTGCAGCCACTCTGAAAAAAAGTTTGGTAGTTTCTTAAACAACTAAATATGCAAATACGATATGATCCAGCAATTGCATTCCTTGGCATTTATCCCAGAAAAATATGTTCATATAGAAATCTGTAAATGAATGTTCATAGCAGCTTTATTCATAATAGCCCCAAACTGGAAACAACCCAGATGTCCTTCAATGAATGAATGAATGACTATCCCATGGAATACTACTCGCCAATAAAAAGGAACAAAGTATTGATACGTGCAATAATCTTAATGAGGCTACAGAGAATTATGCTCAGTGGAGGGGGGGAGAGCCAACCATGAAAGGTTATATATTGTATAATTCTTTTTTTTTTATAATGATTTTTTATTATATTATGTTAGTCACCATACAGTACATCCCCGGTTAATTCTATTTATATATTTCTTGAAATGACAAAACTATAGAAATAGACAACTGATTAGTGGTTGCCAGGGGCTAAGAGAAAGTGGAAGGGAGGGAAGTTAGTAAAGCTATAAGGGAAACATATGGGAACCTTGAGACAATGGATATTTTCTGTATCTTGACTTCACCAATGCCCATATCTTGGTTGTGATGTTGCACTACAGTTCTGCAATATGTTACCATTGGGGGAAACTGGGAAAAGAATATACAGGATTACTCTATATTATTTCTTACAACTGCGTAAGAATTTACAATGATTTCAAAACAAAATTTAATTTAAAAATTGAATGCTCCAGAGATGACTTGCGAAGTGGTAAAGACAGTAAGCAAAAGCAAAACAAAACAAGCAAAAACAAACTCTCAGACAAATGCTGACCCTTAAAGATAGAAGAGCTTTTAATTATCAACTAGTCTGACTTCTTCATTTGAAGATAAGAAATGGAGGCCCAGAGAAATGGAATAATTAGCAGAGCTTTTCTGGATAAATGTGCAATAACATGGAGGTTTATTCAGTTGTCTGTCATAGTGACATATGAACCTAATTACACTGTAATCACATCTGCCTTTCTTCAACTACTCAATACTCTGGTGTTGAATATGTTAGGCTTAAAATACGTTGGACTGAAGTAAAATAAATAAGAAATGATAATCAACAGCACTAGTTCCTGGTCAAGGCTACTGATTTTCACTGTCCTCAAATGAGTTATCATCACGCTAGATGTGGGTGAAATATTTATAGGGTGGAGAGATGACTTTTAAAACTCTTTCTAGATTCTCCAGTTCCTTTTTTTTTTTCTTAAAAAACCCAAAAGGTCCAACAAATCAAATTTCAAAACTGACATGTTACATGTATTGACCCACAAAAAATTAGTTTGAAAATTGTTTCATCAAAAAGCAAAAGCAAACTGAAAATAACAAAGACCAGCCAGGAACATCTAGGGAAGTACTTATCACATGCTGGTTATTGTAGGTGATTCGAACATTAAACAGAGCTGCATTTCATGAGATAATCTGATGTGGAGGAAAAAAAGAAAAGAAGGATGAAGAAGATCAGAAGTTGAAAAGAGATGTAGAGATTTACTGTCACAGTATCTTTGAGTTACGGTCTTTCTCTAACTGCTCTCTCAACATTTTACTTAAATATCTTGTTATTATATCCTACAAGAATTTCACAAGTCCTTGAAAGTGGCTTCTGTGCCTCCTCTCCGGTAAGGAATCTCTTCTGTTATGAGCAGGGAGAAAACTGCAAATTTCCATCCACATGATGAGGCTTTGAGACTCTTCCATGCCCTGCCATGTTGTCACACAGCAGAAACACTGTTCACATACTTCTCTTGAATGTGTCATGGGGAAGTACCAGCTCTAGAGAAGACTGATGTCCTTAATCAGAGGGTAGATCTTCTTCTTCTTCTTTTTTTTTTTTTTTAAGATTTATTTATTTATTTATTTATTTATTTATTTATTTATTTATTTATTCAACAGAGATAGAGACAGCCAGCGAGAGAGGGAACACAAGCAGGGGGAGTGGGAGAGGAAGAAGCAGGCTCATAGCGGAGGAGCCTGATGTGGGGCTCGATCCCATAACGCCGGGATCACGCCCTGAGCCGAAGGCAGACGCTTAACCGCTGTGCCACCCAGGCGCCCCCAGAGGGTAGATCTTCTGATCTACCAATCAGAGTGATAGATCTCTTAAAGTTTTTGAATAATAATAGTAATAATAATAATTAAAGTTAGAAAAATCATCTTGCCCTACATTCTGAACAGCACAGATAAAGTTTGGTAAACTAATTGGGGATTATAGAAGAAGAAGAATGGAGGAAAAAGGTTCCAGGTAGGGGGTGCAGCATGTGCATGGATGTGTAGGAAAGCCTGCCAGGTTTTAAGAACTGCACTAAGTAGGAATAGTTCATTAATTTTACTGTATTTGTGAGCACCTGGGCCAGTCATTGTTTGCAGGTTTACAGTGGAGACCAAAAGACAAGGTCCCTTCTCCATGAACTTGCCTCTGTGGTGGGAGTATGGGGGTGGGGAAGAGACACACAATCAATAGAGTAACATGAAAATATCGAACAGTACAACACAGAGACTCAAAGTGACTACTTTTAGATTGCATCCTTCAGAAGTCAGGAGGTGAACAGATCATCTAGACAGAAAATAAGAAAACATCAGCCTTAACAACATGTTAGACCAGATGACCTAACAGATACACACAGAACATTCCCTCTGAAAGCAACAGAACACACACTCTTCTCAAATGCACATGGAACACCCGCCAGGATAGATCATATCTCAGTCCACAAAACAAGTTTAAGAAGAACTGAAATAATATCAATCATCTGTTCTAACCACAATGGCATGAAATTAGAAATTAATTACAAGAAAACTGGAAAATTCATAAATATGTGAAGATTAAACACTGTGCTACTGACCAACCAATGGGTTGAAGAAGAAATTTTAAAAAAATACCTCGAGACAAATAAAGATGGAAATACAACATACCAAAGTTTATGAGCTCCAGTAGAAGCACTTCTAAGAGGGACATACATAGCAATGAATGCTACCTCAAAAAACAAGTAAAATCTCAAATAAACAACCTAATTTTATACCTTAAGGACCTAGATAAAGAAAAACAAAGTACAAAGTTGGGAGAACAAAGGAAATAACAAAGATCAGAGCAGAAATAAATAAAATAGAGACATAAAAGATAATAGAAAAGATCAATGAAACTAAGAGCTGGTTTTTTGCAAAGACAAAATTGACAAACCTTTAGCTAGGAAAAAAAAGAGAGGACTCAAATAAGTGAAATCAGAAATGAAGATGACATTACAACTGCTACCACAGTAACACAGAGGATTCTAAGAGACTACTATGAATGACTGTACGCCAATAAATTTGACAACCTAGAAGAAATGACTAAATTCCTAGAAACATACAACTTACTAAGATGGAATCATGAAAAAACAGAAAATCTGATTACTAGTAAGGAAATTGAGTCAGTAATCAAAAACCTCCCAACAAACAGAAGTCCAGGACTTCACTACAATTCTACCAAACATTCAAAGAAGAATTAATATCAAGCCTTCTTCAACTCTTCCAAAAACAGAGGAGGAGAGAATACTTCGATTTTATTTTATAAGGCCAACATTACCATGATACCAAAACCAGACAAGTAGGGCCCCTCCAAAAAAAGAAAATTACACAATATCCCTAGTGAACATAAATGTAAAAATCTTCAACAAAATATTAGCAAACTGAATTCAACAATATATCAAAAGGATCATATGCCATGATTAAGTAAGATTTATTCCAGGGATGCACGATGGTTCAACAACCACAAGAATCAATCACCGTGATACACCAAATAATAAAATGAAGGATAAACATCCTATGATCATTCCAAGAGATGCAGAAAAGCATTTGACAAAATTCAACAATAAAAAAAGTCTCAACAGTAAATATTGAGGGAATGTACCACAGTATAATAAAGGCCACATATGACAAGCCCACAGCTAACATAATACTCTATGGTAAAATGCTGTAAGCTTTCCTCTAAGATCAGGAATAAGACAAGGAATCCACTCTGACCATTTATTCAACATAATATTGGAAATCCAAGCCAGGGTGATTAGGCAAGAAGAGGAAATAAAAGCCTCCAAATTGAAAAGGAAGAAAACTGTCATTACTTGCAGAAGACATGATGTTATATATAGAAAACACTAAAAACTCCACCAAAAACGTGTTAGAACTAATGAATGAATTCAGTAAAGTTGCAGGATACAAAACCAATATACAAAAATCTGTTCCATTTCTATACAGTAATAACAAACTGTCAGAAGGAAAAAATTAAGAAGACAATCCCATTTACAATGGCATCACAAAAAGAATAAAATACTTAGGAATAAGTTTAACCAGGGAGATGAAAGAGCTGTCCACTGAAAACTCTAAGACATTAATGAAAGAAATGAATGGACATAAACAGAAGAATATTGTGTTCATGGATCCAAAGAATATTGTTAAAATGTCCACACAAATAAATAAATAAATAAAATATCCACCCTACCCAAAGCAATCTACAGTCAATGCAATCCTCCATTAAAATTCCAATGGCATTTTTCACAGAAATAGAACAAACAATACTAAAATTTGTGTGGAACCACAAAAGACCCAAAAAGCCAAAGCAATCTTTAGAAACAACAACAAAGCAGGAAGCATCATGCTTCCTGATTTCAAACTATATTATGAAGCCACAGTAATCAAAACAGTATGGTACTGACATAAAATAGACACAAAGATCAATACAATAGAACAGAGAGACCAGAAATAAACCTGCACATATGTGGTCAATTATGACAAAGGAACCAAGAATATACAATGGCAAATGGACAGTCTCTTCAATAAATAATTGGGATGGATGGATATTTGGACAAACTGAATAGCCATATGCAAAAGAATGAAACTGGACCAGTATCTTACACTATACACAAAAATTAACTCAAAATAGTTTAAAAACTTGAATGTAAGATCTGAAACCATAAAAATCCTAAAAGAAAACATAGGTATAAGGTCCTTGACATAGGTCTTGATTTTTTTTAATCTGACACCAAAAGCAAACAAGTAGGACTACTTCAACTAAAAGTCTTTGCACAGTGAAGGAGACCATCAACAAAATAAAAACAGAACCCATGGAATGAGAGAAAGTATTTGTAAATCATATGTCTGATAAGGGGTTAATATCCAAAATATATAAAGAACTCCTATAACTCAATAGCAAAACAAACAAAAAACTCAAAAAATCCAATTAAAAAACAGGCAAAGGCTCTAATTAGATATTTTTCCAAAGAAGATATACAGATAGATGGCCAGCAGATATCATGAAGAAAATACAAATCAAAACTGCAAGATAAAACACCTCACACCTATTAAAATGGCTGTTATCAGAAAGACAAGAAATAACGAGAGTCAGCAAGGGTGTTAGAAAAGGGATCCTTGTGCACTGTTGTTGGGAATGTAAATTGGTGCAGCCACTATGGAAAACAGTATGGAGGGTCCTCAAAAAATTAAAAATAGAACTACCCTATGATCCAGCAGTTCTATTTCTGAGTAGCGTGTGTGCATTATATGTACACATACATTATTACTCAGCCATAAAGAAGAATGAAATCTTGCCATTTGCAACAACATGGATGGACCTTGAGGGCATTATAAGTATAATAAATGAGAGAAAGATAAATACCATATGATCTTACTTACTTATGGAAGCTAAAAAACAAAAACAAAAAAATAAAAAAATCAACCTCATAGAATCAGGGAACAGACTGGTGATTGCCAGAGGCAGGGAATGGAGGTGGGAGAAATGGGTGAAGGGTGTCAAAAGGCACCAGATTCTAGTTAGAAAATAAATACATCATGGCTATGTAATGTACAGCACTGTGACTACAGTTAACGATTCTGTATCGCATATTTGAAAGTTGCTGAGAGTAAATCTTAAAAGTTCTCATCACAAGAAAAAAATGTAACTACATAAGGTGATGGATGTAAACTACTCCATCTGTGGTGATCATTTCCCAATGTATACGAATATCCAATCATTATGTCGTGCATCTGTAACTAATATAATATGTCAATTATACCTTTTAAAAAACCTGAAATAATAATTTATTTTTTTCTAAATGCTTTTATTTATTTATTTGAGAGAGAGAGCATAAGCAAGGGGAGAGGCAGAGGGAGAACGAGAAGAAGACTCCCCACTGAGCAGGGAGCCTGACGTGAGGCTCGATCCCAGGACCCTGGGATCATGACCTGAGCTGAAGACAGATGCCTAACTGACCAAGCCCCCAGGTGTCCCGATAATAATAATAATTTAAAAAGGAATCAGGAGGTGATTATTAAGCTGAGGTCTGAATGACAAGGAGTTAGTCATACCAAGATCACCAGGAAGAGGGAGTAGCTACTGCAAGGATCCCAACGCAAGTAGAAGCTTGAGAGAAAGAGGGCCACTGCAGCAGTGGGAAAGGAAAGTGGAACCAGGAAATGTGTCCTGTAGGTACGGCCAACAGTCAGAAATATTGCTTACATCTAAATGGAAAAGTAGAAATGTTTGTTAATGTTGTTTCAGCTGAACAAATAATGAAATAATTTATTTCCTAGTCTCTATGACATCTACAGTTGTATGGGCTATATTGGATCCATCCAAATATTCACCAAGATAGGTTTAGACCTGCTTCCAAACCCCCCGCTTTTCTTCCCTGCCATCAGCCTGCCTCCCCCACCCTAGAACATAGCCACAGCTGAACCATGTTACCAAGGCCATTGACAACATGTCTATCTAGTGACATGAGCAGAGACCTGTCTTATCCTTCCTTCTGGCCAAGAGGAGATCATGGTAGGAAATGGACATGGTAGAGGGGCTGAGATGGTGGAGCCAAGTTCATTACTATCAGCATCAGAAGCATGATTAACAGAGAAATTTCACTCCTAAGGCCTGTTGCTGTCAGCAAATTCCAAGAAACACTGGTCATTACTATAGCAACTGATTTCACATGCATCAGGAGAAATCATAACAGTATTAGCTTTTCCTGGCAACAGTGAAAGTTGAAACTGACTGCAATTAGAGTGTTCCCCATTTCTTCTAATGATGCCAGCACTGCCCCGATCTTTGTGCCTTTCTCTAACCACTCTGGATTATTCAGTCCTCTGGGGCCTCCATTTTTGTCCCTCAAGAGACTGGTCCTGCTCTTTACAACTAAACCATTTGTATCCTGTTCTAAGCCTTCAAAGGCCAAGAAACTGGGTGTATGGGTGTGGGAGGGTGAGGATCCAAGAAGCAGAAATGACAGGATTCAGAATTTAAAGTTCTGGGCTACCAGTCAGCCATGTGACCCATAGGCAGTTTACTGAACTTCTCTGTACTTCTGTTTTCTCATCTGAAAAATGGTGCTATTAACAATACCTCTCATGAGATCAGCACGTGGAGTAAAGAAGATACTAAGTGTGAAAATGCTTTTCTGAGTACAAGAGCCATGCAAACATGGCAAAAGATCTTTTCTTCATTTCGGGAAATTTATATCCAAAATCATGAAATTTATTGAAAGTCCTTATCATAGCCTTTGGCTTACTTCTACCTATAGTAAGGAATTCCAAGAAGCCATCAGTAGGAGTATACGGCTAACCTACTTCTCCTGCCTCTGTCACCGTGAGCAGCTGTGTAACGTGGGACACAACGCCATTCGGGGCCTCCGCTTCCTCATCTACAAAATGAAGATAATAATGCCCAAGGACCGATATAGGGATCAGATCATATGTCATGAAATTCTTTGGAAAACATCCACTAAGTACAAGGATATACATTTCGATATCCTAATACACACCACATGTTGTAGATGGTTACGAAATCATAATTTGAGTTCGAAATCAAAATTTTTTCATTCAAAGGTCAACAATCTTCATAGAGAAAGAACTCTGCAATGAGCTACAGTTGAATATCTACCTTTTAAACGCAGGTACACAGTGAGATAAAAATAATCTCCTTTTTCTAGATATGCAAAATGCCATGTGGCCGACTAGAGATAACCACAGATCCTTTACTGTTCGTCCAACAGAGAGGTGAAGTCTCTGTCCTCTCCCCTGGAATCTGCAGGGTTGGGTGTGGGTGTCTCTGCGAAAACTTAACCAACTTAACCAATGTGGCCGAAAGGATGCTGTACCATCCAATTTCCAGGCTAAGCCTTAGCCTAGCACTTTCTGACTCTCGAAGACTTGTCCTTGGAGCCCTGAGCTACCATGCAGGAAGGCTACCCGGAAGCTGCTGTTGTGTGAGGAAGCTCACGCTACCATTTGAGGAGAGACAGAGCGGCCTGGCCACCCTAAGTCTTGGAGCTCCCAGCCATTCCTGTCACCCCAGCCGAAACCCCAGGATGGTGCTGCAGAGGGAAGCTGTAGCGAATCCTGGACCCACAGGTCAGAGATATAAGAAGAATAAATTGCTTTATGCCTCTAAGTTCTGGAGTGGTTTGTTTCATAGCAAATGATAACTGGAAAATCTTCCAAACATGAAATGATAAAATATTTGATGGTAATTTATGAGTGTGTGTGTCACTAAAATGAAATTTCAGCCCCACAGTTGCTTCAGTCCTAGAACAGGAAAACATTTTCCTATGGCTAGCTGCCAGTGACTGTCTGAGAAATTATGGCAAACTGGAATGAGTCCTCAGTATTTTCAAGTACACTGAAAAGGGGAAAAGCCTCATTAAGTTTTGTAAAGCAACAAAATCTATATAGGCTAAAGCTCTTCTGCAGAAATACAAAAGAAAGAAAGAAAAAAAAGAAGTCTCAAAGTCTAATAAAAGCCCTCACAAAGTTTTTGGGTGAGGGGAAGAGGGCTCTGGATTGCCCCCCAAGGTCAAGGTTAAACTTGATATTGGCCAGTAAGCTAGGTACGTATAAATACTGCACTATTCATTCAAAATCATGTAGACCACTACAGGCAACCCACTTTAGAACATATTTGGCAAATAATCATGCAACTCCACAAAAGGTAACTAAAAAAGATTCAAATACAAACTCATTTGTATTGTGTATATTTTGTACATTATGATGTTTTTATTTTTTTTAATAATTTTTTATTATGTCAGTCACCATACAGTATATCCTTAGTTTTTGATGTAGTGTTCCATGATTCATTATGTGCGTGTAACACCCAGGGCACCCATTTCAAAAAAAAACCCTTTCGAGCTGAATAGAGACTGCCCCTCCTGGGGCCAGTCAATTCTTGAAGATGGCGAAGGGCCAGCTGGGAGCATGCCTTTGATATGTGAACTAACCAAGTCCAGAGCCAAACCTCCCCAATCTGTCCCCTTCACGCAGGACACAATATCCCTCTGCCTTAACCATCCCAGGGCCAGGTAGCAGGCAACTAGAGACCATCTCCATCATCCAAATCCCTTGGAAGTTATTCCAACTAGCCAATCCTATTTATCCTGTCCTGTCTTGACTTTCCCTCAGACACTCAAATAAAGGCTGTGGCCTTCATTTACCATGCCATAACCAACATGGACATTCTTAGAACACTACTCAAAGGGTTAGTTTTTCAAAGACTTAGCTGAGGTCAAGTGTACCTGGGGGGAATTTGGGACGGGTGAGGTTACACTAGTTTAATGACCACGGAATTACAGAGACGTTTTTCTCTGCACCAAGACCTAGCAACCTTCTGACCCGGGGCACTGTCAGTGAGGCCCGGTCTGGGAATGCAGACGGGTCAGCACATCTCCCATTATAGTTAGAAAACCACCCCAGAAACCATGACGGTAAGAGAAGAATAAGCCATGCCACCTTCCTTACAAAGGTGGACAGCTGAGAGACAGAACAGAAACTCAGCTGCATAATTCTGAAATTCAGTTTCTCATTTCATCTAGCAGGAAAAAAAGTTACATGGCTTTGCAAGTACCTACTCAATTAGTTCCTATAAATCAGATATCTTAATGATTGCATAGTTTTAAAAAGTGTACACAGGGGAGGCACCTGGGTGGCACAGTGGTTAAGCGTCTGCCTTCGGCTCAGGGCGTGATCCCGGCGTTCTGGGATCGAGCCCACATCAGGCTCCTCCGCTGGGAGCCTGCTTCTTCCTCTCCCGCTCCCCCTGCTTGTGTTCCCTCTCTCGCTGGCTGTCTCTATCTCTGTTGAATAAATAAATAAAATCTTAAAAAAAAAAATTTACACAGGGGCACCTGGGTGGCTCACTTGGTTGAGCACCTGACTCTTGATTTTGTCTCAGGTCATGATCTCAGGGTCATGAGGTCGAACCGGCATGGGGCTCTGCACTCTGTGGGGAGCCTACTCGAGATTCTCTCTCTCCCTCTGCCTCTGCCCCCACTCCCCTGCTCAAGCCCTCTCTCTCTAAAAGAAATAAATCAAATAAATAAAATAAAATAATAAATGAATAAAATAAAAAGTGTACATAGCTTTGAGTCGCTCAGGGCTGCCTATCTTCTGAAAATGAAGCCCGTCTCTATTGCTGAGTTATAAAAACTACATATTAAGGTTATAAGGATATACTTTACTAGAAATACAAGATAAAATTGACCCTTCTTGCCTGGTGATATAAGCCAAATATGTTTTATTAACAACCCGTTAGTAGACAGCCAATGGCAAAAAAAAAAACGTATAAACGTACGTCTCAGTTCTACCACGACGGTTCTCCTATGTTCTCTACTATCACCAGAAATCAGATGCCATATCTTATCAGGATCCAAACACAGTGCTTTCGTTTCTATAGCGTAAACAAGCTAACTGAGGTCTTTCACTCTTTTCCAGACCCTCCGCCTTGCCGTTGCTCATCTTCGGCCGGTAGGCTGAGGAAGCCGGAGGCGAACACGGACAAACAGGAGGCGAACCCAAAGGAACGCAGGAGAAATGTGGAGGTGTAATTAAAAGAATTACATGTCTGCCCTTTTGTGCCTTTAATTTAGGAAGTCAGTGGCTTGAATCACGTACTTCACAGCATGAGAAATGCGCAGACCGTCTGTGCTGCAGCCGCATTTAAGAGGACTCCCTGCCACCCAGACTGAAGCTAAGTGGCACTCTCTTCACTTGATCGGAATACGTAAGTGATTTCAACAACGGACTCCTGATGCTCATCTTATCTAGACATTCCCGCCGTGGGGATCTTTCTACCAGCTTCTTCAGATGGACGCCAAGCTGCCATTCAAGCATTTTTAAATACTGCCAACTCATTTCCTAGATGAGGGGCCAAGAAAGGGTGTCATGCATTTGGGTCATGCCAGCTGGACTGGGGTTAAAAGTTCTCGCTCATCAGGTCAGTTTCTGGACATCGAGCTCCGGGACAGGCCAAATGACTGGGGGTCGAGCCACTGGATTTTTGTCTCCTTCCCGGTCTGGTCTCGTTAGTTCTTTAGTTGATCCAGCAAACCAGCTGTTGCCTGAAACAGGGCTGTGAGCATAAGGCCTTTCAGACGGTCATGCATGTCCAGCCCTGCCGCTTAGCAGGTCACCAGGGTTCGTGGCCTCCCAGGCCACTGGCCTTTGTGCAGGCAGTAGATAAACCCATAGGAACACCTACGATGAGGTGTAATACTATGTTACTCCACATAATACTATGTTATTTGCTAAGAGCGGGTAGCTAATTTGGGGCCGTTTTGTTTTTAAAATCGGAAAATATGTTTATCAACGGCAACCCAAAACTATTCCTTTATTTCTGATGGCTTCTTCCTGTGAACGACCCAGATGATGTCCTCTTTTTCCTAAGTCTTCAGTTCAATTTCCTCATCATCCTTCCACTCCTAACTCTCTCGAAGTCAAATGTTTGAGTATAACTTTCATACCACTTGATTAGCTGATTCACGTGAGTGTGTTTAACACTGACTTAATGTTTGCTAAGTGCCAGACCATGTGTTAAGAACTGAGATATACAGGGCGCCTGGGTGGCATAGCGGTTAAGCATCTGCCTTCGGCTCAGGGTGTGATCCCGGCGTTATGGGATCGAGCCCCACATCAGGCTCCTCTGATGTGAGCCTGCTTCTTCCTCTCCCACTCCCCCTGCTTGTGTTCCCTCTCTCGCTGGCTGTCTCTGTCTCTGTCAAATAAATAAATAAAATGTTTAAAAAAAAAAAAAAAGAACTGAGATATACAAATGCATACTCATTATAAGAAGAATTCAAAAAATGAGAAACATATAAGATAAAATGTGAAAGTGTCCTTTATCTTTCCCGAATGTATTCCCTCTTTAGAGACAACTACCGTTAACTATATTTTCCATATCTTCAAAGAAATCCATAGATATGCACACACATGCACACACGGTCTATGCATCACATCTAAGCATGTAGCCAGGGAAGTTTTGGGGCACATGTATGTTCACGCACAATTTTAGATATGGTATTCATGAGCTTAAAAAGCATATATTATTAAAAATGATAACAAATGTTTTTAAATTCCCACTCTGATCTTTTTGTTTATACAAATTTCTCAGAGTTTGCAGAAAGAAGACACCACTGGACTCACAGCCAACAAGCCCAGAGGCTTTTGCTCTGTAAATATTCTTTTCACTCATTGATTCAAAAAGTATTTATTGGGCCTAGACCATCTTCAAAACACTGTGCCAACTAGGAGTACAAAAATGAAGACGCAGCCTCTTCCTCGAGTCCGGAATACACAGAATTAAAATGAACATATGTACTATTTTTCCAAATAAAGTTCTTATTTTTTAAGAAAATAACTTCAAAAAATCCTCCTTTTGGTTATAAATAGTTGTTATTTAATTGTACCAACTGTCAGGTGTTCTAATGATAGTTGTTCAAATATTAGCTTCGCCAGGTAACAACACATGGCAACTGATTAGCAGTGCCTGTCTCCCCAGAAGAGCCTTAAGAAGGAACATCTCCGCGAACTTGAGAAACCTTGGGCAGATTTCGTACCATACTGGCCACACATGCATAGGGCTGGCCTGATAGTAAGGATGGTTTGGGAGCGCTCTGTTTTCTCCTTGTTTATAACTGAGGTTGGCCCAGTCGGAAAGTGCTGATGTGGTCTCTGATTCGGGGACCAGGAAAGAAGTGACCGAGAGACCCATCTCCCCTCCCCAGGGGACAATGATGCAGGTTGAGAGGGCTAAAGAGTTCGTTTGATTTCTTGCTCCTCTTTCCAGTTGGGAAGGAAAAGAAAGTGATTTTGGAGTGTGCTACGGATGGACTTTTACAGCTGCCACTAAACTCAGTTTTAAGAACAACATCTTCTAGTGAGAGAAAAAAATTACACCACAAATGTCCCTGATCATTTTTCTATGTAGAGTGAAAGCCCAGTTATAAATTACATCAAGTACTTAAATCATGGCATGACCTACGAGTGACCTTTCGCCTTCTCAATCCAGCCAGCCTGGTGACTCCCCCCAACCATGGTCACCAGGGCTGCTGCACTGCAGCGGGGATGGAGGGTGCACTGGGACTTACGTAACCCACAGGCCCGTCTCTGTCCCGGCCCTCTGCTCACATTAACACGAGGCAGTATATAATTTAGAAAGGGGGAAATGCGATCATAGCTTTTGCCCCCACGCTGCTATGAAATTCCAGGCTTTTATGTGCAGGAAGCTCCATGTTGATCTTGGCGTCCCCATGGGTTAAAAATCTTGTTTAAATGTTGCAGCCTTAGAATAGTCTTTGAGGTTTTTCTATGTTGTTTTATAAAAGGCTTCTGCCTGATTATTTACAGATGCTGTCTCTGAGAAAGCTGAAAATAGTCTCACTACGAATACTGAAATTTGGACTCAGGCTTCCCTTACTATTTTATGGTGAACGGTTCAATAGCACTCAAGCCCAAAGATTGGGCTGCTCAACTGGCTTTTAAATGGGGTTTCTGTCGGTGTCTCTGACATGGAGGTTTCTGTTGACTTGACCTCAGTCTGTCAAAGGAGTCGTCCATCAATGCAGTCATCCGACAAATATTTGCTGAGCCCTACTACGTGTCAGGTCCTGTGCCAGGGGCTGGGGACACAGGGAGGAAAATCAAGGCTCTGGCTTTGAGGAGCTCAGGCTAAAGAGAGGAAGTAAGTTTGAGAAATGCTGTCACAAATGCTGGGGTCCCCTCATAGGGCATAGGGAAGGGCAGGTAAACAGGGAGGCCTGCTCAGTTACTCGATCTCTCTCCCACCTTCACCTGGCTCTGTTGGTCATGACAAACAAGGTAGGATGAGGTGTGGTGTCCTTCTCTCATCTTTCCCTTCTTCAGATCTGAATCAAGTCTCTGCCTCTGGAAGGACATGATCTGTACTATTTCAGGCGAAGAGAGACCCATTCTTGTTCTTCAAAATCTCTAGAGAAGAACTTGATAGAGCCTTCGTAAATGTGTCCACAGCATTCACCAGCTTAGGCAGATAGCTCTTCAGTCTCCATGACCATAACCCTTGAGCTGTCACTGAAGTTACTCTCTTCTGCACCAGACATGGTGGAAAGCCTGGTATCTGTCCATACTCACAGTCATGCCATGACCTGCTCCTTTCCAGGCTAAGCAGTCCTGGGTCCTCCCACCCAGGGCTCGCTCACCTCCTCTCAACGCTTTCCGTGTCAGGTCCTGGACTCACTCCAAACCCTCCTTATCCCTTCTCAATTACAAAACCCAGAACTGGGCCAGGAAAGGAGTGTGCTGGGCCAAAGACTTTCCTTCCCAATTCCTGCAAATTCCTGAGAGTCTCTACAGGCTGGTTAAATGAATCTCTTTTTACAGGATAACCAGGGGAGACTCTGGGATGACAGCACTGGGGGAAGAGGTTGAGGAGAGTAAAATACCATCCTTCCAGGTTTAATTAGGGACACATGGTCCCCATGGTCATCAACATTACCACTCCTGGCACCATGAACTTCTCTCTGGAGCCATGAGGACATGTGGGTGAATATTGGAGAAGTGCTTTTGGATCAACAGTAGTGCCATAAATCACTGTTACTGAGTTAAAGACTTCTCCATGTGATTTACAACTTGCAGTAATAATGACCTGGTGAGTTTAAGAACTCACCACTCCATCTCTTATTCTATAGTCTCTTCTTAAAGAAAAATGAACCAATCTAAGCGGAGAGCAATAATATAATCACATCCCATCTGGACATAGCATTTTTTAATTTTCCAAAGTACTTTCCCACATAGAACTTCATCTAATTCTCACAATAACCTTGTGCAGTGAATCTTAAAGGCACTAACTTACAGCTAAGGAGAGAGAGGCACAGAGGTGTTATGTGGCTTGCTCAAGATTACACAGAAAGTATCAGAGGTAGGACTGAAAATGCAGGTTGGCCTCACCGATCTCTTTCATATTCTAACTACTTTTTGCAAAATATACCACAGTTTATATGGCAAGTACTGGTCCATTATCTTACTGGTCCTCAAAATAGTCCTAGGATGCAAATAAAAACTGTGCAGAAAATAACCGTGAAAAAGTCTGAAACGGATCTGAATGATTAATGGCTGATATCAGTGGAAAACTAGGCATTGCTCAGTGTAGTCTTCCAGGTTGCCTGAGCCTACGAGGTCTTTGCACGTTTTGTGGTCTTTGGGCTACGTTACAACGTGTAAGTTGTAGATGACTGAGAGGAATATAAATCATTCTTGCCCATAGACATGCACATGAATTTTGTCCACTGGAAGTGCAACTGCTTTCCTTCTCTCTGTGGAAGAAGCCAATTTTGCATCTACTAACCCAATCCTAATTGCCTACATACATACCTGCCCTTTGGATTCTCCTTTGAACTGGCTGTAACATTACAGATTCTCTCATTAATGAATGAGTCAAATAAATCCTTGACACATGTTCCTTTGACATTTGTATGGGAGTCATGATTTTCCCTTTTAAAATAATCATCCTTTAACAACAGCTAACACTTCTTGAGCGCTTACTAGAAGCCCTTTACTAAGGGCTTTGCATACATTTAATTCTCACAACGATCACAAGGCAGGCACTCGTTATCTCTGTTTTCTAAATGAGACGACAGGTTTCGAGGGATCTAATAACTTGCTCAAGGCCCTACAGTCAGTAGAGAGGGAATCACTTCTCTCCGAGGCCATTGCTGTTGATTTCTCCCTGGGGGCTGCAATATCTAGAACTAAATGATTAGGGCAGCCAGGCCCCTGACAGGTGGGCACGTGAGGCCCTCTGGAGCAGCGGCGGGTGGCAGTCTGCAGGCCATGCGCTGTGAAGTTAAAATCATTCTCATTTTGGATGTTGAACAAGCTCCTACTGATAGACAATTTGGGGCGTGCTCAACGTTATCTGTCTCCCGCACAGCATGAGTTGAGGGAAGAGAGTGTCCTGGATACAGCACTGGCCCCACAGTCAGAAGATGTACGTTCTTGCCCTGGCTCAGCTACTGAAAAAGCGTTATCCAAGACAAGACACTTCACTTTTCTGGTTAGTCTAAAGTGAGGAAGACTGGATAGACAGATGGGTAAGCAGGACAAATTCGGCTATGCCCACATGCTAACAAAGACGACGTACGCAGAGCAATGTATATGAGTCCCTGCCCTTTGGGTCATTAAATGTGGGCCTCAGGGGAGGCGGAAATCCTCATTTAAAAACTGGTAAAGAAGCCAGAACTGCAGGTCGTCCAGGACACACAGATGGAAGAGTTCCACATCTCACCCCTGCAGACAGAGCTGTCCTGGGGTGATCCCCGCAGGCTGAGCCCTTTACAGGGTTCTTCAGTGGATCCCTGTGGAGGGACTCAGGGATGCAGTGCTCTTAGAAGAAAAGTGAAATTCTATGTCTGGACTAAAAAGACTGAGGCTTATCTATGTAATTACTAATCTCTAGAGGAAAAAGACCTTTCCATATTCACCTTTGAATCTGCCCAGTGATTGGCACAGCTCATAACTAACCCTCAAATGTAAACTGAACATAACTGAGGATAAGTCCATTAATAATTAATGGAACAAACATTTATTGGGCATCTATCACATGCTTGGCATTATCCCAAATGAAGCAGAGGCCAAGCCCATCCCACCACATTCATGAGCAGGTGGGACATGCTCCCTGGATTCCACTCTCCTCTCTGGCTGTCTTTGGGGAGGTATTCTTTCCCCCCTTCAAAGTTGTCATTGGTGTTAAATTATCATCTTTTAAAAATGCACAATTCTGGGCGCCTGGGTGGCTCAGTCAGTTAAGTGTCTGCCTTTGGCTCAGGTCAAGATCCCAGGCTCCTGGAATCGAGTCCCACATTGGGCTCCCGGCAGAGAGCCTGCTTCTCCCTCTGCCCCTGCCTCCCTCTGTCTCTCATAAATAAATAAATAAAATCTTTTTAAAAATGCCCAATTCTACACAAACTGTTATTTGCCCTCATGGAGGTCCTACTTAATGACATTTTCCCAATAAATATTGACTACATGTTTGCCTTGGGTTATGCCTTGTTCTATGTGCTGGATTAAAATGGAGAAAGCCCTGGCTCCTGTAGAGTTATGTTCAATTTAGGATGAGGCAGTGGCTTCTGCACAGCCAAGGAAACAGTCCAAAAAACTAAGAGGCAGGGGCGCCTGGGTGGCACAGCGGTTGAGCGTCTGCCTTCGGCTCAGGGCATGGTCCCGGCGTTCCGGGATCGAGCCCCACATCGGGCTCCTCTGCTATGAGCCTGCTTCTTCCTCTCCCACTCCCCCTGCTTGTGTTTCCTCTCTCGCTGGCTGTCTCTATCTCTGTCAAATAAATAAATAAAATCTTTAAAAAAAAAAACAAAAAACAAAAAAAAAACTAGGAGGCAGCCCATGGAATGGGAGAAGATATTTTCAAATGATACTATAGATAAAAGACTGGTATCCAAGATCTACAAAGAACTTCTCAAACTCAATACACACGAAACAAATAAATCAAAAAACGGGCAGAAGATATGAACAGACACTTTTCCAATGAGGACATACAAATGGCTAACAGACACATGAAAAAATGTTCAAAATCATTAGCCATCAGGGAAATTCAAATCAAAACCACACTAAGATACCACCTTACGCCAGTCAGAATGGCAAAAATTGACAAGGGAGGAAACAACAAATGTTGGAGAGGATGTGGAGAAAGGGGATCCCTCCTACATTGTTGGTGGGAATGCAAGTTGGTACAGCCACTCTGGAAAACAGTGTGGAGGTCCCTTAAAAAGTTAAAAATTGAGCTACCCTATGACCCAGCCATTGCACTACTGGGTATTTACCCCAAAGATACAGACGTAGTGAAGAGAAGGGCCATATACACCCCAATGTTCGTTGCAGCTCTGTCCACAATAGCTAAATCATGGAAGGAGCTGAGATGCCCTTCAACAGATGACTGGATTAAGAAGATATGGTCCATATATACAATGGACTATTACTCAGCCATCAAAAAGAATGATTTCTCAACATTTGCAGCAACGTGGACGGGAATGGAGGAGATAATGCTAAGCGAAATAAGTCAAGCAGAGAAAGACAATTATCATATGGTTTCACTCATTTATGGAACATAAGAAGTAGGAAGATCGGCCGGAGAAGAAAGGGAAGAAGAAAGGGGGAATGAACCATGAGAGACTACGGACTCTGGGAAACAAACCGAGGGCTTCAAAGGGGAGGGGGGTGGGGGAATGGGATAGGCTGGTGATGGGTATTAAGAAGGGCACGTCTTGCATGGTGCACTGGGTGTTATACGCAAGTAATGAATCATGGAACTCTACATCAAAAACTAGAGATGTACTGTATGGTGACTAACAATAAAAAATATTATTAAAAAAAAAAGGATGAGGCAGTGGTGAGAGGAGACAGATGAAACTAAAAGAACCTTTTGAAAATACACCCAAATTGTAAAGAGAGAAGTAAAATCGTCTCTATTTGCAGATGCAATAATACCATATATAGAAAACCCTAAACACTACACCAAAAAATGCTTAGAGCTAATCAACAAATTTTGTAGTTGCAGGACATAAAATCAATATACAGAAATCAGCTGCATTTCTATGCATTAACAATGAACTAACAGAAAAAAAAATTAAGAGAACAAGCCCACTTAAAATTGCATCAAAAAGAATAAAACAACCTAGGAATAAATCTAACCAAGGAGGTGAAAGAGCTGTACACTGAAAACTGTAAGACATTAATGAAAAACTGAAGATGACACCAATAAATGGAAAGATATTCTGTGTTCATGGATTGAAAGAATGTTAAAATGTCCATACTACCCAAAGCAATCTACAGAGTCAATGCAATCCCCATCAACGTTCCAATGGCATTTTCATTGGAAAATGCGAGAAACAGAACAAGCAATACCAAAATCTGTATGGAACCACAAAAGACCCTGAATAGCCAAAGCAAACTTGAGAAAGAAGAACAAAGGTGGAGGCATCATGCTCCTTGATTTCAAACTATGTTATGAAGCCACAGTAATCAAATTGTATGGTATTGGCATAAAAACAGTCACATTGATCAGTGGAACAGAATAGAGAGCCTAGAAAGGGACGCATGATTATATGGTCAATTTATGACAAAGAAGCCAAGAATACACAATTGGAAAAGAACAGTGTCTTCAATAAATGGCACTGGGAAAACCTTGACAGCCACATGCAAAAGAATGAAACTGAACGCCTATCTTACACCATATACAAAAACATACTCAAACTGGATTAAAGACTTGAACGGAAGACCTGAAACCACAGAAGAAAACACAGGGTGTAAGCTCATTGACATTGGTTTTAGCAATGATTTTGGATTTGACACCACTAGCAAAGGCAAGAAAAGTAAAAGTGAATAAGTAGGACCACATGAAACTAAAAAGCTTCTGCACAGCAAACGAAATCCTCAACAAAATGAAAAGGAAACTATGGAATGGGGGAAAATATTTTTAACTGGGCTGTTCTTTTGCTATTGGATTGGATGAGTTCCTTGCGTATTTTGGATATTACTCCTTTACCGGATATGTGGTTTACAAACTTTACACCAGGAAATTTCAAAAAATTATTAGAAATCTTGTCTTGAATCTCAAAAATAAAATTATAAAAAAAACCTAAGCAATACAAATTTATACTTTTTATATCTCTCCAGATCAAGTTAAATGATGGCAAAAAAGATTGATTTTCATATGATTCTGTGGTATCTCCCATTTTCAGAGAATACAGAAATCAGATCTTTTTATTAAAAATAGTGCTAATTGGTTACTTCAAGCTACTCAGTGGGTAACTGACCAATTGTCAGAACACATGCCATGATTGCTCAACAATCTGTTATTATGGCTAAAAAAGTGATTGATTAGAAATTATATCCAATTGATAGACATAGACATGTCTGTCGGAGCTCATTTAAAAGGAATTGCTTTAAATAAAGTATTATTCCCCAAATGAATCAGCATTGCATTTAATTTGGTAACTAAAAACTGTACTTTTTGAGACTTAAATTAAAAATTATAAGCCAATATAATTTGGGAGAATAGTAATTAAGACACTAAACTATATATAAATATAATGGCTTTCCATTAAGATTTCATTAACTTAATGTTTTTCTCCCTTTGGATTAAATTACATCAGGCCAAAATGAACTCGCCCCCAAGCAAATTTTCTAAGGAATGAATATAACATTTACTAGGAAACAAAAACACAGTAAAGGAATTTTTAAAAAGATATTCTTTAACCAGATGGAAGGCTTTACTTTAAAAATGTAAAAGGTCATAAAAGCCCCCTTTTGGAGGGCAATCAAAATACTTTTAACAGGCCGAAGTGAATATTCTTAACACACAAGTGTGACTTTTAATTCTTTAAAATGCAGTGGGGAGTGATTTTTCCTTAACAGTGAGAAGGAAAATCCCTCTGAGATTGTGAAGCCACAGAATTTGAGACTAAAAATTTGCTCACCATCAAGACACTGTTAGTTAACCGTCTGCTTCGTGGGTTTGTGTTTTCTTAACGACAGCATTTTGTCTCCCCAGCAGTAAGGATGCAGATTTCAAAGTAGTTATACTATTGTTAGATCCATGTGTACCACACCAGACGGCGTCTATACTTGGCTGATTTGATAGTAAACAGCGCAAACAAAGCTATTTTCTTAGGCAATTCATTACCAATACAGGCTAGCAGAGAATCTGCACCGGAGTGAAAGGGAAGGTGGGACTGTGGGATGGTCAATGCCAATCTGAACGTCTAATTCCAGGCCTATGTGCATAATGAAATCTCAGTGAACAATCAAATTGGGAGAAGCCCTGCAATCAATGAGAGGTGCCCTACCACCCCATCTCTCTAACCTAGCACCCTTTACTCACTAATCCTATTGCCCTTATTTATTTATTTTTATTTTTTTTTTTGGTGAGATGATTCTTTTAACTACACTCCAAAGACAAGAAAGAAATGCTTATAAATGTATAAAAAGTTATACATTTATAAACAAATTTATAAATTCATCAAGGACTGTTTAAACAAGAAGCTTCCCTCCCATAAGGGAATTATAAACTATGCAAATCTTTTATTTAAAATGATGTGAGGGGCACCTGGCTGGCTCTGTTGGTAGAGCATGCAACTCTTGATCTCAAGGTCGTGAGTCCAAGCCCCATATTGGGCGTGGGGCCTACCCCAAAAAAAAAAAAAAAAAAAAAAAAAAAATGAAGTGCTAAATTGTAATTAACGTGGAAGTATAATAATGGCACTACATTTAGATATCCTCAAAGTTGCTGAGTCTGAACACGACCAAACCTTTCCTTTCTGTTGATGCTTCTGGCTGAGAACGGAAGCAGCGATGGAGACTTAAAGTAACTGAAAAATTCTTCACCTGGTGTCCTGTGACCATGTGTGGAGGGCAACGTCTTTTTCTCTAGAGTCTCAAGGTAAAACGTCTCTGATTTGAAATCGGAATTGATCCGCTGCTCCGCTTCACCACGGCTCGAATAGTGCCATAAAGCTTTGATGGAGGATTTCCCAGGATGCCGCTGCAAATGGCAGTTCTTGCCGTCTGATGTCTTGGAAAGAGCCAAGGTTGTGAACTTTTACATCAGCCAAAACTACCCGTGTCTGGGTCACATTCTCTCTGGTGAATCTGGTTGTTCCTCTGGCCAGGGATTCTTCCTACTGCCCTGGACAGGTGGTCTCCCTTTACAGGCTTCACGTCTGTAATTTCAAAAGACTCTAGGAAGAGGTCATCCAACCTCGTGAGGGCACGTGCCTCCTCCCCGGGAACCCCAAGGAGAAAGGCTTTCACGAAATCAGCTGCTTCTGTTGGTCCAGTCTTTACAGGTCCTGATTTCTACAGTCCTCGCTTTCAAGGTAAAGCCTACCTGAAGTCCCAAATGTTCTACAAGCAGAGTAGCTCTCTTCATCCAGTTCTTTTTTTTTTTTTAAAGGTTTTATTTATTTACTTGACAGAGAGAGAGAGAGAGCCAGAAAGAGGGAACACAAGCAGGGGGAGTGGGAGAGGACGAAGCAGGCTCCCAGCACAGGAGCCTGATGTGGGGCTCGATCCCAGAACGCCAGGATCACGCCCTGAGCCAAAGGCAGACGCTTAAAGACTGAGCCCCCCAGGCGCCCCTCATCCAGTTCTCTTTTAACGGGGTGTGTCTGTTAGCTGGAACTGGGATTTTCCTTGTTTCTTCTTTCCCGCCCAGGAATCCATGGCCAATGGCCGCGCAGGACATGGGCCTCTTCGCGGGCCGGGCCTCCGCCTGTCCACGCGGCCCTCGTCCCCACGTCCCCACGTCCCCTGGCCGCGCAGGGCTGCTCAGCCTCCACCCCCCAGCCGGCCACCCTGGCAGGAGAGCTGGGTGAGGCCGCCCTGGGCCTGGCGCTCTGTGCTTCCATCCGCAGGAATCTCCAGCCCCAGCATGTCTTCCGGCTCCAACTCGAGTGCCGCTGCCCTTATGGCTCTTATTTTAATTCACAGCTCTTATCGTTGCCTGGCATTACAGGTTTACTGTTTACTAATTTATTTTGTTTCTCCCAGGAGAATGTGAGCTGCCTCTGGGCTGGCTCTGGTGTGCTCACTGCTGCATCCCCGCTCCCGGAACAGGGCCTGGCACATGGACTTGCTCAGTAAGTAAATCCTTTGGAGAACTACAGACTCCGGACCTCGTTCTCTGCTTATTAATGATCCCGCTTTCCTAATGACCTAATTATTTACTAAGGAATATATTATTTATAGCACATTTGAAAGATAATGTTCCCTTTCACTTACATGTTGCATTTGAAACTTACAGTGAATTGAAAATCTCTTAGGTTTTATTTGTACAGACAAAACTGCTAAGAATATGAGTAGAAATGGACTAAGCTAAAGTTATTAATCCAAGCAAGTATATAAAAAGTAGAAATTTAAAATTTTTTGATTTAAATTTAAAACTTCTTTAAATTAAAAACATTTTTTAAATAGTCGACTTTAAATTATTTTGAGCCTACCTCCATATCACCACGAAAAACAATTACCATACCGGCACAAATTCAGCTAAAAACTGAATATTCTAAAAAAAGAGGGAAAACTTTTACTGCATAGTCACTATCATGTGAAAGAATGTTTTTAGGACCCAAAATGAAGAATGAGTAATAAAACTAGCGTTCCTGACAAAACAAATATGTTTTGTTAACCCAAAGGGCCAAAATTTTAAAAATACAGAATGATCCCATGATGATACCCTTCATCACCTCTGCACGTAAATGGCTGTCTACTTCGTATTGAAGTGGGCGGCAACATATAGGAACCATGAGCACATCATGTGGCCTCTTAGAACTGGTCAACACATTTTGTCTTGACTGGACCACTATGCAGGATTTGGATCGGGCACTTCCTACTTTGCATCTTATCTCATAACATACTGAAGATTCTTAGGACAAGAATCATGCTTTATTCATGCTTATTTCTTGAGGCACTTTGGAGAGTGCCCGACACATAGCTGGTGTTCAATAAAATCATAATTGAATGCATGAACGGATCACGAAATGTGGAGGAGGGAGGAGAGAGCAAAGGAGCACTGAGGTGTCTAGCCTGGGTAAATCGATGAAAGTGGGAACTCATGAGGACGAGAAGCACACGGGGAGCAAGCTAATGAGTGTGGCTTTGGACGTGTTGAGTTTGACATCCTACTGCACATCTAGGTTGGAGATTTCCAGTAAGTAGTTGGGAAAACCAGGCCATAGCTCAGGAGAAGTACCAGGGCTCCTTCTCTCACATTCACTGGTCCTTGGTTCCTTCCAACATACAGAGGGGTACACTAAAAAAGCAGAAGCAACAGCAGTAGTAGTGATAATGATGATGATGATGATGATGGTGGTGATGATAATTGTAACCCTTACTGAACCACTGCCATGTACCAGGCACTGTGCTATGAGTTTATATATATGATCTTATGTAACTATTACAGAAACCCACTGAGGTAGATTCAAGTATTATCTAGGGAGGTTAAATAACTTGCCTGTGGTCCATCACCAACCTATATTCCTAATCGTTTTCCTAAAATCCAAGCCAATCCAAGAAACCTTGAAGAGTATAAGAGTACTGCCATCCTTAACTCTAAACATGTATCTTTTCTATTTGTCCCTCTACACTCAGGTCTGGAAATGTTTCCACAGTGAACTTGAACTTGACTATGTCCATTCACTAACCCTATTAATTTATTCATTCATTTACTAACAAATATTTATTCATTTACTAACAAATATTTATTCAGTTCCAGATACTGTGTTAAGTGCTGGCATCTGCATTAAAACCAGTACTAAAATAATGTTATCACTGGCAATAAAAATAATAATAGCAAGAGTCTATAAAATACAGCAAAAGAAGCAACACAGCATGCAGACATTCCTACTACAGAGGGAGCTGGTTTCAACTTCTAATCTGGCTACTAAACCTCATTTAGCCTGGCTGGGTCTCAGTGTCCTTATATAAAAGTTAAGGGGTATCGGGGCGCCTGGGTGGCGCAGCGGTTAAGCGTCTGCCTTCAGCTCAGGGCGTGATCCCGGCGTTCTGGGATCGAGCCCCACATCAGGCTCCTCTGCTATGAGCCTGCTTCTTCCTCTCCCACTCCCCCTGCTTGTGTTCCCTCTCTCGCTGTCTCTATCTCTGTCGAATAAATAAATAAAATCTTAAAAAAAAAAAAAAAAAGTTAAGGGGTAAAATTACAGCCAGTTCTGGTATATTGCTACTTTGAAAATACAAACTCTTTCCAAATCATTTGATACATTAGAAAACAATTTGAGCATAACATGAATTTCACTTCTTTGCTAATACACAGTGTCTTGAGACAAACACTAAGTGAACACAGAAAACTGCATCCAGCTGAAATGAGCCATTCTGGAATACGCAAAACGTGCGTGCACATGTGCACACACACACGCACACAGTTTAAACACCGCCCAGCTACCTCAGTTCACCGTGTGTTGTGAGCCACACCCGTCCACATCTAGTGTTAGAACTTTCCATCTGGTATCAGATAACCCTCCTTTCACCCCTTCATAAAAACTCACAAGCTCCAACCCTTCCAGTATCTACCTCCTCAAGCAAATTTTTCAACACAAAGCGCCACGTTTAAGGTCGTATTTATATATTTCTTAACATGTGTTTCTTTCGCATGTATAAAACTGTGCTAACCTTTTTATAGAACCTCATCCTTTTTCAAACTGTGTCAGTGGTGAGGTCTTTGGGTGTGGTGTCCCCTGCCCCTTACCCCACTTTTCCCGTTAGTCTGTGGTTTTTATCACATGATTTTGCACAGTGCCGTGGTTTTTAGAAAGACAGTATGTTGCATGATAGCAGAACTGACTGTACTCAGATCATGCTCGAATTTAATGTCCGTTTTGCGTAACTTCGTTATGTCATTCCTAGATTGAATGTTTACCTCTGATAGTCCTTTTAAACAAATCTTAACATGCTGAATCACATCAATAAGAGGCTAAAAATTAAATGACCACGTACTCACTGTCCATCTTGATACTCCCTCAGGGAAAGCACCTACTTCCTTGCACTTGAAAATTCAGCACTTTAAAAAGGCTGTCCCTTAGACAAACCATAAGAGACTCTTAATCATAGGAAACAAACTGAGGGTTGTTGGAGGGGAGGGAGGTGGAGGGATGGGGAAACTGGGTGATGGACATTAAGGAGGGCATGTGATGTGATGAACAGTGCGTATTATGTAAGACTGATGAATCACTGACCTCTACCTCAGAAACCAATAATATATTATATGTTGATTAACTGAACTTAAATTTTAAAAAATGGGGAAGGAAGGGAGGAAGGGAGGGAAGGGCAAGAAGGAAGAGAGAGAGAGAGAGAGAGAGAAAGAGAGACAGAGAAAGAGAGACAGACTGGCTGTCCCTTGGTTTCCTATACCAACCAAGGACGCTTGGGCTTTGCTGAAGGCAGGACTGGTATGGGCTCAAGAAACCTAATACAGTCTGAAGGTTATTGGCGTGCTGCTACTAGTTTTTTCTGAGACTCCTGTGGTAACCGAACGATTGGTCTCTTGCAAGATTCTGGCAACCCCAGGAGGCCCTGAAGTCAGATATTGCTCAGCCCAGAAGCCAATCAGTTCTAGGAGTCACCACTTCCAGAAAATAACAGCAGGCTTTAGAGGCCTGCTCTGATCATCCCCTCCTGAATCCAGGTCTGCCCTGTTTATTAAAAGGCTGGAGAAGAGATTTGCCTGTGGCAAGTGATAATCTTCTAAATATAATTGTGAGAGAAAGAGAAGAAAGAAGGAAGGTTAAGTACCGTGTAAAATCTACCACAAAAATCAAACTCACACCCCAAGAGGGAGTCATTACACAAAATATACGAGGCCATCACCATTATTACTAATATAACACTACTAACGTATTGTCCATAGCTCATTAAGCCATTCTCATTGGCTAGGAAAAAGGAATAGGAATTATTAGAATATATGCTTTCCACTGATAATGCAAAACTGTGAAAGAATACGCCAACAACTGAAAAGTGGTTCAAAGCACCATTTGAGAATGCAAGAAGATACACGGTGTTTAAAATTGCAGATATTTTAAACGATATAAACCAATAACAGCTGATAATGACCCAGAAAGATACATGGGGTACATGGTGTTTTCATGACAAATCTCCGTAACTGGGGCTGTCTTGCTTTCATAATCAACTTGCACCAGACCTCGCTTGGTGTCTATGTTTCTATCCCCTGTGTTTCTATATTGTCTGAGCCACATCTGGCCCATTCCTCCTCCATGAGGCCCCTCCTGGCCACTCTTTCTCACGACAGGTCTTTGTCACTGTCCTGATCAGCTCAGGCAGCCACCACCTCCCGCCAAGTGTGATGCAAGGGACTGCCAACATCAAACCCCTATCCCAGATACCTCCTCTCTCGTCACTTCCCTACTCCCACTGCCATCAAAATTACCTCCCCAAAGCTCCTCCCTGAAGCTTGCGCTCTTCTGCAATCACACGATGGCCACCTCTTCCTTACAGACACCTTCAGACGGGTTTTAATGCAAACATCATCTTCACTGCACCCTACTGATCTGGTCCAAACCATTTTTTTCCTACTTCATCTCCCATCCTGGCCATCCCCACATCCCCCACTTGAGCCCAAACACTTGCCATTCACAGAGGTGCCCGACAGGGCCCCCTGCTCCAGGCCAGTGCTCATACCGTCTGCTTAGCTTAGAATGTGAGACCCTTCGTCTTTGCCTCTTATGTCACTGACTTCTCTGATCCTGACTAGCAGCTTTTGGGCGTTTATTTAGTACTTATTCCTGATATTATAATTCTCTTCGCTTACACTTCCCTAGTTGAATTCTGAGTTTTTAAAGTTTTTAGCACCTAGCACACTCTCTTGCACATAATGAACACTCTATTAACATTCACTGAATGTAATTAAGCTGAACTTCTAACAGAGAAAGGATGAGAAGTTAAATTCATAGATATGTATGTCTGACATATATTTGAAGTCTCTTTTTATGCATACCTTTTCCTGAATGTCCAGAAATAGACAAAGCATTCAGAATTTTGCCTGCTTGATAAAAATCCTTCCAGATATCTAAAATCTGAATATTGCATTATACTGAGTAAGCTTCTACACATAAGTTAAAGACACTCATTTGTTTTCCAAATGCAAAAAGTGTCAAAATATAACGGCTATTATTTTGACAGGTCAGGCTAAAGAATTTCCTGGAACTTTTGCACTCTTGTTTCTGATAATATGCAACAGAAATTTGGACTGAATTCTAGACTCCTCATCCTCTACTCAGAGCCAATGTCCAAAAAAGACTCTGACTGTGTTTCTGGCAGTCAGATATTCTTTTTTTTTTTTTTTTTAAGATTTTTGTGATTTCTTTATTTGAAATTCTGCTCAATTATCAAACACAAAGAATGTGTTTGTTTACTACATGTGAAAGAGAAGTGATTTCTCATAACTGTTCAATATATGAAAGATAAAATTCTTTTTTTTTTTAATAATGATTTTTTATTATATTATGTTAGTCACCATACAGTACATCCCCGGTTTTCGATGTAAGGCTCGATGATTCATTAGTTGTGTATAACACCCAGTGTACCATGCAATATGTGCCCTCCTTACTACCCATCACCGGCCTATCCCATTCCCCCACCCCCCTCCCCTCTGTAGCCCTCAGTTTGTTTCTCATAGTCCATAGTCTCTCATGTTTCATTCCCCCTTCTGATTACCCCCCCTTTCTTTATCTCTTTCTTCCCCTACTGATCATTCTAGTTCTTATGTTCCATAGATGAGAGAAATCATATGATAGTTGTCTTTCTCTGCTTGACTTATTTCACTAAGCATTATCTCCTCCAGTGCCGTCCATGTTGTAGCAAATGTTGAGAACTCATTCTTTCTGATTGCTGAGTAATATTCCATTGTATATATGGACCACAACTTCTTAATCCAGTCATCTGTTGCAGGGCATCTCGGCTCCTTCCACGATTTAGCTATTGTGGACATTGCTGCTATGAACATTGGGGTGCATATGGCCCTTCTCTTCACTACATCTGTATCTTTGGGGTAAACACCCAGTAGTGCAATGGCTGGATCATAGGGTAGCTCAATTTTTAAATTTTTAAGGGACCTCCACACGGTTTTCCAGAGTGGCTGTACCAACTTGCATTCCCACCAACGATGTAGGAGGGATCCCCTTTCTCCACATCCTCTCCAACAATTGTTGTTTCTTGCCTTGTCTATTTTTGCCATTCTAACTGGCGTAAGGTGGTATCTCAGTGTGGTTTTGATTTGAATTTCCTTGATGGCTAATGATTTTGAACATTTTTTCATGTGTCTGTTAGCCATTTGTATGTCTTCATTGGAAAAGTGTCTGTTCATATCTTCTGCCCATTTTTTGATTTGTTTATTTGTTTCTCGTGTATTGAGTTTGAGAAGTTCTTTGTAGATCTTGGATACCAGTCCTTTATCTGTAGTGTCATTTGCAAATATCTTCTCCCATTCCGTGGGCTGCCTCTTAGTTTTTCTGACTGTTTCCTTGGCTGTGCAGAAACTTTTAATCTTGATGAAGTCCCATAAATTCATTTTGTCTTTTGTTTCTCTTGCCTTTGGGGATGTATCATGAAAAAGGTTGCTTTGGCCGATGTCGTAGAGGTTGCTGCCTATGTTCTCCTCTAGAATTTTGATGGATTCCTGTCTCACATCGAGGTCTTTCATCCATTTGGAGTTTATTTTTGTGTATGGTGTGAGATAGTGGTCAAGTTTCATTCTTTTGCATGTAGCTGTCCAATTTTCCCAGCACCATTTATTGAAGAGACTGTCTTTTTCCCACCGGATGTTTTTTCCTGCTTTATCAAATATTAGTTGCCCAAAGAGCTGAGGGTCCATTTCTGGGCTCTCTATTCTGTTCCATTGGTCTATGTGTCTGTTTTTGTGCCAGTACCATGCTGTCTTTGTGTGGCAGTCAGATATTCTTAATAACTGTTCACTTTTCCCCTTTGGTCCTCCATGTGTCCATGTTGTCTCTGGAGAGAATTTAAGTCAGACTCTGTGACCGATGTGCATAGGATGTCAGCCAGACTATTGCAACAAAACGAGCTCCAACTAGCCATCAACTCTTTATCGTGACATTGCTTCTTGGTCAACTTACTGGATTGCATGACAGATGCCTCCTTAGCGATGAAAATGTTGGTCAAACAGGCCCTGCTCTGCCAGGGGACTAGCTAGAGAAAAGGGATTTATTTTGCAGGGTGGCTTTCAGGAATTTAGAGTTGGGGCCCTCCACTGTAAATGCAGTTTGGTACGGACATGACCCAGATCTCCTCTGTGTTCCACCGGGATTTTCAGGCCCGACTGTCCGCCTATGCAGGAGTCACCTGAATCCAAAGTCACAACCAGAGGTGGCTACTGAAGGATGCATGTTGTTTTGCTCTAAACAGCTACAGAGGAATTTTGTACTGTTCTCTGGTGCTCTTACATGGGGTCATCTTTCCTCCACAACCAGACTGCAGGTTTCCCAAGGCCAAGGTCCATGCTTCGTTGTTTCACTTGTGTTCCTCACGTGGCTGACTGGATCACCGACATTGAAATACCTCGTGCATGTTCATTAAATATCTTTAATTAATTGCGCTGTACGAAGTAGCTCAGTGCTTGTGTTTTTCAGAGATCTCCAGCTCATACCTAGAAATTAGCACACATTTACATGACCCGGAAGCTTCTGAGGTGAGGAGCAATTCTCTGAGAAGAATAAAATTGGAGCGGGTTGGGGGCAGTGAAGGAAGGAAGGCTGCAGTCATGGAGGAGAAATTACAGAAATTATAGGAGGCTGCCTTGGCCCAAACCAGGGCCTCCCTTAGCAGGACTCTATATTTTCACAGAACAGCTCCATTAAATATTGATGATTGGACTCTGAAAGGCCTAGAATTAAATTCCAATCCTGTTTTAATTTTATGGGCTGTGCAACATAAAGACCGAGGAAGAACATCTGGGCCACTGGGCCACATGCACGTGCTCACAGCTGGAAGAGATCAGAGATGACCCAAGTTAAATTAGCTTCAGGGTGGCCACCTGCACCGCATTTCCATTTCTCTAAAATTCTTTCCCCTGCCCATTTTGACCTGTCCCATGACTCCCCACTTAAACTGAATTCTTTTCTAAAGTCTATTTCCGTAGTCTCTTTTCTCTCATGCTCTCAAGTTGGTTTTCATTGCGGTTGGTGGTGCATGTGCACACATGGGGAAGGAGGAACTCGCAGTCATTTGCTCAGTTGATCGCTGGTGGAGTTATCTCTCTCTAGTATATTCCTATGCACAATTAGAAAGGACAGGAAATGACTCCAGGGCTAAAAGTTTTATTCTGATTCGGGTAAGTGGCTTGAGTCAACCCAGATGGTGATAGTTCATGTCACAGCATGTGAGTTAAAAGAAAAGTCTTTGGAGAAATCATAGGAATGACAAGAGCTTGCATTTACTGAGCCCCTACCAGATGCCAGGCACTTTTCTAAGCTCTTTTGCATCTATTAATTCATTTAATGGACTGTTTGAGCTACAAAAGTGGGTAAAAAAATAAATCTCTACTATTTCTCTGGCAACTAATAAAATAGGCTAAGGAAAGTAGAATTTAAAGCTTTGACCTGTCATCCCAGAGCACACATATTTCTGAAGAAATACACTTTTTAGAAATTTATAGTCTACATACATATGTTACATGTATATAGTCGATTATAATTCAGCTTTGAACTCTTGGATATATTTCGAGTTTAACTTTTCAAAAAAATTATAAAAGGGGTAAGATGACATATGTGTTAGATTGTAATGTAAAAGCCATATTCTTAAATAAATGTAAAAAAAGAAATTAATTTGGCCATAGAGATACTGCTGGATCTAAAAAAAGTGGACATGAGCGATTTCAGATGTTGTAAAGTCAGAGTGCCAGCATAAACCTCATTCTCTTACAACCCGGGCTGACAAATGAATTAATAATTTACTTCTCCTAACTCTTTTCTTCTAAGTTGACAGCTTAGCCTCAAATACAAAGTGGTACTTTATCATGGAGGTAAAATTCATTCTAAATGCTAACATACTCGATATTCTGCCAACTATTTATTATTTTTAAACATATTAAAATCTTAACTAAACGTGTCATTTTAACTTTCAATACTTTAAAATTTTACACATCAAGTTGAGCTGTGCTTTATTGAAAAAGAGAAGAGATAGAATGGGAGATCCAAAATTCTCATTCCATAAAATCCCAAGTACCCCTCTTCTACAAACTTTCATCGAGTCTCTCTGAATAGTCACAGAAAGAATAAAAGAACAGTCCTGGAGTTCGGGGGCGAGGCCATGATTATGGGAAGTTAAAGCAGCAGCTGGCAGGAAAGAATAATAAATAAAGGAAGCAGGAATTATAATTTTGAATAGGAACTGGCTGCCCTTAATATGCCTTGTCTATCTGGGAAACTTTTTCCAGACTCAATTCAAACTTCTCTACCTTCCTCTGAGGGGGCCCTTGCTCTGAGAAATCGGCAGCACCCCAGCATTCTTTGTATGTCCTTCCACAATGGCACATTCTTCACTGTTTTATAATTATTTGTTTCCATGTCTGCCTTTTCCTCGAAATCATGAACAACGTAAAAGATTTTCTGTTTCTTTATATGCACTATCCATATGCCTATTCCAACCAAAATGGTGTCTCACCTTCAGTGCTTAATAGTATTTGTTGTATAAACGAATGAATGAATAAGCAATGGAATGGAAAGACATCATTAGGCTAGCAAAGGAGAGAAAACCCAGAGCACAGAGAAGAATCAGACCCCAGTAGCCACAACAACTCAAATTTTCCAAACCTCATAGTCTCCAGAAGTATGAGTTTTTTTTTTCATTTTTCCAATTTTTTCACTCTACCTCTCTCTACCTACCCACCTAACCTAACGACGTTTATTGAGATATAATTTACATACCATCTATTTGGAGAACAGTGCATGCAGTAATAATCAGGAAATGGCATTAATATCTTACATTTAAATAGAATTTTACATAAAAGCATTTTCAATATGTTAATGTATTGGATTCTTCCAACATTTCTTTGAGTTATGTACCACAGAATTTTATCATCCCCTCCACACATATATCAGAAACCTGAATCTTGGGAAGGTTAAACGACTCACAATTACGGATGATTCTTGGAAATACTGGGTTAGATCAGGTCAAACAGGCTCTACAGTGGGGCTAAACATTAAAGTGCTATGCATAGTTTAACATACTTATGCACATTGCACATCTCTGCAGAAGGCTAAATTATGCAACTTTTCCTGCACATAGGATATGATTGAAGGGCATTTTTTCAAAGACCACCTTTGGAGCCTATTTTGAAGGACCAGACTTTAGGGAACAATGGACTTAGTCATTCAGTGTTCACTTGGAAGCATTCATCATACTGTAAGACAGTGGGTATGTAACGGTGAACAAAAAGCAGACACGGTCCTTGTCCTCTACATATATAGACTGTAATTTAAGGCATCATGAGAACGGACATAGAAAGACAGTGCCCACAAGCCTAAACTAACCAAAGGGGTGTCTAGTCTACTTCAAGTTCATATTTTCCTTTTGCCAGTGAATGTGTACCAATAAAAACTCACTTTGGGACAAATAAGACTGTTTTTCTTTGTGTAGTTGCAGCTATATGCAACTTATCAGGAAACAATGTCTCTTGATCTATATAATTGGTCAAATGTTTAAAAATCTTACCGGATTCAGAAGATGAATTTCTTTCAGTCAAAATATTTGAAAACTAGGGATGTTCCTTATCCAGATTTGTAAGAAGAAGAAAATATATTAGGGGGTTGGAAGACAGTTAATCTACAAACACTTACTGAACATCTACTTTGTATCAGGTACTGGGGATAAAGACGAATAAGACAAAAATCTCTCCCCTCAAGATGTACAGAGTCTACAGAAGAAACAAGTGTAGCAAACATTACTACTCGATACAATGAAGGCGGTAATAATGGCATGAGTGGTCCTGGAGCACCAAAGAGGGGACACCCAAATCTGGGGGAGGTGGGGAAGAGGCAGTAAAGGGGCAGAGAAATGTAATGCTGAAATTGAGTCTTGAACTGTTAGTGGTTAAATGTCTAAAATCTCTTCCAACATTATCATTCTGATTTCTGTTACCACTTCTTTCTCTTAACATGAAGGTCTAGAATCTAGTAAGAAATACTCCTTCTGATCACCCTCATTAGGAAATGGGTAGTGTTACACCAAGTGTTCTGAGCCTGTGTGCGGGTGTTATTATCCTCAGCGCTGGGGATGTCTAAGGAATTAGAAAATGATGCAGAGAGGGAAGAAGAGGTTACCAAGTGTGAAATGTAGGCTGGTGTTTCCTCTCCTCCATATTCATACTAGCTCAGTGATTCTCCATCACCACAATATTTCCTACAGAGATGGATGATACATTCGAGTCTTTACGATGTCTACACAGAGCACATCTGAATCTTAATCTGCAGCCCTGACTTCTCTCCTGAGCTCAGTGGATGGATCCAATTCTTTGTGCTTATTTCTACTTGGAAACCTCACCGTCACCTCACCCTGTCTACCTCAAACTAGGTAATAGCAACAGATCACCTCACAAGTGTTCCTGATTCCAATCTTTCCTCTCTTTTCGTCTCAATTGAGCTAATGCTCCTAAAACAGAGATTGCACGATGCTTTTCATTTTGTCATAGCATCCAGACTTTCGAAGCTGATCTGCAACAAACCTCCCTGCCCCACTCAGGACAGGTCACTGGCATAATGGATAGGAGTAGAGGCAGGAAGCTCCTGCCTCTGGCACTTGACTGCCATGACCTTGGGCAAAGAATAGCCATGGCAGGATGGAGTTAAAAACACATGCCAATGTATGGCTCCAGCTGTAGCCTCCTCAGTAAGGAAGGTTTACTTACTCAGTTCTGTGTGTTCCTACCTTTTGTTCTTTGCATATCCTGCTTCTCCAATGGGAGTTCAAGTCTCATCTTGCTTGTGAAACTTTCTCCAAGCACTCTGGCCCACAGTGACTTCTGTTTTTTCCAGTCTCCTAGGACTTTTACTGCTAGCTCCTCCATTAAAGCCTAGGCCATCTCTTGGAAAGCTAGAAGTCACTGCAAGAGTTCATTTGGTCCAGTCACCTGCTAGCAGGACAGTCATCTCTTTGTACTGATGAACCAAGGCTGTCTCATATACAATCTTGAGTATTCACTGATTTTCTGTATGTGTGTTACCATGGAATATATATTCTATATATGAAAAATATGTATTCTGAGTGTGCATATTCTCTTCCCAACTACTGCGTAAACTCTACAGGAACAAATATTTCTCTAATTTTTCCTATAGCATCTAAACAAAATATGTACTTGATAAGTATTTAACTGATTATAAGTATCTTGAGATTAGAGTTATATTATTGATTAAAAGCTCCAAATCTGGAAAAAATGGATGATGCATCAATTCTTCAAAGCTGAAAGAAACCACAGGTCAAACCTGGAAGAAGCTCACTTAGCTTGTATATCACTTTCAAGTCTTTTGGTTAGTAAAATAAAACCACTCCTTTTATTCAACTATCCTCTTGGGCCTTCTATTGAAATGGTGGTTAAATATAGTTGGCTCTGGAAGTGTGGCTGTCCTCAGCTTTTCATGGGAATGTGTGTCTGTTCACGAACCCTGAGGTATTCTTGGCTCCAAATATGTGCCTGTGTTCCCTTAGCCTAATGGTTCAGGGTGAGAAGAGGAACCAATGGAAATGAAGCATGAGGCTAGAGCACAAGAATAAGGTTAGAGAAGGCAAAGAAGAAAGGAGAGTGCTCTCCAAACTTTGTGCTCAAACATCCTTATCAGAAACAAAGTAATGAGAACGTGTCCTTCATATATGAATTTTACTTATAAATTATATATGCCCACTATGTCCATATTAAATAGTATTAGAGTTTAAAAGGTCTTTTTCTTTTTTTCAGATAAAAATCAAGCAAACACGTTTATACTGCACTGGGGTAAAGTCTAGACTCCTTAGCTAAGAGCTGGTCCAGTGCAAAGGCTGTGGGGGGGGGGGATGCTGACATGATTGAAACAATATGCCATGTGCACAGCTAATAAAGCCATGTTCCCGCTTCAGCTTCAGCTGTCCTTCTGGAGCACCCTCTGCGTAAAGAGCCTCAGGATCACCCTGGCCCACATCCACTTCAGCGCCAGCCATCCCACCGGGGCAGCCTCAACACAGTGTGCCCCACCAACCCCAGCCCACACCAGCCACAGCTCCAGCCAGCCAGCCAAACTCACCAAGTACACAACGTCTACATAAGGGACAACCATACACAAGACCATTCCTTCACGTTTAGAAGTAGCTGCTCTGCCTAAATCGTGCAAACAGACACAGGAAGCCAGGCAAAATGGGGAGGCAGAGGAATATGCTCCAAAAGAAAGAATAAGACAAAACCTCAGAAAAAGAACTAAATGAAATAGAGAGAAGCAATATGCCTGATAAAGACTTTAAAGTTATGCTTGTAAAGATGCTCACCAGGCTGGAGAGAAGAGTGGAAGAACTTAGAACTTCAACAAAGAGAGAGAAAAAATATTAAATTTAATATTAAAAAATGATAACAAGCCATGCAAATAGAAACCAGGAGCCCATATTTACACTGCAGTGTAAACAGAAAACATCAGAAGTAGTCTTGATATGAAATTAATTTATTTTTGAGGCATGATATTCCCAGAAGTGGCTTGCAGTCCTGATACTCTCAACTTTTTCTGGAGCAGTAATTTTTTTTTGGTTGTTCCTTTGCATTGTTTTGTTTGGTTTGGTAGAGGGAAAGAAGGAAGTGGGATAGAGCAGAGAAAGAAAAAGGCTAAAATATAAGTACAGGTATGAAAAACAAGAAAATTATCCTTCTCCAATGTGAAAACAACTTTTACTTGAAAAATTATCTATCTCTATATAAACGAGATAGACACATGATATTTCCACATTCCCTTAAAGCAAGAAATTCAGAGTTATCAGAAACAATATCCTGAAATCATCTCACTGGGTCTCATACCCACAGCAACTGCAGTTCTCCAAGCTGCACACGAGATCTGACGAAGTGGGACACACACAGTTGTTTTCTCCGTCTCAGAAAATACTTCCTCCTTGATTTGTTATGTTTTGTTTGTTACTTTGTCCATTTAAGCTATTTTTACTCATTAAGATACTTTTTCTTACGTATTACTTTAAAACAGAGGTCAAATATGACTCGTTGCCCTCTTCTTACGATAGTCACAGTTTTTTTCTTCCAGTTGAAAATGTTCTTCCCACATGGTGTTTGCACTCGGAGGGGAACACATAATAAAGGAATCAAACCTGACCGGGCAAACAGTTTTCATATGGAGAACAGAATGCCAGGGAACACGTGCCAGAGAGTGCAAGAACATGCACTTGTTCTTTCAAAGCGGTCCCAAGTGTGCATCAGCAGACTTCAGCCACTGTGGGTTTCAGAGCACCGTGGAATAAACATTATCAGTTTCTCCTAGGTTAAAGCTACCGCTGCTCAGCCTTGCTCCTTTAACTTGCAGATGTTGTCTACATTTTAATGTAAGCTCTTATTCATTCAAATGCCAATTATTCACCTTTGTGAAAGTTCTGATAGGGATGGACTGACATTTCACTTTTTTTCACAGAACAGCTTGGTTGAGATATATTCACATACCGTACAATTCACTCATTTCAAGTGTTCAGTACAAGAGTTTTTAGTATATTTCAGAGTTGTGCAACTATTGTTATAAGCAATTTGAGAACATTTTCATCACCCCAGAAAGAAACCAAATATCCACCAGCAGTCTTCCAGCTCCTATCCCCACCATGCCCCTAGCAACCCCTCTACTTGCTGTTGCTATAGCTTTGCCTGTTCTGACATTTCATATAAACAGTCATTTTGTGTAGGATTTCTATTGTTGAGCATAATATGTTCAAGGTTCACCTATGGTGAAGCATGTACCAGTAATTCCTTTTAATAACTGAATAATATTCTATTTTGTGGGTTATACTATATTTTATTTACCCACTTATCAGTTGATAACATTTGAGTCATTTCTACTTTTTTGGCTACTATGACTAATACTACTATATACATTTGTGTGCAAGTTTTATGTGGACATGTTTTCATTTCATATTTAGGAGTGGAACTGCTGGGCCATATGAAAATTTTATGACCAATCTTTTTTTTTTTTAGTTTCAGGAGAATTTAATGATTCATCACTTACACATAACACCCAGTGCTCATCATGACAAGTGCCCTCCTTAATGCCCATCGCCCATTTAACCCATCCCCCTACCCACCTCCCCTCCAGCAACCCTCAGTTTGTTCTCTACAGTTAAAGAGTCTGTTTTACAGTTTGCCTCCCTCTTTCTGTTTTTCCCCTATGTTCATCTGTTTCAAAAACTTTATGCCCAATCTTTTTTTTTTTTAAAGATTTTATTTATTCATTCGACAGAGATAGAGACAGCCAGCGAGAGAGGGAACACAAGCAGGGGGAGTGGGAGAGGAAGAAGCAGGCTCCTAGTGGAAGAGCCTGATGTGGGGCTCGATCCCATAACGCCGGGATCACGCCCTGGGCCGAAGGCAGACGCTTAACCGCTGTGCCACCCAGGCGCCCCTATGCCCAATCTTTTGAGGAACTGTCAGATTATTCTTTTATCTATGTAAAAAAGTTTTGTAAACAAATTCAAATGTGAGGTGCAAAATGAAAAAAGGAATATTCTGCTGCTTTTATAATTTCCAAACCTTTCAACACTGTAGAATTACTTGCATGAAATATTTAATGTGTTAATTGCAAATTATTGTCTTATTAGAGCAAGTCCAGTTGATCTTAATATTTATTGCAACATTTTGTCAGCCATTCATTTGTATTATTAAGCACCCCTAAAGACAATCAAAAGCCATTTATTTCATTCACATTTTCCATTTGACTTCTCCCTAATCATTCTAAATTATTTTACCCATTTTTGTTCAGAATCTAAGGTCCTGGAGTGCATAAGCACATTAATAGGCTTCTGAAAAAAGTATGCGTTCATCTTTAACAGTTGGCCTTGAATGATCAGTACCACCTTCATAGCTATTCTTTTTTAAAAAACAAATAAAGAGATTTATTTATTTTAAAATTTTTATTTATTCATCTGACAGAGAGAGAGTATAAGTAGGGGGAGCAGCAGAGAGAGGGAGAGGGAGAAGCCGGCTCCCCGCTGAGCAGGGAGCCCAACCCGAAGCTCAATCCCAGGATGCTGGGATCATGACCTGAGCCAAAGGCAGATGCTTAACTGACTTAGCCACCCAGGCACCCCTTGATTTATTTATTTAATTTAGAGACAGAGAGAGGGAGAGAGAGAGCCTGCACATATGCATGGGGGGGGGGGCAGAGGAAGAGGGAAAGAGGGAATCTCAAGCAGACTCCTTACTGAGCACAGAGTCTGATTCAGGGCTTGATTCCAAAACCCTGAGACATAACCTGAGCCAAAATCAAGAGTCAGATGCTCAACCAACTGAGCCATCCAGGCGCCCCCATAGTTATTCTTGATTGTACTGGTGTATCTTCCCATGTTCAAGATGCTGACTATTCATGGGCTCCTCTAGCTCATGTGATTGGATGGAGTGACTTCCTCCTGGGAATTATATGGCCATAAATCAGATTAAAACATGCTGAATCCCTCCTTTTGAAAGACTGTTCATGCTGTGCATATAACACATGCATTCAGGCTTTCTCCTTGGCTTATGGTCTTTGCTAACCAACGAAAAAATGGTATCTTTTAGTAAATCCTCTTTTTCTAGTCATAAGTTGGGACCAGCCATGGTTGTACCATCTGAGAAATATTTGTATCAGTGGCACCTTCCTACACGGCGTCAAACCTTGCTCCTCTGAGTAGATCTGACTTCACCAGAGGGCAATCAGCTCTCCCCTCAACTTCCCGTGGAGTGGCATGAACCTTCTCCATTTCTCATGGAGATAGAGGCAAAGCAGAGCAGCCTACCATTTCTGGAAATTCACCCATCGTTCTTGTCCAGCATGCTGCATGGAGGCCACCCAGTCTGTCTTCTTGAATAGAATCTGACGACTTCGCCAGACCAAGTGAAACAGATCCACCCTCGAAGCACTCCAGGAGAAACAGCAGAGCGGAACCCCGGTGTGCTGAGCGTCTGGTACCCTGCCCTTCACGAGCAATGTCAAAAGTAGGAGGGCATAACCCCAGCTTCCCTTTTTGTGAAATCCACCCTCCACATCTACTTGATAACATTACAAAGAAGCAGTTTCTAGTGCTTGGATCCTTTACTAAGGTGTAGTGAACATACAGGTGCAACTGTAAATGCAGGTCCTGTCATCTCTGATTTTATTAAATATAAAGCTGCTGATCACTTTTTTCCCCTCTAGCAAAATATATCAATAATACAATCATATGGGAAGAAAAACTCCAACCTTGATTTTTCATAATTATTAAATATTTCAGAACTCTTTTAAATAACAGCCAATAGTCAGGGTGTCTGGGTGGTGGCTCAGTCTGTGAAGTGTCTGACTCTTGATCTCAGCTCAGGTCTTGATGTCAGAGCGCTGAGTTCAAGCTCCACATTGGGCAGGGAGCCTGCTTAAATTAAACAAAAAAAAAAATAGCCAACAGTCAAGGTAAATGGTAATGGGGGCATGGAAATCTGACTTTGGGGAACAGTACGCAAGAAAATATGTGTCTAAAAAGTTCAGTGTGGAATGCAGCCCCACTATAACTGAAAAACCGTAATTCTGCTGCTTTCAAATACCCAAGTGGTGCCCACAAAGCCTTTCTCTAAAGCCTGTCTGGATCAATGCCTTTTGTCTCTCTTGAAAATATAACTTTGTGTAGTAGTCTTTATTTTCACCACTTTGTCATCATTGTGGGATAAACACAATCGAGTTTCCCAAATGAATCTGGGAGGTTGGGGTGTCTAGATAAAACACGACGAAAAAAAATAAAATAAAACACGACAGACTGTTTGGCAAACAAGTGCTCACAAAGGGCCTGATCCTGTAATCTTTGTGTTGGCAGAACACTGCTACAGTATAACTCGGTTTGGCAAACCTTGTATAAAAATACGACCCTTAACTTAAGATACAGTGTAAACAGACTGACTTCCTAAAACCCTCAATGGGTATGCGGTGAATGAATACTCAGGCGCGGACTCTTCTTTGTAAAACCAAATTCACTTGAAAGGTAATGCTTCTCTATTTTTCATGATACGTGGGCAGCCCAACCCCCAGCCTTTGACCAAATACTTCACAGTTATTGTCCAAATTCCTGTAGAATCCAAAGGGGACACGGTATTCAACTACTGAGGGACTTTGAATAAGAGGAGATGTTTGTGAGACTAATTAGATTGTCAGTAGCTAAAAATATGCATAAATTAGAACAATTAAGTAAATGAAAATGACTAATAGAAATTTGTGGGGAGGACTCTTTAACTGATGCTGTTTCCATTATACAAGTACAAATGCCCTTTCTGATGAGTTTAAAAGATTTAAAAAATTACTATACTGTACATAAATTTAATGAAAATAAAGCAGTGCCTTTTGTTATAGGATACAAAGGGAAAAATTCTATGGTTTCTTTTAAAAGTAATTTTCATTGGAGGACTATTGTCTACTCAGTATATGCACAAACAATAAAAAGAATTGGTGGCTAGATATACAAAACAAGGTCATTTTTCTGATCCCACAGAAATGACACCTGGGGGGGGGAGAAACTTGAATTCAAGTCTTTCATTGAAATCATACTGAAAACTCCACACAGCTGACCCATGAACAATGCAGACTTAGAGGCACTGACCTGCCACACAGTAAAAAATCTGCATATAATTTTTGACTCCACAAAAACGTAACTACTATAGCCTGCTCTTGACCAGAAGCCATACAGACAACATAAATAGTCGATGAACACCTACTGTATACGTTTCATGTACTATATGCTGTATTCTTATAATAAAGGAAGCTAGAGAAAAGAAAATGTTCAGAAAATCATAAAGAAGAGAAAATACATTTATAGTTCCGTACTATAAAAAACCCATGTGTCAGTGGACCCACGCAGTGTAAACCCAGGTAGTTCAAGGGTCAATGGTATTAACACTTTCTTAAAAAATATAGAACATATACCCTTTTGAAAACAATGATTATCCTTTGGGGATGGAGTGTTATAACAGATTTCTATGTTCAAAAACACACACACACAAACTGAGGGCTTCAGAGGGGAGGGGGGTGGAGGAATGGGATAGGCTGGTGATGGGTAGTAAGGAGGGCACGTATTGCATGGTGCACTGGGTGTTAGACACAACTAATGAATTATGGAACTTTACATCAAGAACCAGGGATGTACTGCATGGTGACTAACATAATTAAAAAATATTACTATAAAAAAAACCCACACATTTCTAAACGAATCAAAAAAACACTGTGAGTTAAAAAATAACTCTGGTGTGAGAGATTTTCTCTGAGGCCGGGTTGAGGAAAAATATGTTCTTTTCACTGCTGTTTGCAGTCTAAATAGAGAAACATCAAAAGCATCCGAGCTTGTCTTGAAGGCGACCTGCAGGGCCACGGAGACTCAGAAGTGCTGTTAGTTGCCTTATGAATCACCAGAATGAAGCTGCCTCAGCAAATTCACACAGGGGTTCTCGTATTGAGATGCTTTTCTAGAATGTGGGTAAAACCACTGTGCAGCATGGAGGGGCACCCCTCAGACCTCCCCTCAAGACAGAACCTGCTATGACCTCCAGCCACTGCACCTTCGGGATCTGCAACAGTGTTCCTGCTGAGTCGTGGGTCTGCTCCCAGTCATGACTGAGCACAGCGGGGACATTAGATCAAGGTCACTTCCTGACAGGGACGCTCTCAGGCTTTGCGTCAGTCTGGCTGAGATTGTCTCTAGCTGTACTGTAGTCTGAGGCTCCTCCTATCCAATCCTTCCTTCCTCCTCTCTTCTCATAGGGGTCAGACCTGTATAGTCCGAAGGCTCTCTCTCGTTATTTTGGCTTCCTCACTCCATTACCCTTCACAGACATTTCCACGAATAAATCTCTTGCACTTTTAATTCTGTCTTGGTGTCTGCTTTCCAGAGGACCCACACAAATACAGACATCTTGGGCCCCAACCTACATTCTTATGGGAAAAATGGGATGCTGAGCTAGGCCTGGAATACCTGTAGCACACACAGATCTTTCAATGAAAATGTCTGGGCCACATTATCCAAACAGCGTGTGTTCTCCTGCTCAGACCTGGCTTCCCCTCTCTACTATAAAGCAGTTCATAGAACCTTGATATTACCTCTGGTTTAGGTATAGCCAGAAAATATCCTGCTTTTTAAAAAATTCTATCCCCAGAAATTACATAACATTTTGAAAATACTATTGGTATTGATAATATTACTAAAAAACTTTTGTTGAGATATTTCTTACAATTTAAAAAAACCTTCACTTAAGTTTCACTTTAACTCCTTTTATTCTCATGTCTAATATGTATGCTAGGTAAATCATTTATTAATAGAATATTTGGGGTGCTTGGGTGGCTCAGTCGGTTAAGCATCTGACTCTTAATTTTGGTTCAGGTCATGATCTCAGGGTTGTGGGACTGAGCCCTGTACTGGGCTCCATTCTAGGCGTAGAATCTGCTTGAGATTCTCTCTCTCCGTCTGCCCCTCCTCACCTCCCTCTCAAAAAAAAAAAAAAAAAAAAAAGGAAAAGGAAAAGAAAATTTAATGAAAAAATTAGGCACAGATTGCCTTCACTTGAATTAGGAAACATTTATATTACTTAAAGGGACAATGTTGACATTGAACAAAATACTAATGCAAGAACTTTCTTTTTCATTGTGGCAAAATACACATAAAAGTTACCATCTTAACCTTTCTTAGTATACAGTTCAGTAGTGTTAAGTACATTCATACTGTTGTTCAACCAATTTCCAGAACTCTTTTCATCTTGCAAAACTGAACCTCTGAACTCATTAAACAACAACTGCCCATTGCCCCCTCTCCCCAGCACCTGGGAAACATCATTCTGCTCTTTGTCTCTGTGATTTTGACTACACTAAGTAACTCTCATATAAGTGACATTGTATAGTATTCGTCCTTTCGTGACTGGCTTATTTCATTTAGCACAATGTATAACGTCCTCGAGGTTCACCCATGTTATAGCATATGAAAGACTTGCTTAAAAAAATCCTTCATTGGCTTCCAGGGACAACATACCTTCCTGGTTCTGTTTCTGCCTCTAAATCATCTTTTCAGCCCATTTTACTGGATCATCTTCTTCCATCCACCTCTCTAAAGCAGACATTCTCCAGAGTTCTGTCCTTGGCCCCCTCATCCTCCCTGTGGGTGCTCATATCCACTTTTCATGGTTTTCGCTGTCAAATATGTTCTGGTCACTTACTCTCCTGTGGACTTCAGACTCACATCTGACTGACCGCTGGACATTCCCACCTCAGGACCAGAGGACTTGTGGTAGGCTGATAATGGCTGCCAAAGAGATCAACTCCAAATTCCTGGAACCTGTAAATGTTACCTTATTTGGAAAAAGAGTCTTTGCCTTCATTAAGGATTCTCAGATAAGATTATCCTGGATTACCTGGGTGGGTCCTAAATACAATCACAAATGTTCTTATAAGGGAGGGGCAGAGAGAAATTCATGCACAGAGAAGAAGGCAATGTGACTGCAAAGACAGATGGAAGAAATGGGGCCAAAACCCAAAGAATGCCAGCAACCACCAGAAGCCAGAAGCGGCAAGCAACAGATTCCCTCCTAGAGTCTCTAAAAGGAACCAACCTGCTGACATCTTGATTTTGGCTCAGTGAAAACTGATTTTGGACTTCTGGCCTCCCAAACTATAAGAGAATAAATTTCTGTTGTTTTAAGCAATGAAGTGTATGATCATGTGTTTTGGCAACCACAGGAAACCGACTAGTGCTGTATTAAGTTCTTAGAACTATTGTAACAGAGTACCACAAACTGCAGGACTTACACAACAGAAATGTGTTCTCTGATAGTTCTGGAGGCCAGAAGTCCAAGGTCCAGGGATCAGCAGGGTTGATGCCTTCCGAGGGCTGTGATGGAGAATCTCCTCCATGCGTTTCCTAGCTTCTGGTGGTTTGCCTGTAACTGTTGGTGTTCCTTGGCTTCTGATGTATCACCCTGCTCTCTGCTTTCATCCTTACCTGGTGTTCTCCCTCTGTGGAGGCCCTCTGGCCGGACTGCTCCTCTTTGTAAGGACACCGGTCATCCTGGATTAGGGCCCACCCTAATGACTTTATCTTAACTTAATCTGCAAAGACCCTGTTTCCAAATAAGGTCATAACCACAGGTACTGGGAGGTTAGGACTTCAGCATCTTTTGGGGGACACAATATAACACATAATTATCTATTCTCTGGCTCCTCAAAATTCATGTCCCTCCCACATGCAAAATACACTGACCTCATCACTATATCCCCCAAAGTCTTCATCATTCCAGCATCAACTCAAAGTCCCAAATCTCGTCATCTAAATCATCCAAATCAGTTATGGGTGAGACTTGGGATAAGACTCGTCCTGGAGCAAAATTCCTCCCCAGTTGTGAAACTGGACAACTGATTATCTCCTTCCAAAATACATCACTGGAACAGATAGGATACACATTCCCATTCCAAAAAGGAGTTAATTGGCAGGGGGACAGGGGGACTATGTTATCCCAAGGAAGTTGGAAAGATAGCAAGGCAAACTGCATTAGATTTTAAGGCTTGGCAGTAATCCTCTTTGGCTTGATGGGTCCTCCAGGCCCAAGGATGGCAGCCCCATCCCCTTAGCCCAAGGTGGCAGCCCAGCCCTCTGGAACCAAGGAGGCGGCCCTGATCCCCAGATCTGTGCCCTCAGGGACCATGGTGGTGGTAGCTACCTTGCTGAGCTCTGAATTGTCTTCAGGGTCATTCTTTCCTTTTCTTGAAGGATAATGCCCGTTCATGGTCAAATAGTTCCACTGACCCAGTTCCACCCTGCAGAGTCCCAGACATCTGATAGCCTTTCCTCATTTCGCCTCATCCCTGTCCCCTTTAGCACACACTGGCAGCATTTCTGCTGAGATGGTTGACACCTCTGATGTTCTTTAGACAGTACACTTTCTTGGACAGGCTGAGAATTTTCCAAATCTTCAGGTCCTGCTTCGACGGATCTCTATCCTAGCACAGTTTGCCGTAAGCAGCAAGGGGACACTAGGTCATGCTTTCGACACTTTCTCAGAAATCTCCTCAGCTACAAGCTCGACTTTCCATGCAGCAGAACACAGTCAGCCAAGTTCTCTCCCACTTCATTACAAGGATCGCCTTTCCTCCAGTTTCAAATAACATGTTCCTCATTTCCATTTGAGAACTCACAAGAAGCACCTTTAGCGTTCATATTTCCAGCAACAATCTGTTCACGATGATTTATGTATTCTCTAAGAAGATGGAGGCTCTCTCTATGGCTCTCCCGTAGACAGCTCTCCTGTTCTGAGTCCTCACTGGAATCACCTTTAACATCCACGTTTCTACCAAAGTCTCTCCGAGGCAATCTTTCTCCAGCCTCTAGCCATTACCCAATCCCAAAGCCACTTCCACATTTTTAGGAATCTGTTACCACCGCACCACATTTCCTGGTACTAAAATCTGTATTAGTTTCCTAGGGCTGCCGCCATAACAAAGTAGCAAAAACTGGTGACTTAAGCAACAGAAATTTATTCCCTCACAGTTCTGGAGGTGAAAAGTCCAAAATCAAAGTATCTACAGGGCTGGCGCCTTCTGAGGGCTGTGATGGAGAATCTCCTCTGTGCCTGCCCTAGCTCCCAGCGGTTTTCTGGCAATCTTTAGGGTTCCTTTTCTTCTGCTTCATCACCCTAATCTCTGTCTTCATTTTCACAAGACATTCTTCCCATGTACATGTCCTTTATGTCCAAATCTCCCCACTTTATAAAGACACCCACCATATTGGATTAGAGCCCACCCTAATGGTATCTTAGCTAGATCATCTGCAAAGACCTCATTTCCAAATAAGGTCATATCCACAGGGACTAGGAGTAAGAACTTCAATATCTTTGGGGGGAACATAATTCAACCCATAAGCATCTCAAATTCAGCGCACACAAAACATAATTTATCTTCCTTCCAAAAAACATGTTGCTCTTCCTACACTCCATTCGTGAGACGACACCACCACCACCACTGGTCCATTCAGAAGTCTTGGAGTTATCCCTGATGCCTTGCTGTTCCTCTGAACTCCATGCTTATGCCCTTCTTATTTTACCACCTAAGTATGTATGTATTTTTAATTTAAATTATATTTTATTTAACCCAACATGTCCAAAATATTATTTCAATATATAAACAATTTTTTGGATGAAATTACTTTTTTTCCTATTTATTTCCGGTATAACGAACATATAGCGTTATGTTAGTTTCCGGTGTACACAGTGAACCAACAATTCTATACATTAGTGCTCATTATGACAAGTGTACTCTTAATCCCCATCACCTATTTCACTCATCCCTTCACCTACCTGCCCTCTGGTAACTACCAGTTTGTTCTCTACAGTTAAGAGTCTGGTTTTTATCTCTTTTTTCTTTGTTCATTTGTTTTGTTTCTTAAATTCCACATTTGAGTGAAATCGTATGGTATTTGTCATTCTCTGACTGCCTTATTTCACTTAGATTATATTTTCTAACTCCTTCCCTGTTGTTGCAAGTGGCAAGATTTCATTCTTTTTTATGGCTGAGTAATATTCCATCTCACACACACACACACACACACACACACACACACACACAGCGCATCTTCTCTATCCATTCATCAACTGATGGACACTTGGGCTGCTTCCATAGCTTGACTATTGTAAATAATGCTGCTGTTAAGCACATAGGGGTGCAGGTATCCCTTTGAATTATTGTTTTTGTATTCTTTGTGTATATACCCAGGAGTGCAATTGCTGCATCATAAGGTAGTTCTATTTGTAACTTTTCGAGGAACCTCCAAACTGTTTTCCACAGTGGCTGCAACAGTTTGCATTCCCACCAACAGTGCACAAGTGTTCCTTTTTCTCCGCATCCTTGCCAACACCAGTTGTTTCTTGTGTTGTTGATTTTAGCCATTCTGATAGGTGTGAGGAAATATCTCATTGTGATTTTGACTTGCACTTCCCAGATGATGAGTGATATGGAGCACCTTTCCACGTGTCTGTTGGCCATCTGGATGTCTTCTTTGGAAAAATGTCTGCTCATGTCTTCTGCCCATTTTTAAATTGGATTCTTTGTTTTTTGGGTGTTCAGTTGCATAAGTTCTTTATGTATTTCGGATATTAACCCCTTTCAGATATATCATTTGCAAATATCTTCTCCTATTCAGTAGCTTGTCTTTTTGTTTCACTGATCATTTCCGTTGCTGTGCAGAATAACTTTTTATCTGCCTAAGTATTTATTGGTTTTATCAGCATCTCTCAATCTTTCCAGCCAAAGCCTTTAGGTTAAGAGGTTAGGAGCTTATCATCTGGGCTACTGAAACAGACTCTGAACTGATTTCCCACCCTCTAGCCTTGCATGTCTCACTTTTGCCCTTGTATCTTCTGAGCTCCTTGACTGCATGAGCTGTAGCTCATTCAGTGTGGAATCCCACTGGCCTCACACAGAGCCTGTAGAAGACACTCACTCCACAAATGCTGACCGGTGAACTCAGCCAAGAAACTGCATTATATACACAACACTGGAACTATACCATTGAGGTCTTCCTTGGGATTCAGAGATAAATTCTCCTATTGAAACAAATGTTGATAGTACTTCCGAGAGGCGGATTTTACCAACCCTTTGGTAGATGGTACATCCTAAGTATTACTTAAGATGATGTTTTACACACCATTAGCTGAAAAGATAGTTACATCATAGAGGAAAGTTATCACCTTGACCTTTGTCACTCACAGTGTCTTGCTCTCGCTTCGGCACCTGTGATATCTGTCCATAGCTCTGATGAGGCACTTCATTTCCTACTGCCTTAAACTCTTGTCTATTTTTTTTTAAGATTATGTCTTCTCTGACACCTAAGATGCTTGAGAAAAAGAACAATGTCGCATAAATGCCCCCACTGTGTATGGCCTAGTGTTAAACAGAATAGATACTGGTATTAATCATCGCTCACACAGATTGTGTTAGAGAAAGAAGACCAACTTTGTGCACTACTGTTTCCAATATATATGATTTGGATGAGAGTGTGGGTTCTGAAAACAGACAGACTTGGGTTTCACATTTCTCCCACCTACTAGCCTGTAACAGTGGGTAATTTATACAACCTCCTGAAGCCCCAGCTCCCTCATCAATAAAATGGGATCCCTCCCTTCAGTATCTCTTCTATAGGACTACAGTAAGGATTCACTCAGGCGAGGCATGTGAAGTACAGCACAGTGCCTGGTACATGGAAGCACTCACGGAATCATGGTTATCAACATCATTATTAGTTTACATTCCTTTAAGTTCTAGAAACTTCCTCATTGGCAGCAATGTCCTCCTCCCCCTCACCACCACCATCAAAGACCATTTCTTAAGAATTTTGGGAATCTTATGGTTCCAGGTGTTGGCTCTGGCAGGATTCTGTGGGAGTGCAGAGATCAGCTGATACTACTCCCGACAAAACCAAAAATTTTCCCAGTCCAAGCCAGGATCCAAAGATTGGATCTGCAGGCCTGCCTGGTAGGTTTGTTTGTTTTTTAAATTACCGTGTTCTGCCAATATGGTTTTTTGCTTTGTATTTTCCTTCCACTGAACTTCACATCTGTTTCTCCTGCCACACAAGCACCCAAGGGCCTTGGAACCAGACATTTCTAACAGAAGCACAGGGCTGCTTTAAAGAGGGTAAGGACACTGCCTTTGTCCCACCAAACAGTGCCACTCAGGGACCAACCGTCGGAAATCTGAACCCACAGGAATCTGAAGCTAATATTCCACAAGGTGAAAGAATGTATTCAAAACGCATCCCCTAAAAAGCATCAGGAAACTAGACGGTTGGTTTTTTTTTTTTAATTTTTTTTGTTTCTTGGTTTTGTTTTGTTTTTTTACATTGCATACTGCCAAATCCATCTTCTGATACACAGTGAACTTCTGAACAATAAAGAGAGGTCTCTGGGATTTGGTCCTTTACTCCCCCCACCTTCCCCAAACAGCCCAACTTCCCCTACTTAAAAGTGATGGTAAATTTAGCAAGGAAGAATTCTGAATCTCTCATATGATCAATGTCACCATGCTCATTCTGGAGATCAGCAAGGACACAAGTACAAGACCTACTCCTAGCCAGGTTGGAGAGCTCTACAATTTGGGAATTAATCAAGAAGGGAAAGAAGAGGGGAAAAAGAAAAGAAAAGGAAGAGAAAAGAGGAAGAGGAAAATTGTCAGTTCCCATCTCCCCACCCTCCAATACACACGAACAGCACAGACCAAACACCTGAACATCCCTGACACCTACATCAGCAAGCCCAGTCAGCTCTGTCTCTAAAACACACCCCAAACCCTATCACTCCTCCAGGACTACCATTCCAGTCAAGGACACCATTATCTTCCATCTGGTCTTCTAACACAACTCAAGTCTCCCTGCTTCCACACTTGCCTCCCCACCCTCCATACCCCTAATCACTTTTCCATAAAGGAGTCAGGTGGCTTATAATATGAGATGCAAGTCAGACCATGACACTTCTCTACCTGAACCCTACAAAGGCCTTCCAAGACTCCAAAATCCTTTCCATGGACAGACGCCAGGTCTTAAGATTAAGCCCTCCCACTTCTTGACCTCATCTCCTCTACTTCCCTTCATTTTATTCTAGCAACATCTGGCTGAGTTTTCTTCCTAGAACACTCCAGGCTGTTTCCACCTCAAGGTCTTCTTACTTACCATACCCTCAGGCTATAATGCTTCCCCCAAATCACAGCAACCATCATCATTTCACCCCTTTGTTCCAATGTCACCTCCTGCAAGAGGCCTTTCTTAGTCATCCTGTCCAAAACCACCATTCATCTTCCTAGTCCTCCATCCTGGTTTTTCTCCATAGCACCTGTCATTATTTGAATTATTTTCTCATTATTTTATTACCTATCCCCCCAACCTGCCTGAGGACAGGTACTTTCTGTTTTCCACTATATTCTCAGAGCCTACAACAGAGTCTGACATATAACAGATATGCAATAATACCTCAATAAATAAATGTAGAGCCGTTGAGATTGACCAAAAAGGGTTTCCTATATTCAGGAGTTTTCGTTTTATTTTCAAAGAGATGGAGGATATATGTAGGCTGGAATCATACTTGAAGATCACTAATGTTCCTGATTTCACCGATACCCAAGCACCCCCATCATACCCACAAGCAGGGCCACGTTTTAGGATCACAGACCACACATCGTCGTCGTTCAGACATACCTGTGAGCCAGACAGAAACGATGTGAAAAATCACTGTTTCCCATTCCATGACTGTGTGGTAACTAAACGGAAAGCTACACTGGAAGATAAACAGAAATGAAAGGCACCATGATGCTATAATGTTACTTTAAAAAAGAAAGCTCAACCTATTTTAAATGACACAATACTTAAGTGTATCAGGCGCACCCAGGCAGGGTGTGAAATCAGACCGTATGTCAGCCCTCAGGTGGGATTACAAAGCACGTGGCTGAAGGCTGACTGGTTTAAGAGGGCCTTGCAATATAGAGCATCTTACTACTTTTCTGAATTGAACTTAGCCACGGAATTGAGGGAAACCATCTGACTTCCACATTTACCCCGTCTCGCAGAGGTGGGCAAGACAGCGCTAAAATCCAACAGGCACACTGTAGCTATACTCCACCCAAATTCTCACTGCGGAACTGCGCTGTTGGTGTCACGTTGTGTTTAAACCTTAATGCAATAAAACATCACTTATTTCCATCTTGCACACTGCTTAGTCCTACAGCCTTCCTACAAAACACAAACCCCTTCCTGGTCGGGAAGCACTGCGGAGTGTGGGCCAACAGCGTGCCGTGAACAACTCGTGCTCACAAGCCAGGCCCACACAGATGAAACACTTTGCACAAAGAGAGAAAAGCTGCCCAGAAACCTCCTCTGGAGAAATACTCAATATTGGCCAGACTCTCCCTTCAGTGCCGGAAACAGCAGAATGACTTCTAAGTTACCAGTGATCTGTTCTCCGCATCACTGGAGGCTTCCCACACCTCAGCTCAAGGTCACGGACCCACTCTGGGTTAAATGCTCTCACAGCTTACTGGAAACCCACTGATGGCTGATGCAGTGTTTTGAGAATAAACTATGTAATCTTCAAGATTTCCAAAAGGCACATTTTCTCCTCCAACAAAGAGCAGATTCTGACCAAAATGTGGGCTGTGGGCAGTGGTAACCCCCTGGCTGCTCACCTTTTTGATTCTGGGGAGATCCCACAGGAGGATGAAAGGCTGGTGGGAAGGCAAGATCAGCTTTCCAGCCGGAAAGTAAAAATAAAATACAGGTGGTAGGTAAGAGCAATGCGGACACGGCCACACAATACACAATTCTGGGACTGCAGCCCCCTCCCTCTGCTCACGTGGTCAGCCCTGCGGCTTCCCTGAGGATGAGCCTGGGAGCACCTTCCAGTTCCTAAAAGTTTCTCTGCTTTGTGGCAGCATTTTCATGGGCATTTTGTTCGGAAGGTGGTTTGCTCAAGTCCCGGGGAGTTCCTCCTTGGCAAGGATCAGGATAGCTAGGTGACTGCTCTCCCTTAATGAGCCTTAATTAGATTATGTTTAACACCACGGACTGCACAGGGAGGCATGCTGATGTGCAGACAAGGAGGGGCTCACCCTGTAAATTAATAGGCCTGACTGGGATTATGGAAGCTAGCTGTGTAAACGCAAATGGAGCCCCCTACGCCAACAGTCCTTGGCCTGCTGACACAGCTGCACCAGAGTGCCCAGTCACTAGAGCGCCAAAGGATATTCGGTTACAGTGAAGAAATCATAACAAAGACAGGAAACAGATCAGCACACTCTGGATTTAACACCCTCCCTGGGGAACTCGGCCGATTTCTAGGCTGCAGATGTTTTTAACTCTGCCTTGAAGAATGTCCATGTCACATGCTCAAGCTGATGGAGTCGAGTACAGTAGTCAAGCAAGGCTTACCTATGCAGAAAGGGGACCAAAACCATGTTGATTGGAATTCCTCGTCTCTGAAATAGAGGTGGGGCAACTGTTAAAATCCATAAACTCCCTGGGTGGGTTTGCTGAGCTGTCCGGCAATGGATGCCCACAAAGCCCAGTGTTTACACAAAATGAGGTGTAAATGAAGCCAACTAGACCCTTCCGCGGAGATCCTGCTGGTCCCAATGGTTGTGGCGTCTCTCAGCTGCTTCCTCCTTGTTATTCTCAGCACTCCGTACCAAGTGGGGTAGAATGAAAACAAGCCTTCTTCATTCAGCACTTCTCAACATCGCTGCCAACAAAAACGGGATCCTTGACTGTTCAGGGCTCATGATTAAGGGGATGGCATATCTTACAGGCAGGATATAGGTCATTTTTCAAAAGTTACAGTAAGTTTGCAGAATTGGAAATTTATCTTTTTAAATTCTTCCGACTGAGTTACATAAATATGTCTAAGGCTGCATAAAGATGTGGCAGGCCAAAGGTACCGCATTTTCTCTGTAGCAAAGGGACCAGCCGTACCGTGCCAGGAAAGAGTTCACGCAAGAGAAGGGCTGCAGATGTTCAATAAACCCCAAGCCCAAGAGTTGGAAAAAGAGAAAAACGTTCAGCTCACTTGTGATTTTTTTTTTTTTTTGGTCTCACTTGCAGTTATTTTACTCTTAAGTTTCCTTATCTATAAAACGAGTAATTTTTAAGAATGCTCTCAGAGGACCCTGTTAAGACCAAAAACTCGATCAGTAATTTCCTAATTTACCCTTGCAACATCCTGCTGAGGACAGATTGTTTCTCGTGTTAAAAAAGCAATGATCATTTTAACTGCTACTGAACTGAGTTTCGTGTTTGAACAGACACAGATTTCTGGCAATTTAGAGCAATTCTTCTTTCTCCACCTGAGCTTGCAGACTTATTCCAACAACTGAGAAGATGTGAGGGGGGAGCGAGAGAAGGGAGAGGCTGCCGGAAGTATCGGGGCTGGCCCCTTCTGCAGCCACAGGCATCAGCAGAGGGCTATTCCTGATGGCACAGACTGACATTCCAAAGGCAAGCCTTCACTTCTACGAATGGGAGGCAGTTCAGGATGGAGGGCTGGTAATTGTGAGTGGCCGGGACCACTGTTGGGCAGTTCCACCTGTAAAAAGCCCCTCCCTATTTTGGACTTCTCTCATCTATGTTCCTGTCTGAAGAATTTATGAGCACAGATTCTCTCCCCATATGATTACTCCCTAAGACTTCTCTTTTCTCGATGAAGCTATCTCTCCCAGTTTCCTCTCTGCTCCACCACGGCACCTGGGAGTTCTCACTTCCAACAGTGGGGACTCAGAGAGTTCCTACTTGCAAGCGAAATAACTGGTGGATAGAGTTGGATCACCCAGATTCTAATGAGGAGCCTAGGTGGATTAGGGACTTAGGTGCGGGCAGAGAAATTCTTAAGATGTGAAGGGTGCCAACAAAAGTGATTCTGCCCTATCAATTTGCTCTAAGTCTGGAAGGTCATTTTTTGCATGTTCTTTGGAGTTACACAGGGCCCTATCACCAAGGTCTCCTTTTGAATGAAAGGCCACCTGGAAAAGTGAGCATGCAGTGCCTGGTACATATGTGCGGGATGAATTTATAAATGAAACCATAAATCAGACAGCTTTTCTCACTGGGGGAACCTGAAGGGATGAAAGGGCTGGATGCCTGGAAGAGACAGGCCAGCATGCAGTATATGAAACCTGAGCATACATAAGAGGGGCATTTCGATAGTTTTGTCCACCTTAAAACTCTGCTAAGGCCAGGTCCATGTCAGGAGATCCCAAACCAGCTTCCTCTGCACACCTAGGGCAACAAGTATTGCCTATGTGCTAGGACGCCGCAGTTTAGTCTTTTTTCCACCTTCCAGAAGCTTCATGGAAGTGGAGCCAGGGCCAGGATGCAATTTCCTGACTCTCCCATGCCTCTCAGCTATGAGGTAAGACAGTACAGGAGAGAAATGGATGCTGAGGAGCTTCTCAAAGGGAGATCACTGCTTCTAAAGTTGGCCCTAAAATCAACCAGGAAATCTAACAAAACTCATGCGTTCAACATACAAAGTAGTTTACTGGATCACTGTCTCTCTCTTAATTATCCTGTTTTTCAGTGAACCATAATGACCTCCCAGTACTTCCCAAGGGGACTGCCCTGAGGTTCTTCCTTCAAAGTGGACAAGTGATGAGTGATGATTGATTAACCTGCCAAACCTTCACTTAAGAACTCATCAACAGAAAGAAGAAAATAGACTCAGCTATTTTGATTTGGCAGGGAGGCTCAAGGAAACAACATCAGTAAGACAGTTAAGAACGTTTTTGACAAGAGACATCATTTACACACACGTGGAATCCCCCTGCTGTCATCCAAGAGTAAAATCCTGACTGGCTCCCACCTATTTTTATTCTTCTTTTTCCATGGTCACCTGGGATGGGCCACAGGAGAGATCAGGATTCTTCATTTACTATATGCCCTAAGGTTTTATGGACTTCGTCTCACCTTTTGAATCCATTCCCCCAACACTGCCCCAAGTTTCACTTTACGCATCAGCGAAAGCCTCAGCCAAAGGGGAAGAAGTGTTCTTCCCATTGGAGTAGAATTCAGGAATTTATCTGTCTTAAGGTCTGGAGTCAAGCTAAATTATGTTACCTGGGGATGTTGCCAAAATATAGGTCTGTTCTCTGTTTTGAATCATGAAACCACCAGTGGTAATCTTATGTCCAGATATTTGAGATTAAAAACACCAGTACATCATGTGTGTTTTACAGAAAAGGGCTGCCAAGTATGTTATGCCTTCAACATAGCTTTCCTGGTAATCTGAAAACTGACCTTCAACAAAAAAAGGCAGGTGAGAAGCACAGGGCCAACTCTATTCATAATGAAGTCGTATCCACACACATTAGTTAAAAGACCAACCTCCCCCAACGTTTCCCCAATAGTTGGCCACATATATACCATCCTCTTTCCTTTCTTGGCCTGCAATGCCCCCAACAACTCTCCTGGGTTCCACAACAGAGAGGGTCAGCACATTACTGGGAGAATCAGTGAAGGAGTTATATTCAATTATCACAGGACTTTGTTTTAATGTCTTCATGGTCATGTTTCTATTTGTGAAGGCTTTTTCTTAGTTTGCTGGTTAGGTGATGAATTAATTCTGAGGGAAGGTCGGTTGATTGGTCAGGGCCCTTCTGCTGAAAGCTGACTCACTATTCTCAGTCAAGGGGCAAACTGATTCCTCATCTTTCTTCAGTAAAACAAACAAACAAAAGAAAACACCAAAAAAACCCCGACTTGCTGATAATCTGAATCTACCCAAAGGATATTTAATTTTTTTCTTTCCCGGTAGTTCAAAAAAAACAAAGCCTTAAAAATAGTATATAACAGCCCTATCCAATAGAAATATAATAAAAACCACATATGTAATTTAAAATTTTCTAGTAGCCACATTAAAAAAAGTAAAAAGAAACAGGTGAAGTTATTTTTAACACTATATTTTATTCAGTCCAACAGATCCCAAATACTATCATTTCAACATGTAATTAACATAAAAATTATATTTTACATTCTTTTGTTCATATTAAGTCCTCCAAATCCAGGTGGGTTTTAGACTCACAGCATTTCTCAATTTGGACTAGAAACATTTTCGAGGGCTCAGTAGCCACACACAGCTCCTGGCTTCCACCCTGGCAAGCTCCAATATAGCACCGTCCTGCACTTCAACTTAGGGAAAGGAGAACAGGAACGTGAACCAGGTCTTCCTCTCCACGTGGTGGGAAACTGAAGTGTACTGGAATGTATAGATACTGAGATGTAAATAAAACACTGTACCTAAAACCGTTCTCAGATCATTTCAGGTCTGTCCTCTAGTTAACATAAATCACCACTGTGCTAAAGGAAATTAATTCAAGATGGTTTTTTTCTTCCCTTTTTGGGGTAAAGGAAGTAAGGACACTCAATAATGAAGGAGTGGTGCAGCCACTTTGGAACAGAGTCTGGCAGTTCCTCAGAAGGTTAAACAGAATTGCATAAATATGACTCAGCAACTGCTCTCCTAGGCACCTACCCAAGAGTGGTGAAAACACACATCCACACCAAAAACTCGCACATACTGTCCACAGCATCATTCACAATAGCCAAAAAGCAGAAACAAGCGAAATGCCCATCAAACAATGAATGAAGACATATGGTAGATACACACACCAGAATATTATTCGGCAATAAACAGGAAGGGAGCACTGACACGCACGACAATGCAGATGGAACCCAAAGACATCATGCTTAGTGAAATAAGCCAGAGAGAAAGACCACATGTTATATGGTTCCATTTATATGAAACATCCAGGACAGGAAAATCCACAGAGTCAGAAAGTAGCTTAGGGTTTCGAGGGGGTAAAGGGAGTTGGAGGGAAATGGGGAGTGATGGCTAATAGGTACAAGTTTTCTTTCTGGGGTGATGAAAATATTCTAAAATTGATTATGGTGATCATTGCACAACTGAACACACTAAAAATTATCCAACTGCATACTTTAAATCACTGAGTTGTTTGATATGTGAATATCTCAATAAAGCTATTATTTAAAAAAACCCAAAAAATGAAAGAAGACTACCACCTGATGTCTGAGGCCCCTGCACACCACACACATTTTATCAAGTGCTCACGCAAGGCTGTGCAGGTGACCACACATCTATGGATACAGACGCATGCTAGCAATACAAACAATGGTTGAAACGTGGAAGTGTGATTCTTTTATTTAAAGGCAGCAAAGTGAGCCGCTCCAGGTTAATTTCTCCCTTCCAGAGTGTAGTAAGAGAAGCAAAGTGCGGTATCTCAGACCGAAGACTTCCTGGGCAGCCATGAAAGAGCCGGCTCTTTCCACGAGGGGGAGTTTGAGGGTCCGGTGGCAGGTTCTGCAGAAGCAAAAGGCTCTCACTCCTGCAATCCCGCTGTCATCCTAGGCAGCCCAGCCCTCACTCCTCACCCTCAGGCTGGGGTTTCCAAAATGAGCTTCCAAGGCTTCCGGAAAGCGATTTACTTACCCGTGGCAGGGTACTATCTTCACGGATTGCTCCTTTCATACTTCTCTTACCCTGTTTTGTTTCAGGCTTGGTTTGTTGTTATTTTGTCTTCCCCTCCCCCCCAAACCAAGTTCCAAGACCACACTGGCACACCGTGAAGTAACAGCTGCTTAGTAAAAAGTGCTTATTATTTGTACCTGACTATACGTGATTGCATTTAACATCTGGCAATAACACCAAACCAAAAGATCTATTCAAATCAAGAAAGTCATAAACCACACACAAAGAAAAATAATTAGTTGCCTAATTGTCTCAATGCAATGAAAAGCTCATTTTGGAAACCGGATTCCTCTGCTGTGCTGGCGGGGGCTGTGCTATGCGGCCACCTCCCTTGCGGACCTCTGAGCCTCGGTGCCAGATGCTATCAGGGACTGCAGTAAGAGTCAGCAGACATCTTGGAGTCACAGATTACAGCGTCTCTCTCACTTCATTCCCAGTGTCACATGTACATTATCAGCCTATTCACTGGTGACAGCTACAGCTCCGATCCCCTCCCCGCCCCTCACTTCTTTCGGTTTAACACTGCCGGGTAACATCCCATCAGTCATTCCCAATACTCCTCAATACCCCATTTCCTACACAGACTGCTCTGTTAAAACACTTTCAGAGACAGGGTTTTTTTCGTTTTTGTTTTTTTTAAGATTTATTTATTTATTTCAGAGAGAGAGTGACCCAGCGAGCACAATCGGGAGGGGCAGAGGGAGAGGGAGAGAGTCTCAAGCCAATTCCGCGCTAAGCATAGAGAGCAACATGGGGCTCAATCCAGGACCCGAGCTGAAATCAGCAGCCAGATGCTTAACTGACTAAGCCACGTGGGCACCCCTTAGAGATGGGTTATTTTAACCGAATCAAGTCTAAATTCTTCTGCCTGGTTTTTGGCTCCCTAGCCTGGCTCCATACACACCCCCACCGCACCCCAAGTGCAACCCCAGCTCTGGACAGGAAGACTGTTCCCCTCTCTGGGCACCTTTTTTCCCGTCCCCACATGTGCCCTGAGCTAGCTTCCTGCCTCTCCTCGCTCAGAGCCCCGGACGGCTGCAACAGCATTCCTTCTTTCCCGATTTCCTCCGGACTCACCTTCACCTCAGATAGCTACTGATACAGTCACTTGCATTGTTTGCTATTATTACCTGTGAGTAACTTCTGCCTTCTCAACTTGCCTGTAATCTCCTGACTGCAGGGACCAAGACTTCTTATTCTGAATCCTCCAGGGCACCTAGCACCTACTAGGAGCCTAAGCGACACCCACCGCATTGAACAACAATCACTGGATACTGGATTCCAGAGGTGGGGCGGCACGGCTGCTTGTGGGTGTACGTGTGTTTCCCTGCAGGTGCAGGCCCCAGTCCATTGCCTCAACAAAGACAGGTATTTAATGCCCCTTGATTGTCTTGGGACATCTTCATTCTGTCTCTGCCTTGAGGCTCTCCCACTGACTGCGTAGGGACTTCCTCATGTGAATGCCCCTCCCCTTAAAAAAATCGTCCTTCTCCATTCCTTTCTGTGATCACACATTCCTCCCCCACCCCCTGCAGAATTAGTAACTTCAGAATCTCCGTCCTCTATCTATCCTCTATTTCCTTGCAAATATCTTTCAAACTATAGCATGACTATGTTGATTTTTTTCTCCTCCCCGTTAGACCATAAGGACCATAAATACTGATGCCATGTCTCTGTAATACAATCCCAGATCCTAGCACAGGGGTAGGATGTAATAGGTACATAATAGATATTCTAGGATTTTATCCCATGAGCTCTCACGGAGGGCCCAAGACTCATGCCAAACTTCCTACTCCTAGTGTAAGCTAACCCTTTTCCCAGGACTTGGTTGAGGAGTCCCCCCCCCCCGCCCCACCCACAGCATGCAGAGGGGGCATCAGCCCCAGGGCCCAGGGCAGCCCGCTCACCCTGGGGCTCTGCAAAGCAGGGCTTTGGAGACCACTGTGACTCTCGGGAGCTCATCTAAAGGCAGCTTCTCTTCAGATTACATTCTCCCTCAAGCCCCCTTAAAGATGACCCTGTCTCACCTGCGCCCCATCTGGACACTCTTCTTTCCCAATCCTAGGTGCCTTCAATCCAAAGCTCCTTGCACCTTTCGTATCTCTGAAAGATGAATCTCTTACAAACAACAGCTTCCAGGACTTGAGTGAGATTTTAAGAAGAAAGCAATCTGATTAAACATCGCACCCTAAAGTGCAGGGGGCTAGGAGCCCCATCCTTTCTGAAACACTTTCCGGTGAATCTGTACTTCACAAGAGCTCTGCAATCTTCTTTAAGTTTAATAGAAATAAAGTAAATTCAGAGGAGTCAAAAGGACCCTCCCTGGGTCTTTCTGAAGAAGCAAACAGACATCTGGTCCTACCTGAGAGATTTTCAGGTGCTTTGGGGCAGGTCCTTGCTTCACTCAGCCTTCTCCCTCTGACACTGACACTCTCTGACCTCTTCCTCCCCAACATCGGTTCAAATTTGTCTTCTCCCTTCTCAGATTCAGCCACTGTTGTCTTGTACGTCTCCTGGATCTGAGTCTGTGCTGTAACTGACTCTTTGATATGGGGTCTCGGCCTCCGCCTGCTCTGAATTCAACTTTAGAAAATGTTCTTTGTCCATACAGAGGCGCCTTCGGGGAGAGGTCCGCCAGATCATGAGCTCCGGGAAGATTTAAGACAACACCCTGAGTACCACGCACGTCATTAAGTATACAAAATATCTTACTCTTCCTTTCTCAAATATTTGTTGAGCTGAGGAACTGTCCTAGGTACAGTAACGAACAAAACAGACACTATCTCTGTCCTCACTGAACTTACACCATGGCTAAGAAAAAAAATACACTTAAAAAAAGGAATTACAAGGATGCAGGCATTTGCTCACTCCCTTCTGCCTGTAATCCCTGCCCTTGAGGACTAAATAGGATCACCACATACCCCCAATGCCAAAGCCTGCAGCACACTGTTACCTCCAGTTCTCCCCAGGCCTGCGTCTTTCCCCTCCTTGTCCATCCTGTAGCACCCCGGAACTTCACATTCTTCAGCTCTCCCCAACTGTGGGTATACCCAAATCCACCCAAGTGCTCAGCAAAGGCAACAAAGACTTTCAATTTATTAGAATCTACCTTTTCTAAGTATTTATAATTAAAATGGAAATAAAAGTTAATACTCTTTTTTGTTTTCTTCTTCCCTTCATCCTAAATGCTGACTTATTCCCAATTTTAAAAGTGAGATTAACTATATACAAAGAGGCAGAGGGGGAAGGCATTAATTTAATCATGTCCCAGCTGGGAAAGGACTACCTCATAAGCTTTTAAAATATAAGCATTCCCACTTTCCATAACCGCAATCTCAGAGGAAGGAAAATAGCCCCCAAAGCATAGAAGACCACCCAGTACTTTTTTTTTTTTTTTGGTAGATTCTAATACTTCATCATTAACCCAAGAAGGTAAGAAAGTCATAGCTCCCAGTGAGGCTATCTTCTCAATAAGGAGCATGGCTAACATGATTTTTTTTCCTTTGCTGATAACTAGTGGATTTATGTTTTCATGCAATGTGTCTTTCATTAACACGAGAAGAAAAATTTCATAATATGATAAATATAAACAGATCACTGAATTGAGAGAAACTGCAAGTTTTCTTGGGATTATTAATGGAAATGTTATGCTTTTTATTAAATTTGCAGACATGTGTATTTGAATAATTACCCACTGATTTATGAAGCTGGGAGGGACCAGAATATTCCATGACTGAGCATAGATATCTAGGATAAAGTGAGTTCAAAACACGTAAGCCTAAAATATGCTTCAATAGCTCTAAAGTTACATGAAAGGAACATATAACCAAATGGGAAACCAATAATCATGAGATCACTAATATTTGGAACAAAACTGAGAAGAAAGTTTTCCATCTGCCAATTTTTGCCAACTAACTTTTGTATCAGAGAACTGGGAAAATATACCTAAAGTGAGGGTACAAAAATAGTTACTCTGAATTGAAGTAAAAGTAAAAAATAATGTCATGTATTTAAAATCAAATGTAGGGGTAGAACAGAGCTTTGGATGACATTATAGATACAAACCTGTAATACTGCATGGCCTAAAGAAGTCCTCAAAATCACCTGCTCTAACCTCTTCATTTTGCAGAAGAGCTTAAGACCTAGAAAGTTTACATCATTTTGCAAAATTCACACAGTTAATACGAAAAAAAAAAAAAAAGACTACAATTCTGAAATTGTAAAGACTACATTCTTCCAATTCAGATCTTTTCAAATACCCAGACATGTGCACACACACAGGTAGGGGGGTGTGCCTATGCCGACAGAGAGGAGGAGGAAGAGGGAGGGTGGGAGAGCTCAAATGAAGTACTGACCTCAGTAATTTTCAAAAAATCTAATTTTCTATCCGTCTTTCTCTTTTGATTAGCAATGAGCATTTGTGGAATACCTCCTAAGTGTCAGGCGTTTTGCTAAGTACATCACTTACGTGAAATAATCCCCAGAATGCCCCTGGAACACAGGTAGTTTGTCATCCTTCTTTCCATAAAAAGCAAATGAAGGCTTAGTGGTGTCAATTTAGGAATTTAAGGTCACGTGGGCTCCCTGAAATCCTTATTCACAGTCTTCACTGTTTATAGGAGGTAGATTTTGGTCTATCAAAAGTGCAACAAATAGTGAAGGCTTCCAAGCCAAATTATTTTGTTACACACTTTGTGAACTGCATTTTAAACGAACATAGCTGCTTTTGCCAAGCAGCGTGGATTCACGTGGCAACAGTTTAGAAACAGCTGTGATCAATGGTGTGTACACCATATGGAGGCGGAAATTACCTTCCAACCTTCTTTCACGGGCTTATATCAAACAGATTCTTACACCTCATCCTGAACCCTTTCTGTGGGGCAAAGGAAAGGGACTCTGTACATGCCTTCTTCACTCACACAGACGGGAAGGGGTGCGTGTAAAGGAGAGTCCCAACCTTATCCGGAAACCACTGAAGTTTTGCCAATACTGAACTTACAACAACACTGGAGACAGAAAGAAGAGGCGGCTCACATTCCATCTGGCATGTGGTGCCCTCTATTGTGCCTTTTGAAATTCTGCTGGTGGGTGGGGAAACAATTTGTAGGGTTGGCTGATATTTTTCTTTTATGCAAATGTGCCCGTGTTGGAAAGCTCTGTCTGCTTCTCATTAAATTTGAAATTCCCAAAGGCAAATCCTATGTCTCCCTGCTTTACGGTGCATGATGCCCAACACATTATGGATAGTTAATAAATGTCACATCATTTTCATGTTGCATTGACTAAGAATGACATTTTCCCATGAATCTTGCTTGCTTCAATTTCTCAGTAAATCTCACAAAGTGCATACATTTTGTAAGAAAAGAGTACTGTGTCAGGCCCATCTTCCTTGTCTGAATCTCTTCCCCAAACTCTCATTAATGCTTCAGTCACCTTTTCTCTGGGCCAAGGGACAACCCCCTCCACCCCCACCCCCATTTCCGAACTGTTTTACTCTTTTTTCACTCCCACTTGCAGAATTTATTCACGAATCTCCGACGCCCAGTTCATATCATTTCCATCACAAAATGGCAGCTCTCTAGTCCACCGTTACTTTATGAGTCTTTGGGGGACCCTCTGAGGAGGCTTATGAACTAGGCCATTACCAGTATGCAGATTTTTTTAAAGCATTTTTTGTTTTCATAAGGATTATGATACTTATTTTCTGAGAAATTGAAAAAAAATGAATTATAAACGTTGATGATGATGAATAGTCAGGAAAAGGACCTTGTTTCATTCACCTTTGTACTGCAATTCACAGCCCGTGGAGGTCAGTCAGTGAATGTTCGTCAGAATGAGAAGTATTCCCAACCCCTCTCAATTATTTCAAAAACAATTCAACGGTAAGACCTCTACGTAAAATGGGAGGTACAGCCATCACTATCTCTTCACACTCCTCATCATATGGCCCCAGTCAAGTACTAAACAGGAGCTCTCGTGGGGATTTCCTCTTACAAGTACAAAATGAAATAAAGCCCAAAGGGGAAGAGAATGCTTCTCTCTCATTTACACTGCTTTGAATGCCTGAGCTCAGGTTGAAGACTCGGTCTAAAATGTCAACAGTAATTTTACATATGCATTTTCCTGCTTCGCAGAACAAGAAGAATGTGACAGAAAGGCTACGTCAGATATCAGAGAACCGAGGCATCCTTAGGCATTTGGATTAAGAATGTAGTCTAAATTTCTGCCAGAGCTTTTGCAGACTTCTAATTCCACTCTCCTGTTTTCCTGACAAGTCTCGAGTACTTCATCTTCTCAGTGTGTGAAAGAAATTGATCTGTGCATGGAAATATTTGTACCAAATAGACACACACACACACACACACACACACACAAACTAAACCAGCATATGAAAAGAGAAGCTTGTTTCAATCAGGGCCAAATGTCAGCTTTCAAAAACTTATAAAAAGGATAAAAATGAAAAACATCGGAAGAAACACAGAGTGTTTATAGTTATGACTCAGAACAGGACACCAATTTCACAATGTTTCCTGTGGCAAGAGTTGTATTCACTGAGAATACAATATGAGAGCTGTATTCTTCAGAGTTCAGCACCTTGTAGCTCGTTTATCACAAAATTATAAATCACTTAAAAGTAAACTTGTAATTACTTTGTGAATAAACCGAATTTTTTCATGTGTTATATAAAACATGACAATTTTGTAAGTGGAACAAAGGGTAAGTAATAATGGATCAGATTACAATTAAATCATATTGTTATTTACTAATAATCATCATCTAAATTAACATTAAATTATAAATGTAACCAAATTATATATTTATAATAGGATATTAGATATTATGGATACTGAGTTACACATAATAATAGTGGTTGGAGTAATTACATCCTACCCCAATGATTAGCCCAAGCCAACCAGAGCCAGCCCATTCCTTTGTCCATAACAGATTTAGGAAAAGACAGCGACTCAACGTTGGCCAATGACATGTGACAGGGAGTCTACTAAAGGCCTGGCATCGTTTCCTTGCTTCCAAAAAGACACTGAAAGCAAAGACTTTTTCACCCACCTGGAAGTGCTGCAGCCAGCTTGTGACCATTCCTGGCACTTTCCACAATATACACTTTCATGTGGTTCCCTTTACCTGCGAGGCACTGCTCTGAGTATTAATTCACTCAGTTCTCACGACTCCCCTACAGGGAGATACTGGAATTACTCCTATCTTTTGATGAGGACAGTGAGGCCCTGTGGGTCAACCTGCCCAAGGCTATCTCTCCACAAAGTGGCAAAGCTGGAAATTAAACTCAGAGGACATTCTCTCAGCCAGGAGATGCTATGGCATGCCCTCCACGAAAGGTGCTCTTAGCCCCCCAGCGAGTGTTACTTTCCTTAAAATACATTCTTTGCTGGTGGCCACCAAGTCTTTCATTATTTTTAAAAACACCTGCAAGAAAATCGACTCCTTTGATATTCCTGAACAAAGTTACGGCACTGGTGCATAGGAGTGCGGGCAGTGAGGTTTTGATGGAGGGAGGGCAGAGGTGAGAAGGATCAGAGAGCGTGAGGCCTATCAGGCCTCACAAAGGGAGAGCTGAGGCAATGGGATGCTGGTGTGGGGGAGGGGGAGGGAAGGGGGAAGGAAAAGGGGAAGGGGAGAGGGAAGAGAAGAGGGAAAGGGAGGGGGAAGGGGAGGGGGAAGGGAAGAGGAAAGGCAGGGGGACGGGCAGGGGGAAGGGAAGGGTGAAGGGAGGAGGAGGAGCAAGGGGAAGGGAAGGGGGAGAGGGAGGGGAGAGGGAAGGGAAGGGGAAGGAGAGAGGGAAGGGAAGGGAAGGGAAGAGAAGGGAAGGGAGAGTTATCAACAGTTTAATGGCAGCCACAGTTCAGTGCAGACCTGCTATATACCTGGCCCCTCTTATATATTACTTATAAATTTTATAATTCATATGTCCTGCAAGGAAGGTTTTCTTGCTATTCCCATTTCACAGATGAGCAAGGTGATGCTTAGAGAGTTTGGATGATTTGCTGGTAAGGCGCAAAGCCAGCACGTGAACCAGACTGTCAGAGTCTAGAGACCAGCCGGTGTCCTGAAGGGCAAGGGCACCAGCAGGGACCGTGAGGGAGGAAAAGAGCCGCTCTTTTCACAACAGTGCTGAGGACCGTGTCTTCCCTCAAAACCCATGACTCTCAGACATCGTTCCCTTTCCCAGGGGGCCTCCAAATGAACAACTCAAGCCTTTCAAGGAAAGTTTCAGAGTTCGTCTGTTTTAAGTTACTTGCAGCTGCTACCAAAAGGATTCACTCTTTCCCACCCTGCCCCTAACAACCAAGCACTGGAAACAGCCTAACGCCTTCATGCTGTCTGAACAGAAAAATGGCTGAGTAGATTTTTTTCCCTTGGTTTTTCTAAAAATAAAAACAAACCACATTCAGCTTCAACCCAATTGTAGGAAAAACAAATCATTCTCCCTCCCCACACTCTTACCAGGATTCAGAAGTGAATACAAACCAGGAAGGGGTGAGAAGGAATTCTACTTAAAATGGTTGAAAAATACTGGCTCAAGTATTCAATCTGTACAAACTAGGAATTATGAAACATAAGTCCGGGTATAAACAGCTACTGACTGAATCCACAGACACCTGTGATTGTTTGTTTTCCCACCAAAATCTTGAGATGCACTGAGAATGGACGTCTCTGTGTACTTCTCAGCCTTGGATGGAGTGGAAAGATCAGTGGGGAATGAAGTCAGCTTGAACTCAAATGTTGGCCATACCACTCCGCCTCATGGGCCACAGGCGTCACTTGCAAACTGCAGGTAATTCCCACCTCGAAGCACTTCTGAGAGAATTAAATGAACTAATGAGTGGGAAACTGCCTCGCTCATAGTAGATATCCGAGAAACAATTCTTACTGGTTTCTGTTATGTGAAAATGGTTTTTAAAAAAAAAAAAATCAGAATCACATGGGAACACCATGTGGAACAATTTTTTTTTTTTTACTGATGAGCAAGAAAGACTAGGCAGGGAGGACCTGGCCTAACCACTGAGCTCCTGATGGGAGCAGAAGTGAAAACCTGGACAAACACTATTGGCAAGAGAGTCGTGAATATTATCTCCAATGATAAAAATTAGGAAATCTGCTTAGATTATTTAAAAGAAAGTGACGGCCACCGAACTCCCTTTCTCAGGTCTCAGGAACCCCACCTGCTTGACTGGAAGCAGAGCGTAGAGGGGCCAAGGGAGCTCTACAAATCCCCTTCAAGGTGATTCTTATTTATTTATTTATTTACTTGAGAGAGAGAGAGCGAGCACAAGCAGGGGCAGCTGCAGAGGGAGAAGCAGGCTCCCCACTGAGCAGAGAGCCCATTGTGGGGCTCGATCCCAGGACGATGGGATCATGACCTGAGCTGAAGGCATCATGACCTGAGCTGAAGGCAGACGCTTAACCGACTGAGCCACCCAGGCACTCCCCCCCCTTCGAGGTGATTCTGACTGAGAATCACCTTGTGTCTACTTCTCCACAAGCCATTTGACACCAAGTTCTTCTACAATCAGAAATATCAACGTCATTAGGATTTACAAAGCCACATAAAGAAAACCTTGCCAGTAAGTGATGCAAATGGCTTGAACATTTCCAAGGAATCCCACAGGGATACCCAGACTGGTTTCCTGCCCTAACTTGTCTCTCTGCCCAGGGTCAGTTCTTTGCCTGACCCTATACCATTTCCATTCAGAGATGCTTGGAAAAGGTGCTGTCTAAAGGCCAGCCCCATGCTGAGCTTATTTAATCACTCCCCACAGGAAATGATGGAAATTCCTGGCATTCTTATCAGGGAAAGGGGTGAGCTCCGCTGGCGTCAGTCTCGAAAAGCCCTGGTGAGATGGATGTGGGGATCCCTCCTTTGCTGTTGGAGGCGGATGACTTCAAAGCGGGGCCGTCTCCAAACCCAAACATGAAGCCAGGCTTCTAGAAGAGTCCTGGGAGAGGAGAGACAGGCAGCCTGGTCCCTAAGCCCAAACAATGAGAAGTTGAGGCATCCAAGTGTTTATCTTAAGCAGCTCCCCAAAGATAGTCTGGCATCCTCTTGGTAAACTCTTTCAATCCTCTGCACTGAAAGCAGAAACTCACCATGTACCTCGGACAGAACTCTGCTTTCTGGCTGTTTGAGCATATACGTGTCGTGCTTTTTCAGAAGTCTGCGTGGTCTTTCACACTTTTAGACACTTAGGTCCTCTAAAACTCTTGCCTAGAAACTGCTCATTGATTTAACAGGAGGCACTGAGGTTTTGCGTCTATCTTTGGAGGACGGGTTTGGAGGAAGGTGCAGGTAAGGAGTAGGGTGGGGGCCGCTTTGGAGCAGGGCTGGCCTCTATGCCATACAGATTTCGCAGGCTGCTTCCACGTGTCCAGCACTGTTCAGATATTCTCGCTAATCTGAAACGATCACTCAAGGGAAGAATGGGGAAAGAAAAAGCACAGTGTGTTTGAAGCTACTGGTATAAGGAGGCCTGTGAAGTTGCAGGTGAACAAAACCATTCAAGGGCACACTCTGGTGCACACACTTAGGAAAAGGCATCTGATACCCCTTTTGGGACTGTAACCCCTAAATCATTTTTCAGTAGTTCTCTCAGAATTTTCCCACTTAGTTTTTATAAAAGACTTGAGAATGTTTCCTTGAACTTTTTGTTACTGTTTCCCAGTTTGCAATTTTTCAGATCTTTTTCTCCCATCACTATTAATGCTCCCCGTAGCTGAGCCCCAAGGAAGCAATTTTGTCAGTTTTGTCAAATACAAACAACGGACGTTTCCAGCTGCTCCCAGTTGGTCACTTGCAACCCTTAAATCTACCCATGATTTTCACAGGCGGAGCCACGGATCTCTTGCTCCTCCACCATTCCAGCTTTGGACATCCTATTTTTATACCAGATCAGATTCCAAATATAACTCAAGACAACCCAATGCGACCAAAGAAACAAAGTTGGTCTAGGCGCCCTTCTGCCCCAGCATAGAAAGGAGACAAAGCAGGCTCTAGAGGGAGGGCCCGAGACATCGGGCATGGTGTTCGCCATTAGACACCCACACCACCCACCAGGGTACTGGGGCACAGAGCTGCTGTCCCTAGGTCTTCTCGCCTCTCATAGTTTTTAGCAGTAAAGCAAGAGGTAGGATAGAGCAAGAATTCATGAGGCTGCTGGAAATCAGAAGGTTCCAGGAGCCTACTAAATCCTAGGCTCTATGTTCACACAGCAGGACCAGAAGGCCCAAGAAGGAACTCAATATTAGAATAATGGTCAACACTTATGGGAGGCTCACAGTGTGCAGGGCACTTTGCTAATGAAACTAGCATCCCATTTAATTCCCAACAACTTCATAGAGCTGGCCTCTTAGGACCCAAACTTTACAAGTGAGGAAGCAGACTTCACAATGCATCTGACATCACACAGTTGGGGAGTTTGGGGACTCAGATCCAAACCCATACACCTGGTTCTAGTGCCCATACGCCTAACCACTGCCCCCAGCCGTCAGGAGAGATAAAAAGTAGCCAAGAAACAGGAAAGATAACACCAAGCCTGCTGTCCTCATGGAGCTGTTGTGAAGGAAAAATACGTTTGTCCTTTGGAAAGATAAATGTGATGCACCAATGTGAGCTGGATTTGCTATGATCATTTCTACACATGTTCCGGAACGCACCCTTCTTCCCACACGTCTCCCCTTCGCCTATGGAATTCTGATGCACTTATCCCTTGGAACGGAAATGACATTCTTCATTGCTTCTACTCTCTATCATTTTAATGAAGAAAAATTTAAGAAAACAAAACTTGAATGCATTCATGCTAATCATATGACTAATCAGAAGGTTTTAGAAGACATTCTTGGATCAACTTACCACAAATTCCAAAATTTATAAATTTATATTTACCCCTTATAATATGAACGATTTCTCCTTCCTTTTCTGCTAACTATAATAAAGGATACTAGAGCCATATGTGATAGTTTTGAAAAAAAAAAAACAGTAACTGAGAAGTATGTAGAAAAATATCACTGTAGTATATATTGTATTCTATCTATAGAAAGTACAAATTAATGTACAGGTGCCTGGTGTTCCAGAGAATGAACTCTGCCAAATCGTAACTATAGTTACATCCCAAATTAATTAGCTCTGCCTACAGAGACCAAGAAATGCTGGCCCGGAGAGCCTGATTAAAGCTTGAATATGCTTCCTTCATTAACCTTTCAAAGCTTCCCCTCACTGAAGCTTCTGTCAGAGAAGCAAATAAGTGGCAAACCCATCAGATTTAAGTCTGTCTCTCCCCCAGACACCTGTCTGGAATTCTGGGAAAGGGGCTAACAAGCATGACATATAAATAGACTGAAGAAAAACAGAAGACCTGCTTGAGACCGAAATGCAATAATGAATCCCCAAATAAACAAGGGATGGCTGTCCTAAAATAACCATGCCACACTAGATTCCTGGAGAAGATCACCCATCTTGGTCTGTATTGTTTTTTTGTATCAAATTAGAAAAAGCGCAATACTATTATGTAAACAGTCTTGACTTCATGTAGCAAATGCTTCTGAAGATCTATAAATACCTTTGGAAACAAGCCACCAGGCAACGATTTGCTGGAACAGTGAGCGGCCCCTTTGCCCTGTGAATAATGAACCCCTGGTCCACCTGTAGACTAAATTCAGTTATGTAAATTCTAAAAAAGACATAGCTAAAATTACATAACAACTAAACCCTGTATGTTACCAAGTCTACTTTCGTAAAAATAAAAGCCGACAATATTACCACGTTGAAAAGTAAACCATACCTTTACATCTCTTCAGGAATGACGTTTCAGACCTGTCACGCTTTGGTATTTGGCAGTGGCTGTACGAAAATGTCCAGAGAGTGATAACAGCCCCTCATCTCAGGAGTGGGATAATAGCACCTTTGCTTCTATAGCGATGTACTTTCGAAGCACTTGACCGCCTGGTCTCTTAGTCTTACCACAGGCCTGTGAGGTGACCTACCTCCCTTGGCAGGTGTCACTCTGCCCACTGGGCAGACGCAGCATCTAAGGCTCACGGAGTTTAAGTGACTGGTTTCAAGTCACAAGTGTAAGTAGGGGCAGCTCCCACAGGGCTGTCCTGTCTCTGGATGCCTCTCACCCACACTACCTGACACCAACTTTACCCCCCTGTAATGGTTACAGTTTAACCGTACCTGCAGCAATGGGTTCTTGGGTTCTGCTGCATTCAGTGACCAGCTTCGGCTACTTCTTAGGAACTGAACACTCATTTACCTTCAATAAAACCACATCCAGAGTCCTAGGGCTTACAGAAACGATGAGGCTCCACGGTGGGGCCAGCAGCCCACTTTAGGGTTCTAGAACTGCAGCGACCCTTCTAGGACACAGAAGTTGAAAAATCACCTCAACCCTATTGTGGGACCCTTCCCCAAGACTATACTTGCCTGAGGGGTAGAAGACACAGCACCCACCCACAGCCCTACCTAACTGGGTTGGGCAAGGACTTAATCTACCTGGGCCTCACCTTCCTTACCTATTAAAGTCTGCTTTCAATCATCTCAAAGGCTCTTCCATCTCTACAATCCTACTCCACCCCTATGGGGGATATCCATCACTTTGCCTAAAAGCTGAATCCAAGAACGCTCAACACCGGGACACCTCTCTCACAGCCTTTTCCAAGATGTCCCACGTTAATTTCATCCCACTGTCTACTTGTGCCACCTGCTCTCATTCTGGCCCTGCCTCTCCGCGCACGCTCTCCAGTACTGGCAAGGTGTTATCATGTGTCCTCTAAGTCATGGGTTTGCGATTTCCACACATAATTCAACCACCACAAATGAAATCTTTCAGCAATTTATTATTTGTGTGTATTTTCATCAAATCCCCACCCACGCAGCTAGTTACATGGTCATGAAATTTTAAATAAAAGTTCTCTCAAGGTCACTTTTCTTAAAGAAACCTTTTCTCACGGTTCTTCATATGTCTACTAATGTCCAAATAAATATTTGAAACCTACTGATTTCCAAATAAATATTTGAAACCTACTGATTTCCAAAATAGGCATGCCAACGTTGATCTTGCCTTCTTTTGACAAGTTTTTTTCCTCTGTTTCTACCTTTTCATTTTTGTCTGTTCTGTTTCCCTTCCCTTTATAATTCCCGGGTTCGTCTTCACGCTTGCTACCACCAGTGAGCCCACCCCGGCCCAGCAGAACAGCACGGGACACTAATTCCGAAATACGGAACGTGCAGGTGAAGAACAGTGGGGGGGGGGGGGAGTGAAGTACTGAGCACCTCGGCCAGCACACGACCGGAGGCGCTGTCAGCCTGATGCCACCGCATTCCCACTGTGAAGCCCTCCTTTTTCACAGAAAGAAATGTAGAAGTGTATATCCAGACAGAAGAATGTTAAAGCGATGAGGGAGCCAGAGCAGCTGGGGACTGTTAACTTTAATCAAAGTCCAGCCAGGAGGGTTTTTTTTGTTTTGTTTTTTGTTTTTTTAAGCAATAGGAAGTAGATTGATTCTCTTTTACATTCTCTCTCTCTCTCTCACACACACACACACACACACACACACTCACTCACTCACTCATTCTTCTCTCTTCCATCCTTCTTTGTTTCCTCTTGCCAAGGCACAGAAACAAGCTGGCCGGAAAAACCCCAGTCCCCTTGAACAGCCTTTGGAACGCTGCAGTGTTCACCAGCAGTGCAAAACCACACTGCAGAGAATGACAAGCATGGTCGTGTGCAGTGGCCTCGGGGACAGAGGACCGTGTTTCCATTCCCTACGGCTGCCGTAACGGATCTCCACACACTTGGGGGCTTAACAACTCAACTCTCTCCTCTCACAGTTTGAGCAGCCAGAAGTCTGAAATCAACTCCAGTTGGCTGAAATCAAGATGCTGGCAGGGCTGTGCTCCCTCCGGAGGCTCTGACCAGAAAATCCATTTCCTTGCCTTTTTCAGCTTCTAGTGACCACCTGTATTCCTTGGCTCGTGGCCCCTTCCTCCACCTTCGGAGCACATCACTCCAGTCCGCTTCAACCAGCCCACCACCTTCTCCTCTCAGTCATTTAATATCCCTCTCCCTCCCTCTTACGAGGACACTCTGATCAAGCTTAGAGCCCACCCAGATGGCCCTGGATAATCTCCCCATCTCAAGATCTTCCATTTAATCATATCTGCAAAGCACCTTTTGCCATATAAGGTAACAGGCAAGTTCCAGGGATTAGGACGTGGATCTCTCCGGGGGCCACTATCCAACCTACCACAGGGTACCGGTGTCTAGCTGGGCTCCTGGAGAAAGTCTTCCTCTCACTTATCCTCTAAGTTATAGAAGTGAGACTTGAGAAAAGAGGGCAAAGATGTTTCCTAAATATCAAACTAGAGAAATCTTGTGTATGATTCCTCCTGTCCTGTCACAGATTTACCTTTCCCATTGTTTTGTCTATTAAGCCATCTGGTTTGTATTCCGTGAACCCCATGAGTGTCCCATTGCTTCCCGTGCCCGGGCACAGCTCCTGTTCCATTACCCTCCGTGTTATGAGAAATCATCCACCTGTTACACAGAAACCCAATTTCCAACCAACACTGGGCCTCAGAACCACACATATCCGTGTGCGCCAAAGGTCCAGTGACGGCCTGTTACCGCATCTCAGGTCAAGCGTGCAGAAGGAAGAGAGCTTTGCCAGAACTCACCAAACCTCTTGTAACCGAAGGACTGCACCTCCTCCTCCTCGGCAAAGTCGTCTGCAGGAGAAGAAAAGACACCGTGTTAACCCTGGCGAGGCCCAGCAGTACGGGTCCGAGAGGGGTTCAACGGCTGCAATCTCCACCTGCTCCATCCTCCCCCTGCCCACATGTGTCCTTCCGTTCCTGGAACATGCCACACTTGCTGGGAAAGACCACAGGGTCCCCACACTGGCTGTTCCCTCTGGCTGCAATGCTCTTCCTCCCATTCTTGAGGAGACTCCTTCTAATTCAGGTCTCAGCTGAAGTGTGACATCACTGAGATGTCTTTCTGGACCACGACCTGGCCATCCCTGTCACACCACCCTATTTTCATATTACTCTCTGCTGCCATCCTTATTCGTGTGTGTGTGTGTGTGTGTGTGGTGTGATCGTGCATTCTGTGAGCACACACATTTTCTGTTTTGTTTCATGAATGAGTCCCCTGTGCCTAGAATGGTGCCTGCCACAAAGCAGGGGCGAAATAAATTTTGTTGAATGATGACTGGCTAACCAGCTGTCCAAAGGGTTCTATTATCTTCACATAGCTGAGCCTAAACCTCTCCCGCTCAGATGCCAGGCTCCAGGGTCATGTCTTCCCCTAAATGGGGTATCACAGGAGCCCAGCACGACTTCTACGGTGACAACCAAATCCTTCCCCACTCCCATTCCATTGGATAACTGGGACCAACAGATGGTTTCCCAGTAAATACATTTCAAAAAACAGCCTTATTCTGGAAATTCCTAAATGTAGGCCATTCTGGAAACAACAAAAAAATAGGTCAGCAAAGCTTTCCACCAAAAGGTCTGAATCCACCCCCTTCCCCCAAGACAAAGGCAATGTGATTTTTTATCACATTGATAAAGAACCTATTTTACAGTTCTGCCAGGTGTGGGTCTGGTGATTTCTCATGCAACTTCTGATGACACGTAAAGGTGTCGAGACTAGGCCTTTCCAGGGAGCCCAAATCAATTATCCTTGAGCTGGCCACCATGACGCACCAGTGCTCAGCTCTCTTCTGCATGTGACTCAGTTCAAAAGCATTTATCTGGCACACACTATGGACCAGACACTGCCAGGCAGTGGGGCTTCAGAAATGAGCGAGACGTGGTCCCTTCCCTCAAGAAGCTGACAGGCTTTCAAGGGGGGAAAATAAATCTCTGTGATCATCTTTTTCAGACCCCAAATGGGATGCAGGACCTGGATCTATCTGAACCTTGAAATGTCATAGAAAAACCCAAGAGGTATGACGTCTCTAATACAATGCGGTGGACGTTGGCGCACTAGCGTGTTATGAAATGCTATGAATACACTAGTGAGAGAGCAATTACTTCCAGCAGAGAAAGAAGTATGATATCTCTGTATTTTATCATTGTTTCCTTATCCAGAGAACAGGGAAGAGATCTTGGTTGGAATCTAGAAGGCCAGGTCTTCATAATTAAAGCAGTCTTATGTCAAAGATTGGTGTTTTAGTTCTTCCTACATGGAAGAACATGTTTACAACCCAGAGAATAGCACCTTTCTCAGTCACTCGGTGACTGGTTATTTCCACAAATACACATTAAGCTCTTCTGGGCCAGCTTTACTAAGTAATCTCATCATATTAACGGCTGAGAAGCTTGGTCTAGTCTCAATTAATGAGAAACGCTTATCTGGGGCTTCTGCTTAGAAATCCATGCATTTATTTATTCATTCATTCAATAAATACATGCTTATATCCTAGTGGAGTTGATGAAACAGGAACACGGGTAATGATGCCACCGAGATGTCAGCCTTCCCTGCCAGCTCCAGCCCCTCATCCGCCACACCATACCTGCAGAAGGCTCTCCTCACACATGGACATTGTGAACCAAGGAGGCATCACTGAGGATCTCACAGTGGAAACAAAAGAGTGATTTAAGCTGCACCCCTGATAGCAAACAGCTTAAAATTTCCCGTTAGACATTTCTGTTCTCCCCCAAAGCTTCTTTTCAGCAGGCCTACCATTAGTTTGTTTGTTTGTTTTCTTTTTCCTCTCTGATCTTTTTCCCATGCAGCATTTAGTCTGACTGACTCCTGTCTCCTTCCTGAATTTTCCCTGGGAACTTTAAATGTCTCATATTTTTGTTATTAAATCAATTCAGCTCTGTCTCCAAATTAACATACTCAAACCCATTAGGGGTTCAAGAAAACAAAGGCCTTCCAGGTGACCTCTAATAAGTCTCGAGGATCTCCTGGTTCTTGTCTTAAGCCTCATGCCAAAAGGATCAGGAACTCTTATAATGCCTACTAAAACAATACAAAGTTTTGTCTCGTCCAACTCGACAACTAGAAAATCAAGAGCTCTGAGGGGTACAAGTAAAGTATCACAGATCACATCGCACTCGGATGATAAGGGAAGGTCTCACAGAGAAGTATGTTAAATGAGTCTTCTTAATGTTTTTCCTTTGGAGGGAAGAAGAGAATTGGGAAACACGGCATACTATATCCCTTTCTTGGCAAGTCATAGTGGTTTCTCAACTATGAGAGATCTGAGAAGTGCTAATAGAAAGAGACAAAAACTTGTTTAACTTTGTTTTACTCGATGTTTTCAACAGTTGACCTTGAGGGCTTGAGGACGACAAATAAGCCTGAAGTGACGTGCAGTGTTGTATTATGTTCTCAAAACCTTTTCCTCACACCGAGACCCAAGCTAAGTGCATCCCAGACTGTCTTTATGGTACTGAAGGCCTGTGGATGTGACAAGCTCAGTGAGTTCACGTGGAGGGGCTCCAATCAACCTGAGGACCAAGTATGTGACGCCCTATGGTTGGAATTTACCTCTCCTTCCCTACACTCCCTTTGTGTCCATCTGACAGCACCTTCCTCCGTCTGCCCCATATTCCAGTTCCTGGTTTTCATGCCGCCAGACAGAACGCCATTTGAAAACAGGAAACTTGCCGTGTTGTACACTCAGCAGCCAGTACATTTACGGCATGTCGTAGATACTCAATAGTTGCCGGAAATTAAGTAGATTAGAGTTATACCTGTGTCTATCTCTACTACCAGCTCATGAATTCCTGAAGGAAAGAGTTAATCTTTTTCTTTTTGAATAGCCACCATGTGTGGGGAAAATAAGAGAACTAATATTTAGTTAATACCTCCCATATGTCAGGTACTTTCCCTTCATTATGCTTCTGCTTTACAGATGAGAAAACTAAGGCTCCGGACAGGTACCTAACCCGACCCCAGGTCTCACAGCTTATGAGTAGACAGACCAAGACTAAGACGCAGATCTGGGGGGCCCCTGAGTTCCACACCAAGACGGTCACTGACCCCACAGACCCAAGAAACCGAACCCTGTGCAAGCACTAGAAAAGCTAAGATGCAATGCTTTCCACCAAAGAATCCTGAAAAGGCTAAGGAATTTGGGGCACAGGTCAGTCGTGAAGGAGAACCAAGGTAGGGCTAAAAGAGGAGGACGGGATGAACCTATATTACAGAAGCAGTTGACTATAACCAAAAAGATAATAGATGTTGGCGAGGATGTGCAGAAATCAGAACCCTCATATGCTAGTGGTGGCAATGCAAAATGGTGCGGCCACTTTGGAAACGGTCTGACAGTTCTTCAAAAGGTGAAGCACAAAGACCCCATATGATGCGGCCATTCCACTCTAGGATACACCCAAGAGAAATGACAACACGTGTCCATACAAAAACTTGCACGTAAATGTTTGTAGTAGTATTAGTCATAACAGAGAAAAGTGGAAACAACCTGAATGCCCACAAAACGATGAATGGATAAATTAGCATAGAGCCATACAATGGAGTGTGACTCAGCTGTAAAAAGAAAGCACTGACACACACAACATGGATGACCTTGGAAACATCATGCTAAGTGAAAGAGGCCAGTCAAGACAGACTCCATTTATATGAAATGAAATGTCTACATGAGACAAATTCACAGAGGTGGAAAGCAGGTCAAAGGCTGCCTAGGGCTGGAGGTTTTAGGGTGAAAATGGGGAGTGAGTGCTAATGGGTATGGGATTTCTTTTTGGGATGACAAAAATGTTCTAAAATTTATTGTAATGATGGTTTCAAAACCTGTGACTATACCAAACCAAACCAAAAACCCCACTGACTTACACACTTTAAATAGTTTGGGTGGTATGTGGGCAGGGGGGAGGCAGCTCGACCTCCCAAGTCCCCCCACCAAGCTGGTAACTGGCCCTCCCTGACTACAGCAGAAGGTCTAAGGTTTATTATTCAGTGAAGTTAAAAACAAAAGGTCTCTTGTCTAGAGGACATCAGGAACAGCTGAGATGAGGGAACCACAGTAGAATCCGGGGAAAAGGTGAAAGTTTATACACTGAGTGTCCAGATGCGCAGTCCTCCTCTCCCACTCAGTCAGCCAGCCTGTACCCTTTAGGCCAAAGCCTGGAAGGCTCTTCCTGGGCAATCTGACCAGTTAAGATGAAAACAAAAGAATGATTCTGATTCTGGGAGGTCCCCGGTGGAACAGCCCAGCCAGTTCAGCTTAGAGTGACAGTCACAGTTCACAAATCCCACCAAACAGACAGGTTCTAATTAACCTTTATAATATCCTGCTCCTACGGACGAGAAGACACCAGACACCTGACACAGCCTCTAACATGAAAAGACAAAGATGAAAATAAAGAAACCAGATAAAGAAATTTGGAGGAAATACATATGACGTGACCTGATAAAAATTTCACAAAAAAATTCAACCATTAATATCCTTAGAGAGGTAAGAGAAGATAATGAATCCACAAAACTAGAACAGAATGCTATAATGAAGAAAGAACCGTAGAGAAAAAGAAAAAGCTCTCCGAAATTAAAAGTATGATCACAAAAATAAAAACTTAATAGCAGAGTTGGGAAACAGAGCTGACACAGTCCGAACGTAGGGAGAAAAAAGCAAGTAAATAGAAAAGAGCAAAGGCAAAAAAAATTTTAGAAAATTAATTCAGTGGGTCCAATATTCAAATAACAGGTGTTTTGGGTAAAAGAACAGAGGTAGAGAACCATCAGAGGAAGAACTGAACAACATTTTTCAGTACTGAAGGACAGGAGTCTCCAGAGAGAAAGGGCCCATTACTTCCCAGCAAAAAGGAAAGAGATCTATTCCAAGGCACATCACTATAAAATTTCAGAAGACTGAGGACAAAAAGAAAATCCTAAAAGCTTCCAGATAGGGGGAAAGAAAAAAAGAAAAGGAAAAAAAAAAAAAAAAGATTACTTAAAAGAAAAAAAAAAAAGAATGGCCTCACTTCTCAACAGCAAAACTTAAAGAAAATAGATAAATGCCCTCAAAATTCTAAGGCTAAATTATTTCCTACACAGAAATCTCTCAAATGAATAAACAGGTAACACAAAGATCTCTTCAGACCTACAGATCCCCCAAAAATATACCTCTCATGCACACTTTCTTCAAGACATTATTAGAGAATGCATTCCACTAAAATAAGGAACAAACCCAGAAAGACGTGTGTGTGTGTATCTGTGTGCACACACGCTACACACCCTCATCGAACCCTAACCCTGAGTAGGTCAGAAGGCTCTGCGGAAGACTTCTTCAAAAAGATAGAAATGAAAGAATATCTACTATAGGAGAACACAGGCGTAGAAATCCAGGAAAGTGTAAGAGACTCTGGGTGATGGTGTATACATACGCAGGAAGCTAAGCAAATAAAATAAGAGGATTATTAACTCCAGAGGAAGAGAAGTCATGCAAGAAATAGGAGCCGGCTGTGAATAGCATTTATACCATTGTAGTCATATGAACTCTGAATATTGCTTTAATCAAGATTGTGATGCAACTACATTGGGATGATGGAGGGCAACGGAAGGCGTCCATGAGGGTGTTGGATGGAGATGAAGGGTGAAAGAACTAACTGCTTATCTGCTATAAAGGGAAGTCCATATATAATGCCTAAACTCAAAATAACGGTAGTAATGAGGAGGAGGAAGAGGAGGAGGAGTACATAAGCAGGTCACTTAAAGAAAAGGCATCGTGGCAGATGGTCTGCATAAAAGACGACCAAAAATTCTTTCCATCCCTCCACGTGCAAGTCCATTTCCACTCTCTTGAATCTGAGAGGGCCCTGTGACTTGCTTTGGCCGATGGAATTTGCCAGAAGTGGCAGTGGGTGACCTCAGAAACCAGGCCTTGGATGCCTTTCATCTTCTGTTTTCACCCTCCTGGCAGCCAGCTACCATGTGCAATGTCCGACTACCGTGCTGGACTGGGGGCCCCCTGGAAGAGAAGATAAGGTCTCTGGAGGATGGGAGACGATGAAGGGAAGGAAGCCATTCTAGCCACCCTGCTGATGCCCAGCCGTGGGGGTGAGGCCATCCAGCCTGGCCAACACCTCAGGAAGCAGAGGCCAGGCCGAACTGCAGAATTTTGAACAAATAACCAACTGTTGTTTTAAGCCGCAGGGTTTGGGGATGGTTTGTTAGGCATCAGTAGATAACCACAAGAAAAGTAAATGCCAAAAGAAAATGCTAAAAATGTTCTGAAGAGGCTGCCTCTGGGGACTGGAAAATGATGAAACGAAGGTGGGCTGGGCAGGAAACTGCCGTTTTTCATAATAAATTTCATTCACAATAAATATTAGTTGACTCTTTGAACTATGTACATCTCTGACTTTGATTTAAAAAAAAAAAAGCAAACAAGAGAACGTGAGAAGATAAAAGGCAGGTAGACAAAAATGAAAGTGCTCAGGTCCTACAGATGCTGATGACCAGAAAAGGTCTAGAGGTCCAAGGTCCACCCTGCTTCAAAGAGCCAGGGTGAAGAGTTCAACCTGAAGCAACAGGATCCACAGTCTGGACTTGCAGCCTTCAATCCCTGGCACAACACAGGTTCTGATGCATGCCAGATTGAACAGAAAAGCTCAGGCTTTTTTAGGAGCCAGGCTGAAGGACTGTGGACAGAGGCTGGGCTGAACCCAGACTTCTTTTCCAAGCCGGGTTCAGGGATCCTGTCCACATGTATGTATCCATCACCTACTCTGTGCTCCTTCTATCTCAAGTAATATATTATAATTAATATATTATAATTAATTACAAATGATAGACCAACATTGAGTTTAAGAGACAAAGTTTGAGAAAACTTCAATTTTCTCTCACCTCCCACACTGAGATGTCATACTTCAAGGTTGTGGGGTGTCCGGATGCACCATTTGCCTCTTCAATTACAATTAGAATAATGCAATCTGAAATATAAACTCTAATTCAGGATAATGAATCAGGTTGCATTGTCCCTCCAAAGGAAAATATCCCCGACTTCAGGCAGGTTGCCCTCTCCTCCCATGTCCTCTGGCAACATTTATCTGAATCTCAAATAGGGCACTTTTCACATTTTACCTTAGATTACAGTTGTTTATGCAGAAGCCTTAAGCTGCCCATCAGACTGCAAGCTCCTTGAGGACAGGCTATATACATACTAGGTATTTGAATATGTCTCAATAATATACTAAATGAGCCCTCCTTACATACTGCATGGTGCCCTGGGTGTTATACGCAAATACTGAATCATGGAACACTGCATCAAAAACTGGGGATGTACTGTATGGTGACTAATATAACAAAATAAAAATTATTTAAAAAAACAATAATATACTAAATGAATATTTGAATATACTTCATATAAAGAATATTAGAATATATTTAAATAATATGTTAAATACTGAATAAGTGAAAGCTAGTTAGGATTTGGTGGCCCAAATAAATAATAAATAAAATATGACAGCTTAATGGGAAATCAACACTAGCAGTGAAATAGACATGATCTCATACAGTTCTTAAAAAAATATGTATACATACCTCTGTCCTAATACTTCCTTAGAGACACATTTGTTTTATGTTTTGATTCTTGGATGTCATATTTGCACTGGATAAAACTGGACACTGGATTTGAGATACAAATCTTTAAAATATTATGTCATTATCAGTAGGCACCTAAACAATGGTGCTCCACGAAATTAGTGCTCGTGGGCAAATCAAATGTATTTACAAATACTAAATCAACTTTCTATCACTTTCATACATGAGGAAATTGTATGATTTCACTAAAGTTACAAACTCACTATAAACATGGTCCCTGAAATTTCAGTAGGGCTGTTTTTTGGGGTTTTTTTGTTTTTCCTGACATTACGATAATGACAAGAACGCAAGAGAGAGCAGCTGGAGGTGGACCAACATGAACACTGTTCCTATAGAGAGCCCAGCTCCCTCCTACCCCTGAGGTCAGTTTTAACACATTCGTAATTTGAAAATTACTTTCCTTTCAAAACTGAACTCTATTCTTCATGGTATAAACTGTATCACTTGATTAACTTAAATGGTTCATAACTGGCAATTATATTACTGCCTGGAGGAAGCAGCAGGTTACAATTACACAGTATTACAATAACTAAAATGTCTTGAGTTTTCCTTACCTATTAGACACCATTCTAAACAACTGATCTATACTAACCTATTTTATCCTCCAAACAAACAAAAATGGCATTGGCTAGATGCCATTACTATTCCCCCTTTGACAGATAAGGAAACCAGGCCCCCCAGGGGAGGTTAGGTAATTTGCATGTGGCCACCAGGCCCTCAGCTTTCACAGCCCACACTTCTTGCCACCACACTAAAATTCTCAGGTTCAATGCCTGGGATCACTGTGTATGATTACATTTTATGAAACGTTACATTTTACAGTATGTATTCTCAATTATAAGGGTGGACTATTTGCCTGTGAATAATAAGTTGTTATATAAATATCAGCTACTTTCCTAATGTTTCTATTTGGTAAGGAAGTGACTTAGGCCCAAAGAAGTGCAACTACTTCCACAAAAGCCAAGGACAAGTGAGGCAGAATGTCACATGTCCAACCTCTCAAGCTAGTGACTTACCACCTCCTGTGATACTAAGTTGTAATCCCAAACCATTCAGGAAGCATAAAGGAGTCATATTTAATATATCCAAGTCCAATAAATTTCTCCCAGGTGGAAAAACACATTTCCTTTCTATTCTAAAGAGTACTGATTGAATACACATGATAAATTCAGGGGTTAGCTCTCTGGCATCTTAACTTGGGACTACTAATTTCTGTTTACATTGGCTTTCACTGCCATATAATTACAAAGGTCCTGTAAGCCATCAGCAAGACCTTCTCAAGGTACTATATTGCTTTGAGCTCTTCAAAGATCATTCACTTAAACAGAAATCAAATCACTGCTTGATTGAAAGTTACCTCCCTCAAGCTTTGTTGGTGTGGTTAGAAACTGTGTTGTCAGCACTGAAGAATGAAATACTTTCTGTGAAGAATGTCTATCCTTCCCTATCCCTTGCTCAAAATGTTTATTACTGCCTCCACTACTATAGTTGGTTATTTTTTTTAACTGCTCACCTACTGGTGGTTACAGTCTACTCTTGAAAACGGCACTTCTTACAATGTCCCATTGTCTTATGGCAAACCTGTCAGGAAGACTGTAGTATAGAGACCGTTTTCAGAGTTGCTGGCTTCAGTGGGCCATCCACATTCATGCAATCAGTCATAAGCAAAATCTCCCAAAGACAAACTCTCCACACTGCAATGACCCTGGAATCCACTTTATCTTTGCAAGACCTTCTGTCTAGAGAGGATCCTCTGGTGGCTGGCTGAACCTTCGATGCCAGGTTATTCCAGGTCTGAGTCCAGATGACAGGGCCCTCTTTACACGGCTCACTTAGTATCTAGTGGAATGCAGCACACAGTAGGTACTTAACAAAGATGTGTTGATTGAGTGGAGTATTAGGGTTTGGCTAGGAGGGAGTCTAAGCTAGAGGTGTAACATGTGGATTCTGGAGTCAGACTGAGTCTGAATACCAGTTTTGCCACTGACTAGCTGGATTCCCTTACAGGTAAACCATACCTCTTTGACCCTAAGTTTTCCTATCTGCAAATGGAGAAAATAAGAACACTTGGCTTGGCAGGTGTTCAATAAATGTTAGCTATTATTAGAGAGAAAAATAATAAGTGGGCCTACTAAGTGGCCATCAGTCACACCTAAGAAGTTGTTTGTGAGCATGGTTTATTTTACAACACAGGACCCTGTTCCCTGCCTCCAGGCCACAGAACTCTGGAAGCTGAAAGGGAGTGAGCCTGTGCCTTCGGAATGGCAGAAGATGGAGAATCAGCCTGGTAGAGCTGACCCCACGGTGGGGGTAGACTCTCTTCACAGATGATTACCTCGCAGACCTAGAATGTTGCCCCCCCCCCTGCAATCTGCCCTATTCTTCCCACGCTGATTCACCAGCTGAAGTTCCAAAGCACCACAGACCCACACGGCCAACAGTAAGGCTGCGCTCTGCCATTGTTCTGGGCTTCCTCTCCCAGGACCCCACCCCTCCTTCCCACCATGGGGACACATGTGTTGGATTTGCCCCCTGAGAGATTACTCACGTGCTGTGTTCACCCCAGGTGAAAAATGTCCTTCTATCACAAAATTTAAATATTTATTTTCCCACCTGAAAACATTTAACTTACTTTGGCAGCAGCTGCATCAGCTGTTTTAAAATACATTTTAATGAGAATAAGTGTGAATTCAGAAAATTAGGCACCGGGTTATGTTATAGCTTGAGAGCTATTATCATCTGCCAGGTTTTCCCTGTCACACCATTATCAGTGGATGAGCAGCATGGTTAAGGCGGCGGCGGCGGCGGCGGCGGCAGGGGGGGTCCTGGGCACAGTCTTGGGAAATTGCGGAGGAGACCACAGGAAAGATGTATACTTAGCAATAATTAAACCTCAGATCGAGAATGTTAAGCATCCCCAAACTAATGAAAAGTCAAAAGTATAATTAGATTGCGAATTTAACTTCCAAAGGAAGGGCAGCCCCAATTCCAATCAGTGAAGGGGAAAAGGCCTCATTTTGTTTCCAGTTCCTTTCAGAAAACATCATGCTATCAGTACACTCAGCCCTTACACACTTGTTTATGTATCCCAGTTAAGGACAAGAAATCTTCGAGACAGTGGTAAAGCAAGGAGTCCATGAGTCCAGAAAAACAACTGGCAGTAGACTGCTTACCAAAGCGTTTTTAAAGCATTATTGACAAAGGTATTTCAGAAATGTTTATACACAAGAGCACAGAAATAAGCAGCTGAACACTATGTTTTGATGACACCAACCTCCTCCCTGTGTTAAACCGGAACAGTGGTTTGGACCTCTGTGGTCCCATGTGCTGGTGGTTGTTTTTTACCATCTCTTAGGCAACAAGTGCTGCTGCTTTAAAACCTCACCAATATTCCCAACTTCCAGAACTAGAAATGTGATTTAATAACGACACACCTAACTCTGGAGGAGTCAGATTCCTTCAAAAAGAATGTGAATATTTATCCAAAACCATGAGATTTATGGTGCAGTACAGCTCATTGAAAATGAAATTAAAACCAACTTCGTGTTTTAATCAGTTTGGAAGACTTTAAGTATTGCAGCAACGAGGCAAGTAATTTTCTTCTGGAAAATATATAATGACGTCATTATTTTGGTGCTTGTGATTCCAGAAATGGAGGAAATACGAGAAAGACAAATGTTTGCTGAATGCAACAGATAGGTGGCGCTGTGGCTCACGGCAGATGCAGAATTACGCTCCAAAGCCAGGTTTAATACACAGGCCGTGTCCCAGATTGAAACATCAGAATGAGAAAGTCAATTGAGTACTAAGGAGAGCACGTATTGCATGGTGAACTGGGTGTTATACGCAAGTAATGAATCATGGAACTTTACATCAAAAACTAGGGATGTACTGTATGGTGACTAACCGAATATAATAAAAAATATTTTAAAAAATAATAATTTTTAAAAAGTCAAACCTTATAAAGATATCTGACTCATGGAGAAGCTAAATTTTTGCTTTGGCAAAAAAAAAACTTCTGTAACTTCTAAAATGTCCACTAATTTTCTACTTGTCTAAAGAAATGTTTTAAGTTAATACTTTAAGCATTTGCAAGAGCTTGTCATTGGCCTCTATCATTTAGGGAAATTAAATTCTAATGAAACGTTGGCTTTCTTAAGCATAATGAGTTAATAACTATGCAACATAATCACAAACCCAAGGAAAACTCTGGGTTGGTTACCTAACGACAAATCGCCAAAATAATTCCACTTGGTAAAGGTGGCTTTCCTCTTTGGCTAGAAATACACTCTGTGCTTGCCTTCAGAAGGCTTGTGTCCAATTTCTTGGACCCACCCCTTTCCTGGCTGCTGCACCAACTGTGGGTTACTTGGCTACTTAGCTGTCTGAGACTTACTTTTCTTCTGGTCTACACCAGAAGTTATCATACTTGGTGTCCTCTTTCCAAGCAACACAGGGAAACTGGCAAAGCTTGCCTTCAGTGCCTACCACATTCCTGGTTGCCAATTCCTGTTTGTTCTAGACTCAGCTTCCACATCTATAATGTAGGGGTTAAAATACCGACCTCATCATGTCGTTGTGAGGATTAATTGATAGGGTGCTTTGTAGAGGGTATAGCACAGTGACTGGCACTTAGTAGATACCATAAAATTATTACTGTCCCCTTCCTTCCCCATTTCACTAAATAAATGAATGTAAATTATATGGCAATAGTTGGTAAACAAATTTCTCACAGAATATTTCCTTTTAAAAGAGGCCTTCAAAGTGAGTAGTCTACCCTGGGATTCACCAGTCCCTTCTTACCCCTCCCCCACTGGGACAGAAGGTATGTGGGGCCTTTAGGCAGTGCCTGGATCTCAGAGGGTAAGCAATGAGCCTTCTCCAGGGGGTCTGCAAGCTGGTCCAGAATGCAGAGTAAATCTCACAAATACACATTTAGGACTTTCAGGCGTGTCTTCCGTGGCAGATTTTTTAATATCACTGAAAAATACCCAAATTGCAATAATGGTCATTTACCAAGTCAAAAAGCATAACAAGATTTTCAGGGCTCAGGAACGCACACAGGAGCTGATGTAGTGAGCAGTTAGCTTATCTTTTCCAACAGTTCAAAAACTACTGGCCTCAGTGACCAGCAATGAGAAGGTTAACTTCTGGCAAAAGCCCCAAAGAAACGTGTAGCCTGTGAACTCTTTCCTTGCTGAGAGGATCCTTTAATCAGTGCTAGCCAAGGAAAGTGAGTGTTTCCTAAAATGTAAATGAGAGAAGAGAAACTGAGTGGAAAAAGAAGGAACACACACGACTGCGTTTCGAAATTCCCTAGCCAGAAAAGTATATCCTATCTTTCGTTTCTCTTCTGGGGCGGGTTACTTTTCATCTGGAATACAGTCCCTGCCCTTCCTAAAGTCTCCTGATGAGAAAACTAATACCTTGGAAAGGCAGCTCATTGGTAGGACATTATCGCAGGGATAGTTCAGCGAGGACTTCCTTTCAGAGAAACCTAGAGGCAAAAGTTACTTTCCAAGCGTGTGGGGCTCCCCGGGCACCTCGCTCGGACAGCAGCCCTGCAAGTCAAAGCGATCGCATGGCATGGTCGCTGGCGGCTGGAAATGTGGTCACCGCGGTCGGATGGCATTTCGCACCCAGCCCCCTCACTCAGGCCCCGCCTGGCCCGCGCGCGGGGTCTGAAATGTGTTATCCTAGCACAAGACTAGAAACTCGAGTCTTGTGTAAACACCACGCCAGCCCACCCCCAAACGACTCCCTTTGATGTCTCTGTTGTAATTATTTATCTCACATGTAAATCAGAAATACATGTAAATCAGAATTCTGCTGACCAATCTCCATGTTTCCAATAAATAGAAGGCTGCCCCGCAAAGCCCTTCTCCTTGTGATTCCGTTTAAAGGCACGATAACATCTGACACTTCCCTAAACCCGCCTGCAGAGGACACTGCCCCGGAGACGACCAACAGGATGATTTGTGTCACCTCTGAACACACGTGGGCACACCAACTCCACAGGCGGGCACGTGGAAGGGACGCGAAACGGAGAGCAGTTATTTTCCAATCGGTGGGTCTGATGGAGAAAGATGCCAAACGCACTTTTCCGAGCCAGCTGAACTTCGCGGGCACCTAATCATTGCCAGATGTGGGGAGGACGCACCGAGAACATCCCCGAGTCCCGGAGGGAACACCCGGCCGGCAGCACGTCGACTTCTTGGATGGGGAAACGGCACCAGCCGGGAGAAGAGGACCTCGAACGGAGTGTGGAGCGCCGTAGAGCGGAAAACCGACTGTGGGGAATGAGGATGCCTCCACTCTCCTCGGCATGTTTTTTCAATTAAAAAGTTGGGAACTGGAATCCGTAAACAACGACTTAGGGCTCCAAACTACTTTGCAGAGGTGGGGAGGGGATTACTTGCACGCTCCAAAACCCCGAACATCTAGGTCTCCTGCGGTGCCCAAGTCCGGGACAGAGGAGCTCCCCACGCGTGCACGCACGTACCCTGCGCCGCGTCTCCTCTGGCCCTCCGCGCGGAGAAAGTTCGCGCAGGCTTGCACGTCCTCCCCCTCCCGCGCACCCCGAAGCCCGCCCTGCCGGCCCGGAGCCCCGCGCAGCCCGCCGCCGCCCTACCTTTCATGGTGACCGAGAAGACGCACCGCCAGCCAGGGGGCGACGCACCGCCAGCCAGGGGGCTCCGCGCCGCCGAGAAAGTTCGCGCTGAACAGCTGGTCACTGCGCGCCCATGGCAGCCGCGCCGCGCGTCGGCCGTCTGCGCTCAAGCCCTCTCTCGCCGCCTCCGCCGCCCGCCCGCGCTCCCCGCTCGGCGCTCTGTGCCGCGGGGCTGCCGCGCGCGCCGCTCACCCCGGGCGGGAGGCGCCGCTCCCGCCAGCGCCCCTCCCCCTGGCCCGCCGGGGCGCGCGGGCCGCCGCGCCCACGCCCCCTCGCGCCCTCCCGCGCCCGCCCCGCCCTCGGGCCCGCGCTCGCCCCTGCCCAGTCGCTCTCTCGCTCAGCCTCTCCTCTGCGCGATTCCTCGCCCGGGGGCTCCCCTTGCTTCGGCGGACCGGTGGTGGAACGAAGTCGGAAGAAAGTGTTTCCCGGGCGGTCAAATGTTCACCCTTGGTGGGCGCGAAAGGTGCTGTTGCTGGGCTTGTTTCTAGACCCCAAACTATCTACAGCGTGGGGTGAAAGAGTTGGGGAGAAACAGTGTCACGGGGGTGGCGTAGTAAGCTTGCCCCTTCCCCCAAACGTCTCTGGGGGTATGGAGGGTTAGAAGATTAAACCAAAGCGAGAACGTCCTCGGGATTCAAAGTTTCCAGGTGCGCTTGTTGACGCCCGAAGGAAAAACCCAGCACAGGCAAGCTCGCTCACTGTCACCTAGGGAGAGCTGTTGCTAAATCCGAAATCACCATTAGATGCTCTCCCTACAGAACCCAGAGCAGGTTTACAACTTTTGGACCTCCAAAAAAGACAAAGATAAAAAAAAAAAAAATCCACTATACTCCCTTTGGTTGGAAGAAGTCACCCTTCTACCCACCACCCCTGAAATTGATCGGAAATTGATCACGTTGAAGGAGGCTGGGCTATTGAGTGGCCTCTTAGGAAGTTCCTTTCATTGCGGCCGATCATGTTGTCCCAGTGTGGGGTTTTGGGGGTTTTTTTCCTTTTAGAAAACCCTAATCAGACCCATTTGATGCTTTACTGCTTTAAAACATAAACTAAGTGGTGAGTGGAGCTGTGGAAAGGGAGGTGCAGAGCGACTTCTTCCACAACGATGAAATGAAAAATTACCATGTGCTTACTAGCACCGAAAGCAATACAATTCTGCCTGGGCGGTGGTTGCAGCTTTTCAGATTTCCTCTCCTGAGGATTTGGTAGCATGGTGTAAACAACCCATTGATTCATTCTAAACAGGGAACTCTGCTCTAGAAAAAGGTAATGCCCAGAAAGGAATACATTCTAAAATATTTTAGACTCTCCATTCCAGAAGCCTTTTTCTTTTGAACATCAGGGAGAAACTTCTACATGACTAGCAAAGAAAAAGACCAAAAAACAGCACTTTTTATTTCACTTTAGGGGTTGATTAAACTACAGGGGCCCTGGGGACTTGCTCCAGCTCTCACCAAGTTACCTGCCTTGTCTTGCAGGGCAAATGAGGATTGCTAAAGGGAGCCCAGATGATGGATTTTCAGCTCAGAATTTACTGATCGATGCTGGGGTAGAGTAAATCCATCAGTTAGTTTGTGTAATAATTTCCCCAACTGAAAAATGGAGAAGATTTTGTCTCCAATATTTGAGTTAAAAAATCATTTTAAAAACATAAGTTATAGCTATCATACCAAAAACACAGTCAGTAAAAGAAATTATAGATAAATTGGATTTCATTAAAATTTAAAACTTGTGCATCAAAGGACATTATCAACAGTGTGAAAAGAGGACTCACAGAATGGGAGAAAATATTTGTAAATCATATATCTTGTAAGGGATTAATATCCAGAATATATAAAGAATACCTACAACTCAACAACAAAAAACCCAGTTCAAAAATGGGCAAAGAACTGAAATAGACATTCTCTGAAGAGTTACAAATGGCCAATAAGCACACGGAAAGATGTTCAACATCTTTAATCACTAGGGAAATGCAAGTCAAAACTACAATGAGACACCATTTCATACCAATTAAGATGACTATTATAAAAAATAAAAACGTTTTTTGAAAAGCAGAAAGCAACAAGTGTTGGCAAAGATGTGAAGAATCAGAACCTTGAGCACTGATAGTAGGAATGAAAAATGATGCAACCACTATGGAAAACAACATGGTGCTTTCTCAAAAAAATGAAACATAGAATTATCATATAATCTGGGGCGCCTGGGTGGCACAGCGGTTAAGCGTCTGCCTTCGGCTCAGGGCGTGATCCCAGCGTTACGGGATCGAGCCCCACATTAGGCTCCTCCGCTATGAGCCTGCTTCTTCCTCTCCCACTCCCCCTGCTTGTGTTCCCTCTCTCGCTGGCTGTCTCTGTCAAATAAATAAATAAAATCTTTAAAAAAAATTATCATATAAGCTAATAATACTACTTCTGGATATATGCCCCAAAGAACCCGTAGCAGGGATTCAAAATAGATATTTGTACACCCATGTTCATAACAGCATTATTCACAATGGCCAAAAGGTAGAAGCAATCAAAATGTCTATCAGTGGATGAATGGATAAACAAAATGTGGTATATACTAACAATGAAATATTATTCGGCCCTAAAAAAGGAAGGAAATTCTGACACATGCTTCAGCATGAATGAACCTGAGGGCAATATGCTGAGTGAAAAAAGCCACCACAAAAAGACAACTACTGTATGATTCCACTTATATGAGTTGCCTAGAGTAGTCAAATTCATAAAGACAGGAAATAGAACGGTGGTTGCCAGGGGTAGGGGGGAAGAGAGAACGGGGAGTTAGCGTTTAATTGTTACAGAGTTTCAGGTTTGCAAGGTGAGGAGTTCAGGAGATGGATAGTGGTAATTGATGGGTGACAATGTGAACGCACTTAACACCACTGGCCTGCACACTTAACAACGGTTAGGATGGCAAGTTTTATGTGTGTTTTACCACACATTTTCTATTGTGTTAGAAAAATTTCTAACAAAAAAATTATGAGGTCAAAAAAATTCCCACAAAACCCTAAACCTATGACGTTTGTTATAATGAACCAAATTTGCAGACCTGTGATGAAAAAGCAGGCTTGGCAATTCTTTAGAGGACAGTGTTAAGGAGGGCTCCTGGATGATCACCTCCTTCAGCAGAGAATGGATGGAAGCCCTTGGGTACATCTCATAGGTCCCCTGCCTGCCACCTCCTCTGAGTCCCACTCTGGAGGGTTCACGGGATGAAGGTTGTGGACACATGCAGGTCATCAGCTGACCAAGATTCTTCTGGTCAAGATCTGTGAGAGAAATTGAACATTGAACTGGGGCTGGTGAGGAGAAGGGAAGGGTACAGGAGAGGAGGGAGGATGGTGTGGATGGGAAGTACTGAATCATACCGGTGAAGATGCTTTGAACTCCTTAGCAGAAATGGGCTACAGGGCCTCCAGGTCATGCTCAGGCCTCCCCACCTCCAGCAGCAGCAACTGTGCCCTGCATTCACATTATAAACCTGGAGAAGGTATCATATCATTTAACCTCAGCCCAGCCTTGTGCTAAGTATCTCCTTTTTACTAATGACAAAGCCCTATCACGCTTGCCTTCTCTCCTTCCCTTAGCCCTTCTCACCAAGTTCTGCTTCCATCTTCAGAACATACCTCACACATCTCCACTTCTTCCCATCTCCCAGGTGAAGACCACTATACCCACTGGAATTCAGCAAGAACCCTCCAGGTGACCTCCCCATGCCACCTGTTGCTTCTTCTCTGCTCCAGGCTCCAACACGCAGCAGCCAGAGAGGCAAGAAGGACAGAAGAGAGATGGGAAACTCTACAGTTTCCCCAGCTTAGTACCTTTAAAGAGTTTCCAGGCCATGATACGAGAATGGGGAACACAGGCTGAGCCCAATGGGCTCCTTGAGTGAAGGAGAAGCTGAGAGGATAGGGGGACCAAGGCAGGACAGAACACTGGAGGGGAAGGAGTAGCAGTCAATACGTGCTGGGATCACTCCAATATCTTGATGTCTGACCATCTCTATGTTTCCTCTCTGTTGGGCAGCCAGTACCTTCCAGCAACTGTCAGCACTACCACCACCTCCCATTTGCCCACTCATTTCTCTTCTCTCCTAATGCAGCCCCTTTGATTCCATTTCAGCCAACCTATTTAGTGTCTTCCCAAACATTATGTGCTTATTCCACCTCTGTAGATTTGAGCCTAGCATTCCACCTCCAAAAACATCTTCCTTTCTCCATTGTATCAGTACATTTCTTTGTGTCTGCTTCAAAAACACAACTCTCAGGGTGCCTGGGTGGCTCAGTCGTTAAGCGTCTGCCTTCGGCTCAGGGCATGATCCCAGGGTCCTGGGATGGAGCCCTGAGTCAGGCTCCCTGCTCTGCTGGGAGCCTGCTTCTTTCTCTCCCACTCCCCCTGCTTGTGTTCCCTCTCTTGCTGACTGTCTCTCTCTCTGTCAAATAAATAAATAATCTCTTTTTAAAAAATAAATAAATAAAAAATAAAAACACAACTCTCCATTTAGAAATGAGCCCCTTCATCCAGGAAGGAAGAGTTACATGATTACTAATAATTGGAACTGCAGAGAATGCAAATTAGGACAGTCCCCCATCCAGGAGTCTGGTAGGTGAGACAAGGCATCCCAGAAATGAGCCACAGTAAAGACAGAAAGCGGGAGATGGCTAATGCCATGAGAGATACAGACAAAAGGCCACAGAAGGAAAGAAGGTAGCAAGGAAGGCTGGGTGCTGAAGGTTAACTGAGATTCAAATGCGCATGAAAAATGCTCTCTCCCTCCAGACAAGTGGGTCGAACAATGACATCCAGGAACCACCTCTATCAGAATCACTCAAAGGGTTTTCACAAAGTGGAGATCGTTGGACTTCACCTCAGACTCCTACATCAGAATCTTTCAGGAACAGGCTTGTGGTCATTCCATTTTCTAGCACTCCCAGCTGAATTTTGTGCTCACCGAACTTGGACAATTATCACGGTAGATTATGAGCTTCTTTAGAGGAAGACCATGTCTTCTCCATCTTTGTTAACAACAGCTTCTAGCAGTTAACAATCAAGTGAAAGCCTGAATAAATGGAAAGGGGATTAGTAATGGAAGAAGATGCCCCAAAAGTGTAGAGCAGGGAAAGCAAAAATGTACGGAACATCCCTTAGGATAGCCTTCCATGGACAATACATGCTCTGAAAACCAAGCCATTGAGTATGACAGGACAATAAGCTTGTTTTTTGGGAAGAATATTGGCTTCTACAGTTTGGTCTTCTGAGTCACTTCATATTCTCTCCCCTACTTACAAAGAATAGACTTTGTTTTGCCAGACTAGACATTGTGCTGTTGAGCAAGTCCACTCAAATGTTAGGATCCCACAAGCAAACCAATGGTGCTCTGTGGACACCAGGTGCCCTGTCTCCATCCTCTGATGTGATTAGCCTTGAGATCTGCGTGAAAAGGTTTTTTTGGATAAAGAAATCGCTTTTCAGTCTTTAAAAGCTTAGGTTTCTGTCAGTGAGTGTTTCTGTTTCTCTGGTGTTTAAACAAATAGCATTTTGAAAGAGGGCTCTGACTGAGAGCTGCTCCCCCTGTTTGTCCAAAAAACCCACTATTTTATTCCATTGGATGTTTCACAGTTGAAAGGATCAGTCTGAAATTGTTCCTCGAGCCCACCACAAACCACTGTGATTCTCAGGATGGTACCGGAGCCTCTTTTTAAGTTCAGTGAAGAGGCAAGGGCCCAAGAGAACAGAAATGTGGCCCTTGCATCTCGGTTTGGAGACCAGGGTGCACCTGGAGGCAAACAGCAATTCCCTCATCGTGACCTGAGAACTACCAGGTGGAGGACCGGTAGCTCTGTTCCGACTCCAAAACGTCAGTGATTGCTCTCCCATCAGGCTTCGGACACATTACACCTGGACATTTCAGGTGTAAAAAAAATGTATGTAAATGTATGTAAAAAAAATAAGAGTTTATTTTTGCTTTTAATGCGTGTCTTTTGCAGTGACATAAATGAGAGGGATTTACTTTGGTTTCATGTGTCATTTGGTTTTGTCATTCATTTGCTCTGGACATGAAGGGTGTTGATGTGAGCAAAGCCACCCGCTGGTGACCAGTGGAATTGGACTCCAAGGCCTGTTCTGTGAGAGGTGTCTGTCTGATTGAGGGCAGACCTCTGACTTTTAGGTCTAAGGATTCTCACTGTAAAATGATGGATTTTAGACTAGGTCATTTTCAAGGCCCCTTTGGCCCAAAAACTCTAAAATGAAATACATATAAACACTATTGAATATAGAATAAACATGTAGAAAAAGTGAAAGTTGGAAATTCAGATGCATTTTGGATACCTATATTTGAGATATATAAATATATATATATATATAATCTTCAAAATATGTCTGAATTTCCAACGTTCACACTGATCAGATATAAATATATATAAATATATATATAAATCCGTGATCATATATAGGTATATACATATATGTACACACACACACATTTATAGCTGATCACTTTTTGAAATATTGGATTATCTCAGAGGTATATTTTTGTCCCTATATTCACACTGGCAGTCCCAGTGCATAGTCACCATTCAGTAAATGTTTGTTGAATGAATAAATGAATGAGTATTGAAATGCAACTGAAACAGATGCAAAAGCCAGAGGAGCTAATTTATCTGTACATCATTTTTTTTAAGATTTTATTTATTTATTTGACAGAGAGAGACAGGCAGCGAGAGAGGGAACACAAGCAGGGGGAGTAGGAGAGGAAGAAGCAGGCTTCCATCGGAGGAGCCTGACGTAGGGCTCGATCCCAGAACACCAGGATCACGCCCTGAGCCGAAGGCAGACGCTTAAAGACTGAGCCATCCAGGCGCCCCTATCTGTACATCAATTTTGATCTAATTTTTAAAGGGAGCCTCTTCTGGGGCACCTGGGTGGCTCAGTTGGTTGGGCGTCTGCCTTCGGCTCAGGTCATGATCTCAGGGTCCTGGGACTGAGCCCTGAGTCAGGCTCCCTACTCAGTGGGGAGTCTGCTTCTCCTTCTCCCTCTGCACCTCCCACTTGTGTACTCTTTCTTTCTCAAGAAATAAAAATCTTTAAAAAAAGTAAAAAACAAAAATAAAGTGAGCCCCTTCTTTAGAGTAATAGCAATAGCCATAGCTGACATTTATTGAGTGCTTTCCATGTTCTAGACCTTATGCTTAGCCCTTGATACACATAACTGTTTCTTTTTTTTTTATATAAAGATTTTATTTATTTATTTGACACAGAGAGACAGCCAGCGAGAGAGGGAACACAAGCAGGGGGAGTGGGAAAGAAAGAAGCAGGCTCCCAGTGGAAGAGCCTGATGTGGGGCTCGATCCCAGAACGCCGGGATCATGCCCTGAGCCAAAGGCAGACGCTTAACAACTGTGTCACCCAGGCGCCCCGCATAACTGTTTCTTATTTATCAGATTCAGAAAATACTTGACACTTTGGGGAAATCACTTAATTTGAATATCAGTTTCCTCCCATAAGAAGTGAAGACTATGTTTTCTGCAATATTTTGCGAGGAATTAGAGATAATGTTTTAAAATACCTCATATAGGGGCGCCTGGGTGGTTCAGTCAGTTAAGCATCTGACTCTTGATCTCAGCTCAGGTCATGATCTCAGGGTCATGAGATCAAGCCCTGTGTCCGACTCTGTACTGGGTGTGGAGCCTGCTTGGGATTCTCTCTCTCCTTCAAAATACATAAAACAAAATACTTTACATATTTCCTATCACTTAGTAGAAGCTCACTGAATTGTAGTAATTTTCCTCATAATTAATTAACTTATTTATTATCTTCTATTTTGGTTTTTAAGGTAAAACAGAAGACCAAATTGAACAAAGGCAAAACAATCAATTATTTTATATAAAATAACAATTTGGCTGCGTAGGAGAGAGCCTAGTAAAATTAATTTCCAATCTAAATGATGGAATATCTCTAAAGAGACAGTTTTATTTTTAAGAGCAAACAAGTACAAAAATAGTAGAAATCCTGAAGAGAACTACCTTAAGGGATAGATTAAATTGTTTATAATTCATATGTACATTGTTACTAAGTATGGTCTGCTCAAGATATTTGAACATAATTTGTTCTCTAAAGTAATTTAAACATTAACTTTGTGAATATTGTTTATACTATAATTTGATTAATAATAGTGAAAAGGTAAACTTACGTTAAGCTTTTGTCAAAATTGTTACAAATTCCAAATAAGTATATCGAGATTGGTGAGGTTTCACAGTCTGGTCTTGTTCCTATGTGGTATTATCTGTTGATATTACAGTCTTTCAAGATTGGCAAAATTTTATTTTATTCCTTCTTATAAATAACTAGCCATTTTCATTGCAGTTTTTGACTACACTACATTTTACACTACATTTTTTATTCAAGATTAAAATCCAATCATGCTTTCCATTTTAGTTATTTATATCTTTCATTGAAGCAATGCATTATACATTGAGCTTAAATTTTTCTTTATCTTGCATGTGCTTTCTCATCACATAAGAATAGTGCATATCAATATTCTAAAAGCTTTACGTAAAAAGAAAGAGCAGCAGAAGTGCAAATAACTTAATAGGATCTTTTATTTGCAAAGACTTTTTGCTGAATTGGAAAAGTGTTCTTTGTTGATTGCGCCTATGGTGTAGTGAATTCTCGGATCGGCCATCAAGTTGATTTGCTCTATAGCTGTTAAAAGTTGGGGACTTCCAATCACATACAATTGAAACATTTAGTATCCATATAGTAGAAGCTAAAGTCTAGAAGGGTTTCACAACTTTTCTAAGTCCAAGACAATGGAGACTTAATAAGGTTCCATTAAGATTCCTATTGAATGTGTTCAAAATAAGCACATCTCAAATTGACTATGATTTTCCAGTAACTGTAGTTTCACTGAATGGAAAAACTTAAGACAGAAAAGAAAGAATAGGAATTTTATAACTGCTGCAAGAACATGGGAATGTGGATAGCTTAAAGATAATTCTTATCTTTTACTTCATATCTTCTACGGAGAAAGTACAGCTCATGAAATCTTTATAAATTTTAATAAGATCCTAGAATCCTAGATGTTAATGTGCTATAAGGAAAATGCCCAGTCTGACCCCAGGGTCCAGGTCCCCGTCCAGATCATAGCTAATTCTGCTGGGGCTTCACAACTCTCTCAGTGTCCTTGGGCATGCTCCGGGAAGCCCATCTCCCCATTTCCCTAGCAGCTTCTCCTGACCTTCTCAAGGATCCTGCTTGACACCCACCTTCTTATTCTCAGCAGCTGACCTCATCTCCTCCACAGAAAATCAGAGGTTATCTAGCAGGAATCCCGTCAAGTTCCTGTACTCTCCCCTACTCCTACCCCTTTACAACTTATCTTTCCTAGCACCTGGCCTCACACTTCCCCTAATTGTCACAGGAAGAGGCATCTTATCTGGTGTGCAGGGCTCCGCTCCCCTCCCAGCTGTGTTCTCAAACCCCACCTCTCCCTGCTCTCATGCCCTATCCTCATCTATTATTTCTCTCTCTCTCTCTCCATGTAGATTCTTCTTTTACTTCCTAAACTCTTCTCTTCCTCAGAGCCAAGCTCCTGAAGTCATCTACACCTGCAGTGTCCACTTCCAGGACCTGTTCCCTCTTCAAACAGTGGCCACGTGTCTGCAGCCACACGGTGGCGCTGGCCCTGCGATCACAAAGGTCATTCGAGCCATTCAAACGGCTAACTCCAGCGGGCACTTTGCACGCCATCCTTTTTTTTTTTTAATGATTTTTTATTATATTATGTTAGTCACCATACAGTACATCCCCGGTTTCCGATGTAAGGCTCGATGATTCATTAGTTGCATATAACACCCAGTGCACCATGCAATACGTTTGCACGCCATCCTTGATTCATTTAACTTGTCTTCTGTTGACACCCAACTTTCCTTTCCCTCTGATAAGTGTCGACAGGTCTCTGCTTCTCTTACTAAGTCTACTTTACCCTTGGTCTTCAATGTGGCTCCTCTTTACCTACCTTGCTTCAAAATAAGGATGTTCCTAAGGATCTTGCCATCTGTTCTGCCTTCAAGACTTCAACAACTGTTTGTTTCTGATGACCTCTGTTTCCTGCCTGGACTATTCTGAGTTCCAGACACAAATGTCCAATTGCTTACCAGATATTTCAAAACCTTTTCGTTTCATGTAGAGTTCCAAATTTACTGGCATGAAATTCATTGTAGTTGCTTGTACAATTTTCTTTTCTTTTTTTTTTTAAGATTTTATTTATTTGCGAGAGAGAGAGTGAGCAGGGGAAGGGCAGAGGGAGAGGGAGAAGCAGGATCCCCGCTGAGCAAGAGCCTGCTGTGGGTTTTGATCCCAAGACCCTGGGATCATGATCTGAGCTGAAGGCAGATGCCGAGCCACCCAGGCGCCCCACTTGTACAGTTTTCTAAAAACATCCCTGGAATAGGATTCTATGTTCACACCTGTACTGTGGCCTCATGGTGCGTGGAGTATACTTCTCTGCCTCTTGACTTCGGACTTGTCCACTTTGGCCATGTTTGAAGTAACTTGAAATATACCTATGCCCTTGGGCTTGTCCTCCCTCTCTCCGATGATCTGATATGAGAGGAACATGACCCAGATATCTGTTGTCCCTCAGCCTGGACCCCCAGATGGGAAACGTGAAGCCAACCACATGCCCTAGCACAAGACCTGAAGAGTCAATAAGACTTGACTCTGGACATACAGCCTAGGGGGACTGCATGGAGCCTTCTGAAATTTATTACACAGGTGGCAATAAGCACAGAGAAGATGAAAACAAACCAAACTTTCCCATTCAAAATAAGCCTGTAAATCAATATTCTCAAAATACGTGAAGAAAACCAATGTAATAAAGTATAAGGTGTTACCAGCTATTACCACAGCAATGTTATACAACAAAACTCAGTAGCTTAGGGGCACCTGGGTGGCACAGCGGTTGAGCGTCTGCCTTCGGCTCAGGGCGTGATCCCGGCGTTATGGGATCGAGCCCCACATCAGGCTCCTCCGCTATGAGCCTGCTTCTTCCTCTCCCACTCCCCCTGCTTGTGTTCCCTCTCTCGCTGGCTGTCTCTATCTCTGTCAAAATAAATAAATAAAATCTTTAAAAAAAAAAAAAACTCAGTAGCTTAAAAACATAGCTCAAGTACAGTTAGTCCCGGTACAGGGGGTGGCTGGGGATGCCACTCGGCTGGGCTTGCCTGGACTCTAGGTTCTAGGAACCAGCTTCTGGGCTCCAGGTTCCATGTTAGTCTCAGGTCTGGTCCATGTGTCTCTCATCCCTCTGGGACCACATGCTACCTAGAGCATGCGGTTGGCTTCACATTTCCCATTTGGGGGCCTAGGTTAAGGGACAGCCCATACCTGGTTCATGTTCCTCCCATGATACATCATCAGAGAGCAAGAGGGCAAGCCCAAGAGCACAGGTATATCTCAAGTTACTTCAAATACGGCCCAAACCAATTATATGGACAAGATGGTAACTGGTCCCTGAGCCAGAGGGTGGCTTGGCCCAGGTACTGGTTGTAAGCTGTATTTGCATCTTCCTATCTCTCTGGCTATAAAGCTCGTATCAGGTGGGGCTCAAATGAGAAGGGAGTTGGACCTATTCCCAGTTTCCATTCATGCAGGAGTTAAAACCAGCCCCTGGCTTCACTGGCTCACTTTTTCTATCTTGCCTAAGTTCTTTGGGTACTCATTACCCCACAAGACATGAACTCCGCCTCCACCTGCTTCAAGACCCTGAGCCCAGCAGGCCACAGCTTCAGTCCTGCTTATCATTTTATATTTCTCTTCTAAATCTGGTCCAGTGTTGTATTTATCTTACTTTTGAGATAGCAATGTCTTTTCAAGTTTCTCTAGGTATGTTCTTCCCGTCACTGCTTTGTGTTTGGAGTGGAAAAAGGGTCCTTTGACACAGGATCTCACAATGCTATCTTGACCAGAATTTTCCCAGACATTTCTACTTGCAAGTTCACCAAGCACTAATACCTCATACACTCAAACCAGATTCCACTTACCACTTTCCCATAAAACCACTGTTTCCTATATTCCCACTTCTGATTAATATTATACCATCCATCCATTTGCTCAAGTCAGAATCCTCATTCATTCTTTTCCTCTCACCTTCTGTATCTGCTTCCAGTCGGACTACCTGCTCCTCCGCATGCCAGCCCTCAATCCCATCGTGACGTCAGCTCACTAAAATGCACACCTTATTCTATTACTCCATAGCCTGAAAGTCCTCAGTTAGCTTGAGGATAAGGTCCAGACGCCTTAGCATGGCATAGTGGGAAGGACAGGCCTGATTCCCTTTGAGCCTCGGCTCCAGACACTAATCTGATGACAGTTCCTCGACTCCAACAACTCTTTCTTGCTCCATGTTCCTTTTCATTCCCTTTGCAATGACAGAAATTCCTTTTCCTGAACCACTAGCCCAAGCCATGCATCCTCCACTCCCCTTTCCTTCCCTCTCCACTGCTCATCTAGCGAATCTTCAAGACTCAAGAAACTCCTATTCTGAAAACAACTTCCACAAACCCCTTACCCCCAGAGTTGACTGATTCTTTGCACCTTCAAGGAATCTGATGTTACTCCTTCATTATAGAACCACACTAATTGGCGTGTGTTCACATATATTTGTTTTCCCAAGTAGGCTGTAACCTTCTCGAGAACAGATAATTTTTCAATATCTAACACCAAATCTGACATACAGCATGCATCCAATGAATGCTTGTTGAACCCTTAGGATTAAACAAAGGTGAGCCTTTTTTTTTTTTTACGAGGTCTTCTGTTTTCTCGTTAGTAGTTGAGGAAGTAGACTGCGTGACCTCCAAGAGTTCTTTGGGGCTCATCTCACTGCCATTGGGATGCCTTGAATGTACATTTTACCTATAATTCACATGAAAATTACTATTTATAGATAACATCAGTAAATCTTTGATGTTTCGGGCCTCAAAAGATGATGGCAGTGAAATTGATGGTTGCTTTAATAAATGCTTCTAGTTTATCCTGGGTTTGGGGGGATTTTTTGATGTTATTGTTTTAGACTAAAACCAAAATGTAAAGGAAGACTGTCAGGTAAAAGGTACACTACTCCAAGTGTATATTGTACACAATTACTTTTGATTCTTTAGTGTAGTATTTATATTTTTAATTTAAAGTATTTGATGATCATTTTATTTCAGTGGGAATCTCTTATTTGCAGTTGTTTTAAGGATGTAAAAATCTATTCAATGGATACCTTAGGTAATGTGGTACTACTAAATCATTTTAGAAATCAGAATTTTCATTTCAATCTCTGCCTGACTTGGCTCCCCCAAATTTTTCAGGTCCCTGCTGAAAATTTCAAGCACTGTACAAGGCGTGAAGTTCACTAAGTGAACTAAAGCTCTGATTCAGGTCACACATGACCAACTAAAATTTGCCATTCATTTATTTTATTAACTCAGCAAACATTCATGCAGTGTCTATTAGGAATCAAGCACTGGGAACACAATAGTGACGATATAGAGTGGTTTCTATCCTCAAGGATAGGGAGGGAGGGAGAGAAGCAGTTAAATAAGCAAGAAAAATATGATGCGTAGTACTGATGAGTTAAGAAACTTTCCAGCGTGGAGCGCCTGGGTGGCTCAGTCGTTAAGCGTCTGCCTTCAGCTCAGGGCGTGATCCTGACGTTCTGGGTTCGAGCCCCACATCAGGCTCCTCCGCTATGAGCCTGCTTCTTCCTCTCCCACTCCCCCTGCTCGTGTTCCCTCTCTCGCTGGCTGTCTCTCTCTCCGTCAAATAAATAAAATAAAATTAAAAAGAAAGAAAAGGAAAGAAAGAACGTTCCAGTGTAAATAACAGAACCCAACTCCAACTGGGTTAACAAAAAAGGAACTTTATTTTTAAAGATTTATTTATTTATTTGAGAGAGAGAGAGAGTGTGCGCATGAGCACAAGCAGAGGGAGAGAGAATCTCAAGCAGACTCCTGAGCATGGAGCCTGACTTGGGGCTCGATCTCTAGCCCCGGAGATCATGACCTGAGCTGAAATCAAGAGTTGGATGCTCAACCAACCGAGCCACCCAGGAGCCCCCACAGCAAAAGAAATTTATATATGCCTGTGCCTTCAGAGGTAGGCTGGCTTCAGCAGTTTGATCCGGGCAGCTCAAGGCTTCTGCCCAGACCTAGCACTTCTTTCTCTTCATTTCTCAGCACTGCCTCCATGATATGGTCTCCTTGGTCATCAGAACCCTCTTATGATTCCAAGATGGCTTCAAGCAGCTCCTGAAGGCTACATCATTAGCTATTGTGGGGAAGAAGGAATCTATGCCCCAGCATTCCCTGCATTTGAGAAAAGTCTCAAGATTTCTTCTGATTGGACCAGCCTAGCACCGGGGCCTACATTGAACCAATCACTATGAGCAACTGGAGGGGATGTGTTGACTGGGTGAGACTGCATCAGGAGTTTTACCCCAGGGCCAGGGATGGAGACTGTGTAGTTAGATTGAAACAGAATTGCCATGAAGGGAAGAGAGGATGGATGCTGGGCAAGCACTACACATGTGGTGGTAGGGAAAGTGTGGAGTGCCCTGGGAGGCAAGATACTACAGTAGTCAGGAACAAGGGCTCTGAAGTCATGTTGCTTGTGTTTGGACGCCAGGTCTGCCAACTTACTTTCCTGCCCTATACTCAGCTTTCTCAAGTACAAAATAGAGATTATAATAGTAACTTAACACTCAGTATAGTTTGAGGAATAAATCAGATAATGAATGTAAAGAGCCTAACACAGTGCACGGCACTCTTAGCAGTTATTGTTTTTGTATGAAAGACACCTAAGCCAGTCTGTAGGAATCAGAGAAGGCTTCCAGGAGAAAGTGGCACTGACACTAACTCCTAAAGGAAAAGGAAAAGGAAAATCACCTGAGGAAAAAGGACAATTGGTTTTTAAGAGACAGTATCCTGGCCCTTCAATTTTTGGCCCTAAATGGAACTTGTACTAACTCAGAAGGAAATGTTTCTCCTGTCTCATTTTCTACATGAAATGTATAGTGATTTACCAGACATCTAATTTCTATAATAAACAGAGAGGACTAGCTTCTGAGAAGGAGAGCAATGTGAAAATGGAGCTTAATGATAGGAAATTTGGAAATAATTAGTTTGTGCAAATTATTTTGGAATTTGGCTTTTTAAAATGGTATGTGTATATGAAAAAGCTCTTTAGGTTTTGATTTACCAAACATCCAAATGTTTGGTAATTTAAGCAAGAGGGGGTTACAAAAGAAAGGGTGGAGGGTGGAGGGTGGAGGGTGGAAGGTGGAGGGAGTTTCACAGTTAACTCTTCATAGGCCTTTGAAGCTAGTGAGAGGTTGGATGCAAGACACACAAGACCCAGCTCGGAGAATCCATGATTTATTAATCAAGAGTCAGAGAAGTACCTAGTAACTACAGAGCAAATTTACAGAAAGGAAATGAGACATCTTCCAGGGAAAAAGAAACCCCAAACCATTGATCATGCAGGGCAGTGAGAACAGACTGGCCTTCAGCTACTCCATTCCTTCCCATATTCAGACCTCTCTTAAATTGTGTCTAGAATTAGTACCAGCAAGCTACAGAAGGCAGCCAGAATTCATAAACCCTCACTTAGTCACTTCTTTAGACAAGACACTCTGTTAAATATGTGAAATTCAAAGATGTAGCAAACATACACCCTTCCAGGCAGTTGCCTTCTGAGAATAAGGATAGCTAGCTAACATTTATTGATCACATAACTCAGCAAACAATCTGCTGTGTTTTGAGTACGGCTGTTACTATTACTCCCATTTTACAGATGAGGAAACTGAGTCCCTGAGAAGTTAAGTAGCTTGCTCCAGATCCCACAGGTGATCAGGGCAACCAGGACTCAAATTCATGGCTGCCTGACCTCAGAGGGTTTGCTTTTAACCTTGCCTGTGTTGTCTGAGCCACAGGACTCATTCTGGAGCTTATAAGAAGCAGGTACGGCATGTCCCCAGACAGCGGTGCTCTAGATAAAATGGCCAGGCAGGGGCAAGGATGAGGATAGGTAAACTCCAGGTGGCTGGTGTGCGTTGCCAAATGGGTTTTTTCGACCATTTTCCCTCTGTTCTCAAAGGTGATTGAGATCTGTTTGATTCTTCATGGTTAATCCCCTGATTTTCTCTTTCCAAATAATAGTATTGCAAATTGTGCTGCTCAATAGGAGTGCTTTATTGGTCTTTATAGATGCACTGACTTTTTTCTAACAATAAAATCTAAATTCTAATTGTTTTTATCGTTAGCCCTGAATGAAATTTCAGTTATATGTTAGCTATAAAACTATAAGCTGAATAGAGTATAGTAATATACATTTCACTAATTAATGTGTATTATTTCCAATTTTAACTCATATTCAAAAAAATGAGAATGTTTAAAAGAGTCTGTGTTTATGGGGAGCCTGGCTGGCTCAGTCAGTTGCGCATGTGACTCTTGATCACCCTGTTGTAAGTTCGAGCCCCACACTGAGTGTAGGGATTCCATAAAAATAAAATCTTAAAAAAAATTAAAAGAGTCTCTGTGTGTGGGAGAGAGGGAGCGGGGGAGAGAGAGAGAGACAGACAGATGTTCTCACGGGAATGTTTTTATTTTTCTGAATATTTTCTGAATATTTTGAGCACAAAAACAGTTATTTCACCCCCTTAATTTCCTTATTCATATTTTTATGAATTAGTAAAATTTGTTGTTGCTAAAAACCATTTGAAACATTTTTCAACCACTTCAACAGTATTTTATAATCTTCTTGATAAAGTGAAATTGCAGTGGTTCTTAAGGAAACATGCCAACCAAGAACTATCTCAAGAATGTGTAAATAATCTTATTTCTTCACCTCCTTTAAAGAATGAAGATTCATTAGTTGAAATCCCCTTTGGCAACTATTTATTCAGTTTCTGGATCTTCCATTATAGTGACTTGATCTCTTTGGTTGTTCATAGCACACAGAGGTAGGTCACAATTCTGTGTTTGCTGAGCACTTATAGAGATTATGGGGTGGTACTGTTAAAACAATTAAAGTACAACAACTAGTGGGGTGCCTGGGTGGCTCAGTTGAACATCTGACTCTTGACTTTGGCTCAGATCATGATCTCAGAGTCGTGAGATGGAGCCCTGCATCAGGCTCCATGCTCAGCGGGAGTCTGCTTAAGATTCTTTCCCTCCCCCTCTGCCCCTCCCCCTCCCTTTCTCAAAAATAAATTAAAAAAAAATCTTTTTTAAAAAGTGTAAAAACTAGTATCTCACTATTCTATTGGCTATCTTTCCACAAGGTTGCTATTTGAATAAAACTATTTATTGACCTGATCTTGCCTTCCAATATTGTCAGGAAACAAATCCTTCACATATAAACATATCTATCTTTGGTGCTGGATTGACAGACACAACAAGTTGTGTCTCCAAGACATGGTATTTCTGTCATACTGTGGACCCTCAGCTGAAGAAAACGGTATACAGTAAACATGAGTCAAAGGTTGATGGCCCATCTAGAAGGGTTCGTGGCACAACTGTGTCACTAGCTGCTGGGTCAGAGCATGAGCTCTGGAGTCATAAATACCTGAATCTAAATCTCAGTTATGACACTGATCAGCTAAGTGACACTGGACAAATTGTTTAACCTCCCTAAGAATCTCACATTCCTCAAGTGTAAAATCAGGGCAATAATATGTCCTTACAGAAGTGTCATGAGGGTTAAATGAGATAATACATGTAAAGTACTTAAAACGGCAAGCTCTTAGTAAGTACCAGTTACTATTGATTACCAGTTTTTCAGATGCTTTTAAAAGTCCTGCATTTCTGTGATTAATTGAACTGCCTGTGTCTACAATGTTAGCTAATTCATCTTTCCAACAAGTGGCGTTAGGAAAACTGGACAGCTACATGCAAAAGAATGAAACTGGACCACTTTCTTACACCATACACAAAAATAAACTCAAAGTGGATTAAGGACCAAAACGTGAGACCTGAAACCATAAAAATCCTAGAAGAGAGCCTAGGCAATAATTTCTCTGACATTGGCCATAGCAATATTTTTCTAGATATGTCTCCCGAGGCAAGGGAAACAAAAGCAAAAATAAACTATTGGGACTACATCAAAATAAAAAGGTCTGCATAGCAAAGGAAACAATCAACAAAACTAAAAGACAACTTACTGAATGGGATAAGATATTTGCAAATGACATAGCTGATAAAGGGTTATTATTCAAAATATAGAAAGAACTTATACAATCAACACACAAACCCCCCACAAATAATCCAGTTTAAAAATGGGCAGAAGACATGAGCAGACATTTCTCCAAAGAAGACATCCAGATGGCCAAGAGACACATGAAAAGTCGCTCAACATCACTGATCATCAGGGAAATGCAAATCAAAAACACAATGAGATATCACCTCACACTGTCAGAATGGCTAATATCAACAACACAAGAAACAACAGGTGTTGGTGAGGATGTGGAGAAAAAAGAACCCTCGTGCACTGCTGGTTGGAATGCAAACTGGTGCAGCCACTGTGGAAAACAGTATGGAGGTTCCTCGAAAAATTAAAAATAGAATTACTACATGATCCAATAATTCCACTACTGGGCATTTACATGAAGATACAAAAACACTAATTCAAAAAGATACATGCACCCCTATGTTTATTGTAGCATTATTTACAATAGCCAAATTATGGAAGCAACCCAAATGTCCATCTATAGATGAATGGATAAAGAAGATGTGATATATATGTATATACAATGGAATATTACTCAGCTATAAAAAAAGAATGAAATCTTGCCATTTGCAACGACACAGATGGAGCTAGAGAGTATAATGCTAAGTGAAATAAGTCAGTCAGAGAAAGACAAATACCATATGATTTCACTTATGTGGAATTTAAGAAACAAAACAAATGAACAAAGAAAAAAAAGAGAAAAACCAAAAAGCAGACTCTTAACTATAAAGAACAAACCAGAGGTGAGGTGTGTAGGGGGAATGGGTGAAATAGGTGAAGGGAATTTAAGAGGACACTTATTGGGTCAACTGGGTGGCACAATCCGTTAAAGCATCCGACTCTTGATTTGGGCTCAGGTCATGATCTTGGTTGGGGTCCTGGGATCGAGCCCTGTGTCAAGCACTATGTTGGGCTCCACGCTCACCGTGAAGTCTGCTTGTTCCTCTCCCTGTGCTCCTCCCCCCACCACCACTCTCTTTCTCTCAAATAAATAGAATAAAATCTTTTTTAAAAAAAGAGTACACTTATCATAATGAGCACTGAGCAAAATATGGAACTATTGAATCACTATATGGTACCGGAAACTAATGTAACACTGTATGTTAACTATACTGGAATTAAAATTTTAAAAAAAGAATGTTGGTTAATTTAATTATCTTCTCTCCACTGAATGCTTCTGTCTTGTCTAACATCATGTGCTCCCTAATAATTTGTAGTCCCCGATTGTTTATGATTATCCATGGTATTGGTCTCTCCCTCAAAGTTCTCATACCTCACACTCAGAGGATGTGAGCCTCACAACAGTCCATACTGACCAGGTCTGTTCTTTGCGCCCACGCTTACATTTTACTCAAAAGCTACCACTTCCCTGATCCTTGAAGACCCAGGGCAAACCAAGCCCTAAGCTTAGTTTCACACTAGGTGAAAATTTTGAGAAGCTTCCTCTTAGAACAGTAGTTTGCTATGAAATCCAGGTCTCTGTCTGGAGGCTCTGATTTCTGATCAGCTCTTCATTCTTCAATGGGCCAGCCTTACCCCTTAGCCTCTGAGCAACTTTTGCTGACTGTCAACTACTCATCACAAGCCCTGGCTGGAGACATTGTAGAGGGGATTCATGCTTGGATGGACTTTGTGATACCTTTCAGTGCTGAGAGCCCAGACCTGTCTGGTTTTATGACCCACCCCCTCCCCCCTGACAGTCAGCTCATATTTGATTCTGCACCAAAATGCTTAGAAATGCAAACCAACTTTCATCAACCCCCTGGCATTCTCAGGTGAGTTCCTTGACCCGACGCCAAATCCCCCTGCCACCTCATGACCTTGGTCCTGACATATATCCTGCATTGCTCAAATGTCATATTTAGAGTAGCCTTGGCAATACACATCTTCAGAGTTGGAGCCACCACGTACCAAAGAGACAAAAACATGCATCATATTGTGAAAAGCACCCAAATGTAAGGCTAGAAATACTGATACTGACTTTTTGGATTCAAGAAATTTCAGGGGTGCCTGGGTGGCTCAGTTGGTTAAGTGTCTGAATTTGATTTCAGCTCAGGGTCATGAGATCGAGCCCCGTGTTGGGCTCTGTGCTCAGCACAGAGTCTGCTTGAGTTTCTTGCCCTCTGCCCCTCCCCCCACTTGTGCTCTGTCTTTCTCTCTCTCTAAAATAAGTAAATAAATCTTAACAAAAAAAAAGAAATTCCAATGCATGAATTGTAATTGGATAAAAGAGAGAGATGATGAGTGATCATGTTTATTAAATATTTGGCTTTGGTTCAACAGGATGAAATCTTGATCATCAGATAAAAGGTATGTCTGAGCATAACTTCAAATGATGTCATCATTTTATTCATTGGTCTTAGATCAAGCTAGAGATAAGACAGACTGCTAGACAAAATTCACAGTACATTTCCTCAGGTAATAGCCACTCACTGTCAGGAGTCAGTCATTTACTCAACACACGAACACATTTTTCTTGACTGTCCATTTTATGACTGACGATATTCTAGATGCTGAGAGTAGCTACAAACATCTGGAGGATTTGACTGTCAAGTGTGAAGACAGAAGGTAACAAATGGTCTCAAGGTAGTCTATGGTGTAGGGAGACCTGTAAGCAGTACTGAGGAATGAAGGAAGAAGGTGACGGTCTCCCTGGGTGTCTAGAAGTCTCCCGTGAGGATCAGAAACCTATGAAGCAGTGGCACTTCCACTAACAATAGCATTAATAGGAATCTGAGTAGCAACTCTGAAGTTTATTACAAAACTAAAATGTCAATCTTAAATATTGAAAACTGCTCAAAACAAATAATGCAGACAAGAAAACAGTTTCCATGGACAAATTCTCACTTCAAATGAACAGCCTTCTCTTCCTTTCCTTTCTTTCCTCCTTTCTCTGCCCCTCCACCTCCCCACTCCCTTCCCTCCCTTTCTCCTCTGTCGTCGGTCCCTCCCTTTTTCTCTTTGGTGCATATTTCTTTTTCTTGGTGTAACTTTGATGCTTAAAATGAACCAAATTACAACTCCGTGTGGTTCACTCTTTTTTTTTTTTTAAAGATTTTATTTATTTATTTGACAGAGATAGAGACAGCCAGTGAGAGAGGGAACACAAGCAGGGGGAGTGGGAGAGGAAGAAGCAGGCTCCCAGCGGAGGAGCCTGATGCGGGGCTCGATCCCACAACACCGGGATCACGCCCTGAGCCGAAGGCAGACACTTAACCGCAGTGCCACCCAGGCACCCAGTGTGGTTCACTCTTGAATCACATGGTCAATCCAAAAATAGGAACACATCACTTACAGGATACATTTTAACCTGGAAATCTTTAATCTACACACTTACTAAAACTATGAAACATGATTCATTGAAACTAATTTTTCAAAGTACATATTAAAAGAGCCATCGGGGCGCCTGGGTGGCACAGCGGTTAGGCGTCTGCCTTCGGCTCAGGGCGTGATCCTGGCGTTATGGGATCGAGCCCCACGTCAGGCTCCTCCGCTATGAGCCTGCTTCTTCCTCTCCCACTCCCCCTGCTTGTGTTCCCTCTTTCGCTGGCTGTCTCTATCTCTGCCGAATGAATAAATAAATAAAATCTTTAAAAAAATAAAAGAGCCATCAACAGGGCAGGTGGGACTCACTGCTTACCCCCAGCCTACCACCTTTCACATTTATCTATCGCTCTCCAGCCCTAACCCCTTCCCACCACTTTCTACCCCACTCACTTCCCACCGCCTGTAACTAGCTAACTGCTACTTATTCAGACCTCGCCTTCTCCAAGAAAGGTATCCTTTGACCCTCGCCAACAGCCAAGTACCCCTCATTGGGGCTCCAACTTAGCCCTTTCACCGCCTTGTGACAATCTGTTTTTATTTTTAAGGACAAACACTGCAACACTTGCACTCTTTTGTCCTCTGTGCCTGGGGTAGAGAAGCTCAAAAAGTATTTGAGAAATGAGTGAAAGAATTTGATCACCACATTAATCAATAGCTGGAATTATAATGATAGTGAATGTCGGATAGATGTGTGCAATGTATCACACACCGTGCTGAGCACTTTATGTGCATTTAATTTCATCCAATCTTCACAGCAGCCCTAAGAGGCAGAGACTGTGAGCCTCCTCGTTGTGCAGATGTGGACACTGAGGCTGGAGGGATTTGGTAACTTGCCGAAAGGTAGGATGAGAGAGTGTCAGAATTGACTCCAAATCTGATTCAACTCAAGTTCATGCTTGATGACTCAATTTTCCAGTCTTCAACAGAGGTCCTTACAGAAAAGTGTTATAACCAGCCTATTCTTAGAGGTTCTGTTGTCTTGGTATCTTTTAGATCTCTTTTTACACTTACTTCTGTAAACTTTACAACAGAAGTTTATTTAGACGCCAGTCAAGTTGACTGATGATGTCCTTCTATAACACTACTTCTGACATGTCATATTTCAGGCTCAAAATTCTTTTTAACTCAATAGGCCCTGCGATGTGGTAGAAAGAAAAGAATGGCCTGAGTCACGATGGCTCTGTCTTGAGCAAGCTGAGGGCTTCAGGCAAGTCACTCGACCCCTCTGAACCTCCGAAGCCTCGTTTGTAAAGTGAGACTCATCTCCAGTGCTTACATTCTGTGATCCTGGAAGCTGAATCCAGGATCTCCAGCTGTCTCCATCTTAAATCTTGAAAGGACCCTGACACAGTGCCATGTTTTGTGTATTTAATTTTGGCTCTTTCTTTCTCAGAACGTGTGCCTACAAAGGCAGGATGAAATAAAGTTACATTCTGCATTAACCTTCAGGATAATTCAGGCCAAAAAGAAGTGCTAGTAAGATCTTTCTTTGCCTCTGCCTGGACACACTGGCTTGTCTGACCTCCCTAACCAAATTGCACCATCTCCGATGTCCTGCTGTCCTTCACCTGGGAGGACCCAGCTAGATGCAATTGGGTCTTTTGCTTCCGGATACTGATTGTAACACAAGTTTTCTGACATCCACAAGGAGAAAATGCAACTTTTGAAGCTGAATCCCAGAAGACAGAATCTTAATTGGGAACAGTAGAAAGAAATCTATTTCAGTAGAAAATTGTCCACAGTTCAATGTGGATTTGTTTTAATTATTCCCAAGGGGCTCTTCACTCATCAAAGTCACTGTATCTAAAATAGATAAGTTTTTCTCAGAAAAACAAATTGAGAAAGCAAAGGACCCCACAAAAACACCAGGTCTAAGGAACACTCGGTGTGGCAGAGGCAACCCTTGGTAGAGCTGAGGGTGGAAGGAAGGAAGGAAGGAAGAATGATGGATTCTCCCACAGCCAGAGCTGGGCTTGTCAAGGCATCGACATCCATCACTTAAGTGCAGTTCCTGTTTCCTCAGAACAGGTAATCAGGAGGCTTCAATTCTGGGTGGTCTGTTTTTCTAATTTGTGACGCCAGGTTGTATTATCTTATCATTCTTGCCCTTCCCAGTTTCCTCTCCCAGTCCTCCCAACCCTCCCCTCCTTCTCTCTCACCCTCTCCAACACCCCTCCCCCATACACACACTCTCTCTCACATACGGCCCAGAAAATCAAACTCAAGACTCATTCTTTCATTATATGAGACAAACTAAAAATGAGAGTGAAACAGAAAGGTTATTTGCTAACATAATAGAAATATATGTTGTTAGTAAAAATACATGTCGGAAGTATCATTAGAAAGTACCTAGGCAAACTCTGCATTTGACCATGAGCCCACAGGCCAGAAGAGCTTACGGGATTGTCTCTGTACAATCTGTCATAGCCGCTGTCTGCCCAGAACCCAAGTCTCCCAACACCCAGACGTCTTCACCATCATCTGATTACAGTCAAACCTTTGACATTTATAAAGTTCTGTACTTTACAAAACACTTTCCCATATGGGTCTTAGCCTAGGAATTAGACCAGGTGGTTCTTTATAACCCCTGTTATTATTTATACAAACAACAAGGCTGTAAAAGCAAGTACCCTCCACAGGATCACCTGGCTATTACGTGGCAGGGGCAGGGTGTGAACTCTGGAGTCGTAGGCCATGTGCTTGCCATATTGTCTTCCTGTGCCCGCTGACACTTATATTTTAAGGTCAATTTTTTATGCAGATTTATATGTGCATTAACAGAAATGCTCTCATTTGAGTGACAAGCTCTTAAGTGAGAGATCAGCACTGTAAAATGATTCCAGAAAAGTCTACTTGCTCTGATGGTGCTTTCTGGCTCAACGCGAAAACACCATGGCTAATCCAGACACACTCACCCAAAATCTTCTCTTCAGTAATACTCTGGATTTAAGGCCTTCTCTATTTTATCATTAATCACATCCTGAAACTCAGGATAGAAGGAGTGCATTCTAAATCAAGAACAACAGTAATTACATGAAAAATACAAGTCAGAGCCAGCAGTTCTTGGCGTCAGGCCCAGTGAAGGCCCACCTGCGGGCCCCTCCCTGGAGATGTACATTCTTGGTGACATCAAGTGACACTAAGTCTGTTTGGGGGCGTATGTTTTGGTCTATTTTTTTCTTTCACTTAATGCTAGATCACGGATGTTTTCCATGCCCACAAATACATTTCTATAACAGGATTTGTGATAGCGACACAGAATTCTACTTTATACATGCACCGTATCTCGTCTAGACAATCTGGGATTGTTGAATCAAGGCTGCCTCTGGCTTTTCATGTTATAGACTGAAAACATCAGTAACATCTAAACCATTTGTTAGGACTCCTTTCCTATTTGGAGACAATGTGAAAAAATTATAGAGTATCGAAGGTCAGGTTGATGTAGCATTTCCATACAGACGTAACCATTTTCTCCCTGAAAGGTGTTTGTTCAATGGTTTAGTTGGTGCCATCTAAGAGGAGCCGGTATTTATGAGAAAAAGAGAGGTTCATTAGTACTTCACTCATGAGTATTCATTCATTCATTCATTCATTCAGCCAGCCAGCCAGCCAGCCAGCCAGTCAGTTGTGAAATATTTCTTGCACCCTAGATGTCCAGGCACTTTGCTAGACATGTACGAGGCAAAGATGACTCAAGACAGACTCACATCTTGGCCAGAACTCAGTCTGGTGGCACGGGGATGTCAGTGTATGTGCTGGCATTCCCACCTAGAGAATGAGCTCCTTGAAGGCAAGAACAAAGCCCACCCCTTCTCTGCCCACAAGGCACCGACCTCAGTGATTTGTGCCAAGAGGTCCATGATCAACATTTACTATGGAGACAAGCACATTTGACTAAAGTGAATGACTGAAGCCACTGTACTTTCGAAAACAAGGAAAGAATCTAAGATTATGTGAAAGAGCAGGAACTCAATTTCTTTCCTGCATTTGAAGAGCCTGACTTTGAAATTTATGGGGAATTATATAAGAGCATCTTATTTTTCATGTTGGCTTGTTTGGCTTTTTACCTGTTATTATTATTTGTTTTGGGTCTTGTCCACTCAAGACATTAGTTACTAGCTACCCAGTTCCTTTTTACTAACTACTGTTAAAATTAAACCTATTTAATAAAAATCTTAATAAATACTAAGTGACTATTAAGATATTAACCAGATATGGTTAATAATAAAATTATCTATTTATTCTTGTTCCCAATAGCTTCAGTATATCCAATAGCTTTCTTTTATCCATGAAGTTTGCCCAAATGCTAATTCTTAGAAGAAAAGTTTTATCATTGGCCAACTGAAATTTAAAGAGCTACCCGGTTTTTTATTCATCTTTTAGAAAAAGGTTTTAAACAGTCTTATATTCTCAAGTAATTTTATAAGACGTTTATATTTTCATTTCTGGTGAAAGAAACCTGTCTCTCAGCTTTCTGAAAGTAATTTTAAGGAATTGCTGTAATTAACCTGGTTACATAATTAATCAGCACCCAAGCAAGAAGAAAATGAAAATTATAGAAACTTAGAGCTAGGAAATGTTTAGAAATAAGATCTAAGGCCACCATATAGATTTATGTTTGTAGTGAGGTTCTGAGTCCTAATAAAGCTAGGCATTAATAAGAGAGAAAATAAAGTGTGTTCTAATGATAATCAATACACAATTTGGCAGGCACAGATGGGAAACAAGAATGAACAGAACATAGTCCCTCCCTTCAGTCTGGCTTAGAGAAGGAACTATACATGGAAGTTAATGGGATGAGGGAGGGGCAGTGACAGGGCTAGCTACCTGATTTATGGGGCCCAGTGTAAAATGAAATGTGAGGCTCATTTAAAAAATTATTAAGAATGTCAAGACAATAATGGCAGAGCATTAAATCAGGCACGATCTTCGTGCTCATGAAGCCGGCCTAGGACAGTGGGTTAACCATGGCCCTGTCCTGCCAAATACAGGAAGGACTCTTCCTTCCATACAAACACCAAGCCTTGGGATGTCAAAAAGCTCACCTTCTGTTTCCCAGTATTTACAAGTATTTCAGGCTTAAAAGATTATATCCACACTGGGCAGGTGTTAGGACATGGGTGATCCCAAGAAGCACATGGGCAGCTTTGTATAGTATCATGCCATGTTGAAGAGAAGTCTTCCTTTTATAGTTCCTGTCCCTGAGTGGTTTGCCATGTTTGTGCAAAGAGCAATAGTCTCAAAGGACCTTACAGCAATGGGAATAAAACAAAACTTTGTGCCACAGCCCTCCCAGATCCTCCATAACAAAACATTTGCATAGCTTAGTAATTCTGGGCCCTGCCTTACAAGCCCCACCCAGCCCACCCACCCTCACAATTTTGCCTCTACAATTCTCTCTTTGAAATTTTTAGGCTACAGTCTTGTCCCCTTAAAACATCCTTAGAAGAGGGATGCCACACACCAGTGAACAGCTTTGAGGGAGGGCTTTGGGAAGATGCCTTGGTTTAAGAGCACTCGTTGCAGAATAAGGAGCATACATGCAGCCATGAGAAAACCACCCAAGATAATTGCACCCGGACTTCCCCTATGCCATGTATCACGTGAAAAATGAAAATGGGACATACTCTCTGCTCTGGGCAGACACGATCTGACATCAAATTGGCAAGCAGTTGGAATGGGTGTGAACCAGTGGCTGGTGGTACAGGATGGTGAGAAGGACATTGAACTAGAACCCAAGAAAGGGTCCTCCCCTCTTGATTTGACTCAGCTTCTTCCTAGCTGCGTGAGTTTAGGTGAATCGCATAATCTCTCTGGGTCTCAATGACCTTGTGTCTTTAATGAGAAGGTTGAACTATCTCAAATTTTGGATCTCTTCCTGTGAAAGAGAAGTTCCATGCACATTTTGTTGAAAAGGTGTTGAGGTATGATAGGGCAAAGAAAAAAGAAAGAGTCTGTTTAAGGGACACAGAGTTTGTTCATTGACATAAACAATGAAATACCCAGGGAGGGTGAATCATGTCCAGGAAACCAGAGAAGACAAGAGAAAGGACTAATATTTAGGGATTGAGATAATTAGCTACAGAGCATGTCAGAGTGGTGGGCCAGGGACTTGAAGTATGTTCAAGGGCAAGTTCTTGGCTTTGTGTAATGTAAGAGGCGGGAAAAGGGCTGGATGGGATACAGATTTTAATTTCAAACTTCCAAGAGGTTATTATAAACAACTGCAGAGAAGGTTGTTTTAAATCGTGTTTAATGTGAGTGTTCACTTGTTGGCAGCAATCAGCATTTCCTATAAATACCACTTACATCTTATGGAATGAAGCTGTAACGTGTAACGTGTAAGGAGAGGTGAAGAAAGAGCAGTGAGGGAAACTTGGAGCCTGAGCACTTGGCATGAAAAATTGGGGAAATTGAACTCCCCTCTTTTTATTCTTTTTGGAACTGATGGTGAACAATTGCCTTTTGAATGGCTGTGTTCTTATTAATATACATTTTTGCTTTGCTTTTGGGTATTTAATGTGCTCTCCAGAGAATTGTTCAAAGCATTTAAAATAGCATTTGCCAATTTCTCCTTCTAATTAATACCAAGTGGTTTCATTCAAACTGAAGTTTCAAGCTGAGTCTACATAAGCAAAACTAAATGGAGAGTCAAGCTTCAGAGCCAAAACGACCTAAATTCAGATCCCTGCTCCACCACTTGCTAGCTTTGTGACCTTAGGAAAATGATTTATCCTATCTGAATTTCAAATGCATCTTTTTTGTAATGAGGATTGTTATGATTACTAAATGTAGTAGACAAAATAAGTAAAACAACCGGCACAGTTCTTGACACACAGTAGGAATGCAGTCAACATGCACTATTCCTCATTCCCCACCTACAACTCTCTGTCCCCAAGAGGAGAAGCACGTGATTTGGGAGGTCTGAGTTATTCATCCAGATGCTGGCACTGGTCACATTACCAAGGCGGACCATTTATGCTGCTCTACTTCGTGCCTGTGGAGGAAGGCCCCCGAGGTACGAGTGTGTGCTTCTAAAACTCTTAGCTTCTTACTTGACTGATGTGAATACCTCAGGCCTGCAGTGACCACTCTTCCTTCCCACCCAACCCTGCTTTCGGGCTTATCCCAGGAGGTAACTCTTGCAGAAACCTTCCCTGTTCCCTTCAGCTTGGGCCCTCTCACAAGGTAGATGGCCCCCAACTTATGTTTCAACTTATGATTTTTTGACCTTGCAATCATGCAAAAGCAAAATACATTCATACTTCAAATTTTGAATTCTGACCTTTCCCCAGGCTAGTGATGCGCGGTATGATATCTCTTATGATGCTGGGCAGTGCCCGTCATAGCTTCCAGTCAGCCACGTGATCACCAGAGTAAACAACAAATACACTGACAGCCACTCTGTACCCATATGGCCATTCTGTTTTACACTTTCAATATGGTAGTCAATAAGTTACATGAGATAGTCAATGCTTTATTATAAAACAGGCTTTGCGTTAAATGATTTTGTCCAACTATAGGCTAATGTAGGTGTTCTGAGCATGTTTAAGGCACTAATGCGCATACCTATTTTTGGGTGGGTGGATATTTCAATTAACATTGGAAGAGTTACCAAGAAAAAGGGGAACGGATGTTGAGAAGACATCACAACATCGAGCATACCAACGTAGAGCTAACTGGTGTCGATGCATATTCAACATCGTCTTACAATGTTGTTGCTTTCATATTTCCCTATTTGATATGGATCATTTATATGACTTTAGTTGGGTTCTGACCTGCTGAAGCTAAAATTGGAGGAAAACACGTATGGAGCCAAGTAATGGCTTTGGTGCCAAGATGTTAGGGGTAGTTGATAGCAAACTGGCCTGGGTAGTGCTCGTGTACTGAAGTGTGAAGCCAAGCACCTTCAAGAACTACACATTAGTGAACGCTACCCACAAAGATGAGCATCTCCTCACTGGGTTAGAGATCACGCTGACGGTCGCGCTCCCTCATCTCTCTTGATGGTGTTCCTGCGACTTCCCATGGTGATGCGCAGACGAACTGAGAACAGATTTTAAAATGTACATTTAGGGGCGCCTGGGTGGCACAGCGGTTGAGCGTCTGCCTTTGGCTCAGGGCGTGATCCCGGCGTTGTGGGATCGAGCCCCACATCAGGCTCCTCCACTGGGAGCCTGCTTCTTCCTCTCCCACTCCCCCTGCTTGTGTTCCCTCTCTCGCTGGCTGTCTCTATCTCTGTCGAATAAATAAATAAAATCTTTTAAAAATAAATAAATAAATAAAATGTACATTTAGGAAAACAGGAAAATATAATAATATATGATGCTTTGTCAAAATGTACTTCTTAGAGTTAAACTTGGAATGTTCTCTTGCCTCTGCCTGACTCCATGAAAGCAATATAAAGTTTCCTGAGGTTCTTCATCTGTCTGGCTTTCCCTCTTCAACCTCAGAGAAACTGTAATACTAGGACCCTCGTCCTAGAAATAGAAGTACACTTTCACTCCACTACTGAGAAACTTACAATGGACTCCTGCCACTCCTTCATCTCACACTCCAGGATAGCTGCATTCTGGTTCCAATGGTCTTTATCAGTTCTTATCAGTTTTTCACACGCCTAACATTCCCCATGATTGCTCAAACCATTTCTTCATCCCTGAATGCCCTCCTTCCACCATCCTCTCTTTCAAATCCCACCTTACGTGTTCCCTCCTCCCCAGAACCACTCCTTCTCCCCCAGCCTGAAATGATCTGTCCTCTAGCTCTTTACGTATATGTATTTTGTGTCCAGTGCTGAATGTATGAATGGAAGGTAGTAGGTCTGTGCTTGTGATATCTTCCTTGCATTGGTAAAAAGGTTAGTTTTATCAGAAAAAAAATGGGCAAGTTATTTGTACATAGGTAATAACAGTTTTGAAAATTCTGCCTTATTATTAAGGGAAGTTCTGAACAAGAAACATATTTGTAACTGGTAGTTGCCAGAGGGCAAGGAGGACGAGCAAAATGGGTAAGGGGAGTGGGAAGGACAGGCTGCCAGTTAGGGAATGAGTAAGTCATGGGGATGAATATACAGCATGGGGAATAAACTCAATGATATTTTGATAGCCTTGTACGGTGCCAGCTGTCAGCTGGTGAGCATCGCAAAAAGTATAGAGTTGTTGAATCACTATGCTATGTACCTGAAACTAATGTAACCTTGTGTGTCAAATATACCTCAATTAAAAAAAAATGCAAAACAAACAAAACGCAAAACAAAAAATTGTGACTCACTGTAGCATTTAATCCATAAGAACGCATTCTAGTAGAGAACAATAATTAAGGTCTTGATTTATTTTGCAGTTTCTATTACATCAACTTGTTTTTATTTCCTGAGGTAGAAAGGCTTACCTTCTCAGTTGCAGCCCCAAGTGTCAGTTTGTGGGGCACGGTGCTATTTAGAGGTAAAAAATGAAGTGCTGATATGTACATCTTGATTCATTAGAAAACAGTTCTCCCCCACCCCTTTTCATATGCCCCCCTTCCCTCGTTTCTATTTGAGTTGGCATGTAGATGTGGTGGTTCTGCCAAATGAGTAAGCTGAAATGAGAAAATTCATTTTTTTTAGCTAGAAGAGTGTCAGTATTGACCTGGGGTGGGGTTGGGGGTGGGGAGGTGCTGATATGTGTCCTGGCAGACCCTGTCACAAGAAAAGCACCAAGAGTGTTTGAAGGAAAATCCAGCGTGAATAAATGGACTGTCTGACAATTTCAGTAAGTGGGTTCGCACTAAACTGTCTAAAAATGGCTGTGGGGACGCCTGGGTGGCTCAGTCAGTTAAGCATTTGCCTTCGGCCCAGGTCATGATCCCAGGGTCCTGGGATCAAGCCCTGCTGAGCAGGGAGCCTGCTTCTCCCTCTCCCTCTGCTGCTCCCCTGCTTGTGCTCGCTCGCTCGCTCTCTCTGTCAAAATAAATATTCATTTTAAAAAATAAACTAAAAAAGTTAAAATGGCCATCTTTTCACATGTCAGGTCTAGATGCATAACTATAGAATAATTCTAAGCCTGTTCCAACTAGAATTCTAAAGTCAAGTTGAACACATATACATAGCATTGTACATAGAAGTAGTCATCACTCCGACCTTGTCACTTTCTGCAGGGACTGCTGCTAATGAGCTCCAGAAGAAAGCAGCGAGAATGGTTTGTAACTCTTCTGTCTTATGTATAGACAGCAAAGTTCTTTATGTAGGTCCCAGCAGGAGCTGTCCTACCTGCATCAATTAATCTCAAAATCTACTAGCAGCTTTTCAATGTTTACCAACACTGATCAGAGGTGCCAAGCCCAGGGGCAGTTTCATTGAGAAAATTCCTACTGTAAGTCCTGACACAGGTGCCCCAGAAACTCGAAACCTTCTGCTGTATTTTCTCATGAGAAAATTAAGAAAACGAATGAACTCTCAGCAAGCTGTTTTGGGCTGAGTCTCTGGGATACCAAGGGGTTAATGGGACCTGAGTGATTAATGGGAGTAGGTGGTGAAGCCAACTGGGAGGGCAGCAGAGCACACCGGGAGGGAGGCCTGGGACTGGAACCCTCGTTCTCCACTGCAGTTAGTGACAACTTTCCAAGGTAGAGAAGGCGGGACAGACAAACCAAAAATCAGACTCAGGCCATCACCCAGACCCCCACTCTCTCCTGTGCCATCTGGAACAGCAGTCCATTGGTGTGTGAGAAGAAAAAAAATGGATATTGGACTATATTAAAATTCTGTCTTAAAAATAAGAAAAATAAAGATTTCCTAGTATTTAACATATTTAACATATAAACCCATATCCCAGCACACACACTATGTTTACTCAGAAAAGAATAATGCCCTCATCTTTGTCTTCACTTTTGGTATATTTCAAGGTTTTCAAGATATCTTTGCTGAGATTGACTTTATAAAAATGAGATTGTAGTGAGACGGAAAATGACCAAGAAACTCTCAAAAAATTAAACATAAAATCACCACTTCATCCAGCAATTCCACCTCTGGGGATATACCCAAAAGAGGAGCTTGAACAGATATTTGTACCTTCACGTTCACAGCAGTGTTCTTCACAATAGCTAACCCAGTAGGAACAACCAAGTGTCCACTGACATTTGAATGGATAAACAAAATGTGATACATACGTACGATGGACTATTTATTCAGTCTTAGAAAGGAGGGAAATTCCGGCACCTGCTACCAAATGGATAAACCTTGAGGACATTATGCTAAGTGAAACAAACCAGTTACAAAAAGAAAAATATTGTATGATTCCACTTACATGAGGTCCTAGACTAGTCAAATTCAGAGAGAGAAGAATGTCTGGAGTGGTGGTTGCCAGGGGCTAGAGGGAGAAGGAAACGGAGTTCTTACAGAATGAGTACAGACGTTTAGGTTTACAAGATGAGCTGTTCTGGAGATAGACTGTGGTGACGGTTGCACGACAATAGAATATTACCACTGAACAGTATACTTAAAATGGTTAAAACAATAACTTTTATGTTATACCACAATAAAATATATATGTAAATAAATAATGAACACTCTTACTCTGTCATTTTCACAATAAAGCTGATATGTTCACAATGGAGGAGAAAGTAAATATTGTCTGAACAAAATTTGTGCTACGGAAAAAAACACTGAGAAACTGGATGTCTGGAAATAGTTCCATAATTATGGAATTCTGTTGCCCAAAATAGTGTGTCATCTATAAAAACTCTGATATCTGCACTTTTTAAAAATTTGGAAAGCGAATTTGTAGATTTTGAATCTACTTGTAAATGCATGATACAGAAAAGCAACACTTTTTAGTTAGTAAGAACCAACTGATTAACAACAGGGAATAGTTAGGCTTACTAGATGAATTTGAACAAAAATGTTTTTATAACTGGCAGATACAACTGAAAATTAGGTGTCATGTTTTAGGAAATTTTGTCAATGATGCAATTCTTTTAGTTGGGTCTATTTTCTTTGTAAGAAATCTTTCTCCATGTTGTCTGTTAAAAACTAAGGATCGGGTAAACATGAGTTAGTACACATCTGTGTGTGCACCCCAGTTCTGTCTGCCAAATGGGCCTCGAATTAACGATACTCCAACAGCAGTGAGCACACAGTGGTTTCCAAATACCATTCTCCAATTTAAAAAATAGGAGAAATGAATTTCCAGGGCTGAAGCAAGGAAAATACAAGATGAACCTGGAGCATGACCTGGGACACAGGAGCCAACCTAAAAAAAGTCCCATGGCCAAAGCTGGAAAAATTTGAGCAACAAAACAGGTAACGTAGTATTGGATTATAACCCAAACTATAAAATAAATATCCATGAATCACTGTGTATATAAATAAATGATTGAATGCCTACATAAATGAGAGGCGAAGAGACAAATCTTCCCCCACAGAAAAGTTCCAAACAATGCATGTGGGTACTACCCCTCCAGGAGGTAGGGCTTCCTTCCCAACTCCATGTCTCCCTTCTATGAACTTGGACTGCATATAGTGACCTGCTTCCAAAGAACAGAGTAGAGAAAGGGCTAAGTAGTACTTCCACAGTGGAGAACCTTGGCAAACACTGCCTTAACCAAGGGATGGCTAACGTCCCCCGTGATGTCATATGGCTATCATGTACACCCATCATGATGCCATGAGAAGGGCCCTTTACCTCTGTGATATTTAATCCCAAAAACCATTCCCCCTGTCTAGTCATGAGAAAAGCATCAGACAAACAGAGATTGAGGAGCCATCCAACAGGCTACTTGGCTGATACTTCTTGAGACTGCCAAGGTCGTAAAATACAAAGAAAGACTGAGAAGCCATCACAGATCAGAGGAGACTGGGAGACATGATGACAACAAGCTAGGTAGGGCACTATATTGGATCCTGTAGCAGAAAGAGGACAAACGTGGAAAAACTAGTGAAATCCAAATATGTCTGGAGTTCAGTTAGCAAAAATGTATCAATGTCCACTCCTAAGTCCAATATGCCACAGGGAGATGTCACAACCTAAGACGTTTACAGTGGGGGGAACCGAGTAAGGGACATACACAACTCTCTATTATCTTTGCAACTTTTCATAGATCTAAAATTATTCCAAAACAAAAAGGGTCAAAATATATTGAGGACCAAACTTGAAAATCACTACATCACAAAATGTTAAACCAAGATTTTCATAAATACTGAAGCTTTGACCATAACATCTCCCTAAAAACTAAAATTATTAATAATTGTAGTTAGAGCAAAATTTGTTTTTGCTTAATTAATAAACAAAATGAATTATTTTTTAAAACATCCTTTTATTTATTTCTTTATCTTTTCAAAATGGGTTTTTTTGAACATTTAATAATGTACTTAACTTATTAACATTGTCATGCATTTTATAATTTACAGATAAGGAAGCATACAAATATTTTCACAGGTCTATGAGGCTCAGTTTGTCTATCAGTGGTTTAAGAATACAACCAACATGTCATAGCAGAAATCAAAGCAGAACACCCTGCTGCCTACTGAATATATGCAAATCACTTCCTTCCCTGAGCCTTGTTTCCCATTCTTGAAGTGAGGTTAGTGATATCACCTACTTTTCAGAATTGTTACGTTGGCTAAATGACATCAAGAATGTGAAAGGCTTTCCAAGCCATGAAGCTCCCCATAAAAGTGACCAGGGAATCAGATTAATAGAAGGTGGGGTGTCCATGGTACTAATGCCGAAAGCTGAAATCCAAGGTCAGGAAAGGCACAAAGTGGAGAATTAATTGCCCACTAAAGTAATCTAGCCAACTTTAAAATATGTCCCCTTAGTTCTTCCCTGGGCACTTGAGGTGGCTGGAGTCATAGCTTCAAGTGACACCCCTGCAGGTCATTTGGGGCCTTTGGGGCAGCTGAGATCATGAGGTCACAGAGGCCTGGAGGCTGGACATCAGATTTTATCTTTTGGTCCAAAACTTTCCTGTAATCAGTTCATCTAGGGGTGTTAGAGCCTAGGGAATGAATGTTTACACTAACCAAACTTGAGAAAATTGATTTATGAACCAGTAACACATCTCTCAATTACGATAGCCAATGTGTTTGCCATGAGAGTGTCATACTTGGCCCACGGGTCAGGGCCCGCCCGCCTTTCCTTGTAAGTTTGCTTGGAAGATGGAGAATCGTAATGCAAAGAGTGAGATCTTCCTCTGGTTGGAACAACCTGTCACACAAATCTCAGTTCTGTGGTGTGTAGACAGAAGCTTCCTTTTTCCAGGTTCCTTGATGACCATCTTTTTGTTGCCATGACAACGCCCTTCTCCATATTAACCAGTTTTCACCGTGGGTGACAAGCCAGAGACAAAACCGAGCTGGTGCCTGCTCCATCTGAGATCTACAGGGGTTTATTAATCCCATCAGCTATGTCTCAAAACCCCACAGTAGGGCCCTGTCGGTCTGAGAGGGCTTCAGACCATTTGGACCTGTCTGGGTGAATTTCAATACCTTCAATCTTGGAACCTATTGCTGTTATAATGGTTGTCATTAAAGAAAAAAATGCTCAGAGGGTGGTATTTCCCTCGCTTGGGTGTCGTCATATCCTCCTCTTGACCTCCCTTTCCAGATGTATCCCGTCTTAAATCTCAGGGCCTTTCTTAAGGCTGTTTGTATTTCCTCCACAGTGAGTAAGACATGATGATTGTGTGTGTGTGTGTGTGTGTGTGTGTGTGTGTGTGTGTGTGTGCATTCAGGCACTTCTGTTTCTCTTCTCACTGCTCTTCAGAGATTTGAGCCTGAAACCCACTGCTGAGATTTCCTGCCCAGTGACTTCCTGTGTAAACAAAAACAGCTCTTCAAGATCCAAACAAGGAAATATAAACCTCTCCTTATGTAGCGTAGTTATACCACTCATGCCTCTTGGAGGAAGACAGCAAGAAGCTGGGTGCCCCAATTTATGGTTATTAAGATTTTCATCACTAAATGTTTGGAACAAAGTTTGGCCTCATTAAAAAAAAAAAAGTCATGAGTGCTGCACAAAACACAACCATCTCTTTCATCTAAGTGTTTTGAAAAGAAAGGCTGCAGAAGTTATGGATTCCACTGTCAGAAGGAGACTCCTTTGATAGAGGAATGTTTTTAATTATTTAAATACCTTCACAGCAAGAGCTCGCGGTGGGTTGGTTTCCAGAAGTATTACTAGAGTCTCACTGCAGGTAACCATGTAACTTTGTCAGAGGCATTGATTAAACATCCTGGCATGAGGTAAAGTATCCCTGTGAGAGGGTGCATCCCACACGTAAACACACAGAGCTGGATATTAGCGGCCATTTATTCACTATGCTTTATTCACTTTTGCTTCTGAGGGACTCAAAGTAGGACTATATATCCCACCAAGATTTCCAAGGCTGAGGTGGGAGGAGCATAATCCAATCACAAACCTCTGCTAGCTTTTTATCTTTCTTTTTTTTTTTTTTTTTTTTTTTTTAAAAGATTTTATTTATTTATTTGACAGAGATAGAGACAGCCAGCAAGGGAGGGAACACAAGCAGGGGGAGTGGGAGAGGAAGAAGCAGGCTCATAGCGGAGGAGCCTGATGTGGGGCTCGATCCCATAATGCCGGGATCACGCCCTGAGCCGAAGGCAGACACTTACCCGCTGTGCCACCCAGGCGCCCCTAAGCTTTTTATCTTTCAAAAGACAGTGAAAGAGTAACATCAAAGACAAAGGACTACTTTCCAATCCACGAGCAATTAGGAGTAGCCTTGAGACTCTGTGAAAATAGAACTCACTAGTTCCTCTATTGCTTGGGAAAACATACTGACTTATAGAGAGGTAATTGTTATCCTAGGAATCTTTTTTGACTGCTCTCATTAAAAATAAGCACTGAAAAGGCTGTAAATTAGGTTAAACTTGAACTGGCCAAACTTACTAAGCACTCCTTTTAATTGAGACATCCAGATAAGAACATACACAATTCTCCTCTCTCTCTTTTTCTCCTTTCTTTCCTTCCTGCTTCACCCTTCCTTTTTTTCTAAAAATATTTACCATCTACTATGTGCAAGCATTATGCTAGATACTTGGGACACAAAGGTAAATAAGAAATGGTTCCTCCTTTCAGATCACCTCTATGGAGGAAGCCAAACAATTAGGTCATTCATTCATTCATTCATTCATCCACACATTTCTGCAGCCATCACCTATTGAGTGCCTACTGTGTGTGCCCTGCATTGCAATGACAACACAATCTTAGTTACCTAGGGATGTAAGTGAATGCTAAGGCCACCTGGGTCAAAATTAAAAGTATGGGGGACATTCATTTTCTCAATTTTTCTACCTGCCTGTTTGAAATATATAATAATAACACATAAAAATGCGTGTTTTTCAGTGATCCAGTATCTCGGTCTTCGACATAAAAAATTATGATTAAGATAAAATGTAATGAAATACTCATAAGGCAATAGGAGGCTTCAGCTGAAACAGAACTTAGTAAAACGTTTTATGTCAAAGACAAAAAAGAGAGAGAGAGAGAGAAGATAGTCTGTGCAAAATATGTTTAGAAATCTTTCCATTATTATGTAACTTTCTTGCCGAAAAGATGTTTCACCTCTTAGAACTCTTTTATCTGCCTACTTAGACTTGGAGAAGATCATTTTTTTAATTCTTCCAAATGAAAAAGATCAGTGGTTTTTTAACCATCTGCCAAATATAGGGAGAAGCAACAACCACAGATCAGTGACGATGGAAATTTCCTAACCAAATATTAAGAAAAACCTTGCATAATTGGTGCCTGGAACTATTAAAAAAATAAAGATACCATCATTTGTAAGTACACCCAACAATGCATATCTTTCGTTTTTGTATTTATATATTACTGTGAGGTATCTTTTTCAGCTGTGATTATCATTAACATCAAGTATAGAAATAAACAGAACTTAGAACTAGTCCCTCAAGTAGTTCTATCATAAACCGTTAAACCAAAATTTTAAAACATGACAAAATGTATTTCATGTCTCAGTAGACTCACTGCAAAGACTGCTTAACATTAACAGTGCTTAAAATATCTCATATCAATAATTATTGCTAATTATTAAACATCAAGATATTCTAAAGGGGTATAGAGAAATTTTATAGACTTAAATGCTGATAATAATAAATAAAGGCTGAGAATTAGCGAGCTAAGCATGTTGCTTAAAGAGCAAAAAAAGGAGCAGGAAAAAGAAAAGAAAGTAGAGGAGGAAAATAATGAAGATAGCACAAAGATATACACTTGTGGTGAGCATAGCATAACACAGTTGTTGAATCACTGTATTGCACACTGAAACATGTAACCTTATGTCAACTATGCTTCAATAAAATAAACAAAATAAATATATGAATACATAAAACAATGACTTTAGAAAGGTAGATTTTTTTTTAAAAAAAGGATAGAAATATTAATGGGGGGGCACCTGGGTGGCACAGCGGTTAAAGCGTCTGCCTTCGGCTCAGGGCGTGATCCCCGCGTTCCGGGATCGAGCCCCACATCAGGCTCCTCCGCTATGAGCCTGCTTCTTCCTCTCCCACTCCCCGTGCTTGTGTTCCCTCTCTTGCTGGCTGTCTCTATCTCTGTCAAATAAATAAATAAAATATTAAAAAAAAAAAAGAAATATTAATGGGAGGAATCTCATACTAAACGAGGATCAACAAATCCAAAAATTGGTTTTTGAAAGGATAAATAAAATTGCCAAACCTCTGGCAAGTCTGAGCAAAAAAAAAAAAAAGATAAAGCATTCATAAATAATGTTAGGAATAGAAAAGGAGACATAACTATAGTTGCAGAAGAGATTTAAAATACTATGTAATATGTATTACATATTATTTATGTATGTAAATGTCATAAGTGAAAGTCGTAAGTGAAATACACAAATTACTAGGAAAATTTTCATGATCAAAATTGACTCAAGAAAAAATAGAAAAATCGTAATGGTTTTATATACATTAAAGAAATTGAATTCACAAAAGGAATTAAGTTAATTCAAAATATTTTCTCAGAAAAAATACTAGGCCCATTATTTTACTGTTGAGTTCTAACAAACATTTCAGGATTAAACAATTCCAAGTTTTACAATATTTTCAGATTATAGAAAAAGGGACTAATTCCAAATTCATATCATGATGCTAGCTTAACCTTAATGTCCAGACTTGACCAGGACAATAGCAGAATGGAAGAATACTGGCTAATTTTAGTCATGGACATAGATGCAAAAACCCTAAACAAAATATTAGCAAACTTGTAGCCAGTAATGTACGAAAAATATGTTATTACCAAGTTAGATTTATTCAAGCAGAGAAGGACAATTATCATATGGTTTCACTCATTTATGGAACATAAGAAGTAGGAAGATCAGTAGGTGAAGAAAGGGAAGAAGAAAGGGGGGTTAAACAGAAGAGGGAATGAAGCATGAGAGACTATGGACTCTGGGAAACAAACTGAGGGCTTCAGAGGGGAGGGGGTTGGGGGAGTGGGATAGACTGGTGATGGGTAGTAAGGAGGGCACGTATTGCATGGTGCACTGGGTGTTATACGCAAGTAATGAATCATGGAACTTTACATCAAAAACCAGGGATGTACTGTATGGTAACTAACATAATATAATAAAAAAATTAATTAAAAAAAGATTTATTCAGAATATAAGGTTGCTTCAACATTACAAAGTCAAGCAATATGACAGTTCAAAAGAGGAAACCATGTTTTCTTAGAATATTCAGAAAAAGAATTCAATAAAATCCAGTTACCATAGCAGCCAAAGTAAGGAAAGCACCCAAACATCCATCAATTGATGAATCAATAAAGAAGATGTGGTATATAGATACAGATGTAGATAATGGAATATTACTCAGCCACAAAAAAGAATGAAATCTTGCCATTTGTAAAGATGTGGATAGAGCTAGAGATTGAAATGAACATAGGGAGAAAAAAGAGAGGCAAACCAAGAAACAGACTCTTAACCATAGAGAACAAACAGATGGTTACTGCAGGGGAGGTGGGCAGGGAGATGGGCTGGCTGCGTGATGGGCATTAAGGAGGGCACTTGTTGTGCTGAGCACTGGATGTTGTATATACGTGATGAATCACTAAGTTCTACACCTGAATCTAAACTACACTAAACTACACTAAACTAAAAAATAAGTAAACATATTGTTTAAGGAAAAATAAAAATACGGTTACCACTCAGAATGATAAAACAAACACCTAAACAACTTGCAATAGAAGAGAACATTCTTAATCTGTTTAAGGTATACATCCATGGATGAATATAAAAAAATGTTAAAGTAGAAAAAGTCACAGAACAATATTTCAGTGATTCTATTTAAATTTTTACTTTTATATGATTTTGTTTTTATATGACTGTACTTATATGATTCAGTGATTCTAGTTCTATGAAAAGTTCACAAGTAGGCAAAGCTAAAAAATATACTGTTTAGAGGTCCAAACTTACATATGGTGAATACACACACAGCTCTGTGTGGGGGAAACAATTAGCCTCAATTTCAGGACAGAGGGTAACTGGAGGGGAGAGAGAAGAAGCAAAGGACCTCAAAGATACTGGTAATACTCTCCTCCTCTAGCTCAATCATAGTTACAGGTATGTTTGCTCTAATATTATTCTACTATTTTTAGTTCTAATATTATACATTATAGAAACATTTTGCCTACATAATGTATTTTTTAAGTGGCAAATGGCTTTTCAATAAATTGCTAATTGAGAATAAGTGCTCTGATGACATTGAACAGAAAAAACAATACTTTTAAATGTGGCCAAAGTGGGGGACATCGGATTGGCATGGGAATCAAGTTTTTATTTCATTCTGAACTATTTATAGATGAAATGCCTGGGAATAGCTTCAACATAACCTGAGGATAGGGGTAATGGTGAAAATATTGACCATGAGTTGGTAATTGTTGAAGTTGGGTGATAAGTGCATGGGGGTTCATTTGTACTATTTTCCCTAAGATCTTGTGATTGTGCACACATGAGGAGGAGGAGGGCAAGGAGGGAGGAAGAAGTGGAGAAATCTCACAGAAGGGAACTGAAACAAGTGAGGATATTTACTGATTATCTGAATGTTCAGCATTTCCTGCTATAAAGAATATAGCAGTAGATTTAAAAGGAAGAGGAACAAAATAAAGACGGACCTGCCAGTTCTTTTATTTTATTTTTTTTTTTTAAGTAATCTCTACACCCAATATGGGGCTCCAACTCACAACCCCAAGATCAAGAGTTGCATGCTCTACGGACTGAGCCAGTCAGGCGTTCCTCTGGAAGTTCTTTATACATGGAGAAGAGTCTAGTTGGCTAGAACTGACAAATGTGTAGGCATGAAGGCATAGAAGTTCTGGCCAGGCTGGCAGGGCAGGTGTGAGCAGAGGCGAGATGGTGAGAGCCAGCCCTGGGCAATCCTACACACTGTGCAAGAGGCCACTTCTCTTGCTGCTGCCGAGGACCTTCACGATCGTGCGGCAGCCCTGAGCCTGGGGGCCGGTCAGGGGAAATGCACAAACAGACGAAACACTGTGTTCATCCTGACGCGCTATACCGGCCATCCGCCGCCTGCACTGGGGGGTCTACAGCACAGAGACCCCTGTCTCCAGCAAACAATCACATTCCATGACTCTAATTCTCTCTCCCAGGACTCCGTGGCTTGTGCTTGCCACGCCACTGCCTTCCATGCACGAGTACCCAGCAGACCTCCCCAGGGCTTACGCCTCCCGCACACACACCCGCTCCGCGCGTTCCTACACGCACGTGCGGTACTCCACCGCTAGTGAACCTGCTGTTTGCTCACTTTCTTGCCTCTACTCCCGTGCCCTGTAGGTGTTATTCCCTTGAGGGAAAAGTCTTCTGCTCCTCTGTCCTCCTGGGCAATTCATAAGCGCCCTCCCAGAATGCTGGAGTGGGACCTCTTCTAGCAGCCTCTCCCGGACCCGCAGGGTGGGGAGCCCTCGCCCCACTGGGTTAGAGCATCATTCTCAGGGCTATGGTTATTTGCAACACTCTGGCTCTTTCCACCCTGCTGAACTGCCCTCTGCTGAATGTTCCACAACTGGGGAGAACTCTTTTTTCCTGTCTCTATGACCGTTATTCTACATAGGCAAATCACCTCAAAAAAGCACACGTTTGCTCTTTAAAAGATGGTAGAAGGTATCAAAGGAAGGTTATTATGCACACAGAGGGATGTTGTAGTTTAATCCTAGCTCTGTTCTTGATTGTCTGTAATTACATGTTGCTGTGATGTAGATGGAGTTAGTGGAGAGAAGTTCCTGCTGAAATCAAGGACTGTGGCTGATGCCTTCCTCACCTGAGTATTTGTCCCTACCCCATATTACGTGACTGCTCCCGCCAACACCCAAAGCCAGAGCAGCCCCCAAATGAGCCAGCCGTGGGGAGACAGAGACGGCAGAGAAGGTACTGGTTCTTAGAAACTCACAAAACAAACACCCTTCTTGCAAGGGAAGACATACCTGGTTCATTAAATATTAAACTATGTTTTTTAAAAAGGCAACCTAGGCGTGCCTGGGTGGCTCAGCGGGTTGAGCAGCCGACTCTTGATTTCAGCTGCGGTCATGATCTCAGGGGTCGTGAGATCCAGCCCCATGTCGGGCTCCACGCTCAGTGTGGCGTTGGCTTGAGTTTCTCTCCCTCTGTCCCCTCCCCCAGCTCATACATGCGCATTCTCTCTCTCTCTCAAATAAATAAATAAACCTTTAAGGAAAAAAAAAAAGGCAACCTAAATTACATCATGAAATCTATGCTAAACCCAAGCAGGATGCTGTTGAACTGAAGTTAGTTTTTCTGCTCTACCTTATTAATCCTGGGAGAAGGACGGCCGCTAGCTACAGCCAAACTCGGCAGTTGAAAAGTCATATCCACGGTATCTGTTTTTATTTAGTAACGTTATGTATTTTTATCCAGTACTGTCCTATTTCGCATATGCCATTTTAGTGCACGCACAATGCTTCGGACCATATCTAGGTACAGAGGGCAGTCACTTTAATTTATGGGTGATCCCAACTGTCACTTCCCCCAAACGGCAATGGAATTTTTCAATATCCTCAGAATAAATCCCTCCTCTGGAGCAGTAAACATAATACGACAGTGTGTCAACCACGGATTTGTTTCAAGATTATTTACTTACAATTCAACAACACTGCTGGCCCAGGGAGTGCCCTGTCAGCAAAAGCCGAATTGTTTGAAGTAGATCAGGGGAACAGCCAAGGCTTCAGAATCCAAAGAATGCAGTTTTCCTAAATACCTCAGGATTACGAGATGCTACAGAACTAATAAATTTTCTCCTTAAAATAGTCCAGAAGGAACCCTTAACTATTCCTACATGTTTGGAAGTTTAGGTTCTTGATGGAGAGAGAGAATGCAGTTTTGTCCCTTAGGCTCACATAACAAGTGTCATGGGTAACTTTTTCTTCCCTCTTCTCTCCTCGTGATTATTTTTTAAAGGATAAATTCCAAAGGTAGGTAATCTTTTGGAAGAGAAGGAAATAATGATGAAATAAAGAGAGGCGATCTTCAAGAGTCCACTTCAGCGTAACCTTTTAAGCAGCAAATGATTACCCAGGGCTGATGACTATTTCCCAGGACGGTGGGCTGGGTGAGCTCACCCACCGATGGGGTGAAGTGGAGTGCCCTCTGTAGGTGTACCTGTCAGGTATGTAGTCCCAGAATGAAATGAGTTATTACTATCATCATGTGACAAATGAAGACGTTTAGGCCCAGAAGACTCAAGCAACCTGCTTAAGTTCACATAGAAAATGGGTCAAAAAATGCAGACAAAAGTCTCGGGTCCCTTAGTTCAGTGGCCATAATGGCCGTCTGTCCAGGATGTATTTAATTGTGCAAAGTCACATCTGTCTAACTCGGAGAAATATGCAGTGAATCATGTGCAGGACTCCCTCCGCAGTAATGGACTTTAACTGGGAGCATGGCAGCCCACAGTAAAGAATTCACTTTGGGGCGTCTGGGGGGCACAGTCGGTTGGGCAGCCAGTCTTGGTTTCGGCTCAGGTCTGACCTCAGGGTGGTGGGTCGAGCCTGCAGGGGGCTCCGCACTCAGCGGACTCTGCCTGAGACTCTTTCTCCCTCTGCCGCTCCCCACTGTGTTCTCTCTCTCTCTCTCTCTCTCTCTCTCTCTCTCGCCTTCTCTCTCTTTTTCTAAAATAAATAAATATATCTTAAAAGAAAAAGAGAGAATTCATTTCTCAGTCTGCCTGGCAACTACATGAGGCCAATTGAGTGTGAGCAGAAGGGTTGTGGGCCACTTCTGGGTCAGGGAAGGCTTGTGTCCTCCCCTCTCTCCACCTGGGCTCCCCTGAGAGTAGAGTCTGAAGCTAAAGCTTGACGGCAGATTTATTTGGGAAGTGATTCCAGGGAGCAGGAGTGAAGGAGACAAGGGCGAGTGTGACAGGGAAGGAGGGAGAGTCAACGCAAGAACGTGTCACAGAGTTGGCCACTGTTGCAGGTGACTGGTGCTCAATCCCACAGTATCTTCTGATGGGGAGACGCACGGGGAGAGATACCCACTGGTACTCGTCCACCACTGGTCAAGCTGTTAACTCTCCCACACCACTGGCTTGTACTTTCTGTGATGTCCAAGAAGCTCCAGAATGGAAAATGAGAGGCTTGGGCTGTGGTGAGGCCCTGCCAGGTGACACTGTGCAAACTGGCAAAGCCTGCACATCTATGGGCATCAGAGGAGTGGTTAGGTAGAGCGGAGAGGATTTGTTTCCCAAGAGGAGCCCGGGACATCTCCCTTCCTGCTGGCTGAGACGCTGGTGATGGGGCGCCATCTTAGACTGTGTAACAAGGGCAAACCGCCTAGTAGGGCTTGAACGATAATGCTGCAGGAGCTTGGAGTCCTGGAACACCTCAGTAGCCAGGTGAGCTGGGGCCGTGCAAAAGAGAGAAATAAATCTCTTTTATTTAAGCAACTGTTATTTTAGAAACTAGTAAAAAGTAAGCCTATAATCGTAAGTTATAAACATGAAACTGGAGAGATCTGTTTAGACAGTGAATAAAATATTTGGGTGTTAGTGAACAGGTGACAGAGCCAGGGGCTACAAGAAAATCACCTTAAAAATCTCACCGTCATGTGGCTCAGTCCATGACATCAAATCACATGGATTATCTCACTAAACCACCACTGCAGTCCTGTGAATTAACTGCTTTTCCACCCGTTTCATAAGAATTTGGAGCTTAGCTTGCCTGAGGTCATGTACCTAGTTAGGGCTGGTGTCCCAGAGCAGGCCACCAGGGCTCTGAGCTCGCCACACTGCTGTCCTGTGCACATGGGCCATATGGGCACCACCTACGTATTTACGTACCACTGACATAATTTAGACAATTTGTCTCAGACTCAAATGTAACCTATAGATGTAGTGTGTCTGGCTTCTCTTCATTGCAGCTGCCGTGGGACATAGCAGGGGTGGGTAACCACAGTCATTCGGAGGAGAGAGATCTCTCCGCTGGTTGGTTTTCACTAAGCTAAAGAATACAATTCGGAACATGTTCTTAATCTTACTCTATTTATCTAGACATTAATCCTCCCCTTGTGAATTTCTGGAGTTCCCCCACGCTAAATTCAAATGTATTTGTTTTGTGTATTCTAAATTAATCACTAACGAACCAGGAATTCTAAAGTGCCCTTTCCTTTGTGTTGAACAATATGTAGGATAAAATGTCTAGTTTATGCCTTTGTGTCTAAAAGCTGACTGCTAGGAAATCAGGATGTTTACACTTTTTAAGCAGAAAGAAAGGCTAAATCATGATCACTCTCTTAGGATTCACTCAATACTCAGTATTTTGCTAAATTCACATGGACAGATCTGTGGCAAGATATGAATCGTCCCCATCTTTTTCAACCCAACTTGGTAGATGAGTCTGAAGTGTAGGTTCATATCTAAAAGCTAATGTGCACCCTTTTTCTTCCCTTGTCTCATTCCCCTCTGTTACCCTTTAATTGTTTTTTTTTTTTTTAAGTGCCTGTATGAAACTGTTAGAGGATGTGGGGAGCTTTAAAATTAACTATGGACTCACACTAATGCAATGGGGCCTGGAATCACCCTGGCAGGCAAACACTTTGTATGAGGTGCAATTGAAAACAATACCACAAGTAAATGACCCAGTTTCCATTCTAAGCTTTATCCCATGCACAGCATTCTGAGCAAAAGGAACCCTGGCTGGTGCCAAGGGAAAAAAAACAAAAGGACATGGATTTCAGATAAGAATGATCCAGAAACCAAAGGAATTTGGAAAGTACTTTGTAGACGCAAAGTAGCAAACGCGGAACATCACAGAAAGCAGAGGGATGGCAATTCCCAGCGGTGAACCCACCGAGTCTCAAAAGATGTTTAACCAACGTCTAAATGAAAAACCTCCATGGGGATGGTCAGTTGCCAACTGGAATGGATGAGAAGACCTCATCTCCTCCTGCCCTAATTTGTACCCCCTTCCCCATTTAGAGGCTTAGCAGGAGGGAGCTGTAATATGATTACTTGTTGATGAAGGGATTCCTAACATGACCTACTAGTTTCCTTTGATGCTTTGTTTGCTGACACACTGCTAAACTCTGAAATGCAGAGGAACTGTAATTTAGCTCAGAAGCTTATTTTAAAATGTATATTGCAGCCATAGAACTGATTCTTATCTACTTCTCGAAAGTTTTGGTTCATGCAAGTCTGTTCTTCACAAAGACATCACGTTTCCTTCCACTGTCACTTTTCCTTTCCCTTATTTCCAATAAGTTGGGGAGCAGACCTCTGAAAATGCGGTTTTGTGGGAAAGGGCCTCTGCGGGAAAGGACACAGAGACGTGGCAGAGAGGGTTCCTCCTCTCCAAGCTGGTTCAGCGGAGAAGATCAAACAGATTAGAGCCGCCCACATCTGTAGCAGCTCACTTTAGCCCCAGGGGTGGCTCATAGCGCGGTCTGCCCTTCAGTAACGAGCCTTACGCTGCACTAAGGCAACGAGGCAGGAATGGGTTTGAGCTAGGATTCAATGTTCCCTCTCTCTCTGTCCTTCTCTCTGAGAAGCACCCTTAGTACAGGAACCCCAGCAGAAGAAGTGGCCAATACAAGGACTGGATGAACAACATGCAGCCCATAGACCAAGCTCCGCCTGACCTGTTTTTCCGCAAGACCTGTTTTCTTGGGCCTGCGCAGTTATTTCGTTTGTTCTCTTTTTAAATTTGAATTTCGATGTCTTTTAAAAGGGCACAAACTCTCCAGGTCACTGCTAATCCCTAAATACACCCTGAATATGCCGCCCACTTGGCTTATCTTGTGTCACGAATACCCCTGTGGGCTTTTGACCTTTCTATCCCTGGTAAGCAGAAAATTCTCCTCGGTTAACAGCCTCGGAGCCAGTTAAGACGCCGATGTCTCAGGGGCCTTGGAGAATAAAAGAAGGTGGATCAAAGGGTAAATCAATAGCTTAGTCTAGGAGATATCTTAAAAATACAAGCAAGCCATTTCCAGGCCTCTTGGTTCTGCATTTTCTGTCACATGCCCACACTTGTGGGCCCTCTGCCGACAGCAGGGTAGTATGACTGCTGGCTCATAAGTCCCGTAAGGTTCTGCTCTGAGTTTTATCAACATAGAGTGTATCTTTTCTCAGCTCGCTTCCATCAAAGCAATGCTTAATTTGGACTGATCTGGGCTCTGGGAAGAGAGCGCAGTTATTCTTTCACTGGATGCATTTAATTTCATTCCCCCTCTCAAGTTCAAAATGCTCTGGACGTTCATTTATCGTCTTTCCTCTCTTCCCCACACTTTTCCTTCCTCTTTTTTTTTTTTTCTCCCAAATCCAAATGATGTATAAGTGGAGTGGATCTTGGTTGGGAGCGGAAGGGAAACCGTCAATCTTTATTTTTTCCACCTCAAGCTCCACGTTAGATCCTCCGTCCAAGTTTTCTGACACACGTAAAGCTCTTCTCACCCCTGCTCACATCCTTGGGGTATACTTAAAGTCATAAAATAAGCACAGTGTGTTTTCTGCGAGGGAATCAAATTTGCTTGATGGTCAGTCATTTAAAACCAAAATAGAACTGGCAAATGTGCTATGAAGCAAAAAGCAAAATTCATTTTTTTAAAAGATAAAACACAGAATTATAAAGACCTTTCACGCTTGGTGTAGGCTTCTGCTAAATGTTTCCCTGGATCCCAGAGAAGTGCTTTATATCTCCTTTGCTATTAGGAGTATTTGGGTGAAAGTTTGAGAAGCAGTGTGAGATTCTGGTAAATTCTTTTTTAAAACACAGTCTGATTTTGTATCTGAGAGGAGTATTTCTTTATTTCTGGGGTTCATGAAATGAGAAATTATGTAGCCTTTGGCTGGACACTGAAGTCTGTTCCTGGGCTTGCCAAAAAGCCTTGGGTTGAGTCACTGGACTGGACTTCACAGTCTCATTCAGAGACCACCGGGATTGTAAAACTCTTGCTGCTGAGGCCATTTCTTGTAAATGGCTCCACGTATTCAAGAATAAATAGTGTAGCTCTGTTATTGTTGGTTTGGGAATCACCCATCCACCACGCTGGCACAGTCGTCCTGCTTATGCACAAGTGTCAAACATTTGCATTTTCTCTGTTCTGCATTTTTTGGAAAGTAAATAGGCAGCAATAAAGAAACTTTATTATGCATGTTTTCTGCCTTGGGTGGCACCTGGAATTTGCTGAATTTGCTGAGTGCAACTTAAATTTTAAAAGACTCCTGAGCCTCACCTTTTTCATGCCATGCAGGTCAAATGGAAAACCAAATAATTGGAATAAGCAAGCTGCATGGGTCCTTTCTCTTGGTCTTGACTGACTCCAGACCCCCTTGTGGAATTCCAGCACCTCTTTTTTTCCCCCTTCCAGCCGTTAAGCTTCCATGACCATTCCATTAAACAAGCATCTCCTCTCCCCCTCTCAGAAAATCGACAACTGATTTAGCATATTACCTAGGACATTACAGTACAAAAGCTTTAAGGCCAAAAGCAAAACCAAACCAAACCACTCCTATCCATTGATTTTCCAGGACATCTCACGTACTTCATGTCGGTCTTATTAGAACTTTACATGTGACTTGAAGGCAATGAAGCTGATTTTCATAAGCACTATAGACTCTCACTAATGACAACCGAAAGCACTTTGCCCAGACTGCTTCTCACTACCTTGTACCAGGAGCTGAAAGCAGGGAATGGAATGAGGCAAAATGGAAAAATAAATGTAAATACCAAGCATACTGCTCTTTTTTTCATTGGCTTACCCCACAATGGGACCTCATCTGAGATCCTACAAAATCCTGTTAAATCTTTCTAGGCAAGATGCTCAATTATTGTTACATTTAGGGAAGAAAAGCAGGATTATATCTTCCCAGTGATACTACATCTTGGTAATAATCTCAATTTTTAGAGAAGTCAGCATGACGTGGTGAACAAAGCCTCAGCACTGGACTCAGACAGGCCAAGGTTTAAAATCCCAGAGCCACCATTTATTGGCTACGTACCACTGGATATGTTACCGACCTCTCCTGGGCCTCATTTTTTTTCATCAGCAGAGTAGGGGAATGATGGCAAGGATTTAATGAGACCAAACGCAAGGAGCAAGCGCAATGCTAGGCACACAATCCCTGTAGGTTTCTCTTCCCTGTTTAAATCGGATTACAGATTATGAACATAAAGTCACTCCCCACCAACAGCTGACTCCGACGGAGGGCACTGATTTCTATGAAGGGTACTCTTGGTGGCCCCTAGTTGTGACTGCTGATTGCACACATCTGGAAACTATGACAACCGTTTTGCTTTGAGCTCAGCTTGGCCCAAATGTAACTCTATATAAGGCAGCTTCTCTCCTTCGGTTTTTCCCAACACATCATAGCTTGGCTTGAATTTGGGCAGAGGAGTGGGTGTCAAAAGAAATGCACAATGTCTAGGAAACATTCAGATTCAACTAACAATTACCCAGCCCCGTTTGGTCCCCACTAGGGAGCCATTCCTGGAGTAGCTCACTGAATATGCACAGGAGCCCTGTTCGGAAACTATATCAATGTGTCTACTTTGCAGATGCCTCAACTGAGTCTGGGAGGTAAAGCGACTTTCTCGAGTCACAGAGGTAACAAGCCATGGGGTTGGGATAAAATCCCAGGCTTTTGGACCTGGTTAAGAAAACAGGAGGATTTGTAGTGTTGAAAGACGGGCAATGGCAGTGCTACTTGCCAAAGTCCACCTTGGATTGACACTGTGACAAGTGCTGGGAGGCAGAAGGTGGGAGGCACCAGAGGTAAGTTTCCTTAACTTTTAGAAACCCTATATTCAGGCCCTCTGTCCATTAGGTCACATGTCATTTGGGGCAGGTAGTAAGATCTAGCTATTAAACAGATCATGTAAACAATATCTGATCACTAATTAAAAAAACAAAAACACTAAATTTGTAAAACACTCCCAGCATAATTTAATCTTGGATCTTGAAGGGGGGGTTGTTGGTTTTATTTGGACAATTCAGAAGTATTTTAAAACCAACAATAACTCTTATTCACTTATCCAACATTTATTAATCTACCTACTATGTGTCAAGCACTGTTCTAGATACTAAAGATACAAAACCTCTTCAATAAAAACTTTGGAAGTACCTTCTTTGTTACTGATCAAGTAGTAAGAAGTTGAGATTTGGGGGGGAAAGAATGCTAAAAATGTCAGGTTAAAAAAAAATTTTAAGACATATACAGCAATTCCAAAGGCAATTCCTTTATGGGCTTACTTGATGACTCTTTCCTTTCTTTTCGCTTAAAATGCTCTCATTTTTCTCTTGCCCCTTTATTCTCAGGAGGCAGTTTTTAGTCCCAACATGTACTGCGTCATACGCTCCCATTTCCACTGCCAAAGCAGGGCAATCAGAGCGGGGGTTTCAGCACAGTCCCAACTAGATGATAAACAGTGACAGTAATATGCTGCTAGAGTCTTTAAAAAATACCAGAAAGTAGTATTTCAACCCCCCTCCAAACGAAAAGCCTAGTGAATGAAATTAAGACTGTTATTTGAGTGTAATTACACTGAGTATGTAAGACTGAAACACTGAAAGTAAATCATACATTTGGATATTACATTTCGTATTTCAGCATATGCTGAATAAACCGGTGAAGTTTTATTATTGTTGAGTGTAATGTCAGGAAACAAACTCCTACAAATTTTATACATAACTTTTTCCATTTTATCTGTTTTCCACTTATGTCAAGTTGAACACATGTTGTGACTTAATATTCTCACTCCTTCTTCCCCACATCTAATGCCCAGGGATCAAGCTCCACCTTGATTATCCTTAATTTAGCCTGAGGTAACCTCAGACTAAAAGGGGGCTTTTTGTTTTATTTAACTCCAAGAGGGTTTGGGTTTGGGGGCGGTTGTTTTTGTTTTTGCTTGTTTGTTTTAATTTGTATAGAGAAGGAGAGAAGAACTTCCAAATAACCCTACAAACCTGGTCCTCTGGATACTGGCAAATGGTCTGGATAGAAGAGCAAGAGGCAACGCATTATGGGAGACAACTGTGGCTACAGTCACTTCTTGCCAGCCCACATTTCAGCTCGTGGAAACTGGGTGATAATCAAAGGAACTGTGGAATATAACGTCAATAAGATGCCGCAGACATGGCGGGCTTAGTGAGCCAGGTCTCACGGGAGAGCACACGGGAAAGCTTTGGGAATGAATGCGGAGAGGCCCCGCGCCTGCGCTCCAGGTGGGGTCACCCCTGCGCAAGCGCAGTAACTGCGGTGGCACCGTTAAAGGTTAACAACCGCCAAAGGAAGATGGCTTCCAGCTTTAAGAAGTCAAATGTGGCCTCTACCAGCCAGAAAAGAAAGGTGGGCCCTAAGCCTGAGCTCACTGAAGATCAGAAGCAAGAGGTTCGCGAAGCATTTGACCTCTTCGATGCCGATGGAAGTGGGACCATTGATGTTAAGGAGCTGAAGGTGGCCATGAGAGCGCTGGGCTTTGAACCCAGGAAGGAAGAGATGAAGAAGATGATCGCCGAAGTGGACAAGGAAGGTACAGGGAAAATCAGCTTCAATGACTTTTTGGCCGTAATGACTCAGAAGATGGCCGAGAAAGACACCAAAGAAGAAATCCTGAAGGCTTTCAGGCTCTTTGATGACGATGAAACTGGGAAGATCTCTTTCAAAAACCTAAAGCGCGTGGCCAACGAGTTAGGGGAAAACCTCACCGACGAGGAGCTGCAGGAAATGATAGACGAAGCTGATCGGGATGGAGATGGCGAAGTGAACGAGGAAGAATTTCTTCGGATCATGAAAAAGACCAACTTGTATTAAAGTCGCTTTCTTCCGCAAGCATGTGTAGAGAAGTCAAGTGGCTTGCTGGATTTCCTCCTTCCATTTTGTGAAACCTTGAGTTAGAGGACAGCACTATCCTCTTACCCCCAATTTGTTTAGATACTTCTATTTCCAAATCTCTGGCACAATTACAGAATTTTAAAGATGATTTTAATGTGAGTTTTTGTTTTTAATTCTCAAAAGCAGACCTGGAGTACTTTAGGTTGAATAAAGAGCCCCGATGCTTCAGTCCCCTCGCTACCTTCTGTCCTGCTTTGGTGGACAACCATGGAACTGAAGGAAGGTAGGCTGGCTTCTTGGGACAAAGAGCCATGCGATTCCCTCGTCACTTCTTTAGTGGTCTTATGTTATCTTGCTTCACATATTATTGCTTAAACTCAAGTCGTTCTTTTAGCACAATGAGGTGGAATTGGCCAGTGGGTCATCCTAGCCATTACTTTTAATTTAACTGAATATTGGTTTGAAGGAGAGCAATGCAACCACTTACCAGGCTCAGGAAAGGTGCTGTTCTGAAGTATAAGTTTGCAGTTGGGTGGTGATAAATTATGCAGTTTTGTCTATTCTCTGACTCCATCACATACAAATGATTCTTCTTTTGTGTATAAATTATCTACTGTATATTATCCAGGGCCAGATGTATACCTAGGCTACAAAGTAAAATTTAATTTAATATTGGCCCAAGTAAAGCATAATTTGCATAAGAGATTAAGCTAACTAATGATTTTGAGTAAATATCTTACATATGTAAGATCTTCATTTAGGAAATTGTAAAAAATACAATTTATTTTAACCTACTTATCTGTCCTTGGAAAGATCAGCTAGCATTTTAGTTACACTGTATTATAACCTTCATTTTATTACTGCTTTATTACAAGCCAGTATCTACATGCTAATTCTTAGAACATCTTAGTACTTGATACTTGATTTCCCCCCTCTGGTATATAGTTGATGCCAGAGCGTTTAGCATGTAAATGGTTCTCTATTTTATAATCCCAGGACACTATTTCACTGTGGTTTGTGTATGTGTTAATACTACTGGTTCTCTGTTCAAAATTAAGCCTTTCTTATTTTGAAATAAGAAAGCTACCCTTTGGAATACCTATAAATCTGAAATTAGAAAAAATTTAAATAATTGGGGGAAGATAATATAATCTATCTGTCAAGATGGAGGCCTAGACGAATGTTTTGATAATAGGCAACAAAACTATTAAACAGGCAAGATATTTTGGTCACAACTAAACCTAAATTAAATCTTCATACAAAGTCCCATTAAGATAAATGCTGAAATTCTGGAAAAATTTTTCACTTGCTTTGCCAGCAATTTTACCCTTCAGAGGGTGGTGGATCTAATCAGGGAAACTACTACTCTGGGCTTAATTCTCATTAGCAGGGACTAATTTGTCAAAGCAGTAGTACTAGCTGAAGTGATGGGTATGTGGGCATTTGCTGTGAGAAAGAATTTTGCTGAGGTGGCTGGCACAGGGCAGGGGAACTCACCCAGGCTGCAAATGCTAACAGTTCAGGTTCAGGGTCTGAGTGTGGATTCAGGTGCAGTTGTAGGGGATGCAGGTGCAACGTGGGCCAGCATCAGTCTGAAGGGCCTGATCTGAGGGCAAGGGGAGGAGTATGGCATTCTGGGAAGCAAGACTTCCTGGCATCCTGTTGACCAGAATCTTGGCCCAAGGATCTACATATGGATCAAGGTAGAAATACCAGAAACAAAGAAAGTTGGCAGAAACTAAGAAAAAGGGTCGGAGCCTCAGCCAACTGGACTAGGTTCAATCTTGGCTCCTGTCCCAGCAGAGGATAGAAGTGAAAACCAGGAACCTGGGTTGAAGCCTAGCAGTCGGGCTGCCCAAATGCCCTGGGGTCAACTGTGGAGACTGTAGCCCAGTATGGAAAGGGTTGCCCTGAGGGCACAATCCATCCCACACAAGGAAAGCGAGCTCCAGAATATTTCTGAATCCCATTTACTGCTAAGGAAGAATTTCACAATGAACTATTAGTCTTGCTTCTCAGTTGGCTCATACTTGAGAGGATGGAGGGGAAGGGGGAAAGGGGGATGATAAGAGCAGGCCCAAATTGACATTTGAATTTGAAATTTCAGAGAAGTTAATCATATATGTCTGGCTGGGTCTTAGTCTTTACACAGGGACTGGTCTTTACAAAAGTAAAACACAAGAAATTGAAAGAAAACTTACAGATACCTTTTTGCAGATGAGGAAACACAGCTGTAAAGTTTGGGAAGAACTAAAAAAGCAATTTCCACTGGGCTGTTACAAATGGCCCCAATAACGAAGCAGGAAGCAGACCAAAGAAACCCATGTGAACTGTGTAGAGACCTCACTGATAAGCCCTTGCTTTCTAATGACAGATGTAACATGAAAAGCAGAGCTTAGAGCCAAGGATGAAAATATGACTGTATTAAGGCTGTAATAATATCAAGAAAGTGGGGCGCCTGGGTGGCTCAGTTGGTTAAGCATCTGAGTCTTGATTTCAGCTCAGGTCATGATCTCTGGGTCCTGGGATCAAGTACCGCATCGGGCTCCCTGCTCAGCGGGGAGTCTGCTTGAGGATTCTCTCTCCCTCTGCCTCTGCCCCTCCCCACCCTCTAAAATAAATAAATAATTCTTTAAAAAACATATCAAGAAAGTGAACGCCCCAAATAAGCAGAGAACAGTAAAAGGTTTTGTTTTTGTTTTTTCCCTTAAAGACATCTTAGTTATGTTTAAGAAGATATCAGAAGGAATAATTTCAACTCTTTAGATTATTGCAGGTTGGTTTTCATGGGAAGTAGACTGTGAGTCTGTGGTTTATGTGCAGGAAGTTCAAGTGTGTTCTCCAGATCACGTGTGTAGAGGAAGGAAGAAACCAGGACTGGGCAGAGGGAGAAGTTGGGCTGTGACGCAGTCACAACAAAGGACTTAGCTGTTCCCACAAGGAGTTCTGGAGTGAGGATGACCCTGCACAGCTGTCTCAAATTGGGACAAGGAAGTTGGGCCTTTAAAACTTTTCACTGATCGACAGTCACTTTTCCCAGGAAAGTGGTATGACCTTGAACAAGGTAGTCCTCCTCGGCCAAGTGTAACCACTGGGAGGGAGAACTCAGTTGTAGTTACAAACTATTAGCTGTCGACACTCTCAGCACCTGGAGGGATGAGGACTTCAGTTCTGAAGTGCAAGGCCAGAGGGGAGAGGTAGGCAGTGCCCCACAGCTTCCACTGCAGTCTACCCTTTACACCACTGAGATGTACTAGCCTTGTGTAAGTTCTGGGAGAAGCAAATTCAAGAGTCAGATGGATCTCTTCCTGAGAGAATCTCACAAAGGGAAGATTAGAGGGACAAACTACAGCCCCTGCTGCAGAGCTGATCTCGAGGCTACAAACAGTACTGAGCTCCCTCCACTTTCCAATCTAGATTCCCTTCACCCTCAACACCTCTGTTGATGTAGGTAACTTACTGGGTGGAATGACCCAGATCCTCATTTTTGAGAAGTCTGGGCCCCTAGTCACCAGGCCCTGGTCAGGCTGTGTATCCCTTTACCCTCAAAAAATGAATGAAAGGACACCAAGTGTGTTACCTGGGTGCCAAACATCCTCTTTCCATATTCTTCCTGCAGCTTCACCTCCTCCTGCTGACCAGAATACCTTACTTATGGGTGGCGTTTCCTTTACTTGACCATTGCTCTATTTGCATGAGGAACCCACAATGAATGGGTGGCACACAGAAATTTAATAGCTTTGTTGCTGGGTCCACTAGTGGGAGCAGTCCCCCTCTTGAAGCCAAGATCTCTAAATACACATTAGGTTGTCGGGATGAGAAGCACAAATTAAAGAGCAAATGAATAGGAATTAAGGTGAGAACTACTTCTACCCTTAGTTTATTGGACCCATGGGTTCTGCTTAAGGGATATCACAGCATATAATGGGTTATTTATAGCATAAGCTGCATCCTGGAGGATGGTACTCCATCTTCACTGGTTATGATGTCCAAGCTGACCCCTCAAAGGCATCTACAGGCTTTCTTTTTATCAGCAGTAAAGCTTGCAGAAGCTTTCAACCACTAGATTCTGGACCACTAGATTCTGTGGCTATATGCCTACTCCTGCCCTGCTGGTCATCATCACTGGTCGCTACACCTCCTTTCCTGTGGAGTGGGTCCCTTGGTCCAGTGTAATATTATGTGGGATCCCATGTCAGTAGAATAAATACCCAGGTATGGTGTTGGCTGAAGCTCTGTAAGCAAAGGCAAGCTCATGACCAAAATATATGTCCGGTCCAATCGAGATGAGTCACTGGTCTTTCCAGAGTAGAAAGGATCCGATTAGACAACTTGACATTAAGAGGCCAATTGAGCTCCTTGAGAGCAGCGCGGGTCTGCACTTGTTAGCGGCTATGCTGTCGGGCTTGTGCATAGTTTCTATCTCTGCCACAGTGACTACTCCATTCATGTGCCGATTGTGCCAACACTTGGGCAGCCCAGACAGAGGCAGACTGATGTCAACTGACCAAATCATCCTGTCTTCTTGGCTGTTTGCTGTCTCTTCTATGATTGGCACTCTCAGATAGGTGAGTGATATTTAGCCCTGATGTTTCCTTTTCCAGGGCACTAAAAAATCAGTGAACTGGTTGGTCACCACTCCGTGAGTCCACATATATTCTAATCTCTTTCTGCACGAAGTGGAAGTGATTATTGGTTTAGTTGGATTAACATCTCCTACATTTGTTACTGTTTTCTATTCGTTGCCCCTGTTCATTCGTTCGTTTTCTTCCCTCCTTTTTCTGCCTTCTCTGGTTTTGAGAATTTCATGATTCCATTCTATCTTCTCTGATAGTGTATCAATTATACTCATTTTTTAAAAAATTTAGTGACTACCCTAGACTTTACAACATATTCTTTTTTTTTTAAAGGAAAGCTTTTTTTTAAATTTTTTTTAGATATTTATTTATTTATTTTATTTATTTATTTGACAGAGATAGAGACAGCCAGTGAGAGAGGGAACACAAGCAGGGGGAGTGGGAGAGGAAGAAGCAGGCTCATAACGGAGGAGCCTGATGTGGGACTCGATCCCAGAATGCCGGGATCACGCCCTGAGCTGAAGGCAGACGCTTAACCACTGTGCCACCCAGGCGCCCCTACAATATATTCTTATGAAAAATTCAAGACCATTTTCAAATAATGCTGTACTGCTTCACAGATAGTGCAAATACTTTATTCACAACTCATCCTTCTCTTCCCTGTTATCCTTAGCATTGCACTTATCTCTACACTACAGTCACTCAATACATTGTTGCTATTGTTATTTTGAAAAAAGCTATTATCTATCAGATCAATTAACATAAGAAAAATAAAATATTTTATTTATCATTATTTATTCTTTCTCTCTCTTTTCTTTATGTAGATCTGAGTTTTTTACCTAAATCATTTTCCTTTTCTCTTGAAGAACTTCTTTCTTACAAGACAGGTATATTGGTGACAGGTCTGCTAATTCCTTCAATTTTTGCTTGTCTGAGAGAGTCTTTATTTCTTCTCTACTTTTGAAGGATGGTTTCACTGAATCCAGAAATCTCGGTTAGTGTTTTTTTAAACACTTTAAATATTTCACTCCACTTGCTCGCATGCTTTCTGAAGAGAAGTCAGTGTAAATCTTATCCTTATTTCTCTACATGTAAGATGTTTACCACCCCTCTGGCTTCTTTCAGGAATTTTTCTTTGTCTTTGATTTTCTGCAGTTTTAATGTGGTAATTACATGCAGATTTTTTATGTTGTCTGGGCTTCTTGAATCTGTGATTTGTATCTGTCATTAATTTTGGAAAATTCTCAGCCATTATTACTTTCAATACTTCTTCTTTTCCTTTCTTTTTTTTAAAGGATTTTATTTATTTTTTTGAGAGAGAGAGAGCGCGGGAGGGAGCATGAGCTGGGGGAAGGGCAGAGGGAGAGAGAGGGATAAGCAGACTCCCCACTGAGCTGGGAGCCTGATGCAATGCAGGGCTCAATGCAGGACTCAATGTGGAACTTGATCCCAGGACCCTGGGATCATGACCTGAGCCAAAGGCAGACACTTAACCAACTGAGACACCCAGGTGCCCCTCCTTTCTCTCTTTTCTCCTGGCATTCCCCTTATATGTATGTTATACCTTTTGTAATTGTCCCACAGTTCTTACAAATTCTGTTCTATCTTTTTAATTCTTTTTTCTCTTTGTTTTTCAGTTTTGGAAGTTTCTATTGACATATCTTCAAGCTTACTCATTCTTTCCTTGGCTACATCCAGTCTGTTAATGCACCCAGGAAAGGCATTTTTCATTTCTGTTCCAGTGTTTCTGATTTCTAATTTCTTTTCCATTCTTCCCTAGAGTTTCCATTTCTCTGACTACATACACATCATTCCTTTATAGCGCCCATTTTTTCCATTAGTGTCCTCAGCATGCCTATTATTTTAAATGATGATTAGATCCTCTTGGTTGTTGGTGATGATGAGTTTTTCTATAACACTGATGATTTTCTGTCTAGTTATTCTATCAATTGTTGAGAGAGGGATATTGATGTCTCCAATTTTAATTGTGGATTTGTCTGTTTCTCCTTTCAGTTCTATTAGTTTTTGCTTCACGTATTTTGCAGCTCTGTTGTTTGGGTAAGCAAACATGTGGGATTGCTATGACTTCTTGACAGAATGGCCCTTTTATTATTATATAATGTTTCTCTCAGTCCCTGGTAATTTTTTTTGCTCTGAAGTCTAAGTTATCTGATATAAATATGGCTTCCTTTCATTAATGTTTGCATGACGCATCCCTTTCCATCCTTTTACTTTTTAACTTGCCTATATCATTGCATTTGGATTGACTTTCTTGTGGATAGCATATATTTGGTCATGTTTTTAATTCATTCTGTCAATATCTGGCTTAATTGGTATATTTAGGTAATTTGTTTTTAATGTAAATATTGATAGATGAGGGCTTAATCTACTATTTTATTTTTCATGTTCTCTTTGCTTTTGTGTTTCTCTGTTTTCTTTTTCCTGCCTTCGTATTGGCTACATAAACATTTTTTTATCATTCCAGTTTGATTTATCTATAGTGTTTTCAAATATCTTTCTTTGCTGGGCTTTTGTAGCGGTTGCTGTAGGTGTGACATCGTACATCTATAGCTGATCACAGTGCACTGGTGTCATCATTTTACCAGTTCAGGTGAAGTATGGAAACCTTGCCTCTCTTCCCATCTCTTTATCCCATGTATAAACTAATTATCTTCTTCTCCTTCTCCTTCTTCTTTGAGAGAGAGGGTGCAAACGGAGTTGGGGGGAGAGGGAGAGAAAGAATCTTAAGCAGGCTCCCCGCCCAGCACGGAGCCCGATGTGGGCCTCTAATCTCACGACCCTGCGATCATAACCTGAGCCAAAATCAAGAGTCAGACACTTCACCAACTAAGCCATGCAGGAACACCTAAAATAATTGTCATAAATATTTTTCCTACATACATTTAGAATCGGATCAGTATTATAAGCTTTGCTTTATCTGTTAAATAACAGAAAACTCAAGAAGAGAAAAAAGCTTATTGTATTTACCATATTTTTGCTTACTATATTCTTTCTTTCTTCTGGATAGTCTATGGTTCCTTCTTTGTCTGAGAACCACCCTAGCCATTCTCTTGTGTACATCTGCTGCACAATTCTCGTACTTTTTTTGCCTCTAGGAATGACTTCATTTCTCCCTTCAATCCCAAAGAATGTCTTCACTGGGCATAGGAATCTGAGCTAACAGTTCTTTTCCTTTGGCACTTTAGTAAGTGTGCAATATGCTGTCAAAATAAGAACTAAATGAAAATAAAAATGAATGCACTCCCAGACTGCATTCATAAAAGTGTGATTCACCAAACAAGGAAGGAGACCCATTTTTATGACCTAAAGGACTATGCTCACTTCTGGGTATTACATTTTAAAAGGAATTGGAGAAATCAAGGCCTGTTGAGAACAGTGAGATAAGTAAGGTGAGGAGATACAAAACCGCATCTTAAGAGAAATGGTCTAAAAGAACTAAGGCTGTTTCTTCTGAAAAGAAAATACTCTCAAGGCATATGACCTCCAAAGTAACAGGACTTGTTCCATAAGGCTTCAAGGGTTTCAGGGAGAAGAAATGATAAGGGAAAGAGATTTCAACTTAGTGTCAGGGAGACTTCTTAACAACCGATCCTTCCCAAAGGTGGGCTGCACTACCTAAGAAATATGTTCCTGTAAATGTGCGGAGGCATGGGTGGGATGAACGTGTTACCAAGAGGCCACAGGTGTTTCAAGCTATTGAGGCTGTAATGCCGTAGCAGGCATCACCGTTTACATATGGATTCCTTGAATATAAAATGAAATGGAATGTAGAGAATCTTTTGACTCACAAATTTCATTTTGATTTTAACAATGAAACAAAATTACTTTTCCTATATAAGAACACTTTATTACCACAGTTGATGATGACCACTTACAGAAAGCATGTCTGCCTTACTAATGATTTTGCCTAACGTGTTGATAATTCAGAGTGATGCTGTAAAGTGATATGTGTGATTTCAAGAGTAGCCAGCACTTAAATAGCACTTACTCCATATCACCCACTGTTCTAGGAGCCCCTATATTCCATTATCATCTTCATTTTACAAAAGAGGAAAGTGAGACATGAAGAGATTAAGTAATTTGGGCAAGTTTACATACCTAATAAGAGGCAAAGGGAAGATCTGAACCCAGTCCATCTGGTTCCTGAATCCAAACTCAAAACTTACAGAGTCTACCATCCTAACTCTTTAGTTTAACCAGCTTGTCAGGATCTTTCCAGGGCAATGCATGGTGTCTCTTTTAAAGGTCATACACCTAATCAATGGTGCTGCTGGGCTCAGAATAGTTTTGGAACCCCTGCTTAAGAGACAATCTTAAAACATCCAGCAAATTCTTTTTTTTAAAAAGATTTTACTATTTATTTATTTGAGAGAGAGAGAGAGAGAGATAGCAAGAGAGAGCACAAGTGGGGAGGAGAGGGAGAGGCAGACTCCCGCTGAGCAGGGACCCTGACTCAGGGCTCGATTCCAGGACCCCCGGATCATGACCTGAGCCAAAGGCAGATGATTAACTGACTGAGTCACGCAGGTGCCCCATATCCAGCATATTCTTGTGAACATTCTCAAGAAGCAAATCTAATTCCATTGAGATGGGGCTTAATTTTTGGAAATAGCTTCAAGTTATTTGTACTCAAGTCTGATAACAGTGGCTGGAAAGGCTAAATATTATCATTTAAGGATTAAAGCAGTAGATGCCACTGAAATGATAAGCATAATTTCTATGAATGTTGTGTAAACTGGCTTTGACGGTACTTCCAAAAGAGAAGCATTGGAAAGGTGATGACTGATGAACGCATCATTGGAATAAGTCTCTAATCACCAAGGCAACCCAGTATTTTGAAGGAATAACACACATTGGGACATGTACATCTGGTGATATTGTAATGTTCAAAGTTATACATTACATAAATACATTCTTTGCTTTATAAAAGAGTTGTTCTTGCATTTATTAAGAAATAGAAAGAAGGAGGGAGAAGGTACCAAATAGAAGATCTCTATGCACTAAGTGTTTGAATAACATAGACCATCCTTGGGTGACTTTTGGGAGAAAAGACAGAGCCTCTACCATCCCAAGTAGAAACAACATAGTCATCAAAGATCTTAGGGCAGCAACAGCTTCCTAATGAGACAGACCTAGGATTGAACCCTGCACATGGCCATTTCCTAGCTGGTTCAGGAAAAATTACTTCTCTGACCCTTAGTATCTTCCTCTGTAAAACAGGGGGATTATATTGCCTTGTCAGGATATTGTCAGAAATAATTTATATAAAGTGCTCTGACACATAGTAGACCAATAAAGGGAAGACATTAAAAATAATAATAGATGAAGTGTACCAAAAAAGGGAAAGTAGACAAAGAAGTACATCCTTCTCACATACAGAGTGCATTGACCTTAGGAAAAAATGCCATCTAAAATAACGGTGTCTACTGATCCAACGTTCACCATCCAGGACGACTGAGAGGAGGTTTGGGGACCCAGCGAAGGGGAAATATTTTTAAGTTTTACGGCCCCTTAGCAAGGGTAGACTTGCAATTTCTGTTGGCTTCCCTGCTCTCCAGCTACCTCTTCCATCATCCAGAGTTTGTGAACCTGAGGCCCAGGGGCAGAATCTGGCTTGTACAGACCCACTTGGCGGCCGCATGAGCGCTGCCTGCAGCTGTGCGGGGTGTAGGTCCGCGGAGCGCCCAGCCAGCAGGCGAGCGCGGGCTGAAACCCAGCCAGGACTCCCTCGTTAAGCCAGCAGCGCGGGGAGCAACTGCTCAGGGGGACCTTTTGACTTGGCACGTCGGCACTGGGGGTTTTTTCCTGCTCTAGCTGCCCAGAGGGGTGCTTTTTTTCCTGATTTGCACAAGACATTGTATACGCTACCCATGGTCCTGCCGTGACAATGTTTTTTTTTTTGTTTTTTGTTTTTTAACTGAGTGAGGTTGCCAAGTTTGAAAAATCAGGAATTTCAGGCAAGAATCTGTATTTCTAGCTTCTTTTGGAACCTGGATGTTCTTTCTACAGTAGGTCCACAGTTGCTTCATGACAGCAATCTACCTGGAGCCAAATAGCCACCGCTCCTTTCAGACCTGGCAGCATCTGCTTCTCCGAAGACTTAAGAGCCTGTTGGGTTTCCCAGCTCCAGGTGGAGATGATCTCGGGACTAACGGGGCAAACTTCCAGCCAGTGGCATAGATGCCTCCAGAGGGCAGCACTGGAGCGCAATGAGTGACAGGTGAGGGATGATATCCCTAAGGACAGTGACATTTCCTCTTCTGGCTGCTCCTGCCCACTTCTCTGGAGAGCAGGAGAAAGCCCCTCTCAGATCAGGCAGGACAGACTCAGTGGATGTCCAGCCTCTTGGAAGGCAGAACAAAGCCACTCCCTGTCCTTGCCAAGGCACGGGGAAATGCTGGTGGCTATTTCAGAGGCTGCCAAGAAAGCTCAGGTGACCTCCTGAGCTCCACCACCCCATTTCTTGTCTTTATCAAAACAGCCAGGAGGGTCAATACAGGGAGACAGCCCATCCCTACAAAACCATTGGGACGGGGGGTGGGGGGGTGGCAACCAGGCAGAAAAATGAATCACTGTGACAGGGATACGTTCATGGCATTCTCAGCGCAGCTTTGCGGAATTCAGCATTGGTGGAAGCCATGGAGGAGCCCTCTGATGTCAATCCATGTTCCTGATGGGCCCCGGTTAACTGATGTTAATGAAACAAAGAGCTGCGTATACTATTTATGGCTAGATTAAGCTGATTACTCTAGCTTAGCCTACTTCCAATGGACAGATCTTACCAGTGCTGTTATCTCTTTGCTTTTTTTCCCCCCAGGGACTCTTCTTTGGATATGGAAAACAGAAATCCTAATAAGACCATTTTTTACCTGTCTCATTCGAGAACAAGATTGTCAAACTCCCCCCTCAGCATGGATGAAACCCCCCAGTCCCAGACTGTGACTGTGACCAGAAATGCACAGCAGCACAATTACTCAGAGAGATGAGATGCTGTTACCTAATAAAAATGCCATAAATAGAGAATGATGAACTACCATGGGAAATGCATTGATGGAGAAGGACACACTGGAATGTGGGATAGTAAAAATCACTTAAACTTTGCGTGACCTTGAAGAAAGTCATGGCGGTATGTTTTGCCAGGTCCCTCAGATAGCATTTTGAGATATGGCTGTTTTCCGAGTCTTACTATCTAGTCAGCTGAACTTAGACTCTTCCCGAGCCTTCTCCTTTGGACAGCATGGAGTCCTTTTTGCGTCCAAAGGGTTGTCAAGTTTCTCTCTGTACTCAGTAACCGTTAGGCAGGATCAGTTAATGAGACAATGAATTCCATGGACGCATCTTGTTTGTAGCGATGGGGACAGAGGTGCCTCTCTTTGATAATTTAGAACAGTGGTGAGCTGAGGGTCAGATCTCCCTGGGGTGGTGTCGCGAGCTGAGAAAGTGGCAGTGGCACTGCGTTCCTCTATGGCTTTCTACAGCTGTTCCAGATTTTCCATGGGCTCACCTTTAAATTAAAAGAATTTCTGCACTTTCAAGAATTTGAAAACAAAGCCATGTGTGAGAATATGAGATCCACTCATATGCCCTTGCAAGAAATAGGTTGCATTCCTTTTTCTGCACTTAAAAAAAAAAAAAACAACCTTTTTTTTTCCAGAATGCCATTTATGTAAATGATCCCAAATTAATCTTTAGCATGTGGCCATGTTGTTTTGATTTATTAAACTTTAAAAATATGCCCATTGTTCCCTTTTAACAGCTTTTGGCAACTATTTCAGAAATTGAAATATATGAGCAAATTAGCAAAATGAGTAGAATTACCAAGTACCATTCAACAAGCACTATAGGTACAAATACCTCCACAATACACAAAAAGCATCATTACAGATCTTATAATGCTATATCAGGTTTCTTATTTAACTTCACTTTTAATTAGCAAACTACAATGAAATTACACAGAGAGAAGCAAAACAGTATAGTTACCAGGAAGGTATTTTTACATGTCTTTAAGTGATTTTGGTTTTGTTTCTAAGGTAATTACACGATGCAGTGGAAAGAACAAAGAGATTTTTGTGACATTGGGCAAATCACTTAGCTTCTGTGATCCTTGTGTATAAAATGGGGTTGGGTAATACTCATATCATACGGCTGAAAGGATTAAATGAGATTCTCTGTAAAATGTCTAGCAGGGGGCCTGGCACTGTGTAACCCATAAAGGCAGCTCTCATTTGTTTTCTCAGGTGATGGTGACTTAAGAAATTTAAGTGAATTTCTTAAAACTTTCAAAAAAGTTGACATTCCAATTATTTAAATTATTTACTTTTAGCACCAAAAATGTTAGTGACTGCCATTATCATAAAAATTAATAATGATTTAAATCATAAGTATTAATCAAACTATTTCCCTTAATATCACATCACGTAGGCAAATCTTAATTTTGGTGACTGGTTTAATCTATTCCTCTTATCGAACGGTTGTTTGGACTATTATCATTTGCAGGCTGTTACTGTACTCAGCAGTTCTATCTTTTTTTTTTTTAATTTGCTTCAGAAGCATTCACCTTTCCCACCAAAACTCAAAGCAATTCGCTTGCCAGTTTTTTTTCTAAACTCTCTCATAAATTATAAATACTGTATATTGGCTAAATATTTCCTGTGCTTACATAAAGGATACATAAATCAGTACCTATATGATGTTTCACACTAATAAAAGTTTATCTGGTTCAAGAACCAGGCAGTTTTATGGCATATTGAGTTTCTGTGGTTCAGCCAAAAGTTTGAGCACGTTAGACTCGCTGCAAAGAGTTAAATTGTTCTCAACCATTTCCTCACTTAGCAGATACAGGATCAGAAATGCCCGTATGTGCAAGTCCTCCTGTAGACTTCTAGAACACAGGGCTTGCGGTTTACAGAGGAGGCTAGCAAAGTATGTAGAAGTACACCCAGAAACCTGAGGAAACTGATGGAAAGAAATGCTTGTTATTTCTACAAGTATGCTAGAGCGCATCATTTTACCCCTGAGGAACTGATGCAATCAAGCAGTTTTGCAAGGTCTGAGGTTAGGAGAATACAGGCAGGGGGTGCTTGGGCGGCCCGGTCATTAAGAGTCTGCCTTCAGCTCAGATCGTGATCCCAGGGTCGTGGGATCGAGCCCCGCATCGGGCTCCCTGCTCCGTGGGAAGCCTGCTTCTCCCTCTCCCACTCCCTCTGTTTGTGTTCCCTCTCTCGCTGGCTGTCTCTCTCTGTCAAATAAATAAATAAAACCTTAGGGGGAAAAAAAGGAGAATACAGGCAGCGTAGGGTTTTTCTGAGGACTTCTTGACTAGTTCATCAGTGAAGTTACCACACTCCAGTTAGAGAAGGTTCTAAGTTTTACAAAACTCAAAATAACTGTCAAAGAGCTATAATAGCTTGAGTCACCTTGAATAATACCTCCTAAGGAAACTCTATCATGAGGAATCAGAATCTATATTTTTCAATTGACCCGAATTGTAGGGTAACCAACTGTTCCAGTGGACATAGGCCTGAGGGTTCCTCAGGCTGAAGGTTTTCAGTGCTAAAACCAGGACCATCTCAAGCAAACCAGGACAGTTGGTCACCCTACCCGATGGCCTCCTGTGTATCATCAGAGTATCTGGATTACTCCCTGTCTCAAAAATCTACCTGGTTTGCCTGACTTAGGATGGTAAACAAGTTTTTACCCATTGCCTCCTGGTGCCAGGACCTAGAGATGATGATTAGTAGACAAGCATCACTAATTGAAATACTTTGTAATTCTCATGCTTTGGATCTTAGGCTGATAGTCCCCCATGGGTACTTTTATTTCCAGGTTTATGTTGCCTTGGGGACTATGAGACTGAACTCAGCAAAGCAGGATGACCAAAATGAACTCTTACAGTAGATTCTGTCCTGGTTGTGCTACTGTCATCTAAGCTAGATACGATATCAAGACACATTTTTTAAAATTCTGCACAGAAATGAATGAAAATGGGTCAAAGATAGAAAGTAAATGGCTTGCCTGCCTTCCTGCCTACCTTCCTACAAATATTCAGTTCAATGTAGTATATGCCCTAATGTTGTAGTTTACGTCCACGAGGATTTATTGAATGATCTGTCGGAACCAGGCCCCGTACTAGGTGCTGGGGATACGACGACGAATGAGAAATGGTCCTGCCCTCAGAAATCATCCACCTAATGGGGAGACGAACACATGTGCTGGTTGGTCTCTGTTTGCCACTCTCTCCCCCAGATCCGATCTCTACATTTCTCTGCCTTCCTCTATGCCCCCAGAATTCAATCTCTATGAACTACGTCTTTGAGGCACCCTGGAGCTTTGTGGCTTCTGGCTGAGTTAGCAAATGGGAGGCATTGTTTTGGTGTGGCTGCTCTGGCTGTTCCTCTATATTCCAATTCCCTCATCCAAGGTCCTAGCACTCACTGAGCTTCTGTACCCAATGATCCATTTCCTTCCCTCTGCCCACTTCTGCAAATGGCCCCTTCATTAAATTATTTTTACGATTTCATCTGAGTGTACCTTCTGTTTCCTGTGCAGACCTCAACTGGTTTGATATGTAAACTCTTGAAATAAAGGAGGGAAAGTGCAGTCATAGAGGTATATACAAGTAGAACGGTGTAATAAAACAGGGCATATCAAGAATGTCCTGAGAACGGAAAGAAAGAAATGCATCTTGATCTGAACATTGAAGAATAAATAACAAGTGGGAGAAAGACCTGGAATGGGCAATGTGCAGCATAAAGAGAAAATAAACCATGATGTATTCATGCAACTTTTTGCAGTTTAGGACTGCTGGACCACTACGTATAGGGAAGGAGGCAGTTAGAGATAGTCTGGAAAGATAGACCAGAGTCAGGCCATGTAAGTATGCTATGCAATTCTGTTCATTTTACACACACACACACACACACACACACACACACAATGTGCTAAGCACTTGAGATTCATTAGACTCTAAAACAAACTCTCTCAGAAGAATACAAATAAGCAATACATATAATATACACATACATTTTGTAATCTGTTAGAAGGTGCTAAGTGTTATGGCAAAAGAATAAGAGGGTGTAAGCGAGGCCAGGAATGAGGTGCAGGGAAGTAGGTTGCTCTCCATTTTAAAAAGAGGGGAATAGGCCTCACGTCATTGGATAGGCCACCTTGAGAAGGTAATTTGTGCACAGAGTTGAGTTAAAGAGTGGCCCTCTCCTCCCTGCTTGTACTCTCTCTCCTTCTCTCTCTTTCAAATAAATGGATAATATCTTTTTAAAAAGGAGCAAAGACAAGCAACCTGGGGAGGCAGAGTTTCATTCCCACTGGGCATCTGGAACATGAAGATGGGATGGATTTTCCTCAAAAAAAAAAAGAAAAAAAAAAGGAAAGGAAAAAAAAAAGAGCATTCAAGGCACAGGGATTAGCCATGCAAAGAGCTGATAGCAAGATCATGCTTGGCATACTCCGGGGACATCAATAAGGCCAGGGAAGCTAGAGCTGATATGAAAAAGAAGAGAGTAATGGCAGATGAGATCAGACAGTTTCAGAGGGGAGAAGGTCTTGAGGAGGCTTGTAAGCCATTGTAAATCCTTTGGATTCTGCTCTGAGGAAACTGGGGAGCCATTGGAGACTTTTGAGCAAGGAGTTACGTGCTCTGACTGAACTTTACTTGCAGTCAATGCGAATTAACTGAAGGGATTTAAGTACGGGAATGTCATGGGGGGAAAATACTTAAGATCCTTGTTTCTCAAAGTGTGGTCCAGGACCCACAGGTATTACACGGGATCTTACTGGAAATAAGAATCCCAGTCCCCACCTAGACATACTGAATCAGAATCTGCATTTTAACAAGATCCCATGTGGTTCATTTGCATGGTAGAGTTTAAGAAGCCCTGGCTTAAAAGTCTCCTTGACCGGCTACCTAAAGGAGCCCCTCCCCTTTCAAACTACTTAAAAACACATTACCCCATTTTGTTTTCTTTGTAACAGGTGTCCTTCTCTGCTGTGCTCTTGCTTATGTGCTTATTTGTGTATTGTCTGTCCTCTTCCTTCCCCTCGGAATGCAACATGAACTCCCAGACAGCAGAAGCCTCTGTCCTCTTCCTGTCACATCCTCCATGTGTGGGACATAATCCGGGCCCAATACACACTTGCTGAATATGCTCTTCCAAGAGCTGAGCTCACGAGAAACAAGGGAAGCACTATACTGGGTGTAACGGAAATTTTAGAAGGTATTTGGTGTTTATATGCATCCTGATCAGTAATGAAATTTATGTGGTACTTATCTGTACAGACAAATTCTGACTTTATAATGAGGTTAAGTGGGATATAATTTCGTCATACTGTATTCAAGCTTGATCTTTTTCATGAAAGATTTTGAAGTCTGGGTTCAGTGCCTACTTTTGCTGCCTATATTATATGAGCCTAAAATAATTTTAGTTTAGTCTGAAATTTTTTAAAAGAAGTTGTTAGTCTACCTTTCAGTTACATGTGCTCTATGGCTCAACACAGTGTTTTCATTTGTATTAACTAAAGGGACATGTTCCACAACTCTGTAAGACAGGTAAGGTAGCTGTAATGTTTTATTTTACAGATTGATTCAACTCATTTATTATACTCAAACTATGATAAAGTTTGGTGAGAATAAGTGAATAATAATCACAGAACTTTAGAACTGGGGGTAACAGTTGAGATTATTTCTTCTGATTATTTCTCATTTTTAGATGAGGACACAGAGGTCTGGAGTGCACACAGTAGCAGAGATTTTGATGAAAAATGACCTCTTAAATCAGTGGTCTTTATACTATACCACTGGTCCTTTCTGACAGTGAGTTAGCCAACCTTTGCCTGGAAAGGGAGCAATTTTTTTGAAGATTTTATTTATTTATTTGAGGGGGGTGGGGGTGAAGGGTAGAGAGAGAAGCAGACTCTCCGCTGAGCAGGGATCCCAATGCAGGACTCCAGGATCATGACCCGAGCTGAAGGCAGACGCCCAATTACCTGAGCCACCCAGGGGCCCTAAAGGGAACAGTTGTTAAAAGAGAACTTACACTCTACTTCTAAAATTTAGCTTTGTAATATGAATCATGTCCTTTAAGTTTGTTAAATAAATGGCTAAATGAACAAAGATAAAGAAGGAAGGAGAGAAGGAAGGAAGGAAGAGGAGAAAGAAGGAAGGGAGGAAGGAAAGAAAGAAATCTAGTGAAACTGCTATTGTGATCCATGTAATCTACATAAATAATTTGGATCTTTAATTTTTGATCTTTTGTCTTTTATTTTCCTTCTTTCATATATTCCCTCCTTGGTGTGTGTGTGTGTGTGTGTGTGTGTGTGTGTGTGTGTGTGTGTGTAGGACAACATCTTCATGTTATTATGGAGCGACTTCTACCAGGGTCACACTCCTGCCTCCCACCCTCCCAAGCAAAAGGAGGTTATTTGACTCATGGAGAAACTACTAGTCCACGAATCTCCTCAGTTGTGAGACTGCATTAGGGATTCACTCTCCTTCTTTCCCTTTCTGACCTTACTGGTGTAAGTCAGCAAATCCCAGCTTGTGTACAGGACACACACAGGGCTCAGATTACACAACTGCAGGGGACCACTGACATATCTTGGAGTTGGGCTGCACATAGGAAACAACTCAAAGGGCACAGGCTTCCTTGTCTGCTCTCTGCCAAGTAAGTATCCCAATAACAAGTCCAGAGGTTGTCTGGCTATGCCAGTGGCAGGATGGACAAATCTAATCAGGGGTGGCTTAGTAACAAGTCCATTATGGCCACATATCTAAGACACGCTGTCCAAGCCTGACCTTAGCAGTGTAGCTGACATTCTGAAGTCCATCTGTCTGACTCCTCAGCTCCTCAACCAATTTCTTGGTTGATACTGCACACATCTTCTTGCCATCTTTCTTAACTAAGATGACCTTGCTCCTTAGATACCAAGTAGCTATTTGTAATATTTTATAATCCACTTAACTCTTTTTTTTTAAAGATTTTATTTATTTATTTGACAGAGATAGAGACAGCCAGTGAGAGAGGGAACACAAGCAGGGGGAGTGGGAGAGGAAGAAGCAGGCTCATAGCAGAGGAGCCTGATGTGGGGCTCGATTCCATAATGCGGGGATCACGCCCTGAGCCGAAGGCAGACGCTTAGCCGCTGTGCCACCCAGGCGCCCCTATAATCCACTTAACTCTTAAACATAATGACATCATAATTATAAAAGTAAAGAGGTTTATATGAAATATTACTTAATCGTAAGAACAAAATGGCAGCTGTGAAAACAGATGAAATAATTAGAGGAAGAAACTTTTTGGAAGCTTCAGCATATTTTAAAAGTAATTAGTACTAGTTAGCAATAAACTTGTGTTCTCAGAAATTACACTTAAAGGGGGAACATGGATCACAGAAAAAAAAATCTGCCACTCTAGGATGAACCACTGGACTTCCTAAACAGTTTCCTTTTTCAACAAAATTTGGGTTTGCTGAAAAAGAGCGTGCAGATGTCAGCCATGACTTCAAACAGTCCCAAACTTGGACAGCAGCAAACTAATGAGCAAGGGTTCTCGGGTCAGAGTAGCACTGGATAATTTCCTATGACTAACATTTCCAGAACTGTGCTCTTCTCTTCCTGAGAAAAATACCCAAAGCCCTGTTTCTTCCATTGGCCAACTAATCACCTCTCAGGATAGGACACATCTGTTTACAGGTGTGGACTGTAGTTGCTCGAAAGTGACATTAGGCTACTTAAAGTAATAATATTTCAAGTTTTGTTTTGAGTTGATCTGTTTTCCAACAGAGCTAAGAGGTTTCCAACTAAAACAGAGAATTAAGACAGCTGAAATGGGGCGTGGGCTGGACTTTGAGTGTGTCCTATAATTGCCCATCCTGGTATCCAAGTGGTACATAGATAAACTCCAAACGGCAGTTTGTTCAAACACAAGGACCAACTTCTAAGGGCCCTTGAGAGATAAATGGTCCAGTTCAGAACAGGCGGTGTGACCCACGTAGAAAGCACTAAGCACATAATAAGTAATGACCAGCTAATCCCTCAAAACTTTAAAGGGACCCATGATGATCTTTATTTTTTTATTATTATTTTTTAATAATAATTTTTTATTATATTATATTAGTCACCATACAGTACATTCCTAGTTTTTGATGTAAAGGTCCATGATTCATTACTTGATCTTTAGATTTCAGTAGCCAGAGAGACCCAGACTACAACTGGCTATGGTGACCAAGAGTTGTCTAAATTGTTTTTAAACAAATCATTAACTGAATTTTCAGCTCAGTTCATCAATTATCAAATTGTAGCGGGCCTGAAATACTATCTATTACATTATTTATATGGTAGATTTTATCAGTTATCTACTTAAAATATGTTTGCATATCATCAAAAAATGCCAGACAGCTATATAAATAATCTTCAAAATCTTTCATCTAAGAGTTTACTTACTCTACTTCATATTATGGCTTATGTTGCCAAAGAAATTTGTTTGGCCTATATAGGAATATACATATCATATATTTCAAATTAAAAAAAAATGTTTAAAGCTTTAATGAGTCCTACAAAAACACATCTGTGTAGAGGAAGATCCTGAACTCACCACCTCGCATGGATACACCAAAATTTCAACTACATATAGAACAACTCCCTCTAAGAACAACCTGCAGACTAGTAGAACAGCTCTTCCACACCTAAAGATATACAGAAAAAGAAAAGGCCACATTGAGACAGGTAGGAGGGACAGAGACGTGGTCTAGTCAGGACCCACACCCCTAGTACAGTGAGCCTCACATGGGACAAATGTCACCAATATGGAGGTCCTCCCTGAGGAGCAAGGGGTTCAAGCCTCACATTAGGCACCCAGCTCTGGGCCCCTGCATAGGGAAGATGAGCCTCCCTAACATCTGATTCTGAAAATCAGCAGGGCTTAACTCCAGGAGAACTGAGACTCTATTCTCAAAGGGCCCGTGCACAAACACTCTCACTCTGAGATCCAGCACAGAGGGAGGACTTTGAAAAGCTCCTGGGCCACATGTGAAGGAGATTTATCAACCGATTTTATGGCATCTGCCAAAGGAGCAGAAAGTTGTAAGAACTTTCTCTGCTGATGGAAGTGCTCACAGGCCCCATTTTCCTTATTCTCCTTCTACCTACCTGGCCTGGCACCGATGGGTGACATTTCTCATACCCCCCATCTACCTTACTACCACTACTCACCCTACCCAGGTGTCCCCCTGTGGATCTGTCCTGCCCAATTCACCCACTCCAAAGTGACTCCCACCTTACCACATCCCATAGATAGTCTCAGCCAGGACGAGTGCCCCCTTCCCAAGACACTTCCACCTTCCACACCCAGTGGAAATCTTCCCCACCAAAGCAACTCCCACCCCTGGAGGGGGGCGGCCCTGCCCACCAGTGTACCTGCAATAGTCAGAGCTGGGCTTTGCAGCCAGCCACACCAAGGACCAGCCCCACCCATCCGTGCCCCCTCAGCATTAATAAATGAAATAGAGAGCAGAAAACAATAGAAAATAGCAATGAAACTAAGAGCTAGTTCTTTGCAAAGATAGACAAAATTGATAAAAGCTTAGCCAGACTCATCCAGAACAAAATAAATAAAATCAGAAATGAAAGAGAAGTTACAATCAACACCACAGAAATACAAAGGATTATAAGAAACTACGACAAACAATTATATGCCAACAAATTGGACAAACTAGAAGAAAGGGATAAATTCCTGGAAACATACAATTTTCCAAGACTGAATCAGGAAGCAAATAGAAAATCTAAACAGAATAACTACTAGTAACGCAATTATATTGGTCATCAAAAAACCCCTAAAGTCCAGGACCAGATGTCTTCACAGGGGCATTTAATCAAACACTTAAAGAAGAGTTAATACCTATCCTTCTCAAACTATTTCAAAAAATCGAAGAGAAGTAATGCTACCAAATTCATTATATGAAGCCAGCATTACCCTGATACCAAAACCAGACAAAGACACTAAAAAAGAAAAAAGAAAAAAGAAAAGGAAGGAAGGAAGGAAGGAAGGAAGGAAGAAAGGGAAAGAAAGAGAAAGAAAATTACAGGTCAACATCCCTGATGAACATAGATACAAAATTCCTCAACACAATATTAGCAAACCAAATTCAACAATACATTAAAAGGTATTACTCAGCCATAAAAAAAGAATTAAATCTTGCGATTTGTGACAACATGGATGGACCTAGAGAGTATTATGCTAAATGAAATAAGTCAAAGAAAGACAAATGCATATGATTTTACTTATATGTGGAATCTAAAAACAAAAACAAAAAACAAATGAACAACCAAAAAAAAGCTAGACTCTTAAATACAGAGAACTGGTGCTTGCCAGAGAGGAGGTGGCTGGGGAGATAGAAGGAATAGGTGAATGGGATTAAGAGGTACAAACTTTCAGTTATAAAATAAATAAGTCATGGAGATAAAAAGCACAGCACAGGGAATTATAGTCAGTACTATTGTAATAATGTATGGTGACATACGGTGACTACACTTATCATGGTGAGCAGTGAGTATAGATTTGTCAAATCACTATGTTGTACACATGAAACTAATATAGCACTGTATGTCAACTAAACTTCAGTAATAAATTAAAAAAAAAAAACATTAAAAGGATTACATGTCACAATCAAGTGGGGATTTATTCCAAGGATGCGAGGATGGTTCAATATCTGCAAATCAATCAACACATTATACCAAATTAACACAATTAAAGATAAAAATCATATGATCATCTCAATAGATGCAGAAAAAGCATTGGACAAAATTTAACATCCATTTATGATGAATATTCTAGACAAAGTGTGTATAGAGGGAACATACCATAACATAATAAAGGCCATATATGACAAACCCACAGCTAACATCATAGACGATGGTGGAAAGCTGAAAGCTTTCCCTCTTAGATCAGGAACAAGCAAGGATACCCACTTTTGTTACTTTTATTCAACATAGTGCTGGAAGTCCTAGCCACAGCAACCAGACAAGAAAAAGAAATAAAAGTCATCCAAATTAGTAAGGATGAAATAAAACTGTCACTATTTAAAGATGACATGCTACTACTATATATAGAAAACCCTGGGGCGCCTGGGTAGCGCAGTCGTTAAGCGTCTGCCTTCGGCTCAGGGCGTGATCCCGGCGTTCTGGGATCGAGTCCCACATCGGGCTCCTCGGCTGGGAGCCTGCTTCTTCCTCTCCCTCTCCCCTGCTGTGTTCCCTCTCTCGCTGGCTGTCTCTCTGTCACATAAATAAATAAAATCTTAAAAAAAAAAAAAAGAAAACCCTAAAGACTCCACCAAAAACTATCAGAACTAACAAATGAATCCAGTAAAGTTATAGGATACAAAACCAATATACAACAATCTGTTACATTTTTATGCATTAATAATTAACTAGCAGAAAGAGAAATTAAGAAAATATTTACACCTGCATCAAAAAGAATCAAATACATAGGAATTTAACCAAGGAGGTGAAAGACCTGTACTCTGAAAACTATAAGACATTGATGAAAGAAATTCAAGATAACACAAATAAATGGAGAGATATACCATGCTCATGGATTGCAAGAATTAATATTGTAAAAATGTCTATACTATCCAAAGCAACCTACAGTTTCAATGCAATTCCTACAAAAATACCAATAGTATTTTTCACAGAACTAGAACAAATAATCCCACAAATGATCCTAAATGGAACCACAAAGACCCTGAATAGCCAAAGCAATCTTGAAAAAGAAGAACAAAGCTGGAGGTATCACACTTCGTGATCTCAAACTATACTATGAAGCTAAAGTAATCAAAACAGTGTAGTACTGGCATTAAAACAGACACATACTGGAAATAAATACAGAGCCCAGAAATAAACTCACATGTATATGATCAAATAATCTGTAATAAAGGAGGCAAGAAAATGCAATGGGGAAAAAACAATCTCTTCAACAAATGGTGTTGGAAAAACTAGACAGCTATAGGCAAAAGAATGAAATGACCACTTTCTTACACCATACACAAAAATAAACTCAAAATGGATTAAAGACCTAAAACCATAAAACTCCTAAAAAAAAACATAGGTAGTAAATTCTTGGGCATTGGTCATAACAATGTTTTTGGATCTGTCCCCTCAGGCAAAGGGCAACAAGCAAAAACAAGTGAGACCACATTAAACTAAAAAGCTTTTGCACAACAAAAGAACTATCAACAAAACTAAAAGGCAACCTATTGAATGGGAGAAGATATTTGCAAATGATATATTCAATAAGGGTTAATATCCAAAATATGCAAAGAACTCATAAAACTCAACACCAACCCCCCCCCCCCCACAATCTGATTAAAAAATGAGCAGAGGACCTGAATAAATATTTTTCCAAAGAAGGAATGCAGATGGTCAACAGACCCATGAAAAGATGCTCAACATCACTCATCATCAGGGACATGCAGATCAGAAGCACAATGAGATACCACCTCACGCCCATCAGAATGGGCACCAACAGGACAAGAAATAACATGTGCTGGCGAGGATGTGGAGAAAAAGGAACCCTCATGCACTGTTGGTGGGAATGTAAATTGGTGCAGCCACTGTGGAAAACAGGATGGAAGTTCCTCAAAAAATTAAAAGCCATAGGATCCAGCAATTCCACTTCTAGGTATTTATTTGAAGAAAGTGAAAACACTAATTCAAAAAGGTATATGTACCCCCACGTTTATTGCAGCATTATTTGGATTTTCATTTATTATAGTATAGGTAATACAGTCAATAAAATGACAATTTCTTTGTATGGTGACAGATGGTAACTAGACTTCTGGTGGTGATCATCATTTCATAACGTGTATGAATGTCCAATCACTCTGTTGTGTACCTGAAAACTAATATAATATTGTATGTCAACTACACTTCAATTAAAAAATATTCGTGTAAACTAAAGTAACGCAAGGGCATCGTTCCTGATCATGTGTACAGCCCGCCCTCTAGTGTTTCTTTCTAAACCCTACCAATCTTAAACCATACTCTTAATCTCAAAATGTTAGGTTAATAGGATTAAGAACTGTGTCATCAAATTAACAGAACAAGGCTAAATCCCTGACACGGATGACAATTAAATCAGAGAAAAGTGAAGGTCCTTTCGGAAGCTGGTGGTAACCTCACTGAACAGATACTGCAAAGTTAGTGGTAAATATATTAAAAAGTTTCATTTTGTAAATAGGGTCTTAACAGAAAGAGAATTAGTTCGAATGGTAGATGTAGATTTATGTAAAACGTGATAACTCTGTAACGACTAGTACCGGTGCTATTTTGTTATAGTAAAAAGACAATCCAAATGTTGATTAAATAGTGAAGTTTTTGCTCCAAAATAACAAATATACATAAAGCAGATAAATATTCCTTTGGGAGGAGTTAAGATAATCTAACTTATTTTATATATTTAACTTTATTAAAGCATACATTTGTGGGGTTTTGGGGAGGTTGGGTTTTTTATTTATTTTTAAAATTTTTTTAAGGCACTCATTTGTATTTGGAATGTTTATAACAAAAGTATATCAAATTAAATTTAAAAGGAAATTCATTATCTGAGAAGAAAAAATTTAATTGTACAGTATTCATATATCTTGATGGTTTTATAAGACATATGGGAAAAATCTGTGAGATTGTTTTTGCTTTCATAAAAAAAAAATAAGTAATGGACTACCTAGGTCAAAACTTGCTTGAACACTCAGAATTTTGGAGAAAAAAAAAATCCCTCTGACATATTTTAACTAATTCTGTATTTCAGGATGTTTACTGTTGACAAGAACATAAAATGAAGTATGGATTCTATGGGGCTATGACCCACGCTATTCGTTGTCTTCAAGTTCAAATACTTCAGATGACGACCTTATTTAACTGTCATAAAGAATGTAAACAAAATAGGGACTTGGTTGTCTTTTTAAAAATTTATATTCCAAGTCTCCTTATGTCCCAGGCATATTAGCATAACTTGTCTAAAGTCATAAAGAAAAACTGACAGAAAAATGCTTCGGATCACCATGTGTTTTCAATTGATGCCGGCAAAAACTAACCGAATGGAAGGCATTTGGTTCAGGTTTATTTTTCCTTTGCAGGAACAGCAGGAACATGAAGCCATCACTCCTGGTGTTTATTGTGTATCTGCTATGGTTGAAAGATTGTCACTGCGCACCGACTTGGAAGGACAGCACCGATATCCATGGAAACCTGAAGGGTACGTTTGGTTTCTTTATCCGCACCGTGCCCTGTTTGCATGTCCTGCTGGCACGTACAGTGATTGAGAGTTGAGAGATAACTGTATTCAGTACGGCCTTCTAGTTTCACGGTGAGAGGTTCTCTAGGCACTTCAACCAAACAGACATGACGCCAAACATCTGGAGTAAGAATAGAAAATTCCAGGCGGGTATCTGAGAACGTTCACATATCCAGATGTTTGCTATCACACAGACAAAACTTGCCAGGTTTTGGACTGCCTTTCGTGGTATCATCCAGATGTTTGGTGTCCTCTAAGCACAGTTTTAATGAACAGTGAAATTCTTTTCTAGCATTTGAAAAATTTAAACAATTAAAGTAATCTGTGCAGTTATTCTTGAGATAGTGAAAGAACGGGATTACAATGACATCAAATCTGGTGGGTCTATGTCATTAACTTGTGACCTTTATTTGAGAGTATATGCTTTGGATACTGAACACTGAGAAAAATAAATAAGTTAAAATGTTGCTTTAGGGGTGTCTAATAGTAAATTTAGAAGCAAGAATAAGCTCCTTTGCACATTGACTACTGCAAAGAGAGAATGAAAATGAATTTCATACCCACTACATGCTAATTAGCGGTGTGTGAGAGATGTCCAGTAGGTTATTAAAGAATCTTGCATTATGTGAGGTACTTTCTAGGTTTGACGCCTCCTGGGAAGGCAATTAAAGCTGAAAGAAAGGGAAATTGTTCACTATGTTTGAGGTGCCCAGTCGGGCATTTAATATAAATTGTCTGTGAAGAAAATTTCAATTTTTTTTCTAATATAAACACACTTGAGTTTTAAGTGAAAGAAAAAAATGGATAAATGGACGCAGGCCCTGAGGAAAATGACAAGAATGAGTTTAAATGAACTCTGACTTGCCTAGGAGCTCAGAAGCGAGGGATAGAACGTATCATCTATGTGGCAGCTCCGTCCATGTGGCAGCTGACAGCCGAGTCATTGTCATCTACTTTCAGAGTTTGATGCAGTAAAAGAACAGCTAAGCCTCCAGTTTGGAGGCAGGAAAAATCGTGAACTCGTTGTAATTCTGATACACTGTAATCTGAGCAGATCTCAAAGGAAAAAACTACAATGTATCTTTTAGGTTTTTCTGAGGCTGGAGACCTAAATGTAGAGGAAAAGGTAAAGAAGGCTTTGATTGGTATGAAGCAGATGAAAATCATGATGGAAAGAAGAGAGGAGGAACATACCAATCTGATGAAAACCCTGAAGAAATGCAGAGAAGAAAAGCAGGTACAGTAATTGAGAATAACACCTGTTCTTAAATATAGCTAGACCATAAACACTGCATTGCTTAGTGCAATTGATAAATTACTTCTTTCCCCTAATAATGGATTTTCTGGACAGCCGCTCTTAGTGGAGGAAAAGTTTGAAGGAAATTTCAGATTTCTTCCAAGAACACAGTGCTAGCAGAGTAGACCTTTGCAGGACTCCAAATCCAGGAATTTGGGGGATTTGTCTCTATTAGGGAAGTGCTACTTTCTTGAAAAGACTTTATCCTTAATTCTTTCTGACTTGGGATGTTGATTCAAAACTGTTTCGGAAGTTTTTGGCTAAATCTGTGCTTTCCAAAGGTTTTTGATCTCCCATCCCTATTACTAAAATTATTATTAGCCTTCACTCCTAAATTTATGCACATTAATTTATTTAGAAGTTAGACACATGAATTGCTACCATTAATATCTCAAGAATGAGGTTCATCACTAGCCAGGGTGGGTATTAAGTCCATATTTCAGATAATCTTCTGGAGAGTATTTTGAAATTTTTTTAGCCGATCGCCAGATCTGATTAGATCATAGTTTTACTTTGTCACGTGACCAACAAAGAGCTTATAATGAAGAAGTATCAGCTCTGCCATTTGTTTCTTGTCTACCTGAGCTTAAATTATTCACATTTTTTTAATATGCTGGTTATTTTTTTTTTCAGGATTTTTTAAGCCTCTTGTCCATTTAGTGAGGGTTAGTCTAGTTAAAATTAGGTAATAAAACGATCATTTACCTGCGTTCTCTTAAATTGGCAATTCATTGCCATCAGCTCTAAGGGAATAGAGAGGGAACCAGTGTCCATGCTCCTGGAATGTGGAGGGCCCCACTTCCCCAGGGTCCTCCTGAGCAGCCGGCAACATGGAATGGTCTGACATAAGCACCATAAGACAGCCCCAGTGTATATGAAATAGTACATCACCCTAATCAATTTCTTCACTCAAATGCCTTTACTTAAGAGCCGCAGTTCAAACTATGTACCTTAGCAATGGGAAATATACATTACAGTTGACTCTTGAACAATGCAGGGGTAAGGGGTGCTGACCTCCAGCCAAAAATCTGCATGTAACTTTTAACTCCCTAAAAACTAAATTACTGATAGTGTACTGTTGACAGAAGCCTTACCAATAACATCAACAGTCAAATAATACATATTTTGTGTGTAGGATGCCTTATATACTGTATTCCTACAATAAAGAAAAAATATTAAGGATATCATAAAGAGAAAAAAAAATCCACATGTAAGTGGACCCATGTATTCAAACCCATGTTTTCAAGGGCTGATTATACATCTAAATGTCCATAGAGGATGTTAAAAATTATTCATATATTACAGTACAAAGCTTAATATGTTTCTAAATTATGAACATTGCATGGCTCCCAGTTTAAGACCACTAACAATGAACATAACATTCAAAACATTTCAATTATTTTTTTAAATTATTTTCCAACATTGCCCTTAAATCAAAGAAGAAATCAAAACGGTAACAAAAATGATTTGGAGGGCACCTGGGTGGCTCAGATGGTTAAGGGTCTGTCCCCACGTCTGGCTCCTGGCTCAGCAGGGAGTCTGCTTCTCCCTCTCCTTCTGCCTCTCCCTCTGCTCATGCTCTCTCTGTATTTTTCTGTCTCAAACGAATAAATAAAATATTTTAAAAAATAATAATTTGGAAAATATTTTAAATTTTAACATTGAGAGTCAATTACTTTTAAATTTTATTTTTAAAAATTTGTAAATGCGGTAAAATACACATAACATCAAATTTACCACCTTAACCATTTTCATGTGTTATAGTTCAATAGTGTTAAGTACCTACACACCGCTGTGCAACCAAGCTCCAGAATTCCTCCCATCTGGCAAAACGGAAACTCTGTACCCATTGCACAACTCCCCATTTTCGCCTCCCCCAACCACCAATTTTTAAATTAAAACATAAAAATAGAAGTTTTAATATTTCCCCCTACACCTATAGACATGTGAATTGGGGGCCCCCAAACTGCAGGGAGCTGCCAGAATTCTATTTCTGAGCACAGTGGCCTCTGGGGAAGAAGAGCTGGATTCTTCCCCAGTGGGATTGTGAACCGACCCCTGGAAATAATGACATTCGATATCATTTACAGGCCCTTTATAAAACACAATATCACATGTAATCCTTCCAGCATCTGCGAAACCCATTATTTTCACTTTACGGCTGAGGAAACTGAGGCTCACGATGTTCGTGAACGTGTAACCCAGCCCTGTAATGAATGACGGGGAAAAAGTCAGCGGGCAGCGCTGTGTCTCTGGGACCCAGTGACTTTGTTTTTCTCCCTTTCCTCAGCCTCCCCACAAGCCAACGGTGTAAAACTATGAAAAGAATGCTCCAGTTAGGGGTGGGTCAAGTAAGCCAATGTCAGCTCAGTTAAGGTTTGGACACTCAAAGAGTCCATTTAAAAATGGAAAAACCTGTTTGAGTCTCCCGCGCTGAAATTACATTAAAGTGAAGATAAAGGATACTTCGGACAAACTATGACAGCAAATATGAGTTTGGTGCCCCAGTCCCCCAGCGCAGAGCACCGCCTATCCTCAGGGGACCCAGGGTCATAATGGACCACTCTACAGCCCCTTGCTATTAATATTTAGTGAGAGCATCTGAAACGAACTAAAAGTGGGAACTCCAGGGGGGCTTAAAGTGATTTTAACCTCACACCAAGTTTATATGGGACTTTGATACACTGTAAACTACGGGAATAGTCCGTGGGTGGGACATCTAGGGGGGAACAGAAGGAATGGGCAGGGCATTCCTAAACCAGAGATCTTCCTCCACAACATGTCACTACGGAAACTTGGCACAGGTGATTTGGTAACTGGTTTTCGTTGTGCTCTTGGAGGTGAGTGGAAGGAAACAGGTAATAACACACTAGATGGCTTGCTTGCTCATCTCACTTAATACAAAGCCTTCAGAGGTAAACCCTATCGCTATTCCTCTTTGTTAAGGAAGGTACTGAGACTCAGAAATGTTAAGTAATTTGCCCAAAGGTACACAGCAACTGTAGTTTGGAATTGGAAATAGTGGGGTTTTGGTTTATGGTGACAATGAACAGGGTATTTAAAACTGGGACAGACTTAGGAAATGTGGGCAGTATTGTTTCCTGCCACGATAGGGTAACTTTCTTGAGAAGACGTAGGAATCCAAAATTATTCTGCAACGCCCAAGGAGATAAGAAAATCCTCAAAAGATTCTCGGCGCCACATGGTTCTTTGGGCTTAACATGCCAGGGAAGGGTGATTTGTTTTTCTCTTCCATTAGGTAAAAATGCACACTAAATTGGTTTTAAGGACAGAAACTTTGCTCCCTCATGTGGTTTTCACTTAAGGGAATCATTGTTAGCTCTGAAACTGTTTGATGGAGGAATCCATTACACCCGTCTGTCCCCTGAACTAGGTCTCAGGCTTGGAGGGAACCAGTCCTTAGAAGTCCACATGTGCAAGGAGGCCAGGGGGCTAGGCAGGGGTGCTGGCCTTGAGGGAGGTCCTGGGGCAAGGTTGAGATTCTCAGGGACAGGTGTCACTTCTGCTGGGTTCCCTTATCACCCAGAGTGGGACCTGGATACATACAGCAAGGCACCACGAGGGGGAGCACTTGGAATATGGATGAGAAGAAAGACGCCTCACCCCTCCCCTCTCCCCCTCCATGCCCCCCAACGCAGCATCTCTGTAATTAGAGTGTAACTTGCTAGGCAGATTTGATATACAAGAATTGCACTTTCTTGCAAGTTTAAGCACATACAAAAATCAAAGGCAGCATAAATAAATAAATTTGTAAGCTTTATAAGCCTTAAAGCCCACTTTCCGCATCTGCCAAGAACTAGATGTGGAGACAGACAAGTAAACAAGTAAATTATAGTCATCCGCGAGAGTGGGGACCATGTCATGGTTCACCCACATCTCGTGGTCTGTCCCATAGCAAGTACCCAATAAATAGCTGTTGAATGACAAATGAATAGATGGGTAAGATTTGCAGTCTTCAGTAGGGATCGATCAGTGCTCTTTTCTTAATCAAACAGAAAGGTAGATTCAAGTAGATCTGTCAGCAGCCAGGGGCCCGATGAAAGAATGAAGAAATACATCAGAATATGCACACTTTTTAAGCGGTGAAATCAGCTACGGTGCACACAGAATTACGAGATGGGTATTTGTTTCTCCTTTTTAATCAGGAAGCCCTGAAACTCATGAATGAAGTTCAGGAACATCTGGAAGAAGAAGAAAGTCTATGCCAGGTGTCTTTGCCAGATTCCTGGGATGAATGCAAGTCTTGCCTGGAGAGTGACTGCATGAGACTTTACACAACCTGCCAACCTAGTTGGTCCATGACAAACACGGTAAGGGGAAACAGAGCTCGAGCTTTCAGAATTCTTACGGTACTTACTCCAGTTTAATTTTTTTTTAAATTTTATTTTATTTATTCGACAGAGAGGGAGACAGCCAGCGAGAGAGGGAACACAAGCAGGGGGAGTGGGAGAGGAAGAAGCAGGCTCATAGCGGAAGAGCCTGATGTGGGGCTCGATCCCACAACGCCGGGATCACGCCCTGAGCCGAAGGCAGACGCTTAACCGCTGTGCCACCCAGGCGCCCCTCCAGTTTAATTTTTAAAAATTAATTTATCTTACTATTTAGAATAGAGATGCCTGACCTGATTCCGGCCTTTTACGATCTAGACTCCAGCATTCATGCTGGCTTATGCAGAAACAACCTATGTACATTCAACTTATCAGCTCAAACAGCCATTCAGTGTTTGTCTCTCCCGGTAATGGCACTGAATATATCGCTCTTAGAGATATTCTGACTCTTTCTGCCTTTTGTTATTTGTGAATATGTCCCCACTAGATTGTAAGCTCTTTGAGGGCATGGATATGTTATCTATCTTCATGTAAGCATTGTAGGTATCTAATAAACGCCAAATTGAATTCTGAATAATAGTATTATAGTCTCTGATTTCAACCTGCTTTCATTTTTTTCCCTGGAGGCCAAACATTTGGAGACATTCTCTGCCTCCTGAATCTCTCCTTCGATAGGCTTCGCCTCTTCCAGCAACACACACATAGGTACACGTTCATGTCCTCTGCAGCCATATCTGCGCATGTCCTGCACGACTGGCATGTTTTCTTTTTTGTTCCCTTTGGTTATTGTCTGGGCAGAGGGAATCACAGAGGGTGGTGACCTGAATAGGATGAGTTCTGCCCTATAAAAGGCTCCTATTGCATTGGCCTCAATTTCTCTTCCCTTCAAGAAGTGAGCTGAATATGAAAGGCAGTGAAATCTCCCTCCCCGTATCAGAGCATGCACTAATTAGGGTATGTTCCTGGCTTGGCAGTGCCATATCCGATTATAGCGGGAGCAACCCCTAGGACAATTCATTTGCCAAGTTAATTTACCTCAACTGTTAATTGCGTCTGCTCTATTTTTATAGCCCCGGTCACTCTCCAATATACCAGAATACAGTAGAATGAGCACTGGCTGGAAGCAGGAGATTTGGGGACCATTCCTGTCTGTGCCAGTTGTGTGACTTTATGAAAATGTCTTGGGGCTTTAAGATTTGTTTTTGTGGGTGGATTCAGGGAAATAGAAGCTGGCAGAGAGAGGGGCAGACAATTGACCCACAATACTTTTTGAGGAAGGCACGAGTAATGTAGGGATTCCTGGAGAATTCTTTGAACAGCACTAGGATGCTAGCCCTGTGAGGTTTCATAGTTGGTATGCTCTGTAACAGTCAGCATGGCCACATCACTACAATATAAGGGCAATTGTGTTCTGGCATGAAGTTGGGTACCATATAGATGGAGAGCACTGTGTGACTGCTGGAAAAAATTCTCCCACTGAGTATAAAATTCTACCATTATAGCTTCATTTCTTTGACTATAGCCAAGGAGGGCTTTGATTCTACTAATATATAACCATCCCTAAGTAACCTATCTAACTCAATCAAGTTTCTATAATACAGTGTGAATGTGTTTATCTTTTCCTTTCCATAGTCTAGTTTGTGAGACAAGAAAGAGGAGACCATAAATTCACTAACAATAGTCCACTGAATGAAACAAGGCAACCCCTCCCCACCCCAAACCCTGAGACAGAGGTGAAAACAAGAGCCTTCTTCACAGTTCTGTGGCAACCTAGACGGTACCGGCTGGCATGCCGACCACGGCCACCACATCAGGTGTGGCTTGTCAACAATACTGAAAACTTGGCCTTTTCAGGCCTTGGGCAGGCACATATAAACAAGAGTTTCAGATCCTCTTTCCACACTCAAAATTAAAGGTACAAGAGTGTTCATAAATGATCTTAAAATGAGTCACCTTTTCCTAGCTTGCCCAGAATTGTTTTTGATTTAGAACGACCAGTGTAAATGGACTTTAAAATTTACAGTAAGAAGTGGTCCCTGTCAATTATCATTCCATTTAAAAATAACAAAATAAAATTGATTTTAAAAAAAGAAATGGTCCAGAAAGAATTAATTTCTTATTCCATTTTATCCTCCACCCCGCAGGTCGAAGAGTTTTTCAGGAAGATCTATGAATACCTGTTTCCTTTCCATGAGGATAATGAGAAAGGTCTCCCTGTGGGGGAACAGTTCATTGAGGAGGACACGCAAGTGGCTCAAATAGAGACTGTGTTCAGCCAGCTGACTGTGGACGTGACATTTCTCTTTAACCGAAGTCTTAACGTTTTCAAACAGATGCAGCAAGAATTTGACCAGACTTTCCAATCATATTTCATGCCAGATACAGACTTAATGCGGCCTGACTTTCTTCCCGCTCCATCCAAAGAGCCGAGGGAAAAAGCAGATCCTGTGCAAAGTTGGGACATTCCCAGCTTCTTCCAGCTCTTTTATAATTTCAGCCTCTCTATTTACCGCAGTATCAGCGCAACAATCACCAAGACACTGAATGCAATAGAGGATTCACCAGAACAAGGCAAAGGCAAGTATTAAAAGATGAGCTTTCCTTAGATGTCAATACTAAGGTTAAGCTTTGTTTTCCTTTGGAAAGAGTAGACATTTCTAAGTTGTGCAAGGTTTCTGAGAGTGACAATTTATGGAGAATCAAAATTTCAGAGCCTCTTAGAGAAAGCTTTGAAGTCTGCCGAACACCATCCCTCCTCTGTCATTGCCAAGAGCCCTGTGGGGCTGGTATCTCTTGTTAAAGCAAATTTTCAAAGCTGAGAAAGAAAATGCTAGCAGCGTGAGAAGCTGAACGAAAGTTGCCTCCTTTATTAAAACTCATGTAGATATGCTCAGCTCTATTCTGCTAGAACATCATGGGATTTCTTTAAAATCAGTCTAGACTCCTCAACTCCCAGTTTGGGAAGGAGCCCTCATGTCCTGTATTAACCGGGTCACGCTGAGTGCCCAGTGTCCTCTGCATCACTGCCTTATGCCTTTAAATCGTAGCATTTATGCACAAAAACACAGAAGATGCTCACAGACAAACCCCAAACTACAGACACCAGAATATCTATAAAGGATAAGAAGTGCCTCAACCAAGGCCAAACATGCCCCACGATGGTCCATGTTGTCTTCAGGCAGAAGACGATGCCTTCCTTGGGCTTCTGTGGGGGTGGCTGGGACACAGCATCTCAGAAATGAGAGCTGCTGGCTGGGCCAAGGTAACATCTACATTTCCTTAGACTTTTGTCTTATGGACACAGGCCCATGGGAAAATACTCCCCTCTGACATGAAAAATAATGTGGGCTCCTTCTAGAAATCCTGCCATTTGTAACAACATGAATGAACTGGAGGACATTATGCTAACTGAAACAAGCCACACACAGAAGGACAAATACTATATATGGTACCACTTATATGAGGGGTCTAAACTAGTCAGGTCGTGGAAGCAGAGATTAGAATGGGGTTGCTGGGAGCTGAGTTGAGGGGGAAATGGGAGATGTTGGTCAGAGAGTGCAAAGTTTCTGTTACGCAAGATGAGTAAGTCCTAAACTTATAAGTCCAATTGTGCAGGAAAGCGCCTATCATTAAAAACACTGTACTGAATACTTGAAAATTTCCTAAGAGGGTAGATCTTATGTTACGCATTCTTAATAATGATGATAGTAACAATAACAAATAAAAGGGCAGGAGAACACTTTTGGAAGTGATGGATAGGTTTATGGCATGGATTGTGGTGATAGTTTCATGGGTTTATACTTCTCTCCAAACTCTCCAAGTTGTATATATTAATTTATGCATAGCTTTTTGAATGTAGAAAGAAATGGGCTCCTTCTAGTTATTTTCCAATTATACCAGCTGTACCTGCAACATCTGAATCAAATTCTCAAAATCACCATGACATTGTATCGCTGGTCTCTATCTAGAAGGCGCCTACGTCACAGCACCAGAAACTGAAGCCAAAAAACAACACATGCCATCTTTCCCGTCCCATTGTCCCATGAGCAGAGAACAGCCATCATTACTGGAATCCTTGTTGGGTTCTTGTTCAGACTCTGGAGGACTTTCTCGTAAATCAGGTGTTTTCTCTGGTGTTCTATCCTGAGGTTCCAAGTTTGCCGATATTCAAGGAAAGCATCAACGCAGTAGACTAAACATACCAACCCTGGGGTGATATTAGATAAGTTTTGCCTGAACTTCTACAGAGATACCAATTGTTTGGGGATAATGTTTGGCATGTGTTCATTAGAACAAATTGGCGCCCCCCATCTTTCACATTGCATACAACCTTATTCGGGGGTTGCTACGTTCACACGTGCACAGGAGTATATAGTGATTCCTCCACTTTGAAATGGAAATAACTTCCTAATCACTGCAACTCCCTCCCACTCCACCGACTAAGAATGTAGATTTCCACCAGTTCTGCCCCAGCTTCCTCCCCATTCTCACAGCCCAGAACCAGCCCCCCCCCCTCAGCTGACCCTCTGCACAACCTCCACGTTGGTGATAACCTGCATATCCAGAGCCCCCTGTGATGCAAAGGTAATATAATGCAAATATGAAAAACAAAACAAAAGAGCCCGTGTTACACTCTTACACTCTCTTTCCTCTGCTATCCCTCCCCTAACCAGACAGCGCCCAGCTGGCTCCACAGAGGGGACGCTCTCCTCTCAGATGAGCACCTGTGGACTATTTATCAAGAATAGGCAGGGGTTGTAGGGTATTTGCAAGTGGTTTCCATGACTTTTCTGGACAGGTGGTAGGTGAACAATAAACCTAACGCTCCTGGAAAATCTGCCTAATGAAAAGACATTCTGAGCTTTGCCCCCTTGTAGACAGAATAACAGCTGCCCGAAGATATCTACACCCTAATCCTCAGGACCTGTGAATATGGTGTGTTACACAGCAAAGGGAAAGTAAGGTTGTAGATGGAACTGAGGTTGCTTGTCAGCTGACCTTAAAATGGGGAGATTATTCTGAATTACCATGTGGCTACAAGGGTTGTTAGAAGTGGAAGAGGAAGGCAGAGTGGAATCTCTAGAGACGGTAGCATGAGAAGGACTTGGCCCTACTTTGCTGGCTTTGCAGCTGGAGGAAGGGGGCCAGGAGCCAAGGACTATAGTTGGCTTCTAGAACTTGGAAAGGCAAGGAAATAGATTCTCCCCTAGAGCCTCCAGGGGGGAAAAAAATTGCTGCCCACGCCTTGATTTTAGGCCAGTGAGACCCATTTCAAACTTCTGACCTACAAAACCAGAAGATCATTGGTGTTATTTTAAAACCACTAAATGTGTGGTAATCTGTCACAACGGCAACAGGAAACCAGTACAAGCCTCTTGTCAGTTATAATGGCCAACACTGAGTGAGTGAGTGAGCGCTGTGTATCTGACAACCTTCATGGATGGGCTTTATTTGTCATGATTGTCCTAAGAGCTAAAATTAGAAAAATAGCTAGAATTGAATAATGAGCACCATTAAAAGAAAAGAGGAGATTATAAAAAATCAAACATTGGGGCACCTGGGTGGCTTAGTTGTTTAAGCACTCAACTCTTGATCTCAGCTCAGGTCCTGATCTCAGGGCTGTGAGTTCAAGCCCCGTGTTGGGCCCCACAACGGGCGTGGAGCCTCCTTAGAAAAAAAAAAATCTGAAATATTTTGGTTTTTAATATTTGTATTTGATTGAGTGTGGTTTCATTTTAGTCTTCATATGGGAGAATTTCCTTCCCACTTTGGTCTTTCTAAACCTCAGTTCCTGAATCTGTTGAAAGAGAATAAAATAGCTCTTGAAGTTGTCCTCGCTTGCCGTGTCAATCTCTGGAAAGGATAGAGGAGACTGCGTTCAATAAAACTGTGTGGTGTAGTAGCTTGGTGCAGTGCCAGAGGCTGGGAGGTAAGAGTTCTAATCCTACCTTAGAGAGCATTCGCTGACTTTAATTTTCCCTTGAGTGGGGTGGCGAGACAGAGGCAGGTGGGGACAGTATATGGCCAATATGAGTGATGGCACCGGAAGTAGCTGCCTAGAGGGGTCTGGAGGCTCTGTGATGGGTTACTGCCATGCCATGGACAGGATGAGGAACTGGTAGCGTATGGCTCTGGAATTTACCATCCCTGATCTGTATACCCCATATTAGTCTAGATGCTGGGAATAAAACCACGATTATGACACAGCCCCTGCCTCTCCGGAGCTCAGTCCAGAGAAAGGAGAACAGATCACTGGACAATTACATTACCTCCGTTACCATATTGTAAGTGAAATAACAGAGGAAGGTACAGGAGAATGGCATGATTTCAACTGACAAGACCAAATCCCTTCCCTCAGTGGGGGGAGTCTAACAGAGAAGATAAGAAAGCGACTAGTACAGAAAACAGAGACAAGCTCTGCAGCAGAACTCCTCACAGGGGTCCTGGGGGTGATCTAACCAATGCCTCAGGTTTTTAAGCAACAGACTCCACAATTCAGCTCAAAATGAAATGTTTCATTTTAAAATGTTGACGATTTAATTGAAGAAAAAAATCATCAGGTTGTAAATTAATAATAAATGTTTCCTAATGTGAAACTCTCAGTTGAGAACTGTCAATTTTCTGTGGGACAGTCTTCTTTCTTACATCATCATTTTCATAGGAATTTTTAATTCTTCCAGAAAAAGAAAAGGGTTTCTCAAAAGTTGATTGGCTTTAGATGTTTCCCTAAATCTTTGACCCATCGTTCATAACATTATATATGTGAAATGCAAAAGGAATAGTAAGAAAGTAAATGCCTACCACCCAGCTTTGGAAACAGTCCCAGTACCTTTCAAACTCCAATGTACTTTCCAATTATAGCTTTAAAAAATTAAAATAATTATTAGAAAATTTTTAAATAGAAAGAAATCCAAAGAGAAAAGTGGCCTATAATCCCTTATTTAAGTCACGGACATCAGAAATAATAATAATAAAAATAAGACACACTAAAATAATTCAAATATATAAAAGAACAAACAAATGAAAGCTGCCCTCTCTCACCCCATCAAGTATCTCTTCGAAAAGATTCCTCATGATTCTTTCCAGAAAATAAAATTATATGCATTAACCTTTCGGAGGCGGGGGGGGGGGGCAGTGTACAAACAATCATAGTAATGGGGTTGTTGGATCAAAGAATATATGCAATTTTAAATAGATGTCAAATTGTCCTAGCAAATTGTGCCACAGTATGCCCTCCTATGACTGAATACAGAACGATTTTGAAAGAACTGGTACGAAAAAGAAATGATGTCACGCCCACGCCTTTAAAATGCAGACCCTAATGACATTAATGTGCAAACACTATGTTACCTGCAGATTCTAACCATGGAAGCCTGACTTCAAAGGTGTTGCCTGTGCGGGACAGAGGACTGTGTGGAGAACTTGGCCAGAATTTGTCAGAATGTTTCCAGTTTCATGCCAGATGCCAAAAATGTCAGGATTACCTGTGGGAAGGTAAATAATTATTATTTTCCAGGGTTTCAATAGTATTCTGCTCAGAGGTCACAATCTCACTTTTACAAGCATCATGGGTTCATTTACCTTCCCTCAAGCACTTTTTTTTGCATGCTGATTCCCATCTGGGGGTGCTCAGTGTAGGTTTAGAAACTTTCATTATTCAAAAGTAAGCCAACTCCCTTTTTCTCTTATTTAAAATTCCATCATTGCTCCTGCAACATTTTTTATGCTTAAAGACCAAGAACCACTACTGCGTGCAAAAGAGAAGGTAGGAGCAAATTAGGGCACTCCTTCCTTCTTACTGCAAGAAAAAGAGAGCCCACCACGGAAGCCACCTTCCGTTGTATAAGCAAATTGTTAGCCAAGTGAGTTGTTTTGTTTTGTTGTAAGTGGCATTAACCCTTTCCAATTGGTGGGTTAATTCCTAGTTCGTATTTAAATATGTAAAATGGCTCCTCCTCAGAAACAACCCTTCTCCTCCCAGACCTGGCCAAGAAAGGCGAGAAATGCTTCCCTCCTACGGCCCCTCACTGTCCTCCCTCCCTCCCCTCTTCTCCTTTCCCCTCCCCTAACTAAAGTCACTCCTCCCACCTGCCAGCCCACCCCCCCCCAACACATTTTCTCATAAAAGCCAAGAGGTTTCGATTCCTATGCTTCTGCTTTTCACCTCGCTGAAGCCCTGAAGGAAGGAGTTGCTAAAAGGCTAGAAGATTGAATATAAACTGGACCTTTTTGTTTTTTCTCCTGAATGGCTAATTCACTGACTCTGCACCTCTGTTTCATCACATGGAGAATGGAAATAACAGATCTATTTTATACAGGTGTTTTCCAGATTACATGAAATGTCTACCATACTGATTTTCATTATTGAAGGTTTTGCTTTTTAAGTCACAGTTACAAGGTTGCATGCAGAAACAGAAGTTTTTATAACAGAAAAATATACACAAATACCCTGATTACTTACAAAAATAGTCCCACTCAAACATCCCATCTATGTATCATCGACTTCCTTTCATCCAGTTAAAAACTTGGCTGAATAATCTCTCCCTGTCATAAAATCATGCAGAAGATGGGAGAGGGAACCGGAGAAAGGTGGTCAAGAGGTACAAGCTTCCAGTTATAAGATAAAGAGGCGCGAGGCAGGTAAGCCACGGCGGGATGGCCATCGCTAACCTGCTGTGCGACGTACGGGAAAGTCGGTATGAAAGTAGATCCTAAGAGTTCCCCTCACAAGGAGAAATTTTGTTTTCTTCCTGTTGGATCTCTACGACATGATGGATATTAACTAAACTATTGCAAGAATTAGTTCACAATATATGTAAATCAGACCACCAGACAGTACATCTTAAACTTAGACAGTAATATATGTCAATGATTGCTCAATAAAACTGGAAAAAACACGGCAGAAATCAGATAATACAGTACAAATGTCTCAGGCAATCAATACACATCAGACGATGCGTTCGATTCAGCAGACATCGGGTAACACGGAAAGCAGGCAACGTGAATCGGCTGCTGCATAGAGAAAACGTCAAGGAAAGGGTGCTCTATCGCGCTCCCATACGACTTGAAGCTTTTAGGATAAAATGCATTTTGTTACAACGGTATGAAGGATGCAAGAACAAGAACCCATGTGCCTACAACTGGATTCAGAAACAAAACATTACCAAAATAGATGAAGCCCCCTCTGTGCCCCTTCCAGATCACATCCTCTTTATCCCCTCAAAAGGAAACTGCTATTTTGAGTTTAGTGTTTATTACTCCTTTGCTTTTCTTTATACTGTTATCACGTGTATGTATCTAATAACACACACAGCATACATAGCAATGTTTTGCATGTGTTTCATTTTGTATTGTCCAAGTATGATTTTTAAGTTTAAAACTATGACTCATATAAATATAAAATGAGCACGTGTCAAGATGAATTTATCCTGTTAATGAGGGAATCCACAAAGTGCTAAAGGTGTTTCAAAGGAGTACAGGAGAGACTAAAGAAATTATAGTCAAAGATAGACAGAACATGGAAGTCAGATTGCAAAATTAAATACAAACTAGTTATTGGGCAATAAAATAAGTTTTGCAGTAATGTTTTCTATCAGACCAAAATAATTTATGTCTCTACTGGACAAAGAGCCCTCGCAACTTTTCAATTTAGATGTTCGTCTAAGCACATAGAATCTGGCCCTGAGCACCAGTAAATGGTAAACCCAACAAAAGATCATTTCCCTAGAGAATCAAAGCGGCTTTAGGTGGTCTCTTGGTCAGTGCTTTATATAACGTTGAAAAGAATGCAGCCATTCTTCTGCCTTATTTCCAAATTTTGGATGATTTTTCTTAACAATGTAAAATATTATTAGTTATGTATTCTTTGGCAACTTGGTTTGTCACAATATAGTTTGTGAGATCCGGCCATGTGAATACGTGTTCTAAGTCATTAAGTCCCTGCTCCCGTCAGTCTGTGCAGACGTATCAAATTTATCCATTCTCCTTAAGTCTAGTTAAGTTGCTTCCATGTGTCGCTATTACAAACAACTCTTCTACATTTTGCCCAACATTAATTTTGCCTCTTCAAGCAACATTTGATTCTTTCCTTGTTCTAAGATGAACCACATAGCTATAATTATAGATGCAAGATCTTATAAATCTTATAATAAATTTATATTTGATAAACATTTTCCAAGACATCATAAATCTTTTTGTTTTCCCACTAGTTACCATGCATTTTTGACCCTGATTTTAAACAGATTTACTGTGACTCTTTTCCTCTTCTCCCATATCAATTGCTGGTACTGAATATATACATCCAAATTCAAAATAATAGTATCCCTTTGAGAGGACACTAAGGGGTTTTGATGTGGAAGGGGCCCAGTGGGGGCTTCGTATGTTTAGGTAATATTTCATTTCTTAATATAAGTGGTAGGCACATGGGATTTATACCAAGGAACTTTGTCTCCTGCCCATTTTGTTATATAAGACCATATAATTATCAATTGAACTAGATCTGTTTTGAAAGTGATGCGGGTATATAATCAATTACTTAAGAACAATAGGCATAAACTGGGAACTCTCCTAGGCAGAAGGGGGCATATGTATAGATTAAAACAAAATAACCACAATAATTTGTGGTTTCTTCCATCAAGAAATATTTTATTTTATATTTTTTATTTATTATATATATATATATATTTTTTTTTTTTTTCCAGTCCATAAATCTGGGCTTGGCTGTGGGTCTGTTCTTAGTGAATGCAGCATTGGCAAATGTGACCAAAGTGCAGGCTTGACATGTGCTAGTAAATTAAACCTTGTTCTGGGGCATCTGGGTGGCTCAGTCCATGAAGCGTCTGCCTTTGGCTCAGGTGGTGACCCCTAGATCCAGTCCCGCAGTAGAGTCGGGCTCCCTGCTCAGTGGGGCATCTTCTTCTGCCCCTCCCCACCCCATTCATTCTCTCTCACTCACTCACTCACTCTCTCAAATAAATAAATAAAATCTTTTAAAAAAAAACAAAAAAATTCTCTCTTGCTGTTGGATATCTATCTACTACCATGTGAACATTTGTGTATCTCCTTTGGAGAAATGTCTACTCAAATCCTTTGCCCATATTTTAATTTTGTTGTTTGTCTTTTTATCATTGAGTTGTAAGAGTTCTTTATATATTCTAGATACTAAACCCTTATCAGATATATTATCTACAAATATTTTCTCCCATTCCCATGTGCTGACTTTTCACTTTTGGAATGGTCCCTTTTGAAGTAAAAAAATTTTTCATTTCAATGAAGTCTAACTTATCTATTTCTTTTCTTTTTTGTATTTTGATGCTACATCTAAGAAGCCATCGCTGAAGTGCCAGGGGGCTCAGTCAATTAAGTGTCTGATTTCAGCTCAGGCTATGATCTCAGGGTCATGAGGTCGAGCCCCACATGGGGCTCCGTGCTCAGTGGGGAGTCCGCTTGAGATTCTGTCCCTTCCTTTTCCCTCTGCCCCTCCCTCCACTCACCCTCACTCTCTCTCTCAAATAAATAAATAAATCTTAAAAAAAAAAAGAAAAAGAAAAGAAACCATTGCCTAATCCAAGGTCACATAGATTCACACTTATGTTTCACCTACAAGACTTACATATCTAGTCCCTGTATTTAGGTCTCTGATACATTGGAGTTCATTTTTGTATGGTGTGAGGTAGGAATCCAGTTTCTTTCTTTTGCACTGGATATCCAGTTGTCTCAGTTCCACCTCTTGAAAAGACTGTTCTTTCCCTCATAGAATTATCTTGGCGCCTTCGTTGAAAACCCATTAACAGTAAATATAGGGCTTATTTCGACTCTCAATTCTATTCCATTGATCCTTATGTCTATCCTATGTCAATACCACACTCTTAAACGTTGTACTTTGTAGGAAGCTTTGGGAAGTGTGAGTGGTCGGTCTTCAGATCATCTTTCCACAGTATCAAGCTGCTCATCAACACAGCTATGTAACTTCCTGTAATCCTGACTCAGTTCAGATGGGCTGTTGTGCAATACAGCACAGAGCTGCAAAATCGTAGTGTCTTGTAAGCACAAAGGTTTATTTCTCACTCTGCTGCGTCAATTACAGTTTGAGTGGACGCTCTGCTACACCTGTCACTCAGGGCATTGCAGCCTCCACTATATGGAGCAAACCTAGTTCTGCCATCAGGGGAAAGGGAACATGATAAATCCTTAACTGTTCCTTGTGTATCCTCCAGAGGTGAGACCCATCACCTTGAAAACACCACACTCAACTTCAAGGTGATGGGAAGCACAATCTCCCATGCGCCCTGATCAGAATGTCAGTGAGTAGCCCTGATGACCCTTCAGAGACACTACCGAAAGGAGGAAAAGAAAAAGACACATTTGCTAAATGTCCAATGAGCAGGCACTTCACAGTGTTATATCATTCACGCCTATTTTACCTAATTGAAAACTCACTGAAGGTCCAAAGGCTGGAAATAGACCTAGAAAGCTTAAGGGCTGGGATTTAAACCCACATCACCCAACTCCAAATGTCATGGGCATTTTCCTTCACCATGTGACTTTCTTCTTTGCTAGACTGTCCCCACGTACCTGAACTACACACAAAAGTAGATGAGGCCCTCGAACTGGTCAACGTATCCCATCAGCAATATGCCCAGGTTCTCCAGATGACCCAGCGTCACCTAGAGGACACCACCTATCTGATGGAGAAGATGAGAGAGGAATTTGGCTGGGTGGCTGAACTGGCAAACCAGATTCCAGGAACTGAGAACGTCTCCAGTTCCATAAAGGTAATGGAGAGACCCGAGAACAGATATGGCGATTCCATGTGCATACATTGATTTTTTTCTGTTAATTCACCTGTGTAGTACATCGGCATTCGAAAACAAGCTGTGGGAGGATATTCGTATTTCCATTATGATTGTATTCAGGCTGACCTGAAACAAGAAACTCTATAAAGAAAACCAACTTAAAATGCAAAATGCTTTCTAGTCCAGACATGGCCAATTCTGCTTAGAGCTACGGGGATGTACTTAACTGATACAAGTAACTTTGAAGAAACCTGACCAGTGTAATTTTTAAGAGAGAAAACTTTCAGGTGAAGCAACGAGCTCAAATGCTGACCCTGATACTTAGCAGCTGAGTAAGTTTGGGAACATTCCGTAACCTTTCTAGGTCTCAGTTTTCCCCCCTGAAGAATGGAAATCATAAAAGGATGCCTTCAAACGGATGTCCGTAAAGCCATAAGTATAGGTTCCTTATCCAAAGCAAGAGTTTTGCAAATTCTAGCTCTCAATAGTTTTTGAAACAAAAAGCTGCTGACTTACCTTGCGAGTTAAACGTATTTGTATACTAATATTCACAACAAAACATACTGCCATCTTAAGTTGCACTTATACCATGTTTCCCACCGTCAATCAATAACATAAAACAGTGACTGATTTCTCTTCCAACCAACTGCCCCACCCCCACTCCCGTAACCGCATTACGTTAACATACAAATGTACCGGGCTGACGACTCCTGACGAGGTTAGTTACTGACGGTTCCTAAAAAGACCTGGATACAAAAATCACCAGGCAGAGCAACTGAGGAAGCAATAGTTTGTGCCTCATGTAATATCAGTGCCTTACCCAGATCCCCCGGGATCCTTTTACCAACTTTGGCTGGTGCGGCTGCTAACTGCTCTTCTCGCCCCCAAACCTTCTCCAAAGGCTTGCCCTAGGGGACACTTAAGAGCTCCCAGCCGCAGAAACAAAACAAGTCCAAATCAGAGAGGGAGCCAAACCATAAGAGACTCTTAATCATAAGAAACCGACTGAGGGTTGCTGCGGGGGCGGGGGTAACGGGTGCGGCGCATTAAGGAGGCACGTGATGTGATGAGCGCTGGGTGTTATTCGCAACTGACGAATCAGTGAACTCTACCTCTGAAACTAATATACTATATGTCAACTAATTGAATTTAAATAAATTTAAAAAAAAAAGAGCTCCCTGCAGCATCAAGCTGAGGCCAGAGGTCACCTGAAGCCACATTCCTAGATTAGCTTCTCCCTCTTGTCTGTGTTGGTTGCCGAATCCCCCCCCCCCCCCCCCCCGCCCCGAGTTTCCCCTGAAGTCACCCTTAGTCCGTCACTTGCGTCAGAGTCTCAGGCTCTGCTTCCAGGGAATCTGGCCTATGATAATCTGTGTCCTAGTAGTTCTCTTTCAGACTGCAAAGTTGTGGCCCCTGTGTGGTTTGAGACATAAGTTTAGAGAGTCATAACCAGCACATTAAACAAACAAAACAGAATAGGGCAGACTGGGAGAGAAAATATTAGAGCACATTATCTTTAACAAATCATATCGCATATATCATGGAACGTTCATTTCCATTATGTGCGTGTACGTGTGTGTAAATATGTGTGTATACATATATGTAAGACTTGTTTTTGAGTCATGACGTAAAATGTATTTGTAACTCTCGAACAGCCAAATGTTCTGAAAACCACGCTCCCATCCCGGCTGATTCTCTGATTCATTTCCTCCGTTAGATAGATCGTACCCGAGGAGAGTAAAATAATTCAGTATATTTGATCATCCGCACAAATACAGACTTTCAACTAATGAGGAAAAGCTCTTGTCTTAAAGAATAAAATCTGAAGAAAAATTTGAGCAGTGCTTTCAGTCTAATCACAGCCCAGAGTTAATTGCTTTCATCGTCGTATTTTCCATTCTATGCTTCAGTTTGCTTCTATTCTAGTGTCTCTGGGTAACACTAACAGATTTACCTGAAATTCTTTATATTGATGACAAAGGCAGTTCTGTGCAAAAATCTCCATATGAAATAAAATTATGGTTTTCAAAGATACATTGTTCTAATAATCATTGTCACAAAAGAGCGCTTACTATGCATCAGGCAATGTTCTAAGACTTTTTCATACACCAGACCGTTTCATACTCTCAGTGATCCCTCCGAGGTATTGTTTTTCACATTTTACAGGTGAGGCACAGAGAAGTTAAACAACTTGTCTGAGGTCACACAGCTAGGAAAGCAGCAGAACTAGGATTCAAACCTAAGCAGCATTTTTCCGGAATTGTTGAACTTAACCACTTTGCCAAACTACCTGTAAAAGTTATTTTTCTCAAAACAGCTCTTATTTCATCATGTAACAGGAAGTGCAAAGTCATAAAACAGCAAGGACCGAAGAGGAATACACAAATTCCAACAGGTGAAAAGTTATGCCCCTCAGGTTGTAGTTACACGGTGTTAGCTTTATAATTATTCATTAAACTAGACAAAAAAGCTTTATGCAGTTTTTATGTGGTTATATTCACCAAAAGGAAAAGGGGGGAAATCATGTTCACTATTCTTTCATAAACTAGAATTAAGAAATTATCAGTTTTTATTCTGCTTCTTAATATTTTGTTTTAGTTTTTTTGATAAGGGGGTTATTTGAAAACATTTTCAAAATAGTTCTCTTGAGGTTACATGAACTTGCATGTCAGTACAGTGTCATTTAAATTATTAAAATCAAAGTACACACACTTGAGAATTCACTAAGAGTAACCCCTGTGACTTTCAGATGACTGGGTCTCACAAACATCACACATGCCACCCTCAATTGTAAATGTCCTAGAAAAACTCAGTATTAAGCTTGGTGCATCACATTAATATTTGTGACGCTGACAGTTGTGCTCACCAAATACTCTGTCAGCAGCTCTTGCTGTCAGAACTTGCTGGTGCCACGTGGCAAGTTCTGGCCAAGGAAATGCGAACAAGACTGACCAGGGTTATTTCTAGACTGAGAGAGTGCAGGGCCCGTGTGTACTCATCTGCTCTCTGTCTCTGCCAAGGGCACAAAGAAAGCCAGGCCTTCCTCGTGTTACAGCCACGAGATGACATGCCACTGTCAACCAGGGTCCCGAGCAGTGGAGGCTGTGCAGAGCGCCTGAAATGGACACGAAACATGAGTGAGAAATAAATGTTTGCTGTGTGAAGCCACTGGGATGCTGGGGCTACTTTGTTACCTCAGCACAACCCGGCCTGTCCTAACTGATGGCTCTTACATGAATGCTGAATGTACACTGGGGTAGAGTAATCTTTCATGTGTGATCCTTCTTCTTAGGTGGTTCCAAATGTTCAGGAAGGCGATTTTTCCAAACAAGATGACACGATGGTAGACTTAAGCGTTCTGTCTTCCCCCAACTTCACACTCAAGACCCCTCTTGAAGAAAATGCTGAGAGTTCTAACTTCATTAGCTACGTGCTGGAGAAAGCTGTGCAGCATATTAAGAAACATTTTAAAACTTGGTAAGCAGAGTGTCTGGTTAGGAATGCCTTGTTGATAGGAATAGATGATTCATTAAGGGAAAGACAACAAAACTAGTTTTTAAATATCCAGAAAATAGGGGTGCCAGGCTGGCTCAGTTGGAAGAGCAACGGACTCTTGATCTCAGGGTCATGAGTTCAAGCCCCATGTAGATAAAATACCTGGAAAATATATTCAACCTCATTAATCATCAAAGACATAAAAATTAAGATGATAGCACTGTGTGCCTATCAAATGTGTAAATTTTAAAAAATACAAAATTTTGATAGGAATGTGATGAAATGGAAATTCTTATATGTTCTTGGCAAGAACACAAACTGTTTTTGCCTCTCTGAAAATAGCTTTTTGAAAAGCTATTTGATTATGCATGTCAAGAGCCATAAAACTTCTTTTTGATATAGCAATTCCATTTCTGGAATCAATCCTAAGAAATAAATCTATATTTGATTAAAAGTCTCCCCAACTCCCCTGCAGGAGCACCAAGGTAGCTTAGTAGGTTAAGAGGACTCTTGATCTCAGCTCGGGTCTTGATCTAGGGTCGTTAAGTTCAAGCCCTGCATTGAGCTCCATGCTGGCCGTGAAGCCTATTAAAAAAAAAAAAAAAAAGTCTCCCCTAGCCCCAAAATCTATATTTGCAAAATTATTTAAAGTAGCAACATTTTAAGGGGCGCCTGGGTGGTGCAGTTGTTAAGCATCTGCCTTTGGCTCAGGGCATGATCCTAGTGTTCTGGGATCGAGCCCCACATCAGGCTCTTCCGCTATGAGCCTGCTTCTTCCTCTCCCACTCCCCCTGCTTGTGTTCCCTCTCTCGCTGGCTGTCTCCCTCTGTCAAATAAATAAAATCTTTAAAAAAAAAAAGGAGTAACATTTTAAAAACAATTGTAATGTCTAAAGACAAGAGAATGGTTAAGTAGATTGTAGTTTAAAATCTTCTGAGTTAGTGGCACAATTAAAACTGTATATAACATTCTCTTTTGGTAATATAATCAATCTTAAATAATAATTAAATTTTAATTCTAAGTTATCACTCATAAGGGACCTTGTTAGTAGGTCAATGTATAATTAAGCTAGATATTATGTAACTTGCTGCCTGTCCCTTTACCTTTGAGTTCTGGAGAACTTTTTTTCAAGTTATAGTAGTCAAACGATCGATATCTTTTTTGCATCTCCTAAGTGAAGGCACAGAACCCAGGTACTGTGGAGGAGAATCTTTGACAAGATTCTTCCCAAATGAGTTTCCTCTCCAGCAGGGGCTGGGGCGGGGGTTTAAAAGACGTACATGTAACAGTGATGCAAGATGGCATATAGTCAGTCCCATGGCCCAGGCCTCTGGGAATTGAAGAGAGGACACTTGACTTTCCAGAAAAGGAGAAACTGTTCAGCCGGATATATTTCCTTTTTCCTCTTCTTTTCCCACTGTCCTTCTATCTCCTTTCCTTTGCTCTTTCCCTTTCTTCCTTTCCTCCCACCTTCTCTTCCCTCTTCTCTTCTTTAAAGAAAATGGGCTTTCCATTATTTTGCTATGTATTAATTTTTTCAAAAGCCCCAAGAGCATTTATGCTATTACCCATTCTGAACTTTTATTCCCAGAAAAAAATACACTGTCTATAAATAATTTATTAATATTTTGATTTTTATGCTTTTTTTTAAAGGTAAGAAAACCTGATGCATCCTATACCTGGCAAGTAGAATGACCTGTGCGGGTACCTCTGAGACCAAAAACCCCAAATGTATGAGATAAAGTAATAAATGAACAGCAGGAAAGTATGTCCGTTACCTGCTACGAAGTACCACAATTTTCTCATGCTGAAGGGTAGTTTAATAGCTATTCAAACTGAGTTAAAGTAAAATTCCTTAAAAAAAAACCCACATGTACATACTACTGAATTCTATGGTATATTAGTAGTTCTTTGTATATTAAATAAATATAAAATCACCAAGGTGTCTGTTTTCCATCATTTCTACTACAGATATGCCACTTTCTAATGAACAAAGGGTACTTCTTTCAATTTGCTTTTGGATTTACAATATAATAATTGACTTCTTGAAAAAAATCTTTGTTTAGTAAAGACCTGTAACTTCTGCGCAGATTTTTTGTTGTGGTGGCAAAACATACATAATAAACTGTATTATCTTAACCATTTTCAAGTGTACAGTTCGGTAGCATTGAGTACATTCCCATCATTGTGCAGCCGTCACCTCCATCCACCGCGAGCACTTTTTCATCTTCCCCAAATTAAACTCTATACCCACGAAACACTGACTCCCCATTTCTCTCTCCTCCCGGGTCCCTCGCGAGCACCATTCTCCTGTCTGCCTCCTCCAGGCACCTCGCCTGAGTGGAATCAGACAGCACTTGGCCTTTTGTGACGGGCTTATTTTACTTGGCACAGCGTCCTTAGGTTTGATCCATTCTGTAGGCTGTGTTGGAATTTTTTTTTAAGGTTAAAGACTATTCCATTGTGTGTGTGTGCGTGTGTGTGTGTGTGTGTGTGTATCACACTTTGTCTATTCACTCACCCATCCATGGATACGTGGGTTGCCTCCTCCTTCGGGCCATCGTGAATAATGCTGCTGTGAACACCAGTGCACTTCATTGTTTCTTTTTAAAACTGACACAACAGGGCTCTCCTTGAACAAGGCCACACGTAGTTTATGGAAAATACAAGATGTCTTTGGCTGACACTTACTTAACCTCATAGTTTGAACCTTGGTGCAATATAATAATCAGAAGCTTGTTTGCCAGTATATGTCACCAAAGTTACAGTGGAAATATATTTATGATTAGTCTTCCCAGTTCTGAAAAGGAATATAATGAGAGAGGACTCAAAACCGTTAAAGCATTTTCCACCCAGTCTTGAAATTCTATTTGACAGGAAGGCTTGTCAGAGGAAGAGGGTCAGAGGCAGCCAGTTGAACATAATCGACTGCAAATGAAGATAAAACCTCTCCTATTAACATAAGAACTAGGAAGATCCGTAGGAGAAGAAAGGGATAAAGAAAGGGGGGGTAATCAGAAGAGGGAATGAAACAGGAGAGACTATGGACTCTGAGAAACAAACTGAGGACCTCAGGGGAGGGGGGTGGGGGAATGGGATAGACTGGTGATGGGTAGTAAGGAGGGCACGTATTGCATGGTGCACTGGGTGTTATATGCAACTAATGAATCATCGAGCCTTACATCAGAAACCAGGGATGTACTGTATGGTGACTAACATAATATAATAAAAAAATCATTTAAAAAAATCATTTAAAAAAATCAAGGAAAAAAAAACACCTCTCCTATCAAAACTGAGGGCCATAAAAAAAAAAGACACTATTGATAGCATCTTGGACTCGTTAATGTGCAGCAGTCTCAAATAAATACAGCCTATTCAACCATATATTTGATATATTTGCCAGAGAAAGTGCCAAAAAATAAGTTAGAAAGGGAACCTGACTATTTTATGGCCAATGAGCTATGGAAAACCTGCAGAGTGAGGAGCAGGAAGGGGGGGTTGGCAAGTGGAGAGCCGCGGCCTTGAAAAGGCTCTGCGCCCAGGCTCACCTGGATTCCACTCCCAGCTGCTGTATTTCCTAGGGGTGTGACTTCAGGCGAGACCCTTAACCTCTCTAAACCTTGGTATCTTTACCTTAAACTAATAAAAGGAATAGTTTTTGTTTTATAGAGTAGTTATGAGAACTACAATAAATAATCCATAATGAAAAGCATCAACAAACGGTAGTGTTGATTATAAAATGACATTATTACAAAGTACCTGACTCAGAGTTAGCTCTCCAAAATGTTTCCTGCTTTCCTTGACCTAATTGGATCAACATTCTTGAGAGTTTGGTGTGTAAAGAAAAGGTTTCTTTTTTAAAGATCTTATTTACTTATTTGAGAGAGAGAGAGAGAGAGAGAGAGAAAGCAAGAGCAAGGGGAGGGGCAGAAGCAGACTCCCTGCTGAGCAGGGAGCCTGATGTGGGGCTGGATGCAGGACTCTGACGCAGGGCTCCATGCAGGGCTCGATGCAGGGCTCCATCCCAGGACCCTGGGATCATGACCTAAGCCAAAGGCAGATGCTTAACCGACCGAGCCACCCAGGCGCCCCAAGGAGGTTTCTTTAGACCAATAATATTCTAATGTTTTTGCTCTCAAACTTCCTAAAAGGAATCTGAAGAAGTTTATATGCTCTTGCATGTGATTTTTCAACATAAGTTGAAAGGAGAGTAAAATTTTATTTCCCATGTATTGTAAATATTAGCATTTTAAAATTATAAGTTTCATCCCTCTTTAAAATGTATCCAATGGAATCTAAATATCATGGCAGTTTGACACCCAATATCATCCACTTAAAGATAGCAAACAAGTTTTTCTTAAACAGAAATCTTATTTCTTCCCATTTTCTCCTTAAATTCTGATTTTCTCAGAGAAATAAATACAGCCTATTCAACCATATATTTGATATATTTGCCAGAGAAATTGCCAAAAAATAAGTTAGAAAGGGAACCTGACTATTTTATGGCCAATGAGCTATGGAAATTCTCCTTTTCTCAGAGAAAATTCTCCTTTTCTCAGAGAATTTTATCTTCATGCAATATATTTTTATGCTTAAGCATCTTTTTAAAAAAGATTTTATTTATTTATTTGAGAGACCGAGCAAGAGAGAGAGAACGAGTGTGGGGAGGTACAGAGGGAGAAGCAGACTCCCTGCAGAGCAGGGAGCCCGACTCAGGACTTGGTCCCAGGCCCCTGGGATCACGACTTGAGCCAAAGGCAGACGCAACTGCCTGAGCCACTCAGGAGCCCTATGTTTAAGCATCTTTTATTGATCAATAAAATGTTAGCATTTTTAGATTTTAAAAATTAAAAATCTCCCCAGACACAAAAATATAGGTATCAAATATTCATTCTCAGTTGAGTTATCGCCTGTAATTATTATTTGTACATACGGATCAAAATAACATAAATATATTATACATTTCTATGACCATTAAACATATAACATTTTTAACAGAAATAGATCTCTTACTGAGAAGGAAGAGCTTTTCCCCCTAATAAGTTAATGTATCCATTGATAAAATTCTTTCCTAGAATAAGACAGGATTCAGCATTCATACTGCCTCTATTCTTTATTTTTATACATGCAAGTGCTCGGAAACATGCTGGCATGAATGCACTGGGGGTTGGAACGCTTCTTCCCTCAGGGTGATGGGACCTAAAGTAGCTCCTCTGTACATTTATCATGACGAGCACTGAGTAATGTATAGAATTGTTGAATCATTATATTGTACACCTGAAACTAACATAATACAGTATGTTAATTATACTGGAATTAGAATTAAAACTAAAAAAAATTATTAAATAAATAAAGTAGTTCCTCTGTATCTTCGGTAGCCCTTTACTGGGTCATGTAATCATCGTAACACTTGCCACTATCTGCAGATGTCTTGTTTGAGAACATACGCGTTGTTTGTCTCTGCTAGAACATCGGCTTCTGTGAGAGGGACCTTGTCTACCTTGCTCCCTGTTGGAATGCGGTAGGCACTGGGATATAAATTCTTCTTGGATGAATGAATAAATGATAGCTCATCTAAGAGGATCATTCATTTATGGAGCATTCCCTGGGAAAGGAACCATTCTTTCTCTATTATCATCAAACCAAGATCCTCCAAGGACCACAGTGGAAGAGGACCCTCCCCCCAGGCAGGGGAGCCTACTCTTGAGGTTCTCCTTATGGTATGACTGATATTCGGCTGGAACAATTAAACTCCGCTCAAAATAACAAAAGAAAACTAAACACGGGCGGTAACATACAGCTGGAAAATCTGGGATATTTTCAACCTGGGATCCTTCCCATGGTTGAAGATGTGTGAAGACACTTTTCAGTAGGGGTGGGGTTGGAGGAATACCGCATTTAGCTGGCAGTAGGCAGGACAATCCTGCCCAGCAAAGAACTCTGCATTTTCTGGCCCACTTAGGACTGTGCTCCCACATGGCATTTTAGCTTCTTATACCCAGGAGCACTCTCAAGCTAGAGCAGACAACATGAGTCCCCATTCCTGTCTAAAGTCTGTTTTCTGAGTTCAGGGGTTCTGACCGAGCACATCTTTTTCCAAATGCCCATCAAAAAGAATGCCCACTGCCTCTGGTGATACCCACCCTGTCCAAACAGTACAACACAACACAATACAACACAACACGGGAGGGCCATCATTCCTAACAGAGACAGGCGACTCTTTAAACTATTATTACGCTGGAACAAGGTAGGGTGGGGAATGTGCTGCAAGAGGGGGAAATGAATTTATGCTGACCTAGGAAAGGCCAGCCTAGTACTGTGATGGATGAAATAGATTTAAAATACCTGCTCTTCTGTAACCCAGTGCATTTCTATTTACTGCGGCTTTTGTGAGCTCTCATGCAACCAAACAGCAAGAACGTGGACTTTCCAGCTATGAGGCTTGTGAAATGTTCCCTGAAACACTCCCTCAGTCTGTTCATAGTATTTTTCTCCCTCCAATTAACCCAAATGGCCAGGTATTTTGTAAATTGTCTTTGAGAATTGACGGAATTTGTCTAGGCTTTGTGCCACATAAAGGCATGCAAGATTGTTTTCCCTGAGTAGACTAGGCAGAGCTGCCGATGAAAGATACTTACCTCTTCCTAGAATTTGTGTTACAAAAATTTTAACCTTGAGGTTGAAAGGTGCATGTTAGCAGAAAGATTGCAGAATCTTGCACAAATTCACTCAAGATAACCAGAAACAAACAAACGCTGACTTTATTGAACAGCAAGAAATAGTGTTTGGTATGTTTCATTCAGAGCCGACCTCTTATTCTTTACAATCCCAAACCCATCAACAAGAAATACATTGAACATCTATGTGTTCAATAAATAGTTGTTGATTCAAAAGCCTGCTTGTTGCATGTACATGTATTAGTACATTTTATTTCATTTTTTAAAGATTTTATTTATTTATACGTTTTTTGAAAGGGAGAGTGGGGGGATGGGACAGAGGGAGAGGAGAGAGAATCTCAAGCGGACTCCACGCTCAGCTCAGAGCCTATGCAGGTCTTGATTTCACAACGCGGAGATCACGACCTGAGCCAAGGCCAAGAGTTGGAGGCTTAACCAACTGAGCCACTCAGGCACCCTTTAAAGAGTTTATTCCTAAGTAATCTCTACACCTAACATGGGGTCGAACCTACAAGCCCTCGATCAAGAGTTGCACGGTCTACCTACGGACTGAGCCAGCTAGGTGCCCGTAGTACATTTTAAACTCATTATCAAATAGCTTTTACTCACCAGTGTTTACATTATAAACATTTTACCGGTAAGTGAAAATTTTAGTATTAAAAACTTCAAAATGGCTGGCTGTCACTAATGAAATAGAAAAGCTGCCTATTTCACTCGCTCCAGCTACCTCACTGAAGATGGGGGAAAACGGAAACGCACATCGCCTGACCGCACGACCCCCTTCGTTGTAGGAAACATACCTCAAATAACAGGGTTTTGTTTTTATGTTTCATGAACACGTGGGGACTGTTCCAGGATCCCCTTAGTATTGAATGGCGCGGTGGGCTGGAAAACTTTCTAATCAGAAAGGCCTCTTTCAGCCAACGCACCAAGATACAGGACTTAGGTTGTCGGCTTTAAAAATGGGCTTGCAAACGCCATAGCTTTGGAAGTCCGCCGCCTCCCCCGGAGCACGCGCCCGGCCCCACCTGCGGCTCTGCGCGCTCCTGGGACGCCCGGGGGCCGCGCGCGGGCCCACGTCCCCGGGCAGGAAGGGGCGGAGCCGCCGCTGCGGTGGCGGGAAAAGAAGCGCGCAGAAAGGTACCCACCCCCTAGCCCGCCGCTAGTCGCCCGCCGCCGTCCGCGTCCCAGGACCCGCAGCCGCGCCCGCGCCATGCCCGCCCCCGGCTCCCAGCTGCAGCGTCCGCCGTCGCCGTCGCCGCCCGCCGCGCAGAAACCGGGCGCCGAGCCGCAGCCGCCACCCCACGGGGAGCTGCAGTACCTGGGGCAGATCGAGCATATCCTGCGCTGCGGGGTCCGGAAGGATGACCGCACCGGCACGGGCACGCTGTCCGTGTTCGGCATGCAGGCGCGCTACAGCCTGAGAGGTGACCCCCGCGCGCCAGGGGCGAGGGAGCGTGCGCCCGAGGGGGCTCCGATTGGCCGCCGGGGGAGGGGGGCGGGGGCGCCGGGGATTGCCCGGGACTAGCCATCAACCTTTAGTCCTAACCTCGATCCTGGGAGCTCCTTAGCCCCGCTTTGCAGACCCCAAAACACAGGCTCGGGCTAGAGAAATGATTTGCGTAACGTCACGCGGACAGGAGTGACCCAAGTGGGAGGTGAAACCAGGCCCTTTGGGTCCGGGTCCTGCGCTCTAAATCATTGGTCGTGCTGTCTGCCCCAGAGCGGCCGCGGTCTGGTCGTGTTTGCCTCATACTAGAGAGTGGGAGAGACTCTGCCCGGGCTTGGCCCCGGACTTGGCGAGAGGTTCCCCTTTTTGCTCCTCCTCTTCTCTCCCCCTTCTGGCCCTTCGGTTTGGCAAAGCTTTTAAAAATTGGAGCGAAGGAATAAGGGCGGGTCAACGGCGGCGGGAGGAGAGCGCGAACCAGAGGCTGGGCAGGAACTTGTGGTTCCTGACGATTTTTCCGTCTGGTCCACACGGACCAGCTTCCCTCTTAAACCTTGAAACAGCAACACCAGAGTCCGAGTAGAAGTTCTTACTCGTCTTTTCCATTAAAACAGGATGGCTCCTGAGAAGTTTCTCTTGGCGGTTGTTAGAGTCAGGCTTTCAGGGGCCAAACAGGCGGGTGGGGGGCGGGGTGCACAAGACAAATATCCTTGACACAGCTATGGGGTGGTTTTGAGTAGGGAGACGCACTGTTAGTAAAGCTGATTCAGTGTGGGGAGCAGGGGGAGGACCCTCAACCCCACACCCACTTAGAGCCTGGAGGTTACCCAGGCTGCAGGGTAGACCGGGAGCCACTTTCCTGCAGCTCCACACGGTGGCCTCCAATGAGCCGCAGGGCTCGTTTTTTACTCCAGCCCATCAGCTCAGACCCTGGGCAAGTTACCTCTCCGGTCTTCAGCTTCCTCCTGTGCTTAAAATAGAGAATATCATGTTCAGTAGGCAGTACTGATAAAAGTAGGTGCTTAAAATTCTCCCTTGTTACATGAATATCAACTATATGCCTGATAAGGTGAACTGAGCAGGTACTGAATTTAGAGATAACGTTTACATTTTGATCTCTCTGTCGCTTGATGCAAACTTGTATATTCCCTCCCGGTGCCTGTAAAGTGGAGATCTTAAGGATGCCTCAAGGAAGGTGGTTGTGAGGATTCAGTAGGGTCAGGCATAGCAAGTAAACCGTTACTATTTTTGGTACGCTTAAATAATAGAGGTTAATTTGCTTTGCAAATAATTAAAAACTATTCCTTAGCTTTGGTTAGTGTGATATCTCGCATCCCCCGGACCTGAGCAAGTTTTCCCTGGCAGGATAATCATGGACTAGCCCCGGGAGCCTTCAGCCTTTGTCTGGCACATGTTGTGTGTTGTCTTCACACCTCTGTGAAGGAATCCTACTAACTGGGAAGTGGATGGGAGCTCTTTTCCTGTCTACAAGGGCATCCCTGCCTGGCCAGTGCCCCATCTAACCACGTGGAATTACCGTGGTGGTTGAGGGATTGAGGAGGGCAGTCTCAGTCTGAATTGTGTCACTGACTTAGGCCACGGCCTGGGAGCTCCACCCTGTTGTGGGGCACCCACATGATCGGAGTCACAGTTTTCTGGTTGGTCCTGTGGTCACTCAAGGGCCTTATGTCCCCGGGGGCAGTCCTCCTCCACAGAGAAAGCTGGATGATGTGTTCTATTTTCCCATCTTGAAATTATCTGGCGAACTATTTTTCAGATGAATTTCCTCTGCTGACAACCAAACGAGTATTCTGGAAGGGTGTTTTGGAGGAGCTGCTGTGGTTTATCAAGGTAGGGAGACTGCTGCTATTGGAAATCAACAGTCAGTTCTCAACCCAGCTCCAGTGAGATCCTTTTAAAAGTCTGATCGTGTCACTTCTCACTTATAGCCCTAGTGCATCTCATTTCACCCAATAAGACCCCACCCACCTGGCCTCCTTGCTGATCTTTGAGTACATCAGGACATTCCCAGCTAGGGCTCTGGCGCTTGCCAGTCCTGTTCCCTGGAGCCTTCTTTCCCTACATGTAGCATGACTCACTCCCTCACCTCCTTCCAGCCCCTGCTGAATGAGCCTTCCCTAACCTTCCGATCTAGGACTGTGATTACCCCCCCATACACATCGTCCTCCCACCCTCCTTTGTTTTCTCTATAGAGAAACATCATCAGCTGATATATAATGTCTGCCCTCTCCCTTTCCCCATTCAAGGGGGAAGATAGACAACAAATAAGCAAGTAAAATGTGTTAGAAGCTCCATGAGGGCAGAGATTTTGTTCTTCCTGTTCACATTTGTATCCCCTGGGCCTAGAACACAGCCTGCCACATAGTAGGTGCTCAACATAGAGTGATATTGAATATAGATCCCAGCCATGTTGTCATATTTGTATAAGCTAGAAGGATCTCTTGAGTTACAAGCTATACTTCTTCCAAAGGGCCAAGTAGGTACCTCGAGCGGAGGCTGAAGTGATATGATGATGGACAGCTTCCTCTCGCTCTGTCTCCTGGTCCAGACCAGTGATCTTCTGGCCAGTGCTGTTCAGAGGGTACCTGAGGAGATGGGCTCAGTTCTGGGCCATGCAGAAGCTGGGATCCCTTCTGCAGAGCACTCAGTGTGGCTTGTATGGTCTTGGGCCCAACCAGACCCAAGACTTCTTACTGCATTTTAGAAAGGTTCTTTCAGATGTGGATCCAATCCAGTCTTCCTTACTTCCGCATTCTTGAGGTGTTTTCTTCTGTGTTGTCTTACCTCAGCCGGCAGTGAGCGTCTAGTTCAGGTGCGTCCTCAGAAATCCCAGAAGAGGCCGTTCGTAAACCAGCTAGAGCCCAGTCCGAATGGATGAAAGAGGAGACATCAGAAGCAATTATGGGAGGGAGTGTCTGGGTGGCTCATTCAGTTAAGCATCCAACTCATGATCTCAGCTCAAGTCTTGATCTCGGGGCTGTGAGTTCAAGCCCTGTGCTGGGCTCTACACTGGGCATGGAGCCTACTTTAAAAAAAAAAAAAAGAAGAAGAAGAAACATGGAAAAGATTGAAAGATGACTTATTGGAGGTGAAAAAAATAGTACAAACTCAAAAACAGGGAGGAAATGAGATGCTCAGAAATAAAATGCGTTCACGTGTTTTATCTTAATTTAGCTTGAATTCAGGATTCTAGGTACTCTTCACCAGGAACATGCCAGACTCACCTCCGATAGAGCTGCTCCCTGGTGACTGGGTGAAACACGAGAGTCAGGATGAACCCACGCTGCAGCCGGCGTCTGTGGGCAAGATGGAGACGTGGGGTCTGTGCCGAGGTTCAGATCTGTCGAGCGCTGAGCACTCTGCTTAGGTTTTCTAACCCTCACAATAGAGTGTGGGGATGCGAATGTGCTCTTCCATGGGTGGGGGCAGCGAGGCTAGGGGGTCAGGGAGCTGTCAGAGGAGAAGGGTGTGGACGGCAGGCATGGTGTATGTGGCCCCACAGCCCTGCTTGTCACCATTACAGCGCGTCATACCCAGAGGCCCCTGAGGTCTGTCTTTGACCTGGATGCACGAGCAGGACACACGTTAGGATGATACGGGCCAAATCTAATGAGATGACGTATAAGTAATCAACATTGGCTTGTACTTGGGAAAAAACAAAGCCCCACCTTAATTGCAAATACGGGTTGGGGTAAACAGAACTGGATAGTGGCACATATGAGATAATGTGACTGATTTGTAAGAAAAGCTGATACTGATTTGGCCAGTTAGTGAACTGTCCTATATACCAGGTCTGAGATCCATTGAACAGATGGTGGGTGAGGCATTAAATGCATTTTGGGGGATCACACTTAGACACAAAACACATTTAGTTAAAAAACACAAAACCGTTAGGTGAAGTGGGAATAATGAAAGGACTTGGAGGTGTTTAATCTAGAACATTTAGTTGAGAGGAAGAATCACCTGTCCTGGAAGTGATTCCAGGAGACTGTCGTGGGGGCCCTTAAAAAGTCTGGGCTGGGACTGGCCCTTAAAGACAGGACATGCCGTGCGGGACGTGTTGAGTGCCTGTCCCTGGTATGTTAGCCCAGGCCAGAGGCACAGCTGGTGGGAGGCCCTTAGGGTGTCAGCTTCTTCACCTGGTTGCCTGCTCTGCTCTCCTGTCTCTTCCAGGGATCTACAAACGCTAAGGACCTGTCTTCCAAGGGAGTGAAAATCTGGGACGCCAACGGGTCTCGAGACTTCTTGGACAGCCTGGGATTCTGCAACAGAGAAGAAGGGGATTTAGGCCCAGTTTATGGCTTTCAGTGGAGGCATTTTGGGGCAGAATACAAAGATAAGGATTCAGGTGAGAAAACAGAGCGATGCCTCATTTCCTAAGCGCTCATCGTAGTGAGTTGTCCCCATTGTTTCAAGTGAAGCTGGGGGCATAAGAAACCAGCGTCTGGGGAGCTGGTGTAGAACTTTGACCTTGTGAGAAGCAGTTTCAGATTCAGGTAGGGTCAGATCACACTCGGTTGCTAGCATTTATTGGGTGCTTGGTACTTTCCTCACCGTATGTCATTAGCAGGTAGGGACATGGTGGGTCAGTTGATTGCTGTGCTGAGGGAATAACGTAGGAAGAAGCCTGGGGATTGCCTTGCAGTGGCTTGATCTCCCTTTTTAAGGCTGATCCACAACACACACTTTAGGTCGTGCCCATGTGATCGCCGTCCTTGGGATCCCCTCTTTTCCCTGCCCTCCTGGGGTGGAAGAAGATGAATCATCTTATTCCTGGACTTAACACCTTCCTCACTCACTTGGTGGCACCATTTGCCCCCATCCTTTGACCCTTCCTGTCCTGCCTGTCCATAGGTCAGGGGTTACAAAAGCAAATGCCTACCTCCTCAGTGTGTGTGTGTGCGTGTGTGTGTGTATGTGTACACACACGTACATAGGAAGTAAAGGAAGTAATCGCTTGCTGGCTGGACAGAAACCATTGATAATTTTAGCACCTGTAGAATTATATAAACACCATCACCAAAACACAGAACTTACTATTACAGTGCATCTTTTTCTTTTTTAATCTCTGCTATTACTTTTTCTGAAGCTATGATCATGACAGGACTCCCCCACCCCCCAAAATTAAGAACTACTGGACTAGAATGTAGTCTGACACCAGTAAGCAGAGGTTTAACTGGAGGGGAGATGAAGCTCCGTACTTCTCAGACTTCGCGGCTTCCAGTTCCATGTCAGGAGGAAGGAGAGGAGTTAAAGTCCAGAGACCAGAAATGGGAGAAAAGTACAAGGTGGTGTGAGAGTTAGGTTTTTTGATAGTTATAAATCAGTAGGTGTTTGGCTGCTAAATTGTAATTTTGGGTGGAAGTGTTGGGGGATAGCATCTAGACCCTAGAACGGAGTCTACCGTCCTCTGTTATTTCGAGTGTGTGTGGAATGGTGTCTTCTCTTTGAGATCCAGTACTTTCCGTTGCAGCAGCGTGATGAGAATGGTTGATGGGTATAGAGACAGTCCCATGGGGACCAGTGGAAGAAACGGATCGCTGGGTTTGGAGAAAGTTTGCAACAGGAGGGGAGGGGTGGCACCATGACAGATCAGATATTTAAAGGACTCTTTCATAGAAAAGAAAGTAACTTTATTATGGCTCCAGAGGATAGACGTCGGACTGAACTCATCATCACCCACGAGAGCGGAGGAATTTGTAGAGCGCCTTGGATATGTTGTAGCATGGGCCACAGGGGGCTGTAGTAGGACAGTGATGGATGGCGTCTAAGGCCATCTCACGAGATGCTGTGACTGACATGTGGGTGCGTCTTCTCTTTTTGACAATTCCACAGATTATTCAGGTCAAGGAGTAGACCAGCTGCAAAAGGTGATTGACACAATCAAAACCAACCCCGATGACAGAAGAATCATCCTGTGTGGCTGGAATCCAAAAGGTTGGAAGCATCCCAGTTATTCTCTGGTGTCCAGACTATACCATTAGCACAAAGGGAAGCCCTGTGCCTTTGCATGGAGGCCGCCAATAGGTGGCTGGACCCTGGGAACCACCCCCCCCAGCCACGTGGCTGGTGTGACCCTGGGCAAGTCACTCTTGGCCCCATTTTCACCTTCAGATGATGGGGTTGGATGGGGGTGATCATAATGTGTGTATTTATACTTCTTTTACTCCAAAGAGGGCTTTAAATCACCTATAAAAATACACCCGGGATTCTAACAGTTTAAATTGGGGCGGGTGAAGTTCCATATCCCCTCCACCTGGCTGTTAACAATTTAAGTTATATTGTAACATTAAACTCTACCAAGGTGTAATAAATATTACTCAGAGTGGAATGTTTGCTTTTCTAGTAGAGACTTTGAATAGGGGAGCGTGTGCCTGGGATGCTAGTGTCCTGTGGCCCCTGGGGATGAATGCGTTCCTCCCGCTCGTAGCTTGCTGCCAGAAGGCAGCACGAGTAATTCTGGCCGGATGAGTGTTGCTTCAGTTGTGGACATACATCCGCAGACGTCTCGTGTTGATGGATGGGTCACTGTGGGCGTGGTGCCATCCCCAGGATTGGAATGGTCTGCTTTTGACCTAGGGGGCGGTGTGCGTCATGGGGGTCACTGGCTCAGTGGCCTGTTCTCATGATCTCCCGCATAGGAGTCAGCTTCTGTTTCTCTCCTGTTCCATGTGCAGCTGCGATCTTTAAAACCACCCGTGCCTCATTTTCCTTTGTGCTGGCCCCTCAGATCTTCCTCTGATGGCCCTTCCTCCGTGCCATGCCCTCTGCCAGTTCTACGTGGGGAACGGCGAGCTGTCCTGCCAGCTGTACCAGCGGTCGGGAGACATGGGCCTGGGCGTGCCCTTCAACATCGCCAGCTACGCCCTGCTCACCTACATGATTGCGCACGTCACCGGCCTGAAGGTGGGCTGCGCGGGAGGGGGCGGTAGCTGCCAGCCCCAAGCGCTGAGCTCTCAGGTTGTTGAACGTGGAGAAACTGACTGCAGAGAAGTCGGTGTCTGGTTAGTTTTAAAATGTGGTCTTCGTAAGAAACGAAGCTGCTCGCCTGGCAGCCTTCCAGGAGCTTTCTGTCTTTGCGGTCTGTATAAGCAAACGGGTTTATGTGGGTTATTTATAATACAAGACACCTTTTGTGACTATCAGCTTTTCTCAAAAACTACACTGGTGAAATTGTTTTTTGGAAAGCCTTAGAATGTCTGCCTAGTCCACATAATGTGCTTTTAAATGATGTGTCTGAAAGGAATTGAAACTAAAACATTTGCCATTTTGCTTGCTCCCGTGGGACTTAGCCAGGTGACTTCGTACATACTTTGGGAGATGCACATATTTACCTGAATCACATTGAGCCGCTGAAAATGCAGGTAAGATTGGTATCTGTCACACTTCGGGGTTCGGTACCTTCTCTTGTTAAGATGTTGCCTTCTGGGGCGCCTGGGTGGCACAGTGGTTAAGCGTCTGCCTTCGGCTCAGGGCGTGATCCCGGCGTTATGGGATCGAGCCCCATATCAGGCTCCTCCGCTATGAGGCTGCTTCTTCCTCTCCCACTCCCCCTGCTGTGTTCCCTCTCTCACTGGCTGTCTCTATCTCTGTCGAATAAATAAATAAAATCTTAAAAAAAAAAAAAAAAAAAAAGACATTGCCTTCTATAATATCCCTCGTGGAACAGACTTTCGGCTCTGTCCTGGGGCAGAGATAAGATGCCAGCTCCAACCACAGGGACAGGTGGCAGGCAGGTGGGCGGGGACAAGGCAGACACATCCCGCAGCCACAGGCACTTCACATGACAGGTGCTGAGATACTCAGTACCAGTACCAGAGAGTGACAGGTGCTGAAATACTTAGTGCCAGTACCAGAGAGGGAAAGCCCCCATGCAGACCGGTGGGTTTGGGACCTTCCCCAGGGTAGCATTTCAGCTCATTTTTACTTGGGAGAATTTAAATGGTGATGTTTTCCCTTCATATTATGTTACATACCATATGTAGGTATTAACTTTCAAAAGTCTGTCCAAATCCCAAGTTACAGCAGCCAACAAGTGATTTGAAATGGCAATTAAAATGAGTGTCTAATGCTTAATGAGCCCCACAGGAAAAACGATCGAACCAGACCCTATCAGCCCCTTCCAGATGAGATCCAGGTTTTGAAAGTTCCTCCTTTGTGGGAGCTTGGCTGCTTTTGTGTAGAGGGTGAGTTCGGGGTTTGTCCAGTTGCTTCTCTGGCTGTACGCTGGACAGAATAATGTGAGGCTGGAGCCTGTGTCCACGTCCCCATTGCCACCATCTGTTCATGCCAGGAAGCCCGGCTTGCATCCCTCTCTGTTGTCACCAGATGTCATCTTACCTCACCCTCTTTGTCAGGGACAGTTGAGATAGGGATTAACCATACTTGAGCGCCTACCAGGAGTTACAGATACAAAAGTGAAAGACTGTTCCCGTCCTTAATTGACCAAGAGCAGTCGATTAGAAGATGAGCCACGGGGCTCCTGACGCAGCATGATGCCACAGAATCTCCTTCGGTCTCGATGGGTGGGAGAGACTCCGTCGGTTACATTGCACGAGTGTGGCAGGGGCAGGGGTCTGCACTATTAGACTCCTGTGAAATAATATTTTGTCGATAAAATACTGTGTACTTGTTTCACAGGGAGAAGTAAAGCAGGTTGTGCAGATAATGGCAAAATAATCATCTCCTATTGTTTTTAGCTTCAGCGAGAACCAAGGCCTTTCCCGAAGCTCAAAATCCTTCGAAAAGTTGAGACAATCGATGACTTCAAGGCTGAAGACTTTCAGATTGAGGGGTACAGTCCTCACCCGACTATTAAAATGGAAATGGCTGTTTAAGTGCTTTTAAAGGAGGTATTTGAAGGCTATTCAGTCTGTAGGGGTTGGACTGAGTGCCCAGGTGAAAGCTTGTTTGCCCTAAAGGAAGAAGGAACTAGGTCAGAAATCTCTTGGCGACCAGCGGTTATTATTAACTGGTAAGGATGTTGCCACTGGCAAACATAACCTTGCCGGTTCTCTTAGTAACCGAAGGCCTTGAGTTTGATTAACTCACTGAAGACGTGTGAAAATGCCGAGTTTGGGAATAAAGTGAGGAGAATAAAAACTGGAAGGCTCTTAAAATGTGTACATGCATTTCAACCCCACGGTTTTATGAAGGTCTGTGAATTTCAAGAACTACACATCAGCTCTTCCCCCACATCTGAGCTGCATAACACCAGCATCCATAATAATGTACAGTTGTGGTTATGAACATTTAAAGTTATGTGCTTTAAATATTGCTATAATAAAGGCATTTTCTGCATTGTGTTCTGCATACATCTGGGTTTGTTTTTAATTTTTTTATTGTATATTGCCATTCTGCTCACTTCCTGCCTAAAATAGATTTAACAGAACCCTCGTAAATACACATATGCTCTGTTCTCTTTTGGGTGCTTAGTGGTTTAGTATATTTTAGAAGTGGTGACTAAACTGTATCTTGCCCTATTTTTCTGTGGTTCATCTAATTCTGGCTGCATTTTATCATTAGCATATAATGATTATTTAGGGTAAAGGTTTAAGGGCTATGGAAAAATAATGTATGAAATGCCATTTTCCTGCCCATTACTGCTGCCATGGTTTCAGAATGGTGTGGATCCTGCTAATACACTTAGAACAAGAAAAGAAAGGCTAAGCCACTCCAGGGCTAATCCGTGAAATCCTTTTACCTCTGTTGCACACCAGATACCCCATAGTGCTGCAGAACTATTTTTACTCTGCTAATTTTTAACAAGTGGGAGACAGAAGGCATTGTTCCAACAATTATGCAACCTGCTGCTTATTTTCAAAGTACAGTTTAATGTCCAGGTACCAGCACTTGATAGAAATTTTGTAGGAACATCTTTCTGCACTTGGAGTTAAATCTAAATTTGTTTAAGGATTAATTAGGAGAATGTGTGTTTATTTGCTAAAAGAATCAAGTACTAATGACGACTGAGCTGACTCCTGAGGTTAACAGGACTTTCAGCTGAAACTTGTTTTGATTGCTGGGATGATTTCTTTCCCCTGTTTTTGTAAAACCACACTCCAAAAGTGGTAAGCCTTTTCACTTAGGAAAGGGTGTTAGGGCTGAACGTTTAATTCTCTTGAGCAGCAAGGAGTTTCTTCCAGACCTCACCGTCTGGATACTGGTGTTTCTTTATAGATTCCTCCTTCATTTCTGTCGAATAACCAGCGTCCTATCAAAGACCAAAAAAACGAGTAATGTTAATAACCACCTGGAACAAAACTCCTATATGTATTTCTGCTGCTCATAGAAACGCTGCTTTCGGATTATTTGACATGGGGAAGGATACACTTCATTGGCTACATCTCAGAATTAACCTAATCACACTTCCTTTGACAATTCAACCTCCGTTGGTGAAAATGAGCCCCAGTGTCTCGGACATGATGAAGATAAATGGTCCAGGTAACACAACCGCAGCCTAAACGTTTCAATTCACTAACTTGCTACATGGTGCCAGGTTTGGTTTTTGTTGTTTGGTTTTGGGGTTTTGGCGGGGGGGCGGAAGAGAGGGGTTTGCACAAGAAGTGTACATTTTAAGGTCTCAGCTGGTGTTGGGAAGAAAGGCTGGCATTAGAGAAGCCTTGTTCGGGCAATTTCAGCCTCAACCCCTGACCTTCAGGCCTTGGGAATTTGATATTCCTAACTGAAGAGCCATTCGTAATTTCTAGATACTGAAAATAAGCTCTAAGGAGACAGCTTTGTGCTCTAGGGTCTAACCCACAAGAAAAGTATACCAGGGGCTGGAAGCTCCTTGCTTCCTCAGGGAGGCCTCTGGCCAAGCTTACCTTCGGAGGCATGTAGGACGCCTTCTTGATTATTACAGGATACCTGAAATGTTCATGCAGGTGGTCGACATATTCACACATCCTAGGAGGAAGGAATCAGATTAGGACAGTAATGTCTTAGGTCACTCACGTGGTACTAACTGTTAAAGCAAAGAGGTGAGCACCACTGAAGAAAGGGTGGCCTCGATCGGGTGCATGTTTCTATGCAAATCTTTCCTTCTCTGCCTCAGGTTCTTTCTCTGTAAAAGCAATGTGAGGGCTTGGATGAAGCCTCACGTGGGTGGGTACCAAAAGTCTCTTGGAACTCTACAGATGGTCCCTGACTTAACAATGGTTTGACTTAAGATATATCGACTTCACGATGAAGCAAAAGCCATATGCATTCAGTAGAATCTTAGTTCAAATTTTGCATTTGAATCTTTTCCCAGCTCGTGATGTGTGATACGATCCTCTCTTGTGACGCTGGGCTGTGGCGGCAGCAGCCCCCAGTCAACCACGCTATCGTGAGGGTCAACCACCAATACGCTAACAACTGTTGTACCCATACAACCATTCTATTTTACACTCTCCGTGTAGTATTCAATTAATTACTTGAGCTATTCAACATTTTATTATAGAACAGGCTTCACGTCAGATGCTTTTGCCCAATAAAGACTAATATAGGTGTCTGAGCATGTTTAAGGCAGGCTAGGCTAAGCTGTGATGTTCAGTAGGTTAGGCGTATTAAACACATTTTAAAATGTATTTTCAATATATTAATATTTATCAATATAGAGGTCAATATATTACTGTTTCAATATACTATGATGGGTTTATTGGAATGTGAAGCTATCTTAAGCCAAGGAAGATCTGTAAAGGTTTTGTGACCCCCAAAGATATCCACTTAGGCTCCATTAAGTATCTGGGATTATTTGGGGGCCTTTAGCCAAAGGCTAGATGAGTAGATTAAAATCACCAAGTGAGATCCCACCCAGCTGCACACATGATTTAGAAAAAAGAGCACAGGTTTTACTATCAGACCAATCTGTTCAAATTTGGGGTCAGCCACCCTCTAGTTTTGTGACTTGGGGCAAGTGACCTAAGTCTGCTGCCTTACTTGGGTCATCGGTTAATGAACAGCTAGGACAGGCGACCCAGTGCCGGGTGCTGGGCCTTCACAAAGGAACTGGCAAGACCGGGCCGCATGGTTTCAGCGGACACAGACACTAAGTTATCAACTACAATCTGCGCTACGTATAATCTACAAAGAACAGGTTACAGGTGAGGAACCAGCCCCCCAGGAGAGGACGTTCTGGCCTTGAAGAATGAGCAGGGGACGGGTGTTCCACAAGGTCACAAAGCAGGGGTGCCGAGCTGCCCCCCACGGCTGCTCCGCTCACACAATGGCACTCCCGAGCAGGAACGTGGCACAAGGCACCCTCGCCCACTCGTGGGTGGTCATGGGGCACTGCGCTCAGCGCTGGCCCTTTTCTGGGCCCTCAAGATCGGCAAGACCTTTCAAGGTTGGTCTGAACCTCCCCTTGGTCCCACCTTCAGGACCGAAATGAGAGGGGGCAAAAGCAGAAAAACCTAGGAATGTTCACTTTTTAGCGTACAAAATATTTCAGACATAAAAGGCAGCATCTCTGTACTCACCCCCTATCTTAAGAGAAAAACTGTTACTTTATCATTGAGGCCCCATCAACCCTCACAGGTCCCATTTCTCACCCACGGTCCCACATTTGGTGTTCACCATTCTCACGCACGTATTTAGGCTGCCACATATAATGATCATGGCCAGTGATCCTTCTGCGATACCACATTTAACTCCAGGAGGAAAGAAATGCATAATAAAGCCATATGCGGGGGCAGCTGGATGCCTCAGTCGGTTAAGCCGCTGGCTCTTGATTTCGGCTCAGGTCAGGATCTTAGGGTCCTGGGATCCGGCCCCATGTCATGCTCTGCGCTCAGCAGGGAGTCTGCTCAAGCATTCCCCCTCTCTCTCCCTCTTCCTCTGCGCCCCCCCCCCCCGCTTGCTCGCTCTCTCTGAAATAAATCATTAAAATAAAAATAAAGCTGTAAGGGGTGCCTGGGGGGCTCAGTCAGTCAAGCGTCTGCCTTCGGCTCAGGTCATGATCCCAGGGTCCTGGAATTGAGCTCCACATTGGGCTCCCTGCTCTGTGGGGAGTCTGCTTCTCCCTCTCCCTCTGCCTGCTGCTCTCCCTGCTTGTGCTCTCTCTCTAATAAATAAATAAAATCTTAAAAAAAAAAATAAACCGTATGTGTGCAGATGACTGGAAGACTGTCTTAAAGTTCACCTGGGCCATGTTGAGAAATAAGGTGGAACGAGATGCAGCCAGATTACAGAATTCTCCAGCGCCAGGACCAAGAGATTGGACGGAAGCAGAGAATATGCGTATGATGGAAGCAAGGCTTTAGAAAGGAAGGTGCTCTGGGGGCGCCTGGGTGGCTCAGTCGCTTAGCCTGGGTGGCTCAGTGTCTGACTCTTGATCTCAGCCCAGGTCTGGATCTCAGGGTTGTGAGTTCAAGCCCTGCTGGGCTCCACACTAGGTGTGCAGCCTACATTAAACAACAACAACAACAACAACAAAGGAGTTCTGGTTTCCATGGGGTTCCACCCACCCACCTATCATGCACCTAGAAAACAAAGGCAGCTGCCATGAACCCACTCCTCGGAAAGAAAAAGAGATCTATTAACTGCTGGGGCTCAAGTGTAATGGCCCCATGGAAAAAAGTGGAAGCAAACCCAACTCGGCCTTGGAGTTATAGGATGTGGCGAAGGACAGAGTTCTTAGTGCCTCTGATCTCCAGAGCCGAATTTTACAAGGTCTGGCCTGGGCTGAGGGACGCTGCTGAAGTTAACTCCACGTTACCTGTTCTTGAGGCTTGCAGAAACGGATATGAAGTCAAATATGATCAGGTGCTGAACCAATTCACAGAGGCCAACTCCACCAGCATGGGGGCAAACGGGAACTACAATAAAGACAGATTTCTACTTAATGCCAAGGGGGGTGGGGGTGGCGGATGAAAGAGAACCTGCAGTTTTTCTCATTGCCCGCTGGTGATTACATCATTCATTATTATTTAGGGATGAAAATCGTCAAAGATTCCCTGATTAGGCCGAAAAGAGAGTCCCTCCAGAGGGACCCGCAGGTTTGCGGTGGGCGGGAAATGGAGGTTTGGCGTGCATCTCTGGGGCGCCCTTACTTTCAAACTTTTTGGCCATCAGCAACACTGAGAGGTTTTCATTGACACTTCCCAGCCTGCAGCTGTCAATCTGGAGAAACTGCAGGGCTTTTGCTTGTAGGAGTTGCTTAAATATCACTCTATTGTGGCACTGGAAATAGAATTAAAATAAAACCAGCAGAAGAGTCAGCTTTGGCCAAAGGCCTCTAAACCCTGCAATGCGCTGATGCCAAGGCACTCGGCAGCAGCCTTCGAGAAGCCCGGGCTGTATTTATTCTTTGCTCTCACCTGACCTGGCACAAAGCGAGGCCCGATAGTACAAGCCGGGGACCTGACTGCTCACTGCTTCGTAAATCTGCTCGTGGGAGGGTGTGAGTCACGCAAAAGTCACACCGGCTTGACATCTATTAAGGCATAGCCGTCAGCGCGGCTGGCAAGTGGGAGGCGAAGCAAAGCATCGGGATGGAGTGTGGGGATGGCGATGAGCAGGTGGCCCGGACGACGACAAACCCGAGGCTAACCAGCATTGCTCCTTTTGCGGGAAACCCCAGAATCTGTTCCTTCGCACTGCTCTGCGGGTGGGCGGACGGCCACAGGTTTTGGCAGGCATTCGTGCTTCGTTTATAAGCACAAAGAGGGAACGCAGTAATGTTTGTTCAATTTGGAAGCTGGCTTTCTTAAAACCATACAGTGCATCTTATGTCCCTGCAGGAGCAACTTTAAATTGCTGCCTTGTAAATTCTGATTAGATACTTTGGAAAAGATACATGGCCTTACGTCATATGGATTGTCAGAAAAGAGACAAACTTTTGACTCTATCCGACTCCAGACTCTACTGACGTGCTGTAAAACATCCCAAGCTCAGAGATTTAAGAACACTTCCCAACTCGGAATAATACGGGTGGTGGAGCCTAATGTATGCCAGTGTCCCCAGCGGGTGGCCAGTGTGTACTGGCCCCAAGGGGATGTCACGTACCTGTTCTCCAGTGGCAACGCCAATTCCTAATGGGGCCAGTGCCTATACAATAGAAGGCAACCTGATGTTATTTTCCTAAGTCTTTGAACTAAAACTCCTAATGTTTAAAAATATTTACAGTTGTTTCACCACTTAGAGCCGAAGAAGGAATTGTGTCTGCTGTGAGGCTGTGTGAAGTTTCAGGAACGGCAGAAGGTCGGCAGGGGGGTTGTGTGTGCACACGGGAGGGGCTGTTCGCCTGCTGCCCTTAGCCCACTTCCTGCCATAGCTCCGCAGATTCTCCTCGCCGCCCCCCTCAGTAGGTGTTCTAGAACCTTCTCCCTTCAAGGTTAGCTAGCAGTCTTAGATCCACTATACAGGTCAGGCTGGGCTCATTCCTTACCTGGTGAAATCCTCACCTAGCAAACGCTGGAGCCTTCTTAGCATAGCTCTGCTCTTTCCATCCTCCCACCTAAAGATACCTCACCCTCTCCGCCCAGGCTCCAGGCTGCTCCCTTCACACCTGCACTGGGATTGCCACAGGCAATTTCCTTGGGCACCTCTCGTGTCTCCCCAGCTCAGCTTCCCCTTGTTCAGGAAATGATGTCAATGGCACTAATAGCTAACTCTGTCCGAGCTCCTACCACCTGTCTGGTGCTGTGTGAAACCCTGACTGAAATGACTTCTCATCACAGCCCGTTGGGATAGGAGCCACCCTTGTCCCCATTTCACAGATGAGAAACAGGTACAGGGCTAGTAACCATTCCCAGATCACAATGCTAGAAAGGGGTAGAACCAAGGCTTAAGGCTTGAACTCCAGGCTAACTCCAGAGCCAGGGGAAGCATCTGAACCACTAGATAGGAAACCTTCCCTGCAGAAAACCCCTTAATTTAGGAGCCAGGTGCCCCTGATCCTGCTACCTGTCCTGCCCCTATGTGTGGATGTGGGTGAGTCACGGACCACCCAAGCCTCGGCCTCCTTGTCCCCAGGTGAGGAGTTAGAGTGGATGGTCACTGGGGCACCTTCTAGCTTCCTGGCTTATGCTTCCAGAAACCTCTAATTTAAATGAGTGTGGTTCTCTATCTTAAAACAAAAACAAAAACCAGAGTGGTGAAAAATGGTAGAGGAGTAGGAAAGCCATTTGACTTATTCATTCTACCATTTTAAAGCGTATGTTTCTGACACTAAATAGGTACCAACTTCTATTTCTTCCTTTTAAATATATCCTGACCTGCTCTGGTCTAGCTGTCCTGTCCCTTCACCGCCCACCTGCCTAGTTTACTGGGAAAGCCTCCTAGCTTTCCTCTCTGCCTCCAGTTTCTTTCTGCCTGTTTCACACTCCCCTGTATCCCATCTCAATCCACCCTATATGTTTTTTTCCAGTGAAATCTTTGATCCCATTCTCTCCTTCAAGACACTATGGTGGCTCACTGCGTTGGAATGGACCCATCACCCAGCCCCAGGGACCTGTCTTTTCCACAATGCCCAAGGTGCACCTGCACTCTGCTGGGGATCTCCACAGCCCCACCTGTGCGGGCTGTCTCTGCAGCTTCCCTGTGCCTCGGGTTGTCTGTGCCCACATCAAGCGATCCCTCCTGAGGGGACGGCCTTCCCCATGTAAACAAAACCTTAGAGGGCTGAAGCCCGGAGGAGCTTCCAGTGAGATTCTCCGGGCAGGGGTGTGTGTGTGTCGAGGGGGGGGGGCATGCTGGTCCCTGTGTGGGCAGGCAGGCAACACTACCCCCAAAGAACCCCAAGGTGAAAGTCTTTGTGGAACCAGGGCCCTCACCAGATTCTCACTGCAGGATGACTCCTGAGAAGTTTTCAGGTCTGTTTAAACTGACACAGTCACCCTGTGGTTCCTGCTCTTCCTCCCCCCCCACTCCCCACCCCCCCACCCCCGTGCACCTTTGCTCAGGGTTTGCTCTTGTCTTCCCTCCCCAGCCACTCCACTGCCCCAGCCCAGCCCTGTGTCTATCTGCAGGGACCTTCCTCCTACCATCCTCAGCACTCGCCCCCACCCAACCATGCCAGCTATCTAGGATTCATGTGTCTTCATTTCTCTGTGGCATGGCCGTGAAGTGGGGAGAATGGAGGGCATCCCTGGAACACAGGCTTCTGTGGAGGGCTTCTGTGAAGGAGCTCATACATTCATGTCCTGAGAGAAATGGGGCAGGATGGCCCCCGTAGGACCCACAGCTTCAAATAGGACGCCCTGAGCTGTCCTTCCCAGAATGTGAAACTGCCTGTCCTCAGAGGGAAAATTTTCAGAGTAGGGGAGAGTAAGAGCAATAGAGAGTCACCTGGCAGGGGTGGGGGGTGGGCTGAGGAATCTGCTCCCAGGCAGCCAGGAATGGACTGTAAGGCCAGCAAACCTACACCGGACAGCACAGTGTTGGGGGGAAAGGGCATCAGAGGAAGATGTAAAAGGGGAGTTAGGGGCGAGTGCTGGTCTGGTCGGGGAGGGGGAAGGCTTACACTCAACATGCCTCATGCTGTGCGGAGAAGGCACAGCCCCTCTCTGCAGGCAGATGCCTGGGGCTTGGACAGACACCGTCGCATATTCAAATCACACAACCCGTTCCTGCCCTGATTTCTCACTCATCCAAATGCCTTTGGTTTAATGTGGCTCCTCATGGAGCTTGCTCTGGTCAGAGGATTCGAACATTCAGTGCTGCCAGAAGTTGGGACTTCTCCTCAGAAGTGACCGGGCATTCTAGCTTTATATACATCAGTGCCTGTCACCGGCTAAAGGGAGCCGCTTCCTGAGAAAGGATGTTCCTCAGATGTGCTTTTGTTTTTTTAAATTTTTTATTATGTTATGTTAGTCACCATACAGTACATCATTAGTTTTTGATTTAGTGTTTCCATGATTCACTGTGTACAACACCCAGTACTCCATGCAATACGTGCCCTCCTTAATACCCATCACCGGTCTATCCTCAGATGTTCTGATGTACCAGGGTCTCCCTAAACCCGAGAGGTGGGGAGGCCGGGTGGACCTGTGCTGGAAGTGCCCGGGTGTGAGGGCTCTAGGCAGCCTTCTCTTGGGGCAGCCTGACCATTAGCCAAGCAAACCTTTTCTTTTGGGTCAACCAGAGGAATCTACACTTTTGTTTCATTGGGGGTGAATAAAATATTTTAGTATCAGTCAGATTTATGTATTTACAAAGTATGGATCCATGTCTATTAATCTTTGGATTGCTGGCAGTCTTTCAACTTTTAGCAATTTACTGCCTCTAAAATAAAGAGAAATGTAAAAAAAAAAAAAAAGGCAAATAAGCAAAGAAGTTTTAGGATCTGTCACAGCCACTCCAGAAAACCAACCAAACAACAACAAAAATATATAGCAGCAGGGGCAGTTTTTCTACCTTGGAAATGGCGGCGTGTCCCAGAATGTCATCAGGGGAGGTGGGCTCCTCGATCCACAGTGGCTTGAACTCAGCCAGCTTTGACATCCACTCTATGGCCTCGGGCACATCCCAGCGCTGGTTGGCGTCCATCATCTGCACGGAGAGAGACCCTCCACCGTGAGGTCTGCCTGGTGCTGACCTATGACAGGGCTCAGCTCTAAGGGAGGAAATGCTGTCACTCAGTGCCACCAACTGCTGAGCAAGACTTTTGGAGGGAGCCTGACATTTCCTCTGTGGAGGACCAGCATGCAGCCAGCACGAAGGTGGCCAAAGAGCAGCCACCAAGACGGGAACTGTGGCCCCACATGTGTCTTCTGGAGGAGATGCAAGTCACTCACAGGGCCACTGTGCTGTCTGGAAGGGCCCTGGGCTGGGCCCAGGAGAATTGCTCGCTGGCCCTGGAGCTCTGGCCCTATCTGCATTTAGGTGCCACCCAATTGCATCTGTCTTGCAGTATCCATTGTTCTGGAAACTATTTTATCACATTCCGAATCATGCATCATCAATTCTGAATTTGTTCACTAGTCATTTTGACTCTTGCCGACTAGGAGTCTGGCACAATAATAAATAACCCAAACTCTACCACTGATGAAACACCTACTCAACTGGGCATTTTATGGATTTTGTTCCGTGTAATATTTAGAACAACTCTAGGAAGCAGTTCATATTAACCCAGTTTACAGAAAAGAAAGCTGGCATGCAGAGCAGTGAAAGAACTTGCCAAGAACAGTAAATCATGTAAATGGCAAGCTCAGGGCCAGGCCTCTGACTCCCAGGCCCCAGCTCTCTGTAAGCCAGGTGCTACCCAGAGGCTGGCTTCTGGGAGTGCAGAGCCAGAGTGCAGAGGCTAAGAAAGGGCCTCTCCACCCCTGACGTTATCACACTAAGAGAAGACAGACATGGGGATGGATGTGTCCAGCAGAAAGTGCTAAGTGGTTGAGCTCCCTCAGGGGCCACTATGAGGACCGGAGGACCGTACAGCTAGAATCACTTTGTATCACAGTAAGGACAGCCCCATAAGACAAAAGCCACATTAACTCATATATAAATAGTGGCACTTCTGATCCCAGGTCAAGGACTCAACTTCTGTTTCTGTTAACTTATGAAACATGCCTCCAAAACCCATAAAAACATCTTATTGGGAGTTTATAAAAGTATTTACATGTACTAAGAAACATCTTACAAAAATATGTAGTCAGGAGTGATCCTTACATTTATCTCAGCAAAAGTGTGCCATTTCTTCCACCTTGGCTCCCTGAGACTGGCCTCCCTGCTGAACCAGGAGGGACATATTTGTTAAGGGAAATTAAATAATGACACACGAGGGCACCAAGCGGGAACCTGTTTGCTCAGGGGCATCTGTGCTAGCAAGAAGGAACAGTCCCTAACCCGGATCTTACTTAAGGTTCTGAAGAACAGAAACATTTAAAACCATCAGCTCTCTCGGTTGTTTGTTTTTAGAGAGGTCACCCACTGCAAGACCACGAAGCTGTCCTTCCTCTCACTTTCAGCTTTGAAATTCCCACCGTTCTTTAACCCTTGCTTGAAAGGAGCTGTATGCTGGCCCAGGACACAGGCTTCCTGCAAGACCGCTCTGTCTCAATGGGAGGGGAGGACATTTACCAACGTCTTCTCGGGTCCAATCATGTTTCGGATGAGACGGCACCTACGGATGTCATCCTGGAGATCAGCACCCACTTTTACCTTAAACCTATAAAACAAATGTGGTTGGGTGGTTGGGCTCTGTCCCCTCACGTGGCGAAGACACGCAGGCTCTCTGCAGAAGCAGCTGCCTCTTGCCTCTCCCGGTTGGTCTCAGACGAGCCACTTGAAAATGACCCGGTTGGTGTATCAGGGCAGCAAGGAGACATCACCTGCCGACCCAAAGTCAGGGACCTGGGAGAGCAGTCAGATCTCCAGCAGCACTGAGTGTTTGGGGTGCCATGACAAGGAAGTAAGAACAAAAGGCGTGGTCAGCACCAAAGAGAAGAGGGAGGCTGGGAGGCGGAGCCAGCCCGTCTCATCCTGAAGGTAAAGAGTCTGACGGATAAAATACCCCCACCGGCGAGGCTCCTTACAAGCCCGTGTGGTGGGCCTCAGGGGTGCTGCAGGCACCGGAGGCTGGGGACTCAGTGACTCGGTCACAGAAGGAGCAGCAGCAGAGGTCTCCTTTACACCACAGCTGGCCACTTCAGGGAGCCCCCTTCATCTGTTTGGATGCCCAAATAGTCTCCAGAGCCGGGCCTATACATCCCCTGGTGACCCCAAGCCAGGAGAGAGCGCGGTCAGCCCGAGTGCGGCACGGCCTCGCCGAGGACGCCGCACCACCGGGGGCGAGGCCAGCCTCCTCTCCCTCACTCAGGGATTGCTCCACATTCTCCCCCCCCCCCCCCCCCCCCCGCTTTCCCGGTGCCCACGCTCTGCGCGCTGCACGCACTCTGGCTTCTGATGCTTCTCTCCCTCCCTCTGCACGAACACGCTCAAGAAGATGTTTCTGTCCCAGATGCCAGGCTTCTGTGCAGGGAGGCCTCTGAAATCGCTCCTCAGTCTTCTGTGACTCACCAGGTCCAACTGCTCCCACCTTTCCTAGGCACGTGGAGGGAGGGAAGTATCAACGCTTCTGGAGCGCCTGTTGCGACTCCCAGCTGTGCTGGTCCTTTCCCGATAAAAACATCTTATTGCGAGGAGAATCACGAGTTAATATCATCATTCCCATTTTATAGAGAATGAAAGTGAGGTCTGGAGAGGTGGAACAATTTGCCCACGATCACACGGCAAGTACTTGCAGGCGACGAAGGGAAAAGGCAAGAGGCTGATGCCAAATCCATCGCACGCCAAGCCTCTTCCCACTGCTGCAGGCTGCCTCCTTCAAATTCTCACTCCCCAACTCTTTATTTCGCTGAGGAGTTCCGTGCCTCCCAAACTTTAGCGAGCACACAAATCACCCTTTAACAGGGGACCTTGTTAAAATGCAGATTCGTGAGCAGCAGGTCTGGGAAGAGGCTGGAGAGTCTGCATTTCCCCAGCTCCCAGGGAACCCGGATGCTCCCGCATCCGAAGCAGCGGGAGGCGGGAGGCGGGAGGCGGGAGGCGGGGGGCGGGGGGCGGGGGGCGGGCCCAGAGTGGGTGGAGAGCGCGCCGAGCCGGCACCCCGCAGAACCTGCCGCCGTGGCTACACTGCTAGACTCACGGTGACCCCACATCACAGGCTGATGGTCCCTCTGTGTCCTGCACTGTGTCAGGTGTGGGGGCGCTTGACAACCACAAGTTATCCAGAGGAAGACCCTAGGACGTCCAGGGGTCCATATTCACAGAGAGAGAGAGAAGAGCCATGGGTTGGTCTGGAGAAAACCAGCCTAGAGAGGAGAAGGGCTGCCGTCCGAGGGGATAAGGGGGCGCCTGGAGACTCCGTGGAAAACTGGAACTAGTGACTGGAAGTTCTACAGAAGGGAAGGTTCCGATACGCTGAAGCTCTTTCCAATGCGTGGAGCCGTCCAACAGTGCAAAAGAGCCTTACCAGTTGGGCTCGCTGCTCTGTAGGTTTTCAAGCACTGAATCAATGCTCTTACTGAGAGTAAAGAGTCGATTTCTATTCTAGACTGGTGCTTGAAATGGACCATCTTCAAGGTCTGTTTCAAATCTGATGTTCTTGGATTCTAACTAGGACTCACATCTCATCTTCGGAGAAAGAGCCTGGCCTATGCTGAAACTTCTCCTGTGTGTCCCTACGTGTCAGACTGTTCCCGGACGAATCCTGGCCTCCTTGGTGCCTTTGGCTCTTGGCTCCTCTCCACCGCCGAGCCTGTGGTGATGGGGACAGTGAAGTGCATCATCACAAACAAGTTACCTGGTCCAGCCGTCCTTCAGTGCCTCCGTGCAGAGCTGTGGGAGAAAGGAGCACAGCCGCCATCACACACCAGAAAGCTCTCTTTGGTCTGATGAGTACCCCAGTGGTCTCTGATCTGCTTTCACAAACACATGGCTGCCACATGAACCAGAGGAATGACCACGTGTTGGTGAACGAAGAGCAGGAACAGCTCCGCCAACAGAGCATAACTCCTTGTACTTGTAGGACCACTTTCTTTCCTCATCTCTAGGGGAACAATTTCTTGAATTGTTGACAACATTCTGAGAAGGGAAATGGAGCGTTTATAACCCTTCTTAAAGCGGTATTCTGCAGCATGCACAGGACGCGTGGACGTAAGGGAAACAAACAGAAGCTGTCTCTCTCTCAGCTCTGAGTACAGCGTGGTGGGAAAGTCATAAATCAGCCGTGCTCTGACTGTACGCTGTGTGCCAGCCACCGGGCCGCGGGCCTTACACAACTCCCAGCATTATCCTGAATCCCCCAAACCACCCACGAGATGCATATCATTTCCCCATTTCACAGTGAGGAAACTGAGGCTCAGCATGGTTTGGGGAACATGGTACAATGTGACACTGCTGCCCCTGCCTAGGAATCAAATCCTGGGCTGTCACCTTCCAGAAGCCGAGGTGGGACACGCTGGGTCACAGAGTCCCGCGCCCACAGTGTGAATGGCTTTACTTCGCTCCAGTATCAGTACTCTCTGAATGAGGCCTTGGATCCAAAATGATTTAGAAAGGCTAACAAGAAAAGTCCAGGAAGCCAGGAATCTAAAACCTGTCCACAAAACCAGGTTCAAGTGCCTACCTGCTTCAGCGTGTCATCTGAGTACCCCAGCCAGGCGCACGACGTGGTGTAGGCAGGGTAGCCATGCATCAGCATTTGCCCTTCTGTGGAAACACAATGCTTGTCAACATTTTGTGCTTTCCAGGGAACTTCAGAATTACAATTGCCTTTATTTAAAAAAAATTTTTTTATTGGACAGACAGAACGCACAGGCAGGGGGAGTGGCAGGCAGAGGGAGAGGGAGAAGCAGGCTCCCCACTCAGCAGGGAGCCCAACGTGGGGACTCTATCCCAGGACCCTAGGACCATGACCCGAGCCGAAGGCGAACGCCCACCCAACCGAGCCACCCAGCTGCCACAATTGCCTTTAGCTGAGCTACTGCCCCCAGAAAATCCAGCCTGTTCTCCTTCTGACCCTGCCTTTCAAGTGCACTCAGCCCCAAGCCCAGCCTCTGGCCACATTCACCATCACGCAAATACCGGGGATGTCAAACTAGCCCAGGTCTTCCTGTCTGTCACACCCAGGACGCTGCTTCCTCCAGATGCAACCCTTTGTCAGAGGGCCTGGCTGCTGGGCACAGGGCATGTGGGAAGATCACGATGCGAACCCCAAGAGGACAGTGACCCTCAAAAGGACAATGACAGCAAAAACAATGAAGGACATTTCCTCACCACCCACCTCTCTCTTTTTTACCAACTTGACCTTTCTGCAGTATTTCTGGAAAAAAAAAATAAGACACATCATCACTTTTTTAGACAACAAAGCATGCTACTACATTATTACACACCAGCAGGTATCAGAAAACTCCCAGTTCCATCACTCGGTATGACTCACCATAGGCTTCCTCCTCGGTCAGGACGTCTGTGATGTACCTGAAATCGATGCAGGATAACAGCGTCCTGGGGTCCTGGCAGCGTGACAGGAGAGGGGAAACGCCCAAATCAATTCACAAGCAGCTTATGTTTCTAAGGATGGACTTAGCCTTTCCGGGAAAGGGCCTTCAGGATTTGCGTTAAATTGTTTGGTTCTGTCATTCCTTGGTACAGAGCTCTTCAGAGGGTCAGTGCCGCCTCCCCAAGAGGTCTTCAAGCCCTCGTGCTGCCACCCCTCACTCCCTCCCCAACCCTTGCCTCCCCTGACATCGAGGCTCCACCAGCCCAACTAACAGGGCTCCTGGAAGGAGGGCCCAGCAGGAGGCAAGCACTCAGCACGAGTTAAGTGCAGAGATGAGCGCCTGGTGTCCCTCCACATACGCATCACTGCTCCACATGTCAGGGCTGACAGTGATCCTGGAGCAGCTCAGCGGGAGAGGAAAGAATGCTGGTCTCAGAGCCAGGCCCTCCAGGTTCAACCCTGTGCCCACTGTTTATTAGCAGCCTGACCATGGGCCATTTCCTCTCGTCACATTGGGACAATTCACTTCACCAGCAGGAACAGAACGGATTCACCATGAGCGACCCAGCATACTGCCTGGCCCTGGACCATCACCGGCTATTCTCTCCCCACCCCTTCCTACCCCTGGTTCACTGCTCTGGTCATGCTGGCAAGGCTCACAACCTCAGCTGGGCCTCTGATTGAGACCCCTCCCCATCCCAATCTAACAGCTGGGAAGCAACCAGTAGCTTCACTCCCACTCAGGTTTTACTGTGACCAACAGTACTCCACTGGTCTGTTAAAAATTATAAAAGCTCTTCCCACACTGAGATTCTGCATCTTTCAAGACTATTGGCCACAACTGAAACAGGAAATAGTATCCAAAAGAATGAAGTCAGGGGCGCCTGGGTGGCTCAGTTCGTTAAGCGTCTGCCTTCGGCTCAGGTCATGATCCCAGAGTCCTGGGATCAAGCCCTGCTACAGGTCCTTGCCCAGCAGAGAGCCTGCTTCTCCTTCTGCCTGCCACTCCCCCTGCTTGTGCTCTCTCTTTCTCTCTCTGACAAATAAATAAAAGTCATAAAAAAAAAAAAAAAGAATGAAGTCACAGACATCTTTTCTAGTGGCCCTCAAATCATTCAGTTTTGGAAGCTGCCTCCTACACCCCTCTGAAAGGCTGACCTTGAGCATAAAGGCGGCTCATGTCCTTCCCCTTTGGATGGGGCCCCCATGCCACCTGCAACCATGTCAGAGGGATGGTGTGATCGCCTCCTGTTTCTATTTTCTCCCAGAGAAGAGGCAATGTCTGCCCACCTACAGTCTTCAAGGCCATGGTGTTCTTTGTGTTTCCTTAATTGTAATGCCAAATAATAACAGGGCCTTCGTTTGTTGACCACCAGAGTTTTAGCAACCACGCAAGACCTCACCCTGAGGCAGCTGATGCTCAAAGAGGTTAAGTGACACGCCCACGGTCAACCTGCCAGTAAGTGGTGGAGCCCAGATTCAAAGCCAGGTCTGCCTGGGTCTGAAGTTCACTCCCCTTAACTTGTCCAGACTTTTTTTCCTCCTCAGCTGCCAGGTGCTCGACCCTGCCATAAACAGGTCAAGGAAAAAGGAAACACTGAGGTTCCTATCTTCAGCGTTTGGCTCCTTCCCCTCCAGAATCAGACAGTGGAGACCACCGCAGTCTGATTCGTCACTTTCTTTTAAATTCAAAGTGACCAGATGATATGTGAATAATATCTTAATAATAAACTCTTGCTCTTCAGGAAGCACTTTTATCGTTTGGTCTTTAAACAAATTCTATGAGGTTCTCAGAGAAGTGAGGACTATCCCCTTTTCGTAGGTAGGAAACAGAGGCTGGGAGAATTTGCATTACACAGTGGGCGAGACAGGACCTAAACTCAGGGCTTCCCTCGGACCACTCTGCCTATGTGAACGCAGACAGCTCTTACTTCAAATATCAGAAAAGAAATATTAGGGTTTAGTGGGTTTTTGCTTTATCATCACTATCCTGATCCAAAGACAATCCTGAATATATTTACTAATCAAAAGGCAAGTAATCCGTGAAATCCATATCATTTACATTACATTATAATTATTAACATTATAATGTTAAAGAATTTACTTACCATGTCAACAAGTAACTTCCACAGAGGCTTGAAAAAAAAAAGAAAAGAATTGTAAAACATGTATAACGTAGACATTTTTTTTCCCCTGAAAGTAAATGCAAACTCCCACTCTCAAACACCTGCCCGCTGGCCCACCTGCCTGCCAGGGTCTCTAACACTGCCTCCTAATCCCTCACCTTTGCTGCCCTCCCATTTCTTTCTCGGCCCTTTATAACCTACTCCTATAGTTTCCTAACTACTGCCAGGGAGAAAAAGAATCAAACAATTCTCTGTATTTCTTTTGGAGGCCTGCTGTGTATGTCTTTTGTCTCCAGAAGGCTGCTCATAGAGGAAATGTTCACCCCTGTGCCACGTGTTGAATTATTCCACAGAGCTCCCCAAGTGCTCCTTCGATGAGTTACCTTTCCCTCCTGCTTGGCCCACAGGTCCCACACAGCGTTGAGAACGGCCGCAGTAGCCAGATGCACAACACCTTTCTCAGGACCGATCTGGTTAGGAAGCAAAACACAACAGCACGTCTTAGAAATGAAAGAGATATTTAGGTCTCCTAGCCAGGGACACATTCAACACTTAAAAGGCATCAGTAAAAGTTCATGTAGAGATTAAGCTGCTTTTTTTTTTAATAGTTTCTAACCTATAGAAAAATTGCAAGAACTGCACAAAAAACTCTTGTATATTCCCCCCCATTCTCTCTGTATACAAATAGAACATATATAAGTAAAATTGATTTTACTGAACCATTTAAGTTGCAGATATCATGCCTCTCAAACCCTAAATACTTCTGCGTGTAGGTCCTAAAAACAAGAACATTCTCTCACATAACCGTAGTAGTACAATGATCAAATTCGGGGAATAGAACACTGATAGAATACTACTGCCTAAAAGACACTCCATAATCAATTTCTGCCAACTGTCACAATAATATACTTTATTTTATTAACATATTGCATTTGGTTGTCCTGTCTCTTTAGTCTCTTTACCCGGAACAATTTTTCTTATTTTTTTTAAAGAAGTTGTTGGCATGGGGCGCCTGGGTGGCACAGCGGTTAAGCGTCTGCCTTCAGCTCAGGGTGTGATCCCGGCGTTATGGGGTCGAGCCCCACATCAGGCTCCTCCGCTATGAGCCTGCTTCTTCCTCTCCCACTCCCCCGGCTTGTGTTCCCTCTCTCTCTGGCTGTCTTTATCTCTGTCAAATAAATAAATAAAATCTTTAAAAAAAATAAAGAAGTTGTTGGCATTTTTAAAGCACACAGGCTGGTTAACTTGTAACAGTGTCCCTCAGTTTGGGTTGGTCTGGGGTTCCTTCATAACTGGATTCGGGCTGTATTTTTTTGGCACAAATTTTAAGTAGACAATAATGCCATTTTGGTTTTTTATTAGGGCCATGATCTTTCAGCACTTAGGTAAGTCAGGGTCTACTGGGCTGCTGCACTGTGAGGTTACCATTTTCCCTTTCTAAGTACAGAGATTAATATTGTCCCCAAATTTGGGCATGCATTGATTTTTGCCTCAATCAGTTATGGCTACAATATTTGCAATACAATGATTGTCTAACATTATCATTCTTTTTACATTAAGTTTGTATTCTATTATAATGACAAGTTTTTCCTGGTTGCTTGTCCACTACCTAAATGGACTTATGGATTCTTATGTTATTCCATGAATTACAAGCCATTACTAACGTATTTATTTTGATCTTTTGAATTGTCCCAGATTTGGCCAGTGGAAGCTTCTTCAAGGGAATGCCTTGAAAAGCAAGTTCAACATGCTTTGCAGAAAGTTCAGAATGAAATCCAAGGCAAGATGGCAAGTGCCTTCCCTCGTGCCTTTCTCCATGCATGGACAAGAGCCTGAGCAGAGGTAGCAAAAGACAGAGCTGATGTCAGGAGACAAGGGCAAGGTCCTAGTTATTGTACTGACCTTACTGGGATAGAATTCTTTTTCTAGAGCCTCACTCTTTTCATGCCTTGAACTTAAGGTTCAAAATATAGACCTATACACATAAAAGTACTCTGGTCTCTATCTCTACCTCTAACTTTGTTCTTCTCTTATGTTTCTGGCTTTAATAACTTCCTCCCCAACTCCCATACTACCCACATTATCTCTCCTCCAGAAAGGCTGCCCTTCAGTACTTAATCTTCTAGTGGGTCTAGAATACTTCTTCCATTCAAGGAGTAGGAGTAGAGATGAGGTCCATAGGGCTCTCAGGATCCAACTATGTCCAGATTCAAGTCTAACAGAAAAGAATCAGTTACCTCCAAACATTTACTCTCTAAATGGTTCAAGCCCTAATTTATCTCAATACAATGTTTGACTTTAGAATTGGAAGCCTGTTTCTGTTTCCACGTTTGTTGCCATCAAAGGACATCTTAGACCTTAGTAACATTACTTATAGAAGCATTTTTTTAAACCGGCCCCTTACCCATCTGAGCTGCCCGTCGCTTGTGAGCTGCCTGTAGAAGCCTCTGAAGTCACCAACGATGTCCCTGAGGTCCTTGTGAAGCACATGGTGGGCGAGGGCATTCACAGCACAGACAACTGTTAAGTAAGGATTCAGTTCTTGTGTATGTTTTGATATGAAGTCAATAAATTAAGACACGAAAACAACACAAATAAATGTGGGCATTTTATGAAACAAACTTCAAATACAAAAGGTATATGTTTTTAAAAACTGTCCCAAATACGTCTTCTGTGTTTGTCGTAAGTAATATCATACACGTGGAGTACATATTAATCCATATACAGAGCTTCATTTGAGTGGAGCGAACACATTCTGAATGGTTGTCATGCGGAAAACAGAGCCATCGATGTGAAAGTTTACATCATATCCCCAAACTGTCTTCTTGTTCACTTTGGAAAGTGTCTGTACAGTCAGTTTCAAAACCAAACCTTGCTAGTTCATTGTTCCTAAGGAGTAATAAGACTCTGACTTACACCAAGAAGAAAAAAAAAAAGAGAGAAGTATCTTCTAATTATTGTCAAGCATAGAAAATATCTTGAATTCACAACATAACACACGATTAAAGATGAAATGAATTTCCAATAAGCTTAATACTTACATGTAAAATGTTAAATTACATGAAAACACTTTTCTTAAATATTACATTTCTTCCTATTGACTTACTTAGGATATACTACTTTTTTCTTAAGCAATTTGAAAGTTAAACTTAATTTGGTTCAGCATGACCACTGATTTTTTTTGGTATTTTACTTAAGTATTTATTGTGTTATTTCAGAAGAACAACAAGTAACAAATTGAATGGGAAAGACCCTTCTACCCTTTAGTCATTCTAGAAAATACTTAGTCTATGCATAAATGGCCAAAATAATCAAATCAAGTCATCTACTTAGCCCCAAACAATTAATTTGTTATAAAAATTTTTGATAAACTTGTTGTTTGGTGTTGCCATTTCTGCGATATGACTCATCATTTCGTAGGACAGCTGGAGAGGTACAGTTTTAGTACTGGCCAGATCCTAGGAAAAAGACCGTTTCAGTATTTGAAACATGCTGTCAGGACATGCCTGGCCTCTACGTGGAGAGCCCTCAGATGATTGCACACTTGCTCTCAAATGCAGCGTTAGGGCTGGCCCAACCATTCCCGGTTCTCCAGGGCTTTTGTTAATGGGATAAAGAATCATTCCAGTTCAGACATGTACTTACTAGAACCGTGAGAAGACAGAATCCTCCTCACGCCTTAATGGTTGATGCTCATGGATTAAAGACCTCTGAAGAGTCGGCCTGTCAGCAACTCACAGAGAGGTATACCATTATCTAGATTAAACCTCCAACTCATTGATGAGATGATGGCCAGAAATCACCGACGAAGCACACCTCCAATGTGCCCCACACGGCAGTGCATTTAACACAAGTTGAGGATGACCTCCTCTTTTACAGCTTCTAAGAAACGCAGCCCTAATATATTCATCTATGGTACGTAGATTGTCCTTGCACAAAAGGAGGGCACTGCAGAGGCTAACTAAAATTTAATGCATTTGACAGAAATTTGGGTACTGGTGGTCATCCGGTGTATGAGACAGTCTACTTCAGGTTTGCCTTGCTGCCATGGGTGGGAAATTTCATCTGGAAAAAACTGGCCATTGAAGGCAGAGCCTTGCTGACTAACTCCTTGGGATCTTCTGGCCCAGGAAGGACAAGTCAGTAAAGCTATGAATGGCCACGGGTGCCTGAGCCCAAGGGCTGGTGTGAACCCTTACAGCTGTTTTTTGTCTCTTTAGAAATTCTTCTTTCTTCATCTTTTTTCCTCTATTAAAAAAAAACAAAACACAAACTATATTGGTTTATTCTATCCATTAAAAAAATAACTATAACCTTCCCTTTCTCACACACATATACTAGCACTGCCTTTGCAGTAATGAGGAAACCACTATTTTTTACTTTTTTTTTTTATCATAAAAGAATGAACAGGTAAGTAGGTTGACAAAGGTACAGATGGACTGTGATGAGCTAATGGAATTTTTTTCAACTTTAATGCGAATGCCATGTAACACATTCAGTGAGACCTGTGGTAAATTGCCTGAAATATGGAGCAAGGTTAAAGTTAAAATGGGTTCTGTCATGTTGTGGTCGGCAAAAGGGAGAAGCCAACTACATCATCACAAAAGAGCCATTTATTAAAGGTATAGAGAGATGGAAATTGATTTACCCCTAGCCGAGATGCCCATCAGGACAGCTGGGAGGTGATGGGAGTGGAGGAGGGAGAGGTCAGCAAAGGCCCCGAAGCACAGAGCTCAGCAACCAGGGAGAGGAGCCTCCTATCTCCTATCTCGGGTCTCAGTGAGCACACAGGGTCCCTCTGCCGTGTGTCCAAGTCAGCAAAGTTCAAAGTCTCGGCTATTAACAGAGTGATTCCAATGGCCAGTCCCATAACCTATTTTGTAAGCTTGTTGAGTTTTACGCAACCTTTGGGGGCCACCCTATATGGTCTGCAATATGGAGAAGGAGGCTTCATAAAGTACTCAACTTACACCAGAGAAAATTAAAGTTGCAGAGAAGCTGACACATAGCTCACACACCTATCTTGGTCAGCGGTCACTGCCTTAAGGAAAACATTAACAGCAAATGGTTGACTGAATGGACAGGGAGACAGGGAATCGTTGCCGAGTCTCCTCGTGCTACCTGGTAAAGTCCTTCAAGGAATAATCTTCAAGACTAATCTCAAAGGCTTACCTCTGTTCTGAGGCTGCCCAAGGCCCTCCTGGACAATGAACTGAACTTTTCTCCGTGTAACTTATACCAGCTTTTAAAAAACTATCCTCAAACTGCATGATCGTTTCTTCTATGGCTGTGTCCCTGAGAAATTTGTGCATTCCTTCTCCGTATCTGCAGGATTCTGTCTCCTTTCTCTATCTCATTAAAATTCTCTCTCCAGCGCCTGACACATGGGAGCGGTCAAGGGAGGTCTGTTATAGAACTGGCTGATGGCACGACTGAAGGCCAGCCTGTGAAGAGTGGAACAGTAGTCGCCTTGCACCCACCTAAAGTGCAAGAAAGGTTCCCTTGTCCTTACACACACATAGACACACACACGTGGACACCTTTCATCTGCTTGACAATATTAAAATCTTTCAGTGGGGCAAGACTTCTGTTTACATCTAAGGGAGAGCTGACAGTGCAAACATCCAGGGGAGAGGCACTGCATCACCACCAAATTTAGAGAATGTTTCGTACCTTCTTAGATCCTCACACCTCAGCTGTCATCATTTGGCTTCAGACCCTAACGGTCCATAGAAATTGATCTGGCAAAGGTCACCTTTTGTACTTCTTGAATTTTGCACCTTGTACACAGATTAAGTATTTCAAAACAAAAATCAAACAAATAATTTGTATTTTAATGTTGTAGAGGGGCTCCTGGGTGGCTCAGTCATTAAGTGTCTGCCTTCAGCTCAGGGCGTGATCCCAGAGTCCTGGGATCAAGCCCCTCATAGGGCTCCTCTACTGGGAGCCTGCTTGCTTCTTCCTCCCCCACTCCCCCTTCTTGTGTTCCCTCTCTCGCTGGCTGTCTCTCTGTCAAATAAATAAATAAAATCTTAATAAACAAACAAACAAACAAATAAATAAATAAATAAATAAATAAATAAATATTGTAGAAAGAGGGGTGCCTGGGGGGCTCAGTCGCTTAAGCGTCTGCCTTCAGCTCAGGTCATGATCCCAGGGTCCTGGGATCGAGCCCTGCATTGGGCTCCTTGCTCAGCAGGGAGTCTGCTTCTCCCTCTATGCTCTCTCTCTCTTTCTCTCAAATAAACAAATAAAACACTTTTTAAAAAAATGTTGTGGAAAGAAAGCACTTCAGGGAGTGGTTAACTGAGCAGCTGTCTGGGCCTCAGTCTCCTTATCTAAAAAAGAGGGGCCTCAAGAGCACCGCTGAGCTCTCTCCACGTCTGAGAGAAGACCAGCACTCATGGCTCAGTGTGCCTCCTGCACAGCTGGCTTTGCCCGGATGACAGCTCTGCAACGGGGCAGCCAGAGGCCCTTCCGCCATGAAGAGCAGTGAGCCTGAAACTACAAGGTGTGAGTACTTTGAAGAGCGAGCAGCTTGCTGTGCACATCACAATAAGCCTTGCTACACGAGTGTCCGTCTGTCCCTGTCATGTCCCTCAGCCACCCACCTAGCTCAGGCAGAGAAACAGGCTGAGGTTCCCGGATATGTCCGCAGTCCATCGACCCCTGCGAGGAGAAAGGCCGAGTCTCACCACCTTTTCATTGCTCCCCATGAAACACATAACAAACCACGAAACATTGTTTTTACTTAGGCTGAGCAATGTAAACACAGACAAAAGTAAGGTCACAACTGGAATCTAAGTGAAAATAAAGCATTCCGACGCTTAGGAGAATGTTGAACTCACCCACTTCTGTGCCTTTTCCCAGAGTGAAGGTAAGCCCGTACCCCTGGAGCCCGTCTTCCGCATCGGTCTCTAAGACGACATAGGCAGCCGAGTAGTCAGGGTCTGTGTGCTGCAGGAAAAATGCACCCCGCCCCACAATGCAAACATGAGAAACCCGAAGGTACACTTCAGAACATCACATAAGAATAGAAAATGCAACAGGGGACGTGCAAGAAGAGCTCTGATCTGATGCAAGCCTTGGTGTAACCCCCAAGAAAATGGGGGAGTTCTGAATGGACAAAGGGAAAGTCCTACTGAAGGATTCACATCATTTTAACAAGGGCAATGTACATTTTCAGTGCCAGTTTGCAATTAGGCCTCCTCTGATGCTCAGCTCAGATTTCAATCGAAGCTACGTCTGCCAGCTCTCTGAACAGAGCTGTATTCACAAGCAGCCTCCCTCAAATGAAAGCAGCCAAGGCTTCAGAAAGCCTCACAGAAAACTGGACTTTTCTTCACTGATGTAGCAGGGCTGAAAAGACAATGGCGCCGGTTCAGAGGAGATCACTGGGGGAAAACAAAGAATTAAAACTTCAGGACAAATTAGCCCACTTTTTGTTCTGTTTTTTAAAAGTTGCTACTATCAAATGGTATTTTGGTAAGTGTTTACTGACCAACTATGATGAAACTCAACACTACCTGTTGATAGGGGGGATGCAGAAATGAAAAAACCAGTGTGTGTCTAGAAATTTCTCCTACAGTGGGGAGAAGAAGCCAACACACCAGAAGCAGGTGAGAACTACTGTGTGGTCAGCGAGAAGTACCACGGAAGAGCAAGGGAGCGAGCAAAGAGGAAGCACGGGACTGAGACACTGCAATGGGCAAGGGGGCGAGTGAAGGCACGGGGCAAGGAGAGCAAGAGGAAACCCCACGCCGTGTGAGACAGCAGTGAAAGGCCCCTGGGGCACCAGGTGGCAAGTGAATGAAGACAGACTGGAGAGGAGGCATGGGGGCAGATAATGGAGACCCCCTAAAGCCAGGCAGAAGATCTGAATGCATCAATAAGGAACGTAGGATACAACTACATTGACGAATTTGGCATCGGGCGGTGACAATTGATTACTGTTCTTATTGTTATTATTGTTACTACACAATATTTGCTGCTCCAGCACACGATTTTAAAAGCTACTTGATTTAATTTAATCCTCACAACATTATAGAGTAGGTGCTATTATCTCTATCTGACAGATAAGGAAACAGTTTATTATTTTTTTAAGATTTTATTTGAGAGAGAACAAGTGAGAGAGAGAGAGCATGAGCTGGTGGGGAGAGGCAGCAGGAGAGAAGCAGGCTCCCCACTGAGCAGGGAGCCCCATGTGAGGCTCGATCCCAGCACCCTGGGATCATGACTTGAGCCGAAGGCACACACTCAACCGACTGAGCCACCCAGGCGCCCCGGAAACTGAGTTTAAAGAGGCAGAATTTAAATCCCTGTGCCCAGGGAAGGGGAGGAGGCAAACACAGTAGACAGGAGGCCTTTGTCTGGCATCAAAGCCTAGTGGACGGCATTGGGTGTGAAGGGTTGCTGAGCACCAGCTGCGTCTCAGAGATGGTGCAGGTTGCCGAGGAGGGACAGACACGTCTGCCCTTAAGAAAGTTATAGTTTAGGGGCGTCTGGGTGGCTCAGTCGGTGGGGAATCTGTCTTCAGCTCAGGTCATGATCTCAGGGTCCTGGGATCGAGTCCCGTGTCAGGCTCCATGCTTGGTGGGGACCCTGCTTGTCCCTCTCTCTCTGCCACTCCCCCTGCTCATGCTCTCTCTCTCTCTCTCAAATAAATAAAATCTTAAAAAAAAAAAAAGTTGTAATTTAGAAGCCATGGTTACAGAAACTCCAATAACAAGAGGCAGAACACGGTAAGTCTCTGGGAGATTTACAAACTACGGAAACCAGGCAGAGAGCGCTATTAGGGTGGGCACTTGAAGCTGGAGGAGGCTTTATGCTGAAAACAGAATGTGAGCTGGTTGGTTGAGAATGGGGAGCTTTCCAGTAGTGGGAGAGGGCAGAAAGGACCTGGGATGGAAGGATAACTTTGGTGACAGTGGCAGTGAAGAAACAGAAAAGGAAAGACTGGAGTGTATTTAAGGGTTGGTGACACCCTGCTTTGGCCCCTGGGTTCCTGAGAGGGAAGATCCAGAAACAAGATGTGGGAATCATTAGCACTGAAACTATACACACAGGAAGAGTCTTACTGGGAGCAAACTATGAGACAGGACGGCCCTTGAGGCCGGAACCTTGCAGAGGGAAGAAGGGTGTCATTAAAGGAAGCAGCAGCAGTCAGCCAGGGTGTAGAGAGATGGCAGGAAGAGGAGGCAGCTGACAAAGTGACACACAGACCAGGAGAAAGGACCCTGGAAGCAGAAATAACAGTCAATCCCAAGAGAAGGAAGGAGACAGAAGTTGATTTCAGACAAAGGAGGAAGTAAGTGTAAAGATTAGAGACAATAGGAATGAACCAGTAATTTAGTGTTTGGCGGGAAAGGAGCAGACACAGAAGGAACAAAAGAGGTGTAAGCATCAAGGAAAGGTGATTTCAAAGTGGGAATCCCTGTTTATACGGGATAGAAAAGGAACCACCGGGAAAAGAGACTGAGGAAGAAAATACTGGAGATGGAGGGGATGAGAACGGGGGCCTCGGCAGTCAAAAAGGGTGGGGATGGGGACACAGTAGAATAGATTTCTCTGGGAGGATAGGACTCACAGAATAAAGGGAAAGATGAGAGGGTTGGTTTGGAGACTGATGGATGGAGATGGGGCCCAGGGAGCACTTGTCTTCAGTCTTCTCCATGATGCAATGGGCAATCTTCTAACTGCTGGGGGTGTGGGAATGAGAGTCGGAGGAGGGAGAGAGTGGTCTGGGAGCACAGCCACTCCGGGGAGCTCAGCAGACAATGGGGAAAGCAGAGGAAAAGTATGGCTGGCTGGGAAGGGGTGGAGTCAGCTGGAGCTGGGCTAGGAGCCCACAGCCCTGGAGCTCTCTGGAACCTTGATGAATGCCTCGGCAAGCAAGCAACTTATAAGTACAATGCAGGCCTGAGTGCTCCAACATTTCCTAAAAGGCCGATAAAAAAATCAGAGCTGGAATCCTTTACTTTTAACAGATCTGGGGACAGTTTCAGTGCTCCTTCATGAAAACATCCTGCTTCTGATGAGGAAGGCTCACTCATCCCTAAGTGCTGAACAGAGCTGAACTGCTGAGCTCAGCATGCCCTGAGGGCTTGGGGAGCAATGCCACCACCATGAACTGCAAAATAGCACGTGAGAATCAGCACACAACACACCCCATATCTCTGGAAGATAAATACTTAAGTATTTATGAGTTTGCCATACAGGTATCAGAGAACGTCTTCTGACCCAGAGATCATAAACGACTTAGGCCCAGAGACAAATTCCATTTCTTAAATTATTCTACTTAAAACCAGGCTACTTTAACACTTGACGAATTCAAAGCAGAGAAAAATCTAGGCCAGAGCCCTTTGACTTCAGTTTTCTCATATATAAATAGTAATTACAGTAAATACTTTTGATGGCTTTCTCTGTGCCAGGCACTTTACAGGCATCTCATTTAATACATGAAGCAGATATACCCATGTTACTGATAAGAAAACTGAGGCTTAAGAGAGAGTGAGTGGTTTACCCACAGTTGCTACATGTCAGAGGGGCAAAGTGGTTGCATTACATCAGGTGTTTGAATTTTACAAGCCAATGAAATTTCAAACAATTATTTGGAGATCCACAAAGGATAGCCAACTGAGTATTTTTTAAGTCACTTAACATCATATAAGAAGGAACACATAAAGATTTTAAAAAGAGGGAATAACATAATCTCAGAATAAAGGACATACTTTTAAACATAATAACTTTGTTTTTACGAGAGATCTATTTTTAAAGAAAATATTTCAAGTACACCAAGAGCATAGGTAATATAATGATATCAGCGTGCCCTCTCCCCACTTAGGAAGCACAACGCCAGAGGGCGAATTAGAGTCCTCTGGTACTCATTCCCCTCCCTCCACACAGGTAACAGGTAACTATCACCCTAACATGGATGTTTCTCACTTCCCAGTGTGTGTTCACACAGTTCTTACAGTCCCATGCAATTTTTTCTCCTCGGTGGATTAAGGGCAATGAGGATCCAGGTGGGTGACAGCCCTCGGGGAGATCCAGTATAGAACTCCTTCCTATATTTGGGAACCACTGCTCTAGACGGTGGTAGGGATGGAGGGTGTCTCTCCAAACACTGTCACTAAGCAAACATGCCCTTCAGTATTTAGGTAGAAGGCTGAACCTTTACAACGTCTCCAAAGACTGGTATTTGCATAACTCTCTACAGTGATAAATCCTTTCTAACCATGTTTTCAGGTAATTTCATGAGACCCCCCTCACAAGCCCCAGAATTACTACGAGTTTGTTTGTCTGGTTTCCCAGCCAGAGTGTGACTCCGTTTCTTAGATGGGCCCAAGATGCCCAGAGAGGTTAGTGTCTTCTCTAGGTCACACAGCAAGTTGTGGAGGAGGCCGGATCATCGCCCAAAACACGCAGGCCCACCACCACGAACCCAACAAGGTTTCAGTGCAGAAGAAGCCAGCAGGTGTTCTAGGGTTTCGTTGGTGGGGATCCAACAAGAGCATTTTGCTGTTGTTGCATATTACTCATTCTACCAGTTCTGGCAAAATGCGAATTGTAAATGTAACAGGAAGTGTAAAACGTCAACAAAGAAAAAATAAGGCAAGGGGGGAAAAAAGCCCAGGAGTTGTGGAGAGTTTCTGGTTACTTTTATTCCCCTTCCCGGGCCTCCCCCTTTTGCAAAAGCAACGGTTCCAGAGTGGGGAACCTCCGCGATCCGCGGGACTCCCTGCGCCTACGTGGGCCTGGAAGTCCGCGCCGCAAGAGGCACCGGGCTGTCACTCAGCGCTTACCATGGCGTCGGAGCCGTGGCCCCCCAGCGACGTGGGAAAGCGCACGTCGCGCACGGAGAGCCTGGAGATCCTGCCACGCACCATGTCGCCGCGCACCCGGAGCTGCCCGGGCCTCCACCTCCGCTCCGGACTCGGCGCGCGGTGGGAGGGGCAGAGCCCGGCCCCGCGGGCGCTGATTGGCCGCGTGGCCGCGCCCAGGAACTTGACCTGACCCGAGTGACAGGCCGGGTTCCTAACTCCCCGAGACGCTCGAGCTGTTCCCGGCGCGTCTGCAGCCCGGCGCTAAGCCGCACCTCCCTCGCGCGGATTCGCAGCAGGTCGCGGTGGACCAAGACAAGGCGGGTTGCCCCGCGCTGTGTCGGCGTCCTGGCAGGAACCTTTCCCGCCTGGACTGGAAACTCGCCAAGTAACCTTCCCGGGAACGGCGTCCTGGAGGAAGGAGCGGGGTCTGAACAAAGTTCGATCGCCCCATAGCACAGTTGGGCCACGGGCTACACTCGTGACCTGAATCAGTGCCGGCGCAGCCAGGGGAGACGCTAGAAAATCCTAGGTGTCTTTAAGTGACCTCAGCCCCAGTTTGCCGCCTGATAAATTAAGCAAGTCACCATTTATCACACCCCTTCTGAGGCAGGGTGGTTTAAATACATTACCTCTTACCCATTCAGCTCTGCAAGGTCATTTTCATTTTATTGGTGTAGAAATGAGATTCTGAGAGATTGACTTGTTCGAGGCCACACAGCTTTGTTAGGTAAGTGGCAGAGTGTTCCAGCTGCAAGCCGTGGGCTCTGTCCTCTGGACTGCAGGGACTCTTTAAAAGGGAACTTGGTGAAATGTTCATAGCAGCATTGTCCACAATAGCTAAATCGTGGAAGGAGCCGAGATGCCCTTCAACAGATGACTGGATTAAGAAGTTGTGGTCCATATATACAATGGAATATTACTCAGCTATCAGAAAGAACGAGTTCTCAACATTTGCTACAACATGGACGGCACTGGAGGAGGTAATGCTAAGTGAAATAAGTCAAGCAGAGAAAGACAACTATCATATGATTTCTCTCAGCACACCCCCTTTCAGTTCCTACCTTTGGGGAATGTTTTGAAGAATAAATGCAATGTTTGGGAAACACTGCTATAGACGTTATTCTATCAATTTGTGTTTCTGTGGGTATGGCAGGGATACTTTCAGGGGTGCCCACCTCACCTCTGCTCCTCAAGGATGCATATAACCCTACTGGATGAATTCCTTAGGCTTAAGGCTTAGAAAGTAAACTCAAATGCCTACTAAGGCTGGGTGGGCACCAACAGCAAATAGGGAGTGAAGCAAGAGGCCATTGTGACTGCAGCTAAGGGCCTTTACTCTTTGAAAGAGGTAGCCAGTTAGCTCCCGCTTATAGTGGTCCAGTGGGGATCAGAGCCCTGGATTGCTTTACATTCTCATTTTCCAAGAGAAGTCTGAAATTCAAATGTTAGTATGAAATAGCCTTTCTTTTCCCCTGTCCTGCTCTACCCACTTCTGTGTGCGTGTATCTCTCTGTCTCGCTCTCTCTCTGTGGAATATATGCTCAATTCACTTATTCAGAATGGGTCTGTGGCCTGGTTAATAAATTCTGAGTATTTTGTATTCTGAAGGTGTGTTTTTCTTTTGGATTTGAATGCTGCTTTTATTATACAAAAGTCTTAGTTCAAATTAATACTTTAGTGTTAAGTCCCCCCCCCCCGCCCCTTTCTTTGAGTGGAAGAGAAGAGTGCAAGAAGGGCAGAGGGAGAGGGAGAATCTTAAGCAGGCTCCACCTTGGGCGTGGAGCTGGACATGGGGCTCCCTCTCACAACCCTGAACTCATGACCTGAGCTGAAATCGAGTCAGATGCTCAACCAACTGAGCCACCTAGGTGTCCCTAACTCCTGTTCTTTAAAGAATAAGCTGGGGTTTTAGCCCCCTCTAGAAGTTCGGATTTTCTCTTTATGCCTTTAAAATACTATTGTGTTTAGGATTAATTTAAAAATTAATTCTGTTCTCAATTGAGGGATCCTTTCAACCAGAAGCAATATATTTCTCTGGAAAATTTTTCTCTATTTCTTTCATTAGTTCGTCCTCTTCGTTCTTTTGTTTTCTTCATCTGGAACTTAATGGGATTGATAACTGAACTTCTGAATCTATTATCCACGCTTAAAAAAAACCTTTTTGACTCTGTTCTTTTGTACTGAATTCTGGATATATTCTTTGGTTTAATAATCCAACTCAGATTTGATCTCCAACTGTGTTCCTTCTTTTACTCACCCCAGTTTTTTTTTTTCTTTTGGTGTTGGATTTTTCCCCTTCCATTTTAAATTTCCAAATTTTCTTTTCATAGTACAGTTGTTCCCTCTTATCAGCAGGGGACACATTCCACAACCTCCCACCCCAGTGGATGACTGAAACCACACTTAGTACCAAACCTTAGATATACTATGTTCTTTTTTAATACATACATACCTATGATAAAGTTTAATTTATAAATTAGACACAGTAAGAGATAAACAATAATAAAATAGAATTATATCAATACACTAAATAAAAGTGAATGTGGTCTCTCAAAAAATATTTTTGTACTGTATTCACCCTTCTTGTGATGCTGTGAGATAAAATGTCTACATGATGACGAGGTGAATGACTAGGCATTTTTGTAGTGGGTTAGGCTATTGACCTTCTGAGGGTTCATTGGGAAGATCATCTGCTTCTGGTCAGCAGGCTAACCACAGGTGACTGAAATAGGGAGAGCAAAACCACAGATGAGGAGACTAGTGTACCTTCACCCCTTCTGAAAAAAATGGATGCCACATCTTTTTAAAACAAAGTTTTCTCCATTAAGTTTGGTTCCTTAGGTGTTAGTTTTTGATTGTTGATTTTTCTTTCTGGTGGTTTTCTTCACATTAGTGTTCATCATATGTCTGTTAATATTTATTGTTGAGAATCACATTTTGCCTTTCTGTGAAGCTAGGACTTGAAGACCTGTGTCTGGTGGTTGTGGAAGAGGGGGACACGTAGCAGCCTAGGTATGGAAGTAGCTTCTCTTCCAGGTGAGGTGGCTTATGTCCCTTCTGAGCTTTCAGAAGCTGGATCCAGTTCAGGGCTGGATCCCAGAGGTAACTTTCAGAATAAACGACTCCATTTTCTGTTTCCCTTGTGGTGATCAGGATTTCCCTTAGGATCTGCTTGCTTTCCTCACCAGCCCCTGGATTCCACCTAGGACTCTCCCAAGACAAACTGTGAACTTTGTTTGGAAAACTGCTAGTACAGTTTATTAAACTGGTATCAGCTTATCATGCCAGGACAGGCCTACCCAGCCATTCCAAATGTTGCCCTCTAATTAATGACCCCCAAAAAATCACTATAATTAATAGCTCTGTTACTTCTAGGAAAAATAAAGTAACAAGGACAGGATTTATACTACCATCTTAGTCAGAAAACCAGCTCAAATATTTGAAAGGCCTTCAGAAAATGGACCATAGGGAGAACAAGACTGATCTTGAAGAGATCAATTGTACCAACTCACTGTCTACAGGCTACAGTGCAAGGGGGAGGGGGAGACCCAAACAGAGCCCTGCAGTGTTACTGAGTTGAGGAGACAAAAATTAGTGTTTGTTTATATTAGCAGAGGGCAACGTGGCTATAGTCTGAGAGGCAGAGAAGCTACTTACATTTAATTTTTGGTTGAGTACTGACAGGCACATGAATGAGAGAAAACTACTCAAATTTGAGAAACAGCCACTAGACAGGAACAGGCAAGAAAATTATTGGCGGGCTGGGGGTGGTGTGTGTGGGGGGGCGGGGCTCAGTTGGTTAAGCATCTGCCTTCGGCTCAGGTCATGATCTCAGGGTCCTGGGCCCCACATGGCATCCAGCTCTGCACTCAGCAGGGAGTCTGCTTCTCCCTCTCCCTCTGCCCCTCCCCTACTCGTGCTCTCACACGCTCTCTCAAATAAATAAAACCTTAAAAAAAATTGGTGGTTGCACAGGGTTAGGAATAGTACCTGTTCCTGATAGTAAAGATTTGGTAATAATACATTAGGTAGAATCCTCAGCAGGGTAGAGATAAAGTCTTCTAAGATTAAAAATTGCTTTGGACTTAACAGAGCTTTAACGTAAACCTTGAAAGCATTCGACTGATTCCAAGTAAAGAATAGACAAAACAATCCTAGAATAATTCCTGTTCCTACTGGCCAGAGTAGAAAATGTGCATGAAATCAAAATTCAGCATTATTTGAAAGAATTAAAAAAAAAATTTCGGCAACCCAAAACTATAATTTACAGTGTTTGGCACCCAACCAAATCATTGGGCATATATAAAAGTGGAAACATATAGTCCACACAGGAGAAAGTTCACTAGAAACAGACACAATAGTCCTAATATCCAGATAAAAACCTTCAAGATGGTAGAGGAAAATGTAAGCATAATGAAGAGAGGTATGAAAGATATATTAAAAAAAAAAAGAAAGCCTGAATTTCTGAGATAAAAAATATATACTGTATGGGATTGAAAGAACAGACACTGCAAAGAAAAGATTAGTGAATATGAAGACAAAGCAAAAGAAACTACCCAAAATGAAGCACAAAGATTAAACAGAAAAAAGGACAAAGCATCCATGACTTGTGAGACAATAATAAATGGCATGACATACATGTAATTGAAGTCCCAGAAGAAGTGAATAAGAAAAACAAGTTGAAAGATAACAGCCCCAAATTTTCCAACTTTAATAAAACTGTAAGCCCACTGAATCAAAAATCTCAAAGAACCCCAAGTAGAGTATCTTTAAGGAAGTTGTGCAAAGGCATATGATAAATTGCTGAAAACCAAGAAGAGAGAGACTATATTTTTAAGAATACAGATGGGGAGAAAAGACCCTTTACACACAGAAGAATAAAGTTGAGGACAACAGACTTATTGTCAGAAATAATGCAAGTTAGAAGAGAATGAAGAGACTTCTGTGAAGTACTACAGAAAACTGTCAAGCAAGAATTCTTAACTGAGCTAAAACACATTTCAAAAAAGAAGTCAAAAGAAAACTTTTAAATGTGGTGCTATCAGATCTGTGCTCCTAGAAATATTAAAAGAAGCTCTTAAGGAGAAGGGAAATGATACCAGATGGAAATTTGGTTTTAGCCAAAGGAATATTACCAGGGATAAATGGAGACATTTAATGATGATAAAATGGTCAATTTATCATGAAGCACAACAATCCTAAAGTATATGCACCTAATAAGAGCCACGTAATACATAAAAAGACCAAACTAAAAGGAAAAATAGAAAAATCTACCATTATAGTTGAGGATTCTAACATTCCTCTCAGTAACTGATAGAAAAAATAGGCAGAAAAGCAATATGAATATAGAAGATTAAGCAACACAATCACCTTGACCAAACTGACATTTGCTGAAAACTCCAGCTAACAAAAGCAAGATGCATAATATTTTCAAGTACTCATAGAACATTCATCAAGGTAGAATATTCTGGGCCACAAAATAGAATTTTAATATAGTTAATCCATTTAAGAAGGTTGAAATTATACAAAGTATGTTCTTTGGCCAAAACAGAAATAAATTATAATTAATAAAAGAAAAATATCTGGGGGCACCTGGGTGGCTCAGTTGGTTTAAGCATCTGCCTTTGGCTCAGGTTGTGATCCCAGGGTTCTGGGATCGAGCCCCACATCAGGCTCCTTGCTCAGTGGGAGCCTGCTTCTCCCTCTCCCTCTGCTGCTCCTCAGCTACCTCTCTGTCTCTGTCAAATAAATAAATAAAATCTTGAAAAAAAGGGAAAAAGATCTGGAAAATCCCCAAACACTTAACAGTTAATTAAACAGCATAAATAATATGTGGGTCAGAAAAGAACTCAGAAGAGAAATTAGGAAATATTTGAACTGAATTATGATAAAAAACACAACATATTAAAATATGTAGGATGCAGTTAAAGCAATATTTAAAGGAAAATTTACTGCATTAAATGCTCAGATCAGAAAAGATGAAAAACGTCAAATCAATGACCTAAACTTCCATCTTAAAAAAACTAGAAAAAGAACAGGAACTACACCACAAAAATAACGAAGCCAATAAACCCAGAAAAATGGATTAGTACAGATCAGAAATCCCTGAAATCGAACACACTCGTGCACATGCACACAAAGTAGAACAAATCAAGGAAATCATATGCTGGCTCTCTGAGAAAAATCACTAACACTGATAAACTACAAGCCAGACTAATGAGAAAAAACCCCCACAAATAATCCAAGACACAAATTACCAAGATCGGGAATAAAAGTGGAGGTATCCATACAGATTCTATAAACATTGAAAGGATAATAAGGGAAGATTATGAACAAACACCAAAGCTCATTCAAGAAGGAATAATCAACAAAATGAAAAGGCAACCTACTGAATAGAAGAAAATATTTTAAGTCATATATCTGATAAGGGATTAATATCGAAAACATATAAAGAAATCCTACAACTTAATAACAAAACAAAAAACCCACAAATAGGGGCCCCTGGGTGGCTCAGTCGTTAAGCGTCTGCCTTTGGCTCACGGCGTGATCCCAGGGTCCTGGGATCGAGCCCCACATCAGGCTCCTCCGCTGGGAGCCTGCTTCTTCCTCTCCCACTCCCCCTTCTTGTGTTCCCTCTCTCGCTGGCTGTCTCTCTGTCAAATAAATAAATAAAATCTTAAAAAAAAAACCCCACAAATAATCCAATTAAATAAGGGGTAGATCTGAATACTCATTTTTTCCAAAGAAGATACACAGATTGCCAATAAGCACATGAAAAGATGCTCAACATCACTAATCATCACGGAAATGGCAAATGAAAGCACAATGAGACATCACCTCACACCTGATAAAATAGCTATTATCAACAAGTCAAGAAGTAACAAGTGTTGGCAAGGATGTGGAGAAAAGGGAACCCTTATACACTGTTGGTGGGAATGTAAATTGGTGCAGCCACTGTGGAAAACAGTATGGAGGTTCCTCAGAAAATTAAAAACAGAACTACCATATGACCCAGCAATTACACTTCTGGGTATTTATCTGAAGAAAATAAAAGCATTAACACAAAAAAGTATATGCATCCCCATATTCATTGCAGCATTTAGAATAACCAAGATGTGGAAACAACCTAAGCGACCGTTGATGGATGAATGGATAAATAAAATGTGTATATATAATGGAATGTTAGTCTCAAAAAGGAGTGAAAGAAATTTTTCCAGTTGAGACAACATGGATGGACCTTGAGGGCATAATGCTAAGTGAAATAAGTCAGAGAAAGAGAAATATGGTGTGATCTTACCTATATGTGGAATCCAAAAAGCAAATAAACCAAGCTCACAGACACAGAGAACAGACTGGTGGTTGCCAGGGATGGGGGATGGAAATGGGTGAAGAAAGTCAAAAGATATAAACTTCCAGTTATAAGATAGTAAGTCATCAGGATGTAATGTACAGCTTAGCAACTAGAATTAATAATACCATATTGCATATTTGAGAGTTCCTTAGGAGAGATCTTCAAAGTTCTGATCAAAAGAAAAAAAATTCTGTAACTACATATGGTGACAGACATTACTAGACTTATTGTGATCATTTCACAACATATACAAATACTAAATCATTATATGTACATCTGAAACATGTCATGTTAATTGTACCTCGATTTTAAAAATTCAGTATGTTCTCTCCAGTTAATAAGGTCTTACAGTAATTTTACACTTAATATTGTATGTTGCTACTGTTACCAAAAATGTTACTATTTTGTATAAACTGTCACTTTGACGTAATAATGTAAGTTTGTTATTTTCTACTGATACAGTTATTAGTAGTATGAGGAATATCAATCAGGGTCCTAGCTGGAAACAGCACACTCAAATTAAGATGAATCAAAGATATTTACAAAAGAGGAGGCAGGATAGGGGAATCACAGGATTAATGCAATAACCAAAATTAGAAGCACTCCACCCCTAAAACAGAAAAGATAAGGGATGAGAGCTGTTATCACTCTCCAAAAAGAGAAAAAAAGGTATATTGAAAGGAACCTTTGGTTGAAGGACATAGGCAACCCAACCTCAAAAGGAGGAAATAGGGAAATAAACACCTTGATCTTTTAGGTTTCCTCCCATCTTCTGCTAGAGCTCCTCACTGGCTTACCCCAACAGGAATCCAAAGTGAGGGAACCCAGTGATGAGTACAGGGTGGCCTTCAGCAGAGTGGATGTGGAAGGGCAAACAGATGATGCGATGCATGTGTTGCTTATTTTAATAAGAAGTATTCCTTTCTGTATTGACAATTTAAATGTTAATCAGGACTATGGTTGGTGGTGACAGAAACTCAACTTGATGTCATTTAAACAAAAAAGGAAAAACCGGAGGAAGAACTGGAGAAGAGCTGATTTTAGGGAAACAAATGTTACTGGGGCACAATCTTCCTCATCTCTACCAGGTTGGTTTCTTTTGTAAAAAGTGGGGACCCAGCAGTACTGGGATGGCATCGTTAGAGCAGTATAATGAGACGAGATGAGACTCTGCTTCCAACTCCATAGACAAAAGTTTTAGAGAAGAACTTTACTAAGAGATGTAAATGAAGATTTGCATAAACGGGCTAGGAAGACTGATTTGAAAGACGTTGATTCTTACCAAATTATAAGTATAATGTAATCCTAAACATCACTTGAATTTTTGGGAATATGAAAAGTAAAGTCTAAACTTCATCAAGAATTTGCCCAAAAAAAGGAATAGCAAAGATAACTTGTTCAATTATTAAAATGCATTATCAAGTGATTAGCAATTAAAAGTGTTATTTTGATGGAAGAATGGCAAGTTAATTGAAAAAAGCGGATATGTATAGGTATGTGCATAATAAAGAACCCAAACTAATGGGATGGGAATGGATTAACCAGTAAATGGTGCTGGTAAAATAAACTGTATGGGACAAAATTATGCTAGACCCTTAAGTCACATTTTATACCTAGATAACTTAAAGATAACTTAAAGAGAAATGTGAAAAAGAAAAGCATAAAATATAATAGAGAAGAGGAACATTTAATCTTGGGATGCAAAAGACTTTTTAAGTATAATAAAGGAGATTTTACAATATACAAATGTACAACTTAAATGAGAAAAAATCACATGCAAAATTAAAAGACAAACAGCAAACTAGAAAAACATTCTTAAACTGAGGAACTATTACTACACTGTATAAAAATATTAAACAAATGTTTATTAAATGTTTTTGTTAATTAAATGTACTGTTCTGAAATTATAAGGGAAAAACAAAGCTAATTACCTTAGATAATAGTAAAAGATAATATTACCTTATTGAAAATAAATGCTTTAGATGGGCCATTCATAATTTAGTATAATTTTATTTTCTTTATTCCTATAATAGAACAGTAAAACACACACAGAAGTAAGGCTCACATATTTTTCATTTTTAGAAAATTAAGTCCCTTATGGTCAAAAGTGATCCTTTTATTTTATATCCTTCACACATATTCACTGTGAATAGCTTCATTCAAATTACCTAGGTTTTGTTGTACGTGTGATACATTAACTGTAGTTGCTGGTTTAATTAAAAAAAAAAAAAACAACCTTGTAACAACGTCACTCACCTGACATGGGATATTAAACACACAGAATGAGTTCAATAATGATCTGAATTTAATAAAGAATTGATTTTACTCTGCTCAAGAGTTCTAACTGAACACTTTGTTCCTAATGGAAGAACAAATTCAGAATATGCTATAAATACCAAGTTTTTAAAAAAATTGATGAGAAAATATGAATAGTGGCTGAAAAGATAAATGGATGCATTCAATAAGAATTTTTATTTCAATTATCCACAAAACAATATTATAATACCTTACAAAAATATTAAGTTTTAGGCTACCATTATTCATTAAAAAAAGTGTTTGTGCTAGAAAGATTGTTTTTGCCAACTTCCTTTTCTGGTGAGGGTTAAGTTCCACATTAAGACACTGAAGACGAAAAGCTGCTGGGAAAAAAATCTTCAAATGTACAAAGTTGTTTATTTTTCTTGGCAATTTAAAAATACATAACCATTTAAACTGAATACACATTAAGTTAGTGTTTTATTTCCTTACTATACAATTGATATAAGGAACTGCTCCATTTAGTTAAAACCTAATGAATACCATCAACTTTTCCTGACTTATTTTTCTGAACACAATTAGTACATAGTTTTGTTATCCTTTTTAAAATGCTTAGAAAAATTATAATATCATAGTTCACATAAAGCCCTTTAAAAATCTGATGTCCCAGGTTGTAGATGTTCAGGGTAGATGATGACAGCAGTCTTAGGAAGACCCTCTTGGAAGAGATTCAATACTAAACAGGTTACGTAAACATTAGAAACCTCCACTACTTTTAGTACCAGAACTATTACCAACTTGCACGAAGCTCATTTGTCACATTTTAAAATTGTTTAATTTCAACACAGTTACCATGGCACAGGATTTTAAACTTAATGATGAAATCGGATAAGTGATGGTAGTTAAAAATTATAATTACAGGGGCTGTTGGTTTTCAAGGTTACAGTGGAACTTGCGGTTAGGGGTTGTGAACAGGGCAAGTACAGGACAAAGCTCACTGATCTTACTAAGATTCAACTGTTTTTCTTGAATCAATGTTGATCAGGAAAAAAAAACAGGAATTGTAATTCTAAAATATGGGAACCCGATGTATTGCTTTAAAAGTGTGACTATAAAGGAGAATATTTTAAGACATAAATACCAGACTTTTATTTGTCAGTTTCAGTTCTTTTGCTACACTTAGGCCAGTAACGATGCTATTTAAATTCATATTTTGGAATTTCTTTTTGAGTCGGTCATAAAACTTTTGAGTTTCACTTCTATACTTTGGGCAAAAAACCTGTTCCCCCCCCTTTCCACCGCTGCTGTTATTCTCAAGAAGTTTTCCTCCCCAAATCAACTAAATTCTAAAAAGGGAAAAAATGATCACCAATATTTAAAAAGTTAATGCAGATTTCAACACGGATTTGAAAACTGGAGTTCTAAACATGTTTCACATAAAAGCTGTGTCACTGGAATTAGTGGGAAGCTTATAACTTAGCTATTTGAGGCTGTAACGCTCATTTAGTGTTTATGTTAAGAAAGATTAGTTTCAGTCATACCTTGTAACTCTTAAAATCTCAGAAAACAGGTAAGTAAGGAGCTGTGAGTGCCAGCAAAGCCATTTTGTCACTCCTTAACATGAACATTAAGCATAACATCCCATCCCTCTACCTGTAAAATTTTCACATTTTCTTTTCTCATATTTCTTTTAAATATTTTCCTCTCTGTCAGTCTATATTCAGGAAGCGCAAAAGTGCATTCAAGTCCCTGATCTAGTGATATTTTATATTTGTGGCACCCAACACCGTAAGTACATACTAGAAGTATCTCACAGTACCAGTCTATTTTTTAAAAAGGACTGTTTAAATACTGGGTCTTATTTTTTTCATGCTATCTAAAGATTAAAAGATTTTCCCTCGGATTGGATAGTACAACTTCAATTATATAGTGCCTTAAAAAAAATCAATGCAACCTTATAAAAGATGAAATCACTTTCTAGTTACCTTCATTATTCTAAACTGAGCTATTCAGAAAATGATTAATCAAAGTGAAAAACTTCTTCTACTTTCCAGTTCCATGAGTATGAGTATTAATATAGTGCATTTTACTTTCAAATGTCATTACTGTCGTCTAACATTTAATCAAGTTTTAGATGTTTATATTCCTTTTTGCCTCTAAAAACCTGGTGCATTTCCATGCAAAAGAAAGCAGATATTAATAAGACTGCATATTAATTGTTCAACTTAGAAAAAACTTGTGAGAACAATGAATGGAAGAAATCCTTAAAAACTGGAATGGAATTGTTTGGTCCCATAAAGTTCCTTAACTTTAGATTTTATTATGGTATAACTGCTTTTATCTCCCAAGTTTTGTCTATAATGATACACAATTTTCTCTTAACAACTGAGTTTAGGGGAATAAAAGAAAGGAAGTGATTTATAAAGAAGTAGCCTTGTTGCTTCATTGTCATGCTATCACTCACACTGTCATCAATATCATAACTATACTTTCTTTGGACCCTGAAATAAGTTGGAAAATTCATCATTGGTATTTTAGAGTTTAACACTTGGAAAAAAAAAAAAAAGTGGTTTGTGCAACCGTATCTGGAATTCCAGTTTACCATTAAAAACATGCAGAGTGAAGACTTTCTTCTTCTGATTCCTGTATGTAAAGTAAGGAAGTCTACACAAGTTCTTTACATTTTGGCAGATTTGTGCATATAAAAGGCTACTTGGATTATAAATTTTCTCCTGGCTGGTACTGTGGCTCTGTAGCAGTGAAGTAGTCTTCCAAGAAGGACTGAATATATTCAAATGTTGGTCTTTCATCAGGGTCCTTCTTCCAACAAAGATTCATCAATTCATGTAGGGATTCTGGGCAGCCCTGAGGGCAAGGCATCCTGTATCCTCGTTCCACCTGTTCTAGCACTTCACGGTTTACCATACCTAACACACAAGAGTTGAACATTAGAAAGAGTGATCCCAAACACCACTAGCAAAAGAGAACAAATCCCCTAGCTACTAACTGATTCAAGGTATAGTAAGTTTATTTAAGTGAAAAGATTCTTTCAACAAAAAAATAAATTTTAAATGTCAACTATATCCAGAACTTAGAAAATGCTAACCTATTTCAACATGTCTAATTTTTTTCATTCCACCTAAAACCTTACTTTTAACACTAATGTCTTCAAAAGCAACCCCATTTGATTAACGAGAATTTAGAGTACTACTCTGAAGTACTGATACTTTCTGATATTAACAGTTTACAAGGACCACATTTGGGTTAATGAGGGACGGTGGCAAGATAATGTCTGAAAGAACTTCCAAACAAATTCAAAAGAAAGTTCGTCCTGGTTCTGCCAAATATATTAACTATGTAATTATATAGATGCACTTCCCTGAAGGAGTTTCCTTATCTAATATCACCTGTTTGCCTTTCTTCAAGTTATTATATAAAATTCCTTTCTTATATTCCTTTGCGATCCTGCCTCCATCAGTAGCTCACCCTGTGTTACAAGAGGCTAAGCATACCATAAATTATTGGGCTGGGGTGTTGGGGAGATGACCCAGGATATTTAAGACATGTTTATTATCCAAGAGAAGAGTAGAGATAAAAGGCCCTTTTGGAAAATGTCCTAACTGAGAAAACTGAGGTGAATGTGGGGCACACCTGGTGTGTTTGCCCTATCTCAAGGATCATGATTCTCAAAGGCTGCTGTCCATCCAATGGCAAAATAATGAGAGGGAGAGAGAGAGAGGGAAGGGAGAAAAAAGAAATAAAAGCCTTTCTCCCCTTAAATTTTTTGGTCCTAATAAACTCTAGTTAAGGCTCTTGGGGTAACCAAGAGCTAAAATGAAATGCCAGCTTACCTGGATATGGCACTCTGCCCTTTGTTACCAGTTCTGTCTGTAGAATTCCAAATGACCAAACATCAGACTTTATTGTAAATCGGCCATATAGTGCAGCCTCGGGAGCTGTCCATTTGATTGGAAACTTTGCACCTAAAACAAGGACAATCTTGCTTAAGTAAATTGTTTTTAAAAATCTATTTTTGTAAATATGGCATAAGCAGAGCTAATCTTTTGTCAATATCTCTATTGTATATGTCTTCAATGTCAGATTCTTCAAAAGTGCAAGATAGGGAAAAAATTCTTCAAAATTTAAAATTTATATTAAAATAAATCACATTTCTTCCTCATAAATGAATGACATAAGAAAAAGAAATGCTGGTGGGGACAGAAAACTGTTCAAGAAAATAGAGGTAGAGGGGCGCCTGGGTGGCTCAGTCGGTTGACTCTTGATCTCGGCTCAGGTCTTGATCTTGGGGTCGTCAGTTTAGGCCCCATACACTGGGCTCCACGCTGGGCGTGAGGCCTACTTAAAAAACAAAACAAAACCAGAGGTAGAAACTCTAATAAGCAACTAAACACATGATTACAGGATCTATAACTTTTAAGGCAGTCTAACATCTAGTAGCCGTAGCTAACTGTTGGTTGGTGAGGGCAAAGTCTACTGGATTCTAATGTTAAAAGCCTATATTTACTCAAATATTTAGTGTATGATTCTTAAGCACAAAACATTTGCTAATCATTATGAGAGACAAAAACACAGCCTTTGTGAAGCTTAGACATTTAAGGGGAAATAAAATTATAGGTAGACACCTATAGTTAGGTATATATACAACATTATAAAATAGTTATTTAGACATTAAGAAAAACAGATCAATTTTCACTAGCAGTCACAAAAAGTTTCATTTAAAAAGCAGCAGCTAGGGGCACCTGGGTGGCTCAGTCAGTTAAAAGTCCAACTCTTAATTTCAGCTCAGGTCATGATCTCAGGGTCGTCAGATTGAGGCCCAAGTCCGGCTCCAGGCCCACTGTGGGGCCTGCTTAAGAGTCTCTCTCTCCCTCTTCCTTTGTCCTTCCCTCGACCCTCTCTCTCTCTCAAACAAAACAAAATAAATAAAAAGCAGCTAAGTTAATCTTTAAAGAATCATTAGAATTTTTAAATTTAAGAATTATAGAAGAACAGGAAGATATTCTAGCTGGAAGGAACTGCACAAAGGTATAGAGGCTGAAAAGAAAGCCTGTTGAAGGCAGGGTTTCTCAACCTGGCACGAATGGCATTTGGGGCTAGATAATTCTTTGTTTGGTGGGGGCTAGTTTGCACATGGTAGGATGTTTACCAGTATACCTGGCCTCTACCCACTAGATGTCAGTAGCTGTCCCAGCTGTAACAACCAAAAACAGTCTCCAGACATTGACAAATGTCCCCTGGGGGAACAGCATCACCCCTGGTTGAGAACCTAGTTTAAGGCAACAGTCCCCAGTGGTTGGTGTACTAATGCGGTCAGTGACAAAAAATCACAGTCTGCTGGAAAAAAAAAAAAAGAGAGAGAAAAAGGATCACAAAGCTAAAATAATTAATTTATAGGTATGTCCTCTATCCTGAGATTATGTCCTTTCTACTTGGATAGTATTAAAATGCTCTTCTTTTATGAAATGATGGCAATAGTTGATAGTTGAGAAAAATTTTTTTGGTATGTCTACTAAGTAAATCTTTACTAATCTTTATGTTGGGTTTACTAGATTGTACTGAAATAACTTGTTTAACAATTCAGTCGTAGACAGTCAGTGAGCTCCTCGATAGCAGAAACCATGCTCTCCTACAGCGATGCCCTCATGCTTAGCAAAAACATTTGTTAAAAGTAAGCCAGCACTAGAGAGTAGGAGACGTGGCATGCCAAGGCATCTTTTTTCCCCCTTTTTTTTAAGGCCTGTTTCTTCGTAGGTGTGGAGGGTGACTGAAGGTTTTCAAGCAGGATTGACAACCTACACAGTAATTTGTTTTGGATCTTAATCTCAGCCTGTCAAAGTTACTCTCTTTCAGGGTGCCTGGGTGGCTGTCGGTTAAGATCTGACTCTTTGATTTCAGCTTGGGTCATGATCTCAGGGCCCTGAGACTGAGCCCTTCATGGGGCTCCGTGCCTAGCAGGGTGGTGGGGGGCAAGTCAGCTTGGGATTCTCTCTCCCCCTCTCCCTCTGCCCCTTCCCCCCCGCATGTTCTCTCTCTCAGATAAATCTTAAAAACAAACAAAAAGTCATTCTCTTTCTCCAAAGCCCTGCTTTCGAGCCATCCCCTCTGTGAAGTCCTTCCCGTTTCCTCTTTCCCACAGAACTTTTCATTCATATACTCTTTTGACATCAATTAAACAATAACTAGCTTTATAGTTATGTGTATGTGTATATATCTACTTCACCTATTAAAATATAAGCTCTATTATATTTACTGAGCATCTACTATGTAAGCTAATGTCAAGCACAATACTTTATTTCACTGAAGTTTCACAACAATCTTCAAGAGTAGATATTACCATCTAGTCTTTATAAGTTAGGAGACTGAGGCACAGTCAAAAAAGATAACTTGGTTGAAATTTCTGAGGTAATAAGAGATGGAACTGGGACTTGAAAACCCATACTCTTTCCATATGCATATACTGTATGTATGTTCAGTAAGTATTTACTGAATGAAAGTTTGAAGAAACAGACATCAAACAGAAGAATCAACCTTATATTAATTTCCACAAGTTCCCTTCCTCTGTACAGTGTCAATCTTCCAAACATCTTTATTTTTCACAATTATAAATATAATATAAAGAATTATTATAAAACTGGGGTAAAGATGGTTTCCAAGTCCTTTATAAAATTGTATGCCACTATTCAATTTACTAACTTCAAAAATACCTTTTCTGATCCTTTAGTGTAGTAAAATCTGGATGGTTCTGAAGTTTGTCACAAAAGGAATTTAGAAATATTTATGTGTTGACATGACAAAAGTAGTTAAAAACAAAAAAAGGCATCTACTGCTTGCTATATTTATAACACAAAAAACACCAAGTTAAAGTTCTTCCTTGAGGGAAATAAGTATCATAAAGTCATGGCATCATGTATTGTATATAATTTTATGAATAAGATCAGTGTTTCTCTAACTCTTCTGAACAGACCTAGAGCTATTCTTACTCTGCAAAACCCTGAATACTCCAAAGAATGGTAAGAAAACCCACTGAACATTAGGTTACAAGCATCTATTAAGAAGTAATTTTACCTTGTCTTGCTGTATATTCATTGTCTTCAATTAACCTTGCTAAACCAAAATCTGCTATTTTGCACACAAGATTTTCCCCTACAAGAATATTAGCAGCTCGAAGATCTCGGTGAATATAATTCATTCTTTCAATATACGCCATACCATCAGCAATCTTGAAAAGAAAAAAAAAAAAAGACATATGATACAAAGGGAAGGAGGGAGAGGGGGAGTCAGAAAAGGGAGAGCAGGAGAAGAAACAAGAGATGCATATGGCCCACAAAGCCTAAAACATTTATACGGCCCTTTACTAAAATGGTTTGCTGAACCCTACCATGGACTAGGCTTGGCAATATGCTAAAGCCTCACGTGGACAGTTTCTTGATATAAAGTTTTTCTAAACTGTCAGATTCCGTGAACATCTGGCGCTCAACAAGAAAGTGGTCTGAGAACCAACATGTGGACTAGAGCCCATCAAAGGCCCCTTGAATATCTACCATATTTCTGAATAGATAAACTTTTAATAGTTTTCACTCATAGTTAAAAACAAAGATTCACGGGAATAAAAGGCATAGCACAGGGAATACAGTCAATGATGTAATAGCATCATATGGTGATAGATGGTAGCTACACTTATGAACACAGTATAGACCTGTTGAATCACTATGCTATATACCTAAAACTAATGTAACATTGTGTCAACTATACTTAAATATGAATTTTTTTAAATATACGAAATTGCTAGTATGTGGTAACAAAAATTTAAAAATAAATTTAAAAAAATTCAGAAGAGTAAAAATATCCCATTTTTAAGTGTATACTGCCATCTTCATTCTTGTTTTGAACTATACTAAATAAAAGGTTCAGCACATACTTTAGATTTCTAATATTTTCTTTGGAATAGCAATCACTCATCTTAAAATTTATCTGCTGAAATATAAATACATATAGATCTCATATTGTTAATTCATAGGTTTCTAAAAGGCCATATGATTCACGACAGCACTATACTGAGAATTATATGCTTGGTTCTAATATTAGTAAGTGAATCTGTTGGATTCACTACATTATCTGTAACATAAGGAAATCAGACTGGATTATCTCTAATGTTACTTCCAACTCTAAAATTCCATGATTTCGCTATAAAAACAAGTCTTCTACTATGATTATTTTACAATTTTATGTACACTTTCAACACAAATTGATGCATGTCCAGATACACAAATACCTGAGCAGCCATATCAACCAGCTGTGGGAGCTTCAAATACTTCCCATCTCCCTCCTTCAGGAAATCCAATAAACTCCCTATAATAGAGAGAAAAATGTTCATAGAAAATAAGAAAATCTTAAATTAGGATTGAAATAAACCATTCCCCACCTCCAAACAATCACTACATCACAATATAACACTTAAAACTTGTCATTCTATTGCAGCTTTGGAATATCTGAATAATTATCTTTAATATTCTAGAAGAGGTCCCTAAACTGAAATTTTAAAAACTTCTAACATACAGAAAATTCAATAATATCACTAGACTGTAGGCATTCCTTCTTTGCTTTGATCAAGATCAGCAATACCAATTTTGATCCAAAAGGCAGTATTAGATACCTGTATGTTTTTAAGTCAATCTGAATCAAGAGCGCAGACAACTGGGATATCTTGGGGTACTTAAAAATAGACCGAGGTGGCTGAGTTGACATGGAAGTGTTAGTCTAATGAATTTCTCTCAATTTTAGCAGAAGATACCATGAAACAGCAAAGTACTACGAATAACAGGCAACAGGAAGGCTAGAAAAGTCCAGTTGCTATTCTTGTATTACTGGCTAAAAACTTACCATGTACCTGAAGCTAATCAAGAAAAAATAGCAGATAAACCAAAATTAAGGTACATTTTATTATTTTTTAAAGATTTTATTTATTTATTTATTTGACAGAGAGAGAGAGACAGCCAGAGAGAGAGGGAACACAAGCAGGGGGAGTGAGAGAGGAAGAAGCAGGCTCCCAGTGGAGGAGCCCGACGTGGGGCTCGACGTGGGGCTCGACCCCATAATGCTGGGATCATGCCCTGAGCAGAAGGCAGACGCCCAACCGCTGTGCCACCCAGGCGCCCCCCTAAGGTACATTTTTAAAACAGCTATACTGTTCTTGTCAAAAATAACAATGTCATCAAAGGCAAGGAAAGCTAAGAGAGGGACTGCTCCACATTAAAGGACACCAAAGAAAAACGACAACTAAAAGAAATCCAGGACCATGGATTGGATCCTGGATCGGGGGGAAAGTGCTGTTAATTAAGGACACCACCGGGACAACTGGTGAATGTGAAATATGGACTGATATCAGATAATGGAATTGTATCCAATTTTGTCTTTAGCAGACAAACACTGAAGTATTTAGAGGTGAAGGGAACATAACGTTTGCAATGTGTTCCTCAGTTCAGGGAAAGTCCTTATATTTTATGTATTAAAAGTTACATATATAGTTAACAATTGGCAAATCTGGCTAAACTATGTGTGAGAATTCTATTATTCTTACAACTTTTCTAAAGTTTAAGAGTATTCCAAAATAAAGTAAAATAAAACAAAACCAGACAAGACAAAGAGAGCCCTTTCCACGACAGGACTGTTAAGCAAAGGAGAGGTATGACGTAATCACTTTCTTTACAGAAATTCAAAGTCAGAGAATATCTGTATTTCTTCTGGTCTGTCAACTGCAGATGGAACATGGTATGGGGTTTGTCCCTTTATCTGCCCATCTGAATATTTACTGAGTATCTACTATAGGTAAGGCACTGTAAAAGATATACAAAGATAAATAAGTCATGGTCCCTGACCTTGAAGAGATCTTGATCTAGTAAGAAAGTATAATATATAGATCTAGTAACTATACAAGTAATATATGAAAACAAATATTGTACAGTAGGTGTTATAAAATGTATTGTAAAATCTATAGTTTTACAGACACAATGGATATGGTTAATTCTATGGAGAAGTCAGAAAAGGCTTTACAGAAGAGATCTGTTTCTAAGGAAGAATGGGGGCAGACAGGGAATTCTAAGAAGAGAGATTAACAAGTAGAAAGGCAGTACTGCATGTGACATCACAGTTCAGGGAACTGAAAATAGTCCTTCCTATGCAAGAACATGGGACAAAGATGGGAAGTTATGAGAAAGAGGCTGCAGAAGGAAAGAGAACACAGAAGGCAATGCATCAATGGACTTTAATCTTTTCACATCAAGTCTTACGCTGAGAAGCAATATGATCAGATCTATGTTTAAAAAGCAATCATTCCAACAGTAATATGGAAAATGAAATTGGGCCAAAATTGCATAAAAGGACTAAGTTTAAAAGTTCCTAAAATAGGGGCCCCTGGGTGGCTCAGTCGTTAAGCATCTGCCTTCGGCTCAGGGCGTGATCCCAGGGTCCTGGGACTGAGCCCTGCATCGGGCTCCCTGCCCCACTGGGAGCCTGCTTCTTCCTCTCCCACTCCCCCTGCTTGTGTTCCCTCTCTCGCTGGCTGTCTCTCTCTGTCAAATAAATAAATAAAATCTTTTTAAAAATAAATAAATAAATAAAAGTTCCTAAAATAGTCTAGGAAAGACAGACTATTATGTTAAAATCTAGAAAGACAATGGGAATGGAGAAAAGGAGATCTTTTCCAGAGAGATGTGATAAATGGGATCAATGGCACTGAATGGACCATTATTACACAAGGTGGTGGGGAAGTGAAGACTGCTGCACCCCATCGCCAGAGTCTGGATCTCTGAGTTCCCAGGTGATGTTAATGTTGCTGCCATCCAGTGCACTAGAGATTCTTGCATATAGGCAAGAAGAGGCAAGCACAAGGACATTCACTGCAGCACTATTTGTTACAGTGACAAACTAGAAGCAACCTAACTGGGAAAGAAAGGAATGAACAATGGTATACTCATAGAGAATCTCATCCAACAGTTACAAATATACAACTTAGATCTTCCCTTATCCATATGAATACATCTCAAGAACATAATGTTGAATGAAAATAAAACTAGTTAGATTTATGTAAGTTAAAAACATACAAATACTGTTAATAGGTAAATATATATCAATAAGAGCATCGATATGAAAAACACAAATGGAAAAGGTAAGCACCAACTTCAAAATTAAGGCTACTTCTGGAAGGGAAATGGGCCCAAAAGAACCTGAAGGGAAGGCTCAAATTAGAATGGGCTCAAGGAGGGGTAAAAACAAAGATGCAATTGGATATGTAATGTTTTGTTTTCTTAGTAGAGAGATCTGAAGCAAATACGGCAAAGTGTAAACACTAGTTAAATTTGGACGGTAGGAACATGGTTGTTATGGTATTCTCTGTACATCTGAAATATTCCACAATTAAAAAAAATCTATGAAAAGCGTTGACATTTAATACATTTAAATAGTTTTAAAAAAAAGAGTAAATGGCTGGTTAGGAAGTGAAGACAGAGAGTATTCTTCAAAAAATCTTGCCTGTGAAGGGAAGCAAAAAAGCAGAGCAGTAGGTGAAAAGCAGATGTTGTGACCAAGGAAGGGTTTTCTTTTTAGATGTAAGGGAGGATCAAAAACAAAGGTAAAGAAACTGTCCTTTAACAGAGGAAGAGACTTCTTTTGTTCACTTCCTTCCGTAGAAGATAAACTGACATCACATAAATACTCCACATGGAAATGCAGAGTATATAGAAATACACAGAAGATACAGTTCTTTTGTTTTAGGATAAAGAATCTAAATATGGTGCCATGACCGATACATTAAGTAGAAGAACATTTTTCAGTTCAACAATAATTGCTAAAATAGTGCAAAACTGCAACGCACAGAAATCTAAGATTGGAATTGGTGTCATTTTGATAATTCCTTTTCTCTGATCTTTAACCAATGACAGCAAATCCTACTTCCCCCACTCCCAAACGTGCCTTATACTTACTCTTTCAAGGAAAACATACATAAATATGCAAAAGTTTGACACATAACTTCAGGGGAAGTTCATGGACCCTTTGAGGCTCATTCATGACCTTGGCAGAGGGTAGGTACTCAAGAATAGTGAAATCAATTCAAAGGAGCCTTAAGTTTTTCTCACATACCTCTCCAGTCTTATTTCCAACCAGGTGCCTTCTGTACTTTCTACTTCCCATGATTTTGTTCCCCATTTCCTTATATCCTCTAAGCTCTGCAGAAATACCCATGCCTTTCCCTTTACCGACCCATAGCCTTTATGACCTTAAAGGTCAGTTTAAGACTTGACTTTTCTACTAATTTTTCTCAATTTATTCCACCTATGTGACCTCTTCCTCATTCTATAATTATTGAATGTGTTAAACACTCGGAAATTCATTGTGCTTTGGCCTGTAGTTTATTTGTTCATAGTGAGCTATTATCTACTTTTATACTGAAAATTAACTCATCAGAAGGTTAGGTCTTTTCTCTGCAAATTCACTATAAGTTATTTGGGTGCTTTATTTCTTTGATACCTTATAATGATTAGGAGAGTGTCCTGTAAATTAGAAGTATTCAATACATTTTGGTTGTTGATAATTTATAGAATAGCCTGATGATAAACATTTCATAGCATATAATGATCATGACAGATACGGATATTAACAAATGGCTTCAAACACTTGACATAAGTGTAATCTGAAGGAAATATGATTGATGGCCTGGTTGAGATATAGGGAAATCAAATTCCAGATGAAGGAATTTGAACAGAATCATGGAAACCAGAAGCAGTAAGAAGACCTGTCCGGCAAGGAAAGTGGGTTTACCTGGGAGCACGAGGCAATGAGTTTGAATTATTAAGAATCAACTGCTAAGTACTTGAAACAAAATGGGAAATTATGCAGTTTTAAAACCAGAAGGGTCATTTGTGATCTTGCATTCTAAATCTCCTGTCTAGAAATAATCCTGACCCAGCAATCTGACAATTTAAGATGTCTATCATGTTCCCCCAGTAAAATAATTCTTGAAATCAATACACAAAGCTAAATGGACAATTAGCTTTACCTCCATTATATTCTTATGCTGTCAATATCTTGATTTAAGTTTTCTTCTTGTCCCTTTCTTCCCCTCCTTATATAGTTCATCCAATGCACTCTAAAAGGGATTATTTGGCAGTTGTTTACAGTAGAGATTCCTTCCAAAAAGTGCCATATGCCTTGGGGCTTTAGGTATGTTTTGGCTATCAATTAATAGGTTACCTCAATTCTTAATTTTTGGTTTTCCTATTTCTTTGGGAGGTGGGGGGTTGATTTCCTATAGCAAATATGTAGCTTGTAGTTGGCCCTGTCACCACTAGATGGAACTACACTGTTGGCCAAAATGGGACTACTGGCGAGGGATGACATCATCAGTAGCTTTAATTATGGATGAGTGACTCCTTACGAGTTTGTGGGGGGGGGGGGATAAAATTCGAGAGGGCAAAAGCAGGGCTGTCAACATATTTAGTGCTTACTGGTTCCTCTTCTAAAGCAGCATCTGTCCCTTCTCTTTATCCTGGCCCTAACCAATTCTGTTACTAATGATCTCACCTTGGGGTCTGGAGCTTGGGAAGAATGGAGAAGTTTTAGTGAATGATAGTAGAAAAAAGTTTCTAGGAACCCTGACTATGGCGATTGTGTTTATACTAAAATAAGATTTCCTTAACTTCACCTGATTTCTTTGCTTTAGGAATAAAGATATAAATATCTTTCTAATTGTGTTAATTTGTAGAAATACTCTTTTACTTTCCTAGCTATTCCATTTCCTTTAGTCAAATGGAATAAAAACTTACTTACTTTCAACATAAATTGAGCTGGCCTAATTTTCCTTTTAAACTTTATACTATCCTCTGGAATAACTGGAACTAATGACTATCCCATTACACAAAATGTCGGATTTTCTCTTTTCAATGTCTACATAAAAATCTTAAATTAGGGAACGCTACATAATAAAAATTTGTATGCATAAAAACAGAAATGAAGACTTCTTAAAAAAAATTATCAACATGAATACCCTAAAGGAAACGAATATACACATACCTTTTGACATAAATTCAGTGACAATGTAAATTGGCTCTTCAGAAACAACAGCATACAGTGGAACAAGTTTATCATGTCTTAATTTTTTCATTATTTGAGCCTCTTGAAGAAAAGCTTCTGGCATCATTGTACCTGGTTTTAGTGTTTTGATTGCTACTTTCGTGGTTCCATTCCATGTTCCTAGACAAACACAGTCTACTATTTTAATCTATATATTAGGAGATTTTAAGCCAAACCTCAATGAGCAGCAGTTACCTTAAATATTTCAATGTATCTTATCATAAGTTATGGTGTTTTAATCTATGGCTAAAGAAATGACAAAAAAACAAAAGTTCAGGCTTCTTACCCATCCATACTTCACCAAAACATCCTTGTCCTAATTTAACCTCTAGTCGCAAAGATTCTCGAGGGATTTCCCAAGCATCTTTTGCTAGACCTTGAGTCTGGGGTTTCACAGTTGGACACACGGTTGTTAACTTATGGCATAAACCATCAGCATGTTCTAGATAAATGAATAAACTATACTGTAAAATGAGTTACTTACAAAAATTAAGGTACATATAGTATATTAATGTTTTTAAAAGTTTAAATTGAAGAAAACAAAAACAAAAACATAATGTTTTCTCAGTTTTACTCTAAAAGCACGAACACCAGAAAGGGAGCTGTATGTATATAAGAAGCAAAACATACAAGAGGTGAAACATTTTTTGTTAAATACACTTTTGAAGTTATAATTTACTGAATACTTACTACATCTCAGCTATTGTGCTAATTCAGTACTTCACAAATATCTCATATAAATAAATCTCAAAAAACTTAAGCGACTTTCTTAATGTCACCCAGTAACTAAGTGATGGAGATGGGATTCAAACCATAGTTCTGGTTGTCCCCAAAGTTCTATTTTTGACCACTGTGTTTTATTTCTTCCCAAAGAGAATGCTACCATTAACTGTTATTCTTAATCACCACTAATGTAAGAAGCATACCAAAAATTAAGGAGAAAACTTCTTCATTTAAGAGATTTTTCAAATAAGGGAGACACAAAAACAGGAAATCCCAAATTCACGACGGCTTGACTTCTGAATCCGGTTTACACGATCTTTCTTATTATAAATAAGACATGTTCCCTCCCATGTTCAAGTAACCACAAAAATCAACATTCTAAAAAGTGCAATTACAACTGATGCCATTACTTGGTAACATGTTTGATCAATGTCAAGATTGGTGGTTGACTTGATAGGCTGTTTGTAGCTAGCTGTCATGGAAACTTCCCCTCCCCTAGTAATAATAATTTAAAAACTTTCAGATCCATTCATGTATCAAATTGGCAGTGCAAAATTTTGAGACAGAAGAATCTAATACTGAATACCTTTCTAAGGTCCTTGAAAGACTAGAAGAATGTCAATAGTTGCGACAGGTTAATTTTCCAGGAAAAGAAAAATGCATCTTCAGATTAAATTTCATTGGACTTACACTTTATTTTATGTGGTCCAGCCCATGCAGAGGAAGGTAGCCCAAAGGACATCTGATAGAGCTTTTTACATTAAGTATTCAGTTTTACCCACTTAATAAACGTCCCTAAAAATATTTGCTTTTATGTTTTATTTATTGTCATAATTTATCTTGGTATTTAGCTACTATGAAACTCCAATGTAAACACTATGCCAGTAATATGTAAGAAATCAAATAATGGTAGTCAGATTTTAGCATACCTAAGAACCTAATTCAGGTAATAAGTACTACCTGCTCCTCATTTTAAAACTAGAATACAAGACATCTATCGAACACACTCTTGTGTGTTAAGTACCAAACTAAACCTTAAGAGACATGAAGACAGAGATTCTGTCCTCATAAAACAGATCAAGAAATAATTTTCACCTGTGAAATATTCACATACCTGTGTAGTGTTTTACCAACTTCTGCAGAGTATCAAATTGTGCTCTGGTTGTGATATAGTATCCACCGTTGTCAAGTTTCCTAATTTTATAGTGTTTCACATTGTCACCTCTTACCTCATCCCAATCACGAATAGAGAGAGAATAAGCACCTAGTGGGGGAAACAAATACTTTTTCTGTATCTTTCTCAAAATACTGTCCAAGAAAATTTTTATACTTACACTACATTATAATTACCTTTAGTAGTTTCACTCTCTCTTACTAAGAAAATACCTCGTTGATTCCCAGGATTCAGAAGTAATCTTTCAGCATCTTTTCTCCCCATTTTGCCAAAATACCATCTGGAAAAAACAGTGTTCTGAATTAGAAATATGGCAGAGTCAGAAAGATTATAAATAAGGATCAGTAAGAATGGAGTGGAAGGATGACAACAAAGAGCTACACAGCTTAAAAATACAGCAAAACTCAATAAAGGTCTTTATTAAATAGAATTATAACAAATATTACTGTCAGAATATACTGCCCTAGTTGTACCTGGTTTCCATGTATTGACTATTCAGTCTCTTCAACTCTACCTTGCAAGTCACAGAATCAGTAAATGGAGAAGGAAAAGCAACAGTAACAGAGAACCTCTCAGTCATTGACAGATGGAAATGTTAAGACTGTAGTAGGAAGAACAGAAGCGGTTCTCTGGTAACAGTGTGATCAGCTGTATTCAGAAAGATGCAAGTGAACTATATCCAAATTATGAGCAACTCTAAAATTAGCATGGCTCTGACTTAATACAGATTTGTGAATAAAGATGAATATCTGCTGTGGAGAAGCTCACAGAATAAAACAGGAAGTAACAAGTGTCAAGCAGAACAGTTATGGAGACAAATGACAGATCATAAAAGCAAACAAACATTGATAGAGCACCTACTATGTGCAAGGCACTCTGTTAAGTGCTGTGATATGAAAACAAAGTAGTATTTATGAATCCCAGATATTCTTGGGTTGACCTAAAAAAGTATGTCACTGAAGGTGAATTTTAATTTTTTAAAAGTTGTGAGAATAGCACATAGAACTCTCCTATACCCTCCACCCAGATTTCTCAACTGTTAAAATTTTACTTTGTTATGTTCTCTTTCCCTGTGTATGTGTTTTTTCTGAACAGAGTAAGTTGCAAACATTCTGAAACATTACCCCTTAATACTTCAGTGTGTGTTTCCTAAAGACAAGGATACTCTCCTACATAACCACAGAGAAAGCACCTAAGTCAAGAAATTAACACTGAAGGTAAACTTTTGAAATGAGAGAGTCTGCAGAATATAAAAACGGTTAATATAATTTTTTAAGCGAAAATATAAAGGATACAGACTAGGCAAAGCAGTATTATTAATGCAGACTCATTTATGATCCTACTATAAGCAAATACCATGGCATTAATTATTAATTTTCAAGTTACATCTCCTATTAATATGATATACTGGCTGTATTAAGACTGGTATGTAATTGTGTGTGTGTAAAACTGTGGCTAAGTAGAATGTGCATTAAAACATTTTTAAAATCAAAGTAATTAATAAAATATGAAGTAGTGCCATACTCTTCTGCCTGAATGGAATCTGCAGGGGCTACATAATTGCTAGGGATATAGCCATTCTTTCCTGTAGCAATTGATCTTGCTTCCCACCAGTCTCCTTCCCTGCAACATATAAAACAACAATTACCACAAGGTAGACGACTGCTCAAAACACAATTTATTGCAGTGTTGCCTTGTAGCTATGTAGAAAAGAGGTTTAACTTCCATTTTTTAATGCATTCATTTGATCAAAAATTAAACTCAAAAGAATAATATTTAAAAATAGGTTACTTGAGTTAAGGGAATAAGGCTAAGCAAAAGCACAAATGCATACGTATTTCTGCTCCAAACAACAACAACAACAACAAAGTTTTAATATTAGTTATCCCTTTTTTACATAACTATCTTCAACCTAAAACAATAACCTATACTAATGCCATTTGGGAGAAAAATCTTTCAAATTACTCAGTTTCAACTGGATGTTTTCTTTTTTAAAAGTCTTACTGACATAATTTGCATACCATAAAATTCCCCCTTTAAGATGTACAATTTAATGGGTTTTAATATATCCAGAGTTGTGCAACCATTACCACAATCAATTTTAGAACATTTCATCACCCCTCACCCAAGAAACCCTGTACCCATTAACAGTTACTCTCCATTCCTCCACCCGCCTCCCCGCCACATTGCCTGACCCTGTATATGTTCCTATGGATATGACTATTGTGGGCATTTCATATAAACGTAGTCATATAAAAATGTGGTGCGGTCTTCTGGACTGGTTTCTTTCACTTAGGCATAATTTTTTCACAGTTCACCTATGTTGTAGTGTGTCATCAGCAGTTCATTCTTTTTTATTGTCAAATGCTTTTAACCATATATAAAATCATAATGTTCCTTTTTAGTCATTTTAGGAAAAGTATCAGGATGCCCTCGAACTCCTGTAGACAAAATATTTGCAAGATAGGAACAATAAAAAATTTAATTGCTAGAATAGACTGTATTTACAAAAATGTTATCCATAATACTCAAATAAGACTAAAATCAATTCAGAACATGAGAACTATGTGTAGTTTGCAATACATACCTTGACTTTTCCAAAATTAATGTGAAAGAAGGAAATATTATCAGTCTCTAATGAGGAAGATATATATGGGTTCTGCCACTAAAAATTAAATGCATGTTTTGCTTTGCCAGAGAAAAGTATTGAAAATATTTTATCTAAATTGAAATTTTATAAATGATCCAGGGGAGTTTGTTCTCTAGAAAATGAGATGAAAAATCCTTCGGCAATTCAAATATTTATACTCATACACTTGGTTTGTAGCTTCCTAGTATATATTAAGCACTAGCAGACACACAAACTGAAAACTCTGCATCTGTGCTAACCATTCATGATTCATTCATTTACTGAATACCCTTTAAGTGATAGACTTTATGAGAGGATATGCTAGAAACAGGTAAAAAAGACAGTCTGTAACTTCAAGAAACTCAGCCCAGATCAGGATTTCTCAACCTCAGCCTTACTGACTGAGGGCTAGATGATTCTTTGTTGTTGGGGGCTGTCCTGTGCAGTGCAGGATGTTCCACAATGTCCCTGGCCTCTACCCACCAAAAAACAGTGGAGGCACCTTGTCTCCAGACATTGCCAATGTCGCCTGGGCATTTTTCCCCAGGCTGAGAACCACTAGTCTAAAAGAAAGACAAGCACACAATAAATTATAATTCGAAGTAGTGATGACAGCTATGATTGAGGTTTGCACGGGGTGCTACATCAACATGTAAGACAGACACCTAATCCACAGGCAGATGGTGTGTGGGCCAGGTGGGATAGGAAGAATGTCAAGAGAGGCCTCCTTGAGAAATGACACAGGAACATACATTTTGAAGAATGAACAGGGTTGGCCAGATAAAAGAAAAAAAAAAAACGGAGACAGGAAGTCACGTTGCAGAAAAAAGAAACTATACGTGTGTCAAGGCATGGGAAGGTGAGAAACCCCAGTGTATTCATAAAATTACAAGCAATTCAGTATGGCTGGGCGGTTAAATGAGGAAGGGGAAGCAGCTGGATGACTGATGTCTACCATTGTTATTGCTTTGCTTTTATCTCAACAGCAACTGGTAGCTACTGAAAAAGGATTTTAAAGCAGAGAGACATGATCATATTTTATATTCTGGAACAATAATGGATAGCAAATGGGAACAAGAATGTTAGGAAATAAGACTGAAAGTAAAGAGACCAAAATATATGGGATCTATTTTCTGTAACAAGCATTGAATTTTCAATTCAAACACTGAATTTTTAGTGGGCCACTAAATGACTTTCATTATTTAGTGGCCCACTAAGTCTTAGAGTCATTTCAGAGTAAAAGTCTTAGACAATGTGTCTAAGAGTCACCTAAGGAAAAAGCAACTTAATGTAGTCAGGTTGGGACTGCAGGGGCTCCCTACTTGGCATTTTTCCTTTGTTTTTTGTTAAGAGAAAGAAAGAAAGAAGATCCTTAAATCATCTTATACTTAAATAGGAACAAAGAATTCTCTTTATAAAGATGTTTTTTTAAAGTAATGTACTTACTTGTATATACTCCCTCAATCTTCACTCTTAAATCTCTACTGTTTGGGGAAGAACCACACACTACAGCACAATTTGTAGATGTCATAACTCTGGCTACAAAAATAGTTATTATGCCATGTGTCTAAAGAAACCAAATGTATCATCCAACCCAGTGGGCAGAGACCCATGCCTCACCACTCTCATCTCTGAATCAACCAGCTAAGTGGTTTCGGCACGAAGACTAGGTAGGTTTCTGTCAGTATTTCTCCCTCACGAAATATTCCCAACACTTACGTGTTGTTAATTATTTGAAACCGTTCACCTTTCTTGAATGAAAGGTCTTCTGTAGTTCTAGCTTCATAATCATATAAGGCCACAAATATAGTAACACCACCTATTGGAGCAAAAACCAAAACAAAACCAAGGTAAATTATAGATATTAATGAAAGAGAAAAAAAAATGTCATCAAAAAAGTTTAAGCATAATTTTCTTCCTAGTCTCCAGACTCTATTTCTGAATGGAGACTTGGCAACTGGAGTTTAAGTTAGTAAGATGCTCTCTGGAGATCTTCCATGAAACTACTGCATGCTAAAAATTCTAAAATTCTACACAACTACAGAAACAAATTTAATTTTGATTCATAGTAGCAATATCTCTGACTTGGAAACACAAAGTTCAAATCAATTCTGTGGCAGAAAGAGTATTAACAAGAAAAAGTATTAACAAGTACTACAAACTGGTACGGATCATCTCAATTTCTTATAAACAACGGGTGAGCATTTCCATCCTTAAAACTGAACCTTAGTAGCAATAACTAGGGATTTAGTAAGATTAGTTATCATAATGAAGATTTAAAAATGGCTTGTTTTTCTTAAAAATTAAATGATATGGCTGATATGAATCATAAATTCCAAAAATAACTGTCATACATAGAATTATACACAGATGCTTAAGAGATCAGGACACCAAACAACTAAACAAAGGAAACAAAGGAACAGAACGGATTATTGACTGTTCTCCCCTGAGTTCCAGTCATGGATTAACCGCCTATTTGACATCTCTACTTGAATGTCTAAGCAAAGGGCACTACTATCTAATTTGGTACTCAAGCCAAGTCCCTTTACTAGCACTGTTATTCTCCCTCTAAAATACCTCTTTATCTACTTTCTTTTGCATTTCCACTGCTGCCACCCTAATCCAAATCCTTATTATCCCTGTCTGAGTCTGCTGAGACTGTTGAGAGAAGGTAGGCTCCTAACCCACTTCTGTAACTGCTTCCCTACATCCATTCTCCACACAGCTAGCTGCCAGAGTGAGGTTTTAAAAAAGGAAATTCAATTGCGCAAATCCTTTATTAAAAACTCAATTGCTTCTCCTTGGCTTTGAATAAAACCCCAACTTCTTACCAGAGTCTGCGAGGTCCTGAGAAATCCTGACTCTTCAGTCTCCTATCATACAATTCCACCCTCTGGTGTCCTCACTAGTCCTCAAAACCGCCAGGTCCATCTGTACTTCCTAAACTCTGCATTTCTTGTTCTCTCTCCCTAGAAAGCTCTCTTCCCAGCTCTGCACATATTTAGGTCATTCTCATCAATCAAACCTCAGCTCAAATGGTTTCTCCTCAAGACAGCTTTCCTTGATCTTCTAAAGAGCTTTTAACCAATCACTCTGGTCAGCTTCTTCACAGCATTTAAGAACCATTAATCATCGTGTTTAGTTGTTTATTCACTAATTATTGTCCAACCTTTGTTATAATGTAAACAACTCCATTAAGACAAAAATCTCGTTTCTCTTGCTTACAATTCTCTACAGGCAGCAGACAGACACTCCGTATGTGTTAACAGATGTATACCATGAATGGACTTTTCACATAAGTGAATTGTTTAGGTAAGTAACTACGTCCTTAAGTATCAACATTTACTTGCATTATTTTGGATTATTGTCTTTCCCAAACATATAATCCTGAAAATAACTTAAACTTGGCTGATGACGGAGGACACTATTGTGGCCATCTATTACTGAGGTATTTCGAGTTAGGGAGTTAGAATTAAGACTGTAATTGACCCTCTGATGTCCATAACTCCTCAAATGAACAGTCAGTCTCACAGAATCCACTTATGGCCTTCCTCCCTATTACTAGTCTGGAGGTAAGCAGACTGAAAGGACAAATTCATAGTCCAAGCTTACAGCATAGATTCCTTTTTTGCTCCCTCTGGTTGGTAGTAAGGACATGGGTTGCTCAGTTTGATGCTGGCAGCTGTTTTGCCAAGCCTAAGATTAAAGCTGATACCCAAGGGCTACCAGAAAGAGATCAAGAACTCGAGTGCTTGATGACATCAAGAAACTACTGCTGTATCAAGGAATCCTAGAGCTCGCCCTACCTTTTTTAAGCCAGTTATGTTTTGTTACTCAAGGAAAAGAGTATCCTGATCTGGAAACCCCACAAAAGAACTCTTTTTAAAGTTTCTGACTACTTTTTTAGAGCTTTTCTAGCTCCGTGGAAGGTTGTCAGCTGTCGCTTTTTGTTCTCTGAAAGGCTATCATAATGTAATAAATGGAGTTCCGGCACAGGACATTAAGCCTGGGCTCTCCCTGCTTATTATCCGTGACTCTGAAAAAAATTTAACTCTGAGCCTCAGGACTTTTATATTTTTAAATCAGTATCTGATAGAAAAACTATGTTATCATCACAACGTTGCCATTTAACTAATATTAAGCAACTACTATGATACTTTAATATTGGATAGTACTTTATAAACCTGAAAAGTTGTAACATTAACATTCTTGAGGGAGGGGTACACGTTTTTAATCTTTATATCCCCAGTGCCTGTCACATAGTAAGCACTTATTACTTGAACAATGAATTAATGAATTAATGGTATAACCAGTAGATAATCACCAGATCATCACCAAATTTTCAGAACAATATCACGTATATTGTAAAACTTTAATTTGTATGTTAGAAGCTTTAATTTTCACATAAACTTGTAAGTTGTTTTTCTTACAGCAGGCAAAAACTTTATGTACCGCCTGCCTAAGGTCACGTTCTCAAGCTGACAACAGAACTGCCCATTTAAATCTCACCTGTTAAACCAGCAGGATATGAACTTGGCACCACTGAGAATGAAGACGATGCTCCTCCAAAAGGTGTGACCCCTGAGGATCCTCCAAATGGCGTCATGGAAAGACTGTTAAAATTAACAGATGCTCCCTTTGTGGAAGACGATGCTGCCACTGCAGTGTGTTCTGCCCCATAATGGCTGACACTCGTACTGACAGGTTCTGGAGTGTTTTCGGTTCTATATTTAATGGTTGGACTTTTGTTCTCTTTACTTTTAATGCAGCCCATTATCAAATCTACAAGGTGATAGGCAAATATTTTGAGAAGTGGTTAATAGAAAGTATACTTCAAAAAACTACAATTCAGAACTTCACTTTAAACAAGGAATTTTTCTCCTGCAAGTAAGTAACATTAATAAAATAAAGCAAACAAAAAACTAGACAGCTAAAAACTAAGTTTCTTCTCATTTATCTTTATTACAATTCTACTGAAGTATCATTCCAATCATGTCGTTCTCCAGCTCAACCACCTTTAATGGTCCAATGGCAACATACCACAGTGTGCTGGGAAAGCCAATGGCTCTGATGCCGGAGGCCTACATTTGAACCCTGGCTTCCTACTCAGGAGTGGAGTGATTTCAGGGATGTTGCTTGACCTCTCTGCACCCCAGTTACTTGAAAAAGGGCGATAATAGTAACACCTACTTCATAAGGCTTTCTATGAGGATAAACTTAAACTTATTACGAGTTCTAGACAATATGTGGCATGCAGTAAGTACTAGCAAATACCGGTTGTATTCCTTCTATCTATACTAGCCATCTGTAATAGAAATATAATCGGAGCCACATATAATTCTCAATGTTCTAGCAGCCACATTAAAAAAATAAAAATAGATAAAACTGATTTTAATAATGCATTTTATTTAACCTAGTACATCTAAAATACAATTATTTCAACATGTCATCAATATAAAAAATTTTAATGAGTTTTTTTTGTACTAAGTCTCAGAAATCTGTAATGTATTTTAAACTTACAGTACATCTCAATTTGGACCAGGTACATTTCAAGTGCTCAATATCTATATGTGGCTAGCAACTACCATATATAGGACTGGGAGCTCTGTAACTTTTCTTATCTACAGTCACACTCTCAATGCTTACCAAATTTGATCCCAATCTATCTTTCCAACTTTATCTCCTATTATTTCCTAATACTTATCTACATACACACACTTTCCTGTTTCCCCAATATATATGCCCTGTGCTTTCCCAAGTTTGTGAGGATTTTACACCTAAAACTTTCCTACGTGCGAAAGTTCTATCCAATCACTGAAGATCATCACAAATACTACTTTTCCATTCAAGCTTTTCCCCATAATTAGCAAAATATCGTTTTCCTTAAAACCTCCAATGTACTTTTGGGGAGATTTTTATATGGAACTCTCTCACCTTATTCCATTTGGTATCCTGTTTTTTGCTTACTGGCCTAATTCCTACCCTATCCCCAAATTACTGGCAATATATTTCTTAAAAATCAAGACTTACTCATCTTTTACACACTGTCAGGCTTACCAACATGACTCATATAATAGGTTACTGATATTACAAAATCTGCATTATTATATTCACTTACTCTGAAAGCACTAAATGGGGATTTAATTAATTAACTTTTAAAGAGCATTCTCGTTTTACAGCTTTTCCTTTCTTATGTGGCATTCAAAAGGAAGTAGGTGAGTGATAAGACAACTGCCTCATAAATTCTCAAAGACTCAACATTTACAACTTGACTGTATAACATTTAAATGTAACTATACTGCAGTAATCAGAAAAGAAATAAAGGGCATCCAAATTGGTAAGGAAGAAGCAAAACTGTCACTATTTGCAGATGAAGTGATACAATATATAGAAAACTCTAAAGACTCCACCAAAAAACTATTAGAATAAATGAATTCAGTAAAGTTGGGGGATACGAATTTAATATACGGAAACCTGCTCCATTTCTATACACTAATAATGAAGCAGCATAAAGAGAAATTAAGAAAATAATCCCATTTACAATTACACTAAGAAACAAAAATAACTAGGAATAAATTTAACCGAAGAGGTAAAAAGATGTACACTGAAAACTATAAAACACCCATGAGAGGAACTGATGACAATGCAAACCAATGGAAAGCCATACCATGCTCATGGATTAGAAGAATTAATATTGGTAAAATGTCTATAATACCCAAAGTAATCTACAGATTCAATGCAATCCCTATCAAAATACCAATAGCATTTCCCACAGAATTAGAATAGTCCTAATATTTGTTGGATGGAACTGCAAAATACCTGAACAGCCAAAGCAATCTTGAGAAAGAACTACAAAGCTGAGGTATCATAATCCCAGATTTCAAGATATACTATGGAATTATAGTCAAATTATAATCAAAACAGCATGGTACTGGCACAAAAACAGACCTATAGGTCAATGCACTAGAATAGAGAGCCCAAAAATAAACCCACGCTTATATGGTCAATTGATCTATGACAAAGGAGGAAAGAATATCCAGTGCGGAAAAGACAGTCTTTCCAATAAATGGTGTTGGGAAAACTGGACAGCTCCATGCAAAAGAACAAAACTGGACCACTTTCTTATACTATACACACACACACACACACACACACACACACACAACCTCAAAATGGATTAAAAACCCAAATATGAGCCCTGAAATCATAAAACCCCTAAAAGAAAAACAACATAAGCAGTAATCTCTTTGACATTGGCCTCAGCAACATATTTTTGGATAGGTCTCCTCCTGCAAGGGAAACAAAAAAGCAAACTATTGGGACTACACCAAAATAAAAAGCTTTTTTGCATAGGAAAAGGAAACCATCAACAAAACAAAAAGGCAACCCAGTGAATGAAAGAGGATATTTGCAAGTTATATGTCTGATAAGGGTTAGTATCCAAAATATATAAGGAACTTATACAACTCAACACCAAAATAACAAATAATGTGGTTGACAAATGGGCAGAAAAACTGAATAGACATTTTCCCAAAGAAGACACACACATCAAAAGACGAAAGACACATGAAAAGAGTTCAACATCACTAGTCATCAGGGAAAGGCAAATCAAAACCACAATGAGGTATCACCTCCCAGCAGTCAGAATGTAACAAAAAGAAATAAGTGCTGACAAGGATGTGGAGAAAAGGAAACTGCTGCCCATCAACTTCAGAAACATTATTACAAATGTAGGTCATGATTTACATTTTTAAACTTTAGGTGCAACATGAGTTTAAAAGATTTTTATGGGGGGGGGGCACCTGGGTGGTTCAGCAATTAAGTGTCTGCCTTTGGCTCTGGTCATGATCCCAGAGTCCTGGAATGGAGTCCCACATGGGTTCTCTGCTCAGCAGGGAGCCTGTTTCTCCCTCTCCCTCTGCCTGCCACTCTACCTGCTTGTGTTCTCTCTCTCTGTCAAATAAATAAGTAAATAAACTCCTTTAAAAAAAAAAAGATTTTTATGGGGTGTCCTAGAAACATAACATCTTTTAAAACAGTTACGTGGGGGGACACCTGGGTGGCTCAGTCAGTTAAACATCTGCCTTCGGTTCAGGTCATGATCCCAGGGTCCTGGGATCGAGTCCCACATTGGGCTCCTTGCTCAGCAGGAGCCTGCTTCTCCCTCAGCCTGATGCTCCCCCTACTTGTGCTTGCACTCTCTTTCCCTGACAAATAAATAAATAAAATCTTTTTTAAAAATTAAAAAAAAAGTTATGTGGGAAAGCCTCTTTCAAGTTTTACAACTACACACACACACACACACACACACACACACTCTTAAAGATTTTATTTATTCATTCGACAGAGATAGAGACAGCCAGAGAGAGAGGGAACACAAGCAGGGGGAGTGGGAGAGGAAGAAGCAGGCACCCAGTGGAGCAGGGAGCCCGATGCAGGTCTCGATCCCAGGACCCTGGGATCACGATCTGAGCCAAAGGCAGACACTTAACGACTGAGCCACCCAGGCACCCCCCACATATATATTTATTAACATATATTTATTAGACACTAAAAAGAGCTGGAAATGTCAAAAAATGGACCCTTTGCTTAAAAAAAAAAGAAAGGTCACAAATAAGTGTAGGAAACAGGTACAGCACTGTAAAATGTGAAAAATGCTGGAGTTGAGATATGTAAAAACACCACGAGACTACAAAAGAAGTTATGAGCTCTGCCTTGAGTGCTTGGGAAAGAAAATTTTGCAAAGACAGTGGCATCTAAACTAAGTCTTCAAGAGCTGGAGATTTGGGGAAGAGGAAATAGGATATTCCAGGAATAATGAAAAATGTGCACAATGGCTTAGATGTTTGAAAAGCATGGCATATTTAGGGAACAGAAAACTTCTCTGTGACAGGAGTACAAGGGGGCATCTATGAGATCATGGGACAGAGGCTAAAGGTAGAGGACAATTTACATATACAGGGAATTATTTTAGACTTTATCCAGGGAGCACTGAGAGTTATTCAAGAGTTTTTAAAAGGTGAACAGCAGGAGAAAATATGTGTTTAAAAATAACTGTGGTAGAAGTATGAATTACAGAGTGGAAAGAAAGAAATAATAATGGCAGTTAGTCAAGTTATAAACTTACCACAATGCCCCATGCAGGAAAGGACAGAAGCAGAAATACCATGGAGCCAAAGATGAGGGGAAAATACTAAGGAAGTAAATATAAGTAGAATACTGACGTGTGGATGATCAGCTGAGTATAGATAGAGGAGATATGAAGAAAAAGGAGTCATTTATTCACTCCCCAGTATTCACTGAACATTTTAAAAGAATTATGATATGTGTGTTACGGAATGGATGACTCCAAAGTTTCTAGTTTGAACTGGGTGTAGAGTAATACCATAACTGAGGTAGAGAAGAGAGAAACAGGTTTTTCTGGACAGATGCTTCATTCAGATGGTAGTTTTAGGTGCCTTTGGGGCATCATGTTGAAAAGTCTAGTAGAGGATTGATAGTATGTCAGCAAAAGAAAGAAACCAGAAAAAGAGTAAACAAAAACATTTTCACAAGGTACAGATTTAGAGGGGTATGAAGAATTAATAAAATGGTGCAGGATACCTACATATAAGGGATAAACAGGCAAAGAAATTAAGAAGTGGCAATTAGAGCTGGGAGTACTACCATAAATATAAAAACATGGTTGGAAAAGATAATCATCAACTTCAAGATAGTGGAATGGGTTGCAAAGTTTCAATTGCATCTGTGGCATTTGTTTTCTTAAACAGGAAGTAAATACAGAAATGTTAATGTATTAAATGTGGGATATATATACATACATGCATATATATAAAAATCTTTGCTTGATGTATTTTATAATGTAATACTTATTTTATAATGCAATACATTTTTAATAAGAGGTAGAATAGTATAGTAGAAATAAAGAGACAGACTTTCAGTAAGAAAATGGCTAATAATGCTACAGACCAAAATGAAGTCAGGTAGTATTTCAACTGATTTTAAAAGGCCAGCTGACTGGTAATTAAGAGCTCACTGGTGACTTTAGCAAGAGCATTTCTGCTACAGCGTCATGAAGATAAAAGCTATATTGCAGTAAATTGAGTAATAAAGTAATGACTAGGTCATGAATATATGGAAAATTTTTGGAATGCAACATCTTCATAAATTGGGAATATACACTTTTATCAAGATGTTTTCTATTTCTTTGTCTAATTCACAAATACTGTCCTTCACAGTCTTAGTGTAATCTAGCACAGCAAACCCTTGGTTTACTCAGCCGTTCTCCTCCCTACTTTAATAAAGAATGATTGTCTGAGTTTGTTTACCTTCCTTCTATCTGCCAATTTCTTCATCTGCCCAGGCCCAAGTTGTAAATAATGTTTGATTCAAGCCACTCATGTGGTCTTATCCCTTTCTCCAATTAACTGGGTAAACCACGAGCATGGGCTTCTTCTTGGAAGTTTTCCTCACTTGTGAAAAGGAGTATAAAACAGGAATATTCCATTTTCCTCACCTAAATGTTATCATCTGTGATGCCTAAATCTGAGACAACCATTCAGGAATGACTAAGCACTCATCTGAAAGGAGGATACCAACATAGCAAGAATGGTAAGACAGAAAGGTAAAAAGAACTTGGGTCCTTTATGATATTGTTCAGGTATTGAATTGTAAAACCCTACTATAATTCTAGAACACACTTTAGCTCCAGAAATCTTATGTGAAATAATATCTAGTGGGTTGTTTTTTTTTTTTTTAAGATTTTATTTATTTGACAGAGAGAGACACAGCGAGGGAGGGAACACAAGCAGGGGGAGTGGGAGGGGGAGAAGCAGGCTTCCCACTGAGCGGGGAGCCCAATGCAGGGCTCCATCCCAGGACCCTGGGATCATGACCTGAGCTGAAGGCAGACGCTTAACGACTGAGCCACCCAGGCGCCCCAAATAATATCTAGTGTTTAAGTCAGTTTTAGTCTGGTTCTCTGTTAACTTGTAGCTGGAAGGATCTTAAATGATAAATCACAGGACAATAGTTAATACATTAATCCCTTTCAATCTGTCAGGATTCAATACACTGACAAAAACAGATCCCCAACTTCTTTCAAAGTGTTTACAGAAATCAGAGATATCCTTAAAATTGTAAATCTCATAGCCTAGAAAGATAAAATTAAAATTCTAAGCAAACTATTTATTTCGTACTGATATTTGATAGAGCATAATGTACATGAGTATCTGCCAAAACACAATACTTTACCTCTTATTTTGAATATTACCGCTATTTTAAAACTTTTTGAGAAATATGTACTTAAAATTAAAATTATGGATATTTCTTCTCTTAGACACTATTAGAAATTTTACCTAAAATATTTTTTAAATCCTTTGAAGTGTAATTTACATGCAATAAAATGCACCCATTTAAAGTGTACAGTTCAATGACTTATGGCAAATGTCTTTAACTGTGCAACCAATAATACGATCACAATATAGAACATTCCAATCACCTCCAAAAGGTTCTTTTGTACCCTTTTCCTATCAGCCCCAATCCCAGCTCTAGGCAACCACTAATTTGTTTTCTCTAACTCAAGATTTACCGGTTTTAGAGTTTCACATGAATAGATTCATACTATATGTAGTTTCTTGCGTCTGGCTTCCCCCCACCCCAAGCGCTGTCTCAGACACTTCCATGTTGCTACATATATAGGTAAGTAGAATTCCACTGTATGAATATACCATTATTTGTTTATTCATTCACTTGTTGATGACTATATGGATTGTTCCAGTTTGGGGCTATTATAAATAAAGTAGCTATGAACATTCCTGTACAAGTCGTTGTATGGGTTACATAGGTCATACTTCCACCACTATAAATACCAAGGAATGGAACTACTCGGTCATATAAAGTTAAGCATACCCTTTACCGTAAGAAGCTGCTGAACTGTTTTCCACAGCAGCCGTACCATTTTGTGTCCTCACCAGTAATGAATGTAAAATCCAGTTAATCCACATTCTCAACACTTTTAAGTCTTTCTTTTCCCTCTCAAAAACCCACCATATGTATGAACCTCATGGTAACCAAAAACCTATAATAGATAAGCAAAAAATATAGAGAAAGCTAAGCATAACACTAAAGAAAATCATCAACTGCAAGGAAAGACAGCAAGAGAAGAAACAGCATTACAAAAACAATTAACAAAATGGCAATAAGTATTTACCTATCAGTAGTTACTTTTTTTTTTTTTTAAAGATTTTATTTATTTATTTGACGGAAAGAGACAGCGAGAGAGGGAACACAAGCAAGGGGAGTGTGAGAGGGAGAAGGTTTCCCTCCGAGCAGGGAGCCCGATGGAGGGCTGGATCCATCATGCCCTGAGCCGAAGGCAGACACTTAACAACTGAGCCATCCAGGCGCCCCTACCTATCAATAGTTACTTTAAATTAAATAGTTTAAGTCCCCCAATCGAAAGACATATGGTTAGAGAATGGATTAAAAAACCCAAGACCCATCTATATGCTACCTATAAGAGATACATTTCAAACCTAGAGACACATACAGACTGAAAGCAAAGGGATGGAAAAAGATATTCCATGCAAATAAGAGCAAAAAAGGAGATCAGGGTAACAATACTTAAATTGGACAAAACAGACTTTTAAAAAAAGACTGTAACAAGAGGCAAAGGAGGCATTACCTAATGCTAAAGGGATCAATCCAACATGAGGATATAACAATTTTAAGTATCTACGTACCCAACATTGGAGCACCTTAATACATAAAGCAAATATTAACAGACATATAGGGAGACTGACACTAATACAATAATATTTAGGGACTTTAACATTCCACCTACATCAATGCATAGATCATCCTGTCAGAAAATCAATGAGGAAACAGTGCCTTTGAATGTTACATTAGACTAGATGGACATAACAGATATGTACAGAACATTTCATCCAAAAAAAGCCAGAACACACATTTTCAAGTACACATGGAACATTCTCCAGGATAATGGTAGGCCACAGAACAAGTCTCAATAAATTTAAGAAAACTGAAATTATATCAAGCATCTTTTCCAATTACAATGGTATGAAATTAAAAATCAATTATAAGAAAAAAAAACTGGAAAAGAACAAACACGTGGAGGCTAACCAACACAGCACTAAACAACAAATGGGTCAATGAAGAAACCAGAGAGGAAATAAAAATATCCATGGGGACAAATGAAAATAAAAACAAACCAGTCTAAATCTTTGGGACCCAGTGAAAACAGTCCTAAGAGGGAAGTTTATAATAATCCTGGCCTACTGCAAGAAACAAAAAAAATCTGAAAAACAAACAAAAAAAACCCAATCTTACATTTAAAGAAACTATAAAAAGAACAAAGCCCAAAGTTTGTAGAAGGAAGGAAATCATAAAGATCAGAGCAGAAATAAGTGAAATGGAGACAAAAAAACAACAGAAAAGATCAATGAAGCCAACAGCTGGTCCTGTGAAAAGACAAACCTTTTGTTAGACACATCCTAAAAAAAAAGAGACAGAGACATAAAAAGAAACAGAGAGAGGAGAGAGAGACAGAGACAGAAGACAGTGAGACAGAAGACAGAGACAGAGACAGAGGGGACCCAAATGGATAAAATCAAATGAAAGAGAAGTAACAACTGACACCACAGATATACAAAGGATTGTAAGAGACTACTATGAAAAATTATACACAAATAAATTGAAAAGCCAAGATGAAATGGCTAAATTCCTAGAAATGTTCAGTCTTCAAAACTGAATCATCTGAACAGACTGATTACTAATTACAAAATTGACATAATCAAAAAACTCCCAACAAAACAAAAGTTCAGGCCCAGATGGATTTACAGGTGAATTCCACCAAACATTTAAGAAGAGTTAATATCTAGCTCTCTTGAGTCCCACTTCCAAGACAACCAAAGAAAGGAATAAAGGTTGTGCCAAAAAGGGCTGCAGCCACATGCAGTCTATTCGCTGCACCAACTGTGCCTGTTGTGTGCCCAAGAACAAGGCCATTAAGAAGTGCGTTATTCGGAACACAGTAAAGGCCACCACCATCAGGGACATTTCTGAAGCGAGTGTCTTCAATGCCTATGTGCTTCCCAAGCTGTGTGTGAAACTACATTACTGCAAGAGTTGTGCCACTCACAGCAAGGTAGTCAGGAATTGCTCTTGTGAAGCATGGAAGGACCAAACACCCCCATCCCAATTTAGACCCGCGACCTTCACCAAAGCCCACGTAAGGAGCTAAGTCCTTAAGAACTGAAGAAAAGCTGTTCTCCAGGAAAAAAAAAATAAATGGCGATTATACTTCAAAAAAAAGAAGAGTTACTATGTATTATCCTCAAACTATTCCAAAAAACAGAAGAGGAAGGAACGCTTCCCAACACATTCCACAAAGCCAGCATTACCCTGATACTATAACCAGATAAAGACACTAGAAAAAAAAGGCCACAGACCAATATCACTGATAAACATAGATGCAAAAATCCTCAACAGAGTGTTAGCAAACCTCATTCAACACCACATTAAAAGGATCTTTCACCAGAATCAAGTAGGAGTTATTCTAGCGATGCAAGGATAGTTCAATATCTGCGAATTATCAATGTGACACACAAGAGTAACCAAATGAAGGATAAAAATCATGTGATCATTTCAATAGATGCAGAAAAAGAAATCTAAATACCACACCCATTCATGACAAAAAAACTCTCAACAAAGTTGGTTTAGAGGGAACATAACATAATATAGGCCATATAAGAAAAACACACCAGCATCATATTCAATGGTGAAAACACTGACAGCTTTTCCTGTAACATCAGGAACAAGATGAGGATGTCCATTTCTCACCATTTTTATTCAACACAGTACTTGAAGTCCTACTCACAGCAATCAAAGAAAAAAAAAGAAAAAAGAAAATACATCTAAATCGGCAAGGAGGAAGTAAAATTGTAAACTATCTGCATTTCTACACACTAATAATGAAGTAGCATAAAGAGAAATTAAGAAAATAATCCCATTTACAATTACACTAAGAAACAAAAATAACTAGGAATAAATTTAACCGAAGAGGTAAAAGAACTGTACACTGAAAACTATAACACCCATGAAAGGAACTGATGACAATGCAAACCAATGGAAAGCCATACTGATGAGGGAACAGAAGGCAAGCTGAGGACAAAGCAGAAGCTGACACCCTGCAACCCCCACCCCCCATGGGATGTATGCAACATTCCTCAGGCACTCCTGGCTGCCCTAAAGGACAAAGAAACAGTCCTTACTACCTACAGCCCATTGACAAGTCCTTGAAACAGGCATGGTGACATTCCTCTAGGAACTCAGCTGCCTCAATGTTAATACTTTGCTAAGGGCAAAAGGCAGTCCTAGCCTGACCCCCTCCCCTCCACCAAGATCCTGTAAGTCTACTTTAACGTATAAAAATTCCTTCGGAAACTTCCTTTATCTCAAACCCCCCAAGATACGTGTTGGCAATCATCCCCCAAGCATATGGCCCACCGATATATATCTGAAGGGTCTCATGACTAAGGTTTTATTAGACGGTAATAAATGACCCTTTCCCAACAGTAGCTAGCCCCCTCAAGGTCTTGGAGACCTTGCTTCCAAAATTCCTTAGAGACTTACGCTATCCCTAGCCCCCTCCCCCACTTGAGGGTATAAAATAGGCCATTCCTCACAACCCTGGGGCAGCAGCTCTTTCTGCCCACGGGTCCTGTCCCCGTGCTTTAATAAACCACCATTCTGCACCAAAGACGTCTCAAGAATTCTTTCTCGGTCGTCGGCGCCGGACCCTACCCCACTGAACCTCACGTATAGTCACCTGTACCTCATCAATACCGTGCTCATGGATTAGAAGAATTAACATTGGTAAAATGTCTATAATACCCAAAGTAATCTACAGATTCAATGCAATCCCTATCAAAATACCAATAGCATTTCCCACAGAATTAGAATAGTCCTAATATTTGTTGGATGGAACTGCAAAATACCTGAACAGCCAAAGCAATCTTGAGAAAGAACTACAAAGCTGAGGTATCATAATCCCAGATTTCAAGATATACTATGGAATTATAGTCAAATTATAATCAAAACAGCATGGTACTGGCACAAAAACAGACCTATAGGTCAATGCACTAGAATAGAGAGCCCAAAAATAAACCCACGCTTATATGGTCAATTGATCTATGACAAAGGAGGAAAGAATATCCAGTGCGGAAAAGACAGTCTTTCCAATAAATGGTGTTGGGAAAACTGGACAGCTCCATGCAAAAGAACAAAACTGGACCACTTTCTTATACTATACACACACACACACACACAAAACCTCAAAATGGATTAAAAACCCAAATATGAGCCCTGAAATCATAAAACCCCTAAAAGAAAAACAACATAAGCAGTAATCTCTTTGACATTGGCCTCAGCAACATATTTTTGGATAGGTGTCCTCCTGCAAACTATTGGGACTACACCAAAATAAAAAGCTTTTTTGCATAGGAAAAGGAAACCATCAACAAAACAAAAAGGCAACCCAGTGAATGAAAGAGGATATTTGCAAGTTATATGTCTGATAAGGGTTAGTATCCAAAATATATAAGGAACTTATACAACTCAACACCAAAATAACAAATAATGTGGTTGACAAATGGGCAGAAAAACTGAATAGACATTTTCTCAAAGAAGACACACACATCAAAAGACGAAAAACACATGAAAAGATGTTCAACATCACTTCATCAGGGAAAGGCATGAGGGAAAGGCAAATCAAAACCACAATGAGGTATCACCTCCCAGCAGTCAGAATGATTAATATCAGAAAGAAATAACAAGCATTGGTGAAGATGTAGAGAAAAGGAACCCTTAAGCACTGTTGGTAACGGAAACTGGTGCAGCCACTGTGGAAAACAGTATGGAGGTCCCTCTAAAACTTAATAGAACTACTATGTGATCTACTTTTTCTACCACTGGGTATTTACCCAAAGAAAACAAACACTAATTCAGAAAGCTATACGCACCCTTATGTTTACTGCAACATTATTTACAATAGCCAAGATACAGAAGCAGCCTAAGTGTCCATTAATAGATAAATGGATAGGGGTGCCTGGGTGGCTCAGCCCGTTGAGCATCTGATTCAGGTCTTGACTCTCAGGTCTTGATCTCAGGGTCTTGATCTCAAGCCCTGTGTTGGGCTCCATGCTGGGTGTGGAGCCTACTTAAAAGAAAAAAATTTTTTTTAAATAGATAAATGGATAAGGATGCGATATACATACAATGGAATATTACTCAGGCACAAAAAAGAATGAGATTTTGACATCTGCAACAACATGGATGGACCTAGAAAGTATTATGCTAAGTGAAATAAATTACCAATTCAATATCTATAACATACAGGGCTACTCACATTCTCGATTTTTGTTACACTTTGGTAACTTACAGCTTTTGAGATCTGTCTAATTACCCAAATTGTTAAATTTATATTAGCATAAAGTTGTTCATAATGTTTATTAATGTACTTTGGTACCACAGCCCCTGGGGGTTTCTACTATAAGTTCTGAATGATCAACAAGGACTTTTTCCTCTAGCCAGAAAAAAATCAAATGCCTCCCCACCGTCTATGACCTCAAAGGGTACAGCTCATATCAACCTGGTCAACACTATGCCTGGCTTTGTAGTTTCATTCTACATACATTCTACACATACATTCTAGAATTCAGAGGAAAAAAAAAAAGAGTGACTCCTACAGAAGCTTTTAGAATCTCTCTTTTTTTTTTTAAGATTTTATTTATTTGACAGAGATAGCCAGCGAGAGAGGGAACACAAACAGGGGGAGTGGGAGAGGAAGAAGCAGGCTCCTAGCGGAGGAGCCTGATGTGGGGCTCGATCCCAGAACGCTGGGATCACGCCCTGAGCCAAAGGCAGACGCTTAACGACTGTGCCACCCAGGCGCCCCTAGAATAATTTTTCTACTTAGTGTCCTTCTTTTGGAATTTTGCCCTGCAACTTTCAGCTGCCTCAGCCTCTATGAATTCTGATTTCTGTCTCCTCAACTTGTTGAGATCACTGTCCTTTGCCCAAGATTCCTTTCCCTGCTCTCTAATTCAGACTGTGCCTCTAGGCAGGAAGTTGGGGTGATTAGGTGACCATACAGCTCACTTGTTTGTTTCCCTTATTTCAGGGATCACAGTCCTGCATTGCTGCTGTCCAATATTTGAAAACAGTTGTTTCATGTATTGTGTTCAGATTTTCAGTTTTTAGAGTTTGGGGGGGGGTAGGGGGCTGGTAAATCCATCATAGCCACTTAAAATGTTCTTAAAAATTAATCCCTGGGGAAAAAATTTCATTCCCTGATTTTAATGTCATTAAAGTACAAAGAGTATTAATTTCCAAATAAATTTGTACTTCAGTTTATATAGGTTTATTCTTTAATAATGATCACTTTCAAACAAATGAACATTTTAAGTGTTTTACTGTAATTGGTTAAGGCACTCTGTGAGATTTTCCTTTTAATGTCAAGAAATAAAAATAGGGGCACCTGGGTGGCACAGCGGTTAAGCATCTGCCTTCAGCTCAGGGCGTGATCCCGGCATTATGGGATCGAGCCCCACATCAGGCTCCTCTGCTATGAGCCTGCTTCTTCCTCTCCCACTCCCCCTGCTTGTGTTCCCTCTCTCACTGGCTGTCTCTATCTCTGTCGAATAAATAAATAAAATCTTAAAAAAAAAAAAGAAATAAAAATAATTTTTAAAGTTTCATTTCCTTATGTGCCCACAAGGTAACTCTAAAATTTATATTCAGCTTAATGCTCAGCAGGCTGTTTTGAACTCAAGAAGAGGTTTTATTCTAAAGATAAAAATGGTAATGGGGAGAAGTTAAAAATCTCATAAAAGTCAGAAACTTTTTTTTTTTTAAGATTTTTATTTATTTATTTGACAGAGAGAGAGAGACAGCCAGCGAGAGAGGGAACACAAGCAGGGGGAGTGGGAGAGGAAGAAGCAGGCTCCCAGCGGAGCAGGGAGCCTGATGTGGGGCTCGATCCCAGGACCCTGGGATAACATCCTGAGCCAAAGGCAGACGCTTAACGACTGAGCCACCCAGGTGCCCCAAAAGTCAGAAATTTTTAATCTGATCATACAGATTAATCCCAAAAGGCTGGTGTTTCAGTTTAAATGCATATCTTGACAGGTTATCATTGCTTTACTGCTAGGAGCTTACTATTTCCCTCCCATATGTGGATTCAGCACCTCTATTTCAGTATTCCTGATGCTTTAACCAACTATTTGCTTTGCTGGGATAGCTGTTCCCTACCCCATAACTTCTACTTTCAAGTTTGATTCATTTGTGGTCTATTCCAGGTTCCCTCAATTTCCCACAGCCACTGCTTGATTTGCCTATTTCTGAGTTTGCATTGATATGAAGAAGAGTAAAAGCAATACCCTAACTTGCTGACCAGTTATGGTTTGGCCATCAGGTGCTCACCCCATGATCCTCCTTAAAAGACTGTTGAGTCTAGAAGGTACCAGCGTATCTGTTCTGTTTAGCATAAGTTCTTGTTTTTAGCTACACAGATGCCCACTTTAGCAAAATGTATTTAAAGTGAAAACCTTTCAAACTGAAATAATTTCTGTGTTAGAATCAGGTTAATACAGTTGACTCTTGAACAACACAGGTTTGATTGCACAGCAGGTCTACTTATACACAGATTTTTTACAGTACTGTAAATACTTTCTCTTCCTTATGATTTTAACATTTTTTTCTTTACTGTAAGAATACAGTGTTTAATACATGTAACATACAGAATATGTGTTAATTGATTGTTCATGTTATTGTTAAGGCTCCTGGTTAATAGTTGACTACTAGTCGTTAAGGTTTTGGGGAGTCAAAAATTATACACGAATTTTTGACTGTGTAGGGGGCTCAGCACCCCAAACCCCTAAGTTGTTCAAGGGTCAAATGTATACGCAAGTTTTACCTTGATTCCTCATCATGCCTGAACTACTTTCTCATCTTCCCTGGATAATGGGCAAGAAAAAGTGTGGAACTAAAAATATCAAGAGTTTTGCTGATGAGGCAAGTTCTCAGAAGCAGAGAAGTAAAATGGTCCCTTTACTATTTCTCATATGGCTGTCCTGTCATCCCCCAAAAGAAGTAAATTATTGTACTTAAAAACCAGGGCCATTACATTTGTCTTTTTTTTTTTTTTAAGATTTTATTTATTTATTTGATAGAGACAGCCAGCGAGAGAGGGAACACAAGCGGGGGGAGTGGGAGAGGAAGAAGCAGGCTCACAGTGGAGGAGCCTGACGTGGGGCTCGATCCCAGAACGCCGGGATCACGCCCTGAGCCGAAGGCAGACGCTTAACCGCTGTGCCACCCAGGCGCCCCTACAATTGTCTTTTGTTTTAAATTCCTGTAGGAAATAAAGGATAAAGTAGTGACAACAACAAGAAATGCTACCAGATATCTCAGATACTCAGGCATTCTCTTTCTTCAAACCTCTGGCCTTTGATAATCCTGTTTCAACTTTCCCACTTCTTTTCTTTCCATATACGCCCCCCACTTATTTTAGCAAAATTTATTCCAACTTCCCTACATTTCTCATACTTGCTTAAAATGGTGGATTTCTATGGGGCGCCTGGGTGGCTCAGTTGTTAAGCATCTGCCTTCGGCTCAGGGCATGATCCCAGGGTTCTGGGATCGAGCCCCACATCGGGCTCCCTGCTCCGCTGGGAGCCTGCTTCTTCCTCTCCCACTCCCCCTGCTTGTGTTCCCTCTCTCGCTGGCTGTCTCTTTCTCTCTGTCAAATAAATAAATGTCTTTTTTAAAAATTAATAAATTAATTTTAAAAATGGTGGATTTCTGACTGTGCTTGCTGCTTCCACTACATTAAAACTGCCCATTAATGTTCCCAATTAACTCTGCATCGCTAATCCAATAGTCAATTTTCAGGCCTCATCTTACTTGAGCTGTCAGCCCTACTGGACACAGGGACCATCACTTTTCCTAAAAATGCTTTTTCCACCTGGTTTCTAGGACACACACCCCAATCCACCCCCTACTATGTAGCCCCAGTTACTTCTCTAACCTCATCTCCTACTACTTAACTTGCACCAGTTCTGCCACACAGACTTCTTCCTATCTTTCAGATGGGCCATCTCAGACCACTGCACTTTCTTCTCTCTGCCTGGAAAGCTCTTACCAGATACCTGCATAGCTTATCCCTCAGCGTCTTTTTTTTAAGTCTTCATGCTACTGTCACCTTCTCAATGACACTACCTCTGACCAACCTATATGAAGGAGCAATACAACACTCCCTAGAACACTGCCTATTCTCCTTTAACCTGGTTTATTTTTCTTGATGCCATTTATCACCATATAAAGCATAAGGGTTAAGTGCAGACTGTTTTATTTGTTTATCGGATGTACAGCATAGTAGTTAAGAGCACAGACTTTAGAGACAGAATATCTGGGTTCAAAGTCTGAGTCCAGGGGCGCCTGGGTGGCACAGCGGTTGGGCGTCTGCCTTCGGCTCAGGGCGTGATCCCGGCGTTGTGGGATCGGGTCCCATATCGGGCTCTTCCGCTGTGAGCCTGCTTCTTCCTCTCCCACTCCCCCTGCTTGTGTTCCCTCCCTCGCTGGCTGTCTCTATCTCTGTTGAATAAATAAATAAAATCTTAAAAAAAAAAAAAAAACAACAAAGTCTGAGTCCACCACTTAGCTGTATGAGCTTTGGCAAGTTACTCAACCTTTCTGTGCCTCAGTTTCCTCAACTATAAAATGAGGATAATAAAAGTAAGCTTCCTAGAGCTGTTGAGGGTAAATAAGTTATCTGTAATGCACCTAAAACAGTACCTGGCATATATTACTCATTAACGTTTGCTATCACGGTGATGATTTTGATGATAATGATGGCTCCTGTCTCCAAAATATAAGAAGAGGAAAATTGAAAAAAAAAATTATTAAAGTATAACACATGCGCAGAAAAGCAAACATAACAAATGTACACATCAATGCATTAGCAGAAACTGAATACCAATGTAACTCATAACTCAGATCAAGAAATGTACTGCCAGCAACCATTCTACTGGAAATACACCTTGCAGTAGAATGCTGGGTCAGAGTATACACTGCTGAACAGTTTTCCAGGGTGGCTATACCAGTTTATACTCCCAACAGCAGAGTATGCGAGTTACCACTACTTCACATCTTCACTAGTACTTGGTATTTTCAATGTGGTGGATGTGTAGTGGTCTCTCACTGTGATTTTAACTTTACACTCACAGTTACTAATGAATGAGTGCCTTTACATGTTTATTGGCCATTCTCCTTTGTGAAATGTCAGTTCAAGACACTTGTTCACTTTTCTATAGGGTTGTCTTTTTTTAATGATCTACAGGCATTCTCTATATTTCCTAAATAACAAAGGAGTGAAATTTTTATCCCCTTCACCTCTCTATTCCTCTAGAATAAAGCTAAGAACATATGAATGAAGGCTTGTTTTGTCTTCAAATCACCTCCATTTCTACAACTCTGCTTCATAATCTGCAATTTATGGTGATTCTCAACCTCTAATTCTACCGAAAGAGGTTCTAACATGTTGCCTACCTAATAATCTTTACAAAGTAAAGATTTGTAAAGATTTTATAAGACTTATTAAGGTATTCCACATTAACTTCCCCAATTTTCTTTCCTAACCTACTTTCCCCATCATTGTTAAACTTCCAAACACAGGCTTGAGGGCTGAGGAAGATAAAAAAGCAAATTAGAAGTTAACTAAACAAATCAGAGATTGTGTTTTAGGCAGAAATAGCAGGATGTTCAAAAGCCCACAGACAAGAGAGAACAAAGTGGATTTTGAAACCGTAAGTAGTTCAGTGCTGAAGTACAACATAAAAGAGTAAGAGGAAAGAGGAGGCCAGAATAAATAGCAACAGGGAACAGAGCCTCTGTCACAAGGACTTTTTTTTTTTAAGACTTCATTTAGTGCACACGAGTGGGGGGTGGGGCAGAGGGAGAGAGAGAGGAAGAGAACCTCAAGCAGACTCGTGCTGATGTGGCGCCCGAGACAGGGCTTGCTCTCACGACCCCAAGATGATGACCCGGGCTGAAATCAAGAGTCAGGCGCTTAACTGACTGAGCCACCCAGGCACCCCTGTCTCAAGGATCTTACATTTCCTTCCAATTAACACAAACTACTTTAGGTACATGGACATTCATTTCATTTTTGTTGAAAGAATGCATTACTTGGTTCTGAATAATTCTATCCAACAACCCAACAAACTGTTTTCCCCAAAAGGGCCAAGCATAGAAAGAGTTCTATAAATACTTGCAGGTTTTCCAACCATTCCTAACTTATCAACTCTGTAAGTCAGATAAAAATGTTTTTCAGGGGCGCCTGGGTGGCTCAGTCGTTAAGTGTCTGCCTTCGGCTCAGGGCGTGATCCCGGGGTCCTGGGATCGAGCCCCATATCAGGCTCATCCACTGGGAGCCTGCTTCTTCCTCTCCCACTCCTCCTGCCTGTGTTCCCTCTCTCGCTGGCTGTCTCTCTCTCTCTGTCAAATAAATAAATAAATAAATAAATAAATAAATAAATAAATGTTTTTCAACTTTTTATATATATGTAGATGGTCATATATCAGAATTACCTATATTGGGGGCGCCTGGGTGGCACAACGGTTAGGCGTCTGCCTTCGGCTCAGGGCGTGATCCTGGCATTATGGGATCGAGCCCCACATCAGGCTCCTCCGCTATGAGCCTGCTTCTTCCTCTCCCACTCCCCCCGCTTGTGTTCCCTCTCTCGCTGACTGTCTCTATCTCTGTCAAATAAATAAATAAAATCTTTAAAAAAAAAAAAAAGAATTACCTATATTGAACCTACTTTTTAACAGTGTGACTAATAGAGCTGGAACAAATTTGATATATTTCTCAATGCACCTGGCTCAATCATTAGCAGGTAACACACTGCACGATGTGTTAAGGTATTTTGTTTTAATAATATTTTATACTTTGACAATGCTTTGTTTCCAAAGTACTTTATTACTTAATCTGATCCCATAATAATCCTAATATTTTACCAGCAAAAGAGTAAGGATAACCTCTACATCATATAAGGAACCTGAAGCCTGGGGAGGTTGACTTGCTCAAGGAGATGAGGCTGAGTCTTCTGAGTTCTAGGTTACCTTCTTTCCAATACCCCTACAGAACCTCCAGGGAAGCCTGTGTATACCATTTTCTGTTCTTTGGTAAGTTATTAAATATTAGCCCTTTAGAAAATGTTACAAACATGATAACACTACTGGCAGTCAGCTTCACTGCCCCACCTATAATACAAGTGTAACTGAAAACAGTACCCCACCCCTCTGATCATGACCATGCTGCTTTATTATTAGTAATAGTGATTAATACTTTTCAGACAATTTAACATACTTTTGAACTGTTAAAAAATTTAAATGTACACTGTATCTGTAAACTAATTCTAGCAAGCTAAGCAATTATTACATTATATGCTGTATCCAGTCGGGGGGTGGGAAGCCCTGGTTTGGCATTTTGCCCAGATGGCTCCAGTTTACAACTAAGTTTTAAATCTGTAAGAAATCCCAAAGAAATAAATTTCTAGAATTAATCATAAGATATGAAATGATCAGTTCTCCACAGGTCACAGTGCTCTACAGACCATAAACATAAGGGATGATTTTTCTTTAACTTTCACTTTTAAATCTCCTCCCTTTAGCATAAAGCACAAAGGGCAGGCAGGACTAGGAAAGAATAGAAAACATAGATGGAAAGGAGGAAACAGACTACTAAAGGGCGTGCACTTTGTCTTGTAAAAGCAAACAAAGAACTTAATTTTCCAAGAGTCAAAGGAGAACAGAAAATGTGAGCAATGGAAAACTGAGCTTGCAGTGCTCACTGATAGCAATTTTCTACCTTTTTTTTTTTCATTTTAGATACACAAACAATTGACCTTAAAGAAAAAGTAAGCCCATTCATTGTAAATTCCTCGTGGTTCCTTATGGTTTCTTTAATGAAATCTGGCATAGGATCAGCCATAAGAAGGACCTGATGTAAAAAATATGTGAAGAACTGTAAAGAAGGGGCACCTGGTGGCTCAGCTGGTGAAGCAGCTGCCTTTGGTTCAGGTCATGATCTCAGGGTCTCGGGATCAGGCCCCGAGTTGGGCTCCCTGCTCAATGGGGAGCCTCTTCTCCCTCTCACTCTGCCCACCACTCCCCCTGCTTGTGAGCTCTCTATCAAATAAATAAATAAAATCTTAAAAAAAAAATTGTAAAGAATACTTAAAATGTACTATATTAGGAATTATAGTTAAAAATCATGACTAAATGTAAAGCCCCAAGATTTTTAAAAAATTATTACATTAACATGGAACAGATCTGAATTAAGAAGATCTTATGTAAGAGTTAATTGCCTTTGGCCACTTTAGGCAATTAGTAAAAAGTTTGTTGATAGAAAGGCACATGTAAATATTTATCAGGCATCATTCCCTCTACAAATTCAACTTTTGAAAAAAAAATATGCTGATTACCTATCTTAAAAAGATTTTTTTAAAGGATTTTATTTATTTGAGAGAGAGGGAGAGAAGGAGAGCACAGACGGAGAAGCAGACTCCCCGCTGAGCAGAGACACCCCCCCCCAATTTGGGGCTCAATCCCAGGACCCCGAGATCATGACCTAAGCCGAAGGCAGACGCTTAACTGACTGAGTCACCTAGGTACCCCCTCTTAAAAATTTTTATCCTCTCAGATTTTCACACTTTATCTACTACTGTCCTTTACCAAGATTTTATACCTTCAAATTACAGTAAATAATTAGGTATTACTTAAGACTAGAGAGCAGGAAAAATTAGATACACATTTTTAGAAAGTTTATAAAATTGACCTGAAAGTCTTTTCATTTTCCCCAAATTCCTACATTTACTTTATTCCCACCATGCTTTTGCTGTAACAATACCTTAAGTTTCAATGTATGTTTTAGCCAATAGATTTAAAACTTAAAAGTTTAATTGGTATATAAATTGAACCCACAACTGTACACACGAAATTAATACAGATTTGGGGAGAGGAAGCTTTCAGCAATAAAAGTAACAAGCAAGGAAGGAGTAGTCAGATGTACTTCAAAAACCAAAATAAGTCACATGAATCACATGAAGGGCAGCATAGCGGGAGATGAGCTGGGAAGTAAGGTAAGAAGGAATCAGTTTAATCTGTTACAGTTCTCAGAGACTAGGAACTTTTCTGATCTTTGATACCTTTGGTGCAGGTCTTGTCTTCTATTCAACCACTAGCCTTTTCTCAGGAATTAGCAGAAGCTACACACTTGCCTCTCATACTCAAGCCAATATTTCTAGTAATAGGAATAAGAAGTTTTTTTTTTTAATAAGTTTTAATTGATATCCAAGAATTTAATTTGTGGGGGCGCCTGGGTGGCTCAGTCGTTAAGCGTCTGCCTTCGGTTCAGGGCGTGATCCCAGCGTTCTGGGATTGAGCCCCACATCAGGCTTCTCCGCTAGGAGCCTGCTTCTTCCTCTCCCACCCCCCCCCCCCCGCCTGCGTTCCCTCTCTCACTGGCTATCTCTGTCAAATAAATAAATAAATAAATAAATAAATAAATAAATAAATAAATCTTTAAAAAAAAAAGAATTTAATTTGTACATATTATGTCCATTGGAAACCATTTTCCAGTTACAAAAACTTTGTTTTGAATTTTAGATGTACAGAAGTTATAAACATGTTTTTAATGTATGTGCTGCCAAAGCGGACACAATAAACATTTTTTTTTTTTTAAGATTTTATTCATTTGAGAGAGAGAGAAAGCATGAGCGGGGGAGGGGCAGGGGGAGAGGAAAAAGCAGACTCGCCACTGGGAGCAGGGAGACCCAGCACCCTGGGATCATAACCTGAGCTGAAGGCAGACACTCAACTGACTGAGCCACCAAGGTGCCCCTAAACATGTTCTTTTAAAACAGTGTCCTTTTTGGCTTATTTTCCTACCTTATATCCTTTCTCAAGCAAGATGATATATTATTACAAGTAATTTTGTTAGAATTTGATACAAATTAAATGTTTGTTTCAAAATTTTAATTACCAAATGTTAAAGATTTTTTAATTTCTACCTTTCATTAAGAAAATTCTATCCTGTCCACAATAAATTAAAAAGTACGGTTTTGGTATATACCAGGTACTTAAAAGTTTATTGTTTAATTTTCTTAGCCTGTTTCATTCAAGAATCAATGCCAATATAATTGCCTGGATATCTACTAGGTAAATGGATGTGTTCAATACCAATTTTGCCTTTAAATAGGCCTCTTTTTTCTTCTATAGTCTTTCCAGCAATTTGTTACAAGAGAATGTGGTTTTACTTTTTAAATTAACAGAAAAAGTCTCTCAGATCTTCTAAAATATAAAAACTTATTACATATGTACCTGCAGGCATTCTCTTCCAGAAACAAAGGGTGAAGATGAAAGACTAGTTCTAGTTTTGCCAAAATACCCACTCACTATAGGAGGCTCTTTTAGCTGGGCAGCCACTGGAACACCTTCCAGGAATTTCAAATTTACCATCTCCAAAATGGGACCTGTCATCTTTCCCATCAAAACCCACCCTTCCTTCTGTCACCTGTGTTTCAATGAATAGTAAGTACATACTGCCTTAGCGAGACTCCTGAGAGTCATTCTTAAATCATATCCCACATATCCAATGAGTCACCAGGACCTGACCACACTACCCTGTAATCTCCAAAATTCTTCCACTTCTCCAACTAATCACTACTTCACTTGGCTACTAATCATGTACTGTCTGTACTATTGCAACAACTTCCTTAACTGACCTCCATACCTCCAGTGTTACAGTTTCTCCAGCCTTTTACATTTGCAGTGTGAAGATGTGTTTTCTACAAAGAAAATGAGATTAGGAGTGTGAAACGGAATAAAGGAAACCTCATTTAAAATGGAGTGGGAGGCCAGAAGGGGGAGTTCTCATGCCTTAGGGCTTGAGAATGTGGATCCCAAAAGGAAGAGACATACCTCACATTCCCAACAGGAAGAAGCCTACTTTACTCCTTCAACAGAAGAAGGGAAGAATTTCTCCTTGCCCAGCAACAAGCTCGGACAATAAGAAAATACCACAACTCAGCCTATGAGAAACCATTACCACAGAATTCTCAATTTCCTCTAAAGGACTTTTGTTCAACTTCCCACTTTCTCCTTTTCTCTATAAAGTAAGGTTCTTCTCCTTTGATCTCGACTTGCCCATGGTGTCCCAAATTGCAATGCTCTGCTATATCTGATAACCCATTTTCCTGGTCAAAGTTCTAACTGATAGTTTTAAAGGTTAACAGGAGCCTTCAATGGCCCTGAACTCCTCTTGCTCCCAAAATAAAGGCCAAACACCTTAATCTGAAATAGAAAGCTCCACAGAATTTACCTCTCCAGGCTCATCTCTTTCCATTCATCTCTTACATTCTATGCTCCCTACGTACTAAATTTCTTTTAGATCTTCAAATGTACCATGTTCTTTTCCAACTGTTTGGCAAAACTTACCTTTCCTTATGCTTGACTTATAATTAGCCAACCTTCAGGCCTTAAACATTCAAGGAATCTTCCCTGACCTCTTAAGTGCTCTTACAGCATATTTTATTCCCTCCCCCAACCATTTACTACCCTGAATTGTCATTGCCTATTTGTCTCTATCCTCCTCTAAACTGTAAACTTGGGACAGCAAATTTTTTGTCTCTATTGTAGGTTAGCCTACCATCTACCCCACAGCTGATACCCAGTATTTTTAGAGTGAATGAGTAAGAACTAACTTTGGAGTTAGACCTACATTTCAATCCTGGTTCTGTCACTTATTAACTACTGTGCCTTTATCAAATTACTTAAATTGCTCCTAAACCTTAAGTTCCTTTTTTTTTTTTTTTGATGATGATTAATAATACCTATCTTGCAAGGTTGTGACAACTAACTGACATTATACAGAGAGCAGCTAACACATACTAGAACAAAAGCAAGTGTTTGCATTGGTTAAGACTCTTCTGGCTACAAGGACAGAATCTAACTAAAGGTAGCTGAAGCAAAAAGAATTGTTATAAAGCCTACAGTACTTTCTCATGGAATTCAAAGTCATAGGGAAAAATTAGAACCAAGAACTTAAATAATAAAAAGTACATTTCTTTGTTTTCTTTTTTCTGGTCCTTCTGTCTGCTCCACTTTCAACCCTTTCTTCCTCATCTTCTCCTCCCCTCCCTATTTATCAATCTCTCTCCTCCTTTCCCTTCATGTGTTTGTTTCAGTCTCTCCATCTTTCACCTCTGCTATCCTGTTCATCTGTATCATTCTTCTCTCCTACAGCAGAATGGCTTTTTCGACTCTTTACAGGGTAGAACATGGCTGCCAATAGTTCCAGAGTTATAGATCTTCATTTTAGAGCTAGACAGAGGGATTCTAACTATGAACTCCAAATTCCTAAAGGATTCTAGCCCAGACCCCTTAAGCCAGTGGGATCACCATAGAAACATGGCATGTGGGGAAGGTCTTAGAAAATGAGGAAGTCTAGGTAATCAAAACACTTGGGGCTTACAACTCCATCCATTAAGTAAATGCTATTAATGTTTCACAAGAATTATTTTACTTAAGTGAATTAGCTATGATAAGAATATATTAGTAATTAGTCAAGTTTTAAGTTACACTTCCCTGATTTTAAGTTTCATACAAATGGAAAATGTGATATCAACATGAAACATGTAACAAGGATTATTCTCTTTATTTTTTTAACTCCCTGAACTTCTGATCTGAACAGCTAATGATGCAAGACAGACTACAAGGTATACTTTTTAAAAATATATCTATACAAGTAAAAGATTTAAGGATATTCTAAGAAAGTTTCAAATTATACAGCACACTTACAGCTAGAGTTGGGAACAGATCTCAAAAACACCTTTTAAAACTTGAATTAGCACACTCTAAATGCCTTCCTCATATCTTGTTCCAAACTGAACAGAAAACCTTATATAAAGTGGAAAAAACGTTTGGGAAAAATCATCACATAACCTTTTACAGCTCTCTAGCAGTAAGTATAGATCCAAGGTTATAACAAAACTAAATCTGAGAGCTCAACTTAGTTCAATTGGAAAAATCAGCATAAGACAGTAAGTTCACATATCTACTTCCCCGCCTCTACACAGATTTTTCTAAGCATTTATACGTATCATTTACTGGTTAATTTTTCACCTGATATTAATATTTGTAATATACAATTAACAAAGTTTTTTAGCTATTTCCTTTACTAATAAGCAAAATAAACATAAGTTATTTACACTAAAGAAAACAGGAATGCTAAATTAACTCAGTCTTCCCAAATTTCTTATTGGCAAAATGCCTATTTTGAGACACATTTTGTCACATATATGGCCAAAACTTTTCTTGCAATTATAAGTGTCCGTAGGACATTTATTAAACACAATTTCTAATTTCTTCTTGTATTAAGAGGTTTTTTAAATTTTCTTTTTAACTGCAAATTTCCTCCATGCTCATCATATTAAAATTTAAATAACAGATGTGGGGCACCTGGGTGGCCCAGTTGGTTAAGTATCTGACTCTTGATCTCAGCTCAGGTCTTAACCCCGGGGTCATGAGTTCAAGCCCCACACTGGGCGCGGAGCCTACTTTAAAAATAAATAAATAAAATAAAATTTAAATAACAAATGTATATAAAGTAAAAAGGAGTTGGAATAAAATTTAAATAACAAATGTATATAAAGTAAAAAGGAGTTGGATGCACTAACTTATTTAATCCAGAGAGTAACCACTGAAGATATGTGCCATTATTATCCCTGTTTTACAAATGAGGAAATTAAAGCCTGAGAGATTAAGTAACTTGGTTCTATGTCATAAAGCTAGTAATAGAGACAAAGCCAGAAGTTGAATGAATTCAGATTCTGCCTCAGTGTTTTCTACTTCCACGTCAGACATAACAAAATTACCTATTTCTATTGCTGCCATAACAAACTGTCACAAACAGTAGATTTAAACAATGCAAATGTATTATTTTACCATTCAGAAGTCTCACGTGGGTCTCATTAGGCTTAAACCAAGGTGGCAACAAGGTTGCATTCTCTCCTGGAGAACCTATGAGAATTGGTTTTCTTGTCCTTTCCAGCTTCTGGGGGCTGCCCTCATTCCTTGGCTCATGGAGTAGTCTCATCATCTTCAAAGCCAGCAACACTGCCTGGCTAAGCTTCTGCCTGTTACATTTCTTTGACTCTTCTGCCTTCCTCTTCCACTCTTAAAAACCCTTGTTACTAAACTGGACCCACCTGGACAATCCAGGCTACTCTTCCTACTTTAAAATCAGTTAATTAGCCACCTAAATTCCAACTACCACTGTAATTCCCCTCAGCCATGTAACCTAATACATTCACAGGTCCTGGGAGTTAGGATATGGATTTTCGGGGGAAGCCATAATTCTGCCTACCACAGTGTCTATATTTGTAACAAATAGGCTATCAAAATTATACTGATCCAATATGGTTTAGATAGTGAGCGTGTTTTGGCTCAAAATATATCATGTTAATTAGGTATTAAGGAACATAACTTTTCTAAATTAAAAGAATGGTTTAATTTATTTAGCTCTCAAAGTAAAACAAAGTTCATCGAGTGAACTCACTCATCTAACTAGGTCTTAGAGGGGAATAAGCCAAACAGAGATACCATCTTCCTCTTCCCTTATCAAACCTCTGAAGCACTAGCCTTGGGGGTTGAAAGAGAAACAAGCAAAGCTGGCCTTGTTCTAAGTGGCTGGAAGGAGATAGAAGCATTGTAAAAGGCCTGAATCCTGGTAACAGGGCTGTGGTTGGCATAAACCTGTTTGGATGACACTGAACCCAATTGTTCTTCAAGTGCACCCTAACAAGAATTCGACAGGAAACTGGTCTCAGCAGAGCAATTACCAAAACTACCAGGGATTTAAAGATGGGAGACTCTGGGTGAGTACATGGGTGACTTCCTTCTTTGTAAAAACACCAAACATGGAGGCATTTTCCTTTTCTTCCCTCCCTGGAGAGATATAAGGGTACTTAATTTGAGTGAGTTATTTGTGAATTAGCCTACTCTATTAAGATTTCTCTGTAAACCCCTAACTCAATGCTCATGGCGTTTTTATGGTCATTTGCAGGTATGTGCAGAGCTGTGAAAAGTTGCCAGATCCACATGTCCCCAGCTCAAGTCAAATAAGGCTCTCCTACTGTAAAGTGTCCTTTCTGCAGTCTATCTAGTGTCACTTTGTGTGTGTGTTTTGTTGGCGATGCTGTGGTTTAAAATGGCCCCCAGGTGTCGGTGCTGAAGTGCTGCCTAGGGTTCTTAAACCAAAAATGCTGAGGTGTGCCTTACAGAGAATATGTTATATAGGCTTCACTTGGACATCAGTTCTAGTGCTATTTGTGACTTTAGTGTTAATGAATCAACAGTATACATTAAATAAGATGTCACACATGGAAGAGAAGCACACATGGAATGAGATTATGAATTGATCAGTTGACTGAAACGTTGTAACCAGAGGCTCACAGGAACCTAACCTTGTAATTCCTCTAGGAGCAATGAGTCAGTATTCACTAACTCAGTGTTCACAGTGACTTTCTTTTTTCTTCTTTTTCTTTAAACCCTTCTCCTTAAAGATTTTATTTATTTATTTATTTGACAGAGAGACAGCCAGCGAGAGAGGGAACACAAGCAGGGGGAGTGGGAGAGGAAGAAGCTGGCTCCCAGTGGAGGAGCCCGAGGTGGGGCTTGATCCCAGAATGCCAGGATCACGCCCTGAGCCGAAGGCAGAAGCTTAACAACTGAGCCACCCAGGCGCCCCTCACAGTGACTTTCTAAACCAGAACTAGTGCAGATAATGACAACTGACTGTATTTGAACACTTCGATAGAAAAGATTTCTATGAATCAAAAGTTATGCTTTTTTAAAGTTGTGGTATATGTCAAATTTCCCTCTAAAAAAATTTCCCTCTAACAACAAATTTTTAAAAAAATCTAAAATGCCATATTGTTCGTTCCATTTTTAAATTACATTTTTAAATGAATTAAAACCTCCAACAATATCCATAGTACCTCTGCATTTTTAAGTGAATTAAAATCCATTCAAATGAATTGTTACATTATATTGTTTTGCCTCAAATAGAAAAAGTATTTCATTTGCTAACCATGTATTTCATTACCAAATACTAAAAAAAATCAGGGGCACCTGGGTGGCTCAGCTGGTTGAGTGTCCAACTCTTGATTTTGGCTCAGGTCATGATCTCAGAGTCCTGAAATCGAGCCCCACATCAGGCTCTGAGCTCAGTGCAGAGTCTGCTTGTCCCTTTCCCTCTGCTCCTCCCCCCACTCACAAGCACTCTCTCTCAAATAAAATCTTAAAAAATAAATAAAACAAAAATCAATGTGACCAAACTGAGAACAAGTAGTTATGACGTTCATATTTTATATATATATTTAATAATGTGCATATTCACATTTCAAAGGGCTTTGATGAATAAATGAGTAAAGGAAGTAACTAAACACAAGGTAATACACCTAGAAGTAGTCTGATGAAGCATGTAGGGTAGAATAACTAATGAACTGAATTGTAATCTAGTAAAAAAAAATACATTTCTCTTAATTAGATGACAATGAGAACTATCAAACAACAGATGACACTTATACTACATTATAGCCACTATGCTTAGTACTTAAAACGGTTTATCTCATTTAAGCCTCAAAATATCCTTAAAAACAATTACTTTTCTTATTTACAGATACAGAACCTGATACACAGAGGGTTAAGTAACTTGTCGAAGGTCATACAGCAAATGAGGCAGTAAGACTTCAGAGTTCCAGTGGTTTACCAGATTCAAAATGAACCCAATTTAAAGCTTCAAGTTGTACAAACGTTTCCCTACAATAGCCTCAGGTATTTATTAAAAATGAAGATTCCCAGCTCTTAGTCTAGGTTTACTGAATTATAATTTCTAGAGGTACACTTTAGGAGCCTACATTTCTACAGACACCCCAGGTGATGAGTAGCAACAGTTCAGTTTGAAAGCCACCACTTTTAAGTATATGACTGACCCCTATTCCTGTGTTAGAAGCACATATATTCCTGTGCTAGAAGCACACTATCACCAGAAAACATCTTGCCTTTGCCATCTTCTTTGTGTCTTTGTTCATGTTATTTGCTCCCTCTGGAATGTCCATTTTATTTATCCTTCAAAACATACTCAAATCCCACTTCCACCACGTCTTCCCTGAATGTGTGTTTCTCCTCTCTTGATCCGCCTTTGAACTTTAAACCTCCAATACAAAACTTCTTGCAGGTCTACATAGTAGTATATTAAATAAACAGGAAACTAATAAATAGAGTTTCCTTTTTATCTCCTAAAAAGCTTAATTGACATGGTGTCTTGCCTGAAGTAGACATAATTTTTTTTCTTTTAACGTCTTTTGAATGAATTACATATCCTTTCCCAATCAATGTTTACGACTGGAGCCGAAAGATAAATATTAGCCAACAAATTAAAGTTTGAATCTGGCTTCTTTAACTGAAGGGAATATAGATTAAAAATAAAAACAACAACAACACTGCACACAAGATTAAAAAAATAAATTCATCCCAGAATAAATTAACATATATCAGATTAATTTACTAATTACCTACAACCCCTTTAAGGTGTAAAGACTTGATAATGCTAATGACTTCAAAAACTGCTCTAGCCTCAAAATGTCAGTATAAAGTGGGTGACAAGAAAATAGGAGCTATATTAGAAAGACAAATGCATGGTGACCATTTAGCTACCTCTGACATCATCTTATCAATTCAGGGTGGCAACAGCATTTGATAATATTAGTTTTCTGCATTGCTTATTATTTAACAACAGCTACTATTTCCATGTAGAAATATTATAGATACTCGAAATCAGTTTTATGGGAAAAAAGTATTTGGATGTATCAAATTTTTATATAATTGAGCTCATGGACCATATCTGTATCATAAAAATCAAATATATCTGCATGACATATGTTCTGAAGAAATCTACATCTCCATCTACAGTTTGAATCTCCAAAGAATATGAAGTTGCCTGCTTTTACTTTTTGAAGTAAAAAATGAATGTGGAAATAGTGTGAATGGTTTTGTTCTAGTCTGATGAAGCTGTTGCATTAAAAGGAGACCAAGTTTTTAATTAAAGTTGTTTCCTTTCCTTCTATCTTCATATTGTATGATGAGCCTTTTCCCCCAAGCTAAGAATGATCACTTATTCTCAGTCTCGAGTTCCTTAGCATGACTTACAATTTAAAGCCAGAACACTGGTACAATATTTCTGAACTATTCCTTACCTCTGAGATCTATTTTAATCCCAGTTATCATTTTTAAAAAACATACATATAATAACCAAGTGTATATAAAACATTGTCTAAAATCTTCTTTAAAAAAAGAACACGTTTGATTTTTAAGGTTTCTCATATACAAGAGTGCAAGTTTCCAATTATGGAAAACTATTAGAATTCAACAAGAATTTTTTTTACTCCCCAATACTATCTAGTGCTAGTACCAGAATCTTAACAGCAGTATTAGCAGTATTTGCTTGCTCAGATCAAGCATGTAAAAAAGTTTGCTGGACTGAATTACATCAACATTTGTCATATCATTATGGTCTACATTTTATATTTCTGGTTTGGGGAATAGATATTTAAAATCCCATATACATAAATACCTTGTGAGGAAACAATTTTCTGATTTTGTATCATTTATTGAGTATTGACAACAGAATATATGCTATAAAATCTAAGGAAATGGCAAAACAAGAATGTTCTGTTTGGGGTACCCGACTGGCTTAGTCAGTAGAGCATGTGATTTGATTTCTCAGGGTCATGAGTTCCAGCCCTACATTGGGGGTAAAGTTTACTTTAAAAAAAAGGGGGGAGGGCGCCTGGGTGGCATAGCGGTTAAGCGTCTGCCTTCGGCTCAGGGCGTGATCCCGGCATTATGGGATGGAGCCCCACATCAGGCTCCTGCACTATGAGCCTGTTTCTTCCTCTCCCACTCCCCCTGCTTGTGTTCCCTCTCTCGCTGGCTGTCTCTATCTCTGTCAAATAAATAAATAAAATCTTAAAAATAAATAAATAAATAAATAAATAAATAAATAAATAAATAAATAAATAAAAAGTTTTCAAGTTTTCCTAAATAAGATGCATACATAAAGTTTTTCATGATCCAATACCCTTGTGTCAAAGAGGAAACAGACTAAGTTAAAAAATAAAAAAAATAACAACTCTCTGCTACATCAGTGAGCTGCAGTGAAGGCTGTATTCAGAGCAAAATTTGCAGCCTTACACACTTATTACCAAAACAGAAAAAAGGAAAAAACAAAAACTAAAAAAATCCAAAAGAGGATTTTTATTTGTAAATCATACTGAGATTGCTTTTTCTATTGTTTCTAATTCATTAACTTTTCTTTTAATTTTCTGTTCTTTCACTATTATAACAAAAAAATTCCAATATGGTTTACAAATAAAAATCAGTGAAATAAATGGCTAGATTTAATCTTAATTAAAAAACAAAACAAAAAACAGAGTATTAGGTGCAAGAAGAGTGCTAGAGCCATCGAGGATCTGAAAAGACTGTAAAAGGGAATTCTGTATAACACCCTGCTCATAAAATTTTAACTAGATGAAGGACGCCTGGGTGGCTCAGTCGGTTAAGCATCCGCTTTCCGCTCAGGTCGTAATCCCAGGGTTCTCTTTTAGGCTCCTTGCTCAGTGGGGAGCCTGCTTTTCCCTCTGCCTGCCACTCACTCCCCCTGCTGGTGCACGCACGCGCACACTCTCTCTGACAAATAAAATCTTAAAAAATATATTTAGAAAAATTTTTTAACTAGATAAAAAGGATGACTGTCTAGGCAAATAGAAATTAATAAAATTAGTTCAGTTAAAGATAGGAGACCTAAAGAAATCAATAAGCATGAAAATACTTTAAACCTTTTCCAAAAATCCATCCAAAAAAGCATGTATTTAATGGGTAAATTCAATTTCTGACACTTACATGAATAAATCAGTCTTATGCTCTTTAATCTCTTCCAAAGCATTCAGAAAAAGCTTCCTCCTTATTTTTCTTTTGCTGATAGCCCAATCCTGACAGAGCCGAAAGGTCAGGGGAACAAGGGCAAGATCTAGCTGAAGAGCTCTGAGTAAGGTAAATCTCTCTCTTCCCACCCTCAAGAATCTTCTGTTGAATTGCTAGCAAATAAGCATTATTTAGTCACTAGCTATTAAGTTTTCCTGGAGAAGTAATTGCACTGAAAATCCCTAGGATTCTATAACCACCAAGGACCAGCAGCACTGTTCTCTCCTCTGCCACCATATTTGCTCACTGAACATAATTTTTTGTTTTTCAGATCTAGAGTCTAGGACCATCCTGAAAATGCAGTACAAATATAAAATAATATGTTTTTCTACTTTCTAGTCTTAAAGCATATCTAATTTGTCCTTTGATTTTTCTAACATTTTGATATAAAGATTTAACCTAAGAGAGAAGTCCAGGCCATTTGTCTTTCAGAGATTGCAATTTTCTTGGTTGTAGTATTGTTTCAACAGACATTCTGGGTTATCAAAATACCTGCTTCCCAACCACTTGTTACACAGAGTAACAGATGCCAGAAAAATGCTAGAGCCAAGGAGCTCTGGCACAGAACTCCTAAAACCCCTTGGAATTTCCTAAGTGGTTAAGAACAATAAAGGTGAAAGGAACACCTTCTGTTATTCATAGTAAGTCTCTTTTAACCACACCTGAGTTTAGGTTAATGTGGTGATTTTTGGAAAGCCCTAATTGTAGAGGGTTGGTCGCCAGATGACACCATGTGTGATTTAGTTGGTTGGGGACTTTCAGCCCCACCACACACTCCCACCTCGGGGAAGGGAAAAGAAGCCGGAGGTTAAGCTAATAACCAACAGTCAGTGATTTCACCAGTTACTTCTATGTAAAGAAGCCTCCATAAAAATCCTAACCGAAAGGGTTCAGAGACCTTTCAGGTTGGTGAACACAGGGAGGTGCTACGAGGGTGGCTTACCTGAAGTTCACGCCCTTTCCCACATATTTTGCCTTATGCATCTCTTCCACCTGGTGGTTCCTGAGTTGCACTCTTTTATAACAAACCACTAAATCTAGTAAGTGAACTGTTTTTCTGAATTCTGTTAGCCATTCTAGCAGATTATCAGACCTGAGGAAGGAGTTGCAAGAACTCCCAATTTATAACCCTGTTGGACAGAAGCTGTGGGTAACCTGAGAATCCACTATTTGCAACTGGCACCTGAGGCTGGGGGTGGGGGAGCAGTCTTGAAAAACTGAGCCCTTAATCTGTGACATCTAACACTAACTCCAGGTTAATAGTGTCAAAACTGAACTGAAGAACACCCAGCTGGTGTTGGAAAATTAGTTGGTATGGGAAAAACCCCACATGTCTGTTGACCAGAGTATTCTGTGGGTACTCTACAGAGGAAACAGAGTTTTCCTTTCGCTTGCGGGGTTTTTTTTTTTTTCCTTTCACCACTATACCCGAGTGCCTGGAACCACAGTTGTATGTTTCTCTACTAAAAAAAATATGTAGCTCATTCTCAGACTCTAAGGATAGAGTCTCGGACTCTATTGATAGTCTATCGATAGAGTCTAGGATAGTTTGTATTAGGATGTCTATTTATAAGATTAATTCATTGTATTAAAAAAATAAGCCATTTATTAAAGGAAAAAACCCAAGAAAAAAATTAAGTCAGCATCAACCCCTACTTGATAAAATAAAACCCTCCACGACACGGAAATAGAAGAATCCTTCTATTATATATCTAGAGCTAAAGCTCAAATAAACTGGCATCATGGCTTAATGGCAAACCCTAGAAACAGTCTTACTAAATTAAATTTATAACAACATTTGACCTGTTCTGAAAGTACTAACCAATGCAATTAAACACGAGAACCAAGTAAGATGGATAAATATTAGAAATGAGTTGGGTTAGAATCATTATTTATGCATAATAATTATTTATGCAGAAAAACCTAAGAGAATTAAATGAAAAACCATCAGAAACAAGACCTTTCTACAGAGCAATTACACAATATATCCAGAAATAGCTTTTTTTATATACCAAAAATAGCCAATAAAAATATACTTTAAAAACAAACCACTCAAAACGACACACACCTGCTAAAAAGGAATCAATGCTCCTTGGGTAAATGGCTAGAGCAAGGTAAGCACCAGATTAGGCTCCTACACCTCACACCAAAAAAAAAAAAAAAAAAAAAAAAAAAAAATAGTAGTACTCAAAAAATGATGGGAATATATCAAAAGTACACAGGAGCCATCTTGAAGATCTTGCTGGCCAAAAATAGAACAAATTTGAGCATCAAAATGAATGAGGACAGGGGTACCTGGGTGGCTCAGTTGGTTAAGGGTCTGATTTTGGCCTCAGGTCATGATCTCAGGGTCCTGGCATAGAGTCCTACATGGGGCTCCCCTGATCAGCACAGAGTCTGCTTCTCCCTCTCCCCCCTGCTTGTGTGTGCTCTCTCTCAAACAAAATCTTTTTAAAAAAATGAATAAGGATATTAATGGACTGTAACCTGTCAACTAAAAAAACTCTATAAATCATTCTGATAATAAACAAACTAGGACTAAGGGAAGGTTTTCTCTTACAGAATCTCAACTAATAAATGTAGAAGGAATTACAGAATTAGAAAAGTATTATTTTGCAACCAACACTGAAATAATCAATTCAGACAAGACTCACTGATAAACGAGCTAAAAGTACTTCCCACATACTACTACTTAATTTAAAAGAAAAAAATGCTAACTTTACACTGAAGAAGCCTAACAGGTATTACTTTACCTGAGTTAATATTGCCAATAATGGGGCAGACTAACATAGAGTGCCTCTTCGTGGCCTATACTAGGAAGAACACAATACCCCATATATAGCATTGCTGCCCTAAATTAATAATCTGAATCCAATCATGAGAAACACCTGATAAATCCTAAGGTACACTGTACGAGACATGTAGTCTGATTTTTCAAAAATACCAGCATCTGAAAGATAGTGCTGAAGAGCTGTTCAAACTAAAGGAAACTAAAAAGATAGAATAACTAAATGCAATGGATTAGATTCTGGATTTTCTTACAAGGAATTATGAGGACAAGTGGGAAAATACCGATTATGGACTGCTACATTAGTTCCTTAGGGCCGCTGTAAAAAAAAAAAAAAAAAAAAAAAAAAAAAAAAAAAAAAAAAAAGCTTAGAACAACAGAAATTTATGCTCTCAGACTGGAATTTCAAAATCAAGGGTGTTAGCAGGGCCATGTTCCCAACTCTGGACGGAATCCTTCCTTGCCTCCTCCCAGGCTTCTGATTGTTGTTGTTAATCCCTGAGGTTCCTTGGCTTGGGCTGGATCACTACAATCTCTGCCTCTGTTGTCACATGGCATTTTCCTCTTCTTATAAGGACACTGGTCATATTGGTTTAGGGCCCACCCTAATTTGGTATGAATTCATCTTAACTTGATTAAATCGACAACTACTGATTTCCGAAGAAGTTCACATTAACAGGTACTGGGAGTTAGGACAAAAAACTATCTTTTGGGAAAACACAAGTCAACCTACAACTGTATACCAGATAACTGTAAAATGGCATTGTTAAAATTTCTAAATTTAGTAATCATAACTGTGGTTGTGTAAGAGAACGTCCCTGTTTTTAGGAAATACAGGCTGAAGTACTTAAGGGTAATAAGATGTGATGTTTGCACTAATTTTCAAATGGTGGGAGGGTGTGGAAAGAATGGGAATACCCATATATATATACACAAAGCAGGAATAATAAAATCAAATGTACCAAAATGCTAACAATTGGTAAATCTGGGTGAGGGAGATCCAGAAGTTCTTTGTACTATTCTTGCAACTCTCCTATAACTTTGAGATTATTTCCAAGTAACAAGGTTTTTTCAAACCACACATGAAATAATACCTACAAGTAAGTTTAAGGAAAAATGTTTAAAGTCTATATTACCAAAATAAAACCCTGTGTAATATAAAGAACAAATGGAAACCTATAACTTTTTGGATGGTAAGAGACATTATTAAAAGATGTCCATTCTTCCTAAATAAACCTAAATAATTAACATTATCTAAATCAAAATCACAGCGAAGCTCATATGGATAAGTAAATGCATAAGAATAGCTGGGAAATTTTTGAAAAAGAAAAATGAGATTTGTCCTACTAGTAATCACAACCTCACAGTTCAGAGAATGGGCTCTGAAGTTAGAGAGCTGGTTATAGTCCTAGCTTGTACATGAATAAATGGAACTTCTCAGGGTGCCTGGGTAGCTCAGTCAGTTAAGCCTCTTGATCTCAGCTCAGGTCTTGAGCTCAGAGTCGTGAGTTCAAGCCCCGCGTTGGGCTCCACACTGGCTGTGGAGCCTACTTAAAAGAATACTAACTCAGTGCTCACTTTGGCAGCACATATACTAAAACTGGAAAGATACAAAGATTAGCATAGCCTGCAGACAGGGATGAAATGCAAATTTGTGCAGCATTCCATATTTTTTTTTAAAAAGAAAGAAAATCCTTTCATGAAATAAAATGGCTAAATGTTAGAATAAAAGACAAACACTTAACTCAGAGCTTTGTAAGAAATGAATTAAGTTAAAATATATTAAAGTTATTTTTTGCCGTGACTGGCACACAGGCAATACTCAACACTAACTGCTCTTCTCGTTGTTATCATGGTCCTAATCATTAGACTTTGTGGTATTGGCACAGGAATAAACAATATATGGAAAAGAATGAAAGCCCAGAAACAAGCTTAAGAGTAAACAAACCTCATTTAAGATATAAGATATCGTTTAATCAAAAAAATTTTTTTTTGGAAACGTCTACCTGTCTCCGTTGGTTTCTCTATTACCAAGGCCCCGGGAATAACAGAAATGTCTTTTGGAGCCTTCAGACAGAATTCTTCTGGACTTAGAAGCTTGAACTCACCTGAAACTAGACGCCCTCTTATCTACTTTCTTACTCTCTTCTAGCTTTTCTAACTTAAAGAGCATGTTACAGAAGTCAAGAGATGAAAAGAAGACTTGCTAGGCATTTCCTGTTACTTATTATGTCACCTTCCTTAAGTTGTGGATCTGTGGCTTCCTTCTTCCAGCTTTGAATTCATCTTTAAGAATCATCTACATTGTCATTAGGTTTTTTTCTTCTAAGCATCAATCATTCTAAAAATCCTATTCATCTTCTGACAATATCCTAAGAGGTTCTTGACCCTCTCTTCCACTTGACCTTTATTATGAGTTCCTCCTGATTTAAGTTCTATTGATTTAAAAAAAAAAAATCAAAAACAAAATCTAAGCCCCAGCAGGAGTGGCTAAGGTGGTAAAAAGTAATGAGATAAGAACGGGAGTGGGATAGGGCTTTAGCTCCATCATAATTCCCACCTGCTACCATCCCCACCAAATTCTTTGATATGGCTAATTCCTATCTTTTCTCAATCACTAAAAGGACTACATAAATGCAGATACAATCCACAATTCTCTGACCCCTTCCCACATCAGAGTGCTTCCTACGCTCTTCATATATAAAGTCTGGGGCATTTTTAGACTTTTCATTCCTTTAGGTGGTATACTGCCCATCAGAATCTGAAATCGCAGACTTTCACTGGTTTTCAAATATGTTTCTTAAAGTCTAGAGCATACATCTACTTGAAGTCCAAAATTACTTTTCCTCTTACTTTTAATATAAACAGGACAACATGCCCCTATCTCCAAAAGTTCTTTCTATAATTTGCATATCACTTTTTTCTATTGGTCCTAATTAAGTTCAAAACAGCAAATATCTTTATAGCTTCCCTTACCACCTAAAACATGAAATTATATTTTTCCAGATGCTCTGCTTCTAAAAAGCAAACTTGCAGAAGGTGCTAGGATGTTTGACTTTTTCCATCATAATTAGTTTGCTTCAGTACTAATATGTTGTCTTAAATTAAGAAGATACCATCTTGGGGCACCTGGCTGGCTGGCTCAGTCAGTAGAGCATGCAACTCTTGATCTCGGGGTCATGGGTGCATTCAGCACAGGGCTTACTTTAAAAACAACAACAACAAAAGATATCATCTTTGTTCACAACTTTCAAACAGTCTAATCATGTTTCTACAACCAGTGTATTTCCATACAGATATCTAACTTTTTTAACTAATACGTTACTTTCTCTCCCCTTCTGGGGGAAAGACAACTACTATTCCACCAAAAATTCATTCTCCCCTTCTAAGGTTGTCAGTGTAAGGTAGCCCTACCACAGACTATTGTTCTTAGTCTACTTACAACCAGATATATGCATATAACTCATTTACATCAACATAATGTAAGGGGAAGTGATGTGCGCCAGAGTTTTTAAGAAGCACAGCTGCTAGAGATATAATAAGATATAAAGAAAAGAAATCCCGGGGCGCCTGGGTGGCTCAGTCGTTAAGCGTCTGCCTTCGGCTCAGGGCGTGACCCGGCATTATGGGATCGAGCCCCACATCAGGCTCCTCTGCTGGGAGCCTGCTTCTTCCTCTCCCACTCCCCCTGCTTGTGTTCCCTCTCTCTCTGGCTGTCTCTCTCTCTCAAATAAACAAATAAAATCTTAAAAAAAAGAAAGAAAGAAAGAAAGAAACCCCCTTATTCCACATACTTTTTTTTACTGGTCTTTAACACAAGTCACTGCCAAATCAAACCTCAGTTTCTCCATCAGACTCAAGTACAATGTTTATCTGAATTCACCATGAGCACTGATGCCACTAGTTTAGCCCTAGGCCTGCCACTCCGAAGAGCCTGGAGTAAAAAGCAGCTATGGTTACAGCAGGAGCTTCTAATGAAGAACTAGCTATTTGTTGACATTTCTTTCTCCCATGCCCATGAGAAGCAAACACTGCTAGCAGACTGTTACACTGTCATACATTTTAGAGCATTTAATAAGTACCTACATTGTGCTACTGTTCCAGATGCTTGAGATAACTTCTGTAACCAAAACAAAGATCCCTCCCTACCTTCATGGAGCTTACATTCTAGCAGCAGCCACTCCCACCATTTACAGTTGGCAAAACCGTTTAGAGTTAGTTTTAAACCTATCTGCCAACACTTATGTAGACTTAATAAACATGGGCAATAATGGAACTGTTGGAGTGATGTATGAAGGAGTTATATTCAATGTGGGATAATAATGCTACAAAACCAACCTAGCATTCTCCATTAGAAAACAATGCTCCAGCTTATTAAAGAGGACAAAGGGTACATTCTTAGATACAACTGAAGAAATAAAAGGAAGCCAAAGAAGAAAAGGCTTCTAAGGTGGTTAAGGAAATCTTTGTCAACAGAATTTGACACAGTGGTAAATGAGTAGGAAACAAAATTTCCATTTGGAACTTTAGATGAGACTTTTCATCCAGAGAGTAAGGAATTCATATAACAATAAGATTCATAGGAACAAGCCAGTATGTAAGAAGAATCCTACAGTTTCCTCCAGAAGGAAGGAAAGCTTTGAATGGCTGATGAGTCTGTACCAAGGTGTAGGAAACTGCCATCTTACTGACAAGGCAAATTTAAAAGTATGCTCTCTTTCTGCAGCATATCCAAAATGTGATGTAGGACCATTCAGACAATGCAGACCTTCCATCTATTTCTACCAACTCATCTAGGAAAAAATGATTTAATTAGCAGAAATAAAGGCAATGTTGCACAATAGAAGTTTGAGCCAGCTTCTGACTCAGAAGACTCATATTTGAGCATAAACTCAATGCAGGGGAGGTGGGGTGACAGGAAAAGAGAAAAAGAAGCTGATTATATACACATAGACTCCGTATACCCTTTACAATCCCAAACTTAAAAACGGACAGCATTTGCTACAGTTTAGTTAGTGAAATACCCATCTTTTGCCTGCTTTGTTCTTTTGATGAATTAAATTTAGATTAAAAAAAAGAAACTTGATTGGAAAAACATCCAAACACTGTCTCTTTGTTAATCTGGGCTGAGCATCTTGTTATAAAAAGACAAAAGAACGTTTTGGAATTAGTATATATCAATTTTCCATTACAAAGCCAAACCTATAAAAGGAAAGTATTTGCTAGAATTTAATGTAATAACCCATCTTTTTCAGTTCATATAATATCTGACCTTGATTCCCATTATGAAATATGTACTCCAAAGCCACTTCAATTAAAAAGTATAAATGGCTGAAAATTCTCAGCTCCAATAAAAATGTACAGTTTAAAAGAGAAGGAAAAAGATAAGAAATCCTCCCTTCCATCACTGCTCTTTATCCCTAAGGAAGTTGACTTATAGCAAACAGGCTTATTGTCAGTTAGATAAATTCAGCTCTACTAGTCATCACTAGTCAAGTGACCTTAGCAAATTACATATACTTTCTAATCCTCAGTTTCTTCACATGCAACAAACATCTATCTCAGCCACAATTTTTTTATTTTGAAAAGGCATTTCAAATACTTAAGTGCGATAATGCATATGAATACACGTGTAGCATAGCACCTGCCATAACACAGGTTCTCCTCCTTCATACCCAATGCCTTTGATAGTAAATGGGTGGGAAACAAAAAAAAAAAAAAGGCACAAAGGAGGAAATTATAAACTTCCACATTACACTCATTCCTCAATTTCCCAAGCCCTTTTCTACTTCCCTCATTTTTGTTTCTCATTTCCAATCTTTTGAAGCTTTCCCATTCCTCACACCATCCTATAGAGTAGGAAATAGGCTTCGAGTGCCTGGAATAAGCAGGTGGGAGAAACTAGGGACTCTCCTGTATTTAAATTCAGCTTAATGGCAAAGCCTCATTGGGAGGGTCCTGGAATTCTAATATGAAACTCATAACAGTGATTTTTAAATGACGAAGAGCTGGGAAGGTGAGGAGACAGGGTAGCTAGTAAGGCAATGGGGTCATCATCAGAGCATTTAGTAGACCAAATATTTCATATGTTCAAAGAGCTCAGATTTAAAAAAACAAAAACCTGAAAATCAATCAGAACACATTTACCAATGAAACACTATTATAACTGTTTGTTTTTATAAACTCTAATGATCTGACTAGAAATCTAACCAAAAAGGCTAACATTCCAAAAAAGACTTTTTCTGGGAAAAGATTTTGATTTTGAAAGACCCAACTGACAAACTTTGGGAACACAATTTACTTATAATTTTAGTGGCTTTTCGCTTTTGTTTTTGTTTTTTTACAAGATCTTCTGTGCAAACCTTAAAAAGCTAACATTTTCTAATGTTTATGCTTATTTTGTTCTAACTAGTAACTAAATGTGTTAAAGAAAAAAATCCAGAACAATTACTCTGCGTTTTTATCAATTAAAAAAGATTAAATGTTTTAATGTTAGTGGCTATTTTCCTGATATAATGTGGCAAAGCTATCATCCAAATAGTCATGATTATCTGTTAACTGACATCACATCTATTTGCTTCAATGAATAAAGCCCTTATCTCTTTAATTTTACTGCAAAATAAACCTGAAATGTTCTGTAAAGGCCTTATTTTCAAATGTGCCTTCTTATAGTAAAACTTCTATATAAGTTTTATGGAACCTGCATATGTGTCACACATCTGTAATGAACTGTCTAGAAAATCAAATCAAGTCTTGCTGCCTAGAGAATTGCATCAGTTTGCTTGAGGCTACAAATATCTAGTGCAAAGGGATTCATTAAAGTTTCAGAGGTATCACACACTAATCCCATCAAAAACCAGAGAAGTGCTGTACTAGATTATCACATTAAAAAGATCTACCAATCTACAAAATTTATAAGTCTCCTAATCATAGCCAGTTCCACCCAACTGTGAATTCCTAAAAGGCAGCAGTCATGCTGCAAACATTTTTATAACATCAAAACTAGCACAGTATTTGTTACACCATGGGTTTACTATCCACTTAATGAAATAACACTACATTTGCTGGAGAAAGTCCAGTGCCAAGTCTATGGGTCAGTTTTTTTACTACAACCTTTACTTACCTATTATCTATTTCAAATTCTAGAGTCTGAAACATTTTCTTAAAATGTTATCAATATAAAAACTTCAACTGTAACAGAACCACACATTTATATAAGGCTGAAAGGATATCAGAAACCATCAGGCCCAACTACCTCCTGTTTCAAATGGTGAAACTGAGGCATAGGGTATTTACTGAACTGACCAAGGCCACATAGCTCTTCACTGGCCAAAGTGGCATTAAAATCCAGATGGCCTTCTATCTTTTAGTCCTTTCCTTATTATACCATATTGCCTTCTCTGCTCCTTTTCAAATGTCTGACAACTATTATTCTAAAAATGCTCTTATCTGTAAAATACTAATTGCGTGAGAACAAATGTAAGAAATAAACTTGCCATGCAAATAAAGAATCATGGAATGTTGCATCAAAAACTGGGGATGTACTGTATGGTGACTAATATAACAAAATAAAAATTATGAAAATAGAAAAAAAAGAAATAAACTTGCCAAAGAACAATTATAAGTATTAATTATGCAGCAAAAGCCACCAACTTTCTCCACTCTACTCCCATTTCTACTTAATGCTAACAAACTGTAAGTTACATTAAAAAATTAGAGACGTAACTAGACATCATAATTAGTTTAAGAAAATCTAGAGTTTACATACTGCTAGGAACATAGGCTGAAACCAGGCAATCTTTAAGTTTCAGCAGTCAGTCCTTTCCTCCCAGTACTTCCTGTCTTCACCCACACCCCGAGTAACAGCAGACATATCCTATAAAACACACATTCTTTTACACGAATTATATCAAGAAAATCAGGACTTCTTTCTCTTTTGGTCCTTGGAAGATATGAACGTAAGCCATGGTTATAATATTGATTGTCACTAGTAACATGATAGGCTGACAAGTGTATTTTAGAAAAATCTAGGTTTTCTTTCCTTTTTTTTTTTTTTTTCTCTTTGGTGGATAGCTTGAGCTTTCTATATCCATTAAAACACTAAAAAACATTTATTTAAAATAAATCGTATTAAAGACTAGTTTAACTTCACTACAAAGAATTTCCAGTTTATTAGAAATATCAAAATGACCTTTAAATTCACATTTCCAAGTGTTTACCAACTGTTTTATAAAATCATTTTCTAAAACAAAACTTTGAGGGTAAAAATCTAGAGAATTTGTTTTAACAATAGCTTACCAAAAAACCCACTAAGTTTTACAAAATTTTAGTAGAGGCAGATCTTTAAAATATGTGTAGCAAAAGTCTGTATATTATAGTCATAAAATACACAGAACCACATCTCTGTATACAACTCAAAATTTATTAAGCATTTATTCTACTGGAGACTGTTCTCAAAGATTCATATAAAACAGTTCCTTGCCACATGTATCACAGTAATGGAAAGAAATAATTATAATGTAAGATGCTTTCATATCAGAGGAGTTTTGTGGGAGCACAAAGATGGGAGCCAATATACCAGTGTTCTGTTAAGTATGGGCCACAATGACAATGTGTACTTGCTAATGTTCAGGAGTACGGTCTTCAGTACCTCTTCCTTCCTTCTGCTTATACAAGTTGGAGGGCTGATTCTTCCAATGCTTCGTATTACCCATCCCAAATTAGCCAACCCCAAACCAAGTTTCAAAGCCAGAATCAGCAAAAGGAATTGTCTCTGTAGATTTTCTGACAGTCATGGTAGGAGAGAGGACAAGATGCTGCTCTTTGCTTAGCATGTTTATAAAATGAGTAACATTTCAGAAGCAGCAAAATTTGCCTATGGCATCTTCCAGCCTGGGGCTTGCCACATATAGCTGATAATGTATCTGCGTTTGTTGATGTCCATCTTTTCATACCCCAGGAATAAAGAACAACAGAAAAGAATCTAGGGTTCCTACTTGCAAAATTCAGGCAGACACAGGGGAAATACCATGTGCAAGTAGTTCTAGAAATAATCCCTCTTGAGAATCTTCCACTTCCTGGGAAAAAAGTAGGGTGTCCAAAGAACTTGCATATAAACTCTCCACAAACAGTAAGAGCAGCAGCACTTCTAAGTGACACAGTTTAAAGCAGCATGGAGTCTATGGTATAAACTTCAGGGAGCCTACAGCCACATATATACACTCAAGCAAGGGAAACTGAAGGGCGCTATCCTGGGCACTGATGCTTGTAATTCAGTCCATCAGTATTATCCTGTACTTTGAAATTACAGGATTCTCTCTCTTTCCTGGAGTGAGCTTCAAGATTTTAAAGAGTAACATCAGGTAAACTCAATCCAGACCCGGATATGTTGCCATCAAGTCTGCTCGTTCCAAGACAACAGTAGTGCTGCTGCAGCCAACAATTCCTTGGCACAGAGACATGTTAAAATGATATTGGCAGCGGCACTGGCTCTTCTCTTTCACCCTCTGCTGTTACTATAGCTCCTTTTGCTAAATCTGCCTCTGAGTTTAGACAGGAGCTGGATGGTTCATAATCACCCAGCAGCTGCAGCTGAGCAATACTCAGCCTAATTGTGGCACTGGAGCAGCTGAGAGGAAGAAAAGCAATAATACATACCCTACCACAGCCACACACAAACTGCTGTACACACTACCAATAAGATACCAAGATACTTTAATAGGAACAGATTATTACCTGTAAAGAAAAGCAGTTGTACTTCTCTGGAAGAACTCTGGATTTGTATTATAGACCTGTTTAAATGTGAACTGAAGGTGACCTAAGCCATGTAGAGCTCTGAACAATGGAAGATCTTAACTAAAACTTCCTGTAAATACTCACATAACAAAGCCAGTGCCACAAACATCACCTTTATAACATGACTGAAAGTTCCTGTGATATAAGAATCTGGCACAGACGTGATTTCTTCTTTAACTCTACATTACGACAATGCAAAGCAACAAAATCGACAACTAAAACAGCAAGCTATTACATAAAGCAAGTAGCATAATACAATGATTCTCAGCATTTTTGAAACTCCAACACCATACTGTCATTTGCTTTCTTGAAACAAAACATACTCTTCTGTTAGGTGCCATATGGCACATCTTCATAAAGCTTAAGTAAACGAAAACTTATTATGCTGAGAATTTCATGACATCCTTAAGAATATCAAAACTAAGGCCAAAATTACTGATCCAAAGAATTACTGTTACAGAAAACAGAAAATGGGGGGCGCATGGGTGATTTAGTCAGTTAAGCGTCTGCCTTTGGCTAGGGTCATGATCTCAGGATCCTGGGATCCAACCCTGCCTCAGACTCCCCCTCAGTGGGGAGTCTGCTTCTCCTTCTCCCTTTGGCCCTCCCCCCCCAGTGTGTGTGTGTGTGTGTGTGTGTGTGTGTGTGTGTGTGTGTGTGTGTGTGTGTGTACACGCATGCTCTCTCTCTAGTAAAATCCTTAAAAAAAGAAAAAATGGTTAAAAGACTTATCACCCTGATGTGACAGATGTCATTTACATGATTTTATGAAAAAAAAACTGTATTTTATATTTGATGACAGAATAGTATCCATTAGTTTAATAAACATTTTGACTACCTAAGCTCTGCTGTCTGGGAATTTACAATATATAAGCTAAGAGGATTTAGAGTTAGTAAAATCTGGTGTTCTCCCTCAAAATATTAACATAATTAACATGTTATTTACATGTCAAAGTAGTGACAAACAATAGCTGGAATATGACAATTAAGATTTAGTAAGTCTAATCCTGTTTGCAAAGGACAGCCCAGGCAGTGTTCTAAAGGCAGTCACTAAATGTTAAGTTTTTTGGTTTTTTTTTAAAGATTTTATTTATTTGACAGAAACAGCCAGCGAGAGAGAGAATACAAGCAGGGGGAGTGGGAGAGGAAGAAGCAGGCTCCCAGCAGAGGAGCCTGATGTGGGGCTCGATTCCAAAACGCCGGGATCACGCCCTGAGCCAAAGGCAGACGCTCAACGACTGCACCACCCAGGCGCCCCTAAATGTTAAGTTCTTTACACAAACACCTTATATAGTATATTACACATAGTCGCCTTAAAAAATAAGTCCTATGTGAACTAAAACAGATACAGAAAGGCACACAGAACAAATGTATGGCTTTGTGAATACACTAAGACCACCCCTGCAACCACCACCGGGTTAAAACTTTGTCACCACTGCAGAAGCTGGGTCCCAATCATAACTTCTTCCCACCTCCCGTTATCTTTACTTTTATAGAAATCATTTCCTTGCAGGTTTTTTTTTAAATAGTTTTATTGCCCAAGTCTGCATTCCCAGACAGCAGAGCTTAGTATTACTTTTAAATTTTTTGATATTAGGCATTTTTTTAAATTGAAGTATAAATGACATCCAATACCCTGCCAGTTTCAACTGTACCTCATAGTGACTTGATATTTTTATACATCATGAAACAAACCCCTCAATAAGTCTGGTTACCATTTGTCACCATACAAAGTTATTATAATATTACTGACCATATCCCTATGCTGTACCTTACATTCCCATGACTTATTTTGTAACTGGATTTGTACCTCTTTTTAATATAATGCTAATAGGAACTAATAAATGATGCCTACATTGAACACTAGATCGAGAGTTACGTATGTTTGTAAAGAAAAATTACTCACGTTAACAAATTATTTACTGCCTAAAAAGATGCAAATTTGAACTTTGCATTAATAAATCTTATACCATGGGCTGGTAATAATAGTTCACTTATACTGTGTTGTTGCTATTAGCTTATAACATTTATTCTCTTAACATTACATATCAGGAAGAAGATTTATTTGTATGGACATTGATTTTTCAGCTTGAGATTTTCCTGAATTAAAAAAAACTTAAGCCATGTATTAAGAATTAACTTAAGAACTAAACAAAAACTTAAGAATTAAACAAAAACTTAAGAATTAAACAAAACTTAAGCCATGTGTTAACATACTTCAGCCATAAGACAAATTCCACCTATCCCAGGAAGACAGGTCAAAGCCGTAATTTCACTTTCGGTTGAATAGAAAAGAGTCAATTTTGTGGTTTATGAAGTCAGCAAAAACATACTGCAAAATTAAAAGTTATTATAACATTATGGTGGTTACAGCAGAGTACGTATTTTAAGAGCTTTTTTATCTTTTATTCTGAAAACACGGATATGAACTGTCTTGTATTTAGATTCAAATCAAAAGCAACTGTTTCCTTTTTCAAATTTAAGACCCTGTGATTGTCAACGAGCATTCAAAATCTCCACGGAAGTTTAGGTAATGTCCAAAATTTAAAATTTTTAAACTTCCTTTCTTAAATGTCAACTATGACAGGTGCCTCACATATTAGTAAAAGAAAACATATGTATGGCTTAGTGAAATATGACTTTCTTACAGAATATATGAAAATCACGTATGATGCACACAAGATCCTCTTTCTTCTACAAGACACTCCTTCATAACCTGCCCATTCAAAAAGTTTTCTGTCCACTGTATGCCATTGCCCCAGTTAAGATACTAGATTTACCAGGTGCTGTCTTAAGTGCATAGTTACATGTACACATTTAGTAATGTTTTCCTTAGTGTGTAACTTAACTTTAGAAATTTAACAAGATGGTTTAAATGTGTACAGAATTATCGCGATACTTCTGTCACTGCAATCCTACAGTTACAAGGACACAAATACACTACAATCATATGCAGGTATATGTGAAAGCATGTATGTGAAAGCACACCATGAAACACATATACATAATGGCATGAACATAAAGTTGCGATTCCATTAGAGACTTCTCATTTCTTTAATAATTTATAAATTGTTAGAACGTATACTACTCCATGCCTGTTTCAATTAATTACACAGAAAATAATTCAACCAAATCCGAACTATGTTGTGTCCCACTCACTACAAAACAAAAATTAAAGCCGTCCTTGCATTGGACTTATTGTCCACTCACCACAAAACAAAAATTCAAGTAATCCCTACATCGGACTTGGTTTTCGAAAAGCTTCTTAAAACGACGCTGCCCCATGCCCAATAAAGCAAAAGCTGGAAGCAATTATTAAGAAGAAAAACACACTTTAAGACAAAATTTTCTGTAACATGTGGACAGAGAACCGAACCAAATGGGAGGCGGAGTGGCATAATACTGTAAAAGTGGATGCTGAAAGGCATACTTCCCAACCCCCAACCCAAAACAAAGGAAAACTTTAACATGTTGCGGTTTTCAATCAAACCAAGTAAAGCGAGAGGCTCACCCACTCGCCCCCACACACACCCACGTCCGCTCCCCCAGCACAGTTGCCAGCCGGCGTCAGCTAACACGGAGACCCTCGGCTCCGGGACAGAAAGGGGCCGCAGCTCTCGGCCCTCAGTGTGGCCGAGCGAGCCAAAATTAACCTTGCCCCCAGGCACCGAAGGGAGGTAGCCTACCGCTCCAAGGACCTTAAGTCGGACTTGGGCGGGACCGGGAAGGACTGGACGGGGCGGGGACCGAGTCAGGGGGCAAGCAGGTAGCGCCGGGAAGGAGACACGCCCGCTGGGCGAGCCGGGACGGGGGAGGGGAGAAGTTTCTCCCCAACTTCCCGACTCCAAACCTGCGGGGGCGGGGAGCGCCGGCGCCTTTGGGCGCGGGCGGGTGCCGGGGCCTAGCACTGCCCGGGCCGGGGTCGGCCGCCTCCGCCCGCGGGGCCCCGCCGGGTCCTTACCTGCCCTCCAGCCGCGCTCTCATGAGTCGCCGCTACCGCGGCTCGGGGTAGCGAGGAGAGGGCGGCGGGCGGAGGCGAGGCCCGCGGGGCCCTCTCCCTCCTCCACCTCCTCGTCCCGAGCGCCCGGCTGCAGCGACGACGGCACAGCCGCCCCGCACTCGTTACTTCAAGAGGAGGGAATTCCCGGGCTCCCCCACCCCTCGGCCTCACTCTCCACCTCCACTCCGCGCGGCGCCCGCCCTCACTCCCGGCTCCGCCCCTCCTCGGCGGGGGCGGGGCGGGGGCGAGGGCGGGGGCGAGGGCGAGGGCGAGGGCGGGGGCTGCGGCTACCTGCGCGCGCGGCCGGCTTGCTCACCGGAACTCGCGCGGCGCCCGCCCGGGCTCGAGCGCCCCCCGCCTTCCGGCGCCGGCGCGCTTCGCGGGCTGCGGGCCGTCCCCCCGCCGTCCCCGTCGGCTTGTAGTCCGAGTCACTTATCCGGACCCAACATGGCGGCGGGGTCCGGGGCGGATTCCCGAGGCGGCGCTGGCTGAGGGGGCGTGAGGAGGAGGCGCTTCTTGCACGCGGAGAGCGGACCCACAGCGCCCCCTCCCCTTCCGCGGACCCTACGGCCGCGGACTCGACTGCCCCTGGAGATGGAGTGAGGGGTGCAGCTTCCGCCCCCTCTGCCTTTCTCAGTTCCCTTCGCCCCGTTCTGTAGTGCCGACGGCTTTGGGCTTTGTTTGTTTTTGTGGGGGAGGACAGGATTGAGTTATTTTGGTTAACTGTTTGCTTTTTAGTACTATGCTTCCGCAGCCTTTGTCGCCGATAGTAAAATCTCAGCCCAGCCGCGTGAGCCAGGGGGGCGTTCCTAATGCTCTCATCACCGTCCTGATCGCCGTCCAAAAACGCTCGCGTCTGGCCTCTTTCCGAGCCGGGGCTCCTGTCCCAACTCCTGCAGCTTCCTGTTGATTGTTGGTCGAACCAGCCTTGCCGGGAGAAGGAACCGAAGCTGAATTCTCTTGGCGACTCTCCCAGTAATGGTGGCCTTGGCTTGTCTGGAGACAACGTATTCTTATACGATCCCGGCAACTTTCCAGTGAGGGATAGGTATTAATATCCTGTTTGACAGCTGTGGAAACTGAGGCTGCGACCCCGAAAGTGCAGCAGCCACAACTAGAATTCTGCTAATCCGAATCCAATCACCTTTCCTGTCTGCCCAGTAGCCAGCCCCTGAAGGAGAAGGGAGAGGATCCAGAAGGAACTGGGATAAAGATGAGGGTTAGTCAGTGTCAGAACAGGCTGAATGGAACATTGAGGCTCTTCTGCTAAAATCACTTCTGCCCCACTTCCTCTCTGTATTTCCTCCTTGGTGGGGTTATCGGAACTATTAATGTGGGTCTGTTGGTTTCCTTTGTGGTTTTCAGCGAAATTCAGAATCATCTTTGACAAGTAAGAAATAGCACAATCATGTGTCAGTATTCTGGTATTCTAGGAATTTAGGAAATGCATATAAGGGTTTGAAATTTTTTCTTCAGCTCACTAAATGAACCAAAGGTAGGCATTGGCATTCACATTAACGAAGAGGTACACATAATATGGCATGGTGCTTTAACTGGACTTAGCTACTAAAATTTCATTTGCCCTTAGCTGTATTGGGGATCAAACATTTTCATGTAGATTTATAGTCCGGTTTTTTTTTAAACTAGAAAGTAAATTTTTGACTGTTACTTTTCTAAACTTTTAGATAAAATACAGATATTTTTGTTGTCCTAAACTCACAGCCTCAAAAAGTGAACTCTAAAGTACTAGTTTACCCTAGTTTAAGGGATGAGGTGGCTTTGAAAATGTTCTGTATGGAGTTCTAAAGGTGGGAAAGGGTGTCAAAATCTCCTACATGTTCTGTTAACTTACTGAGTTTTCTTCTATTCATCCTCATTTTGAATCTTTTTGTTAACTCATTCCCTGTTTTGGCTTTTGGAATATTCATCTACAATAGAGTTTAGCTGGAGCACATTTGAGCTCACCCTAGAACTCGTGATTTTGTTAGGAAATGTTTGTGTTTAGGATAAATCTACCTGCTGCTGCTGCTGCTTCCATCACTGAGGCTGATGATGATGATTTTCTTCTCCTGATAACTAGAAAGCCTGCAGTCCTACACAGGATGCATGCGCTGGTCTCTGCTCTCTGATAACCATCCTGTTACAACCGCTCTCAAAATGCCTTCCACTGGACTTGTGCTAACCACTCAAAGCCTGGATCTTCTCATGTCCACTTGATGCCTGAAGTTACTTAAAGCATGTTAGCCTTGCCTCCTCCACCTGGCTAAAATTGCTCTTAGTCCCAATTAGGAAGAATATGAGGACCCCTCTAAACAAAGATTAGAAAATGAGGCAAATGGACAGTATTCATCCTTGAATGTTAGGGAGAGGTGCAATAAATCCATCAATTTCTGAATGTTCCTGATGCCTTCGTTGCCTCAAGGACTGGTGCTAGTGTGTTATAGTTTTTACTTCCCCTCAACTGGCCAAAGCTTAAGAGAACGAATTCATTGGATGTATATGAACATGTCCTACAATGAATAGATGTAACAAATACCAATCTTATGTAAGCTTCAGCAAAACCAGCCCATCTTTTTGCTCTGTTTTTTTGTTCTCTCCAGCTTCTAAACTTGGCTACTTGGTCTAAAACCGAATTCCATCCTGTGCCCAGTGTGCCTCCCCAGCTCCAGGACTATTTTTTGGAAGTCTGGTCTTTGGGTTGGAACCTACTTTGGGGTCATCTCTTGGTTTGTTTCTTTAACCCACATTCTTTCTGGTTCTCCTGCAGTTTGGTCCCAGGCCTGTTATATCTAGCAAAAGCCCTAGTTTCTGCTCTAGCTCCTCCTGGTACCCACTCTGCCTAATCCTAGGTAGCCTTACTTTTAACTTTAAACTCTCACACTCTCAACTTAGTTCTGTGTCAGCAGTCTCTAAGCTGGATGGCACATGGCATCTTCTCACATGCCTTCCTAGCAGAATATAGCATGAGGTGGACATCTTTTGAGGGTATTGTTTAACTCAAGTTCCTCTTCTCTGAGAACAAATCCTCTACTGATAGCAGGAGTGTCCCCTGTGATCTGAGTACCTCTATTCCCAGGCTTCACCTTGGAATTTTGAATTTTGAGGGAGTGACACAAAGGTGACTTGGTGATTATTCATGGTGGCTGTGGTATTGAGAATCCAGTGGCAGAAGACTGATGTCTAGGGATAGGGGAGTCCAGTAGCTATAGGCAAGTGTCCAGTGCCGATGGTGCCTGCATGCCAAGCAGACCATCCCTATGGCAGGACCTGGACTCTGCCCTGCCTTCCTTGGCTCCTGCATGAGTGTGTTCCATCAATCTTCCTGTCCTTTCTCTGAACTTCCAAAAGAAAATTCTCTTTCTGCTTAAATTAAGTACAGACCTCTGTTCTTTGCAAATAAAAACCACTACTTAGTCTCAGCTACTTGTTTGTACTACTGACAGGAAACTCAAATACTGTAAGGGAAGCATCTCCTGTCTCATGCACATAGAGGGGGTGGGCACGGGATGGGGGAACTGGTTTCCAGAGAGAGGATGAAGAAGATGCATAGTGAAAAGCAGGCATAAGATATTGTAGGACCCCATTGCTGACTCTAATTGCTTTGAGCCACATGTAACACCCCAAACTTACGGCAGAGTTGGCAAAGCCTGCCTGCCCAGGGCAGTCATTGCTCTTAGATCACAGCATAGTACACATCCTTTCTCCCAGAGCACTAACTCCCATCCTCAAAATCCTCAACATAACAATTCAGGCAGCAAACACCTGAAATTGGGTTAGAAGTTGAAACTCATTTGATATCTCTGCCCTGCAGGCTTGTCATTTCCTCCCAAGATCTATATTTGCAATTCCTGTAGCCATTATCAAGTGTTTGGCCCTTACTTTTCTGGTACATTAAGCTGGTGTGTGGTCATAATATGTCAGTGTATCTGACATTGAGTTTAAGCACGACTAAAATTGCTACCAGATTGCTACTTACTGGAAATCTTTACAAATGGGTTATGAAAAGTAGAGCATAACTTTGCTTGAAGGCAAGAAGTTAAAGTTAGAATGTTTACCTACATCAAAGGTTTGGAAAAGAAACTATAAATCAGGCATGCTCTTATCTCTTAAGTTAACTGACATCAGATTATGAAATATAAAGGGTTAGTATTAGGGAACTTGTTAATTGTTAGGTATTTTACAAGCTAACATTGTAGTTGGCATTTTTTAAAAAATGTGTTGAAAATAAATCTACGCTTTTTGAAAACCTTTAATAGCCTTTTTAAGCTAAATCTTCTTTTTGTATATTCAGTGGTATAATTATTTTTCACATTTGTGAAAAGTAAATGAAATCTGAGCAAATTAAAATCTGACCAGATTTTATTATGTGATGTAAACCATACTGCATTTAATCCTTTAGTAAAGTGTATTTATACTCCTTTTGATTTGTATATAAATAGGGCTTTTGACTACTTAAAATAGCTACTTAATTTTTCTTCTTTCTAAGGGAATAACATAGTCAACAAATAAGATCTATGCTTTGGTGAAATGTTTTAGGTCATGTGAATGAATTGGTGAGATTGGCAGTACAGATACCAGGATTGATAACAAGAACAACAATGGTTATCTTTTATTAAGCCCTCACTGCACATATGCCAAGTGCTTTACCTGCATCATTCACTGAATCCTCATAATCACCCTGGGGGTTGGTAGTATTATCCCAGATTACAGATTGGATTCCTCCAGTTTGGAGAGGTTAAGCAGCATACAACTAATGAGAGGAAAGTTTCCAAAACCTATTCTACTGAAAGTCTTTGTGATTATAAAAAGGAAATTATTTTTAAATGTTATTTCATTGGCCATGAAAACAGCATTTATTTCTCCAAATTCTGGAATAATTGAAATTGCTAAATTGCTTGTATTAATAGGAATCTAAATAAGAAATGTGGAATTCTACAGATTTGTAGGAAATTATTTTATCATCTTGTATCTCTAAGAAAGGTTTGGGGGCAAACTGAAAAAGATGCATGAGACTATCCTAAAAAGAATGAATTCAATTCAGAAAAACAACATACATTAAGTATGGATTTCTGGAGATTAGCATTTGGCATCTATTGTCAATCTTCCAATGACACCTCCCCCAAACCAGGGTCTTCAGACAGAGAACCAAATGTCTGAGAAATGACTACATGTACAACATAATCGCTTTGCCAAATACAAATTATCTAGGTAAAGTCAATGTTAAGGTTTGCATTTTAATTTGCCAAGGCTAGGTAATTGTAGTTAAGCCTTCCCTAGTAACCATAACTCAGTGATTAGAGTCAATACACAGTTAATAATCCAACACCAGGAAAGGTTTAGTATTTTAAAAATCAACTTATTCATTCATTCATAAAGCATCTATACAATATTTCCTGATGAATTGTGAATGTTTTAGTTTATATTGTATTTAAAAGGTCTTAGGACTTAACTTGGAGAACTAGAAATTAATGGTAGGATATTTTCTTTGTGTTGAAATCCAAGGAATGTTAAATATTAATAGACTTTCAAAGCTTTAATTGGGATTTTTTTTTTCAGAGAAGAAGGAATTAATAATTTAATTATTTTATTTAATTTAATTTAAAATGCATAGTTTTCTTTTGGAAATTTTCATTAGATACTAAAAATCAGTTTTTACAGCTTATACCTAATTTGATACTACTACTACTACTATATTTTTAAAATTATTTTTTGGCTTTATTGTCATTATCATCATTTTCATTTCTTTACAGTGCACTAATCTACAACTATTTCCAATTTTTTGAACCCTGAGTTCTTCTTCTTCTTCTTCTTCTTCTTCTTTTTTTTTTTTGAGCCTTGAGTTCTGAATCATTAATTTGCATGGGCCTATGTCATTATGAATACTTGAAACTGTGTTTACTAAAGAATCAACAATCCTGCACTGAAGAACCAAAAAAATATACAATGACTCACACTTAAAAGAATACTATTTAAATAATCCAAATGTGACAGAGATTTTCTTTTAGAGACCCAGTAATTTTGGCATAAAATAGAAAATAGGCACTCATGTTCATTTTATGTGAAATTAATTCCAACAAGTTAAAATAGAAACAAGGCCAGAGACCAAGGAATGGATATTTTTAAAACCAGAGTGAAAATTTTGGTTTATATTACCGTGAAGCACTTTTAAAATTTATTTGAACTCCTGTTCAAGAAAATATGTGGATTCTCCTTAGACCTCTTAAGGACCTATTTTCTAGTTGTGAGTTTTATTCGAAAACCTCGAAATAGAAAAAAAATTCCTCCTTTTGTGAAAGGCTCCAGTCTCACACACTCTCTAGAAGTCACTAGTCTCATTTCCTTTGAGATGATGAGTTATACATCCAAAAAACAAAACATTTCCTGAGTCCTTATAGAATATAGAGGATCTGTTCCTAAGTGTTTGTCACGTACCCTTAAAAATATGGTAGGTTTTTTTAGAAAGAATATAGAAATTTATATAAAATCTTAAGATGGTTAATGGCACAGACTCATGTGAAGTCCAAGCATGTATTTGATAAATTTGGTCATTTAGACATATCCACCCTTATTAAACTTTACTTAAGACAATCAGTTTGGGGGGCGCCTGGGTGGCACAGCGGTTAAGCGTCTGCCTTCAGCTCAGGGCGTGATCCCGGCGTTGTAGGATCGAGCCCCACATCGGGCTCCTCTGCTGTGAGCCTGCTTCTTCCTCTCCCACTCCCCCCGCTTGTGTTCCCTCTCTCGCTGGCTGTCTCTCTCTCTGTCAAATAAATAAATAAAATCTTAAAAAAAAAAAAGATAATCAGTTTGGAAATTCATATAAAGCTTTGACAGTGGAAAGATCTTTGGTCTGGGAGTAAATATTAATTCTGGTTCTACTGCTAGTGGGTATAGGGTTTATTCTGGGGTTATGAAAATATTCTGGAATTGGATAGAGGTAACAATTGCACAACTATGTGAATATACTAAAAACCACTGAGTTGTACACTTTCAAGGGTGAATTTTATGGTAGGTAAATTGTATCTCAAAAGAAATTCTGGTCGTAGAATTTTATGCCTTTATTTAGTTATGTAATCTTCATCCTCTGCTCTGCTAAGATATAATTGACATATAACATTATATAAGTTTACAGTATAGAACACGATGATTTGATACACATATCTATTGTGAAATGATTACCACAATAAGGTCATTTAGCATATCCATTACCATTTATACTACATAGAATTGATCAAAGGTATAAAAATAAAGAAATAAAACACCATTAATGTAATTTCCAATGGAAAGAATAGGACACTGGGACATCTGACTGTCCATCTGAAAAAAGAAAAGTTGCCTAGAAAATTTGTACACATTTATTGGCCATACATATGTCTACATTTGTGGATTGTCCTTTACCAACTTTGCAATTAGGTGTGATTATTCTTTCTTTGTGGATTTGTAAATATTCTTTGTATTTTGAATGTTTGAATTCTTTATTTTTTATCAACAATGACAACATTTCCCCCACGTTTTCATGTGCCATTTAACTTTATTTGTGGATATTCTTTTAATACAGAAAAATTGAAAAATATTTTAATCTATTTTAAGTCTCTTTGGTTTCTTTTAAATTGGCAGTCTTAAAATTTCCTTTCTAATTCTAAAGTTATTTATATATTTTTCTACTATTTTTGTGATTTCCTTTTACATTAAAATATTCAGTGTATTTGAATATGTTTGATATTGACCCAGAATAGGAAGTAGTGATCTAATTATTCTCTTTTTCCAAATAGATGGTCAGTTGTCCCCGCAGTCTATTCTTTCCACTGGAAATTACACTTATTTATTTTTCTTGCCTAATTGCTCTGACTAGAACTTCCAGTATTACGTCGAATAGGAGTTACAACAGTGGGCACTTTTGTCTCATTCCTGAATTTAGAGGAAAAGCTTTCAGCTTTTCATCGAGTATGATGTTAGCCGTGGGTTTGTCACATAGAGCCTTTATTATATGTTCCTTCTATTCTTGATTTGTTCAAAGCTTTTATCATGAAACAGTGTTGAGTGTTGTCAAATGTTTTTCTGCATCTGTTGAGAGGATTATATAATTTTTATCCTTTATTCCATTAATGCGGTGAATCGTGTTTTCTAACTGTGTAATCTTAAATGAATTTCCCAAGTTCTTAAGAAATTTTTTGTTTTCTCCACTGTAAAGGGAAGGCATTTTATTAGATCAACTTTTTCACAGTGTGGGTTGTAATTCCTTAGTAAGTAGCAAAACAATTTAGCAGATGGCAACCACCATCTTTTAGAAAATGAAACAAAGAAATATGAGCGTGAACCACATATAATAAGTATTATTTTGCCAAACTCATTTTCCTTTAGATGTGTACACACTGAGTCATGATGTAAAATATTTTTTTCACGGTGTGTTACAATTAAAAGTTTGCAATCCACTGTATTAGCTGATTTGTAATGTCCTTCTATAAAATTCTATCAATTTATTTGACTTGGTAATAGCAAAATCTCTATCTGATCTTGTAAAACTTGCAGGTAACATTCTTTGATCATTTACAGTTTATCAGAAGCTATTCTGAACTCTTTATGTATTAACAATCCTCACTGCAAAGTACGAAGCAGTACAATTATTATAAACCCTCCTGTCTCATAGGCAAAGAAAATGAAGGAAAAAGAAGGTCCTAGCTAAGACAAAAACATACAGCTAGAAGTGGTAGAGCTGGAAATTAAACCCAAATAGTTCAATTTTAGAGCCAACAGTTTTAACTGTCATTCTACCAAGAATTAGGCAAAAAACTTCAAAGTTTTAAATTGATCTACAATCTTGTAGTCCTTCTCCGCTTCATATTATAAAATTACATATTTTGTGTGGTGAATATTGACTTAAAAAAAAAGTTTCCTTGATATTAACAAAACCACATTTGAGAAAGCATTAAAAGAGGTGGGGAGGGATAGTCAACATATCATTTCAGACCATCAACTCTCTTCCCTGTGCCCTCCATAGACTTAAGGTTTTGGCTGAGTAGCAAAAAATTTTCACCTAAAAAGAGACAGAGAGAAAGAGAGAGAGATTTCTCTGCAATAAATAGTCTTGCCTTAAGAAAAAAAAAAAACAACAAAAATACCCCTTTAATTCCTTTGTTTCATTCTACTAATATAAAGAATTCTTCAACTTCAGTTGGATTTCGTCACAAAAATGTCTAGTGTCTTTCCACATCTCAGAATTGTTCTAATTAGCTTCTAAAAGAGGCAAATCATAACAAGATGCATGAGAAATGAGAAACAGAATTTAAAAGAATGGCTGAAGTCAATGCAATTAAAACAACAGGAACAAATGCTAGATTCTCTTTCTATTTTTTTCCTTGATGATAGCTATATGCTGTGGCACATATACATTCTCACTCTTCTACTAATTCAATAAACACAAAAATTATTTTGACATTGTCCCTGATTTTCAAGGAGCTTCCAATCTCTTGGCAATAAAAATTGGAATCTATTGCTGGCTAATTGAACATAATAATAAAAAAAATAATTAAAAAATATAAAAAAATAAAGACACAAAATAGAAAAACATTGGAAACTATTATTTGTTGAGTGTTTGTTCTTTACCAGGCACTTGCCCTGATTTAAATGCTAATTCACTTAAATTTGTCTTCTCCACCATCTGTGAGGTTACTCCCTCACCTTTTTTTTTTTTTTTTTTTTTAAAGATTTTATTTATTTATTCGACAGAGATAGAGACAACCAGCGAGAGAGGGAACACAAGCAGGCGGAGTGGGAGAGGAAGAAGCAGGCTCATAGCGGAAGAGCCTGATGTGGGGCTCGATCCCAGATCGCCGGGATCACGCCCTGAGCCGAAGGCAGACGCTTAACCGCTGTGCCACCCAGGCGCCCCATCCCTCACCTTTTAAACTGAAATGTAGTTAAAATAATTTAATATTTAACGATCCATCCTGAGTTAAGCCCCATATTCTCTGAGCCTAGGAGTTTTTCCCACTATACAGCCCTGGAGTGTTGCTCTTCCCCCCATACTCAGTATACATGTATTTAGTATGTTTTCTGTTATTGGAATTATTTGAAATAAATATAATACTCTCATTCTTTGGTTTCCATTTGCTATGGGATCTATTTTACTCTTACAGGCTATTTAGAAGTTTTAGTTTAACTACAGGGACCATTATTATTCTTTTACCTTTGGTTCAGCTCAAATCATGAATATTTCCTTTATATTTACAATCATGTACATTTTTCACATTTCCTTTTTAATGCTTCACTGTGAATCATTAAATTTAAATCCTGCTGCTAATGCCTAATGGGCCAGGAACAATGTAGCTATTTAGATGAAATTTTACGAATTCATCATGGAACTTAAAGAGGAAGGGAGACCCTGGTTGAGTTTCTTTTAATAAAAACTTCTATAATCATACCCTTGGAGTAATGCTTGAGATAATGATCCCCACAAAGAACATTAAATAACATAAAGTAAAAGCATTTGTATAAAGCCTAATAGATAAACTTCTAACGAATTAAACCTATTTTAGAAAAATCAGATTATGAATTTCTTCAAGGCAGAGGAAGAACACATTTAACAGATGGGGTGCCTGGAGGGCTCAGTCGTTCAAGCATCTGCCTTTGGCTCAGGTCATGATCCTGGGGTCTTGGGATTGAGTCCCACATTGGGCTCCCTGCTCAGTAGGGAGTCTGCTTCTCTCTCTTCCTGTACCCCTCTCCCTATTCATGCTCTGTCTCTCTCTCAAAAATAAATAAATAAGATCTTAAAAAAAAAAAAAAAGACACATTTAACAGACATTTTAGCCACGTAGGAATAATGCAGAACTAGTATGAAGAACTTAGTGTGACGAGCCACATACAAGCTTTCCAGCCACTTATTTTCTAAGTCAGTGTTAAAAAAAATTCAGCTGGGTAAATGTAAAGATCAAACAGGTTTTATTCAGTCATTCCTGAATCAAGCAGTGGCCCATCTAGCAAAGAGAGAGAAGCTCTGAGGAGCTAAACAGAATAGTAGACTTTTATTTATTTTTTTTCAGATTTTTTAAAATAGATTTTATTTTTAAGTTACTCTACCTCCAATATGGGGTTCAAACTCACAACCCTGAGATCAAGAGTCACATGTCTACTGACTGAGCAATCCAGGCTTCCCATTGGGAGACTTTTATAAGCAGATGGGACAGGGACAAGGAAAGAGTGGATTACCTCTTCTTTCTTTGGAAGATGGTAGGGGTCTGTCAGGTGGATTACCTTGCTACTGCTGACCAAGAAATTTCAGATTGACTAGTTCAAGGTTACATTCCTAGGAGAAGTTGAAATTGCAATTAGGTTGGGTATCAAGTCTTGGTGTGCTGAGGTAGGCTTAGCACAAGTGACTCCATTTTGGCCTGTTGTGTCTTAAGAACAGGTGCCCTTTTTTTCACAATCACTAAATACCAGGCAAATTACTAGTACTTCACGTCATCATAGTTCATGTAATCCCTCATAACAGTCCTACAAATTTGGGTACTAATGAGGTTCAAATGTCCCGAGAATCAGAAATATTCTTCTGTGATGAATATCCTTTTCAATTTATGCCAAATAAAAACAGAATAAAATTCTAATTTATGAATTTTCATTATGAGACTTTGTCAGGCTAGCATGCCCAAGTTTGTGCAGTTATAACAGGCAGCATCACTATTATAATCTGAGTCTGATTCATCATCACTTTTCTCTACTGCCTCCACAAATTAAAAGGTGCTCCCAGACCTACCTGTGTTCTTAGAGAGCTCAGTTCCTTTACCACATAAATAAATTTGAACTGCAAATTGTATCTGGCTTAGGCATTTTTCAAAAATTAGTATTTAACTATTGAATAGAGATTAGAATCCTTACATAGGAAATACTTTTGGATATTTGTCATGGACAGAAAATATCTAATCTTAGTAAAAGACTTGATTAATTTCCTTATTGTCATAATGACATTATGAACAAATTATTCTATTTGTAACCTACTTAATTTTTTTCTCTCTTCGTAACAAAAAAGACTTTACATAGAATTCCCATTATCGGGTATTTTCTTCATTGGGTAGATTATGAAAAATCAGGACACTGAAGGGAGGTGATTCCCCAGTTTCTCTTCATTAGTCAATAGTAGAAATCATTATTGTTCCTCAAGAAATGCTCATTATACTGAATGAAACAAAGAAATAAAAGGATATATTCTGCTTTTAGAAGCTTAACATCTAGAATATTATACACAAAGATGAATAATAGCCCGTATCTGATACATGCTAATGAAGAGCATAGAAAATAAAAATTTTGGGAAATTAGGGTAGAGGGAGATCTTACTAGGCAGTTGAAAAGGACTTTGAAAAAGCAGTGGGATATAATGGAGAAATCTGTTCTATGAAGGCATTTCTCAAAGGGAAGAAGATGACTTAGGCAGAGTTTCAGAGCCCAAAATATGTGTGGAGATAGAGTGTAAACGATGCCAGAAGTAGGGAGTTTGTGTGGGGGACAGAGTAGGAGATAAAGGAGTCTGATGATTCAACGTTTATGACTCTTGACTTTGAACATGAATGTTTCTATCAAATGTCTAAAGCTCTCATTCTACTGAATTTTTTTAAGGGTGGGGACTTTATCTTATCTACCCCGATATCTTTAGAGCCTAACACAGTACACTCAGTGCCTTCTGAAAGTATTTGGTGGATGAATGAATGAATGAATGAACGAGTCTCAGATTAAGTGAATTACTCAAGGTCAAACAACTAGAAAGTGATAGAGTTATGACAGGAACAGACCATTTTTTAAAAAAAGATTTTATTTATTTATTCGATAGAGATAGAGACAGCCAGCGAGAGAGGGAATACAAGCAGGGGGAGTGGGAGAGGAAGAAGCAGGCTCATAGTGGAAGAGCCTGATGTGGGGCTCGATCCCATAATGCCGGGATCACACCCTGAGCCGAAGGCAGACGCTTAACCGCTGTGCCACCCAGGCGCCCCCAGACCATTTTTTTTATCCTATTTAGACATGAACTGTAAAATGTTACAGAATCATTGTTTTTCCATTCTCCTTGGCTTTTTGGACATTTTCTTGGGTGGGCCTTAAGTTTTTATTAGTCAAAGTTCTCCAGAGAAACTGAGAAACAGAACCAAAAGGGTACGTATGTGTGTATGTGTGTGTGTGCACATGCATGTGTGTATATGTATTGAGACAGAGAGACAGAGAGATTATGAGGAAATGGCTTATGCAATTATGGAGGCAGACAAGTTCCAAAATCTGCAGGGTATGTCAGTAAGCCGGAGGCCTGGAAAAGCCAATGCTATAGTTTTGATATGATTCTCAAGGCCCGAGAACCATGACAAGCTGATGTTTTAGTTGTAGTTTGAAGACAGGGAAAAGTCCCAGTTTAAGTCAGTCAGGCAGGACCAATTCTTCCTTACTTGGGGTAGGGTCAGCCCTTTTGTGCTAGACAGGCCTTCAACTGATTGGACAAGGCCCACCACACCAGGGAGAACAATCTGCTTTACTCACTTCACCAATTTAAATGTTAATCTCGGGGCACCTGGGTGGCTCAGTCGTTTAGTGTCTGCCTTCAACTCAGGGCATGATCCCAGGGTCCTTCCTCTCCCACTCCCCCTGCTTGTGTTCCCTCTCTCACTAGCTGTCTCTCTCTCTGTCAAATAAATAAATACAATCTTTAAAAAAAATTAAAAAAATAAATGTTAATCTCATTTAGGAGCACCCACACAGACATGCCCAGAACAATATCTGACCAAACATCTTGGGATCGCATGGCCCAGGCAAGGTGACACATGAAATTAACCATCACGAACCTTTGCTATTCACAAGTAATGTGATCATTTGGAATGATCATTTGGAATATCCCAAATCTATTCCATTAAAATGTCATGGTCTATAAATTTAATTCTAAATGTGGATTTTACACCAGTTCCTTTTCTTGAAGTAGTACAGCATGGTGGCAAAGAACACCTCTGCTGGGGTCAAATTCCAGTTACTAGATGTGGGACCTTGATAAGTTACTTTTATTGTGTCATTTTCTTTATCTATAAATTGGGAATGGTAATTTGTCCTCCATCATACAGTTGTTTTGAGAATGAAATAAAATATGTGCATAAAGCAGTTAGTACAGTGCATGGTTCATAGTAGTCACTGAGTAAGTGATGGTTACTATTAAAAAATATTAATAAAAACTTAATGAATGAGGCATACCACTACTATTCCTCGGATTCTATTACATAAGTATTCTTTTAAAATGCCAAATTATGTTTTTAATTTTAAACACTCAAGTGGAATAATAATACTCTCCCTGGTAGATAACATTCATACATATTTCTATTTTTAATTCCTAGTATCATGCCCGATACATAGTAAGTACATGATACAAATTTTAGGAATAGTTAATATTGTTATATAGTAAGCCAAACCACCTTAACTAATACTCAAGAGTTACTATAATTGTAATCTCCTGTTATTGATGTGATATAGAGAAGGTTTACTTTGCATTCCTACTAATATACAATTTTGAGATTTTAACATGGGATAAGTACTGCCTAATAATCACATGTATTAGAGGAAAATCACCTAAATATGATTTAGGGTATTTGAATTCTGTAACTCTAAAACACACAGTTTGAGAATAACTAATATTTTCTTACTAATGAATGGTAATTTGATTTAAAATGAAACATTTGGAGAAATTGTACTGGCAGAAGGCAGGTATTTTCATTTACTTCATATCTGTTAATTATGTTGCCTTAGAAACCTGTATGTCTAAAACAGTTTCCATAAACAACAACATGAACTTTTAGTTGACTCAATCAATAAAGCATATAATTTGTATTACAACATCTTTAAATCTCAGTGGCATAAATGTAGTAATAATACTTAACACTGAATAACACTTCACAGTTTTCAAATTATTTGACTATATGATCACATTTGGTTCTAACAATAATCTCGAAGAGTGGGTAAGTAGATGTCACCATCCCTGTTTACAGGTGAGGAAACTGAGAAATGAGAGATTCAAACATTAGTATGCAAGCCATCACACATCAAATTAATGACTGAGCTCGAAACCGTTAACTTAGTGTGCTTTCTAATAACCAAACTTCATGAGACTAAATTCCAAATTCCTAAGTGTAAAATATCAGCATGATCTTTAATTAGGAAGTGATTTTCCTCTAATACACGTGATTATTGGGCAGTATTTATCCCATGTTAAAATCTCAAAATTGTGTATTAGTAGGAATGCAAAGTAAACCTTTTCTGTATCACATCAATAACAGGAGATTGTAATTATAGTAACTAATTTTATACTCTTGAGTATTAGTTAGGGTAGTTTGGCTTATTAAATAAAATCATATAGTCTAGATGATAGTTTTTCTCATATGACAGTCTTGGGCTTGACACAACTGCCTTTTTCTATGTTACTGTAATATATTTTTCCTGTTGATATGATACTGTTAACTGTGGTCTTAAACTCAATTAAAAATTTTTTTAACAGGAGCTCGGTATGCAGTGGAAATAAGAATAGTTTTTGTAGGGGGCGCCTGGGTAGTGCAGTCGTTAAGCGTCTGCCTTCGGCTCAGGGCGTGATCCCGGCGTTCTGGGATCGAGCCCCACATCAGGCTCCTCCGCTGGGAGCCTGCTTCTTCCTCTCCCACTCCCCTGCTGTGTTCCCTCTCTCGCTGGCTGTCTCTCTGTCAAATAAATAAATAAATAAATCTTTAAAAAAAAAAAGAATAGTTTTTGTGATTCGGTGAGGGATTTATATCTTTAACACCAGTTTAAGACTCAAATTTGTAAGTGAAGTTACAGTCCTTTTTATTTTTATTTTTTTAAAGTAAACTCTATGTCCTACGTGGGGCTTGAACTCACAACCCCCAGATCAAGAGTCATATGCTCTACTGACTGAGCCAGCCAGGTGCCCCTGAAGTTATAGTCTTGACAAGATGATAAAATAATTAGAATTACCCCAAATCTGCCCCTCTGGTGGTACAGTTATTTGGTATCCTTGCATAATTTTCTCCTGCAATTCTGTCCCCTTAGGGTCTAAAGGAGAGTGAATTCCAGTTGGGTTCACGAAGCCCCAACTTGAATGGCTTCCCGATAGTTCTACTATGTTTATAGCAGTAGAACTGTAGTACTCTTACATTTCCCGGAACAATGCCTGGCAGGCAGAAGCGTGCAATATGTTCTTGAGGAATGCATATATAAATGGAATGGCTTTGGAAGAGAAATGGGGAAGTCTGGGATAGAGGAATGGGAAGACTCTCTTTGTTAGAAGTAAAGATGAATCGATACCTCAACACTGGGACATCAAAAATGACAATCCTGTGTAGCAACTGATGAAAAGAAGCCAAAAACAAGCAGAAAATGAGGTACAGGCAGGCACAGAGGCAGTCCAAGGAAATGAAGGCAAGCTTTGACCATGAGACTAAAGACAAGGGGTATTGGGGAAGGGAATGATGTCATCAGAACAACAATAGAGGAAGACAGTTTTGGCAGCAGCTTTTGAATAGACTTTGAAGAAAAAAAATTAGAGAGAGGGGAAAAGGAAACGGGAAAGGGAAGTCTGCTCAGAACTCAGCATGACATTTGGAGTGGGTGGGGAGCTTCCTGTCACAGCTTGATGTTTGGAACATCTGGTCACCTCTTATAATAACTGGGCCTTAGAAACTTCAGCTTTCTCAAGTGACCTGGTTAGAAAACGTACAGATTCCATGGCCTAACGATCATCACTGGTAGACAGGCATATCTGAAGAAAAAAGAAATACAGATCGGAAACGAACTCTTCTCTTACCCTGAGAACACTCCCAGTAGTTTTCCAAGGTAAGTATTCATATTTGTAAACGTATATGCTTTATGTGTTTGGGGAATTTATTGGTTTTGTATTAAAATTAAAGTATTGCAAATTCACTTTTAATTAAATGATCTCAAATGGTGAAATGTAGCTAACAGATTTACAAAGAAAACAATTGTTTTCAAAAGCTAATGATTTTCCCCACTCCTTTATCTGTTGCATTGTTTACTTTTTACAATATTGCATATCTTGCTTCATTTACGATAGTGGCCAAAATTTCTACAACTCAATTGTGTCCTCTAGTGTTTCATAGTATTTAATGCAGGGCTACTTTGGAATTTTTTTTTTTTTTAAGATTTTATTTATTTATTTGACAGAGAGACAGCCAGCGTTAGAGAAAACACAAGCAGGCGGAGTGGGAGAGGAAGAAGCAGGCTCCTAGCGGAGGAGCCTGATGCGGGGCTCGATCCCAGAACGCTGGGATCACGCCCTGAGCTGAAGGCAGATGCTTAACAACAGAGCCACCCAGGTGCCCCTACTTTGGAATTATTAAAAGTGGTCACAGGTAGAACCAACTCTTGCAATGAGAAGGGAAGCAAATAATGATTTCGGCTTTATTAGCTGTAGTCCTCCTGCTGTATTAGGTAACTGTGCTATGGTAACAAATCCCCAAATCTCAGTGGCTCAAAAAACAAAGATTTATTTCTCACAGAAGGTCCAGTGCAGGCTGGCCATGCCTATCTGTGTGGCACACTTTGAGGATGCAGAATTTCTTCATCCTGTGTCTGTCATTTCTTACCTGCTAAAGTCACTAGAACAGGAGAAGGTGAGGCACACTGGCCTTGAACTGCTCCAGCCTGGAAGTGACACATGTCACCCTGCTACTTTCTACTGGCCAGAACCAGTAAGCTGCCCCTCCCAATGGCAAGGGGGACTGGAGGACAAGGAGAAGCACACGGATGTTCTGGGACCACTGTCTCTGCCGAAGCTTCTAGAAGAGCAGCTGGGAATGAGCACACTGGGCATTCTAAGCTTTATTATTTTGGGAAATACATTTGGTTTGAAGTTTTCCAGTAGGAGAGAATTCAATCAAAAGGAGAATAATAATAACAATTTTCATATTCATAATTCTTCATTTTTCAACATGGCCCTCGAAATTAAATATTTCCCTTGTATAATGGTAGAAGTGTAGGGACAGATTTTTATAGTTCAATTTCTGTTCTAATTGACTTTTGTATAAAATAAAATGTCTCTTATTTCCTTATTCTTTGAAAGAACTATCATCTTCCTCCTGCATCTATTCCTTCGATATGTTATAATTTTGTTTTTAATTATTTCGTTCCAACTTTAACTTGGATATATTTGAAAGCTGGGCCCTAACAGCTATCCCTCCTTACTGACATTCCATCTTGGAGTAAGTGACATTTATTAATGAAATTTTGCAAGTTTTACCTATTATTAGGGAAAATGTATTTAAGGAAGCTTTGTAATTATTAAGTATTGAGCTTAATGGCTCTTTTTAAATTTTTTTATTGTGGTAAAATATACATAGTATAAAAGTTACCATTTTAACTATTTAAAAATGCACTGTTCTGAGGCACAAAGTACAGTCACGTTGTTGTGCAACCATTACCAATACGTATCTCTGGAAATTTTTCATCTTCCTGAACTAAAACTCTGTACCCTTTACACACTAACCCTCATTTCCTGCTCCCTCCTATCCCTGGAAACCACCATTCTACTTTCTGTTTCTATGAATTTGACTACTTTGCATACTTTACGTGCCTTAGTATAACGTTTACAAGCTTCATCACCTGGTAGCATGTGTCAGAATTTCATTCCTTTTTAAGGCTGAATAATATTCTATTGTATGTTTATACCACATCTTGTTTATCCATTCATAAGGGCTCTTCACATTAATTTTGTTTAGTTAGTGAATCCTTAATACATATTTTGAGAGCCTTCTATAATCTATAGCACATCTTGTTTAGAAAGACATAAAATGGCTCAACCTTTGGTTCATCCTCTCACTCTACGTATCTGATATATCTTCCCATTTCTGCCTTTCATTAGGTCTTCTGGCAAATCTCCACTTTTCTTTTCTTTTTTAAAGTTTTATTTATTTAAGTAATCTCCACACCCCATGTGGGGCTCGAACTCACAGCTCCAAGACTGAGAGTCGTGCGCTCCTCCAGCTGAGCCAGCCAGACATCCCAAATCTCCACTTTTCAAAGGAGGTTTTCTACACTGTAACTAATGGTGTTCTGGGGATAATCAACCATAGCACATGGCCTCCAGTAGAAACATGTTACATCATTAAACTTTTTCTTTTCTACCTTGATATTTGAGAGACTGGTTTCTTTTTTTAAGTTATCTTATACAGAGAGATGTTATAGAGTGGTAGGCACTTAACCACCAGCTTCGCCATGTTTCTAAAGTCTTTGTCATAATTCTATTGCTGATAATATTAGGAACCCTCATAAAATAATAATAGCTGCTGAGTACAGTTCTAGGTATTTAATACGCACAGTACAACCTGACACTACTTTTTTTTTTTTTTCCAGGATTTTATCTACCTGTTTGAGAGAGAAGGTATAAGCAGAGGGAGAGGCAGAGGGAGAAATAGACTCACTGCTGAGCAGGGAGCCTGACGTGGGGCTCGATCCCAGGATCCTGGGATCACCACCTGAGTGGAAGGCAGACACTTAACCAACTGAGCCACCCAGGGCCCTGATGCTAGTGTTTTGAAATAGAAAACACAGGAGGAAAAGCAGGGTGGAAAGGAGGAAAATGGTAACTTGACTTCTGGACATGTAGGATTTAAGGTGCCTGAGGAAACAGCCCGTGTGAAATGTGAATTTGTGTCAACATTTAGGAGCACTGCCAGGGCTGGAGGTAGATTTGGGAACGAATAATATGTAGGCAAGAGCTGCAGCTGCAGAACAAATGACATTTCCAAGGGAGAGAGAGAAGGCAGAGTTTCCCCTTAGCCCGACACCAGCCCCGAGCTGAGCCCGAGGCATGAGTAGGAATTAGCCAGGCAGGAAGGCAGGAAGGGACGTTTCAGGTGGAGAAAACAGTCCCTGGTAACCCCTGTTCTACTTTTCGTCTCCGTGAATTTGACCATCTGGGTACCTTTTATAAATGGAATCATAGCATATTTACCTGTTGTGTCTGGCTCATTGGGAGCAGTGGTTTTTAACCGGGCCGTTAGGCCAAATCACCTGAGTTGCTTTGAAAACCTACGGACGCTTGAACCTCTGAGCTGGGAGTTCTGAGTTGTGTGGCCTGAGGTAGGAGTTCAGCATCTGCACTGAAACAAAAAAAAACAAGTGAGAACACCTGCTGTAGAAATAGAGCATCAGGGGAGGACGGTGTCGCCTAAACTAAAGGGGGCGAGGCTGTAGGTGGGGGGAATGGCTGACCGTGAAAAAGTGCCTCCGGGGGCTTAGCAGGGAGAGGTCCCTGGAGCAGCCACTGGGTCTGGCAAACAAGGTTTTATCAGAAGCTTCCGTGGAATACTTCCAGTAGAGGGATAATGGAAAAACAACGGGCAGAGCGCAACTTCTGGGACACCGAGAGAAATTGGGATCAAAATTATGGGTAAAAGGAGTCAAGGACAGGTGGAGATGCAGGTAAGTGAAGAGATGGGGCGGGGGCGGGGGCGGCGGGCACGGAGGGACTCAGCCCTGATAGTCCGTTTTCTAAGCGGAGACCACACGAGGGGCGATAAGAACACACACGCAAATTCTGCCTCCGCCATGGCCCGGGTCTGTGAGCTCTGTGCCTCGGATTTCTCATCTGTAAAATGGGGATTTCAAATATTATTTCCCGCCCGGTAGAACTGTTGTGAACGTTCTTAGGACAGCGCCTGGCACACAGAGAGGACACAGGTTCATTCACAGACAAGGAGGTGAAGGCTGGGCTTGATGACGAACCGCCTCGGAGGCGAATAGAAAAGAAACCAACTTGAGCTGAAAAGGGGGTTGTGGGGTCAGTGTTGGTGGCGCAGCCCAAGCTGGAAACCATTGATTTGTAGCAGGATAGTTCAGTTCTGGTTTGACTTCCTCGGCCGAATTCCGCCGCAGGAAGCAGCGAAGGCGGGGCATTAGCAAACGGGGGGGGGGGGGAGTAGGCGGGGCCAAGAATCACAGGCACCGCCCACAGTGTGGTGGGGGTTCGCCCCCAGCCCGAGGCGGGGGGTGCTCTGGGACCCGGGATCAGGGAGGACTTCCGGTGCCTGCACACTGTAGAGGTCCCAGAGGAAGCTTCGTGCCTGGGAAGCGGGTGGAGATGCGGCAGGGGAGAAAGGGTTTGAGAGAGAAATTCTATACGGGAAGCACGTTTTAGGACTTCTAAGTTTATTCCACCCCATCAATCGTTTGCAAACTCCTCTTGAGGTAAGGAAACTGAAAGGACCCCATAGAGGACTGCTTTTTTTTTTCTTTTGCTCATTTTCCTGCTTCTATTCTTGCTAGGACCTGCACCCATGCTTTAACACACGCCTCATACACAAATAATGTATGTCCTCCTTGTAAGGGATAAGGAGTTAAAGATTTCTTTGGACTGTTCCAGCATGATAGATAACATCTAAGAAGCCACCGGTGGGTTGTTATGTACGTTTTCCAAGACCACTGACCCCAGACACCATGACGCCAAGACCCCCGGCTCCAGGGCGTAAGCGAGTTATGGAGGACACCTGAGCACTTGTCCTTGTCTCAACCAGTTCCTGGATGCCTGAGAAGACACGCGCACTGGACCACAGTCCTCAGTGAAAACCCCAGACCCCAAGCAAAGATGAGACTCTCCTTTTCCTTTCCGAGTTTCCCAGGTGCCCTGGCTATATCTGCTCTCTCTCTCCATCTTCAATAAACTCTGCCCTCACTTCCTCTCTGCTTGTGTTTGACTTCCATCCTGCACAAAGCCAAGGACCCTCTTGGCTGGTCCTGAGGGACCCCTCTGGGTCCTCGGAACCCTGCCAGCCTACATCACTCTGAGGAGGTCAGAGCGACTCCATTTTCATTTGTCTAGACAAGTAAGGGGGAAGGGTGTGGGGGGCTAGAAGAAACAATATTCTTTGTAAAATTTCCTTTAAAAAGGGTGTTTTTTTGTTGTTTGCTTGTTTGTTTTGGTTTAAAACCATGGCCCTTTGGTGGAATTAATTTGGGATTGACAGTGTAGAGACATGGACCTTGATCATGCCCTCGCGAAAGTAGTCGTAGTTGTGTGGTTTGGGCTGGGTCATTTACCTTCTTTGGGTCTCAGTTTTATCATTTGCAAAATGACAGGGCTGCACTAAGTGACTCTTTCTGCTCTAACTTCCTCTCATTCTGGCTGGTGAGGGCTGGGATTCAGCCACTCAGCCGCAGCGCGCCTGTGGAGGTCGCGGGCGCCACCTTGTGGTAGAAACGGATAGTGCCGTCCACAGGCTCTGGCCAGACCCAAGACGGAGGGACGCGCGCCAATTTCTCGAACATGGGCTTTTATTTATATACTGAAAAATCTCTCCAGGGACGGGGAGCCCTATCCAGGGTAGGAGTGCTCTCTTGTTAGGATAAATTGAGGATGAGCTGGACATGGTACAGTGGCCAAAATCTCATCACAGCGGCCAGAATAACTCATCAACACAAGTGAATAATTTATGGCACGCTCAGCCTGTTGGAGAGAGAAGGCCAATAACGTTAGCCAAACTTACTCAGAATCTGCTTACTTCGATTAAATTTTTCTTTATTGGAACAGTGACCTTGAAAATAACCATCATCATATTCAGGCCCATCTCACGAGTTTCCCAGCAGAGTTGCAAAACTGCTCTGTGTGTTTGCTGTTTATATCACCGCACCTGTTGAGCTGAGATGAAGTCAGGGTCACTCTGCAAGAAGCCACAACAGTCTCTTTGGTCTCTGAAGGATTTTTAAAATGACTGATGAGTAATATTGGAGAGCCAGGTATTGATTCAGAAGGGTTGTTGGGACAAAAGCTTCTGGGAATGGACTTGGATTATGAGTTTCCTACACAAGGGCAGAAAGGGTGTCTGCTGTGAAGGTTGTCAGGAAACAGATAAAATAAAATGATAAGAGAGCAGAAATTGGAGGGAATTTTGCTGTCGTGCTCGTCCTTGAGCCCTCAAGGAATGAGATCCATGCCTCTGGTTTTGGATTGCACATCCTCGAGGTTTAACCTCACTTTTTTTTTTTTTTAAACAGCAAAGCTAAAGTTTTCCCCTCCAAAGAACTGGCTTCAAAAATGTATTGGAAGAGTTTGTGTTCCTTTATATTTTAGGTTATTTTATTTTCTCTATAAAGAAATTTGTGGATTAAAAGTTATAGTATCCAAAATTTATTATAGGCTGATATCAAACCAATCACCTCCTTTTTAATTCTATAGGTCAATCCTGTAATCCTACCCTTCAACTCCTTGCCCCTCAGTCTCAGATCTAACTTCTAGCACACAGTGAGAAATCCAAACTCTCGACTCCCATTCCCAAAAGTCTATGACATTTATACTCATTCATCTCTCCTTCTCACTTCACAGCAAAAGTGAGTGCCCTCACTCGTGTTCTGGATCCTAGGACCTCTGACCTCCTCCTGATGCATCAACTATCATCGTCTTCTGTATGTCCAGCTTCTCCTTCTGAGCATATCACCATATGTACCTAAGTGTTCCGCATCTTTAGACAAAGAATCAAGCTTGATCTTATTCTCTGCTTTGGTTACTGCCTTGGGTCTCCTCTTCTGGTCCAAGCAAACCCTCTTAACAGAGCGGGGTGTGTTCTTCATCTCCAGTCCCACATCTCATAATAATTCCTCAAATGATAGTAATAAGGCTTCCAAACCAGATTCGGTGGATGCTTTTCTGGCCCCTCTTGTCCTCTCCTTAGCATTTAATACCTCTGACCACCTTCCTTTTTTGGCTCTCTCCTCAACCGGCTTTGGTGACACTACTCTCCCAGATGCTCCTTCCTCTTCAGAAACTCCTTCTTAGTTTCCTATTCAGGCTTATGCTCTGTGTGTGTGTGTGTGTGTGTGTGTGAGAGAGAGAGAGAGAGAGAGAGAAAGAGAAAGAGAAAGTGAGACAGAAATGCTTGCCATTCATTGAGCCCTTCCTAAGTCCCAGGCCCTATAATAGTTTGCATACATTATCTCATTGAATATTCAGAACAACCTTATATATAAGGTAGGTGTTTTTAATTCCCATTTTATATGAGGATCTCAAGACTCAGAGAGAGTTAAATAACTCCTGAGTAACAGACAGAAACGCAGTGTCATCTGCCTTCTGAGGCTTCTTCTTCATCGGGCCTCTTTTTCTCTTTTTTTAAAGATTTTACTTATTTATTGAGAGAGAGAGAGAGAGAGAGAAAGAGAGCATGAGCGGGGGGAGGGGCAGAGTGAGAGGGAGAAGCAGGCTCTCCACTGAGCAGGGAGCCCAGTGTGGGGCTTGATCCCAGGATGTGGGGCTCGATCCCAGGACCCTGAGATCAGGACCTGAGCTGAAGGCGGATGCTTAACAGACCGAGCCACCCAGGTGCTCCTTCATCAGGGCTCTTAAAGTCTGCCCTGATGGAAGGCTCTGTCCACAGTCTCTCGCCTTCCTCAGGGAGTATCATTCCCACACTGGGGTTCGATGACTGTTTCTACGCTGATACCTGTGAAGTCACTGTGTGCACTGTCACTCCCGTAAATAAAAATCCCTGTCCCATGGATCCCTCGATCTTAACTTTTCAAAGTCATTGCTTGTTAATTACGGAAAGAGCACTTAATACAAGATTTAGCCTCTTAAAATTTTGAATATATAATGTTATCGTTGACTACAGTCAAATCTTATCAAAGCCCAGAGTCCTGCAGGCAGGGACCTCACCCCCTCCAACCTCATTTCTTCCTGTTCTGCTCCTCGTGTGGGGTGCTCTGGCCACACCAACCTGCTCACTGCTCTTCCGGCCTGGGTATGTCCTACCTGGCACTGCCTCAGGGCCGCTGTCCGTGCTGTTCTCTTCTGCAGCAACGTTCTTACCACGGCTTATTTCACTGTTGGCTCCTTCTTATACTTAATGCCTCAGCTTATTTACTCTCTCCTCAGAGAAAGTCTCCTGACTATCCCTGAGTGTCCTATATATAGAAGTCTGTCTTCAGTTCTTCTTGATCATATCACCCTCTATACTTATCGTGTGTTTACTTGGTCATTGTCTGTCTGCTCCCAATATAACAGAGGCCCTTTGAAGTCACGTGACTTGTCCTGGGCCGCCATGAGCATTTGCACAGGGTGTGCACTGTATGAGGGTGCCTAGCTGAGGTGCGTGAAGGTGCTAATATTGGGTCTGCCTCTACTTATGTGCCAGCAGAGCTCCCTTGAAGAAAATTGTCCAAAGATACCATCCAGGCTGGCGGTAGACATGGTTTTTCTCTGTCCTGTTCAACAGTTTATTTCTAGCGTCTAGAACGGTGACCGGTACATACTGGGCCTCCATAAAATATTCATTGAGTGAATGGAAGGGAGTGATGTAGGAGCAGGACAGGTTTATACTTGAAAAGAACCTAGTCCTTAACATCTGAAAATCTTCTGATGGCTTGCATGACACATAGAGTAAGATAAAAATTCTTTAGGTGGCCCGTTGGGCTGGTCATGCCCTGCCTCCAGCCTATGTCTGCGGCCTCACTGCACACACCTTCCCCGTGAATTGTATGACAAACGGCTCTGGGTTTCCATTCTGATCCACTTCACAAAAGACAAACCACCAGAGATCTCTTGCTAATGAAACTGATTACAAGTCCAGAGCCTACAAAACATAGGGCGCGCTGTTTCCTGATGAGTTTCCACCTATACGAAGGGATAGTTTGTATTCCAGGACTCAGCCGAAGAGGTCTTCAATGCTTGCATTTTCTCCCGATCATAGGAACACTTCTGATGCGACTCTTCACCAAAAAACTGCCTAATAACATCAGTTCCCTCAGGTCGTGGGAGCCCAAACAAATTTACCCATGAATGCTTCCTTATTAATTTTTACTTGAATACCCATGTAAGTGGGAATTCTGTACCAATTCTGGAAGTTCTTTGACACTCTCTTTTTTTTTTTTTTTAAAGATTTTATTTATTTATTTAACAGAGATAGCCAGCGAGAGAGGGAACACGAGCAGGGGGAGTGGGAGAGGAAGAAGCAGGCTCATAGTGGAGGAGCCTGATGTGGGGCTCGATCCCATAACGCCGGGATCACGCCCTGAGCCGAAGGCAGGCGCCTAACCGCTGTGCCACCCAGGCGCCCCTGACACTCTCTTTGATAGCTATCTCTAACCACTTGGTTCCTTAAAGTAACTCCTCCTTTGATTCCTGCTGTTCTGATAGATTCTCGTTCCATTACACCTGTCATATAACGGCTGCTTCTGTCTGGCCTCTTATCCTGTCCTTTCTCCTCTCCATATTCACACGTGTTGCCCACCGTCCAGGGGAGATCTCTGATCCTGGCAGTCATAGTAATGAAGCAAATCGTTCCTGTCAAGTTCTCCAGGCAAATGATGACTTTTTTTCCCCCTAGTCCTGAAGGTGACTCAAAATTCATTTCCTAATGACTAACTTCCTTTTCTGGTAACGTGATAAGAAGGGAAGCAAGGCAAAGACCCCAACGTCTAAACTCCCTCTTGGGCTTTCGTAAAATGTGTTTACACAGGAACAATTTTAGAACACCAAACCAAGCCAAACAAAATCCCAGGGCCAATGTTTTAGATTTTTCCTTATTCACTCATGTGGGAAAGCAAGTGGTGGTGGTGGTGGGGGGGGGGGAATGGCCAGGATGACCTTAGTTAACATCAAGAACATGTGATTTCGCTTAGTCCATATTTCTGCTTCGTCCTGCTTTAATATGCTACGCATTTAGAACTCTCTGATATCTGGAGCAAATGTGCCAGCCTCCTAAGCCCTCATTAGAAGCTTAATAATTTTAGGAAACTGTGGCACTGGAGTGCTCCAAGCTCCAACCGCAGGAAGCCTGGTGTGGAGAGATTGCTTTTCCAGGGGCCATTTCAAATGGAAACCATCTGGCCAAGTGAATTTGTCATGAGCTAATAATAATATATATTTTTCTTTTGATTTAAAGGACTTGGTTTTTTGAAAAAAAAATGGCACTTTAATAGTCAGCCGTTCTTATTTCATTTTGAGGTAGATATTTGAAAATTTAAAAAATTTTAAAGATTTTATTTATTTATTTTAGATATATGTATATATATATATAGAGAGAGAGAGAGAGAGAAAGAGAGCACGAACAGGGGGTGGGGCAGAGGAAGAAAGAGAAGCAGACTCCTCACTGAGCGGGGGCTTGATTCCAGGACCCTGAGATCATGACCTGAGCCAACACTTAACCGACCGAATCACCCACGTACTCTGAATATTAAATTTTAAATTTAGTGAGTGATCAGGGGCGCCTGGCTGGCTCAGTCGGTAGAGCGTGTGACTCTCGATCTGTAGGTTATGGGTTCCAGCCTCATGTTGGGTGTAGAGATTACTTAAAAATAAAACCTTTTAAAAATAAATTTAATTAGTGATGAAATTAAAAGTGATCATTTTCCTTTTAAAATATATTCTGCCCCTCTGTATGGTTGCTTTTCTTTTCTTTTTTTTTTTTTTAAAGACTTTATTTACTTATGTGACAGAGAGACAGCCAGCGAGAGAGGAAACACAGCAGGGGAGTGGGAGAGGACGAAACAGGCTCCCAGTGGAGGAGCCCGATGTGGGACTCGATCCCGGAACACCGGGATCACACCCTGAGCCAAAGGCAGATGCTTAACGACTGCGCTACCCAGGCACCCCATGTATGGTTGCTTTTCAAAAATGCATCTGACCATCCTTAACTCAAATGGTAAGATAATGATGACAAAATGTTAAGAAAAAGTAGGCATCTTTCCAATTCCACAAGAAACTTTCCACCCAGAGGGTTTTTGATGGAGGATTCCATTGTATACAGTACACATTTTAGATAGTCTGGAAGCAGCCTAGGTGACTTGATGTGATAATGATAATAACAGTTATCAGTTATTAAGCATAAAATACATGCCCTGCTAAATATATGTGCTAAGTCTTTTTCATATACAGTGTAGTTACCAATTTTATTTCATAGATAAAGTAAGTAAAGCTCGGAGGAACTCAGAAACTTGCCCCAGGCCGACAGGTGGTGGGCAGCGAAGTGGGAGCTCAGCTAAGGACTGTCTGACACCAAGCACACATTCTGCGCACCAGGTGCAGACACTACAGGTAACTGCTCAGTTTTTCTTGACTTAAAACTGTCACGGTGTTAAAGAAATCCTAAGCTGATGAAATCATTCCTCACATGGAACTTAAGGTTAAAAACAAATTTGTTAAGTTCTAGTCCTTTTAAAACAACTTCTTATTCTGGAAGAGTTGGCCCCTAGTGGGATGATTAGGGCTTATTTGTCAAGGCTAATACTATCCACATATTGAGATGGCGTTTACTCATGCCTGGCCTCGCCAGGAGGAATCGTAGAAATACGAGTCTTCTGTTCACTTCGCCGTCCTTCCATTTCTTTGGCTATCTCTCTGTCTTTGGTAGATTCCAGGGTTCCTTTTGGCTAGAATTCAGAACGCTTCAACTAAACGATACCAATCAATTAAAGTAAAATTTAAAAATCCACCGACAGAATTCTTTTATCGCCAGAATTGTTTCAGTGATAGCTTCTATTCATCTGGATTCTTTCAGTTATCATGACAGATACCCAACTCAAATCAGCTTAAGGAAAAACAATGATTTCAAGGCTCATGCAGCAGAGAAGGATTCTGGAAGGCCCTGGAACAGGGGCACAGCGCCATGAGGTCTCGCCTCATGGTTGTCTGTCTTCCATCTCTGTTGCCCCTGCTCGGCTTCCATCTGCAGACAGGCTCTCTCCACAGGGTGAGAAAGGGGATCACCAGAAGTCTCAGCTGCATTCCCATCTTAGCCACCCCAGGGAAAGATCCTGACCTGCCTCATGTGAGGCCTTCCCTTCACTGTGTGCAGGTATGAGGATCAGCCAGACTGGAGGAACATACCCACCCCTGGGTCCAGGGCTGGGGCCAGGCACAGGTAACTGACAAAGGGGAGTGGGGGAAAAATGTGCTGGGCAGCCGAAAGCAAGAGGCACCCCAGCACATTGTGTACCCTGGGTAGTATAGCCCATTCCTCACCAGACTAACCAGTTTAGTTGACGAGATGTAATTCCTTCAGAATGGAATCTAAGTACTGTCTACCTTTGTACCAGTCAGATTAGATGACCTAGTGTTCCAAAGTAAATGGCTCCAAGATCACAGGAGCTCACAAAATCAAAGATTGATTTCTCCCTCCCAGTATATGTTGGTGAGGTTTAGTACTTGTCTCCTTCTATTCTGATTCGCCCCCAACTGGGTGCATTGCCATATGTGTCCGATGTGTACCACTTGGAGATTGGGTCATGCCTCACAAGTTAAGGGCTCAGTTTTCCACAAGACTATCCTTATTTGAGACACTGGACACACTTCAGGGTTCCCAAGGCCTCCCACCCTTCTGACTGACTGGCTATAAAGCAGGGGTTTCTACAACTCTCTTGGGTTTGATAATTTGCTAGAATGCCTCACAGAACTCAAGAAAGGGCTATACTTACTTTATTTATTTAGTTTATTTCTTTTAGTAATCTCTACACCCAGCATGGGGCTCGAACTCACAACCTTGAGATCAAGAGTCTCACGTTCTTCCAACTGAACCAGCCAGGTGCCCCCAAAGTGCTATACTTATGATTACAATTATATCATAAAGTGTCCTCACAGGCCGAGGTCTGGGAGGGAATGCAGAGCTGCCATGCCCTCTCCTCGGGGAGCCAGCCTGCATCATACTACCGCCAACCAGGAAGCTCCGCTGGGCTTCAGAGTCCAGGATCTCACGTGATTCAGCTCAGTCTCCAGATCCCCTCTGCTTCCCAGAGGTCAGGCTGACCCAGAGTTCCAACCCTCTAGTCACATGCTTGATCTTGCTGGTATCCTGAAAGCTATCTAGGTGCCTGCCACAGTCACGTCATTAGATAACAAAGACACTCCTGTCACTCAGGAAATTCCAAGCATTTTAGAAGCTCTGTGCCAGGAACCCTGGAAAACAACCATACAAATTCTTTATTATACGACATTTTCACTCTAGGATCGAGCCCGAAGGAGCAGCTCCTTTCTGGGACAGTGAGAGAAGGAAAGAACGATGTTGGAACCTCATGTTGGCTCTTGAAGCTTCGACTTTGCAAATGGAGTGATTTATTTCCATTCCTCTCACCTTCGCTTCCTTAAGTCACGTGGCTGGCTCTGACATCACTGAGGTAAGGAGATACAATCTTCCCCCAGTGAGGGGCAGCAAATATTTTGAACAGACAACACTGTATACCACAACCTCCTTTACAGAAAGCTAAAGCTCTGTCACTGAAATGAAATGTTGTTAGTTTGATAAACCTTTTTGTAGTTTCCTAGTTAGTTTTTCTTTGTTTTCTTCCTGGATAGGAAAGCAGAATTTATACTAAGTGTCTACAATATGGCAATCCTGCTTTATATATGCTGTATTATATAAATAACATAGTGATTATATAAGGCATGTATTATTATTATTATTTTATGATTATATTATTATAATGTGTGAATACCCATTTTACAGATATGGAAACTGAGTCTCAAAGATAACTTATCACAGAATTATTAATTGAGTCAGATGAAAATCCAGGTCTGTCTGTCTGTAAAGCTTCTTCCTGGGAGCTTGTTAGATGCAGAATCTCAGGGCCCATCTTCCCACCCTCACCTGCTAAATGAGAAGCTGCATTTTATTAAGATTCCCGGTGATTAGTATGCACATTGATGTTTGGAATTAGATAACACAGAGATTTCAGAAGCTGAGGTTTCTTTTACTGCCTCTTTCCTGTTTCCGCCCCTCATCTGTTAAAAGAACCTAGGAAAAACATCTGTTCAGTGGCTATCACTCACCAATACTTCATACAGTCTCTTTTAAGCCTCATAAAACCCCCATACTGTCAATGCCATCACCCCCACTTTAGAAGTAAGGAAATCCAGTTTTGGGGAGACCAGAGTGCTAATGTAGGAATTGGAAAATAAAAATAATTCCTCTCAGGTGAAATTTAAGTTCAAAATGGCGTAAAGTATTGCTGCTTTTGACTTTCCTTTTTACAAATATTTAATAATCAAATAAAGCTGACAAGGGTACTATCAAAGAAAATCGTAACTGTTTATTGAGTGCTCACAATTTACTAAGCACTGTACTAAGTGCTTTACTTTAAATATGTAAAATTATTATGTAAATGGAATTTATTCTCTCTGTCCATAATAAGTAGAAAGACAAATATCATGAAAGCATTTGGCTTGTTTAACAGGAACTAATGGCTTAAGAGAAGGAATGAAAACGGTTGATTAACTATTGTCAGCAAGACCATCTGCTCATTAGCCAGTGATTCTCAGTCAGGTGTGGGACACCTTCCAAGGGACATTTGGAGCCATATAGGGGCCCCTTTGTTTGTCACAATGAGTGGGAGGTATAACTGGTATTTAATGTGTTGGGACGATGGATGCTAAATGTTCTGCAGAGTATGGGATCCCAGCACAACCAAGTATTGTCTGTCCCCAAATGCCACTGGCACTCTCCTTGAGGAGTGAAGAACGCTGTTACAATTTTTGTATTTATAAAACAAATTTCAACTTTGAGGAGAACAATACTAATTATTCCCACCTCAAAGAGTTAACACATTCAGCTACTAACTCATTGTGATAAACCCTCTAGGACACAGCTGTACTGAAAACCCAGGGGCTTTGAGGTGAGATCCTTAAAGGTCAGAGGGACCACGCCCTTGTCCCATACCTAGAATTCCACAGATGGGGAACCTCCTTCCTCCTGGCCTGCCTGGCCAGTGTTCCTTGGGAAGAGGAGTGGCTAGTTCATTGTGAGGCAGGTTTTACTAGTAGTTACTAGTAGTTACTGCGCTTGAACTCACCCTTCCTTCTTCACTTCCTGCTGAAGGGGTTCTTACCCAAACCGCAGCAAAAGGTCAAGAGTCCCCAGGGAGCAGAGAGGCCAGCTGAAAGTCATGGACTCTTGCTCACCGTTTTGCCATTTGCTCGGCACTGGGAATGCGCTTTGGTCGGGCCGTTCTGTGTGTGGCAATAGTTCACCTGCCCTTGGATTTGCGGGTGAACCAAGTGATAAGGAAGGGAAGCAGACGGAAGCTCCACTCTTCCCTCAGGCCTGAGCCTTTCTCCAGTCCCCTGCAGAATTCCCGTGAAGCTCAGCTATAAACAAAGAGTCACTGTCTTCCCTTGTGTTCTTCCCCCTCCCCCACTCAGTCCGCCGGAAGGAAGGAGCTGGAGGGAGGCTGCAGGGGGGGGCCAAAGGGGGTCTGGAGAGAGGAGGGTCTGGAGGGAGGGGTAGCAGCAGGGAGGCTGAAGGGAGGAGAATGGAGGGAGGGGATCTGAGGAGGGGGCGTCTGGAGGAGGGGATCTGAGGAGGGGGCGTCTGGAGGAGGGGCTGGAGAGAGGGGTCTGGAGAGGGGAGCGGCTGGAGGGAGGGAGTTGAACCGGAAGCAGATTCCTCTGCAGTCTATGAAGTAGTCACACAGTGCTGAGCACTTTACTTAGTGTTTTCTTTACTCAAAACAACTCTGAGGGGCACCTGGGTGGCTCAGTCGGTTAAGCGTCTGCCTTCTGCTCAGGTCATGATCCCAGGGTCCTCGAATCTAGCCCCGCATTGGGCTCCTTGCTCAGCGGGGAACCTATTTCTCCCTCTCCCTCTGCCTGCTGCTCCCCCTGCCTGTGCGCGCGCGCTCTCTCTCTCTCTCTCTCTCAGTCAAATTAATAAATAAAATCTTTAAAAACAAACAACAAAACATCTCTGAGAAATTGGTATTAGCCCTGACATGGAAGCAGGAACTTGGAGACGTTAGTAACTTGCTCAGGGCTACTGAATTAGCGGGTGCTAGAGTTGTAATTGAAATATTGTCTGGACTCTGAAGGCCATAGTTAAAGCATTTTAAAAGACAAAACAATTTCTTCCATGTTTTATGATACAGATTTACCAACGATGCTTTTTTTTTTTTTTTTTTTTTTTTAGTTTGTAAGTAGATCTGAAGCTGTTTTTTGAGGAAAAAAATATTGTGGTTCTGGTAGCTTCTCCGAGAAAGTAGGATGCTCTGTCTCTGGCAAGAATATAAATCAGGTTCCTAAATTTCCCCAACACTTTCAGCCATGCCATCTGCACGTCTAGGATCTAAAACATATGTATTTTCCTCTGCTCAACAACACAGAAGACTGGCATTCTAGTCATTTGTCCCTATGAATTTATTGCAATTTAGCACTTGCCAGAAGTTTGCTTGTGACATCTGATGAGAGAGAGAAAGAGAGAGAGAGAGAAGGGAAGAATGTGAAAAAGATGTGTGGAAATTATGTTTATCTGCTTTTCCAAGGTCTCTAAGTTATTTGTATTATAGGAGATGATCAGAAAATACTGTTCTTGGCTGTGTGTGTGTATGTGTAATCATAGTTCCCTTAGGAATATCTTTGTAAGAGTAATCAAACAATACTCTTAGGCGAATCTCTTTTTACTAACTTCTAAGGGTGCTTTAATTGATCTGGCAGGAGTGGTAGGTGTCCCTTTCCTCACTGTTTAGGGTCTGTCTATAAAATTGACGTTTGATGGAAGAAGGCTTTCTTTTTAAGTACAGAAGGCTGGTTCTTCAAAGTATACAAATGCCCAGGCTCTCATACTTATTGAAATAATCATCCACTACACTATTCAATGTGTTTATGTAAGCATCCCTGGGAGAAATTCTTGCTGGAGTCCAGTTCACCTTTATGGAAGAGTTTATGTGCATTATTCTATTTGGAAGGAGACTTCACACTAAATGTCTTTGTTTTATTGTTTCGGTTACTAGAAAACTCATGGCCAAACGCAGATTCAACTACACTACTTAATCATTCCAGAGGCTAAGTATACATGTTTTTCCTTAAAATACTACATTTTACATTTTAATCATCACCTTGTTTTTTAATATTTTGTAAATCCCCTAAAACATCCCCTCCCACTTAATTTTTTCCCCCCATTGGCATAGAATTACCCCATAGATTACTTGCTAACTGTCAAGGGCAAAAATACCTTAAAAATGATGATATCTGGCTTTTACCACTCCAACACAGTGATCAATTTTATAATTACTAATAGTAGGACAATCAGGCATTCTGTGCCTCCTGATACATGCAATAGGATGTACGTATTACCACTTGCCAAAAATGTTAGCCTGAATGTAATCAAGTCTTTAGGTCTTCCAGTTCTTAGAAATAGAACAGAGAAATAAGTTAAACTGAACAATATCCTAAAGAAACAAAGTCAAATGTACAATGTGGGAGATTGTACATACACATGGCCATGTCTCTTAGAAAACTGAATTTCATGAAAATAGGTAGGAGGTAGAGTGTGTTCTCGATTAAAAGAGGTGGGAGCAGGTACAGGAACTAAATCAACAGTCATTACTGATGGGCTCGTAAGAGTATGGCCACTTTGGAAAACAGTTAACAAGGTAAATGTACATTTACTACGTGATCCAGCAATTCCTCACCTAGGTATCCACCCAAGAGAAGATATGTATTCACACAAGGACTTGTGCATGAATGTTCATTGCAGCATTATTTGTAAAGTCCCCAAACTGGAAATAATCCAGATGTCCAGGAGCTGGTGAATGGATAAACAAAATGTGATCTGTGTATACAACGGAATACTACTTGGTCATAAAAAGGGACAAACTATTGCCACATGTCATAACATGGATGAACATCAAAAACATTATGCTAAATAAGAGAAGCCAGATGCATGCCTATTGTATGATTCCATTGGTAGGACATGTCTAGAAAAGGCAAATCTGTAGAGACAGTAAGTAGGTCAGTGGTTGTCGGAGGCAGGGGTGGAAAGAGAGATTTACTACAATGGTCATGAGGGATCTTTTTGGGGTAAAAAAAAATGTTCTAAAACTAGATTGTGGTGGGGGCGCCTGGGTGGTGCCGTCAGTTAAGCTTTGCACTCTTGGTTTCCGCTCAGGTTGTGATCTCAGGGTCTTGGGATAGAGCCACGCCTTTGGCTCCACACTCAGTGCCGAGCCTGCTTGAGATTCTCTCTTCCTCTCCATCTGCTACTCCCCCCACTTTCTCCCTTTCTCTAAAATAAAGAAATCTTTTAAAAAAACTAGATTGTGGTGATGGCTGCACAACTCCGTACATTTACTAAAAATCATCGAATCGTACACGTAAAATGAGTGAATTTTGTAGAAATTACACCTCAATAAAACTGATTAAAAATATATATATATATATACACACACATATATGTAACAGGGGCACCTGGGTGGCTCATTTGGTTGGGGATCCGACTCTTGGTTTTGGTTCAGGTCATGATCACGAGGTTGTGAGATCAAGCTCTGTGTTGGGCTCTGCACTCAGCGGGGAGTCTGCTTCTCTCCTTCTCCCTTTATCCCTCCCCCTGCTTGGACATGCTCACTCTCTCTCTCTAAAAAATAAATAAATCTTAAAAAAAAAAAAAGAATATGGTAGAAGTGATCCTAGACCTCCAGAGACCTCACAGATTTCACTTTCCCATACTGAAACCTTCCCTGAGACTGTCATGGAAGAGAACTGAGGTGCCTAACCAATGGCCAGCGCCAACCACTGCACCTGGGAATGAGGCCATCTTGAATCTTCCAGCCCAGCTGACTTCTAGGCGACTGTAGCCACAGGAGCGAATATAAGGGGAACCAGCAGAAGGAACACCCAGCTGATTCATGAATCATTAGACGTAATAAATTTTTTTACACTAGTAATATGTAGAGACACAATTAAATAAAAATATATGGGTGAAGCAATATGGCAAAATGTTAACAATTGTATTTAAATGGTGGCTACATGACAATTTATTGCACTCTTTCTATTTTCTGTGTGTTTGAAAAATTTTAAATGAAAAGTTAAAGTAGGCACATAGGAGAAAGCATACCTAGAAAAGAAAATAGGCATTTGGGGGTGGTTATAAGTCTCTCCCTCAGTTCATGTCTATACTTCCACCCATGTAATTCTTGGAATTTGAGATAGGTCCCTAGTGAGAAGCCACTGAGAGGAAACAGAAGAGCTTCTAATCAGAGGAAAGAACAGATGCAAGACATAGAAACAGGACAGGGCAAGGTTCATTTGGGGCTTACTCATTTATTTAACAAAAATTATTAGCATCTACTATGTACTCGGTACTGAAAAAGGTATTGCGGATTCATTCAGTAGTGAACAAATCGGCTAAAATTCTGGCCTCCTCGGAGCTTACATTCTAGTGAAGGAAGACAAATAATAATAAACAGGTGAATGGTATATATGGAAAATCAGATAAGGAGTGGATCCAGGTTTTGTGAGATTATACACACATTTGGAACATTCATTAGAAAAATAAAAACAAAATGATCTTTCGTGGCAAATTTTACAGAAATATATGATTGTGTGACTACACTTCTGGGGCCCTTCCAGTGCCGGGTTCGAATCCTGATGCTTCATCAGCTTCAGGGTAAATCTGCTCAAGTGTTGTTTGGATTTCCCCAGAAGACCGGGGATGAGGATGTGGATGTAAGTGGCGGATGTGGGAAATAATTCCAGGCAGTAGAGGGAATGGATGGGAATGTGAGAGAGAGAAGAAAAAGAAGTCAAGGAATGTGCTCACTCCTCCCTGGGGAATAGGACTTCGCATAGAACATGAAGCTGACTTCCTCACTTGAAGGGCAAGGAGACTGGGGTGTTTGTGTGCACTACCCTGCTAGTCACCGGTTGAAGCTTGTTCCCCGGGGCATCATTTCCGGGGCACCTCTGGCCTGCAGGGGGCAGAGTATGTGCCAGCAGTTGGAAATGGGACTGGCCTGCACTGGAGTCTTAAGAGGGAGGTGCGGGTCCTGCCTCGAGGGCAAGTCCATACTTGCCCCACTCTGATCCATTCATGCTACCCTCCCCACACAGCCCCTGGCCCTGCATTAGGTTCATGGCAACCTGTCCCCAAGTCTTCCGCACTGGGGAGTCAGATTTTCTAAAAAATACACTGTAACAGGGTGGTTGGAAGCTCATGCTACAGCTTTCCCTGCTGTAGTTGGTCCCCAAACTGCAGCTGATATTCACCACCTCCCTCATCTGCCACCATTCTAGACTCTCCCCACCCTTAGCTCATCTTTCTGCTGGCCTAGGTTGCTTGGCCAGGGAGAAACCAAACCCTTTCCGGGAGGGATCTGGAAATGACAAGTGGTGGTGGCCTGGTGAATCCCTAAGTTCCGGACATATCTTTCCCTGCCTCAATGATGCAACAGCAATCTTATTTCCTCACAATATCTGGCTCACCTACTTCCATCAGGATAGTAGCTCCACTCTGTTTTCTGATCTACTAACATGAGAAGCTCCCAGTGGCAGTCAGAACTCTTGCTCCAGTAGAACCGCTGCTAAATCCCTCAGAAGAAGTGTCTCTGTGGTCAAGGAGAGCCTAAAATTGCAGGGACAAGGCCTGCGGCCACTTTTTGTTTTCAAGACCTGTGTCCTCTAACAGAGACGGAGCACCTCATCTCTGCCAGTTCAAAGGGATTTCATGGGCAACGTGGGCAGAGGAAATACTGCAAAGGCCCAGGCAGAGAAAAACAGATGTTTTAAAAGGAACAAAGCATGGGCTTAGACTTCTATGAATACTGGAAGAGAACAGATTGACGCTAACACTGCCTGTAGAGAAAAGTGTATAGTTGGAGAAACTTATGTCTGGCCAGATTTTTTGTTTGGGAAAATTAAGGGAAGGTGTTATCATGTGTGCAAAAGCCCTGATAAAATACTTGTATGGAAAAAAATTGCTTGGGCATATGACAGACCAAGTTCATCAAGAGTTAAACCAACATTTAAAATTTAAGAATTGAGAGATCATGGCATAAAGGACTGGTAACAGACATTAAAACCATTTAAACTTAAGGTTAGACTACAAAAGCAAATGCAAATTTTATTGGAAACCCTGAGGAAGACCTAAATTAATGGAGAGATAGATGACATTGAGAGAGGAAAGCCTACGTGTTTATTCCACTTACTGACTCATCTGTTGATGGACACCGAATTCGTTTTCCTATTACAAATAAGACTGAAGTGAATATTCTCATATTCTTCTTCCTATGCACAAAGGCTTGAGTTTCTCTGTTACATGTACTTTACTTTTTTAAAGATTTTGTTTATTATTTATTTGAGAGAGAGACAGAGATAGTGAGGGAGAGCATGAGCAGGGAGAAGTGGGAGAAGCAGGCTCCCTGCTGAGCAGGGAGCCCTATGTGGGACACGATCCCAGGACCTCGGGATCATGACCTGAGCCGAAGGCAGATGCCCAACCGACTGAGCCACCTAGGCACCCCTATTACATGTACTTTAAAGTGGAATTCCTTATTTGAAAGACATTCTTGTGTTCAATTTAATAAGATGTTCCTAAATCATTCTCCAAAGGGGTTGTACACATTATCTTCCCACCAACAGGACATGAAAGTCCTTGTTGCTTCACATTCTTGCCAATATTTAGGACTTTATCGTTATTGAAATTTACATGAGTACTAGTGGGACTGAGCACCCTTTCATATGTTCTGGTTATTTGACTTTTCCTGTCTGACAATTGCCTGTTCATATCTTCTGTTCATTTTTCTGTTGGGTTATTTGTCTTTTTTTGTTGTTGTCTTTGATTAGTAGGGTTTCTCAATACATTGCAGATACTAATCATTGGTAATTTATGTAGATTACAGACTTCTCCTGCCAGTCTACGGTGTGTCGTTTGATTTTATTTATGATATCCTTTTGGGAGTCTGTTTTGTAGTGTTTGAACCTTGGGGCATCGACCACAGGTGTCTGAGTAGTAAAGATCTGGGACTTTTAGCAGGATGATGAATGATGTGCATGATGTGGGTAGGCTCTTATGCCAGACTGTTGGCACTTAAATCCTTTGGGCAAATTATTAATCTTTCTGTGCCTCATTTTTCTTGTTTGTAAAGTGGGGATATTAATAGTACATGTCTCATAAGGTTGTTGTAAGGATTGAATGGATGTGCTTTTTTCTATTACTGCGTAACAAATTACCACAAGTTTAGCAACTTAACACAACACGAACTGATTAGCTTACAGTTTCTGTGGGTCAGGCATCGAGTCTGTTTTCCTCTCACACGACCACCACACTCACAGCACCTCTGACATCAGATACATGGGGCTTTCCCCCCACCGAGCAATTCTCTGTGACGCTAGCTGGCTGTCCTACAATTTACCTCAAATCCGACACCATCTACCTAGAGATGACATGAGACCCCACAGGTTAAGGGCTCAGTCCTACAAGACTGCCCCCCATCCTCACTTCAGATGCCAATTGAGAGTCTAGGTTGTCACCTGTGCTTCTGACCTATAGGCTATAAATCCGAGGTCCCATGACCCCCTTTGAGGGTTCGATTAACTTACTAGCGTGGCACACAGAACTCAGGAAAACAGTTTTCTTAATGTTTACCAGTTTATTAGAAGAGGATATGATGAAAGATGCAGATGAACATCCAGATGGAACAGGTGCATAAAGCAAAGTGTGTGGTAAAGGCACGGAGCTTCCATCTTTCTGAGGGCACCACTCTCCCCCATCCTCCACATGTTCACCAACCTGGAAGCTCTCAGAAGCCTGTACTTTGGGATTTTTATGGAGGCTTCATCACATAGGCATAAATCATTAACACCATTTCTATCCCTTCTCCCCTCTCTAGAGAATGGGTGTGGGGTTGAAAATTCCAAGCCACTCCTCTTGGTTTCGTCCTTCTGGTGACCAGCCCCCTTCCAGGAGCCCCCAGTCACCTCATTAGAACAAAAGACACTTTTATCACCTTGAAATTCCAAGGGATTTAGGAGCTCTGTTCCTGGAGTCAAAGACCAAATATCAGAACAAAAGTTGTTTCTAGGGCTGTTGTCACTTAGAAAGTCATGGAAATTTTAGGAGCTCTGTGCCAGAAACTGGGGACAGAGATCAATATATATATTTTCTATGATCTCTTAGGGTTCCAAGTATGTTTTTACTGGATCCGACGCTTTCACAAAACTGAAATCAGGGTTTTGGCCAGGGTTTCAATCTCCCCTGGAGTTTGGGGTCTTCTTCTAAGCTCACTGGTTGTTGGCAGAATTCAGTTCCTTATGGTTGTAGGCACTTTCTTGCTGTTGGCCAACTGGGCATTCTTCTCATATTCTAGAGGTTGCTGGCCTTCCCCGCCATGTGGTCCTCTCCCCAACACAGCAGTTTGCCCCTGAGGCCAGCAGGAGAATCTCTCTCATCCTCCAAATTTCTTTCTTCAGGAAGGGCTCAGTGACTTTTAAGAGCTCATATGATTAGGTCAGGCCCACCCAGGATGATTTCCCTTTTGATTAACTCAGAGTAAACTGATGAGGGACTTTATTATATCTGCAAAATCTCTCGTGCCATGTGATGTAATATAATCATGGGAGCTCCTATTCCACCACAGTTACAAGTCACACTCACACTCAGTAGGGAAGAGTTTGTACAGAGTGTGTACAGTGGGGTCAGGAATCTTGGGGTCATCTTAGAATTCTATCATGACATTTCTACTCACTGGCTAACCTGCAACAGGTTTCAGTTAATTCCATAAACACATTTGTATTTACAACTTGAGAAATTTCATACTGAAATTTTTTTTTTTTTTAAAGTAAGTTCTACACCCAGTTTGGGGCTTGAACTCATGACCCTGAGATCAAGAGTTGTATGCTCTATGAACTGAGCCAGCCAGACGTCCCTCATATTGGGGTTTCTTATCTGTTATCCTCTGAGCCCTTTGGGAAAGGGCAGTCTTGAACAGAATGGAGGGCAGGAGTAAAAGCTACCCCCCGAACCCCTGCCAGAAGTCGCGGAGGGTCAGGACAAAGCCAAGAAGCTCTGTGCCTTCTTTTCAGGCGAGGACTGACAGCTGGAGCCAATGACATGCTTGTGTCTGACATTTGGTTGCTCTATTAATTACACAGATGAATAATTTTTCATTAGGCTTCCTCATTCGAAGTTGAATATGCCTGCATTCTCTTTAGGGTCTTTAGAAAATTAGATTTCTGATTTATTTTATAGAATTTTAACTCAGTTATTTTTATTTATTTTTATTTTTTTTTAATGATTTTTTATTATATTATGTTAGTCACCATACAGTACATCCCCGGTTTCCGATGTAAGGCTCGATGATTCATTAGTTGTGTATAACACCCAGTGCACCATGCAATACGTGCCCTCCTTACTACCCATCACCGGTCTATCCCATTCCCCCACCCCCCTCCCCTCTGAAGTCCTCAGTTTGTTTCTCATAGTCCATAGTCTCTCATGTTTCATTCCCCCTTCTGATTACCCCCCCTTTCTTTATCCCTTTCTTCCCCTACCGATCATCCTAGTTCTTATGTTCCATAGATGAGAGAAATCATATGATAGTTGTCTTTCTCTGCTTGACTTATTTCACTTAGCATTATCTCCTCCAGTGCTGTCCATGTTGTAGCAAATGTTGAGAACTCATTCTTTCTGATAGCTGAGTAATATTCCATTGTATATATGGACCACAACTTCTTAATCCAGTCATCTGTTGAAGGGCATCTCGGCTCCTTCCACAATTTAGCTATTGTGGACATTGCTGCTATGAACATTGGGGTGCATATGGCCCTTCTCTTCACTACGTCTGTATCTTTGGGGTAAATACCCAGTAGTGCAATGGCTGGATCATAGGGTAGCTCAATTTTTAACTTTTTAAGGGACCTCCACACTGTTTTCCAGAGTGGCTGTACCAACTTGCATTCCCACCAACAATGTAGGAGGGATCCCCTTTCTCCACATCCTCTCCAACAATTGTTGTTTCTTGCCTTGTCTATTTTTGCTATTCTAACTGGTGTAAGGTGGTATCTCAGTGTGGTTTTGATTTGAATTTCCTTGATGGCTAATGATTTTGAACATTTTTTCATGTGTCTGTTAGCCATTTGTATGTCTTTATTGGAAAAGTGTCTGTTCATATCTTCTGCCCATTTTTTGATTTGTTTATTTGTTTCTCGTGTATTGAGTTTGAGAAGTTCTTTGTAGATCTTGGATACCAGTCCTTTATCTGTAGTGTCATTTGCAAATATATTCTCCCATTCCGTGGGCTGCCTCTTAGTTTTTCTGACTGTTTCCTTGGATGTGCAGAAACTTTTAATCTTGATGAAGTCCCATAAATTCATTTTATCTTTTGTTTCTCTTGCCTTTGGGGATGTGTCATGAAAAAGGTTGCTTTGGCCGATGTCGTAGAGGTTGTTGCCTATGTTCTCCTCTAGAATTTTGATGGATTCCTGTCTCACATCGAGGTCTTTCATCCATTTGGAGTTTATTTTTGTGTATGGTGTGAGATAGTGGTCAAGTTTCATTCTCTTGCATGTAGCTGTCCAATTTTCCCAGCACCATTTATTGAAGAGACTGTCTTTTTCCCACCGGATGTTTTTTCCTGCTTTATCAAATATTAGTTGCCCAAAGAGCCGAGGGTCCATTTCTGGGCTCTCTATTCTGTTCCATTGGTCTATGTGTCTGTTTTTGTGCCAGTACCATGCTGTCTTTGTGATCACAGCTTTGTAGTACAGCTCGAAATCCGGCATTGTGATGCCCCCAGCTTTGTTTTTCCTTTTCAACAGTTCCTTGGAGATTCGGGGCCTTTTCTGTTTCCATACAAATTTAAGGGCTGTTTGTTCCAGTTCTTTGAAAAATGTCCTTGGTATTTCGATCGGGATACCATTGAAAGTGTAGATTGCTCTGGGTAGCATGGACATTTTAACTATGTTAATTCTTCCGATCCATGAGCATGGAATATCTTTCCATCTTTTTATGTCTTCCTCAATGTCTTTCAAGAGTGATTTATAGTTTCTAGAATATAGGTCCTTTACGTCTCTGGTTAAGTTAATTCCAAGGTAACGTATGGTTTTTGGTGCTATTGTAAATGGGATGGATTCCCTAATTTCTCTTTCTTCGGTCTCGTTATTCGTGTATAGAAATGCAACTGATTTCTGAGCATTTATTTTGTATCCTGCCACATTACTGAATTGCTCTATAACTTCTAATAGTTTGGGAGTGGCTTCTTTTGGGTTTTCCATATAGAGTATCATGTCATCTGCAAAGAGAGACATTTTGACTTCTTCTTTGCCAATTTGAATACCTTTGATCCCTTTTTGTCGTCTGATTGCTGTTGCAAGGACTTCTAGTACTATGTTGAATAATAGTGGCGAGAGTGGGCATCCTTGTCGAGTTCCTGATCTTAAGGGAAAGGCTTCCAGCTTTTCCCCATTGAGAATAATATTTGCAGTAGGCTTTTCATAGATGGCTTTTATGAGATTGAGAAATGTACCTTCTATTCCTACACTCTGAAGGGTTTTAATCAGGAAAGGATGCTGTATTTTGTCAAATGCTTTTTCGGCATCGATTGAGAGGATCATATGGTTCCTGAGTCTTTTCTTGTTGATATGATGTATCACGCTGATTGATTTGCGAATATTGAACCACGCTTGCATCCCAGGTATGAATCCCACTTGATCGTGATGGATAATCCTTTTAATGTACTGTTGGATTCTATTAGCAAGTATCTTGTTGAGGATTTTGGCATCCATATTCATTAGGGAAATCGGTCTGTAATTCTCCTTTTTGATGGGGTCTTTGCCTGGTTTGGGGATCAAGGTAATATTGGCCTCATAGAATGAGTTTGGTAGCTTTCCTTCTGTTTCTATTTTTTGAAATAGCTTTAGGAGAATAGGTATTATTTCTTCTTTGAATGTTTGGTATAATTCCCCAGGAAAACCGTCCGGGCCTGGAGTTTTGTTATTTGGAAGGTTGTTTATCACTGACTCAATTTCTTCATAATTAATTGGCCTGTTTAAGGAATCAATTTCTTCCGGTTTCAATCTTGGTAGTTTATAGGTTTCCAGGAAGGATTCCATCTCTTCCAGATTGCTTAGTTTATTGGCATATAGCTGTTGATAAAAATTTCTAATAATCCTTCCAATTTCAATGGTGCTCGTCGTGACCTCTCCTTTTTCATTCATAATTTTAATAATCTGGGTCCTTTCTCTTTTCTTTTGGATAAGTCTTGCCAGGGGTCTGTCAATTTTATTGATTCTCTCAAAGAACCAGCTTCTAGTCCTGTTGATCTGCTCTACTGTACTTCTGGTTTCTGCTTGATTGATTTCAGCTCTAATTTTGGTCAACTGCTTCCTCGTGCGTGGATTAGGCCTGTCCCTCTGTTGCTGTTCCAGCTTCTTGAGGTGAGAATATAAAAACTGCATTTTAGATTTTTCTATTCTTTTGAGTGAGGCTTGGATGGCTATGTATTTCCCCCTTAGGACTGCCTTTGCAGTATCCCATAGGTTTTGGACTGTTGTATTTTCATTCTCATTGGTCTCCATAAATTGTTTAATTTGATTTTTGATTTCCTGGTTTATCGATTCATTCCTGAGCAGGATGGTTCTTAGTCTCCAAGTGTTTGAGTTTCTTCCAAATTTTTCCTTGTGGTTGAGGTCCAATTTCAGAGCGTTGTGGTCTGAGAATATGCAGGGGATAATTTCAATCTTTTGGTATCTGCTGAGACCTGTTTTGTGCCCCAGAACATGGTCTATTCTTGAGAATGTTCCATGGGCATTAGAATAGAATGAGTATTCTTTGGTTCTGGGGTGTAGTGTTCTATATATATCTATGAGGTCCAACTCATCGAGTATGGCATTCAAAGCCTTTGATTCTTTGCTTAGTTTTTGCCAGGGTGTTCTGTCTATTTCTGATAGTGGAGTGTTGAGGTCCCCTACTATTAATGTATTTTTATTTATATGTCTCTTTATTCTGGTTAAGAGTTGGCTTGTGTATCTTGCTGCTGTTGGGGGCGTATATATTTATAATTGTCATATCCACTTGTTGAATACTTCCCTTAAGAATAATATAGTGCCCTTCTGCGTCTCTAACTATAGTCTGTAGTTTAAAATCCAATTTATCTGATATGAGAATTGCTACCCCAGCTTTCTTTTGAGGTCCATTTGCGTGAAAGATGGTACTCCATCCCCTTACTCTCAGTCTGAATGCATCTTTGGGTTTGAAATGAGTCTCTTGTAGACAGCAAATGGATGGGTCATTTCTTTTTATCCAATCTGCAACCCTGTGGCATTTTATGGGATGGTTCAAACCATTTACATTAAGACTGATTACTGAGAGATATGATTTTAATGTTGCCATGTTGCCAGTAAAGTCTTTGTTTGTATTGGCTGTGACTTTCTGTTCTGTATCACTCTTGGGGCCTTTTTACTTTTATAGAACCCCCCGTAATATCTCCTGTAGGGCTGGTTTCGTGGTTACGAAATTGGTTAGTGACTGGCGATTCTGAAATGTCTTTATTTCTCCATCAATTCTGAATGAGAGCCTTGCTGGATAAAGGATCCTTGGCTGCATGTTTTTCTCTGAAAGAGCTTTAAATATGCTCCCCCAACCCTTTCTCTCATTCCAGGTCTGTGTAGACAGGTCTGACGTAATTCTGATGCTTTTGCCTTGGTACGTGAGAAATTTCTTTGCCCTGGCCGCTTTCAATACTGTATCCTTGCATCTAATATTTGCGAATTGCACTATGACGTGACGTGGCGTAGGTTTGTCGTGGTTGAGCTTGGGAGGGGTCCTCTCTGCCTCTTGGACACGAATGTTTGTTTCCCTCGCTAGATTAGGGAAGTTTTCAGCTACAATTTGTTCAAATATCTCTTCTAGACCTCTGTTTTTCTCCACCCCCTCGGGGATGCTGATGATTCTAACATTGGATCGTTTCATTGAGTCAGTAATCTCCCGTAACCTACATTCGTGGGCGTGGATTTTTTTAAGACCATCTTCTATTTTCATTTTTTCCTCTATTAACCCATCCTCCAATTCACTAACCCGTTCCTCTGCTTCTGCGACCCTGGCCATCAGAGCCTCTAGTTTTGCCTGCATTTGGCTCATAGAATTTTTAATTTCTGTCAGATTCGCTCTCATTTCTGTCCTTAGGGATTCTATATTCTCAGTAACCTTTTCGTTAATAGTTTTTTCAATTCTACTCATCATTTTGACCATCGTTACTCTGAATTCCATTTCTGATAATTTGGTTACATCCATATCCATTATTTCTGTGGCAGAGGCCACAGACTCACTGTCTTTTCTTTGCTGGGGGGGGGCTTCTCCTTCTTGTCATTCTGATGAAGAGAGGTTGTGGGGTTTCCAGAGCCCAAATTATTGACTGGGTCCCAGGCCGTGTCCCTTGTTTTATAGGGATCTTAGGGATGTGGGCTTCTTCTTTAAAGATTTTATTTATTTATTTATGTGGCAGCCAACCAGCGAGAGAGGGAACAGAAGCAGGGGAGTGGGAGAGGAAGAAGCAGGCTCCCAGCGGAGGAGCCCGATGAGGGACTCCTTTCCGGAACGCCGGGATCACGCCCTAAGCCGAAGACAGGCGCTCAATGACTGCGCCACCCAGGCGCCCGGGTTGTGGGCTTGATTTTTCAGCCTGCCTTCTGTGTTCTGGGGGAGGGGCCTGCCGCGCCGATACTCAGGCAGCCCTGTTTGGGTAGAGTCTCGGTGTCCCCTGCGAGGGGGGATGGGGATGGGCACTCCCTGAGCCGGTATTTCCAGGCTTTTGTTCTCTGGCGGCTTTCCCTGGCGGTTTGCTGTGCCTCTTCTGAGAGTCAGAGCAGCAGCGGCCGAATTTCAGCCTCTGTCACGGAACAGAAGGATTGCGGCCCGTTCTCTACTAATGTTCTGGCCACTTTAACTCTGTTTCTGTTGGTGCTGCTCAACCCTGCAGCGTCCCGGGATGTGCGCCCCACACCCGGCGTCCCAGCCCTCACTTCCAGGGCCGGCGTGTCTCTGTCCTTTGTGTTTCTAATGCCGCCAGCCGCCCCGCGCGCTCCTGGGTCTCCCTGTCTCAGTCTCTGCCTGGTGAGCGCACCGGGATTCCGGGGTTCCGGGAGATGCCTGGTGGCGCGCCCGTTCACGGCTCACCGGTCTCAGTCCGCTCTCTCGCGGGTGCCCTCTGTGAGCCCGCCCGCTCCCCCGTGCAGGTGGCTGCCGCTTCCCGGCGCCCGAACGCGGCGGCTCCCTCCCCCTTCCGTTTATCTTCCGATATCTGTGCCCGGTTTCATGGCTCCCCGCTTCGTACCTCAATACTCAGCGCTGGAGATGTTCATTTGTAGAGATCCAGATGCGTCTTCCTGCGTCTCAGGCTGGTTCCGTGGTTGTTTAGGCTGGTCTGGTACCTATCCAGCTCGACTCGGAGGACCGGCTGAAAACGGTGTCTCCTACTCCTCTGCCATCTTAACTCTGTCTTAACTCAGTTATTTTTAATGATGACTTGAAGAAAGAAGAGAAATCATCATTCATAGAATTTTTAATGGGAAAAGTAATTTCAATATTCTTTAGGGGAAGCATTCTTGGGCAAAAGTTACCCATACAGTCCCCATGATTATTATTTCAAATATGAAACTGAGTGAAAAGAAGAAAGATTTGCTGATTTTTGTGTTTGAGGTTTATGAACCTGAGGCACAGGGAGTGGTCAACGTATTTGTAATACCATCAATTCATCCCAAGGGACAAAACATTTTTTTCTTTTTCTTCTTTTGTATCTATGTGACATGATGAATGTTAATTGAATTTATTGTAAAAATTATTTCTTTTTTTTTAAACATTCATTTATTTATTTGAGGAAGAGAGAGAAAGAGAGAGCATGAGTGTGCGTGAGTGGAGGGAGGAGAAGGAGAGGGTGAGAACTCCAAGAAGCCTCCCTGCTGAGTGTGGAGCCCACCCAACTGGGGCTCCATCTCACGACCCTGAAATCATGACCTGAGCTGAAACCAAGCATCAGATGCTTAAGCAACTGAGCCACCCAGCCGCCCCGGAAACATTTCATGCTACATACAAGTCCTTATGCTGTACACCTTAAACTTACATTGTGCTGTATGCCAGTTTTATCTCAATAAAACTGGGGGAAAATGGGGATAAGATGATACGTTCTCTAAAGCTCCCTCCTCTGAACCTCTTGGTTTTTCTATTTTGTACCAGTGACATGCTGTGTTTCTTCAAGAATCTTCTATTTAGGGGCGCCTGGGTGGCACAGCAGTTAAGCGTCTGCCTTCGGCTCAGGGCGTGATCCCGGCATTCTGGGATCGAGCCCCACATCAGGCTCCTCTGCTATGAGCCTGCTTCTTCCTCTCCCACTCCCCCTGCTTGTGTTCCCTCTCTCGCTGGCTGTCTCTCTCTCTGTCGAATAAATAAATAAAAATCTTAAAAAAAAAAAGAATTTTCTATTTAATACATGAGATTCATGCATTACTTGATTTCTCATTTGTTTTTCATATGCTCATTATGTTTCACTTAGATGTTCTCAGAGCAGTAGCGTACTCGGGAGCAGTGGTAACTTATTATTCTTTTGTTTTGACCTTGTAGGCTTTTCAGGGATTAATTTCTTAATTTATAGTCCAAGAAATAAAGTCCATCTTCTATATATAAAGAGAAGTAGCATCATAATTATTTTCTCTCTCCTTTCTTCTTTTCATTTTGTGTGAAATTATCTCTTGGGCCGTGATAGGTAGGAGACAGTGTAACTACAGTTAGCGGATATTTAGTGAATTTCAGCTTTTCAGACCGTCAGTCTGGTTAATCCAGTCCCAGTTTGTACTTCACTTTTAACAATGTAGAAATTCTGAACGTTCTAGCACTGGACGTAGTAACTCTGGTTTTGCAGGTTAGGCTGCAGAATTTGGTTTTTATTAAGATTGGTTTCTTAGATTCCTGGAATTATTTTTTTAGCAATCTGGGCTTGTTATGCCATCTAAAAGTGGCATACCATTTTTAAAAACAACACTCAAGTGTAAGAAAAACAATAAGAAACAGGCAGCCTCATTGTAAAATTCTATTCAGTGTCCCTAACCATTTGTCAAGGTCTCTCTACATATTTGTTGTGAAAAGGTATCCTTAGCAACCAAGATCATTGACTTTTTATATAAAAGAGACCCCACACCATTCTTCTAACATCTAAAGGTTCCACTGCTTGACACTGGTTTGCTTTTCATTCCCCACGATAACAAGCACACAGATGGCGAAATGTGACAGCAAAGCACGGGGGCCACAGCACTTGAATAAAAAGTGGGATGTGCTGTAGGCCAGGCACGTGGTGGTTTCCCTTCTCAGCCTTCTCTTTTTATCTTTCATCAAGACTTTCCTAGCAAGGCTGCCCCACAAAAAGAAATCTGGCATTTCATTATGGCGCTAGGGAAAACCAAGGAAAAATAAAAATCCTCCTGGAGCATTTTAAAAATGTAGAATGAAAAAGAGTTATATAAGTTCCACCTGGAAGAGAAATGTAGATTCTTACAAATTGTCTTTATTGAAAAAAGAATGATAACGAGAAAAGAATGATTAGCCCCTAGGATGGTCGTATGAGGGCATACTTGGGAAATAATAACATGGATGCTGTTTTCTCATTTTTCTCCCAAAATTGGTGATTTCTTTAATCAAAGGCACTTCCTCTGCTTCTAAACTGGCTTCTTTTTTCATAAACTAGGTTGGAGAAATTCTCAGAAAGATTTCACTTTCCAAATTGTTTTCCCCTGTCTTCTGCAGGAAATTCCAGCAAATGTCTCAATTCGCGACCGTGAAAGATGCCGGGCTTCCTGAGTACAGGCAGCGTGCGCACAAGTTACTGTTCAGCAGTCAGAGCTATCTGCTCAAGTGGGAGGGGGGCGCAACGATAAAAACCAAACCCGTCCTTTTATTTTTTATTTTTTTGGCTCTCATATTTTGGGTAGTCATTTCCTGTCTCTAACTTGGTTCTCTTTGCTTCTGTTTAACTGTAGAAATGTTTCCTAGAATTGGTGGTTCACACTTAGAAGCCTCTTCGCTTGACAACTTACAGATTTCTTTTCACCTTTCCATGGCTGACTATTAAGTGACGTTTTCAATTCAGGCAATGCTTTTTGTTTCTGACCTGCCACTTCCTATGTGGAATAAAGACGAGGAGCTTGGGGAATCTCACTCTGAACAAGGCTCCCGGAGCTCACAGGGAACACTGTGTTCCCTCGTGAGATGCAGGAATAAAGAATTAGCTCCAGGAGGCACAAGGGACCTTCTCAGACCTTCTCCTCTTGTAGAATTCAGATCTGGTTTTATTGTCTTCCAGTTTCTGAAAACCCAAGGTGACTTTGGCATGAGGCATCTGGGCATAATCACTTCATTGTGGGTAGTTGGGTGAAGGAATCACACACACACAGAAAGCGGGAGGCCCTCCCATTGTTGTAGTGTTGCTACAACAGAAACACAGTTTCTGTTTCTTAAACCCAGACAGGACTCACTGGGTTTCTTTCTTATTAATGAGCTCCCCTTAAGGTACTAACTCAAGCAGTTCTATTATTTTTTGGTCAGAAATGACCAAATTCGCTCTTACATTAATCAAGTAAAAGGTCGTTACAAGTTACCTTATGGTCTTTCTCAGGGGGGAAGTCACCCCTTCAGAGAATGGCAAAGTTCTTCTATGTGGAATAAAATGTGTGTACTACCCAGCAGATAAAGTGTGTAAAGCAAAGAAGTTTGTCTGTGGATGTGGGATCTACCATCCAACAAAGGCTCTTTCAGGCTTGATTCCTCAACCATCAGTCCTTAAGGGAGAGGATGTTTGCTTTTTTAAAATGTTATTTTGCCTTACATTAAAAGACCATGAGCCCAAGTAAATACACAGAGCAAGAACGAGTGCTCTCAAGTTCAAGGTCAGCATGCCATTCACAGCCAAGTAAACCCAGGAAAAAAAATCTGATTTTTTTCCCTCCTTCCTGACTATATCCAGAAATAATCAAGCACTTCCTTGGCTCAAGATACTAACTTTGGTCAATACATAAATGTAGTATGTTTCCATTTCATTTTTATGTTCTCTTTTCTGTCATATTGAAAGTTTCTGTGAAATGGTGCACTTTCTAATTGCTTCTGTCATTTCTAGTTTTGCTTCCTCTCATTTAGGCAGCAGCTGGGGGGAAAAACAGTGCCATTTAAATAATTTATTTATTTATTTTGTAAAGATTTTATTTATTTGACGGAGAGAGGGGAACACAAGCGGGGGAACACAAGCAGGGGGAACACAAGCAGGGGGAGTGGGAGAGGGAGAAGCAGGCTTCCCACTGAGCGGGGAGCCTGATGTGGGGCTCGATTCCAGGACCCTGGGATCATGACTAGAGCCCAAGGCAGGTGCTTAACGACTGAGCCACCCAGGCGCCCCTCAATAATTGCGGTATTTAAAGTGAAAGATAGGAAGGCTGAAGTTCTTGCTCACCAGTATAAATTGTTTCCGGTCTCAATTGGCTTTATGATAGATGGCTCCTATTTGCTGGGTGGATTGTACTCTGTGAATCAGAGGATTTCCTGTAATAAGGTAGAAGTAGTTGGGGCGCCTGGGTGGCTCAGTCATTTAAGCGTCTGCCTTTGGCTCAGGGCGTGATCCCAGCGTTCTGGGATCCAGCCCCACATCAGTCTCCTCCGCTAGGAGCCTGCTTCTTCCTCTCCCATTCCCCCTGCTTGTGTTCCCTCTCTTGCTGGCTGTCTCTCTCTGTAAAATAAATAAAATCTAAAAAAAAAAAATAAGGTAGAAGTAGTTTCATGAGTATATATCTTGGTCCAGATGTATCTTAAAATCGCTACCTACAAAGGCCAAGTGAGGCAGTTTGGGCAGTGAGAAAGAGTCCTCCAAATGGCCACTAGGTGGTGCTGCTGCACCATAGGAGCTGAATGCTATCTGCCCTCTACATTTCAGGGCTGGGAATATTTGTGCGGAGATAACTGATCACTGATATCTGTGCTCAGGGGCAATACGGTTGGCCCATGCAAAGGTGGTCTTTATATGTTATACATCCGGTAATTGGATATTCTTTTAAGCTTTTGTAGAGGCTGTGATTTGTTGAGTCAACAAACTATTGTTTGTCTGTCTAAAGACCGTGATGGTTTTTTTGTTTTGTTCTAATTGGAAAGGAACCGTAACGGCAAATTCAAAATTTGTTGAGATTTATACGTAATTTTTTTACATTAATTTATGCTTTCCAATGGATGATTAAAATTTCCCTGGGACTGGGACGCCTGACGTCTCAGATAAGGGTTTGCCTTCAGCTTGGGTCATGATCTCAGGGTCCTGGGATTGAGCCCCACATCTGGCTCCCTGCTCAGCTAGAAGACTGCTTCTCTCTCTCCCTCTGCCTGCCACTCCCCCTGCTTGTCCTCTCTCTCTGTCAAATAAATTATAATATCTTAAAAAAAAAAATTCCCGGAGACTGAGGACTTGGATGGCTGAATGGGAAAGTAAAGAACTGCTGGGCGGAATTGGCCTCTTGAGGTGGCAGGAGCTCTGTCCTGGGTCCTGAAAAAGGAGCTGGAAGGTTGCTGGGTGAGGCACCTGCTCGCTGGGCCTGTTCTCTGCTGCAATATGAGAGATTTGGACTGGACACCACGAAGGTCCCTTCTAATTCTAACAGTCTGTGATTATCCGATTTTAAGCAGTTGCCAAGTGTAGAAGCTCCCGAAGGCCATTTAATTTTATTCCTATTTACTGGAAAGGCGTCTGAATGTTATGAGTATTTATAGTATGGTATAAGACTCTTGTTTAATGTGAATAACGCTCTTGTCGAATAATACTCTTGAATAATGCTCTTGTTTAATGTCAGAAGTGATGTTCATTCCTGGCATTCCAAGCTATAGAATGAAAACTTTGAAATTTTAGTTAGAGAAATGATGAAACTGTGTATTACAATATTATCTCAGGCTTCATCTTTGCCGTCCATGTATTAGAAACCGCTGGCCTTCTATTTGCTACATTTAAAATCACGTCACAAAGTCAGACAAAGACAAATACTGTACGTATATTCTCATCCCTATGTGGAGTCTAAAGAAGGTAAACCGGAAGAAAGAAAGGAGAATGGTGGTTGCCAGGCTGAGGGGGTGGAGGGAGATGGTGCTTAAAGGGTACAGACTTCCGTTATAAGGTTAATAAATTCTGGGGATCTAATGTACAACATGGCGGCTATAATTTAAAATATTGTATTATATACTTGGAAGTTGTTAAGGGAGTATTAACACACACACACACACAGGACATACACAGGCACTTATGTGACGGATGGAGGTGTTAACTAACCTCGTTATGGTAATCATTTTGTAATGTATACATATATCAAATTATCACATTGTTCCCCTTAAACTTAGGTCTACTGTATATAATTTTTAAAAAGATTTTATTTATTTATTTGAGAGAGAGAGAGAGAGAGCCTTGGGGGGAGGGTCAGAGGGAGAACCAGGGAGCCTGAGTTGGGGCTTGATCCCAGACCCCTGGATCATGACCTGAGCCGAAGGCAAATGTTTAACCGACTGAGCCACCCAGGTGCCCCATGTACTGTACATCAATAAAATCTCAATAAAGCTGAACAAATTAAATTCATATTAGAATTTTTAGATCATAAGTGTGACAATAAAGAATTACATAATCTTCTTGTAAGGATATGATGTATTTTACAGAGTTGTGTATATATTCCCTTTGAATTACCTTATTCATTAATTTTCTTTTAAGTGATGTATTCATATATTCAGAGAACCAGTAATGTGCTCTGTCCTCAAGGAGATTACATTTTTCTAGTCAGATAATTGGACAAGCAATTACAAGAATGTGTGGGTATGTGATCTAAGTGGAAAAATACAAGATTCTCGGAGAGAACATAGCAATAGAGATGAAAATTACTATTACTGTAGCAACTTCACAAGGAAAAACTGCAAGTTAGATTCAATTTCACAGGGTTGTTTAACAGAAAAAATGATCCTTTAACAGGGGAAACAGAAAAACGCACTGTGTGTCTGTGTTAAATGCTTTTTTCCTTTATGAAACCTGGAAATATATGTAAAATTTTCCCAACATTTGATTATAGATGCCATAGAAAAGCTACAGAAATAAATACTAAGGGAATATTTTTCTTATAGTTTTCCAGTCACATAAACAGTTGTATCTGGAGAAAAACTTTAAATATTATTTGCTGTGAAACTTCCCCCCTGCCCTCATTACTCATATCCTCTCTGGAGGAAAATTATGAACTCCTAATGAGAACTTCATAGTTCCCCCAAATCTGAAAATAAGAAGCAACAGTTTGCATTTGCAGTATAGACCATTTCAGGTTAATGGCAACTTTTGCTTATACAAGAAATAAATAGGCTGAAATCTGTCATTCATACTGTGAGCAAAACAAGGGAGAAAATATTCCTAGAACCAGTGATTCATAGTTATTTTTGTTGGGGTGAAAAACCATCCCTCGAGAGGGACAATGGTTCAATGAACAAATGCCACAGTGCACGGGATGACACAAGCCAGATTTTGAGCTGAATAGAGGAGGAAAAAGGTTTTTTTTACAAGGCCAGTTTTGATGCAATTGAAATATTACATTTCTAAAACCCTGCTCATTGTTGATGAGTAATTTGATTTTAATGACCGTCCTTTGTTTGAGATACATATATTCTGACAGCTAATTCTCCTTTCCACCCTGAAGTAAAATGTTTGAATTTTGATATTATCCTTTATTAATGTGTTCTGTATTATTTCCACACCTTGGGCTTCTTCTAAGTGCCATATCCAATTGTAGCCACCAGAATGTATTGTGAGCCCATCTCCTAGGGACAATTTTTGGGGTGTTTATATTGAATTAGAGAATGTTAGGGGAGGACATGACTTTAAAGAGCACCTAATCCCTTATTTTACAGGTGGAAGACTCAATCATATTTAGTTACGTATCTGATAGGTCATGGAGCTCCAACTGTAACTTGGAGAAGAAGAGAAAGTACAAGAGAATTGTTTTTATGAAGAATTTACTGGGATAGCCATGGAACACATCTTATTTAATTTTGGTCCTTACAATAATCCTTTGTCATGGGCAAATCTGTATTTTTAGATGAAGAGAGTAAGGCTAGAAACATGAAGGATAGCAGTCTAGATCTAGTTTGCTGGCTTTCTCCTCACTCACCTGTATCTGTTGAGAGGCCATTTGCATCACGCACTGTGCTAGGGATATGGAGGTGTGCAAACGCAGATGGATTCCAGGCTCAGCTTGCTTATGGTTTAGCTGCAGAGACAGACATCATCCAAATAATCACACGGAAGGGTGTAAAATTACCCCATGAAGGCTCTGAAGGATAGGACAAGTCTTTTGCTCTACATCGTGATACAAAAGCAGAGCAGAGCCATTTCCCATAAATGTGGTCTTTGCAGCGGCTTCGCTAACCAAGTGCCAACCTCTTGGAGAACCAGTTGGGGAAGAAGCTGGACCAGTTGGTAGGATGACAACAGATGGACAAGGTGCCACCCTTTGAGTAACTTCTCTGGAGCCTCATGATCTTGCTTTCATACAGCTTCCTCTAGTGATTTTTCTGGCATAGTTTTAACAATAGCTGCATCAACTTTTTTTTTTTTTAATTGTAGAAAAGACTTGCTTTGTGACATTGTGCTCAGGAAGGTACAGCTCGCATTGCTCTCTCCTAATCACGCTTTCTGAACCTTGGTAAAACTCCATAGAAATTGATTGTGACAGTAATGGTAACTTTTCCTTATTATGAACCGTGATCTTAAAAAGTAAGTTGCCAGGGTGTGTGGGTGCCTCAGTTGGTTAAGCCTCTGACTCTTTTTTTTTTTTTAAAGATTTTATTTATTTATTTGACAGAGATAGAGACAGCCAGTGAGAGAGGGAACACAGGCAGGGGGAGTGGGAGAGGAAGAAGCAGGCTCATAGCGGAGGAGCCTGATGTGGGGCTCGATCCCATAACGCCAGGATCACACCCTGAGCCGAAGGCAGACGCTTAACCGCTGTGCCACCCAGGTGCCCCGAGCCTCTGACTCTTGATTTCGCCTCAGGTCATGATCTCAGGGTCCTGGGATCAAGCCCTGCACTGGGTTGTACGCTAGGTGGGGAGATTCTCTTGAGATTCTCTCTATTCTTCCCCCCTTCCCCTCCCCCAGCTCATGCTCACTCTCTAAAATAAATACATAAATCTTTTTTAAAAAGTAAGTGCCTTGCTGATTTATGAGTATCTACCCATGTGTCCATCCATCCATCCCTCCATCCCTCCATCTATTTCTCTTGTGGTCTTTCCTTGTTTCTGACACAGTAGAATTCTAAGGAGGGTTTTGTCAGTAGTTATGATGACTGTCAAATTTTGTTTGCTTGTAAGGCAGAAATCAAAGGGAATACGGGAATATGGAAAACGAAATTTTGTTTTGACAAAAATGGAAACTTAGATGAGTGCTGTCCTTTTTATATTCACTGTTGTCATTATAAAGTTTATGTAATACACTTTTATTTTTCTCTTTTGATATCTTTTTAGATACGTTTCTTGCAAATATATGCATACATATATACTTACTCATTTCTATGAAAATGAAATCATACTCTGTAAACATCTTTGTGGCCCTTTTTCTTCTTAGCAATTTATCACAAACATTTTAAGTTCAATTCATAAACTCTTCACAATAATTTTAACGGCTGCATGGCATCCCATTGTAAGAATGTGCCATTTACTCTATTTAATTAATTCAGTTAATCTCCTTTTGTTGGGTACACTTTAGAATTTCTCCATTCTTATAAACTTTGCTGAAATGAACATTCTTGATGTTTACTTTGTGCACTTGATCATTAATTTCCTAGCAATAGGTTTCTAGAAGTGGAATTGCTGTATGAAAGGCTTTTGATATAGTCTGCCAAATGGTTCTTTTTTCAAAAGTTGAATTGATTTATGTTCCCATCAGTAGAGCATGAGGGTATCTGTCTCTCCACTGATTTTCTGTCATAATTCACTAAGTAATGCCAGTGAATATTTTTTACCATTGAATACTTTTCCATATATCATTGACCTGTTGCTTTTCTTGTTTTGGAAATTGCCTGTCTATATCCTTTGGCCAATTTTCTACTGAAGTGTCTGTCTTATTTTTTTGGTAAAGTCTCTTTACATAGAAAGGACATTTTCCCAGTTTATGATTTACATTTTGATTATGATAATGATGTTTTTTGACTTACAAAATTACAACATTTCGATATAATCAACTTTATTTATTTCTTCCTTTGTGATTACTCCATCTACTGTTATAGGAAGGGAAAATCTCCATGCTCTAAATTCACATAATTAGTCTACATTTTTGTTCTAGTGCTTTATTTTGAAAGATTTATATCTGCCTGGAACCTGTTTTGGAATATGGCATGTATTAGAAATATAATCTTTGTTCCAAAATAATTCAAAGAAATACTTAGATTTGTTTCTTGGGCTTTTCATATTGGGCATCAGTCTGTCTGCAGGGAAGGCACCAATATTACATTGTTCAGATTAATTTTTTTTTGCTATTTTTAATTGCTATTTTATGTTATGCAAAATGTACATAACATAAAATTTACCATTTTAATCATGTAAGCATACAATTCAGTGGTGTTAACTACATTAACAATGAACAATATCATTATCCATTTTCAGAACTTTTCCAACATCTCAAATAGAAGCTTTGTACTCATTAAACAATAATTCCTTGTTTCCCTCCTTCCAGCCCCTGCCAACCTCTATTCTACTTTCCACCTCTATGCACTCGCCTATTCTAGGTACCTAATATAAGTGCAATCATACAATATTTGTCGTTCTGCGTCTGGCTTATTTCACTTAGCAGAATGTTTTCATGGTTCATCTATATTGTAGCATGTATCAAAATTTCATTCCTTTTACAACTGAATAATATTGTTATGTGTATATACTGCACTTTAAAATCCATCCGTCTGCTGATGTATATTTGGGCTGTTTTCTCCTTTAGGCTATTGTGAATAATGCTTCTGTGAACACTTGCGTGTAAGTATCTTTTTGAAATATAGTTTTGTAATACCTTTAAATATATCATAATGTATATTTTTCTTCATTATTATTCATCCTAAATTTTTTTCCCTAGATAGTCCTGCATGCTTGTTTTTTCTCCCAAATCTGAAAATGATTTGGTTTGTTTTTAAACCTCTAATTGCAAATGCTTTTGGAATTTTATTTTGTATCATATTGAATTTATACATTAATTCTGGCAAAATCGATGCTGTTATAATATTTAGACTTCCCATTAAAATGTTATGGCTCCTATTATTTTAGTTTACATATTTATGCCCTCAGTGGATTTTGGAACTTACTAGGATAGCTCCTCTGCATTTTTTTGTTAAGACTATTCTTAGGTATTTTACAATTTTTGTGGTTACTTTTAAGGGAATAGTTTGCATTTTATTTTCTACTGCTTATTGTTGATACGCAGAAATTCTTGTATATTAATTTTGGTTACCAGGTACATACTTGAATAATGTGTACATAATAATTTTTAAACTGTTAGTTAATATTTCAAATTGATAGTGTGCCTGGGATCCTCTCTGGATACTAAAGCATAGATTGCTTTAGTATTTATTAGATACATAATTAACAGGAAAAAATTTGCTTTCAAAGATTAAATTGGGGCTGCCTGGGTGGTTCAGTCATTAAGCATCTGCCTTTGGCTCAGGTCGTGATCCCAGGGTCCTGGGATGGAGCCCTGCACTGGGCTCCCTGCTCAGCAGGAAGCCTGCTTCTCTCTCTCCCACTTCCCCTGCTGGTGTTCCCTCTCTTGCTGTGTCTCTCTCTGTCAAATAAATTAATAAAATCTTAAAAAAAAAAGATTAAATTGTTGCTGCATATCTATATTATAGGGAATAGCAGCTTTTATCTTAAAGGCAGACAGCTCTTTTCTTTAGGAAAACTCTTAGTAGATCTTTTGGTCATGGAAATCTTAGATGAGCGAAGAATGAAAAAAAGTGTTCTGCCTAGCAAAATAACAGTAAAATAACATCAATTCTTCTGCCATCTGAATAGGAGGGAGTGGGGAACTGAAGGATGTAAAGAGAAGAAACCACAGGGAGTAATAGCCTCAGTAGGGAGAGGAGTCCCATGACAATATCACTGCTAAGAAATTCTCTGTAGAGATGGCTGAGGATCAGTGATATCTAGTAATTAATTGTAAGTTGACTCCTGTTCTGTGCCTGTTGTGATTTGTTCTACACTATAGTGTATTAATAGACAATTTATAGTAAATCCAAAGGATCACCAAGAGGAGTGGGTATGCTATGCTATGGGGGGGGGGCACATGAGGAAGCACCAGTGTTGTCATGAGGCAGAGGGAAGGGGAAGAAATGTGGGCTAGAGTTTATTGTGGTTTCTTCATAAAGGAACAGTGGAGGCAGAGTAAGCAGGCTTGGAATTGGCTAGTTTGAATAATTTCAGCAGACCTCAGGGCATAAGGGCTGTCTGAGTTGTTTGGGGTGATTAGGGCAGTTGGATAGTGGCCCAGAGTAAGGAGGAGGTTGGGGGTGTGGACTCTGGATTGCTTGGTTTGTATTTGAAACGCAGACTGAGAAGAACTCCTCTTTAGGAGGCAGGGGCGATGAATCAATCAGTCAGGAGGCCAACTCAAGGTGACTCAAACATATTACTGGGTTGTCCAGAATAAGGCATGTCCAACATAAGCACAGAGGGCAGATATTAAAGCATCAAGTTTACAGAAACTAGAAACATGGTTATTCATGATGCTGCTCAGTTTTTCAAAACCTCTAATAAGGTTCTGTCTTATGATAATGGTACTTTGGGGAATTAAGGAAACAGAGCTATTTCCCATGTTACAGATGTTGCTATAAGAAGTGAATAGAGTAGAAACTCAGACTGAGAGGTGACCCAGAGAAACATGAGCCCCCCCACCAAGAATTCTCAGAAACACTGAGGAGGGCTATAGACATGGCATGGGATGGAGACTCAAGTCAACTTCTGGAAAATAAGTGCTTCAAGGAGGCTGGAGGAGTTGAAAAAACCAATGGCAAGTCCTTGGCTTATGATAGTAGAAATGTTAAACTCTGAAGGCATAGGGCATGGCTTAAGGGCTGGTTTGTTTCCAGAAAAGGGTTCCTTTATGGAAGGAAACAAAATTGCCACCTCCAAATGTGTTTCATTGGCATATCAATTATTTTAAGTTTTTTTTTTTTTTTAAGAAAAAGAAGGCTCAGGAAGAACCTTTGACCTTTCATTTAACTGCACAAAAGAATGTAGGTAGAAGACCTGCTCCAGGAAGGGAGCTGTCACCATAGATAAGTACCTTATAATATGAACTAGGTGTGACAGACAGGGAGGAACTTAGTGAAATCTACTTATTAAAACTCCTCTTTATGTCCCATTGTTTTTGTATGGCCCAGCACACATTTGTTTACCAAATATCTACTCTTTATCATCTTCCTTCCCTTTAAAGTCCCAAACTCTTACCCCCCTTCTCCCTAGCTCAGAATGGCATATAAATCTCAAATTCCTGACTGCCTATGGACCTCATATTCACTCCATGTATGTGTAATTAAATTTAATTTTTTTTCCTGTTAGTCTGTATCATGTCAATTTAATTCTTATATAAGTCAAAGGAAATTTGAAGGGTAGAGGAAAATTTTTCCTCCCTAACACATACAAAAGTGATTCTTAGGTCATTGTCATGGACTTGGGGAATCTGATAAAAATGATGCATAAGAAATCTTTATCATTTTACATATCACTTCAGGAGCCCTTGAGCCCATCTGTAGATGCTGGTCCATGAACATTGGGTGAAACATCTCCCAATATTGAAGATATAAGTCATAGTAAAAGAAATGAATATTATGTGTTCTCCTTAAGTTGGCCATAGCACACCTGGTCCAATTATGCATCTTTGATACTACCACATATTCATTGACAGAACTACTTTTTCTTTAATCAACTCTACTGGTTGGGTTCTTACCCATAATATAGTGTAAAATAAGGTCAACTTAGAATGATAGAAGTAGTGCTTTCGTCATAAAGGCCAGGGCAGTTTTCTAGTATTTATTATTAAAACTTAACGATTTTTCTCTACAACCAATGAAGTTAAGGACTCATTTTTATGCCCTTGCTTCTACCTAAAAGTGTGGAAATTATGGTTCTTTTTTGTTCTGAGTGGAAGTGAGGAAATATGATGACTGAAAAGGAGATTTTATCTTCAAGTTATTGAAAAGTTTTCTGAATAGTTCAAAGAAGAAATGAAAATCACATAATGGAAAAATGAAAGCTTGCTTGACATTTTTCTTAAAATTTTAATAAGAGGTAATTTGATAACTTACTGCTGGCTAACATCTGCCCTGTGACCATGAATTAGCAGTAATATCACTGGTAAAATGATACCTACAGGAAATAAAACAAAGCTGTCCATAAGGGTTTCATAAGACACATTTCAAGAGCCTCCATTTATCTGCTTATGTATATTAAGTTGCAGTAAAAAGTGTCATATCATAAAGAATTTGTTTGGTCTTTGCCCAGGTTCCTGGGATGGAGATCTTAAACCCTTGGAATTTCCCCAGGGACAGAATTGTCTGTTATTCATGGTGGGACCCTCAGACCATGCTTGAGTTTATGCTAATGATGTGACTGAAGGTAGGCCTACTAGATAGTTTCAGGGTGGGGGCTGGTCATGCTGGAAAGACTAACCATGCAATTGGAGGGTTGCAGCTTTTTTTTTTCTTTTAAAGAAGGTTTGAGCCAGGTGATATTAGCATAACCTCTGGGGAGGGGAGAGAGGGGCTGGAGATTGAATTCAGTCACATGTCCAATGACTTGATAAATCATGTCTAATTAATGAAACCCCAATAAAAACTCTAGACATGAATGTTGAATGAACTTCTTAGATGGTGAGTGCATTGATGTGAAAAGAAGGTGATGTGTTCTGATTCTGCAGGGAGAGGTCATGGAGCTTCTGTGTTTGGAAGCTTCCCAGACCTCAACTTACAGGTTTCTTCCTTCATCTAGTCTTGATTTTCATCCTTTGTAATAAAACAATAATCGTAAATATAGTGCTTTCCTGAGTCCTGTGAGTCTTTCTATCAAATTATTAAACCTGAGGAGGTAGTGGGAACCTCTGAAATTTTAGTCAGTTGGACAGAAGTTTGGATGGCCTGGGAACTCTGGACCTTGTAGCTGGTGTCTGAAGTGAAGATGCCCTAGAGGAGAATTGTGATCTCAACCTGTGAGGTCTGTGCTAACTTCAGTTTGTTGGGTAGTTAGCATCACAATTGCATTGCAGGAGTTTAGGTGCATGTAAGAAGAACATCCCTTGCCTGGTAAGTTATTGAGACACTGGAATTTGCTACACACTGAATAGGCAACCATCAGTCTTGTTCAAAGTGCTGTCTAGATTAGATCTAAGAGATATGGGCTAAATAGAGTTTATTACAAATTTTTACCCAATTACATAGTTCTGATATCTTATAGCCAGCTTTTTTTGGAGGGGGGCTAACACAGTTAAAAATTTACCATTTTTGGTGGGCACCTGGGTGGCCTAGTAGGTTATGTGTCTGCCTTTGGCTCAGGTCATGATCTCAGGGTCCTGGAATTGAGCCCTGCATTGGGCTACCTATTAGGCAAGGAGTCTGCTTCTCCCTCTCTGTCTGCTCTTCCCCCCTGCTCATGCACTCTCTCTCTCAAATAAATGAATAAAATCTTTTTAAAAATTTACCATTTTTTGTTGTTAATTAAGGATTTTAATAAAAATTCATTATCTAAGATTGGTAATACATTTATGAAATTATGTTGAATGAACGTCTGAAGCTCTCTACAGTAGAAAGAGGTCTCTACAATGGTTTTGAAAGGATCAGAAATGTTGATGAAGCACTTATTAGCACTGTGTGATAGAGTAGAAATCTGGTTCCTGATCTTAAATATGACGAAGTTGCCATAGAGCTACTATTTACATACAATTTCCCTGATATTTGTCAGTAGTTCTTATAATGGAAAACATTGCCCTTTAAACATACAGACCTACTAACAAAAAATTTAAAGAAATCTCATGATTTGAATATTTGGACATTCAGATAGGAAAACAAATAATTCAGTTATTTTAGACAACTGAAAATAAAGAACCAAAGAGCAACTTATTAAATTCACTGGTAGCTAATATTTTCTCCACATACAGGTAGGGATAAGGAAATTACCACAGATGTTTTCCAACTCCTGACCCCTAGTTGGGCTACAAATCACCACAAAAGTTCCAACAAGGAGTATTTGTTTGGTATGCTTAAGTAATGAATAAATACAAAGCACTAAAGAAGCATGGGAACCATGGAGAACACAGAATCTCTAGAGATTGCCATGAGTGCTAAATCAGGTCTAGACAAATATATGAAGTAAGTGAAGTTTGTCTTCAGTGCCATTTAAGCATCCTCTCTTCTCTCAAATCGTCTCACCCCTCCCTTTTTGTTTCCAAATGCTATTATGCTAGGCAGACCATCTTCCCATCTCCAGAACATTCTCTGCCCTTTTCCCCAACAAGAATAGTTCTCATTTATCACATTGTGAAATTCTAATAAATTTATTCTGCCTCAGCTATTACTGATAAGTGTAAAACCTTATTCCTTCTTAAGCATGTTCCCTCAGTCTCATATGGTGTGAGTTGAGCTGTGGCAGGAAAATGTTCCTTCTTCACCACCTGATATATTTCCTCAATCCCACCATTTTTTTTTAATAATGATTTTTTATTATATTATGTTAGTCACCATACAGTACATCCCCGGTTTTCGATGTAAGGCTCGATCCTCAATCCCACCATTAACCCAGTTCTTAGGGTCTTGAAGTTTTTTGATATTTAATAGATCTCTATTAAAATATACTTTAAAATACTAGCAGCCAAAGTCAGCTAGTTGAAGAGGTGGCGACAGAATGAGGGGTAAAGCCTGGAGGTTGAGGTTAGGGGAGGTTATAAGAAAGTGGGTTTCTGTTTAGCTATAGGGTCTTGAAAGAGCTCTGGAAGAAGAGACAGAAGGCTGCTTTAGGGTGGAATTAATTTATAAAACTTTAATTTTAGGGTTTAGACATAGCTATGTGAGAGAAGATCTGGAGTAAATACACACATAAGTATGTGACTACCTCATCCACCTTGAGGAAGGTAGTCTCTATCAAAATCCTAGAAATGGAAAAGCAGATCAAGTCAGTGTGTGATTCAGGAGGCAATGAGACACAAGAGGAAAAGCATAGACTGGTTCTACTCTCACCTTTGCCCTGGGGCAGCTGTATGAACTTGGTCCAGTCATTAACCTTCCTGGGTCAGTGTCTTTCAGGTGACATAAGGGAATCAGACTCGATTACTGGTTTCTAAAGCATATTCTGGCTCATGTTCTCATCTAGAAACTCACTTTTTGATAATTTTGAATATATTGAATGTGATTCACATCTTCTTTGTAAGAAGAAAGAACAATACAACACAATAGGTTTTGAGCTCCTACTCCACTGAAATCTCTCATTTCTTAAAAAACCCCTTACTTCTGCCTTCTGTTGTTAGTCACCATCCTTTTTAAGGGCCAACATACTTAGCACATATCATCTTTCTCTTCTACCTCGATGATGATTTTTTTCTTAAACCTTTCAAATTCCACGTGCTATTTTGGTTTTAAATTCAGGAGTACAGCTTCCATGGGACTTTGGTCTTAGGCCATCTCCCCAGGTAGGGAGACTGTGGGCAACCGTGGATCCTGGCAGCAAGGTCAGAAACAAGACTGAAGTACAAAGGTGAGTCCTGGATTTAGTTTGAGAATTGATCAAGTGATAATCTTGCCTTAGAAGTGAAGAGCAAATACCAACTCAGGAGCAAACATAGAGTCAGAAGAGCAGAAGCAGGAACAATATCTGTAGATCAAGGAACCTCTAAGCAACAGAAAACTTCTTATATAATCCCAGGTGCAATAGGACCCAGAGTTTTCTCTTTCTAGGGCATGGCCAAGACAATGTTTAAAGGCTGCTGGTATGTAGAAACTAACCACTCTGGGTAGCATTTGCTCCACTGGACTTGAAATAGAATTACAGAGAAGATATAAGGGACATGTGTTTGTGTGGGAAGGGACAGTGAGTGGTGAATGTTGGCATATGAGGTCAACAAGTGCTGAATACTTAGATATTAAAATATGTTCATAATTGTCTTGGATAGGTGATTATTTTGTCATGACTATCTTATACTACTTAATTTTCAAAGAAACTTAGATTTTTATATAACAGTTTATGTTAAGATTGTGTCAACTGAAACTTTTAAATTTTGCCTAATTTGATTAGGAAACCAACATTATCAGTTGTTATCTCATTAACTCTCACAATAATCCCATGAGATAGGTATGGAGAATGAGGAAAATGAGTTTCAAAGAGGTTAACTAACTTGTCTAAGACCAATTATAGAGAACCTAATGGGCCTGGAATTCAAACATAAACCTGTTAGGTATTATAAAACCAAAGGAAACCTCACTACTGCATGTACCATAGTCAACATGGAACAGTAGTGGTTTCTCTGTTAGAATATTCTAACTATAGGGGTGCCTGGGTGGCTCAGTCTTTAAACGTCTGCCTTCAGCTCAGGTCATGATTCCAGCATTCTGGGATTGAGCCCCGCATTGGGCTCCCTGCTCGATGGGAAGCCTGCTTCTTCCTCTTCCACTCCCCCTGCTTATGTTCCCCCTCTCTCTGCCTCTCTCTCTGTCAAATAAATAAATAAAATCTTAAAAAAAAAAAAAAGAATACTCTAACTGTATTGGCATGAAAGCCAGAACCAAGTTTCCTTCCACCTTCACTTTTTTGCCAAAACTCTCAACTCATTATATTGGTGAAACTTGGTTACTTTTGGGCAAAGGTTCATACAGCCGAAATAAAAATAATCTTTATAAAATATCCTTAGAGTTGCCCTCACAGAGACAGTAGATTAGCAAGAAAAGTGTCTGAATACTGAGGTTCTGTGCATGTATCATTCCCACAACCAAGTGGATGAGCTAGTGAGAAAAATAAATTTTCCAGTGATAGGCAAGAATAGAATTAATTACTGGTGAAAAGGCTCCCAGTGTTCTGTCTTCTCTCCTGGGCTATGTGTGTATGTGTGTGTGTGTGTGTGTGTGTGTGTGTGTGAGAGCATGTACATGTAATGACCTTATATCCCAGGTAGGCTAGGAGTGTGTAAGTGTATCCCTTCCTAAGTTAGGCCTGAGGAGAAATCTCAGCTTGATAGAGAAGTGCCTCCCAAAGTATGGTTTGGCAGTGGCAAATGTCTGCGGGGAAGGTCTGGGCAGAGAGTGCCTGAGGCTGCCTCCAGAGTCACCTGAGGACCCAGCGGAGTGCAGAAGAGCATTAGAAAGCTTCCCATCTCAAAAGAATAGAAAAATCTAAAATGCAGTTTTTATATTCTCACCTCAAGAAGCCACGCATGAGAAAGCAGTTGATCAAGATTAGAGCAGAGATCAATGAATTAGAAACCAGGAGCACAGTAGAGCAGATCAACAGAACTAGAAGCTGGTTCTTTGAAAGAATAAGTAAGATCGATAAGCCACTGGCAAGACTTATTTAAAAGAATAGAGAAAGGACCCAAATTAATAAAATTATGAATGAAAGGGGAGAGGCCACAACCAACACCAATGAGATAGGAAGGATCATTAGAAACTTTTATCAACAGCTTTATGCCAATAAATTAAACAACCTGGAAGAAATGGATGCCTTCCTGGAAACCTATAAACTACTAAGACTGAAACAGGAAGAAATTGATTTTTTAAACAGACGGATTAATTATGAAGAGATTGAAGCAGTGATCAAAAACCTCCCAAAAAACAAGAGTCCAGGGCCTGATGGATTCCCCGGGGAATTCTACCAAGCATTCAAAGAAGAAATAATACATATTCTCCTAAAGCTGTTTCAAAAAATAGAAACAGAAGGAAAACTACCAAACTCATTCTATGAGGCCAGTATTACCCGGATCCCCAAACAAGGCAAAGACCCCATCAAAAAGGAGAATTACAGACCGATATCCCTGATGTCTATGGACGCCAAAATTCTCAACAAGATCCTAGCTAATAGGATCCAACAGTACATTAAAAGGATTATCCATCATGACCAAGTGGGATTCATCCCTGGGATGCAAGGGTGGTTCAACATTCATAAATTGATCAGTGTGATAGATCATTTCAACAGGAAAAAAGTCAAGAACGATATGATCCTCTCAATTGATGCAGAAAAAGCATTTGACAAAATACAGCATCCTTTCCTGATTAAAACCCTTCAGAGTGTAGGGATAGAGGGTACCTTCCTCAATTTCATAAAAACCATCTATGAAAAGCCTACAGCAAATATTCTCAATGGGGAAAAGCTGGAAGCCTTTCCCTTAAGATCAGGAACACGACAAGGATGCCCACTCTCGCCATTATTATTCAACATAGTGCTAGAAGTCCTTGCAACAGCAATCAGACAACAAAAAGGGATAAAAGGTATCCAAATCGGCAAAGAAGAAGTCAAACTTCTTCTCTTCGCAGATGACATGATACTCTATATGGAAAACCCAAAAGACTCCACCCCCAAACTACTAGAAGTTATAGAGCAATTCAGTAATGTGGCGGGATACAAAATCAGTGCTCAGAAGTCAGTTGCATTTCTATACACGAACAATGAGACTGAAGAAAGAGAAATTAGGGAATCCATTCCATTTACAATAGCACCAAAAATAATACGTTATCTCGGAATTAACTTAACCAGAAATGTAAAGGATCTATATTCTAGAAACTACAAATCACTCTTGAAAGACATTGAAGAAGACACAAAAGGATGGAAAAATATTCCATGCTCATGGATCGGAAGAATTAACATAGTTAAAATGTCTATGCTACCCAGAGCAATCTACACTTTCAATGCCATCCCAATCAAAATATCAATGACATTTTTCAAAGAACTGGAACAAACAGCCCTTAAATTTGTGTGGAACCAGAAAAGGCCCCAAATCACCAAGGAATTGTTGAAAAAGAAAAAGCTGGGGGCATCACGTTGCCGGATTTCAAGCTATACTACAAAGTTGTGATCACAAAGACAGCATGGTACTGGCACAAAAACAGACACATAGACCAATGGAACAGAATAGAGAGCCCAGAAATGGACCCTCGGCTCTTTGGGCAACTAATCTTTGACAAAGCAGAAAAAAACATCCAGTGGAAAAAAGACAGTCTTTCCAATAAATGGTGCTGGGAAAATTGGACAGCTACATGCAAAAGAATGAAACTTGACCACTCTCTCACACCATACACAAAGATAAACTCCAAATGGATGAAAGACCTTGATGTGAGACAGGAATCCATCAAAATCCTAGAGGAGAACATAGGCAGCAACCTCTTTGACATCGGCCACAGCAACTTTTTTCATGACACATCTCCAAAGGCAAGAGAAACAAAAGAAAAAATGAACTTGTGGGACTTCATCAAGATTAAAAGTTTCTGCACAGCCAAGGAAACAGTCAAAAAAACTAAGATGCAGCCCACGGAATGGGAGAAGGTACTTGTAAATGACGCTACAGATAAAAGATTAGTATCCAAGATCTACAAAGAACTTCTCAAACTCAATACACGTGAAACAAATAATCAAATCAAAAAATGGGCAGAAGATATGAACAGACACTTTTCCAATAAAGACATACAAATGGCTAACAGACACATGAAAAAATGTTCAAAATCATTAGCCATCAGGGAAATTCAAACCAAAACCACACTAAGATACCACTTTACGCCAGTTAGAATGGCAAAAATTGACAAGGCAAGAAACAACAATTGCTGGAGAGGATGTGGAGAAAGGGGAACCCTCCTACATTGTTGGTGAGAATGCAAGTTGGTACAGCCACTCTGGAAAACAGTGTGGAGGTCCCTTAAAAAGTTAAAAATTGAGCTACCCTATGACTCAGCCATTGCACTACTGGGTATTTACCCCAAAGATACAGACGTAGTGAAGAGAAGGGCCATATGCACCCCAATGTTCATAGCAGCATTGTCCACAATAGCTAAATCGTGGAAGGAACCGAGATGCCCTTCAACAGATGACTGGATTAAGAAGATGGGGTCCATATGTACAATTGAATATTACTCAGCTATCATAAAGAACGATTTCTCAACATTTGCTGCAACATGGATCGGACTGGAGGAGATAATGCTAAGCGAAATAAGTCAAACAGAGAAAGACAATTATCATATGGTTTCACTCATTTATGGAACATAAGAAGTAGGAAGATCAGCAGGAGAAGAAAGGGAAGAAGAAAGGAGGGGGTAAACAGAGGGGGGCATGAACCATGAGAGACTATGGACTCTGGGAAACAAACTGAGGGCTTTAGAGGGGAGGGGGATGGGCAATGGGATAGACTGGTGATGGGTAGTAAGGAGGGCACGTATTGCACAGTGCACTGGGTGTTATACGCATGTAATGAATCATGGAACTTTACATCAAAAACTAGGGATGTACTGTATGGTGACTAACATAATAAAATAAAAAAATCATTATTTAAAAAAAAAAAGAAAAAAAAAAGCTTCCCATGCTCTTAAGAGAGGGTTTGATTGGCTGAGAAAAGGCTGATGGATCAGAAGTGGTCTCCAGACATGAATGAAGGCACATCATGATGAAAGAAAACAGTTGGCAGATGCTCATGGACCATTTGAATGAGAAACCACAGCTGGAATAGACGCTTACCACTGAAGACCCAATAAGATAAGTTATATCTCTGCGGATACCCGTGGAAGACAGAGAACCATTAAGAACCAGTTACTTACCTCTTGAAGCACAGGTACTTCCATAAGTTCTCTGGCACTTAAGCCCTTGGGAAATGTCACTGACTTTACTGGAAAAAAAAAAATCCTGAATTGACTGACTAAAAACACAGAATGATTGAATAATCATTCATTTGACTGAGTTTACCTAGAAATTATTCTATTTAACTTTCTGCTATTAGGTAATGTGGAAGCCCTGAGCTTCCCTACTGCCAAATAGCAGTAAAAGAAGTAAATGGAATTTACTTCAGTTATAGGAAAATAAAATACAGTTTCGCATATTTGGGTTTATGACTAAAAATCCATTCTCTTCTATGGAATCAGAGTATTTTCTACCTGCCTCTATGTTTTTCCATAGTTTTTCACTGATTTCTTTTTTATTTCCTCCCACACAATCTGAATTGCTAGGCTATCCCTGTCAGCTTTCTTGGATTTAGGGGCCAGGAGCTCCAGGGAACTTGGAAGATGTCAGGTTGTTAGTTATTATTGTGATAACTGTTCAGTTAAATAAGAGCACCATGAATTTGTGTGTTGAAAAATTTCAGATAATTTCTGTTTACTTTAGCTTTGTTCCTTTTGCAATAAAAGCTTTGTATTTAATTATTAATTTGGGTGTTATTTCTGGCAATTCTTGGCTATAAATAAATGTCTTCAGAACATTATCTGCAAACCACTAAGGGTTTTTTTCCCTAGTGGCAGAGCTGTTATGTACGAAATTGTTGACTCTGTAAGTAGTGTTTAACCATGAATAAATATTATAATGTAAATTAAATGTAAGTGATAATTTCCTCATGATTTTGGAAGAACTGGAAGCAAAAAATACAGTTTAATTGTGATTGGATAATCAAGGGGGTGGTGTAATTTGCTAATCATAATGAAAATAGAAGTCACTATTACAGATTATGATAGTTTTATGGCTCAACTTGGCTAGGCTATGGTACCCAGTTATTCAATCAAACATTAAGTCTTTGCTGTGAAGGTATTTTGTAAATGTGGTTAACCTCTGCAATTAAGTAAGTAAGGGAGATTATCTTTAGTAACGTGGGTTGGCCTCATCCAATCAGTTAAAGGCTTTAAGAACAAAACTGCGGTCGCTCTGAGAAAAATTCTGCTTTAAGACTGAAGACTCAGGGGCACCTGAGTGGTTCAAGGTCTTGAGATTGAGCCCTGTGTCAGGCTCTGTGCTCAGCAGAGAGTCTGCTTGAGTTTCTCTTTCTTTCCCCCTCTGCCCCTCCCCCACTTACATGTACTTTTTCTCTCTCTCAAAATAAATAAATAACTCTTAAAAAAAAAAAAAAGACCGCAGCATCAGATCTTGCCTGAGAGTTTTCAGCCTACCCTATGGATTTCAGCCTTGCCAACCCCCACAGTCCCATAAGCCCATTCCTTGAAATCTCTGTCTCTCTGTCTCTTTTATAATACATAGTATATATATATAATTGTTTCTGTTTTCTTTGACTGATACAGATCTGGTACCCAGAGTAGTTTTAGAGGAACAGAATCTTAAGGATGAGTTTTCTGAGTTGGTTTTAGGTTTTCTGGAATTAGTTCTGTAATATGATTGGATTTAAAGGCATGAATGACTATTTCCTGTGGCAAAGAGCCTACTGATAGTCCCTGGCATGATGCAGCAATAAAGATATACGAACTATTACCACTGGATACTTTTAATCAAATAGTTATAAGAAGTAAGATTCTGGGTGACCATATACTTGAAACCTTAGAATGTTGTCAAACTAGCAAGTGTAATGAGATTGGCTGGTTACTCCTAATTGCACTGGAGAAAGTGGGGAAAGAAAAAGATGAATTTGGGGTCTCAAGTTCCCAGCTCCAACTCTGCATAAATGACCTGAAAATTTCTGTGTCAGCCCTGCAACTAATGAGTCACTGAAGTCTACCTCTGAAGCTAATAATACACTGTATGTTAATTGATTTTAAATAAATAAATTAAAAAAATAAAACAAGCTGCTGCTGAATTCTGCATTCAGGCTGTAGAGGAGGAAACTTTCTTCTTCTTCCTTTATAGGTTCTTTGGCTCGTCTAATAATTCAGGTGCCCTAAAACAGATTAACTGAAAAACAAGTTTAATTTCATATGAACAGGAGCTCATAGAAATATAAGACTAAAAGAAGTGACCAAAGCAAACAGTTTTTACACCTTTTAGACAAAGAAACAATACATTTTTGAAGCATTGACAAGACAAAGAAGTTTAGGCTTGGGGTAGTAAATTAGTGAAGAAGTGACAAGGCCTTATATAGCCTTCTCAGCCCTAAAGTCCCTACCTCTGGTGATAAGGATGCTTCTCTTTCTCCAGATTTGTACCAGGAAGTACCTCCCATGTGGGAAATTCCTCCCCCATTTTTAGGGGGACAAAAGAGGTCAGTGTGTCTTGCACCAACCATTTTTTAAAAAAATAAGTTTAATTCAAAATAGTATGCCAAAGTGGCTTATCTTGGGGGAACCTACACTGAACCCCATCAAGGCCTTGAATAGGACTGAGAAACTGCAATCAGTTTTCAGCAGCTGTAGCATGACTGTCTGTGGGTCTCAGGTTCCTGGGGCCAGTTACAGGTGACTCTAGAGATGAAAAAATTCTGGCGTTCAACTGTGGTGGCCTTGGTCTTCCTGTGTTCATTGTGTTTATGTAACTGAAAAGAGTTAAGTTTTAGGAAACAAATTTTTTTTACCCTGTTGGTCCTTCAGATTCAACTACTGCCAACAAATAATTAGCTTTGGTTTTATGGATAATCCATATTAATGGCCATGTGGTGTGTATTTAACAATTATATACATGCTTCAAGGAATTTTGTGACTTTAAAAATGCAATAATTTTATTAGTTCTTGTTAATTTATTCATCTATAAATTATTACTTTATAACCCAACATAGTATTGCTTTACCTAATTTTGAACAGGATATGAATACACCTAACAGAAAAAAAACAGATTATTGGGATGTCACTTGTAAAGTGCACAAATCTTAAGTTCACAGCTTGATGATTTTTACTGAAGTATAGATTCATGTAACTGTCACCCAGATTAAGGGATAGCACATTTCCAGAAGGCTCTTTCCTGCCCCCACCTGGTCAACATCTTCCTCTAAAAGTAACCACTGCATCTCTGTCATGACAGGGTGACAACAGGCACAATTTTTGTGACCTTTAAGGTATATAGATTTCTCTGCATCTGGCCACTTGCATGTTTTTATGTCAGAGTGATGTGGCTTTCATAAAAAGCCATTGAAAACAAAGAAGTAGCAGTCATAAAAATTTTCTTTAATATATGTGCTCATGCTCTACAAGACCTTGGGGCAAATCTAAAAGAAATCAAGTTGTGAGTATGATGACATCTAATTTTTGCCTCTTTTATATATTCTAATTTAATTGTTCATCTACAGGGCAGAATCTGCTATGTGCTATAAGAGCAATGTAATTGAGGAGTGTGTGTGTATGTATGTATGTGTGTGTGTTGTATGACATTTGTAACAGATGTATCTGTTTTGTTGTCTCTATTGTGGAGCAGGAAGAAAGAATAGTCTAGGTAAAATCTGTCTTAGAAGAGCGTAAATTTTGTAGGACAAATAGTCCTCATAAACATACTGATTTTTTTTACGCACAACGCTATTTAATTAGAATAATGGAAGCTTAAAAGTGCAAAAATCATTCTTGAACAGTAACAGATAACTTTAACATTTTAAAAGAACATTCTAACACTTTAAAACTGCTTTGGTTCAGACCACTGGGGACACTCCCTTTGGTTGGCTGTGGTGAATATGACCTGAATAAAAATCCCATGGATTAAAATTTTCAGTGCTGTGGACTAAACCCCTATAACCACTTCACATCCATTCGGACATGCCCGTTTTCTAGAACTTCAAAACCACCAGCTAAAAACAACTCTTTATTCTAAAGATTTTAGAGTGGAGGTTACACATATTTTGACTTAAAATAAAATGGAGTTTAAACTCTCCTTACAGACATGGCTACACTTTGCCAGGTGTAACTGATTTAAAACCAATGCAATAGACCAGTGGTTCTCAACATTTTCTTTCCACTTTTAAATTTTTAATTAATTTTTTTTTGTTAGAACAGGTAAGCACAGCAATTTTTAAAAACGATTTGCAAAGTTGCTATGCCTCACATTCATGCCTACACAGCAGTTAATCTTGTGAGTGGCAATGCCTTACCTGCTAAGCCCATCTTCTTTAACTGAGATATTTACTGGAGATTTCAAACAAATCATATTTGTGGCTGTTGTGTGCATCTGTAGATACTTTCTGACAGAGAGCAGCAGTGGAGAAGTAGAGAGGATCTGATTTCAGGAGCTGTCTTCGTTCAGGCGGCTCTATAACAGAACACTGTAAACTGTGTACCTTAAACAACAGACGTTTATTTCTCACAATTCTGAAGACTGGGGAGTCCAAGATCAAAGCACTGGCAGATTCGGTGTCTGATGAGGGTTTTCTTCTTGGCGGGCTTGCAGAAGGCTCCCTTCTTGCTGTGTCCTCCCATGGCAGAGTGAGAGATCATCTCCCTTGTGTCTCTTCTTAGAAGGGCACTAATTCCATTCGTGAGGGCTCCACCTTCATGACCTAATTACCTCCTAAAAGTTTCACCTCCAAATACCATCACACTGGGAATTTGGGCTTCAACATATGAATTTTGGGGTGACACATTCTGCCCATGCTAGGAACTCAATAGACAACTTACAAAAATGCATTTTGATTCATTATTTTGATTGTAATCTTCTTGATGGCAGAGAGTTTACATGTCTTAGGTTCTCTAGCCCATTCTATACATGACATTAATTGACAAATACTTGGTGATTTTTAAAAATTATTAAGTAGGCTCCATGCCCAGCGTGGAGCCTAACGAGGGGCTTGAAGTCATAACCCTGAGATCAAGACCTGAGCTGAGATCAAGAGTCAGATGCTTAACGGACTGAACCATCCAGGCGCCCAGCTTGGTGATGTTTTTATTTTCATTTGGCTTCAGTAGATATGGTAGAAGTCTACTGACTATGACTGCGTATACAGTACTAAACTATGGCCCTCAAACTCCTGTTGCTTTATGTGCAGCTATGTGTAGGGCTACATTTTTAGAGTTTTATATAATTCTGAGTTCCTTTAGCTCAAGAGTTGGGATATTTGCATCACATTTTAGGAGGGCTTGTTTCTAAATATAAAAGTTTGCTCAATATTAGGATACCGTAAAAGAGAACAGGTAAAAATCTTTCCCACTCTAAAATACGTGTTTATCCCTATAGTAGAGGCATCTGGAGAGGGAATATGAATGGTTCTGCCTTCAGAGTGAAGCTGACTTTATAGAGGAGTGCCTTTCACTGAATTGAGAATCTATGTGTTTCAGGGTTCTCTGGTGCTCTGTTTGAAAGGTCCTGTGGCCTCCTTTTTTTGTCCTCTGCCTATTACACTGAGTCACACAGTTTTCCTAAAGAGATTTTACTTATTTAGTAAAACACTTACCTTCCTGGTGCGGTTTTACTTCCTAGGTGTCTGTTGTGCTGACCTTTAGGGAGAGACCATCACACCCTGTTGCCCTAGTGTATGTAAACCACACAGACAGCTCTACACAGATTACCCTATCTGCATACCATGGATTAAGGTGGCACAGTAACTTGTCGTTTCAACACACTAAGAAGGATCATAAGCCAATTATAAAGCATTAGATGGAGTTAACAACTGCCTTAATTTCTTAGGCCCTGTAGCCACTTCTGTTCAGCGTGTTTCTTATCGTTGTCACTTTACCTGGTTCTGTTGTATATATGTACTCCCTTTCTTCTCAAAGTACTTCCCAATATACTTTAATATATTGATTCTGTGCAGTAATCCTGTGAGGGAGACCAGAATTTCATCCCAATTTAAGGATGGACAATGATTGCAAAATAGAAGTTGAAGGTGAAGGTATATGCATAAAAGAGGCAGAGGTTTTGCCTGCATACGCTGGCAGGACCAGATCCTCCATTCTTTGTGATTAGCTTTGCAGCAGTTCAGTAAAGGGCTCTTCCATATTTTCCAGTGTCCTCTGGGAATTACTGCATTTTATTTATTTATTTATTTTTGGAAAAGGGAATTATACCTTCTGTATTAGTTTCCTGGGGCTGCGGTCACAAAATACCATAAACTGGGTGGCCCAGAACAACAGAAATTTATTGTCTTACAGTTCCAGAAGTTAGAAGTCCAAGTGAAGGTGTTGGAGGGCCACCTTCCTGCTGAAACCTTTGGCAGAAGGAGCCTTCCTTGCCTCTTCCAGCTTCTGGTAATCCTAGACATTCCTTGGCTTGTGATGGTATCACTCCAGTCTTCACATGGCATTCTCCTTATGTCTCTTCACATAATCTTCTTTTTGTGCAAATGGGTGTCCGTATCCAAATCTCTCCATATTATAAGGACATCAATTCTGTTAAATTAGAGACCACTGTAATGACCCTGTCTTAACTTGACAACATCTTCAAACACCCTATTTTCAAATAAGATTACATTCTGGGGTACTGGGAGGTTAGGATTTCTCCAGGTATTTTTTGAGGACATAATTCAATCCATAACACCACCTCTTGAAAACTCTGACTAATGTTGCCTCAAACGTGGCACCTGACTAATCCTGCTTGCTAGATGTTGTTCAGCCCCGGTAATAACCAGTCCTGAAACCGGGCATGGAAAGGGTATACTTTATAAAAAGGGGTAAGGTCAGAAGACGATTAATGTCTGAGCCTCCTTGGTCTCACAAATATGATGATAGACTTGGATCATAAAGGAGCCAAATTCTGAGTAACACTAGATGATCCACCTCTGAATAAGGATAAACTATACTTTCAAGGTACAGTTCACCCTCAATAAACACAAATTTGATTTAAAACATTCAATTAGGAGTGCCTGAGTGGCTCAGTCGTTAAGCGTCTGCCTTTGGCTCAGAGCGTGATCCCAGCATTCTGGGATCGAGCCCCACATCAGGCTCCTCTGCTGGGAGCCTGCTTCTTCCTCTCCCACTCCCCCTGCTTATGTTCCCTCTCTTGCTGGCTGTCTCTCTCTCTGTCAAATAAATAAATAAAATCTTTAAAAAAAATAAAACATTCAATTAATCTCATCAGTAAAGACTTAACATGAAAAAATTTGATAGGTACACAGGAGATGGCCACTGTGGATGGCTGCATTGCTTGGCTCTCCCCTCTGCTATGTTTTTTCTCCCACTTGCCTTGGCTCCACTTACTTTCTTAATGTGTTGTCTATACTTCCTTCTGTCCTGATTTACCTTTAACTTTCTGGTGGAGGTCAAAGATCAGACCTCCATGATGAGAAGAATCAAATGGATGCTTAGCTCAGTATAAGACAAAAGAAATTTTAACAAAGAGGAAGTACACATGTATTGGAAATGTAATAAAGAAAAAAGCCAAGCATTACATTTAAAAATAAATCTCATATATTCATTTAAAAAACTTTTAAGAAAAAAATGGATAAGCACAAAAAGAAAATAAAAAGAATCCATGATTCCCTTCATAATTCTAACTCTGGTGATGAACATTGTTAATGCTTTGGTATATGTCCTTCCAGATGCACAAGTAGAAGTGTTTTTTTGCAAAATTGGTATTGTATTGTACGGTGGATTTATAATCTGCTCTCTCTCTCTTTTTAACAAGATATTGTGAGCATCTTCTAATGCCATTAAAGATTTTTCTACAGCATCACTCCATTTCATCATTTACAACAGAAATGATGTTCCATTGTAGGGATGTACTAAAGGAAATTTAATCAGTCCCCTATTATGGGACATTTTATGGTTGTTTTAAAACGTTCCTTATCATAGTCAATGGTGCTTTAAATAGGGTTGCAGTTAATCTTTGGATAGATCCATGCTTATTTTCTCAGAATAAATTCATAGAAGTAAAATCAGTGGGTCAAATTTATGCATAATTGACAAACTACTCTCTGGAAAAGTTGGATCAATTTATACTCCTGCCAGCAGTGCTTGAGAGCACATAATTCCTGGGACATTTGATAATACAGCATAGTAGAATATAAAAAAATCATTCCAATTTGGTAAATTAAAAATGACTTTTAAATTTGTATTTGTAGGACCATTTGTGCTACGTAGGATAGGTTGAAGGAATAAACATAAAGTACATAAATGTAAGGAAATAAACACTATCATGTAATTTTCAATGGAAAGTATAGGATACTGGGATAACTATCCATTTGCAAAAAGAAAAATTTTGTGCAAATTTGTTGGCCATTCATATTTCTAACTTTGCAAAATTGCCTTTTTTTTTTTTTTGAGGGGTAGCCCATTATATACTTTCAAGTTGGGAGGGGGTTAGGGATAGCTTAAGTCTCTAAGGAATTTGAAGGCAGGTTTCCACAACCTTGAGGGGGCTAGCTATTGTTGAAAAAATGTCACTTATTACCGTCTAAGAAAACCTTAGTCATGAGACCCTTCAGATGTATATCGGTGGGCCATATGCTTGGGGGGTTTGAAGATAAAGGAAGTTTCCAAAGGAATTTTTATATGTTAAAGTAGCCTTACAGGATCCTGGGGGATGGGTGTCAGGATAGGATTCTCTTTTGCCCTTAGCAAAGTATTAATATCGAGGCAACTGAGTCCCTAGAGGAATGTCGCTCTGCTGTGGGCTGAGTGGTAGTAATGGGCTGTAGATAGCACATGGGCTGTCAGTGGGCTGTAGGTAGTAAGGAAAAAAAAATTTTTATTATGATATGTTAGTCATCATACAGTACATCATTAGTTTTTGATGTAGTGTTTCATGATTCATTGTTTGTGTATAACACCCAGTGCTCCATGCAATACGTGCCCTCCTTAATACTGTTCACCGGGCCAGCCTATCCCCCCACCCCAAACCCTCAGTTTGTTTCCTGGAGTCCATAGTCTCTCGTGGTTCATTTCCTCCTCTGTTTACCCCCCCTTAATTTTTCCCTTCCTTCTCCTAACGATCTCCCTACTATTCCTTATGTTCCACAAATGAGTGAAACCATATGATAATTGTCTTTCTCTGCTTGACTTATTTCACTTAGCATAATCTCCTCCAGTCCCATCCATGTTGATGCAAATGTTGGGTTATCATTCTTTCTGATAGCTGAGTAGTATTCCATTGTCTAATAGACCACATCTTCTTTATCCACTTGTCTGTTGAAGGGCATCTCGGCTCCTTCCACAGTTTGGCTATTGTGGACATTGCTGCAATGAACATTGGGGTGCATATGGCCCTTCTTTTCACTACATCTGTATTTTTGGGGTAAATACCCAGTAGTGCTATTACTGGGTCATAGGGTAGCTCTATTTTTAACTTTTTGAGGAACCTCCACACTGTTTTCCAAAGTGGCTGTACCAAATTGCATTCCCACCAACAGTGTAAGAGGGTTCTCCTTTCTCCACATCCTCTCCAACACTTGTTTCTTGCCTTGTCAATTGCAAAATTGTCTCTTTATATCCTTTACCAACTTTGCATGTAGGTGTGATTGTCTTTTCTTTATGGATTTGTAAGTTCTTTATATAGATATATTTTTTTATGTTCCAATAAAACTTTATTATGGATAGTGAAATATATTTTCATATAATTTTCACATGTCACAAAAATATTCTTCCATTGGTTTTTTTCCCCTCAATCATTTAAAAATATAAAAACTATTCTTAGTGTACAGGCCATACAAAAACAGGCAGTAGGTTTGATTTGGCACAGGGACTCTAGTTTGCTGATCCATGAATTATTAGAGGGGATAAAGAAACCAGAAATAATAATCATGTATAAAAATAAATGTACATATTTCCTTTCCTTCTCTTAATTTCTTTTCAAAAGATATGTGACTAAAGTAAAAATTATGACATTGTTTTGGTGGTTTAAAATGTGCCCACAAATTCTTTGATACTCCTATCTTCAAAAGACATATGCTGTACTTAATGACTCACTTTTTTTTCATATGAGATATATATATGTATATATCTCATATGAGATATATATGTATATACATATACATATATTTGATGTAAGTGTAACTTTATTGTCTTTTTTACAGTGTTATATTAGTTTCAGGGGTATAAACTCAACACCCCAAAACCAAATAATCCAATTAAAAAATGGGCAGAAGACATGAACAGACGTTTCTCCAAAGAAGACATCCAGATGGCCAACAGACACATGAAAAGATGCTCATCATCACTTACCATCAGGGAAATGCAAATCCAAACCACAGTGAGATATCACCCAATATCTGTGAGAATGGCTAAAATCAACAACCAAAGGAAAAACAGGTGTTGGCAAGGATGCAGAGAAAAAGGAACAGTCCTTGTGCACTGTCAGTAGGAATGCAAATTGGAGCAGCCGCTGTGGAAACAATATGGAGGTTCCTTAAAAAGTTAAAAATAGAACTACCCCCATGATCCAGCAATTGCACTACTGGGTATTTACCCAAAGAATACAAAAACACGAATTCAAAGGGATACATGCACCCCTATGTTTATAGCAGCATTATTTACAATAGCCAAGCTATAGAAGCAGCCCAATTGTCCATCAACAGCTGAATGCATAAAGAAGTGGTATATATATACAACGGAATGTTATGCAGCCATAAAAAAGAATTAAATCCTGTCATTTGCAATGATGGCGATGGAGCTAGAGAGTATCGTGCTAAGCGAAATAAATCAGAGAAAAACAAATACCATATGACTTCACTCATGTGTGAAATTTAAGAAACAAAACAAAGGGAAAAAAAGAGAGGGAGGCAAACCAAGAAACAGACTCTTTAACTACAGAGAACAAACTGATGGTTACCAGAAGGGGGGGGGTGAGGGATGGATTAAATAGGGATTAAGGAGTACACTTGTCAGGATGAGCACTGGGTGATGTAAGTTCTTTATATTTTTGAAAAATTGAATTCCTTAGTTTTCATAAACTATGGCAATATTTTCCCCATGTTTCATGTGACATTTAATTTTATTGGTAATTTTTCTTTTAATACAGAGAAATTAAACAATATTTTAGTCAATTTCTCAATCTCTTCCTTTTTGGTTTCTTTCAAATTATCAGTCTTTCCTTTCCAGTCCTAAAATTATTTATATATTTTTCTAGTATTTTTGTGATTTATATTTAAAAATTTAGTCCATATCAATATGTTTGATGTTGTTGTAGGATAAGAAAAAGAATCTAATTTTTCTTTCTTGTGCAAGTGGATAGTCAGTTGTCTTAGTATTCTTTCTACTGGGAATTACATAATAGTCTTTATTTCTTTATATTTATATACTTGATATTCATTCCTTTGACCTAGTATTTCACCAGCACCACACTGTTTTAATTGCTGCAACTTTATCACATTTTTAATACCTGTGGCACAACCTTATTCATTACTTATTGCTTTAAAATGTAAAAAGATGATACAAATAACCTCTTCATTTATTTGAAAATTTCAAGAAAATTCAAGAAAAATTGTTCAAACTACTGCCTTAAAACTCATATTTTGTTGAATAATCATATGCTTTTATGAAAGCTGATGCTTCTTTTCCCTTTAATAATAACGGTAATTATACAGTAATAACAGGGAGGCCAAATGGTAGTAGAAAGCACAGTAACGTTGGAAACAGCTAGCCCTGGGCTGGAAAGCTGACTTTGTCCATTGTTAGCTGTGTGCCTTGGCAAGTTAATTCACTTTTAAGGGTCTTAGTTTACCCATAATAGTACCTTATCTACTTCCCAGGGTAATAAAAGGATTAAATGGGACATTGTTTGCTAACACAGAGCTTATCACTGCTATCAGAGGAGGATCTATTGTTTGCAAAACATTTTTATATATATCATCTCTTGTGACTCACGAAACACTTGACTCGCTGGCAATCATAAAGTTTCTGTGGTATTGAATTACATGATGATTTAATAAGATATGATGATGATGTTACAGTTAGTAAATGGTGATCTTATAAGTAATATATATTTTTTTAACTTAAACACATCACTGAAACTTTTGCTACATTCTTAGGTATGAAATCATTTTTAAATAATGATTTAGGATGGCAATATTTTTTACCTTTTCAACAATTTGGTATGTATAAATAAGGATACATGCATTATTAACGCACATATTTTTAGAAGCATATCTATTTTGTAAAGCAAAGTTGGTAGTCTAACTTCACCAGTTGGTATTGTGTTAAAAGCATTTGATTCCTATTATATGAGACATAATTTTTAATTTGAAAATTAATAAGAAATCCATTTTCTTCTTAGTTGAGTCAAGTCACAGATTAAAGGTCATATTAAATGAGTAGTTTGTATTATAACAACTCTAGAGAAAATAAATGTGTAAACCAGCATAATATACTAAGGTCATTAAGACTGTCTGGAGTCATTGAGAATTGAATTTGAATCGCTGCATTACAGAGATTCAAGTTGTGTGATTTTGGGTATGTTACTTAACCACTTGACCCTCAGCTTCTCATCTGTAAAGTGGAATAATAGTGTCCAGAAAAAAGATTGTTTGAAGGTAAAGGAAATGACTCTAGTCAAGTATTTAGCACAGTATGTGTTCGCTAGATAGTTATTACTGCTGTTATTAACTGATGAGTTGCAAAATCATGCAGCCCATTGGAAGGAAGAATTTAAAAGTACATAAAGCAATAATAATTGAGGCTTTAAAATAGTAAACTCATGGCAAATATAATCATATTCTAAGCAGATGAAAGCTTAAAACAAAATCATGCCTGTGTATATTTGCGTGGAAAGAAAGATTAGTTACTTTGCAGAGTTATGATCATTACCACAAAGTGCTAATAATAAGGATAATGAAAAGCAAATCTCCAAAATTATTACAAAGAAATCTATATTTGCATATAGATAAGGCTGAGTCTAAACCAAGAGGACAGAGGTTTGATGCTATGAACTCATAGAAGATTATCCTGTTTTGATTTACACATAAAAACCTTGTTTTATTTTGCACACAGATCTTCCTTCCAACATTTTCAGAAGGTGTCACAAAAACTCATTTAAGATATTAGGTTTCCTGGATCCTCTCCAAACTTTTCTTCCTGCAATTAAGCCTTATATGATCAGAGGATTTAGACTGAAGTAGAGAGAAGATTTTCTTGTTTTTGTGTTTTAAGAGGACATGTTCTGGAAGTCTCAGGAGAATATGGCAAATGCTGCACAGTGAAGTCTGGGGTATATATTTTTGGTACCCAGTAAACAAACTTTCAGACAATAAGGTCTTAGAAGAGCCATATATGTGAGATAGTTGAAATCATCCAAACCTGAAGCAAAGATTAGATCCCAGTTTTTGCTTCTTGAGTGTCTGCTTTGTCTTAAAACAATTGACAAAATTTCTTGGCCCTGTGAACATGCAATTCTGTTCTTGAATTAGAGAGAGATGCTTTTGCTCATGTGGCTTGGAAAGGCTTCCTGGTTGTTTTCACAGTGTGTGAAGCACTAAATTTTGAAGGTCAGAGAAGTCGTGACACATTATTGGTAAGCTCATCAGCTTCTTACTTCATAGTGTGTTCAGAGGGGCATGATGCAGGCAGTCCAGTAAGTGATGGTCATGATGTTCTGCTGCAGAACATTTGGGTTTCCCTACAGGTGTAATCGGTATGAAGTGAGTCATTAGTCATAACATTTTCTGGAAGAGTCAGAAGAGAAAATTTAGAGTGAAATTGAATACAGTTTGTAATTTACTTTTGTCACTGATATGAGGGAATGATGTTTTGCATCAAGCTTGTTCACAGAAAAAGCTTACTATAGGCTGGTTCTTATGCTAAGTAGTGTCTAGAAATGAGTAGAATGAGAATATAAGACTTTTCCAATCTGATTTACTATTATTTATACTAGGAATTTATGAAGATGCTGTGTGCAAACATGTCCTTTCATATGGTTAAAAAAAATCAGTGAGGGTAGGAGATGGGGATGGTAGAGGTACAGGGCAATGGGGGAGGGCAACACAGCCATAAAAGGAAAAGTGAACACATGGAAATTACATGTAGGATGTGTAGCTATGCCGGAAGGAAAGTGGTAGAAATATCCTTACCCAAGGGAACTGAGTCTTGCCTGTGCCAGGTATTTGCTTTGGCAAAGACAGATATTTCTAGTGACCAGAAAAAACAATTTGGGCAACTCTTAGTTTGACTTGTAGCTAGGATTCACCATTTCAGACCAAAAGTTATGTTTTCATATCTTAAGGACAAACAGGACAAAAGCAGTTAATACATTAGGGGATTGAAATTCAGGGCCTTTGATCCTTTTCAACAAATATTTTCAAATAGCCTGTGCTGGGTAGCTGGAGGCATAGCCCCAGAGTGATGCCTTCTGTCCCTCCTGTTCTCAGAGAACGTAGGAGAAACCTCTACCACTGGGAAGATTCCCGTTGTTGCACTAGCTTTTCTAACTAGATGTGATTTCAATCTAGTCTAGTCTGTGCCAATCTTTGCTTCCACAGCCTGGAAAGAAACTTTGCTGCCTGGGAACTCTACTACCTCTGGTGAACGTTGTGGGGGCAGGGCGGGGTTGTCTGAAAGGGTACTAGAAATTCCTTTGTGTTACCTGTTAATTGGAAGTTCTAACTTTTGGGTCCTTTCTTTATCCCCTTCCTCTTCTCCCCTGTCATTTTCAGTTATATACAGGATATCTGAAAGTTTCTCTCTTGCTCTTAACCTCAGTCGCCTTACAATGTAAAAATTTGTTTGGGAGAGAAACAGGGTGAAAGCAGGATAAAATTGGAAGGCTTTCCCCTTTGTCGCGCCCTGCCTTGCCCCGGCTCTCCTCTCACTCTCCCTCCTCTTTCCCCTTCTCGAAGAAAGGGTGCTTTAGTTGAGGGTCCTTCCGATACTCCGAGCAGGCCCCAGGCCTCGCTTTAAGCCAGATCGATGCCTGCATTTGCCACGAACTAGTCAGTACCAGCCGCGGGTTCGTTCCTAAGTGGCCTCGGCCGGGACACCTCATCAGTGCTTGTCGGGGTGGCTCCAGGCCTTTCCAGCTCCGCATTTCTACGTGATGCACCCCTCTTCTTCGCCGCTCCCCAGACACAGAGGCCCCTCTCCACCCCGAAATCAGCTTTAACACTCTGAGTTAGAATGTTCCTCGACGTTAACAGCAAATACTCTCATGGAGGACTTGCGGGTAGTTTTTGGTCTTTGAGACATCGGATGCCAAGTATTTGCCTCCAATCCAATAGAAAGGAGGAGGAGCCTGTGCTCTCGCTCGAGGATTTGGCAAGGTGGGGATGCAACCACACACTCCCAGTTTTGGAGCCCCGTCCTCAGCTTCCAGTTCCTCCCCTTCCGTAGCATTCCCGGTATCCCCGGGGCTCAAGGACCCAGAGCCAGAACTTTTGAGAATAGGAAAGCTTCCTTTCTCAAAGGACGCCAAATTCGCCTAATCAGAGACAGTCAGTAGCTCGAAAGATCTGTGGGATCGTCCTATCCGGGGTTCGATTCCACCAGGCAGCTGCGGGTCAGGGCTGGGCGGGTCTTTAGATTGTGCCGAGCAACGGCTGGGTCTTGCAAGCTTGATTTTCTGAAGGTCAGTAACTAAGAATCTCAAAAGGATTTCTTTGCTTCGTCTTTCACTTTCGTGAATGGGTTCAGGCCTCAAGGCCGTCAATTTTGGAGAGCTGGGCCCCGAGTCCACGCTGAGTTAGGTCTTGAGTGCCTAAGCTGAGCAGAGTGGTAGTGGCACAGCCCTTGTAACCAGGGCACAGTTAAGAGTCTTGCGGGTCATGGAGCCAGTAGTTCCCTCACCCGCCCCCGAAGTTAATGGTGTTTGTGGTTTTCCCTCTGATAGGCCATGAAGTCAACATTCTCCCCACATGGTGGCTCCCTTTACTAAAGTTGAATAGTGACTTTGTACAGGGAGTCTTGGAAATTTTCAAATATTTCTACAGATTGAACTCATTTCAGAATTCGCGTGGGAGGGAAGAGTAAGGATTTTAATCGGGTTCACCTTTGACGCGAAGCAAGGCGGAAGACAGGAAAGTCACAGTGGGTAATAGCTTTGGGCGCTTTAGTAAGAAAGACGTCTCTGCTTGATTATCCGGTTGGTCGTGTTCACCGCGGGCTCTTTGTGTGCGAATTTACTCCGGAGGCAGAGATGAACACGAAACACATGCATGTAAACAATCCAACATAAATAGGCGAACATATGCACTGGAGACAAAGAGATACATCCCCACATAGATGTGGTTCATAGCGCTATTGCAGGCAGGCAATCTGGAGCACCCCCAGGAATAAACCAAGAAGAAACGAGTAGCTTCTGGTCATTCATGGCTAGGAATGAGCAAAACTTTGTCTTCTTGAAGGAAATATTAAATCTTAATAAGAAAGTAGCAAAGGCATTCCGAATGAGAAACATTACAATTTTGTCATAGAAAAAAGGATGCAGAACTAATATAGCTTATTTAAATGTTAGCTCCAAATTATAATAGGAAATATTCCCACTAAATTGCCATTTCCTCTAAGTTTTGTTTAAGATCCAAATAATTAAAATGCACACTAATGGTTATTGATGATTCTATTTCCTTTGAGCAATAAAAAGAAATAGACTTGATTTTCTCTTACTGGAGTAGAAATTTAGGAATCTTCTTAAATTGCCCAGGGGCTTGAAAGCCTCCGGGTGGCTGTAGTCTTCTCTTATTGCTTTCCTCTTCCCACGTCATTTTCAGCTAAAAAAAATTTTTTTTAACGGTTCCCAATGGAGGGATTCCCGTTAGAAACCCTCAGCAAGTGGACTTGTACTGGGAATCCTCATGCTTTCCCAGTCTGTCTGTATTTCCCCAAACAGAACTCAAGTTGTAAATAAAGGGGGGAAATATATTTCTCACTCCTAAATTCTTAAAATTTCAATTTTTGTGGAAAATACAATTTAACAATTTCAATCTTTGAGATCAGTAAGAGCCACAGAAAGTGTGAAGGTGTTCAAATAGGCCATCTAGAGATCTAAAAACCAGGACTAACAGGAAACAGAATGCTCTTTACTCAAAAGTAGGAAGGGTCTGACTGTTCTCAGCATTAAGGGCATTCATGGACACTGCAAAGGGGGAATGTATCAGAACAGTGGGGAGACTTGGACAATGAATTTCCACATTAATAGTATCAGTGCCAAATCTTCAGATTTAGAGACTCTGGTGAAAAATTAAACCAATGGCAATTTTCAATGTTGGTTGCATTTGCGACCAGAGTTCAGCACTCAGAGCTTGGACAGCTCCACAGGCCACAAACCGGACGCAGCTTTAACTCTAATCAATCTACTCATAGCCAGACTGTCAACGACAGGCAGACTCATTAGCAATTTACTGAAAATCCTCCAAGACTTCCCTTTAAAAACAAAACGACTTCCACATTTAATTGTCTATCTAAAAGAACATACGCAAGAAATTAGGAGATCTAAATTAAATTTATTAATAGGGGAGCTTGATGGTGCTTAATTCCAGAGACCAGAGCTCTGATTGCTGGGGCTTGATGAAAAGTAAAGAGAAATCATAGGGACATAATTAAAAACATGACTTTCACCATCCTTGAAATTCTATGAATTCTTTACCCATCCTTGAGAAATGGGTAAAACTGAAAACCATCAAAATAATTGCACTTCTTAAAAATTGGACTGTATGAGTGAAAGGTGTTTATGAGAAGTCGATGACTCCGGATCTTATCATCCAAGAGGACAGCACAGAATAGTTAATATGTTCCTTGAGGGACTAGGATGCTGACGTCTTTTTCTGATACCCGATCATTACGTGACTGAAAAAAAAAAAGGAAGTCATTCCATGAATAAAAATCGGAGCGCAACAGTGCAACAAAATATTCTGTACTTAAAGGCCATAGGCAGACAGATGTTGACAAGGAAGGCTCTTCTAAAACCACGTTCAGATAGATTTCTGCTAACTGCACATATAAATAGGAGCAGAGGGCCGGTCACCTCTGTAACCACCGGCAGCAGCACCAGCAGAAGCCGCAGCTTCAGACGCAGCCAGAGGGACCTGAGAGCAGAGAAGACGCTGCCGACTTGCACAACTGCCTGACCGGGCAGTTCCAACAGACGCCGGCCGAGCTGCGGCCCTCCCTCTTCCTTCCTCTACTTCTTTGACTTTCCCTCTTTTCCTTAATCACTTACTTCTTTCTCCTGGTGGACTTAGGCCACTTTGTCTCCTACCCCCACTTTAGCTCCTCGCCTCCTCTTTCTTCCTTCTCCATCTCTCTCCTCGCCCCCTTCTCTCGGTGTCACGCTTCCTCCTAGTTCTGTGCGTCTGCAAACTTTTGAACAGAATACTGGCCTCAGCAAACAAGTCCTCCAGCTCCTCCTGCTGATCCTGCTCATTCCTGCGGCTTCTCAGACACTAACGCCAGACGGTGATGCCTCTTGGGTTGTGACTCCAGCGCAGAAACTTGGAGGAGCCCTTTGCCCGCCGTCCTACTTGGCAACAAACCCTCTCCTAGCAGCGGTAAGAGTTGAATGATAAGGGGAAAAATATCTTACCAAATCAAACGACTCATTTGACTGCTGATTCTTTCACCAGCATCAGGGTACGAGTTAGCTTTCCTTTGCACCAGGTTTGGCGAGTTATCGGGCACTAGGTATATACATATATATTTTTTTCTAACTATAGCGAGAGGGAAGTAGCAGGGCGCGCACGGGCTGTTATTAAGCGGTATTCAACACTGGGAGCCGGAGCTTTGCTCTGTCCCTCCCCCAGCTCGGGGAGTTTCTTGGGGTTGGCGGGTGAAAGGCCCGGGGCGTTCTGACAACTGTGTGCCCTCTTTTCCCTTCTGCGCAGAATGACCATGTGTAGTGGAGCGAGGCTGGCCCTCCTGGTCTACGGGATAATAATGCACAGCAGCGTCTACTGCTCACCTGCCGCCGCAGGACTCCGGTTTCCTGGAATCAGGTAGGTGCTGGCCGCCCGGGCTGAGCTGAGGATTGGCTTCCCCTAACATTTCCTCGTGGTCGTCCTCCTGCAGTTCCGCGGTCCCGGCTATGACCATCTCCCCACCGGCTGCCAGGACGCCGCTGTCAGCCTGGGTCGAGTCTCGGGTCCCTGGCCCTGGCCCTGGCCCCGGCTCAGCGCAAGGTCCGGGCAGGCTCCACTGCGTCTCAGCGCCCCTCCCCCAGCCCGCTGCAGCCTAGGGGCCGGGGTAGAGCAAGGGAGCATCAGCGGGCTAGAGAAACCTCCCCTCCCCCAGCCCCGCCCGCGGTAGGGGGCAGGGCCGGGCCCGGAGCTTGACTTCTTTTCCCCATTCTTAGCTTGAGTTAGGAGAACTTCTTCTCTGGTGCCCGCACCCAGGTTGGAGGGTTGAGCGTGAAGCTCCCGTGGACTTTGCTTTGTTATAGCTTGTTCTGGACTATCGGGGCGGGGTCTCCCTCTCTCTCCTTTGATCTCCCTTTCACTTCAATTCGAATTCTTTCCCCTGGAAGAGCTTTCTTTCAAGTGATACATTTTCCAACTGCAATTTGAGTCTCAGACTGTCTTGGGGAGGTGGAGTGTTGGCCGGGTATGGTTGAGGAGAAGCGATTTGAGAGAAGGAAAAACAAGAATGAGTCTGAAAGGAAGGGGGAGAAACGTATGAAACGGATGTAAGGAAGGAGGAAGAGAAAGCAGGCAGGCAGGCAGGACCAGGACAACCCTGCCCGCCCGAGGCTGGAGTAACCCTGGCTTTTTTCTTAACCCCTGATTTCTAATCGGTTGGCACTGCCAGGTTCCTTACGCAGTCCCAAAGTCCCGGGGCGGTCCGCCAGAGAGTGGAAGCTCCCTTTGCAGCGCAGCTTCCGCGCTCCGCGGTCCTCCCGGCTCCCTGCAGCTAGGAGCGCGCCTTCTGCCGGCAAAGCCGCTTCTCGGAGCCGCGCCCAAGAAAGGTCGCCTTTAGGGACCGCTGACCATTGATCTGGGCGGAGAGATGGGTTCTGACTTCAGTATTAGGATTCCAGCATCTGGGCACGGGGCAGGGATGGAAGTGGCCAGAAAGACCCGGGGACTCTGGGAGGCTGGGCTGTAGAGGAGGCACGTCGCCGAAGAAGGGCTGGGTGTGGGGCGGACGGAGGGATGTGCTTGCCTTGTCCTTACCTCTCCACGGATGGAGGAAAGGCGAGCAGAATAACGAAGTACGACTCTAAACCCTACTGGAGAGCGCTACTTGCCCTGGCCGCGTTCCGAGTCTCTTCCGCGGCCCAAAGCGAGAGGCTCTTGCGTTTTAGCCCACCTCTCCCCGTCCTATATCAAGGATAGAGGCGCTAGGAAAGGGGGACTTCGAGACCGCGGCGCTCCTGTAGGCTCTCGGTCCTCTGTTGACCCCTTCCCTTTTCGCCGCCCCAACATCCCTAACAGATTAGCGCGAACTATTTATTTAGCGGATTTAAAAGCCTTATTTCACTCCCAGCAATTTTCAAAGTTCCGAGTGCCTGGCACTTTCCTCGGGCGAGGAGCACCATAGTGCGCGGAAATGCCACAGAATGAGCCAGGGCCAAACAGGCTAAGTTTAGGGGCATCTATTATTCATGTTCCTGTCAGATCCACTCCCGCCCAAAATAGAAGTCGGAGGTTCTCCGTGACCTACATCTGTGCGGGAAGGGCTCCCCTGGGCTCAGAGGCTGGGTGGGGGTGGCTGGCCGAGTTGGCCGCAGCACACCCCACCCATCCACGCTCCCTCCGGTTCGCTCTGGGCCTCCCCTATCGGGTCTTCGCGTTGGCCAGCGTCTTGTCTCTGGGAACCTTTCTCGTCCCAGTCCGTGGCTGCTTATTTGGGGTGGCTCAGGTGCCAGGCCCATGGGGGGGGGGTGTAGATCCTTTTCGGTGGCCAGGTGTACGGGGTCGACAAAGACGTCTCGGCTTCCCAGGGCCCTGCAGGGCGACCCTTTATCCTCGAGAGGACGGATCGGAGAGCAGCTTGGAGGGATGGGGAATTTCTCTTGGGTGTACTTTCTTTCGCCGTACCTCTATCCCCCTCCCCCGTCCCGGAAGAAGTGGCAATTCTCCGTGGAGGGACCTTTAGAAAGAAGGAAAATCAGTGCGGGCCCCTTTCTCTGGGTCCTTGCAGAGCCGGGGAGGGACTTGTACTGACCACTCCTTCTGCCCCCCGGCTACTCTGGCAGGCCGGAGGACGAGGCGTACGACGAGGACGGAAACCCGCTGCAGGACTTCTATGACTCTGACCCTCCCGGCGTGGGGAGCCCCGCCTCCGCGCTGCGCGACGCCTACGCGCTCTACTACCCCGCAGAGAAGAGGTACCACCCGCGCGGCCTCCGCTACGGCCCGGGACTGAGGTGGCGGGAGGGGCAGGGTGGTGGCCCACCGAATATGTTGTTTTTCATAAAAGCCCTCAAGCCGCTCTTCTTTCTGGCTGGTACCCGTGAGAGCGACAGAAAGTTAGTAGCGGGCCGGTCTGTGTGGCCACAAGGGTCGCGTGGGACCAAAAGGTCTGTGGCCCAAGGAGTGGCCGGGAGTGCGCGCCCCAGCCAGACTCCATGCCTGCCATCCCTGGAGGGCAGCAGGAACTCCGGTTCCCGGCAGTCAGTCGCGGGAACATCCCAAAAGAGCAATTTGCGAGTTCTGTGCCCGGGGGGCGGGGGGCGGGTGTTCCCGTCAGCCTCCCGGAGCGCGGAGGCGCACGCGTGCTCAGCTGGGGGCCTGGGGCGGCCTCTTGGGGACAGAGTCAGTGACCCTGGGCGCTCACTTTGCCTCCCCGTTAGAGATGTCGCCCAAGGGATCCTTAACAAGGCCTACCGCAAAGTACTGGACCAGCTGTCCGCCAGGAAATACCTGCAGACACTCGTGGCCAAGAGCCAGGGGTAAGAGTTTGCGAAAGAGTTAAGCGGCTCAGGACGGCGCGCGCGCTCCGGGGTGGGTGTCCGTGCGAGCGCGCGCGGGGTGGGCGGTGCCACTTCTGCGTCCGTGCGTGCGCGTGGGCTCGAGGGTGCGTCTGCGCCGCAGGGTCTTCGGGGCCAGCCGGTGGTCACAGGCGAAGATTCTGATGTAGCACCTTAAGTTTGGCGAGACAGTTCTGAGCGGCAAGAGGCAAGGAGGGGGCAAAGAAACCGGGGAGTTTGATCCGTTTTGAATTAAAAAAAAAAAAAACAACTACAATAGACTCCATCCCTCCCCTCTCACCGCCCCCCACCCCGAGTCACTGAAAACCTTCGAGCTTCGCGGGACGATTTGCTATAATTTCCTCTAAGCATGACTGCTTTTTTTTTTAACCATTTCTTTTACTGTAAATTCAAATCGAAGCCAACAAATCTTCAAATTTGGGCAGTTAGAGAAACAGTTCTTGCGCGTGCCAGACAAACCCAGAACACAGGGCTTGCGTGGAGCATCTCTCAGCAGAAGGCAACATTTTAATAAAGCCCATGGGGAAACAGATTACATTTTTCGCAATGAATAATTCATGAGATGAAAAATGTTGCCTACAGCCTGTCGACTTATATTATTATCATCACGTTTTTCAACTTAGCGTGTGGAAGGGGAGGAGTGCTCATGTCTGACTAGGAATTGCAGGATCGATGTAAACTCCCAGGCAGCAGCCAACGTGGCACTTGGGGCGTTTTGGTCATTTTCTCCGTACGTGGAGGGGTGGGTGGGAGGGGTCAGAGGAACAGTTAGGACAATTTAGCGCAAAAGCGCGGATGTTCAAATCTCAAAGGGCAGCATTTGGAGACAGGTTAGGCGTGAATCGCGCGTGCACTTGGCCCGGACCTCATCCCGGTTCCCTTCTGTAAGGATTTAGTCCAGGAAAGCCTCGGTGGGGAGGGCGGAATAAGGGGTTTCCATCACAGACCTCCCTACAGCTGCTTACTGGCAGAGGAAGGCGGCGCGGTGGGCAGTGAGAGCCGTGCCTTCCCTGAAGGCTCCCGCGTGGGGTGGGGCGCACCTGCTCCCCACAGCTATTGAATCTGTGTCTCCCGCCCCGCCACCCTCTTCCCGACCCCTTTCCTTGCAGTGGGAACCTAGGCGGCGGCGCGGAGGACGACTCGGAGCCTCTCTCCAAGCGCCACTCAGACGGAATCTTCACCGACAGCTACAGTCGCTACCGGAAACAAATGGCTGTCAAGAAATACTTGGCGGCCGTCCTAGGGAAAAGGTATAAACAAAGGGTTAAAAACAAAGGACGCCGAATAGCGTATTTGTAGCGATGAGTTACCAGCTACCTTGTGTATACAATCCTGACACAATGAAAAGTCACTTTCCCAACTGACTGAACAGTCATAGCTCATGTGTTCTATCCAAACATGTATTTATGTATGAAGTAAAGCCATTAAATGAATATTTTGATAATAATATTGTTTTTTCTTTTTACAAAGCACTAGAGAATGCACAGATATACTTTGTGGACCAATTATTGATATATATATAACAAATATATATATATTAAGAATATATATAGGTATAATAGACAGCAGTTCATACAGAGTGTGCACAAGGATTGAAAATTCGCCTGAGCTGTTTATGTTTTTATATAAAATAAATAGAAAAATAGACAATCATTGTTTTGAATATTACTCCTATTTTTGTAAAATGGAATTAAAAGGATAGTATTTTTATCCACGACAGGCCTAAAGATATTAATACTGACCATTTCCTACTGTACATAATGATGCCCTGCTCCAGGGAGATTTGGAGGTAATGATTTGGGAGAATTGCTGAAGGGCATTTTTTCCTACTGAGTCTCTGGGGCAGGCTGCTACAGTCCCAGCTGAACTCAACTAGGACTGTCCCCTTTTGTCCCCCTCGCTGGGTGGCAATTCCAATACTTCTGCTTTCTTTGATTCTACTTTTATGTGTACTTGTCTCTCTTCAGACTCTCAGCCCAGAAGGAAATTTTCCTGATAAAAGCAACAGCTCAATCCAAATTGTGCTTCTCCCCAGAATTCACACCACTCCCTGGGGGAAGTGTTGGTAGGTCGTACAGAGAAGGGAGACTTGGTAGAAAAATCTCCCTTTTCTGTACTTCCAGGAAACTCAATATTCCAAGGTTAGGGCAATTGGAACAGAGTGAAGGAAATGTAGGTATATTGGAAGAGGCAGAGCATAAGGCAGTCAGAGGAGGATCCTGGAGAGGGACTGGTTTGGAGCTGCCCCAGGTCTGGGACTCTGAGGGTAAGCCGAGTCCCACCTAGGTCCCCTGCCTGACTGACTTTGGGCGCTGGATATTGGAAATGGATGCAAAGTACAATGTGTTTTTCTCCAGTGCTGTCAATGCTTCTCATCTTGTGAAATGACCAGGATGCTTCCCTTTGAACCTGGCTCTGTAGGAGCCACCCTTTTCTTTTGTGATTTTCTGAAGACTCTTTCCCAACCTCTTGCACTGTTGAAGTACCGTTTACCATTTTTCATTCATTTCTCTTAAACTTGTGAATGCTTCTTACTTTTTTTGTTGTTTGATGCAAGCACTTATTGTAAAGTTTAGGAACCCCTGTGTAGTTACCATTAAGTAATTATGCACTAAATATGAACCTTTTGTTTCTTGTTAATTGAGTTTGTAGGTAAAATGTATTTTTCTACATTATGGCTTATTGCTTAGTAAAATTTATTTCATAAAACCAACCTTTGTCATATTAGAATGTGTAGTGTTCACATGTTGCTCAGTTTTACTAACTGATAAATCATTTAAACCTCATCTTCATATGTATGAGTACTATCTTATATTTGTGGTCAAGAGTGAGGTAAGCAAGCTCCAACAGACCCTGAGAACCTCCCCCTTGTATCCTTTCTTGGCTACAGAAAGCATGTCTGTCTGTTTCCTATCACTTCCTTGAACATGTGAGGAATCTCTATAAACAAAAGAACCTTCACCCAGCAACCAGATCAAGCTACAACAGGCAAACCAGCCAAACTCCCAAAATTCAGGCACAGATTCTTTTGGGGAAAAAAAAAAAAAAAGAGAACAAGAAAAGATTAAACATTAGCTTGTAAAGTTTAAAGGACCTTTCCTTTTCCTTTACGGATTTGATTCAGTATGAAGTCATAAATCAAAGAAAACAGAATTGGATTTGCATTCCCAGGCGGGATGGATGCTGCCAGGAGATCACATTGCAAACAGTGAAAGCACAGAGGCATTCGATCTATGCCCTATGCCGGAGTCCTGTGTATGGGATCAATCTTTCTTTAATTCTGCAGTCTCCTCAGGCAATGTGACACGGGATGCAGTTTGCAGCTTTAGTGCCTTTCTTCGCCTTTTAAATCGCCACGAATCACAGATGGCTATTTAGTGGCCCTACAATGCTGCAACACATCGGCTTGCATTTTAGTCTTAATTATTTGTTTCTTGGATAATGGGCAGAGTTTTTTGTATTTGTGTCAGCTGTTAGTGGTGAAATAGGGCTCTAGTTAACCTTTTATTTATGAAGTCTAATTTAGTGTTCCCGTGGCTAGTTGCAAGCATTTACAGTGATCACCCAGTTTAATCTTTTGTATACTTTTTAGAAATGCCAAGAGCCTTACTAACCTGGAGCAGATTTATGATATAGTGATAATTTAGGTAGATGTTAGTCTTGGAGCTCTTATTTTGTGTGCAACTGATTATAAAAACATCTTAACCAAGTATTATTACACACATGATATCTATAACTAGGACTTTGATAACTGTTATATAAAGTGTGTAAAATTTGTATGAATAAATTTTTGTAAACAATGCAACTTCGTCTAATGTTTGGAGAAAAAAAGACATTTAGGAAATAACTAAAATCTCTTAAAGGATTATATTTTCTTTAGCAGTCATAAGATCTTTCATGTCTGGAATATATAAGCATCCATGTATTTTCATAAACTGTACTTTAATATCTGCTTGATGTGTTAACTGAATTCAACTAAAAATTTAAAGTAGCTACTCAGATGGAGATGCCTAAGAAGATATTAAGTTCATAAATAGGCATGGATGTTGGAACACTTCTAGGATGCACCATTTAGATAAATTTCCATCCCTTAGTGTATATATACATTGCTCAGTATTCAGAAAGTTACTATCCACTGGTGGGAGATAGATAGAACCTGGTTATTAGTTATGCTTCTAAAATAGCAATCTAAATGTTCTTTTACAAGTAACTCTTCAGACTAAATTGGTCTCGATAAAATTCTGCATAAAAATGACCTAAATAATCAGTTTTGGAGGTTTTAAAATATGTTTAGAGATCTACAAACAACTATTTTTGATTAATGTGCTTTGGGTGGAAGGAAAAAGAACATGAGCAAGCAAAGAGTTAATTAAATATCTTTAAAAATGTATTTTGAAAGGCCAAAATGTGAACAGTCATTTATAGATTCTTTGTTTTATTAATTGATATTAACTAACTTTAAAGCAAAGCCTTCATATGAAATTCCCATGAATTTCTCATTTGTGTTTATTTTGGAGCCCTTGATGATTTCTGGGCTTAAAAAAATGTATTGAAAGTCATTTATAATAAGTCAAATACCATTTAATTTAAATTGTCAGAATTTCATCTTAAAAATTAATGCATTCAATTAATAAATGAATAACTATGTCACAGTAATATTAAAGAATGAGCAAAGATCAGCAAGGATTCAAGAACTATCTTCAGAACTTGGCTCAGTATTTAAGGCCCAGAATCATGTAGGGAGGAGCTTATGATCTAGAGATCTCATTTGTAGTAAATTACAACAACGAAAAAAATGGAGTACAATTCATATTTATATTGAATTTTATTGAATAAGTTTTTACTTCTTCATCTTTAACTGCCTACTCCATTGAGCTGCTGGTGTGGCAAATGGAAGAATGAAGAAAAACAATTTATTTGGTTGGGGGCTAATGGCTTGTCAAGAAAGCAGAGATAAACCCCAGATTGACTGACTTCAAGTGAAGTTCATGTATATAGCACCTTGCTATATTTTCTTATGTGGGATAAATCAAATGATGGTTTTCTCTTGGAAGGCTTGATATATTTAGGTAGCCAAGAAGTGTGCCTTGTTGCTGTTAGGGCTGGGAATACATTGATGCAATACAGGGAATATTTATTGAATACCAGGCATACAGGTTGAGAGAGCTTAACTAATACCTGGGATATTTTCTAAAAAAATATTCTTCTGCTACAAGATCACTATTAATAATGTAGGTTGCAGACCTCCGCCAGAACAAGTGAATCTGTGTTTTAAGTAAAAACCTTAGATTAATGGGTCCTAAGTTTGAGACCACCTAGATTTAGAGTTTGGTGACATACGTATGCATGTATGTGTGCTGGGACTGGGTGGGTTTGTTTGTTTGTTTTCATGTTAAATAAGCAAAAAATCATGCTACCTATACACAGGAATAAATATATCAATTTGCTGTATTCTCCCACCATGGATATTAGGTTCTTTGAAAAATTACAGTATTTTCTGTAGGTCATTGAGGCCGTGGTTAGCATTATTTTACTTACATATTCTGGCTGGACATCTCTGTCAAAAGGGCTTCTGGAAGGAAAGTGATCCTGTAAGTGGAGTACAAAAAATTCAATCACATGACTGAGAGATGAATGAAATTACTGAGAGAAACCATGCAGCCAGCTGGCAGTAATTCTGTGGATCCAGAAGTCAACTTCAGATTGCATCATATCCAAATCTGGCTTGAATGTATCCCCACAACTGTTTACAAGAGGATTTCCGTTGGATGCCCTGCTATGACCTCAGACTCAACCCTACTGTTTACATGGTTGCAAGACTGGGAACCAAGATCAAGTCTGAACTCTTCTCTTTCATTGCAACACTTTTTGACGAAGGGAGGTGCCTGGTCCTCTTGCTGCTGCCCATTGGTTTGTAACTGGTCAGCCCAGTGTAGTCATTCTCACTGTCCCCCAACTCAATCCTTCCTCTCTGGAGGGATGGATTCATAATCAGTCTTTGAAATGCTAATGCTCCTTTCCATCTCCCAACCATCCCTCTATGCCCCAATATCTTTTTTCTGTCTACCCCATCTAAATATTCTGTAAGGTCCAACTCAAGTCCTCTTTTTCTAGGGCTCTTCCTCAGCCTCTCAGAGTGACCATAGCTTCATTCCTCCCATGTCCACCCTCGCACTGTTCTCCTGTGACCCTTACTCTCTGTAGTACTACTTCTGATCTCTAATTTCACACTGCTCTGCTTTGTTTCTTAACTGTTTTATAAGTTCATGGCTGTCTTCCCAGCTAGATGAACTCCTGGAGTCCATGGCCAGTGCATTGCACTTTAATGCCAACATACTTCTGGGAACATAGTAAATGTCTCTTTGAGTGACTGAAATAACCAGAGGACTTACAGAATTCTCCATGGCATCTCCCCCTTACTCTAATAGGAAAGCTACAAAGCATATATAGGAGGTGAAATTAGCTTACTAATTAAGTGTTCATGATAAATCAAACTAGATCTTCCTCCAGGAAAAGCTATATAGAAAAGAATGCCAAATTAATTAGATGTGTTCCTGCCATAAGATAAAATGAACTTCAAATTCACATATAGGCAAAAGGCTGCAATAGACTCAAGCTCTAGGCCTTTATTTTTTCATTCTGATAAAAGAAGAATTGTTTTCATACTAAAAAGAATTTACCTTATGCCTCAAGACAGTAATACCTTTTCCTAGAATAAAGGTAAAAGGGATTTTGTGAGACACAGACTGGAAACGGGAATGCTCTTAAAAATGATAATTTACAGAGTAGTTTTCTGCAGCTGCCAAAGAAACTTCTCCCATCAACAGAGATGTGACTTGAACATGAGTTCATAGATAGGAAAGAGGATATAATGAAAATATTTTCAATGACAATGGAACATTATAGTAGGTGGTATTATCTGGTCTAAATTTTTTTTCTTCTTGGCTATATCTTTGCTATACATTACAGAATCCTAATTCAGGGAGGAATATTACCTATAAACCTAAAAGAAAATAGTATGAAATTTATCTGTGCACATTTCTCCTTCTCTTATTAACTACCCTGATTTTTGTCCCATTGACTACACGACCCTCTTAGCTTTTATGGGACACTAACTCCACTTCTAGATATAAGTAATCAGGATAATTGTACTCCTGACCATAATTTAGGACTCGGCATATGATCTATTTTAGGATAGTGAGATGAGAGAAGAATTTTTTTTTCCTGGAATTTTTCTTTTGGGAAAGAAGTTTTACTTTCCTTCCGGGTGGTGCAGTATATAATGTAACACACCATATAAGAAGCCAGCCTCACAGTAGAGATGATACCAGGAAATATTGAGAAGAGTGACAGGAAGAAACATGTCCTTGACAACATCACTGAGCCCTTGAATCAAACCAACACTTAAGCCTGAACTACTACTGGACTGTTCTTGTGATGTAAGCCAATAAATCCCCCTCTTGCTTAAGCTGGCTTTTTTGTTTGTTTGTTTTATTTTTTATAATCTTGGCTAGGACCTGTGTTTCAAGTAATGGAAAACCCAACTCAAGATGGCTCAATATCTTTTCTTCAGAGCTCAGAAGAGGGTATTAAAACTGGTCTGCAGAGGTTCCAGGCAATAGGAAGTGTTACAAATTCCAGTGCCTCAAGATTCCAAAGACTTCACATTCTCTGCTAAAATTCTACTTTAATGTTTAATGTTTTAAAATTTAAAAATTACAAAATGCCTAGAAGTGAACTCTAGTAACTTTTTTTTGACTATAGTAAGAACCATGCTTTGAGGATACCTACTACCTACGCTACCAACTATGCTACTTCTTTGAACCACTAGTGCCTTAGAAGTGCTCTATTCTGAAATTTTTAAAAAAACTTTGCTTTCTGAGTACAAACTACTATCCTGTCATTGCTGTCACACCCATGAAACTTGTGATAAAACACAGCAGAGAGCCACTTTGGAAGACAGTTTGGCTGTTTCTTACAAACTAAACATACTCTTACTGTAAGATCCAGCAATTGGGCTGGATTTAGGTCTACACAGAAACCCGTCCATGGATGTTTAGAGCAGCTTTGTTCATAATTGCCAAAAGTTGGAAGAACCAAGATGTCCTTCAGTAGGTGAATGGATAAATAAACTATAGTACATTCAGGCAATGGAATATTCAGTATGAAAAATAAATGAACTATCAAGCCATGAAGAGTTATGGACAAAACTCAAAAAACATATTACTATGTGAAAGAAGCCAATCTGAGAAGGCTTCAAACTGTATGATTCCAACTATATGACATTCTGGAAAAGGAAAAATTTGGAGATAGTAAAACGATCAGTAGTTGCCAGGGATGGCAGGTAGGGTTGGGGATGGGGTAGGGTAGGGACAGGAGAGTTGAATAGGCAGAGCACAGGGGATTTTTAGGGTAGTGAAAAAACTCTGTATATTATAATATGGGTAATAATGGATATACCATTATACTTTTGTCCAAACCTATAGAATGTATAACATCAAGAGTTGCCTTAAGGTAAACTATGGGCTTTGGGTCATTATGATGTGTCAAAGTAGATCCATTCTTTGTAAAAATTGCACCATTCTGGTGAGTAATGTTGATAATGGGAGAGTCTATGCATTTATGGGAAATCTCTGAATTCCTCAAAATTCCTCTGAATTTTGTTGTAAACTTAAAACTGCTCTAAAAAACAGTCTTTTTTTTTTTTTAAAGACAAAACTCAATAGAGACTCACTCCAGTTTTCTGACATCCTGTCCTTCATTTTCATAGGCTACCTGCCTCTTTCTCCCTTCACTGTTTCCTCATCCACCTTGGATCATTTTAATGACCTTCCCCGGGTCCCTAAATGCTTTCGTTCTCTGACCATTTCTTCTACACTCACCTTAACATATCTCAAACTTGAATCAACCCAACCATGTGTTTTCTCCTGGTTGCTGAGGGCTATTAGCAAAATCTTGCATCTGTTTTGATCTAGCCCTGCTTATGCGTTTATGATTACCTATGCCTGTTGGATCCATAATGCATTCACTTCTAATCAGTTCTTTTCTCCTTTTCCTGTACTTGTTCTTTTTATTCTTCAAGATTCTCAGTTCATCTTGCTCTCTAACTTCATTGTTAACTTTGCCTCCCACTTGGTAAAAACAAAGAAAAACAAAACTACCTCAGTTTCTTTCCCTTTACCACCAAATGTTTCTTCATTTCAAGTTCCTATCTTAATTTCTTGTCATCTGTACGCCCTCCAAAATTTTACTAAAATTTCTTTGTATTTAATTGTCCCATATTTTCTGAAACCAGTACCTCTGCAGTTCCCATTCTATGTTATCTAGCATCTCCTTCATTCCTGAAAATTTCTTTTCACTTGTTTCTAAGGACTTGAATCTACCGGTTTTCCCTCCTGCCCCCATACCTTTCTGCTTCTTGTCCCAGTCTTTTCTACCCTGCCTCTTCTTCCTTCTTAAATGTGGATGGCCTCAAGTTCTGTTCTTCCTCCTTTCTCCTATACTATGGTACAGGTAAGATATACTTTTACCTTGGATGAGCTCATCTGTGATGGTCTGATGGCTCTCAATTCCACAGCTCTTGTGAGTGAATTCAAATGTTCAACTGACATACTCATTGGATATCCAATGGGTTCCTCAAGCTCAGTATTTTCCCAATGAAATCATTATTCACATTTATTCCTCTTCTCTGTTCCTGGCATCGTTATCCACCATGTTACCTAATCTAAATACCTCAGAGTATTCTTTCCTTTCCTCCTCTTTACTCCACCCATTTATTTGACCTCTAAGTCTTATGAATTTTCCAATCCTATTTTCTGCAGAGCTCCATATTCACACAATCTTCTGCTGTTTTTGCAATAGCCTCCTAACACTTTGGCTCCAATTACTCCTCCTAGTCATTCTTCTCTCCCTCCAGAATGATCTATCTAAAACAAGACCCTCATCATGTTACTTCCTTATGCTGGCTTAAAAAAATTTTATGACTTCCCGTAACCTATTGGTTGGAGTCCAAAGTCTTTAGACTGTCTTTAATAATTTCCCCCCAATCTACCTTTCTCTTCTCGTCTATCACCTTCTACTTATGGTTCCTTCTCTTTGGAATGCTTTTCTATTCTTTTTTTTTTTTTCCCATGGTGAAATGCTACTGACCTTTCAAGGAATGATCAGCTCCTGTCTCTGTTTTCCTGCTGCATTTTTGTCATACTACTAGTTTAGTATTTAGTTGCACACATGTTTTTTGCTGATAGGTTGAGAACCCAAGGGCCATAATTATTCAACTTCCAATCCTTAGGGTTTGTAGTTTCTGGCACATAATGGGCACTCAGTCACTATTAGTTGACTTGGAATTAATCCCATGGAAGTTGGTGAACAACTATTCTTCATATAGACAACAGGAAAAAATAATTTAAGTTATAACATGAAGGATTTTGGTTAGATATTAGGAAGGATTTGGGTAGCAACAAATGTCTTTTGAACTAAGAGTCAAAGCTTACTCCTTTGAATACCAAAAGTGTCTCTGTCCCAAGGTTGTCTGAGTTCTGCAGGACTGTTTTCCTCTGTTTTTCTTCTCTTCAGATCCAAGAAGGTGATAAATCTTATGTTCTCAGGTGACAGATGGGCACAGTAACATAGAACTTGCACATAGTAGGTGCTCACTAAAAGTTGTAGACTGGTTAAATGAATATGAACTTGTTATCTAGGAAAACATAGGCTTCCAATTTAGAGCCCAGTTCTTTGTAGTAGCTCAAAGGCCCCAAGTATATTTGACCTTGTGCATTGACTTGTGTATCTCCAAAATTTAAGCTTTGATGAGAAATGGGGGGAAAAAAAAGCATTCAAACACTAGACATGAGGCTTTCTTAAGTGGTTGGGAATTTTCTTTCTCACTTGTAGATGCCGATGTTCTTGGATGATCCCCTGCTAAGATCTCTTCTGGCTATTCCACTTTGAGTGTAAACAGGGATCATCAGAGGAAGGCAGTCTGACTTCTTTACTGTCATATACTTTCTTGATGCTTGGTCCTACAGTGAGCTGTGGAAATAAATGAAGCTTTTAGCATTAATTAGATGGAAGCTATCTTGGGATTGTCATTTTGGAAGGGGCGCATCTTGCTCATATAACTTTCATAATTATGGAAGGAGCTGATGATCCCATTTGCAGATTCTATGTTCTGATCATGAGATTATTTATTGTGCTTCAATTAGAGAGAGGGAAGAAGAAGAAACAAAAATGTGAACCAGTTCAATTTGTTGATGGCTAGACATCCTGGTAGAATGGCTGGTAAAAAGGATATTGAAACTGTCTTCTAAATTCCCATAAATCTAATCAGTACATGTTTCTCTCTATTATTACCAGTAATGGGGAGAGGTCTTGCTTTTCTTACGAGGATCTTTGTTTGAGATGTAGTAAGGGAGGGTGCCTTTTTTTTAAAAACTGTTTAAAGTTAACAATTCCATTTTAATGAGTCTCTGACATTACTGTGACAGGCATCCTAGCATAGAAGGGAAAAAATAAATTTATGAAGTAAGGGTTTGTCTGATTATACCTTGAGATAACTAATTTGTAGTCATTCTTAACAAATGACCTCTGTGTAGACTAGAGTCATTTAGACTTTAGGCTTAGTTTTGCTTTTTATTCAAGTGATCTAAAAACTGTAGGCAACTTGATCACCTAATTGTTGCAAGAATATTCAACTCAAGTCTCTGAAAGTATCTATTCTTTCTGGTTCCTTTAGATGACCCTGAAAAACCCTGCAGAGAACTGGGCTGGAGGCTTGGTGAAAATGAGCACTTGGACACCTACCATATTCTATCATTACTGTGATAAGCAGAAAGGATCCATTTTTAGCAAAGGATTTCAGAAGATATCAGGCTGGAGGAGGTTTGATGAGCATGATTTCCCAGGCTTTGGAGTTTCTTGGGGATGTGCTTGGGAAGGTAGCTTTGGTCATTTGCCTGCTCATGGGTTGGTCTTGTCAGGCAGTGGGAAGACCAAAGTCATAGATTTCCAAATCTCTTTGACTCCCAACTATAAGACTCCATACCCCAGATTAATTATATATATGGTTACAAAAACTACCTTTAGAAAGCAAGCTACCTCTAATATCCTAATGTATTTTCTTATTTTACAACCCGTTGGCCCCTGTGCACAGATTATACAATAATGACTGGACATCACCAGTTTCCAGGCACATGGAATGAAGTATGTGAGGATGACCAATCTGAACAGACACAATCAATTCTGAGCAGGACCAGCTACATATTATGTGGGGCCTAGACAAAAATGAAAATGTGGAGCCCTTTTCAAAAAAAGTATTAAGAATTTCTCGGTATCAACAGCAGATTAATAAACCAGGTGCAGGTCTGTTCTGAGCTCAGAATCCAATGTGACTGTATAGCTTGTAAGGTCATAAAGGTGGCTCTGGTTCTAGATCTAGGCATGCTGAGTTCAGTATGCATTACTAGAGCCTACCCCAGAACCTTGTCTTTATTTGTTCTTAAATGCTCTATTCTTATTGTGTGTATGTGTGTGTGTATGTTATTTTGATATGCATGTAATTTTATTGTCAATTCAGTTTGTCATTTACAGTGAAGTAGAGGGGAATAGTTTTTTTTATTGTGGTAAAAAACATATGGGATCTACCCTCTTAAATTCTTAACTGTACTGTACAATATTGCTTACTATAAACACAAAGTTATATAGCAGATCTCTAGAACCTTTTCATTTTGCATGTCTGAAACTCTATACCCATTGAACAGTGATTCCCCATTTGCCCCTTGCACTAGCCCTAGGGTAACCACCATTCTACTCTTTGATTTGGTGAGTTTGACTACTTTAGATACCTCATATAAGTGGAATCATGCGGTATTTATCCTTCCTTGACTGGCTTATTTGCTTAGTGTAATGTCCTCAAGGTTTATACGTGTAGCATATGATAGGATTTCCTTCTTTTTTATGACTGATTAATAGTCCAATGTGTATGTATGTACCCCACTTTCTTTATTTGTTTATCCATCATTGGACATTTAGGTTGTTTCCACCTCTTGGCTACTTTGAATAATGTTGCAGTGAACAGAGGAGTGCAAACACTTCTTATCTTCCTTGTGTTTTAATTGGCCTAAATATCACTAATAAATAACAGTACATTCTTTTGGAATAGACAGCGTTCACCTATTAAAATGAATAGAATAGAATAATTTTACTGATTTTGCAGGCTACTCTTTATTGAAATGACCACAGCTGGCAATGCAGGCATCAAGCTAACATTCCCGAGAACTGGACTCATTCTGGGAGGATGTGAAATGGTGCAGGCCTCATGCTGTATGCTCTGTGAGAGTAAGGGGCACACGGTGGTACCTCAGCAGCTTCTATAGGGCTGCATTCCATCAGTAGAGTAGAAAGATTCCACTCTGAAAAGGATGCTGTGAGACTGAGTAAATATTTGCCATGGGGCCTCCGCTCCTCCAGGCAGAGAGGCCTGGGGCATTCAGCTATGAGGACGTCTCTATTAAAAGCTAAAGCTTGAGTTACATGTGCTAGCAATGCCTCTAGCAGCATCAGCAGGCTCTTTGCTGACTCTGGGATCTGTTTTCTTGTTTGCCTGAATCTTAGTTGTTGATTAGATTCCTGATTAGAATGTTTCTGGGTCTTTTACTTACACAATCTTGTTTTGCTTCAGGGAGAAAAATGGGATACTTCAGGTTGCAGCAGTTCCCCTTTGTGAGGAACAAACAGCTTGGTTAAATATGCAAGTGGAAAGGGAACACAAGAGAGAAAACCGGCTAAGTAAATGCTAGTCCAACCGCGATAGGTCTTCTAACAAGCTCTGGGTACTTCTGGCTTTCTCAGTTTCGGTCACTTTGCTGATCAAACCTGTGAGCTGGTGAATGAGGATAATGCTTCCATTTATATAGACAGACCTAAGTGTATAAATCACCTACAAATGCTGTTAGGCTATTTGTACCTGTAGAGGCTTCATCGAGCACCTATATATACTATGAATTCTTTCTTTCTTGTGTGGTGCTGAACATTCCTTTTGTTCTAAAATTCTGTGACTCTGCAGTCATATGTAACAATGAGGAGTGGCTATTATTATATTTTAAACTTGTGAGCTGCTGTGGCTCTCTCCTCTTTAGCAGTGTTGCTCAGGAAGGGTGAGGATAGAGTTATGTGCAGGAGTACTCAACGAGGACCACTGGGATACAGCTGAGGAGGAAGGGCATGGTCCCAGGAGAGTGGCAACAAGCGGAATGCACATTCAATGACTCAGCAAGGCAGTTCTGTTATTTATGTGATATTTGGGCATGAACATGACACTGGCTCTTATTTCGTGATCTTCTTTCAGGAGCTAGGAAACCAGCCTTTTATTGGTCTATTCCTTAGAGTATTGCAACCAGGGTACTGTGTTTTGGTCTTCACGTCTTAAGGTGTGTGTGATAAAATTGGAAAGGGACCACAGATGAGCAATGGAATTGATTAAAGGCATGAAAAATAGGACTAACGCTTTACAAAGAGCTATCAAGGGAGTTGTGGCTGTTTTACTGGAAAGGAAATACTGAAGGGATTTTTAGTAGGCTTTGAAGTATTAAATATATATTTAAATGGCACTGATTATCTCTTCTTGAGCAGACGTAAGAAAGCTAGTGAAAACCATTTAAATTAGATACAAAAGAACACCTCTTTAAAAGGAAAGATGACTGATCAAGGGAATGAGTCTCCTAAGAAAATTGAAAAAAGCTTCTTTTTTCCTTTTCATGGATAGGCTAGATGACCACATGGGTTAGATAGTCGAGGCTTCTCCCAGAATCTGTATTCCCTGGTCTCAGATCTTCCTTTGATCTACAAGATGGTGTTAGCAACATTCTCTCTTAGATTAGGAGGGTTGGGATACCTTCTTTACCTGTCTTAATATTTGCTTCCCTTTTAAATTTCTCCTTTAGTCATTTGCCTTCTGTTTGCAGGGACACTGGCTCCTTTCATATATTAGAGCAGCCTGTTGACTATTGCTAGGGAGCTTGGGCCAGTTCTGACCACACTGAGTGGAAAGTGAGTAATGCAGTATAACCACATGTGTGTGTGTGTTGGAGGGGACAGAATCCTCCACTGCTTGGCTTGACACACGTAGGCAGAAAGATGTAACAAGAAGAGTGGCTGGATCTTGAAGACCATGGTTTGCAGCCTGGTTCTGCCATTTCCTAGTTGAGTGACCGTGGGTGAGTGACTCAGTTACTGAATCTCACGTTCTTCCTCTATAAAATGAGCATGAACATAACAATACCTACTTCACTGGGATTTTATGAGATTCACATGACATGAGAAAGTTCTCTATAAATTATAGATTCTCATACAGCAGTCAGCCTTGGCCACCGGCCAGGGTTAGCTTTTTGCTGATACTCACCTGGCTTCTTGTGTCCCTGTTACTCTTCTCTGCTACCTTCTCCTTCATGCTGAGACCCTCATGTAGCTGCTGGACTATGCAGGCTTCTGATTTCCCCCTCCCAAGTAATATTTGGGATTTCTCAAGTCTCCATATGCAGCTTTCCTTTTCCTCATTCTTTCAGAATCCTAATCTCAAAGAGATAACAACAGTGGGTGGTAGTGGGTTGGTCAGATAGACTAACTTCTCCAGTCACTCAGATTTTAAATGTGCATCCTTTATGAGATAACACATTGTCCTAATGTGTGCAAAACACCTGCGTCTTCAAGAAGGCCTGTAAAGAATGAAGGTCATGCTGGTGGTAACTGGAACCTCAGCCTTCTGACAAGCCTGTGTATTCCTGGTAGAGGGACCCCATTAATCCCCAAGTTACACTACGAATGGCATTATCTGAAAAGCCAGGGACAGTGTATCCCTCCCTAACATGTGCGTTTACCCACTCACATAGCCTCTCTGAGAAGAGTCAATTCAGAGGTTAGGCTGGGGGCAAGTCAGAGAGCTAAATTCTGAACACTTGTCAGTAAAATAATGCTGCCTCTTAAAATAGCTCAAGGATGTTTCTGTGCAAGGTGCTTTCTGTGGATATTTGCATATATATTGTATTAATGTTATATATATAAATATAAAATCTATGTCTATGCATAAGGTGTATCTTTAGCTACAGCATGTATAAAAACATATATTTAAGCACATGCCCAAATATAAGTCATGAAACAAAAATGATTGAACTCACATAAGTTACAATATTTATGTCCTAAGGATGGCTAAACTTAGCTACAACATCTAATTTGCAGTGACGTCTTTCTTTAACAAGTTTTATAAGAGGGATGATTTAAGTCAAGGAAGAACAGTGACTCATTCACATGGTGGGCCAGTGGCTGAGCTAAGTTTAGAATAGAAGGAATGCTAGGATCTTCTGGGGCTTAGAGTTTTACTGTGAAGTCATTTTGCTCTTCCACACTTTCTTTTATCATTCATTTAGGTAAAACTAGGAACTTGTAATGCAATAGCAAGATTCTCATTTGCCTTATTAGCTCACTTAATATAGCTCTCTGTTTCAGGTCCTATTTTGGGACATCATTTTAAATCGTTTGGGTTTGGTTTGGTTGTTTTGCGATTCATGGTAGATATTACCGAGTTGATTTTTACCTATAAATTATGACAAAGGTAAAGACCTCCAGCAATTAGGTGTGGAAATGGGGAGACAACTGGGAAGTGTAAGAAATTTTTTTTGCCTCCAAAGGGAGGAGTCAATGATTTGAATAATACATTATCCATATTCATTCAAAAATCTCTCATATACTATATGAGCTAGAAGGGAGAGAAATTACCTTCAAGGAGCTCACATGTTTCTGGGAGGAAGATGGAAATGCAAATAATTGTCATGCAGGGAGCGAAAGATAATAGGAGAGGTGTAGATAAAAATCTTACCGTGGGAACAGGGAGGAAGGATGAAGCTGGAGGCGTAGGGGTGGCTATTCCAGGCAGTCACTGACAGGGACCAAGGCATGGAGATGTGGTGTGTGTAGAGCATGGTGTGTGTGCAGCAAGACACACCAAAGTGAGTCTCCTTTGGATTTTAGTAGTTGGAGCCATTTAAATGCTGAAAGGTTGCCTCCAACTGAAATTGCTGTCATATTTTTATGGGCAAATTAAATTTGTTTTTCTCTTGTTACTCTGTCTTATGTCAATTTAATTATTAGACCAGCCAAAGAGCCTAGAAGGGAAGAAGGGAGAAGTTTTCCTACCCTACGATATATCATGGTATAGGCCCCACCCATCTGTGTTTTAACAAGCTCTCCAGGTGAGCATGCTAAAATTCAAGAGTCATTGGTCTGAGGAGAGTGTTCGTTCCAGGAGATTCACTTCCTTAATTGACTCAGCAACTCCATGCTTCACAGATTTTCTACCTGTGACTGACTGTTGCTGCCATTACCTCACCTGGCCACAAAAGGCTTCTTCTTTTCTTGGCTCCTTGGTCTGAATAGGAGTCAATGATTCCTCACTTGTTCCAGCCTTGCCAGATTGGAATTTTCAAAAGGACCTTTACTGAGGGAAAGCAAAAAGGGAACAAATAATATTCAGAAGCATAAAAGCCATTGATTAGTATATGGATAACTAAAGGTTCAATAAAGTCTATTCACTTATTTACCAACTGCATTGAATATCAGAGACACAAAGATAAATTAGAAATGTCTCTAATGTGAAGGGGCTCGGGGTTCTAGGGAAAGACAAATATGCAAGTAAATGTGTGTAATGAAGCATGAGAGATACCATCATAGAAATCTGGCCTTTTCATGGGACTCATCAACAGAAGTGGGGCCAGGTTTTGTGGGTTTTTATGAAAAAAAAAAAATTAGGTTGCAGGCCTTGAAATTCAGTCTGAAACTGCAGCTTCATTAGCTTGCAGATAAACATGTCTTTCCTTATCACTGTTTAGATGAAAGCCTCTTCCAGCCAGGACCTGCCTGAATTTTTCTCAGTGGCATATCCTTTGGAGAGTAGAGTGCCTGGCAATCAGTAACTATTTGTTGAAAGAAAGAATGAATCTATGAAACAAACTAGTTCTGTCTTTACCCAGCCTAAGAAACCCCCAACTGCGATGACTTTGGTTTGACCTTGGTCCTGTGGAAGGCCTGGAGATAGCTCTGTCACACATAGCTTATCCTTTTCTCTCAGGGTTCCTGTGAAACCTGGACTATCTATATGGATATTATTACCTGGTTCTCTCATTTCTTTCTGCAGCCTAGACATGTGGATGAGAAAGGTCCATGACATCCTAGCTTCAAGGAACGTTAGGTTTGTCTGTTGGAATGTTATTATTACATTATCTAGACTTCTTTGCTCTGGCTTCTGAAACTATTCTACTTGTTCTTGGTTTGTATCTCAGGCTTGTGCTTAATTTAGCTGTGCTTAGTCATAAACCAGATGGTAATAGGAGGTTACACCAATTGGTTAAGCTTGGCTTTCTCATTAGTCTTTGGCTATAATCTGATTTGATGTTAATGTTTACTGTATGATTCAAAATGGTGAGCTCCAGCTTTTCTCAGCATAGAGGATTTATTTCCATATTTTCTATTGTCAGCGAGACTGTCACCCTATCTGCTTCTCCCCTCTATGATTGCCTACTCACTTTCAGCATTTGGTTTAGATTGTATGTCAACTTAGACCTCATTCACAGCACCTTCAAGCAAGGCGTGACATGACCCAAGAAGAACATTTACTCAGAGCCTTGATTGCTGTGATTTTCCCAAGTATTCTTCATAAAGGACACTTGACACAATTTCCCATTGCCTTGGCCACACCACCAGTAATGCAGCTCTTGCAAGTTTGTGACCGTGCGTCTACGGGGATCTTCATATTTACTGCTTTGTCTTGTTGCCTTTGGGATTTCTAGATGGCTTTGCTTAAATTGCTTAACATTTACCTAGTTTGTCTCATCTTAAATCTTTCTCTGTTGTTGGACATTAATTTGTTTCTACTTTAAAAATCTATGTTCTGGGGGCAGTGGTAATAGTCTGCTTTTTTACTTGGGCAATGGTTCCATGGGTAGGTTCAGTCTGTGAAATTTATTGAATTGTATTGTTCTCTATAAATAAGTTTAATAAAAGGTAGACAACCTATTAAATGTTATCAAAAAAGTACATATTTGAACACAAAGCTTTTTATTTATTTCAGTTTTATATGCATTAAGCAATTGGATTACAAACTTTAAAGGCTCCTACTAAATTGTTTTTAAAGGAGTATATGAGTTTATAGCCCTGCCTTCAGTAATAAGTCTTATTACTGAAAAATACTTTGATAATATATAAGCAAAACTGTTGCATTATTCTAAAGTTCTTTAAGTGTCCATACAATTTGAACTTGGTCCAATTTAGAAACATCAACTTATAAAAGAAATCTTTCTCTTTGTATGTTTACACATACAGATGTATATATTTATATATACACAAAAAGCACATAAGGATATGCATATCCATATATACATATATGTAAAAATATCTTACATATACCCATATATCCACTGGGGAAAAACTGGAAATGTAGAACACTAGAAAGAAAAAACAAGCCTAGATGATCTCTAAACTCTGAATGCTATGACCATAATATCAGAAATTTCATATCTAAGGTCATATAACAAAAGTCATAACAAAGGAGGCTGGTCTCAAAAATCATTTCTAATAGGAGCTGCATTTTTTTTTCTTAAATGAAAGCCTAGGTGCATTTTAATCTAATGAAAAGCCACCCTGAAATAGTAGACACCATTGTTCCATGTCTACAAGTTACATATTTAGACAATTAAGCTCTAGAGATAAAGAGATTCTCTTAGATAGGATTCCATTGAACATTCAAATGGTGAGTATTTTACTCCCACTAGTTGTATTTCACTTAAAAGGTTACAATCTCTGTAATTTTGAGCACCTAAGAAAGCCTTGCTTGTTCTGGCACGTTCTGAATTTTGTTTAGGAAACATTTCATTTGGGAACAAGCAACAATGGAAAATCTGATGACTCTAACTCAGGAGTGATTGCTGCCCAGAAGGTGCATCTTGTTCCAAAATGCATCACTGTGTTTACACTTCTTGACTCTAATAGTCTTCCATCTTTCATACTGAAGGACAAAATGCCCATTGCTACTCTCTCCAATTCTCAGAGAGTACTGAAAGTTGTGTGTCAAGCCTTGCTAAGATTAAAACATTTCTTACCTGAGTGTTTTATTTCTAACCATGTTTTTAAAGCAGGTGCTTAAGCCAATTAACACTAGCCTGTCTTAGGTTGGTTCCTCAGAAGCAGACCTTAAGAAGAGGATTTTTCTAAGAGCTATTTACTTAGTAGGAAGTGTCCCCTGATAGGGGGTTAGCAAGTGTGACTTGAAAGGTGAAGAGGGTGTAGTATGAAGCAAAGTTCTGCAAAGCAGAGCACTCATTCAAGTTGTCTCCATCAGGCTGTAGATAAGCAAGGTTTTATCCTTTTATCCTCTGCACCTGTCAGTCATGGATGCGTTAGGGCTGTCCCCAGGGGGCATAAATTTGGGTTCAGACAGCTGGAGGGCAGACCACCAGAAAGAGTGCGCTAGGAGCCGGTGAGCATGAAAATGGTGAAGGGATTCGAGGACATGGAAGTGGGTCATTGACAGCATTTGCTGCATCAGCTTATAGAAAACACAGGAGAGAAAGGAGCTGGGTCAGCGTGGGCAGAGGAAGTAGTCATTTTCATCCAGTTGAGCAGATACTCCATGGCTTTAATTCCATAATCTCCAGAAGCCCACCATTTCCCATTGCCATCACAGGTAACATCTGGGAGGACTTTTGGTTGTGGGTGGGAGGGAAATAATGCCGAAAATAATATAATTGAAAAAACTCATATTTATGTTATGTGCCAGGTTCAGCTACATGCTTTATACATATTTCTGCATCTGGTAAGGCCCACAGAATTTTAAGTTGCTTGTCCCAGGTCATACAATTAGGTTGTAGCAGAGCTGGGTTTCCAGTGGTAGACTGAGAGCAAGTTGATATTCTCAGTCACTGTGCAGAGCTGTTCTCTACCCCATCATCTCAGGTCTGTGGATCAAGGCTCTGCATTTGCTTTGCAAGGGAGAGGGCTCCAGAGGGCAGAATTTTTCATAAGGATGAGGTCATCATTCTTTCTTAGGGCGTCATTTCCTTAACAACACTTATCACAACTTATAATCATACATATATATTATATACAATCATATATATATGTTTTTAACAATCATATATATAGCCTATGGTCTGAGTGCCTCAGTGGGCAAGCTACTTGAGAATAAGGACCAAGCTTTTGGTTCACTGATGATTAGTGTGTTGTGAGTCAGTGAGGGGGTTGCTCAGCATTTCCCTCACTTCCTGCATTGCAGAGGAACATAGGATGGACTCCTCTTTTTACTTACGTGACTTTGAGGGTTAGACTTTCTTTGATGGCTCTGTGAATCTGGACAAGTTTTTTAACTTCTTTGAGTGTTGGTTTTCTTGGTGAAAAGTGGGGATAATTGCACCTATTTCAAAAAGATGTTGAGGTGGCTAGACCTAATAATTGTATGGAGGGTCTGGTATACAATAGGATTCAAAAATATTGAATGGGATCAGGTGCAAATTACAACTGCTGTGAGGGTGGCTGGGAGACGGGCTTTGTTATTTTCTCTTCGAGTAATAGCCAGGGATTCAGACTCTACAAAGGGTTCTTGGCTTTGTTTCCAACAAGCCTTGACTGTGGTCATTCCTAACACAGGCTGTGCATGTGTCTGAGTCCATGCAGAACCACAGGCCTGTGTGTCCTGGCTGCTGTTGAGTTGAAAGAGGGCTTTCTGTGAGCCCCACCTGCTGCCTTCCATCAGGTAGAATAGGATCAAGTGGGTTGTTCCTTAGCCACACAGCTTAGATCCTACAGAGAATCAGGTTCTGAAGGCACGTCTATTAACCACTTAATATGTGAAGGAAAATAGTATATGCCACCCCAAAATATGCCACGTTGGCATATTGATTATTTTGAATTAAGCTTACTTAAGAAGCAGCTGGTTCTATAGAATTTTTGAATCACTATGTTGCACACCTGGGACTAATATAACATAGCATGTCAACTATACTTCAATAAAAAAAAAAAGGAGGGAAAGAAACAGCTACTGCAAAAAAGTCCCTCCTTTGTTTCCCTAAAAGCAGGAAATAAATCTCCCATGTGAAATATACCCTCCCTGTAGCAGGAGGGTAGAAGGCGTCCTTATCACCAGAGATGGGGAGTTCAGGGCTGAGAACAAACAGGGCTGTATAAACAAATCTTGTTACTTCTTCACTAATCAGCTACCCCAAGCCCCAATTCCTTTGTCCTGTCAGTTCTTCATAAATTTATTTTTTTTTATTTTTAAAGATTTTATTTATTTATTTGACAGAGATAGAGACAGCCAGCGAGAGAGGGAACACAAGCAAGGGGAGTGGGAGAGGAAGAAGCAGGCTCATAGCGGAGGAGCCTGATGTGGGGCTCGATCCCAGAACACCGAGATCACGCCCTGAGCCGAAGGCAGACGCTTAACCACTGTGCCACCCAGGCACCCCTCTTCATAAATTTATTGTTTCCTTGTTTAAAACGTATAAAAGCTGCCTGTTTTGGTCACTTCTTTGAGTCTCATATTTTTATGGGCTCCCATTAGTATGAAATTAGAATTGTTTTTCTCCTATTACTCTGTCTTATGTCTTTAATTTTTAGACCAGCCAAAGAACCTAGAAGGGAAGAAGGGAAAAGTTTTCTGTCCCTACATACGCTTAGGAGCCAGTAACACTGGAAGGCGTCATGCTATCAAACAAGAAAGTATTTCTCAAGGAGGTTGAAACATATTTGTTTCCCTACCCTTCCTGTCCATTCAGAGCAGATTCCTGTTGTCATGGTAACAGAAACAAGAGCAAGTAAGAGTTTTTGAGTGCCCTAGCTGCTTTTGTACCGAAGGGTGAGGTTGAACTGAAACGTGGATTTAAAATGAAATATCATTTTCATCTCTCTCCCTCTAAAGAGGGCAGATGTCATGATTGTGCCTCAATCTAGTCCCCAAAAGCAAGCATATTCAGTCACTGCATTTGAAGAAAGAAAAGAGAGAAAGGGACATGGAAAGAAAAGATGCTCTTCTCTTGTCCCCTTGCTCCTTCCAAAACTATTTCATCTGGTGACATGCCTCTGGGAACATTTTGCCTCTCTGTTTGGGCTCATGGACTGCATCCCAGACACATTAACAGTTTTGAGGAAATTTATGGCTCACCCCTACCCCCATCTCTATATTTCAACACATAGGTTAGATTCTGTTTTTTTTTTTTTAACATAGATTTGATTTAACTAAACAAATGAGAGTGCATTTGGTGTGGAGTTTAATGAAGAGTGAATTTTACTTACTATTCTGTCTGATCCAGACTGTGCTCCCTACCCTGGAGACCCTCCATCAGTTCGGATGCCCTCTTCCTCGGCGGCAGCACTGAGGCTCATGTCTGCACACCCTCTCAGTTCTGTCCCTTTCTGTCCCTTCTTTTCTGAGGTGCAGCAGAGACGGCAGACGCTCACTCAGAGCACACTTTGGGCACAAGGCTGTACTGTGCGTGCCCCATGCTCTGAATTACCTGACTCCCCTTGGAATCTCCACGACTCAGTTCCACTTCTCTCATCTCATCCCGGGGCATAGCCTGCCTGATTCCATGGTACCCCTGCACTCCAGAGTGTGTGTTGAACAGCCTCAGTCACCCAAAGTGATCTCTATGTTCAATTCAATAAGCAATTATAACTAGAAATCTGAGTTGGAGGCCTGAGGCCTGGGTGGGACTGTGCAAAGGTGACAGGGAGAGGGCCAAAGGATGAGAGGATGCGGAGATGGGGAAAGATTGTGATGCTGATGCTGGAGGCAGGAGAATAAGGGGCAGAGAACTGACGCTCAGCAGGCTGCTGAACCCAGCTGGCATCCATGATGTTGTCCATTCTGGCTGTGGAAACTCAGTCAAGTTACTGAACTTCTCAGGGGCGCCTGGGTGGCGCAGTCGTTAAGTGTCTACCTTTGGCTCAGGGCGTGATCCCGGGGTCCTGGGATTGAGCCCCACATCAGGCTCCTCCGCTGGGAGCCTGCCTCTTCCTCTCCCACGCCCCCTGCTTGTGTTCCCTCTCTCGCTGGCTGTCTCTCTCTGTCAAATAAATAAATAAAATCTTAAAAAAAAAAGTTACGGAACTTCTCTATGCCGTAGTTTCATCATTTGTAAAATACCTTAGAGTTTTGAGGATCGAATAAAATAATACACACAAATTACTTCTTGCTGTACTTTGGGGATAGGCTCAATGCTCGATAAACTTTATTATTATTTGTAAATACTATTACCATTAGTAGAGATGAACTCTGTTGATCTTCATAGGCTGTCTCAAGAGAACTTATTCATTTGAACCAAGCACCTCTGTTGGTAAATTTGAGAACAAGAAATCTCAAAGGTTTAAACAGGCAGGATCTCATCTGTTATACTTCATTAAGCATATTCAGTACATTTGGATATCTGAATGCAAGAAAAGAATTTGAAGAAAGCACTCTTAACATTTTCAAAGCTGGGGGCACCAGTATTGATGTCTACAAACCGTATGTCTAAATTCTGAAAAGTTATATATCAACTACCAAATTGTGTCTGTTTTTACTTTCCTTCTTGACTCTTTCTTTCTTTCTTTCTTTCTTTCTTTCTTTCTTTCTTTCTTTCTTTCTTTCTTTCTTCCTTCCTTCCTTCCTTCCTTCCTTCCTTCCTTCCTTCCTTCCTTTCTTTCTTTCTTTCTTTCTTTCTTTCTTTCTTTCTTTCTTTCTTTCTTTCTTTCTTTCAAGATCTAATTGGGTTTATTAAGTGATTCATGAATCAGGCAGCATCCCATCTAGCAAGTAAAGAGATGCTTCTGACACATACACTTTCATGGTGACCTGGAAGGCTGTTTTGTTTTGTTTTTTAAATAGGGTTTTAAAATAGCATTTATTAGTTACAAATTAGTATGTGTGTAATAAGAATGGTGGTTAACCATTTATCCATTGTGCTTCAAGCTTTACATGCATTATCTCATTTAGTCTTTTTTTAAAAAAATATTTATTTAAGTAATTTCTACACCCAACGTGTTATAACAATTTAATGAGGAATGTTCCATTATTATCTCTACTTTACAGTCATAAAAACTGAGGCAAAACAAATATAAAACACGTAGGAAAAAAAATCACCCATACTTCCACACTCAAAAGTTAACCAACATCATGCTGCATGTTTTTCCAGTAATTTTTAATTTAGAATTGTTGGCCTCTTTGGTGGTCTGTGACACAGGAAGAGCAAGCCCTGGTCCTTTGCCTGAGGCCAGCCCCCACTCTCCTCATCCTTGCCTCTATCCTGCATGCATTTGTGTGGGCACCCTTTTTACTGGGTGCACCCCTGAGCTGAGGGAGGTCCAGCCTCTAGAGGAGGGACTCTGGAAAGTGGTGTTTGCACAGGTTCTGGAAGTAGCTTGTGTTGTTTGACCTGGGAACTCCGGAGTCCTAGACACTCTGAGTGGGTCTAGGAGAGGGGATGTGGGCTCTGGGTGTGCATGTACCTTTGGCTCTGCAGATGCCCTCATTGGCTTGGGTGGGGGAGGTGCAGATGGACAAGGGCCAGAGAGGTGATCCGTGACAAGGCCCTTCTTGCTTGGGTCCAAGGGAGGTGGATACTTCCTTACTGCTACTGAGAAATCTGGTAGCTTAAGCACTTAAACATTTCTGCACACCGCTCTTCCCTGCAACTTCTCCGGGCACGGAAGACAGTAGAGTGAACAGCAGGGAGAACGTGGAGAGCCCAGCTATCTAGGACCAAGTGTCAAGAGCCGGAGCGGTGGGGTCCAGGGAAGCCCGCAGCCCTGCTCTTCGGGGTGGCTCTCCCGGGCTGCAGCGCGCGGATGACGTCAACCCCGACTACTGGGCTCAGAAAGGAAAAACCGCCTCCCCGCTCCAGCTCCAGTCCCCTGGTCGGTGCCCCTGGAGTGGTGACGACTGTTTGGGGGAAGGCTAGGGTTAAAAGGACAAAGCACATTCTAGGGGCTGTAATAACTGAAACGGGAAAATAATTTATCTTGTTAGGAAAAGAACAGTGCCCACTTACGTCAAAAAAAGATTTCTGCACAGTTTAGGAAGCTGATTAAAGCATATTAATAGTCTGTATTTAACAAATAAGCCTAGTAATGCATTACTATAATTATATTCTGGTAGCAAAATTACCTTTGTAGTATCACTATCTCAGTGCTTGCTTATAGTTTAATAAAACACATTTAGAATTGATACCATATGTTGCCGAATTAATTAAAAACACCATTTGTATTTTGCTGAGTAAAATATGAGTCACTGACTTCAACAGTTCATTCACTCATGCAGTAAATATTTATTGAGTGCCTACTCAATAGCTACTTGCCAGGTTCTGTACTAGGCACTCTAGATACCATTAATAATTAAAGAATGATTGGATTTGCATCTTTTAAACAGTCGACACAAAGAAGTAAACTGGAGATTTAGGCTCAGAGAGGGAAAAGTCTAGTTTTTCAGAGAGTGTGGGATAAGTATCTGGTTAGAAAATATTTCTCCATTCATAGTAGGCTCTTGTTTTCCAGCACCACTATTTGATTTCCACTTGCTTAAAAAAAAATGTGAAGTTTGGAATTTAAAAATGGCTCTTTGCTGTAATTTCCAAATCCTGCTCATTACTTACCCTATGTCCCTCTGGAGTCATGTTCTAAACATATTGACCTGGGCTGACTGTCCTATTTGCTTCATGACTCTACTGTGTGATGCTGGGGTCCAAGGGAGTATATTTGATGGCCAGGTCAAAGGCATTTAGATACTGAATGCCAGCATCTCTCTGCGGGCATGTAAGAACTGAGATATTGCAGTAATTCCAAGAGTGAATTTCAATGCTTGACACCTAGTAGATGCTTAATAAAAATTGCCTGGGTGTTGTAATCCCACAGCGTGCCAAATATTTCATCATCAAGGTTTAGAACCCTATTAACAGTGGTACCAGGTGACCCACATTCTGATGACCATAAACCTAGTTCCTGCTTCGTTTTTCTTTGTATTTATATATGTGTATATAAAACAATGGAAGTGGAAAGCACGAAGCGGTCTTAAAAAGAACGGTTATGTGGAGCTAAGAAGACTGAATGTAACAGAGATCATGGCCGTATATCCTAGCTAGTTAGAATTCTTTCACCATTTATTTAAACATCAGCTTCCCGACAGCATTTCAGTATGATATTTGAAATAGTATCTGCATAAATATATGCCTAAAAGTTATTGGAATCTTGTCAGTCTAGAAATAGGGAAAAGTGCATTAGTGATCAAACCACTTAGGGATCAAGGAGTGTGACTCATGGCCATCATCCTTAAATCATCTTCTAAGTGCTGTAGGGAGTCAAACAGTGAAGCTCCTTGCATCATGGACAATAGCTACCTTCTTCAAGAAGTGATAATAGCATCTCTCTTTTCCCCACAGTATTGGAATTCTTTAATTTCCTTAGATACACAGGCTGGAATCATATTTCATCTAGCAGGAATTTATGTGGATAAATAAGCTTTACTTTAAAAAGATGACTGCCTTGGAAAGCTGATCTTAGAATGAATGCTGCTAGTCCTGTTGTTTTCCTTCTAACACCTCACTGAAGTGAGCCACCCCGGGAGTTTGGTGGGAGGAAGAGAGGAATATTGGTTTTCTTGGTGAAAGGGGAACAGGCTGGGAAGGTCCCGAGTGCAGGCTTCTGGAAGGATTTTTCATTTTGTCTCAACCGGAATTATCTAAAAAGGTTTAAATCCACTTAATACATACCCCCCCATACAGGAAGCATATGAATTAAATAGAAGAATGTTATATTGTCTGAAGCGATCAGACCACTGAGTGTGTGTGTAACTTTTTCTGACACTAGGCTGCAGCGGTCTTATTTATTTATTTATTTATTTATTTATTTATTTATTTATTTTCTAGCTTTATTGAGATATAATTTTCATATAACGTTGTATACATTTAGGGCGTACAGCATGATTACTTGATACCGGTATGTAGGTATATACAGTAGTCTCCTGTCAGCCGCAGTTTCGTTTTCCCTTGCATGGTTTCATTTATCCACCGTCCTTCTGACGAATCGTCGGAAGGTGAATAGTAGCCTAATTCTACATCACAGTGCCTACGTCATTCACGGGACTTCGTCTCATCCTGTGGGGTGAGTGTGGTGCAATGAGATACTTTTGTATATTGTAATTGTTCCATTTTATTATTAGTTATTACTGTTAATCTCTTACTGTGCTTAATTTATAAATCAGACTTTATCATAGGTATGTATGTGTATGAAGAAGTATATTATATCTGGGATTCGGCACTATCCGTGGTTTCAGGCATCCCCCCGGGGGTCTTGGAACATATCCCCATGGATATTGGGGGACCCCTGTATTGTGAAATGAATACCGCAATAGGGCCAGTTGACATTTTCATCACCTCACCTAATCACCGTGCATGTGTGGTGAGAACACTTAAGATCTCTCTTAGCAACTTTCAAATAGATAGCACAGTATTTTAACTACAGTTACCATGCTGTACACTGGATTCCCAGAACTATTAGAACTTACTATCTTATAACTGGAAGTTTGTACCCTTTGACCACCATCTCCCCATTTTCCCTTGTCTCCAGCCCCAGGCAACCACTATTCTACTCTGTTTCCATGAGTTTGGCTTTTTTAGATTCCACATATAAATGAGATTATGCACTATTTGTCTTTCTCTGTGTGGCTTATTTAATGGCTCGGCATAATACCCTCAAGGTCCATCCTTATTGATGCAAATGGCAGGATTTCTTTTTTATGGTTGAATAATATTCCATTGTATGTATATAATATATCTTCTTTATTCATCTGCCAATAGAGTCTTAGGTTGTTTTCATGTCTTGGCTATTGTGAATAATTCTGCAATGCACATGGGAATGCAGATATCTTTTCAATGTCCTCTTTTCATTTGCTTTGGATATTTATACAGAAGTGAGTTTGCTGGATCATATAGTAGTTCTATTTTTAATTTTTTTTTTTTAAAGATTTTATTTATTTATTCGGCAGAGAGACAGCCAGCGAGAGAGGAACACAGCAGGGGGAGTGGGAGAGGGAGAAGCAGGCTCATAGCAGAGGAGCCCGATGTGGGACTCAATCCCGCAGTGCCGGGATCATGCCCTGAGCCGAAGGCAGACGCCCAACCGCTGTGCCACCCAGGCGCCCTCTATTTTTAATTTTTGAGGCTCCTCCGTACTGTTTTTTGTAGTGGCCATACCACTTTACATTTCCACCAACAGTGCACAAGGGTTCATTTTTCTCCACATTCTCACCAACAATTGTTATCTTTTGTCTTTTTTTTGGTAAAGATTTTATTTATTTATTTATTTGACAGAGACAGCCAGTGAGAGAGGGAACACAAGCAGGGGGAGTGGGAGAGGAAGAAGCAGGCTCCCAGCAGAGAAGCCTGATGTGGGGCTCCCAGAACGCTGAGATCTCGCCCTGAGCCGAAGGCAGACGCTTAACGACTGCGCCACCCAGGGGCCCCTATCTTTTGTCTTTTTGATAATAGCCCTCCTAACAGGTGTGAGGTGATACCTCATTGTGGTTTTGATTTGCATTTCCCTGATAATTAGTGATGCGGAACATCTTTTCATGTGTCTGTTGGCTATCTGTTATGTCTTATATAGAAAAATGTCTATTCAGGTCCTCTGCCCGTTTTAAATCAGTTTTTTCCCCCTGTTGGATTGTATGAGTTCCTTATATATTTTGGAAATTAACCCCTTATCAGGAAGATGGTTCAAATATTTTCTCCTGTTCTTTCTCTCATGCTTTTTCATTTTGCTGACTGTTTTTTTCTTTGCCATTTAAGTGGGTTTCCTGGAATGAATAAGGTCAGGGTTTATGAGTCTTGCCTATGTGTCTAAGGCAGTGGCTAATGTAGTCTCATACAATTGAAGAGGATCTTTCAGACACTGAGAGCTTTTTTAAATCTTCTAGAGGGAGTGGGTCATAAGAAAAGATTTTATTTTCAAGCATATATCGTGTGATGAGCCAAATGGGCCAAGTGCCTCTGTTTACCTCCTTCTAAATGAGTAACTTCCAGGAGCTGCTGCAAATATTTAACCTTGGACTGGGTTTTGAATTTTGGGAAAGTATTTTCTAGCTTTCTAGAGCCTCAGCTTCCTCATCTGTAAATGTGGATGGTAATAGATATCTCACAGCCTTGTTATAAGAATGGTGATGAGGTACATGTAGTCGGCTGCACATTCATATCCTCTGCTAAGTTCATTTGCTGAAATTCTAACCAATGTGTTGGTATTAGGAGGTGGGGCCTTTGGGAGATAGGTAGGTTATTCATAAGGGTGGAACCCTCTTGAGTGGATTGGTGTCCTTATAAAAGAGACCCCAGGGAGCTTTCATGTCCTCTTCTGCCTTGTGAGGTCACAACAAGAAGTTGGCTGTCTGTGACCTGGTGGGAGAAGGCTCACTAGAACCCAATCATGCTAGCACCCTGATCTTGAACTTCTGCAGTAAAGTGAATAGCATAGAGTTAAGTGCTCAGCAGGTGTTCACTTACTTCTCTCCCTTTTCCCAGGCTGATGCAGCACAGAGTAAAAGGGAGAGTTTTCCATTACTTCATGAATTTGAGAACTGCACCATGGGTTGGAACCACTATGCATTTTTTTTTAAAACAACTTTTTAATTGAGCATAGCATACATACAGAAAAGTGCACAGATCATAAGCGTATCATTCAGTGAATTGTCACCAAGTATTCACACTCATTTAGACAGTATCAAGGTGGAGAAATTACCGGCATCCCAGAGGATATCTTCTTGCAAAGGTAGCACTCTCTGCCTTCTAACAAAATATTTTGTCTGTTTTTAAAAATATAAGTAGAATTATACAAAATGTGCTCATCTGTGTCGTTTCCTTCAAGCAACGTTGTATTTGTGTTTAATCTATGATGTTATTTGTAGATGGTTTGTTCTGAATCACTGAATTTTCAAGTCGGGACCATAGGGACTCTTTCACCTACCCTTCTCATTCATCAGAAAAGCGAAGTGAGGACCAGAGATGTTAAATGATTTGGCCAAACTTACAAAACTAGTTAATAGCAAAGATGCAGTTAGATACCAAGTCTCCAAAGTATCTGTAGCAGTAGCCTACACAATCAAATCCACAGCCCCCCCCCCCCCAAAAAAAGAGGTATAGAAAATCCAACCTTCGCATGTGTGGATATGTCTGAATCCTAGACTTGCTGTCTACCATCATCTTTGGATCTGATCTGATGAGAATGTCTAGATTGATCTTTGTTTGCCTGCCTGTTCTCATCTCATGAAACAAGTGGTTATTTTAGAGTATCAGGGCCAGGAATAAACAGTCAGGAGTATCTACACCTAAACTTTCCTGTATTGATGAGACATTATCCTAATTTCAGAAGTTTCTAGAGGAGATTCTATAATTTCTAGTACTTTTTATGGTCATGAATTGGATCTGCCCAACTAATTCTTAATCCTCAGTGTACATTTTAAGGGTAATTTACTTTTATTTAGGCTTAAAAGTTCATTGGTGTTACTTTATGATACTATATGCTTGCATATTTATAATACTATACATTACATAGTACACACATGTTAGTATCATTCAGAATGCTCCTAATTGGATGAATTCTTCTGGAGACCTACTGTTCTTAATGCTGCTCCCCAAACCTGCTACAGTGCCTGCAATTCTGTAATTAAGAGTTGTCCCATTAGGTTCAAGTAATATTTGAAGTTCTCTGTTAAAGTGCATATGCATTGGCTTTGAGTGACATGCTTTGTGTCATCGGTTGTCATCAGTATACTTTGCTGCTGTAACTCAGAAACAGGACAAAACCATTTGAATGGGTTGGAAAAGGGAGGGGAATATTTGGTTGGAAGCTGCAGTGTTTCCCAGCAGAAAAAGTTAACTGCATCTCATATAACACAAATCCTGTTCAAAACTAGTTTCCCTTCTTTAATCATTGTCAACCCTTAACAGACGAAAGGGCTAAGAGCTCTTGTGGAGATCATGAGGATGGAGTAAGGAGTGAGGATGGGAAGAAAAGCCAGGAGGACCTTAATTCCTCATAATTCTTAGTAGTTAAGAGCCCATTTCCTGGGGTTTGAATGTTGGTTCTTCCATTTCCTCAGTGTGACCTTCGTAGGCAATTTAATTTTTGTGCCTCAGTTTCTTCACCTATAAAATGGGGATGATCATAGTATCTCCATAGGATTGTTATGAAGATTAAATATTATTTCGTATAAAGTGCTTAAGATCGTGCACTAAATAATAATATTATGATTATTACAACTTCTATTACTACTTCTCTCATCAAATAGTAGCTTCTCTGTAATTCTTATATCCCATTATACTCCAAAATTATACTTTTTACATAAAGAAATTCCACTTAAATAAAAGTACCTTAAAAAAGATAGTGGCAGAGGAAAGAAATAGCTCCAGCTGGGCTCTCGATATGTGATTTGACTTGCTTGATTATATACTAACATAAATAGGGTGTCAATTCTGTTTTATCTTCGGGTCTATTAGACTAGAAATATTTCTTTTACCAGAATAATGAAATGAAATTTTATTATAATGAAATGGTCAGGAAGTCCTTAGAGCTCCTTCCAGTGAGATTTTTGTTGGTTTTGGCCTTTCTTCATCTGTGTATTTTATCCAAGAGGCACTTGGCAGCTGTGTGCCCTTGGGCAAGGTACTCAATACCCCTGAATCGGTTTCCCCATTTACACAATGGCGGCAGCAATATTTACCTCGAGGGGTTCTTACTGGGAATAAGTGGAATGATTTAAGCAAAGCATTTATCCCAGTTCCAGGCACATCCAGTAAGTTCTTAATGAATGGATGACATTTTCCTTTATGCATAGATACTGAATGTTACTTGTTTTTTGTTTTTTTGTTTTTAAGATTTTTTTATTTATTTATGTGACAGAGAGACAGCCAGAGAGAGAGGGAACACAACAGGGGAGAGGGAGAGGAAGAAGCAGGCTCCCAGCCGAGGAGCCCGATGTGGGACTCGATCCCGGAACGCCAGGATCACGCCCTGAGCCGAAGGCAGACGCTTAACGACTGCGCTACCCAGGCGCCCCTGAATGTTACTTGTAATAACTAGTCTTTTCAGTTCCTGGGATTTGGGTAGTCTGTTTGGTAACTTTGTGTTACTCTCGAGTCTGTTACTGCACAAACCACTCCCTTACCAAGTATTCATTGAGCTTAAACTACAAGCATAGGCTTGCTTCAACAAGGATTTTACTGATGATGTTATACATATAAATATGTGGATGTCTTTAAAATACATCTGTGGACATATGTAAACATATATTTTAGGTTTGAGGGCAGTTCTAATATTTACATATTCTGCCCCTTTGTCTAACTGTGAAGCTTCTCTATTTAAAATCCAAAACCCATTTTATCATATATGAATTGTTGCCTTATCAAATGACACCTACATGCTCCACCCAGGTAATTAGCTCACACTGTGCTGGGTACATCTTGAACTTTGGTAGATTGTGTTGGGAACAAGAGGCTATTGAGATAGCTATCCGGACTGTGGAAATGACCCCCAAAGAAATAGCAAGTAAAATATGTATGCACATACACTCACACACACACTAAAGAATTATATAACTGTTCAGAGGAAAGCGCACTGGGGATACTCCAGCCTATCTGGAATTCACTTTATGGCTCTGGATAATTCTAATGGTAGTCCTGGGAGTTAGTTCCCTACCTGCAGTTCAGGGATAAGGACAGCCTTGTTGACAGGATGAATTGGTAAAATAAGTGGAGTACTTTATGAACCCAGAGGGGATAATTTGTAAAACTCTGAGTCAGTTTAAAAAAATTACTAGAAAAAGTATTGGAGAATTTGGACTTTTAGGATGTGTTTTAGGAATTATCAAATTAACAACAGACTTGATAAAACTAGAAACATTTTGTTACTTTAGACAGTGAGCAGCAAATCACACACTGCTCTGCTTCCCAAGTGCCAATGGTTTAAACAAAGTTGTTAACACTGGGCCCAGTTCATGGGCTCCTGCTATGCCACTGTGAGTCCCTGAGAAGGAAAGTGAGAAAGTTCTTCAGTTAATAAGGTTAAGAAGGTGGGGACATCACCAGGCAAATAACACAATTTAGTCAAGCGCTTGCACAAACATGCAGGAGAGTGATTTTGTCTTCCTTCTGTGATTTTGTCTTCCTTCCACCTACCCACTTTGGTGCTCTGCCTGGCTCCTCTGCTTCCAACAGGGGTAAAAAAGGATATTTTCAGAGCTGGGAACTCAGAGGCCTTTTCTGTTTTCTACATCAACATCCCTGCATGCTTGTAATCCAGAGCTATAACCCACAGCATCCAGTTTTGTCTGCTTCTGAGATGGGCCCTGTATTAATTCACTAGTGCTGCGTAACAAATTGCTCCAAGCTTAGTGGCTTGAAACAACACACATAATCTCAGTTTCTGTGGGTTAGGAGTCTAGGCACTGCTTAGTTGGCCCCCTGCTCAGGACCTCATAAGGGTGTAATCAGGCTGTTATCTGGGCTGTGTTTTTATCTGGAGGCTCTGAGTCCTTTTCTAAGCTCACTGGTTGTTAGCAGAATACATTTTCCTGTGGTTGTAGAGCTGAGGACTCCTAGAGACTGCTGTCTTCTCTGCCACATGGTCCTATTTACTTCTTCAAGGCCAATTGGAGGTGACTGTTGCTGCTCTGATGCTCTCTGATTTTTAAAAAGAGGTCACCTGATTAGGTCAGGCCCACCTGAGATAATTTCTCAATTTAAAGTAAACTGTTAGGGAATTTAATAACATCTATAAAATCCCTTCATAAAAACACTTAGAAGGTGTATACCAGGGGGCAGGATCCTTGAGGCCACCTTACAATTCTGTATACTATAGGCCCCTTGTTGAAAACTGCCCTGCCCATAATGACCCCTTTCTCTAAGAACTGTTTTGTCATCAGCAGCCATCCTTGGTCTCTGATGATTGGATCCCAGATGGACCATAGTGAGACCTGCCCTTTGAGGTGGTAGGGGAAGGTTACAGGTCTTCACTTGTCCAGGATAATTCCTGTTTCTCTTTCCATGTTTACATACTTTTATTTAAAAGCATTTGACTCTCTATGCATGTGAGCACTGTTGTTGTTAATTTCATAGTTTGAAAAGATGGAGGAATCCTTTTAGGGTTATTTTGTTCTTAAAAGAAGCAGTTTACTACCAAGTGGTGCCCCAGTAACCCAGAGCATTAACATCCTCTGTCCAATGGACTGCTTTAATCCTAGAAGTAGGTTATACATCAGGAAAATCTAGCGTACTCTTGGAAGCAGCCCAAAGTTCTTCAACGAAAGAGCTAAAGCATATGTTGTGGCCTCTCTCAATTTTTCTTCAAGGTCCAGGTGACTGGGGCAATTTCTAGTCTAGTGGCTAGGAGTATTGGCTCTGGAGTCAACCAACCTATTTTAGCCCTGATTTCCCTACTTACTTGCTTATCCTTGGGCAAGTTCCCTCAGTTCTCTGCCTCTGTTTCATGCCTATTGATTGGGGGTAATAATACTGTCCTTAATGGATTATTTAATTAAATGAGATAACATACATAAATGATTTAATTAGCACCGGTGACCACATCTATGGGTTCATTGAGAAAGAGCTTTTCATTTTATAATGGGCTATCAGGAGTTGGAAGTTTTCTATGTTATTGACAGTGCCATATCAGAAAGACTTTCTGTTTGTGAAGTTAGTCTTGACAGGAGCTTTTATCTAACGTATAATAGCCGTGTGGCTGAATCAGTAACAAATTTGTCTGATGTCAAAGTCATCTCTTTTTAGAGGAAAAAATTGTTGATTCTGGAAAATGAGGCTGGGGTTCCTTCTGTCCTTACATCTAGCTTTGGGATCCTTTTTAAAGAATATTGAGAATTCCCATTCCACATTGTCAGGCAGAATTCCCAGGTATAAGAGAAGATTATTTTTCATTCCTCCAACAGGACAAGGGTTGGATCCCCTATAGTTGCCTGGGTAAGTCACTGTTGTCCTGGAGGATGTCTCAACTTGTCTATAGTCTATACCTTAAGTAAGTGAGCCCAAATTATTACTCATTTCCCGTTAATCAATGTGATGGTTTTTCATTCGCTTTTTTGTTGAAAACTTCAGATGATTTTTGTGTGCTTGGTCCTGCTGTAAGTTATTTCTTAAGAGTGAAGGAAAGGTAACAATAGACAAAAAAAGTCTATTTGTCACCCAAATAACGAACTTCAGGGGATGCCAAAGGGACTTGATATAATGCCTGTTCATATGCACATGAGTGATAAGGGTCACCATGTTAGTATTAGCCCCACTCATCTGGAGAAAAATGATCTTCTGGTAAAACCAAAAACAAGGGTCAGGGTCCACCTGAGTCCTTGCCTTGGGTTCTGGGGAAGAATCAATGGCCCTCTCTGCCATTGATTTGGAGTTCATTAGGAGACTTGTCTATGAGAGATAATATCTGTGTTGGGGTCACCAAGACCCACAGGCTCAATGATTCACCAGGAAGATGTGCAGGACTCAGTGTAGTAGCACTTATGGCCATGATTTATCGCAGTGAAAGGATTCAAAGCCAAATCAGCAGAGAAAAGGCTCATGGGGCAACCAGTCCTGGGGAAACCAGGTGCACTCTCCAAGGGTTCTCTGAAGCAGAGTCACACAGGATGTGTTTTAATTCCCCCGGTAATGAGTTATGACAATGCATGTGGAAAATGCCAACCCTGGAAGCTCATTAGAGATTCAGCACCCAGGGTTTTTATTGGGTCGTGTAGGCAGCCTCTGCTTGTCACATACCAAAATTCTAGACTCCAGAGGGAAAGCAGGTGTTCAGCATCAACTGTTTTGTTTGTGGAAACAAGTTAGGCATAATAAGCCATTCTTAGTTCTGGGGGTGGGGGGAACTTCCCTGAAATCCGAGTTCCTGGACACCAGCCAAGGGCCAACCTTGCAGGCAGGTCTTTCAAGGGTTGGCAGTCAGGCTCACTGTGTTAACCCTTTCCTGCACTGTATTCCGTAGGCTGCCCCCTCTGGACAACTATTTTCTGTAATGTGAAAACGGTAGTTCTATGCATTATTCTGCCCACAGAATTCATGGACCCTGTCTTGTGCGTATCAGAAAGCTGACTTCACTTCTCCCTTAGTGATATTTCCAATAGATACAGTTGTGGCCTGCTTGTTCAGACCCGTGGACAATTCATTTGCACAGAGCCTGAGTTCTGGGTAGAGTGTTATATAATGGCTGGTGGATCTGGTCTCAGTAACTCAGTAGTAAAGAGGAATCTCATGTGAATTATCATCAAAGAGACTGTTCTTATTCCACAGGATTATGGAAACGATTTAGTAGTGATTAGTTTAAAAGCGATGATCTTAATGGGCAAAACGTTTTTCATTTTACACCAGTGCCAGTAGAACATTTTAGCTGTGATGGGCGTGTTCACATTTTGTGCTGTCCAATATGGTAGCCACTAACCACACATGGCCATTGATGATTTGAAATATGGCTAGTGTGACTGATAACTTTTTGAATTTAATTAATTTTGAATAACTGTATGTGTCTGGCTAGTGGCTACTGTATTGGACAGTACAGCTCTAGATTGTCAATTTTGTGATTAAATGATGAATGATATATTGATGTAACAGATGAGAGGTGATCATGAAGATGATGGTCTTTCTCTAAAAATTTCCCATATTTCCCCAAATCCTGCCTCTCCCCTTTGGCCTTAAATTCTTCTCCCCATGGTCCAGCCCTTTGTTCAACAGCCTCAACATTTAAAGCAAGGATATTGTCCTCAAGTGTTTTCATGACTTGAATAGCAATAATAGAATATCAGTAATCAGTAAGAGGGACAGAAGATTTCTTACAGCATATCATGCTTCAAAATTACAGGCCAGGTGGGGGCATTTGGAACTTTCAATCATAGATAGCCTGGTAAAACAAATTCCTTGTTACAGAGAAACCTTTAGAATAGCATTTGTTCTAATAGTAAGTGTGCTCCATAAAAATTATATGTTATTATAAATGTTGTATTCTAGCTTCCCTGAGAAGCAGACTCAAATTTGTGTGCGAGTGGTTTATAAAAAAAACGGGATTGGGCAAAGGGGGAGGGTGAAGTTGGATGCAGTGGCAGCTGATCCCATGGTGCAATCTGAAGTGGGATAGCTTTTCAAAGTTGTCCCAGATTGAGGCAGAAGGACCTGGCCTTTTCATCACCCAGTCACTGGGTGCTGGCTGCAGCCCCTGGTTTGGCTGAGGGCAATGCCCATAGAGGGACAAAGCTGCAAGCTTTCATCAGACCACACTCCCAGCTGCCCCGGAAATGAGCACAACAGCTGTATCACAGCATCGACTGGAATAAATTTAGTTTCCATTTGGAAGGGAAACCTGACTGCTTTCCTTATGCTTTAGGGATTTTGTAGGAGGCTGAACAGTGTCGTGGTTTAAAAGCAGAGCTTGAGAATTGGTGCAAGTCTTGAACTCTGTGACCTCCGTCAAGTTACTTAGATACTTTAGATCTCAATTTCTTTGACTAGAAATTGAGGATGATGTTACCTATTTATAAGGATTGCTGTGGGAATGGAAAATCACTCAATAAACAGTCACCGTTGTTATGATTCTAGAAATTTTATAAGACACAACTTTTGGGAGTAAGCATTTCCCACTGGGAGCACAGTGGAGTTGAGTGACAGTTTTTGGCGATGGGATGAAAAGGAGCCGTGCTTTAATACTCAGTGTTGAGGTACTCATCAACCTGCCTTCTGCTTCTCCTAGCCTTCCCCTTTGCTCTGGCAGAAGGGCCCAGAATTGGGATAAGCTAAGTTGAAGAATCCAACAATAGGAACAAGGCCGCTACTGTTTGTGGATCCAGAGGGGAGGAAGGCTACTTGGAGAGCTCTCGATCCTTTGCTCACAACAAGGAGGAAACACAACCAGGACATTACAAGAGGCTTGCTCGTTTATGTTGAGGTTAACAACGTAACCCGAGATTTCTTGAAATGCTTTCTCTGCAGGTACACACCCCACCAGTTCTAATCGCATTTCTGCAATCTTGATGGCATGCAGCGTGGACATAACCCTTTACCACTTCCAAGCTCTCCACAAATATTAACTAATTAATTCATTTCATAAAAGAAGAGTCTTGGTGGTCCAGGTCTCCATTCTCGGTAAGAGTTTGTTGTAGAGCCAGGGACACACTTTATTAACTCTGTTAACATACTTTTTCAAGCTGAAATTCCAGATGTAGGAAGAAATAGCTGCCAAATCCAGCCCACATCAAGTGACCCCCAGTTGGAGGCTTCCTGCCTTTGCTTTTGTGGCCTTCTTTGGCTGACCTCTGCATCTGTTGATCTCCCGAGAGAGGGTATTGTGGTGCAAAGCAGAGCATCCCAGACTTGGATTTCACAAACTTGTAGATTTTAAAGAGAAAAATTGGTTTTCTAAGTGAGGGCATAAAAAAAGTCCCCACTGTCTTTTGTCACCAACATTTCATAAAAAGGAAAATCTTAGCAGAACAAAATAAGGAAAATAGTCTTGGGTTAAAGGACTCCTTTTAAAGTTGAGTACATTCAACTTCATGGAACTCTGCACTCTATTTTTTCCTTTTGCCTCTAATAGGTGCAAACCTCCTTGTGGACTGGGCTTGGCTCTAGGGCTGGGAGTCAACCATCGGTGGACGTACACACCCCATTTGTCCTCAGAGCCACTGAGCCCCAGAAGGGGAGTGGTCAGAGCTGTTGTTTTAATCACTATACACAGCACACACTGTCTTATATATAAGTACACTATACGTGGTACACTGTAATTATACACATTGTCATATATAAGGCAATACTTAGCACATTTTAGGAACTCTACATTTTTGTTGAATAAGGTAATGAATGTGATTATCTTGTTGTGACCTTGGCCAAGTCACAGCGTCACTGAGGCTCAGATCTGTACATCTGTGCAATCCCATCTGTATGATTTGTACAACTGGAAAGTCGCATTGGATGCCTGCCAATCCTCTTCCATTTAATAAACGAAAACAAAAAGCTAGGACTGAAGAGGAATAGTAGTAGAGTGCTTTCTGTCGCTTTCCCTCTTTTAAAGGATAAATCAACTTTTTGGGCCACAGTGACTTTTTCAGAGGTTTGTTGTAATGTTTGTCTCCTGAATGAAGGTGTTGATTCTTTACAGGTGAACCCTGCTTTATTAGGGGCCCCAGGTGAGGAAGGGACTGCTGCAGACTGAGTTTTTAATTTAAAAACGAATTGTTGGAGGATGGGGAAACTTGCTGTAGTTTTTATTTAAAGGCCTAGATATTAACTTTAAACAACTGTTCTCTTTTTTTTTCTTTTCCTAGAGAGCATTTTTTTTTAAATAAAAAAGATCTATTTTATTACACATTTGTTCTTATTATTGTTATTTTAAAGTGTCCCATGGTCACTGTGTATAACTGAGGTTAGAGGTCTGATAAATCTTTGATGAATAATACAACAGTCACCCTAGCTTATACATATTTCAAAGCCAGTTAAATCCCAAGAGCTGGCAGCAGGAAGAGGGTTGAATACACATTATGTCTCTCTTTCCACATTCCTACTCAATCCACTTTCTTTAGGGAAAAGCTTTTTGTCACGAACAGCCAGAGGTGAGGGATGAAGGAGAGATGGATTTTCATTAAGAATAGGGGCTTTGTATGAAATTTCTCCGTCTGTCTGAACATCTGATAGGAACAAGCCTTTGAAATGATCTCAGATTGGATTGCACATGCATTTTGATTTTGAATGATGCTGAGTTATGCAAACATTTCCCCGAGTTACGGCAAATGTTTAACTGAAAAAAAATTCTTAGGACAACGCATTAATATGGATTATCTGCTTCTTAAAACAATAACCATCGTCTGCACCCTGTGTGTTTCTTTGGGAATATAGAGGATTCATTTTTCAATTAGGAAATTTCATATCAATTTAAGGATTTTTTTCCCCATTAAAATTTCATTGCATTGTTTCTAGTTCAAACATGGCTGGAACATAATATACTATTATTTGGTACAAGAAAAGTTGAACCGTATCACTAGATATGATGTCTTCAGCCTGTTTCAAGCGGAGGTGATGTTCATTGAGACACTGCTGAGTTGAGCATATTTATAAAATGTGATATGTCACTTAGAGTGCTATTTCTTTAAAGTTGAGTGAGGCTCTCTGCCTGCTAAGAGTGCTCAGGCTGTCCTGTATTACCCTACTCCCAAGAGTAGTCTGGCTCTACCCTCTGTTGTCCTCACTTTGCTCGGTGCTAAACTACCCTTGGACCCGTTTTTCCAGAGCTGGGATGAGAACCCAACTCTACTGATGTCCCCATAGACCCTTGTCTGTGGGGGTGTTTGTGAATGGGAGGAGGTTGGCAAATCACACCAGTTTTCCTTTTCTCTCTGCTCAGTTCACCTCCCCCACTCACACCCTTCCCTCTGATCTCAGAGGTTTGTAAGATGGTTTGTGGAAGCAAATGTGAAGACTGGGGTGTTTAGTGTTGTTGGAGGGGTGTTGTGGGTAACAGAGGAGCTCTGATTCCTTTCCCAAAGTTGGCCACACTGTTTGCTAGCTGTGTGGGTTCAAACAAATTATTTAGCTATTCTTAGCCTCAGTTTTATCATCTGTAAAATGGGGGTAAACATATGTCATAAGATGAAGATTAGGTGAGATAATGTATATAAAGCGCTTACTGTGCATGTAGTTTCTTTATCACATGTCTGTTTATTTCTATAATCTGGTATCTGAATTAAAAACAGAACCACCTGTGTTTTCACTGCTCTAAGAATATCCTTTTCTCACACATTAAAGCTAACTTTCAGCTTGCAGAGTGTGATTAGCTGGATCTGAGGACCAGTGGGTCTACAGGCTGAAATGAAGAGAACCTAGCGCGAAGATGGAGTTTTAAAAAAATGTCCTCGGAGCACCTAGTTGGCTCAGTTGGTGGATTATGTGACTCTGGATCTCCAGGTTGTGAGTTCGAGCCCCCCATTAGGTGTAGAGATTGCTTAAAAATAAAATTATTTTATTTTTTATTTACAAAAATAGCCTTTGCCTAGGTCACCCTAATTTCATTTAGAGATTGCTGAGGCAATCTGGGGCTTGGAGAAATCTGTTTTTATGAAAGATTTCCGTATTCACCCACCCCAAAGTGGCAGGAATGTACCACATTGTTTTTTCCTTGCTGCTGGGAAGTGGAACAAAGTGTTGAGAGGGAGGAGACCGAGAGAATAAGAGCTAGAAGATGCTGTTCTCATCAACGTAGAGGCAGTTAGCTTTCTGGCAGCCCAGCCCTGCCACCCCCCTGCCTGCTCCTCGCCTTCCTTCACCGAGTGCTCTTGCTGAGCCACGGAGGAAGTCCTGAAAGGGTAATGCAGGTAGCTAGGAGAAATAACTGTAAGAAAAGCCCCGAAAAACAAAACTAGCTCCAAGTCAAATATTAAGGCTGTGAAATAATTAATTGAAAGCTTTTTGAAATTCCTTTTAATGTTATGAAAAAAACTGAAAGGCAAAATTTTCTTCATGCATGGCCGCTTGGATATAGTATCTGTGTTTATTTTTGAACCCTCGCTGGCTGTTACTACGCAGAACAAAATATCATGGTGTTAACCGTGCATCCCCAAACCTACACCTACTGTTTGGGTGGCTCCCGTTGGAAATGGAGCTGTAGGCTTCTCTTAATTGTTCAGGCAGATTTGGTGTTTTGAGTCACCAGGTATTTTAATAGATTGGGTGGCTTAATGAAGGAAAACAGCTATTTGGTCTTCATTGTGTGCTGGGTGTTACCTTCCAGATGAAGTTATTTAGACAATTGTGTATTTTTTTCATGTAACGAATGGAAATAACTACCAGTTTCAATGGCAAATATAATAATAGCTAATAGAGCTTACTTTGTGCCAGGCCTGTGCTACGTGCTATATAATCCATTTATAATAATTCATTTTAATACTGAATTTCATTTTCCTACTAGCTACTTTTATCCCCATTTCACAGAAGAGGACCCTTAGGCTTGGAGAGGCGAAGTAATTGACCCATCAAGATGCAGCCAGCAAGGGACAAAGATTTGAGCCTCAGCAGCTTGGTGTCAAGTCTGTGTTCTCTAATTACTACTTAAGTTTCTAGGTGTTTGATGTAACCTGAGTCTTGAATTAATTTTTCCTAAATTTGTTTGAGTAACTTTTAGACGTGCAGCTAAATTTGACTGTATATTCCCTGATATTTTTCCAATATTCACCCCTCTACCCACGACTGAAAAGTTGTTATTGTGGATTAAAGAATGGGTCGATAGGGCATACCTCAGAAATACTGATAAGCATTTGCTTCCAAACCACCTCAGTAAAGTTAATATTGCAATAAATTGAGTCAAATGAATTTTTTGGTTTCCCAGTTGCAATATTGTGATTTATAAGAAAGAAATTTCTTTTTTTTTTTTTTTAAAGATTGTATTTATTTATTTGACAAAGAGACAGCCATCAAGAGAGGGAACACAAGCAGGGGGAGTGGGAGAGGAAGAAGCAGGCTACCAGCCAAGGAGCCTGATGCGGGGCTCGAACCCAGAACGCTGGGATCACTCCCTGAGCCATAGGCAGACGCTTAACAACTGCGTCACCCAGGCGCCCCAAGAAAGAAATTTCTTATGCGTATTTCATCTTTGTCTAGGGTCCCTGGCTTACAGCTTCTAAAACTTTTGGGTTTCCTGCGATAAAGGTGTCTTTTGTTATGTTAATGAGGTGACCTGGGACCTGCCTTCAGGTAACTTAAGGATGGGGCTGGTTGTCTGGAGAACCAACCCTGTGGTTAGAGGGGTGGGACTGAAATTTCCTGAACTTCTAAAAGGGGAGAGGTTGAATTAGCCAAGAGTCAATGAGTTAGTCAGGACTGGGTTTGGAGAGCTTCTGGGTTGGTGAACATGTGGGGATGTGGAGAGAGTGTTGTGTCTGGAGAGGGCCTGGAAGCTCTGCACCCCTTCCCACACGCCTTCTCTTCCATCTGGCTGTTCCTGAGTTACATCCTTTTATAATAAACGGTGATGCAGTAAGTAAAATGTTTCTCTGAGTTCTGTGAGCTGCTCTGGTATGTTGATCAAACCTGGGGAGGAGGTCCAGGGAACCTCTGCTTTATAGCCAGTGGGTCAGTAGTTCAAGTAACAATGCAGACTAGCATCTAATGTCTGAAACCCAAGGAAGTGTTATTGCAACCTCCAATCTGTAGCCAGTTAGTCAGAAGCACAGGCAACAAACAGCCTGGGGCTTGTGAGTGGCACCTGAAGTGGGAGGATGGGGGACAGTCTTCTAGGACCAAACCCTTAACCTGTGTAATCTGATGCTATCTCTGGGTAGATAGTTAGCACTGGGTTGAATTCTCAGACACCCTGCTGGTGTCTAAGAATTCCCTGGTGTCATGTGGGGGGGCACGCCACAACCCTGGCCCCCAAGTTGGAATTGAGTCCAGGAAGCCTAGAAAACCAGTGCTTATAAGAGTTATGTTTACACTATACTGTAATCTATTAAGTGTATACTAGCTTTATGTCTAAAAAACAATGTATATATCTTAATTAAAAATACTTGATTGCTAAAATATGCTAACTATCAGCTGAGCTTTTAGCAAGTCATAATTTTTTTGCTGGTGGAGGGTCTTGCACCATGTTGATAGTGACTGATTGATCAGGGTGGTGGTGGTTGCTGAGGGTTGGGGTGGCTGTGGCAGTTCCTGAAAGTAAGACAACAATAAAATTTGCTGCACTGATTAACTCTTCCTTTCACGAATGATTTATCTGTAGCATGTGATGCTGTTTGATAACATTTACCAACGAAACTTCTTTCAAAATTGGAGTCAGTCCCTTCAGACCCTGCCACTGCTTTCCCAACTAAGTTTTGGGAATATTCTAAATACTTTACTGTCATTTTAGCAATCTTCACAGTGTCTACAGCAGGACTAGATTCCATCTCAGGAAACCACTTTTTTTTTTTTTTAAAGATTTTATTTATTTATTTGACAGAGATAGAGACAGCCAGCGAGAGAGGGAACACAAGCAGGGGGAGTAGGAGAGGAAGAAGCAGGCTCATAGCGGAGGAGCCTGATGTGGGGCTCGATCCCAGAACGCCGGGATCACGCCCTGAGCCGAAGGCAGGCGCTTAACCGCTGTGCTACCCAGGTGCCCCGGGAAACCACTTTCTTTGTTCATCCACAAGAAGCAAACTCTGCATCTGTTCAAGTTTTATCATGAGTTTGCAGCAATCAGTCCCATCTTCAGGCTCCACTTCTAATTCTAGTTCTCTTGCTGTTTCCACCACATCTGCAATGACTTCTTCCACTGAAGTTTGGAACCCCTCAAAGTCACCCATGACTTTGGAATCAACTTCTTCCAGATGCCTGTTAATGTTGATATTTTGACCTCATCCCATGAATCATAAATGTTTTTAATGGCATCTAGAGTGGTGAATCCTTTCCAGAAGGTTTTCACCTGACTTCACCCAGATCTATCTGAGGAATCATTATCTTTTACAATGATAGCCTTACAAAATGTAGTTCTTAAATAACGAGACTTGAAAGTTGAAATTACTTCTTGATTCATGGACCGTAGTATCAACATATTAGCAGGTATGAAAACCACATTCAGCTCATTGGACACCTCCATCAGAGCTCTTGGGTGACCATGTGTGTTGTCACTGAGCAGTAATATTTTGAAAGGAATCTTATTTCTGAGCAGCAGATCTCAACAGAGGCTTTAGCATATTCAGTAAACCATGTTGTCAACGGACATGCTGTTATCCAGGCTTGGTTGTTCTACTGATGGAGCACAGGCAGAGTAGATTTAGCATAATTCTGCAGAGCCCTAGGATTGTCAGAATGGTCAATGAGCATTGGCTTCAACTTAAAGTCACCAGCTGCAGTAGCCCCTAACAAGACAGTCAGCCTGTCCTTGAAGCTTTGAAGCCAGGCATTGACTTCTCTCTAGCTGTCGAAGTCTTAGATGGCATCTTCTTCCAATAGAAGGCTGTTTTTTCTACATTGAAAATCTGTTGTTCAGTGTAGCCACCTCAGTAATGATCTTAGCTAGATCTTCTGGATAACTTGCTGCTTCGCCTCGCACTTTGATGTCATGGAGGCGGCTTCTTTCCTTAAACCTCATGAACCCCCCTCTGCCAGCGTCATACTTTTCTCCTGCAGCTTCCTCAGCTCTCTCAGCCTTCACAGAATTGAAGAGAGTCAGGGCCTGGCTCTGGATTAGGCTTTGGCTTAAGGGAATGTTGTGGCTGGTTTGGTCTTCTATCCAGACCACTTAAACCCTCCATCTCAGCCATAAGGCTGCTTCACTTTATCATTCACATGTTCACTGAACTAGTACTTTTAATTTCCTTCAAGAACTTTATCTTTGCATTTACAACTTGACTGACTGTTTGGCACAAAAGGCCCAGCTTTTGGCCTATCTGAGCTCTCAATACGCCTTCGTCACTGAGCTTAATCATTTCTAGCTTTTGATTTAAAGTGAGAGATGTGTGACTCTTTCACTTGAGTACTTAGAGACCATTGTTGCAGTATTGTCCGTCTCAGGGAATAGCAAAGCCTAGGGAGAGGGAAAGAGATGGGGGCCAGTTCTGGTCAGTGGAGCAGCCAGAGTACATGCAACATTCACCGATTAAGTTTGGTGTCTCCTATGGGCCCAGTTTGGGGTGCCCCAAGCAATTGCAGTAGTAACACCAAAGATCACTGATCACTGATCACCATAACAAACATAATGATAATGAAAGGCTTGAAATATTGTGCGAGTTACCAAAATGTGACACAGAGACTTGAAGTGAGCAAATGCTGTTGGAAAAATGGCATCAATAGACTTGCTCCATGAGGGTTGCCACAAACCTTCAATTTATAAAAAAACACAGTATCTATGAAGCACAATAAACGAGGTATGCCTATACTGATGTAGGCATCCCATCAGACATGTGATTTTAAAAAATATTTTGTCTTGATCCGTAGTGAGAATTACACTTTTACAGTGTGATCCATATACATGTACAAGTAATTAAAACATGACACTATGCCTCTGTTACATGGAACATATTCTGGTATTGCCTGTTTTGTTGTTTTCTGTTATATTCTATTCCATTCCATTCCCTTCCATTACTTTATTCTATTATACTAAAACCAAGCTTCTTGAGATCAACTAAATATCACTTCTTACTAATGGATCAGAGCTCACATTTTTGAAAGCAGTCCTTTGGCTGGATAACTTTTTCTATTCTTTAGAGATACTCTGCAAAATGTTATAAGTTTCAGCATCCCTCTAGAGGATTTTTCAAATTATAAGGAATAGCCAAGGTGAAATCGGTGTTAGAAGACCTTGAAGAAGGTGGCACTCTCTCTCTGAAAGAGGTCACGATTACAAAGCTGGCTTGCTCTGGACCACTAAGAACTCTGACCTTGGAAGCTGGGTCCAGCAGGATAATACCTAGCACGGCACAAAGTCCAGCCAGCCAGTGAATAAAGACTTGAAAGCCTGACCAGCTAGCGGCAAGGGTTCTTCAAGAGTATTCAAGGACGAAAGTAATCTTGGATTTTTAATAGTTCCCGAAGCAGAAACACACCTCTTACCCTTCAGCAGCACATTGAGGAGAGCTGGAGTGGCTCGTTGTTGTGATGTTAGCTGGGGCGCGGTTGAGGACTACAGTGTTGAGCTGCTGCTGGTGGTCAGGTGTTATGGGCTACTATCCCTAGCAAACACGATGAAAGTAAGGACTGAAAGTGAAAGTTAGGGAAAAATGCTTGCCGTTACGTATAGTCTGTCTATTTTGACATTCTCAGGCACCATGTTGTTATCTTGTTTATCTTATTTCTTATTCCCCTTTCTGGGTCTAACTGATGGGAAAGACTTAATGCTAATCATAGTTAACATTTCTCTTGTGCCAGCTCTAGCCTCAGGACTCGCACAGCCTCTTATATGGCTCATGTAGTCCTTATAGAAACCTAATGAGGTAAGCAATTATCTCCCCCATTTTATTGAACATTGAGGTTAGGAAGGCCAGGTAGCCTTCCAAAGATTATATAGTCAGTAAGTGGTGAACATGGAATGGGGCCATGGCATTCTGAATCCCAAGTCGGCACTGTGAGCCACCATACCTTAATCTGATGTTTCACATTCTCTTCACTAGTGTCTGGTGGTCAGTTTTACAGGGAGGGGGCAGACGTCAGGGTCAGAGGTATCTGTGTGTAGTGGCCAGCACTTATTGTTTGTTCAATATGTACATATTAAGCATCTTTTCTGTACTTTCAATGGTGGGTGTCTCCTGTCTGATTAGTGAAACTTTCACACCCTGGTTCTTCCAGATTGTCAGTGTCTTAGGAACAGCTGAACATTCTGGATGCTTATTCTCAAGTGCTTGGAACTTAGTACATTGACAGACAGTCCAGGTGGCCAAGAAAGGTACTGGAGGACAGATGGCATTCAGGCTGGCCAGGTCTTTGAGGAGCTTGCCTGGTGGCCAGTGATAGAAAATGATCTGGATAGTCTGGCAGAACCCAGGGACAGGAGCAGTGGGTGACAGGGGGTGGAAATCATGGAAACCATGAAGGCAGTGGGTGGCATCTGCCAGGGTGTGGGGAGGAGCAGCCAAAAGCTGAGCCCAGACTTGGCCTCAGATTCTTGGACTAGTCTTTAGTTCCCAGGAGGCCTCAAAAGGCAGAAGAGCAGCAGTGATAAAGGAACTGAGCATTATTCCACCATCAAAGCTCAACTAGCCCTTAACTTCCCTTTGAATAGTTTAAGAATTGGCCAAGATCCATTAGCCTGAGTTTAGAGGTGAGGACTAAGTGCTTGGGTGTGGAAATGAGAACTTTAGGGAGACCTGGTTGGGCTGTGCTGTTAGGTATGGAGACACAAATGGGGTTTTGTCCAAATAAGCATTTCTGCTGGGCAAAAAGCACCACGAGGCAAGGTTAGATGTTAAGAATGAAAATGTTACAGAGGAAAAAAAAATCCAAGTTTCTCTTTTTGATTTTGAAAGGAATAGGAGACCAGAAGGTAAGCGTGTGTGCGTGTGTGTATGTGTGTGTGTGTGTGTGTGTGTGTGTCTGTCTGTGTGTGCGCACGCGCGCATGCAGACTTCTGAGGACTGAAGGCACTGGCAACGCTGTTAGGAAGCTTTTCCTTAAATGATAGCTGCCAAACCATATGAAAGTGAGAATAACAACAATAACTGATTTAATTAACCATTGACTGTTTCAAGCATATTCAATGAATGCAGAAGATTCCATTATTTTAAGAGATTTAAGATTATTTCAACTGATTTGGCTGTTTTGCATTTTATTTTGTGGCCTAGGGCAAATGACTCTGCAAAGCCCTTGTTAGCTCTTAAAAAGGAAGTAGATGGCTGTAAATTGATGATTGATACTAAGCTCGGCTCCGCATTAGAATTATATCACCAAGTGCTTTCTCCTACTGCCTGGAGGGGGTTGCTACCTTAGCTTGCTATTCAGAATCCTTGCGGGAGAGATCGTTGATCAAATGTTTCTATTGTGGAGAAGATTCCATCGATAGTACTTTTCACTTGTTCTTTATTTTATTTTATTTTATTTTATTTTATTTTATTTTATTTTATTTTTTTCCCAAGGAGCTGGCCACACACAGAGAGAACCAAACTTTTAATTTGTAGAGGAACATTGCCATCTGGATGAAAGATTACATTCTGAAGGCTCAATAAGTGAGTTTTATTTCCAAACTTTATTACTCACTCTCTAAGATGCCTTTTCTACATCTGTAAAATGGAACAATTAATCACCTGTGTCATAGTTGTGTTATGAAAACGAGTTGCAAAATGCTTGCAGTACACTTTGAAGTTTTTATTTTTTTGAGAAATATGAGCTATTATTATTGTGTGAAATGATAAAGCTTAGTGTATGACTGTAAAATTTTAGAGCACTAGAACATGATAAAGGGAAATGAAATTGACAAACTTGGATTATAATATATGTATATATTGACATAGATTCTCAGGATAATAAGATAGTCTCCCAAAAGGAAATTTCAAAAATCAAGAACAAAATAAAATAAATACATGTAGCTTTTAAAAATTCTTAAATCTTGGGGTGCCTGGGTGGTACAGTCGGTTAGGCATCTGACTCTTGATCTCAGCTCTGGTCTTCATCTCAGGGTCTTGCTCTCAGTGTCCTGAGTTCAGGCCTGGTGTTGGGCCCCATGCTGGGCGTGGAGCCTACTTAAAAATTCTTAAATCTTAAAACTTTAGGCCAGCATTTTCCAAACTGTGTTTATATTTTGTTATTTTTATTGTTTGCTATGATGGATTGATGAGAAATTAAAAGATACTCAATGAGTACTATGTTCAGTGGTCAAATAAGTTTACAAAATGCTATGTTAAACAGCTAGGTTAAATGTTAGGTGAAATAGCTCTCTTTCTGTGCATTGTGCTTCTCTGAAAGAGAGAAATGGTTTATAGCATTTTTAAGCTACTTTGGGGAATTCAGTTTGGAAAAAGTTGTTGTGGGCTAAAACCAAATTTAAATAAACAACTGCTCAGCTTTTGGTTCCTTAAGTGTTGTTTGTATTTAGTAAAACTAGGATAAATTATTTTGTTACTTTTGTGTACTTCCTAAGTTAATCTAAAAATAACACATTAATATCCTTTCTGTGGGATTTTAACAGTCTGCCTGTTACATTACATATGTAAGTATCCTGAGTAGATAATATATGATGCTGTTCTTATCTACATGAATATTCTACATGAATGTATATACATAGGCATATGTGACCAAAGTATAATCCTCCTATTTGAGTTGTTTTCTGGGCCTTTTTCCTGCCCACATCTGAATTCAGCCTTCCTTTTTTCCTATTTGTTTGTAAACTATACAGAAATGGAAAATGAATGATTTTAGAAGAAGAAGAAATACATATTAGTGATGGGTGCCTCATGAGTTATTCAGGTTATGTGGGCTTTCTTAGCTGTGAAGTGTTAAAAGAATCACTTTTTGTTCCTTGAAAATAAAAAAAAATTTTGTAAAAACCATGACACTGAAGCTTTCAAAGAAAAATAATAGATATGTCAAGGAGTGTCAAGGTCCTAAATTATTCTGTCAAAAGGAGTTGTCTATATTTGGCAAGGGTTTTGAAAGTTTTGGCTGGAGAAGAATTTTTTTGGCTTGGGTCCTTGGGAACTTGGATTAGCCGTGACATTTAACAGTGACCCCTGGAGGCTAGAGTGCAGAGTGTCATGGGCAAATTTTGTTATTGTTTTAACTTCGCAGTTAAAGAAAGCGTTTGGCTGTCTCTTTGCCATAGGCTGTGTGGTACAGTCCCCAGTTATTTGCTGCAGCTCGAGGTCCTGTCATTTTGTTTTCCCATTGTGTCTCCTCAGGGAACCAGGGACACCACCAACATGGTTCTGTTACTGTGTTGCTTGACTGTCTTGGGCTGGGTGGTGATTGTTTTGAAGAGGAAGAGAAAACTCTCCCTATTTAATGAACACAGCTTCTCTAATGAGAAAGTGATTAACATTTAAAATCTCTCTTGGGGAAGGAACTGGGAAGAAAACATTTTTCTCTGGAGTTTTCTGACTTATCTACCAGTAAGCTACACTGATGTAAAGTGTGGGGGACATTCAGACATCTTATTCCGAAAGCTATGTCTGAGGTCCTAAAAGAGATTATCTTCTACCTCTCAGTTTTGCACTACTCCTTCCTTTTCATTTCAAGGTACGAGACAGAAATGGTTTGCACAAGGGCCACGGCTGCGCACCCCACATAGAGCCCTTAATGAAAATAAATCATGTTTTTGGACTCTTTCTTAAAAGGAGATACATAATAGATTATTTCTCTCCAGGCGTAATATGTATCTATTAAGGCCAAGCATCATACATTCCAAGAAGAAAACAAAGGAAAAGGCAATCAAGGTTTTAAACTTAAACGATTTTTATTATTACTTTGGGAGTTGTTTCCTTATAATGCCTGCCTTCTTCTCAGAGTGTAATAGGCAAGATGCATGGGGTCCTTGCCCGGCTCTGTCACTTAGAGTCTGGTAACCTTGAAGAATAAATGTGCTCTCTGTGATCTGTAAAATGGGGTAACAATATCTGTCCAAATTGCATTACACAATTCCCATATTGTTAAAAAAATCAATGGGATAAATCATACGTGTTTGGAATATTGTAAGGGGCTAAACCGCCGTGAGGTTATATTGCTGTTATTTTTCTAATGCTTTGTGTGGCGTGGAAATCGACTTGTTTTCTAGCGTCTTTGGCAACAGCAGTAAGTAGAACATTGAAAGAGGAGGATTTGTGCTTTTGGAGATGAGCACACAGGCAGTTTGGAGCAGTGGCGCAGAGTAAATTGCCTTTGCTGATGGAGGGAGAATTTGCATCTGGCAAGAGAGAGGTGAGGGGAGACTATAGGAATATTTTAAAGACCCTCTGACCACCTGCTAGAGGGTGGCCTCTTGTCTGAGAGGTGCAGAGGGACAGTGTAAAGATTCATACCCAAGTAGCCATTGCTGAGAGAGGACAGGTATTTGTCTTAAGACGAGTTTGGCACAGGGGCAGTACTGCTCTTCATGGCAGGTGTCAGCGTAGCAAGTTGATGGCAGGTCAGGATCAGGCCTGGGAGAAGCATGCTCATAGAGCTGGTCTCGCCTCTCTCCTTTCCCTCCCAAATACCAGACTGCAAGGGACCAAAACCTGTCTATATGTAAACAGTTGTCCTTTCCAGAGTATGAAGCATCTTTGGGCTTATAGAGCAAGTAAACGAAAGGAGATTTAAAAAAATAGCAACAAGCAACTAGATTTCATTGTCTATACTGAATATCTAGTGATGCTGTCCAAATGAGACAGTTCTTAGCTGTTGGCTAAGCAGGAATTCAATTCAAGGCGTTGAGAAATGGGCAGTTATACAGTAGCTCATTCTTTCCCTGCCTGGCAACACATTTTACAAAAGAGATGGTACTGGGGTTGTGCTACTGGAATTGCGCAGAGGTTGGCATAGCCTTTGGTACATATTAAACACCCAACACATGCTCATCAGCAGTATTATTGTACATATTCATTGTCATCAGCGGTGCATATAATTCCAAGTGGAAAGGGCAGGGTGGAGCTGGCCGTAGGGACTACTGGATCCAGCCCATGAAACACCATCGCTCTCATTTCTGCCTCTTTTCCTGCAAGCCTCATTCTCTTACCAGCTGTTTCTCCGCTCAGCTGGGGACATGGCAGCAGGCAGCTCTATCCTCCCACCGTTGTAACTTGTGACCAGAGAGATGAAGACACATTTCTTCACAGCTCAAATTAAAAAAAACCTCAGAGAAGGCCTTGATTGTGCCCATGTTTTGGACCAGTTACCGATCAGTTTTCATTAAATGAGATACATGATACCACATTTTGTAAATTGTAAAGACATATGGAAACACATCATATTATAATTATAAATGTAATTATGTTTTCATCAATTTCTCTCTCCCTTCTTTATCTGGCTTACTTCTACTTGTTCTTCAGATTTGGTAGAGACCTCCTTTGATCCCTTTAGGTTGGATTATATGTCTCTTGTTTGTGTTCCATAGTCGACTTGTTCCATGGTCAACCTTGTGCTGTCCCTTGTCCCCGCACTTTCTATGCTAAATTCACCCTCTAGACTGCAAGCTCTTTGAGAGAAGCCATATTCTATATCTCTGTTTTCTAGCACGCAAAGGGTACTTAATAAATATTTGTTGAATAAGTTATTAATCATAGCTGAAGAAGCATTGATCTAACTGAGTACTGAACCCAGGATGTCACTTAGAAGTTATTATTTAAAGTAAATCCATGAACAGGGGGCCTTTGTGGCTCAGTTGGTTAAGTTTCTGGCTCTTGATCTCAGCTCAGGTCTTGATCTTAGGGTTGTGAGTTTGAGCTCTGCTTTGGGCTCCCCCCCCCAAAATCCATGAACAGGGTTTGTTGCCTATGATTTGTCTCTGACAATTTTACAACTATATATTAACTGCAGTGAAGTAAAGTTAAAAAGTTAACTTTTGTTGAACATTTACTATGTGTCAGACAGTGTTCTCAGTGTTTTATATGTATTAACTTGCATAATCTTCACAGGGTTCTTACTGTTAATATCACCATTTTATAGATAAGGATACTGAGGCACAGAGAAATAAGGTAACATGCTTAAGGTCACACAGCTAAAAAGTAGGTGGTGGGAATAATTTCAAATGTAGATAGTCTGGCTCAAGAGCCTGTATTCTGAATTATACATTACTAGTTTGTAGCTCATGCTTAAGTGAGTTTTAATCATATATTTCTGCAAACATGCTTTTTTTGTTGGTACAGAGGGAACAAATTTTCCCGAACTCTTTTGCTTCTCTACTCCATTCCAGTTGCAATCAGTGTCCCACATGAACACCACCACCAATAGTATCAAAATCACCTACTGAGTCAGCCCATCAAGTGCAAGATGCAGTGCTGGGTGTGGGGACACAAAGGCGATCATAGCACACTGCCTTTGCCTTCAAATAGCTTAAAATCCAGTCATAAATATGTCTCATACACTTAGGAAGAGAACTAGCATTCCAGATAGTCTGTGCTAAGTCTCAAACAAATGATGCAGACGATAAGTGCTTTAGGGTAGTTATGGTATTTTAGAAGTGGCTGAAAAATCTGGATTTGAAACCCATGAGATGAAGCACACCCAAATAGACTGTCGGTTCTTTGAGGATGGGGCAATGTCTCAGTCATCTTGGATAAACACAGTGCCGGTACAGTGTAGACCCTTGTCTGTGTTGCGAAGTGGCTTGGATCTTAGCTCTGTTCACTCACAGCGTAGATGTGGGCAAGTCAGCTACTCATCTGTGCCCCAGTTTACTGCCCTTGCTGTGTTACCTATGCAAGGTAATGGGATGGCCCTGGGAAGGCTGGAAGTGCGGTCCTAGCACCGGGAAGGGGAGGGAGGTAGCTGCACACTGGTTCAGATGGCTTCGTGGGTCATCTAGTAGCCACTTAGAGAGGAGCACACTCCTTAGGACTTGGCTTTGGAAGCCGAAGTACGGCTTCATTGCATGTGATGTCTCCAGTGACAAACTCCTCCCTGGGAGCTGTCTCAGCTGGGTATCGGAGGGCTCTGGAGATGTAAACTGCGGGGTGAACCCAGACTGAGACTCAAAACAAGCCATCCCAAGTCAGCTGCCAGTTCTTCACACTTCTCCAGACTGAGCGAAGCATTTCACTGCAAAGTTGGCCCACAAAAAATTTCTGATGAATTCCAACTGGTTCATAATTTGTATATGTGACTGAAACCAAGAACATTTCAGGTTCTCTTACATTCTGTTCCCCAGGCTTCTGTAGATCTGTTTTCCTTTTTCTCATGTTGTTGAAGCTACGACACCCACCTCTTTTTACTGCCTGAGATCCTATTCTCATAGCGTCCATGGGAGTCCGCAGTCATGATTAGTGACAGAAAACAGACTCACCACATCTTTCACTTTCTTGCCGCTTGCTGGGAAGGCAGTGGGAGAGAGGAGCGCCTTCTTGTGGGTTGGAGCCCCCAGGTGATAATTCCAGCACCGGGAACCTTAACCTCCCCCTGCATTGGATGTTCGGGTTCACAGGATCTGGAGCAGTCTGTCCTGGCATATTCTGAAAATGAAGCAACCCAGAGGACCTTAACCCTTATGTTTCTGTTGAAACTCACAACCTCATTTCTGAAATTTCTATTCTGTGTTTGGCCGACTTGCTATCTTTTCTGCCTCTTCTATTGTTTGGGTTGCAGATGAGAGATAAGGATGGTCAGAAAAACGAATCAGTTTTGAATCTTGGCAAATAAGGCTGCTACTGCCAAATTGCATCTAGACGCTGCAGGTTCTGTCCTTGGGAAGCACCGTTGCATAATGGTCACACACGGGCGCTGCAGAGCCTGAGAGGCGTGGGTTTGCATCCTCCCTCCACTTGTTAGCAGTACTTCCGTGCATCAGTTTCCTTGTATATAAAACGGGGATCGTAATGATATATATCTGGTAACTTTCGTAAGAATTATACGATATAAGCATTTAAAGAATTCGGTAAGGGGTCTGGTATGTAGTGAGCGTTGGCGTTATTACCTGGTGACAGTACCGAGCCAATAAAATTTAGTGAGGCTGGTAAGTGGATCTCAGTGTTCTTGTATCTCCCTTAGGAGGGTCTGAGCAGACTGATAAAGATGTAGGAGGATCCCCATTTGGGGAATTCCCTTTGACCTTTCTTAGTCTATTGCTTTGGCCCAGATCACCATCCTACTTCTATCCTTCTTGAAAGGACACACCTGGAGCCTCATCAAGATGACAATTTTCCTCTAAGAAAGTCACCAGATGCAGGGGATTACTGACAACCTCAGGAGCATTGCAACCAGCTGCTGCCTCCTTCCTCTTGAAATACTGAAATATTAAAAAGAGAAAAGAAGCATTTTAATGACATTTCAAAGAAAAGCTGTTCTGAGTGTGTGCACAGCAGTCTCCTAGAAGGTGGGAGAACGGGCGTTGGGGCCCTGTTTGTAGCGTGGTTGGCACGTTTTGCAGGTAGACAGCATGATGATGATGGATTAGAGTGGTTTGGCCTCTCCTGTGTCCACACCCTTTCCAATGTCAGGCTTGGATCCACGCATACTTGGACTTTCGGCCTGACTCACGGCTTCTGATGAGTAGACAGAAGCTTCTGCTTCTCCTGCTGTCATTCTAGGATTACATCAGTCAGGGAGACCTCCGTAGGTTGCACACAGTGACACAAGTTGCAATCATGGGACATCTTTGTAGCTTCTAGCACTTACCAGTTGGAATAGGAATAGAATGATAGCTGACCGAATGAGCGAAATGTGTAAATAACGGGGTCATAGTCATCTACCTGAGAAGATGTGGGTTTTTGCAGTGGGTGCCACCCTGACCCACGTGTTTCTGTATTCTGAATCAGGCCAAATTAAAATCTCAGATTTCAAAAAATGCCGTTTTTAGGTACCTGACAGCATTGTGGATCAGGCTCCCCTGGTTTGACTAGTGGACTCTTATCTTAGCCCCCCCCCCCCCCATTTCTTCATATTTAATACCCAGATGTTTTAAGGTTGACAATTGGAGAGAGCAGGAGAGGGGTTAGTAGCAGAGGGGATAGTTTTCCTCTGTTCTTGTGCCCTGGAGAAAACATGAGGGCCTAATCCTGAGAATCGGAGAATTCTTTGCCAATGTGTGATTGCTTTGCTGTCTCCAGTCCTGAGTCTCTCCTAAAATCCAGACCAAGAGCTAAAGGTTCAGAATACATGGTTAGTCACTTTAGCACTGTGTAAAATAAAGTAACCACATTTCTGACTTCTTGAGGGGCTGGGGAGGCAGCAAGAGAAACAGTTGCATTCTTTCTGCCCTGTTCTTGTCTCACTGAGTAAGAGAAGGTCAGTGGATTGGTTGAGTCTGGATGTTTTCCTTGTTCCAGTTCACCACATACTTGTTTAGCAACTACTATGTGACTCAGGGGAGACAAAGATAAATGGGACATGGATTTAATGAGTTTGTATTGTAGGAAGAGAGAGAGGGAAAGGGAAAAGGAGGGGACAGGAGGGACCAAGACTGGTTCCTTCCTCAAGGACATGGGATGGAATAATCACCTTGCCTGCATGTGGCAGTCTACAGGACTTTTATTACTTCATCATTTGTCCACAGAATATGGCATTTCAAGATCCTTCTAATTATGAAAGGAGCATTGCATCTTGTCAGTATAATAAGCCCTCACAAACATTTCAGTAACTGCAGTTTTCCTTCATGTTATGGCTTCAGCTCTGCCATTTGTAATATATATAATTAATGCAAATTATTTAACTCTGTCTAAGCTTAGTTTCCTCATCTGTGAAATGGGAATAATACCTAATGGTTTTTATAATGTATAAGATATTCTTAGCACAGGGTTGGCACTCAGAACATTTGTAGTTATTGTTATTTTGTTTTCCTTGTGAGGCTCTCAGGTAGAGGCGGTTTTCTCCTACTTGATTAATTATGGGGTTGGCCAGGAGGGTAGGTGTCTTCATTCCACCTGCACGATACTTTTAGACCGTAACTACCCTCTCCTTTTATAAAAATTCCTGAATTCAAACCAGTCAGCTGTACCACATTCTCCCCCTTTTCTTTGTTGTAATTTGCTTACTCTTTAGTGAGTAAATCTCTTTGGTATTTACTCTCTCTCACGAAAGACTTTAGAACCATGGCTCAATCTTTCTGTCCACTCTAACCTCTGTTTTCCCTGGTAACTTAAATATCCATGGTTAAATTTATTCAACATCCCAGATTTCAGTTTTTGAACACTTCATCTACAATGACTTTCTCCTCTGCTCCTTTGTTAGGCAACCCTTTTCCGTGGCTACATGCTGATGGCTGTCATCACCAGAGCTTCTGGTGAATATTGAAATTGCACATCTCGCACCCTGAAACCTGCTGTTTGTGTCTTCCCTGCTCGCTTGCTGATATGCCCCTGAATCTCCAGTCCTCTGGCCCTTTCACTCTCTCTCTCCCCATTAGCCCTTCTTGTCCTCCATTGCTCATCATAACCATTCCTTTGTTGCAAATACCCTCATGTTTTTTTTTTCTCTTTCTGTCCCGCCCACATGCTAAAGCTCCAGCTCTGGAGGAATCCGGCCATTGAACTTCTCCAGGCCCACCCCTGACTGACTTAGCACTGCTGGAGAATATCACACAACCTGGCAGATGGCAACACTGTGTATTCACCATAACCAAACTTAACTGGTTTCTCCCCAGTGCGTGGTAAATCCAGCACTGCTTTGTCTAGTAAGCTCCATCCCTATTTTCCACAAGGACTAGTTCATCTCTTTTCCATTCTGCTTAAAACTTCTCATTCTTCCTCAGTCTCAGAAGGTGACCTTGCCTCATATTTGAAAGGGAAACTTTCAGATGGAAACTCCCCATGTTCTCTTCACATCGACACCGTGGCCTGTGTCTGTGCCCTCTATTCACACGTTGTGACAGAGGACACACCCCTCCTCTTATCCAAGGCCACTTGCTCCATGTGTGGTTAGAATTCCACTCCCTCTAGCTTTTATTTGATCTGTATTAATATACGTTGTAATATTTCCTACCAGGAAGGACAATGACAGCGACACCAAAGATGACAAACAACTGTCACTACCACCCTTCTTTGACCCCAGTCTCTCTCCCATCTCTGTGCTTCCACTACCGCAAGCCTTGTCTGCCCTTGCATTTCCTCACTTCTGACTTTCTTTCTTTCTTTCTTTCTTTCTTTCTTTCTTTCTTTCTTTCTTTCTTTCTTTCTTTCTTTCTTTCTTTCTTTCTCTTTCTTTTTTTTATAAGATTTTATTTGTTTGAGAGAGAGTGCATGAGAGAGAGCACAAGTGGGAGGAGGGGAGAGGGAGAGGGAGAAGCAGACTACCCATTCATCAGGAAGCCCCAGGATGTGAGGCTCCATCCCAGGACCCAGCCAAAGGCAGAAGCTTAACCGACTGAGCCACCCAGGCGCCCCCTCACCTCTGACTTTCTAACCCATTCCAGCCTGGCTTCTGTCCCACAATTCCATTATATCAGGACTTCCTAAAGTTCCTTGCATGTGTTAAATGCAATGGACTCATTTTAGTTCTTCTTTTACTTTATTTGCAGCAACATTCAACATTCCTTTATTGAAATGCTTTCTTCTCTTACCCACCCTCCACAAGCACCCTTGGTTTCCTCCCACGCATGGCTTTGCCTCCCCAGTCTCCTTGACCTACCTTGAAATGCTAAACCCTCTTCTCTTCATCCTCTGTACTTTGTCAGCGATTGCAGCCCCTCCTGTGATTTTATTTATTGTTTGTATATGCCTGTGACTTCCCAATTTATATCTTCTGCTTTGACTTCTCTTTTGAATTCTAGAATCTAGGTACATCTGCATTCTAAACACATCCACTTTGGTGGCCGCAGACATTTCAACTTGAATTGTCCAATATTAAGTTCTCGATCTTTTCCCATTGCTCCCACTCCCCAATCTGCTCTTCTGGTATATTCTATTTAGTGGGTAGTACCACTATCTGTCCTGTTGCCAGGCCACTGCTAATTGAATTTCAAGTTTGATAATTCTACTTCAAAAATGCATATTAAATTCATATCCACATTCTAGTGTAAGCCAACATCATCTCTTGTTAGGGTGACTGCAATAGCTTTTTAATAGTATCTGCACATCCATTTTATATTTCTGATTCATTTAGTACACTCTAGTCAGAATAATTTTTTAAAAGCAAAAATTTGATCAAGTCATTGTTTCCCATTACGCTTAGGATAAACTACAAAGCCAGCTAGACTGCTGGGTTTGGTTTCTGCCAACCGTTTTTTTTTTTTTTAAAGATTTTTAAAAAATTTATTTATTTGAGACAGTGAGAGAGAAAGAGAGCATGAATGGTGGGGAGGGGTGAAGGGAGAGGGAGAAGCAGACTCCCCACTGAGCAGGGAGCCTGACCCTGGAAGTCTGGGATCATGACCTGAGCTGAAGGCAGACACTTAACCAACTGAGCCATCCAGGCACCCCAGTTTCTGCCAACTCTTGCCAGTCTTCCCTTTGCTTATGATATTCCAGCCATTAAAGCCTGTCCTCAAAATGCCCCATGCTCCTTCCTGCCTCAGCGACTTCCCACGTACCGTTCCCCCTGCCTGGAACTTTCGCCATTTCTTACCTAGCTGATTCCTACACATACCTCAGGTCCCAGACATTAGGTTCCTAAGGTATAAAAACTCTTCCATAGTATTCTGTACTTTTCCATCATAGCACTTACCACAATTTTTATCTTTATTCAAATATCCGTCGGTCTCCGTACTAGACTATGAACTCTAGGAAGGCATGTGTCTTCCCAGCCCTGTATCCTCAGTGCCTAGCACAGTATCTGGCACATGATATGGGTCCAATAATATATGCCGAATCAATAAGCGCTTCATAAAAACCCTGGATTAGTTGGAGATGATTGATTATGTCAGGATGTGCTTATTCGTTTGTTCATTTGTTTATTCATTCATTTGTCCACTCAACAAATACCTGAGGTATTTTTGAATCCAAAGGTAGAAATCACTTTCTTCAACTTTCCCTTGTCTTTTTCATATCTTAATACTTAGCAAGTTTCATCTAGCTCCTCGGGGATACAGTCCCTGGCAGTGGCCACTTTGTCACATCTGCCCAACTCACTGGATATATCAAGTTCTAGGAAAGCATATTTTTTTGTCTCTCTATACGGCATTGCTCTGTTCCTAAATGTTCTGGCTGTTCTTAATTCCGTCAGAAAGAATATGAATTCATTTGCCAAGGTGAAATCAGGGAGACCTAGAGACTCACTTATACCATCTGTGTAGGGTTTTAAACAAATATTTATCGGACATCAACTATGTGCTAGATTTTCATAGACTTTTTCTTATCTAATTCTTACTACAACCTCTTACCATGGGTTTTACTATTCCTAACTTAATAGGTGAAAAAATTGAGTCTCAGTGAGTTAAAGTGCTCCAAATCAGGGATAAAAATGCTTGCTTTTTGTTCTGGTATGATGTATGCATTTTTCAAAATCATGAATTCATGTTTAAAATGAGCACAGCCAAATATTGAATTATGCTTTGGTAATTCGTTCAGAGGACTTACACACAACATTTTAAGGGATTCGATTTTACAAGAGTAAGATACTAGTGACCCAGAAATTCTGCACATTGTCCAGAATGTAGCTGTGTGCTGTGCTTGGGGGGTGGGAGGTGAATGTGCTTGATTCACTCTGAACCAAGTCAGGCAGAAATATGGTACCACCCTTCTAGACAGACATCTGTTCAAATATAAATTTCCTGTTTATTGAGGCTTCTGCTCTATTGAAGTAAAGGTCTCGATACGGCTGAACAAGTCAATCATTATAAACCTTGTTAGTGTGACAGCCCCCTGTGTATTGTTTAACTGGAAATGAAACACAAATACACCAGCCCCCTGCAGTATCCGCTTCACGGTGCATACATCTACGGTGCATCATGTCATTTGAAATTTGATGGCAATCTACCAAATGGCAGAAAAGACTTCATCCTCAGAGGGCTATGCAAATGAGTCCAGGCTCTGAACAATCAGGTGAAAGGACACAGCCTGTCCTTTGCTCCCCTCCCCCATATCCTTCCCAGAAAGCATTCCCCAGGGTAATTTCTTAGTGGCAACTGGTGAATTATCCAAATACAAATGACTAGTGTTCATTCAGTTCCACATGCAGATCTGGCTTTAGATGTTCTAAATAGGATTGAAACGTTCTTCCTGCCTTCCACTAGCCAAGCTGTGTTACTGCTTGCAGCAAAACCTTCTCAGACCCTTATTAAGCCATCTTAATTGCTTTCCTCAGCTTTCTTTCTCTTTTATTCAAACCTCAGAGGTGAGGGATAATCTGCTCTTAGTTAGGCTAAAATAGAGATGCTCATCTCACTTCCCCCCTTATTGGCCCCCCTCCTCTAATTTATCACACATTCGTGCCATAGAAAAACCTGCAGTTCTGAAAGGACTAAACCAGTCTGCTAGTCTGTTGCTGATAATAGGTCTGGACTGAGGTTAAATTATTTTACCACCACTCATATTTTCTCTATTTATGTTTTAAATGGGTAGGACATTTCTCTGTGTGGCTCTACTGGGGAGATTTATCCATAAATTGTTAGAATATTTATTCCAAAACCGCCAGTCTCAAGGTATCACTCGATCCAGCTGCTAGTCTTGAGCAGATTAAATCATTCAAAACAAGCAGTTGGCTGTCAGCATCGGCCCTCCTGGGCATGGCCAAACCTTGTCAGGGCTGCCCCTGAAGGCAGGGCCCAGGTGGAGAGAGGCTGGGACAAGTCAGTGTGGGTCCATTAGCAGTTCAAGGCAGGAGCAAGCTGGCTGAAGTCTGGAGAGGTTGGGTCCTATGAGAGTACATAAATGGGCATGCCAAGCTGAGCCGACAGAGTAGCAGAAGGCTGGAGAATAAAGCAAGAGTTAGGAATGGTGCCCAGATTATGGAGTGTCTGCTCCCCCTCAAGCCATTGTCTATATCATTAATTCGCTTAGGAGCATCTAAGGGCAGCTGTGAGTCTCTTGAAGGGCTGAACGTGTGTGACAATTTCTTCTGTGTTCGAGGGCTTTCTTGGAAACATTAAATGATCTTTTTTTCTCTTGTCAACTATAACCTCCCTTTTATCATTAAATACCTTGTTTTTGAGAAACAAGAAGACATCAATGTAACTTTCTTTTTTAAAAATATTTATTTATTTATTTTAGAGAGAGAGTGTGAGCCAGTGTGGTGTGGGAGACAGACAGAGGGAGACGGAGGGAGAGTCTTAAGCAGACTCCACACACTGAGTGCGGAGCCAGACGCAGGGCTCGATCTCATGACCCTGAGATCACTACCCGAGCCGAAACCAAGAGCCGGACACTTAACCAACTGTGCCACCCAGAATGCCCCTCAATGTAACTCTTGATAAAACATGGAAAACCCTATTCTGTATAATATTTGATTGTATTTTAAATACATTCTTATGATAAGCCCTTGGAATAGCCAAGAAATGTATGAAGACATTCTTGGGCAGGTTTAGGTTTAGGTCTAAGTACCTTCTGAGTTAGAAGCAGCAAACTCTCTCTCTTGTTGACGAAGGGAGAAAATAATCTCTTTTTGGAAGGCAAATGGTTTTTGTCCTGGAGAACATTTGGTTCCTTAGGAAAGCTGTTGACTTTTCAGAAGAAACAGTTTACTTTCTCTTCTCAGAGTGAGGAAATTATTTGAAAAATATTTCATGTGATTTAGGAACAGGTAAAGCTCTGTGGAACTCACAACTGTAGTATTCTGGAGGAACATATACATATGTAAATTTACATAATACCAGTATGTTCTATAGACTTAATCTTTTCATTGCTCCTGGGGCCAGAGCCTGTGTTGTTTCAGGTGTAGATTGGTTTTCTCTAAAGAAAGTGAAGAGCAAAACTTTAAGCTTTCTGTTTTGGGACTAGAGCAAGTCACCCAATCAGAGTAACACTTGCTTACAAGTCTTTCCTGAACTGTTACCCCGTTAATTCTTCCCGAGCAGCATCATAACCCATCATTCTCAACTATGTAATTTTCTGGCCTATTATAGGTGGTCTAGGACACTGGCGTGGGAATGCAGGCAGCCATCATTATGCTGCAGACAGTTGGAGGATATTAAAAAAAAAGAAACTCATTTATGGAACATAAGAAATAGGAAGATTGGTAGGAGAAGGAAGGGAAGAATGAAGGGGGGGTAAACAGAAGGGGGAATGAACCAGGAGAGACTGTGACTCTGGGAAACAAACTGAGGGCTTCAGAGGGGAGGGGGTGGGGGATTGGGATAGGCTGGTGATGGGTATTCAGGAGGGCACGTATTGCATGGTGCACTGGGTGTTATACGCAAACAATGAATCATGGAACATTGCATCAAAACTGGGGATGTACTGTATGGTGACTAATATAACAAAATAAAAATTATTTAAAAAAATAAAAAAAAAAGAAAGAAAACGAAGATGTGGTTTCTGCCTCTAGCTAGAAAGGTGGAATATATGCTCCTGAAGGACATTTAAAGGCAAATCTACAAAGACAATATGTTCATTAGCATTTACACATTAGCATATAATAATTATAATTGTCATTTTCAAGTGATTACTATGTACTAGAAATGCTACCAAACATTCTATAGGACACATTATTATTTCTGTTTTATCATGAGGAAGCTGAGGCTCAGAAAGGTCATGTGACTTCCCCAGGATCACCCAGCTAATAAATAACAGATTCAGGGTTGGAGTCTAGGTGGGTCTGTCTCTCATGTCTGATCTCTTGCCCATTACTGTGTCGCCATAGACAGCAACTGTGCCTGTCACCTTCACTACCTTACTTAGCCCTTTGCACAATGTTTGGCACATAGTAGGTACTCAAGGATGATTTACAGATTAACCACTGCTAAAGCACACAAAGGAATTATCTTGTTCTAAAGTTGTAAATTTGTCATTGAACTTAATTTGTTTTCTCTGAAATATCCTTTATAGCATTGCATGTAAGACTTTCTTCCTCCATAGGGCGAATAGTTCTGCTTTCTCTGTTTAGCTTCTTCATCAAACTGTGAGGCTGACTTTAGGCTTAGGGAGGGCCATATTTGTTGGTACTGGCTGAAGCACCCCCACCCCCCAAACTCTGCAGACCCACCAATCTTGGCTCTGCAGCCAGGAAGTGTGGCTGCAGGTGGGGTAGGGATGCCATTCTCTAGACAGCTGACCTCCCCAGAGGTTCTAGCATGGAGAGCGAGGGCAGACAGGCCCTTTTCTCTGAGCCAGAGAGTTTGCTCTGCTTGCTGCTTCCTCAGAGCAGGCTGGGAAATGCGACTTATTATCCCTCATTAGAAGATCACTCTAATTTACAGACCTTAGAATGAAGTTATGTGCCTGATGCACTTTTGAACTCATTACTGAGTATATTAAATCATATCGAAATGCGGCTCCTGCAGCAGGTGTACTGGTGACTGGGAGCTCAGACAGGGCCTTGGGTATGAAATGTCAGTCTGGCAACATTATTCCCTCTTTTCCATTGTCACATTCTTTGCACAGTTTGGAACATCTGTTCATATTTGTTTATTGAGCCCTTGGGCCTCACTTATCCAAAATCATGTTTGATTTCATGAAATTGCCGTTTTAAGAACAGCTTTTTTTTTTTTTTGCCACTCTGCTAAAGATGAGTGATATATAATAAAAATGAATGGGGGTGGAGCAGATCATGATATTTTGGTCCCTTTTGTTTGCTACAGAGGCCTAGAGGACACAGACCATCCTCACAGAGGGAAAATGGGCTTGGACACTTATGAGCTTGGGTATTTCCGGACTGGCTGGATTTTCAGTGTGGGTTTTAAAGTTAGCCCCTGGTATGTGGAAGTCAGGACAGAAAATGACAAGGATAGAAAGGAGGAGGGTGCTGGGCTGCTGGCAGATGGTAAGTTGTATTAGTCAGCTAGGGCTCCTGTAACACAGCACTACAGACTGGCTGGTTTAAATGACAGAAGTTGATTATCTCCCAGTTCCGGAGACCAGAAGTCCGAGATCAAAGTGTCAGCAAGATTGCTTCTCTGTGGCCTGTGGCAGAGAATTTGTTCATGCCTGTGTCCTAGTTTCTGGTGACTTGCTGGCCAGTCATTGGTGTTGGTTGACTTCTGCTGCATCACATGGTGTTTTCCCTGCGTATGTGTGTATGTCCAGATTTCTCCTTTTTATAACAATTGGTTTAGGGGCACCTTCATAACCTTATTTTGACTTGATTACCTCTGTAAAGACTTATCTCCAGATAAAGTCACATTTTAATATATGGGGGTGAAGACTCCAACATATCTTTTTGGGAGGGCTATAATTCAACCTGTAACATAGAGGTAGGGTAATGGAAAAAGAACCTTTTTTGAGAGAGAGAGAAAAATTTATAAAAACATGTTATTTATATATATAAAAGTATAAAAAAATATATAAAATGAGTGTCTACTTTTTGCCCAGCACTGGGTTTGGTGCTATAAATGTTGGAATGAAGTGCCCCCCATGCACTTTGTGGACAATTACTCTGATGTCAGGGAACGCTATTCTTCTGATAATATCTCCTGTTCTCCCAGGATTTGAAAACTAACACAGACCCTTAGTTCCCTCCTCTATCAGAGCTGCATATCCTCCATTGGTGGGGTGCATGAAGAGTGTTGGCCAGCAGTGTTTATATTGACTCAGCTTGACAATTAGGGTTTACCAGCTGTTATTGGTTTTCTTCTGAATAGTTTCTCTAACAGCTGATAAAACCCAACATAGAATATGTGGAGTTCAGCTCTCTGCCTATCAGAGACAGACTGGCTTCCGTCCATAGTAAGCTTTCTATGAAAAAGTTGGCATTTGCTGATTAGTACAGCATCATGTGCAGATATACTTAATAAATGCTTTATGAGGGTTTGTTAACTTAGTCACCAGGAATTGGTTGACATTTATTTATTTATAATTGACTTCCTGCTTTGCATAGGGCACTAGGGAGTACCTAATGTGATGGGGAATTTGTCAGGTAGTCCAATCTCAGGTGTAATGCAGGAATTCCTGCTATATAGCACTCCCGACAAGCTTATCTTCTTTTTCTTCTTTTGTATTTTACCTTATTTTTTCTATTGGAGTAGAATTAACATACAATGTTGTATTAGTTCCAGGTGTACAACATAGTGATTTTACAATTCTATATATAACACAGGGCTCACCATGATAAGCGTAATCTATATTCGCCACCATACTATATTACTACAATATTATTGACTATATTCCTTATGCTGTGCTTTTCATCTTTGTGATTTATTTTGTAACTGGAAGTTTGTACCTCTTAATCCCCTTTATTGATTTCACCCATCCCCCTATACACCTCTTCTTGGGCAACCACCAGTTTGTTCTCTGTATTTAGGAGTCTGTTTTTTAAAGTTTGTTTGTTCATTTTTTTCTTTTTTTGATTCCACATGTAAGTTAAGTGTGGTATTTGTCTTTCTTTGTCTGACTTATTTCACTTAGGGTAATACCATCTAGGTCCATCCATGTTGTCACAAATAGCAAGATCTCATTCTTTTTTTATGGCTGAGTAATATTCCATTGTGTGTGTGTATGCATGTTTAAATCACATTTTCTTTATCTGTTCATGTCTCAATGGACACTTGGGTTGCTTCCTTATCTTGGCTGTGGTGAATAATGCTGCAATAAACATAAGGGTGCATCTGACAAGCTTATCTTAAATAATCCCTGAGATAGGCAGCTCATTACCTCAATGACAAATTTATTTCCATAGGTGGGCATGTCTATTTCTAATAGTAGAAAGTACTTTTAAAAAAACTGAACCGGGGCGCCTGGGTGGCGCAGTCATTAAGCGTCTGCCTTCGGCTCAGGGCGTGATCCCGGCATTCTGGGATCAAGCCCCACATCAGGCTCCTCTGCTACGAGCCTGCTTCTTCCTCTTCCACTCCCCCTGCTTGTGTTCCCTCTCTTACTGGCTGTCTCTGTCAAATAAATAAAAATAAAATCTTAAAAAAAAAAAACTGAACTAAAATCTACTCTGTAGTGATATAATATCCATCCAATCATCCTAATTATTTTTAGGGGCTCTTAAAAATTGAGATATATATAAAAATTTGAAGTATAATTTGTATACTATAAAACTCACTTTTGAAGAGTATACTATTCAGTGGTTTTTGGTATGTCCACAAAGTTGTATAACCATTACTACTATTTAATCGGTCACCCCCAAAAGAAACTTTGGACCCATTAGTAGTTGTTCCCCTTTCCCCCCCATGTTCCAACTTCTGAAAACCATTACTTTCTGATGGATTTGCCTGTTCTGAACATTTCATATGAACAGAATCATACAATATATGGCCTTTTGTGTCTGACTTCTTAGCAAGAGATTTCAAGGCTCATCTATGTTATAGCATGTAGCAGTACTTGATTTCTATTTATGACTGAATAATATTTCATTGTATGGACTGTACTATATTTTGTTTATCTATTCATCGGTAGATGGATATTTGGATTGTTTCTACTTTTGTGCTATTATGAGTAATGCAATTATGAACATTAGGGTACTGTAAGTTTTTGTGTAAATGTATGTTTTCAGTTCCCTTGGGTATATATCTAGGAGTGGAATTGCTGGGCTATCTGGTAGTTCTATGTTTAATTTTTGAGGAACTGCCGAACTGTTTTCCATAGCAAGATGTGGTGCCATTTTACATTCCCATGAGCAGCATATGAGGGTTCCAGTTTCCCATATCCTTGCCAACACTTGTTATTGTTTCTCTTTTTAATCACAGCCATCCTAGTGAATGTGAAGTAATTTCTCACTGTGGATTTGGTGTTCATTTCCCTAATGACTAATGATGTTGACAGTCTTTTTGTATGCTTATTGCCATTTGTATAACTTATTTTCAGAAATGCAACCATCTTAATTTTTCATTTTGGAAAACATTTTCTTATTCATTCATGTAGTAAACATTTGTTGGGCACACATTTATGTGCCGGGCATGGGCTACACACTATGGACACAAAGAGGCGTGGAAGAAGTTTCAGATTGAAAGGTGGAGTAGTTGGGTATCTATTTGCATGAGACAATTCTTCTTTTATTTTTTTTTTAAGATTTATTTATTAATTAGAGAGAGAGTGCACAGAGGAGAATGAGGGGGAGAAGCAGACTCCCTGCTGAGCAGGGAGCCCAATGCAGGGCTCAGTCCTAGGACCCTGAGATCATGACCTGAGCCGAAGGCAGATGCTTAACTGACTGAGCCACCCAGGCGCCCCTGCATGGAGCAAATCTAAAGGCAGATTATCAAGGCCTGTGCAGCCTCAGGTGCGAAAGGCTATTCTGAGGAAAGAAGAGTTATCTGAGACTCATTTGGCTTCTGTTTTAACCTCCGTGGGTTTGGGTTCTCCCACAGAGGTCAGGGAGCCACAAATAAGATTTAGAATCCTTTTACCAAAATTTTAGTGATGAGTTTATAGAAATATTGCCTCCGTAAAGAAAATGGCAATGAAGAGTTCACTTCTTTTTACTTTTGGAGCTCACTAGATAAAGTCCAGAGCAAATGTTGACGCTTGAGCAGAGCAGTGGGCCAGTAGGAAGCTATAACCAGAGTGAGGCAAGGGCAAGGACAAGGGCATTGGCATCTTTGGTGGATTTTAGAGGCAGTTTATGTGGTAATTTCACTCAACAGTGCTGGTGCTGTCAGCAGCTTCAGTGGAGGAACCAGCAGTCACAGAAGGCACCATTCCCTGTGCTGGGGCAGGATCAAAAGAGAAGGAAAATGGTGGCGAGCACATGGTGAGTAATAGGACTGTTAGTCCTATTAGCTGAGTGACCTGAGAGGACTCCTGAATTAGGAGGAATTTGAAGGGAGGATCCCCAAAGGGTGTGTAAGGACAGAGACAGAAATAATAGCTTTGACTGTTAATTTCACCCTACTCTTAGTCCTACCCTGGTGTAGCTTGGGGAAGTATCAATCACAGATAAGTAAGACAAGGTCTCTTCCTTAGACAAGCATATAGAACCGAGAAGGAAACAAATAGTCATCCATAATTTCAATATAATGAGGTAGTTACCAGAGAGGAATTAATAAAATGTCCATTAGTTGGTGCTTTGAATGTCACCTCTTTCTTTACATGTGCCCATCTGGTCTACAGTCACCCCCAAAATTGGCTCAATCAATCCCAGACTCTGTTCCTACTCTTCATTTCAAATATTGGTTATCTCCTGGTCTCTCCCATTTCTATCCTATTAATTTTTTCCTGAATTCTCCCTTTCTGTCTGATTTTCTGGGAGTGAAGTTTCATTTACGTAGACTTTATCTGACTTCTTGACTCTGGCTTCTGCAGCCTCCTGGGTGGCTCTCTCTACTGCAGCCCATGCTGTCCTTGTTCTCCTGCCGGACCCAGGGTATTGCAACACTTTGCATGTATCATAGTATGCTGGTTTCCTTCAGTCTTTTCTTTTTGGGGAAGGAGAACTTCAGGAACTCAAGGGATAGAGGAGAATTTTGAACAGAATTTTGAAGCAAATGGTGTGTGTATGTGTTTCTTCCATGAATATTGAGGAAGCAGAGAGACACAGAAGCTTGAAACAGTCTGACATGTTTTAGAGAGCTTGCAAGTATTTTGGTATGAGCATGGGGTACTTGGGGGGAAAGTAATGAGATGAGAGTAGAAATAATGGGCATGAGACAAATTATAAAAGGTTAAGAATATTGATGTTTCTCAAATTATATGGTATTTATCTTTCTCTGACTAATTTCGCTAGGCATTATACTCTGTAGCTCCATCCACATTGTTACAAATGACAAGATTTCATTCTTTTTCATGGCTGAATAATATTCCATTGTATATATAAATACCACCTCTTCTTATCCATTCATCAATCCATTCATCAATCGATGGACCCTTGGCTATTGTAAATAATGCTGCTATAAACAGAGGGGTCCATGTATCCCTTTGAATTAGTGTTTTTGTATTCTTTGGGTAAATAACCAGTAGTGCAGTTGCTGGATTGTAGGGTACTTCTATTTTTAATTTAAGGAACTGTTTTCCAGTGTTTTCATACTGTTTTCCACAGTGGCTATACCAGTTTGCATTCCCACCAACAGTGCAAAAGGGTTTCTTTTTCTCCACATCCTTGCCAACACCTGTTGTTTCTTGTATTGTTGATTTTAACCATTCTGACAGGTGTGAGGTAATATCTCATTGTGATTTTGATTTGCATTTCCCTGATGGTAAATGATGATGAACATCTTTTCATGTGTCTTTTGGCCACCTGGATGTCTTTTTTGGATGTCTGTTCATGTTTTCTGCCCATTTTTAAATTGGATTACTTGGTTTTTGGGTGTTGAATTTTATAAGTTCTTTATATATTTTGGTTACTAACCCTTTATCAGATATGTCCTTTGCAATTATCTTCTCCCATTCTGTAGTTGTAGTTGATTGTTTCCTTCGCTGTGCAGATGCTTTTTATTTTGATGTATCCCAATAGTTTATTTTATTTATTTTTTTAATAATATTTTTTATTATATTATGTTAGTCACCATACAGTACAACCCTAGTTTTTGATGTAAAGTTCCATGATTCATTACTTGCGTATAACACCCAGTGCACCATGCAGTACGTGCCCTCCTTAATACCCATCACCAGCAAATAGTGTATTTTTGCTTTTTTTTCCTTTGCCTCAGGAGACATATCTAGAAAAAAGTTGCTATAGCCAATGTCAAAGAAACAAAACAAACAAGCAGAAAAAAGAGAGAGAGAGAGAGAGAGACAAATCAAGAAACAGACTCTTAACTATAGAGAACAAACTGATGGTCACCAGAGGGGAGGGGGATAGAGGATGGATTTAGTAGGTGATAGGAATTAAGGAGTACACTTGTGATGAGCACCAGGTGATGTATGGACTTCTTGAATTATTATTTTGTGCACCTGAAATTAATAAAACACTGTGTTAAAAAAAAGAATATTGATGTTCTCCTGAAGGCAGGTAGAGAGCACTGAAGGATTTTAAGTAGGGAGCAATCTGGTCAAATTTGTTAAGAAAGTTCTTTTTGGAAGCTGTACTAAGGAGCAATGAGACCAGAGGGAAGAAGACCTATCGGGAGGTTATTGCAGTGGTCCAAGTGAGAGATGATGGTGGTCAACATTGAATGTGACATTGGATATGGAGAGAATTAGAGGAATTTGAGAGACCCTAATAAGGTAAAGCCAGAAATCTTTGTAATTTACTGGATATGGGGGTTAGGTGGGGGAAGGGAGGAGTAAAAAATGACTCCATTTTCTGACACTGACAATTGGGTGAATGGTGTAATTATAGAGAATACAGGAGGAAGAATTTTGTGGTGAGGTAGGGCAGAACATTTTGTCCTCGTGTCTATACTGCATCAAAAACCTCCAGGTGCTTGAATTATCCATCATGATTCCTTTTGTCTTTTATTACACAACTTAAAAGTAATTCAACTATTTCTTTAAGATTTATCTTTGTTTATAGTCCTCATCATTTTAATTGCTACTTACATTTGACTTTTCTGTTGTTCCTTCTAAAATATAATACTGTGACCTGGAAAAAACTTACTAAGTAAGGTTCAACCAGGGGACTACAGAGTGTTACTATTCTCCATGATACCACAGTGGTACATAATTACATGATCATAAGTATGTACATCCAAGATGTTTTTCACCAGATTTAGAAGTTTCACCAAACTTTTTTTTTTTCCAACTGAAAATTCTTAGGTCATTTTCTTATTTCTTTAGTGTCCAAAAATGCATCAGGATGTCCTCAGCTTGTAATGACTCAAACCATAAGGAGATTTATTGTTTACTTAATAAAAGCCTGAAGGAATATGATCTCAGGCTTGTTTGATGGATAAATGATGCCATCGAGGATCTGGTTTCTTTTCTTCTTTCTCCTCTGTTATTATCAGAGAGTTAGTTTCATCTTCACGTTTGTGACCTCAGGGTTTCAAAATGGCTGCTACAGTTCCAAGCATCAGATTTTCACATAAAAATATCTATAACAAGAATGAAGAGGCAAAAAAGAACATTCACCATTCACATCTTTCTTCTTTCATGGACAAAAATCTTTCTCAGAAGTGCACAACAGGCTTCTTTTTATTTCTTGTTGGCCACACAGTGGGCCCAATGGATTGAGGTTGACATGCTTGGTATAGACCAAACAAAATTTCCTGGAAAATGAAGTATTGCTGCCTAAACAAACTCATTGTTTTGTTACCAAGGAAAAGGGAAACATGTTGTGGAATGAGCAGTCAACAGTGTCTTCCCACAGGAAACCAAAGAAATGTTTGACAAATATAGGAACAGGAAGGATCAGTTTGGGGTGGTCTTAAATCTTTACCTATTATCTATCATTTATCTATCTATCTATCTATCTATCTATCTATCTATCTATCTATCATCTATCCATCTATTATTTATTTATTTAATCAGCCCAGAGACCTGATTTCCGCACTACTAGTTTAAATCCTTATAATTCTATTATCATCTAATTTGAAACATTAAGGGAGAAATTGCCACATGCTTTATTAAGAAAGAAAATGAGAATAACTTCCATAATATTTTTAGTGACCTAACAATTTTTTCCCCAAGTTTTCCTGAGATATAATTGACATACATCACTTTATAAGTTTAAAGTGTACAGCATAAGGGTTTGACTTACATTTACTGTGAATTGATTACCACAGTAAGTTTGCATCCATCATCTCATGTAGATACAATAAAAAGAAAAAGCAAAAAAAAGGAAAACAAAATTTCCTGTGATGTGAACTCATAGAATCTATGCTCTTACTAACTTTCCAATATATCATGCACCAGTGTTAGCTATAGTCATCATGTGGTACCTTACAACCCTTACTTATCTTATAACTGCAAGTTTGTACCTTCTGACTAACTTCCTAGAATTCCCTCACCTCCCACCTCTAACAACCACAAATCTGATCATTTTCTCTGAGTTTGGTTTCTCTTTTTAGATTGCACATATAAGTGAAATCATACGGTATTTGTCTTTCTCAATCCGACTTTCACTTAGCCTAACACCCTCAAGGTCCCTCTGTGTTGTTGCAAATGACAGAATTTCCTCTTTTTTTAATGCCTGAATAATATTCCAACTTCTTTATCCATTCATCTTCATAGACATTTAGGTTGTTTCCATATGTTGGTTATTGTAAATAATGCTGCCGTGAACATGGGAATGAAGATATCAAGTTAGTATTTTAATTTCCTTTGGATATATATTCCTAGAAGTGGAATTGCTGGACCATATGGTACTTCTATTTTTAATTTTCTGAGGCTCCTCCATACTATTTTCCATAGTGGCTGCACCAGTTTACAATCTCACCAATAGCATACAAAATTTCTCTTTTCACCACATCCACGCCAGTATTGGTAGTCTCTTGTCTTTAATGATGATTGCTCTAACAGGTGTAAAGTGATGTCTCATTGTGGTTTTGATTTGCATTTCCCTAATGACTAGTGATGTTGAGCATCTTTTCATGTGTGTGTTGGCATGTATTCTTTGGAAAAATGTCTATTCAGGTTCTCTGCCCGTTTTTTAATGGGATTGTTATTATTGTGTTGAGTTGTATAAGTTCTTTATATGTTCTGGATATTAACCCCCTATTGGATATATTATTTGCAAATATCATCTCCCATTCGGTAGGTTATTTTGCTGTTTTGTTGATGTTTTCCTCCAATGTATAAAAGCTTTTTAGTTTGATGTAGTCCCAGTTGTTTATCTTTTGTTTGTATATAGACTGGCTGGAAATATTTCCCTTGGTTTCCATTTTAAATTATTATTGAGTCTGTTTTTATTAGTGAAATTTTGAATAATAATTGCAGTCACACTCTAAAGTTTTGTGTAAGGCAAACCTCTGTTCATGCTGAGTTAAAGAAATGACACTGTCATGCTTATTTTTATCTCAAAGCACCTGACTTTTTCTTAAAGTGATTACTTTACAGACTCTAGACTCAGGAAGGTGCTTATCTCTGGGTGGGGTGAGGGTGGGGATAAGGGAGGAGTGTACAAGCAACTTTCTAGTTGTATCAGTAATGTTTTGTTTCTTAAGAGAGGTGGCACCCTAATGTTCATTGTGTTAGTCCCTATACATTTTTGTGTATATTTTGTATTGTACAATTAAAAGTGATTATGCCTATAAACAGAAAAACATTAAAAATAAAAGGAATAAATTGGCCGACCAGCCTTAATCATTATATTAAGAACAAGTTTTTTTTTTTAAAGATTTATTTATTTATTTTTAGAGAGAGAGTGTGCCCATGTGTGTGCTAGAGTGGGAGGAGGAGTAGAAGGAGAGAATCTTTGAGCAGACTCCCTACTTAGCAAGGAGCCTGACTCCATCTCACAACCCATGAGATCATGACCTGAGCCAAAACCACGAGTTGGACACTCAACCAACTGAGCCATCCAGGTGCCCCTAAAAATGTAAAGTTTTAATCAGCTAATCTTGACAGATTTTTGCATTCTTTTATTTACCTATTCATTCAACAAACACTTATTGAGCACTTATTTTGCTCTGTAATGCAGTTATAAAGCTGAAAAATGTGGCCCCAGGCTCCAGCAGATCTCCCGGTACAGTACAGATTTATTGTAAACAAATATTTATGTGATACTATGTCCAGTGATACAACAGAGATACCAAAAAAATGTGCTATCATAGCTGAAGGGATGTGTGTATATGTATGTATGTGTGTGCACGTGTGGCTAAGTGTGTTAGGGCAGTCATGGATGACTTTACAAAAAAGATACTCTAAGCCTCTCTTTTCCTTAATTATATCAAAAGTATGCACCCTGTGAGTCTCATTCTCTCCATTGGGAGCTTATGGGAACAATTTATCCTGAGGCCCCAGGAAGTGACGGGAGAGATCTTAAACAGCACAGGTGACTGGTCTTGTTTTCAGGTGCCTGACTGCGTGCCTCTGAAGCTTCTTTTTTGATGCATCCTTTTGTAAATTTTTCTCCAGTCCAGGACCAACTGATGCTTTATCTTAAGGATGAGTGCTTTATTCAAGTCACATTGGAAGAAGAGGGAATGTGGACCTCAGTGATTGATTCCTGCCTTGCACTGTTTCTATTTTTTTTTTCTCTTAAAGGAAAAGAGTAGAGGGTAGAGGGAAGGGGAAATCAGTTTAGAGATTCAGTTAAACATGTCATGTAATTTGGACATGACTTGCCTCCAAAATATTGTCTGGAGCATTTTCACTGAGAGAGGTAACACTTGGGTTTTTATAAATTGAATTTGGTGCTGATGAAAGATCTGGCTGAGAATCTTGGTGTCAGTTTGTTCTCTAGAGGCAGAGCTGGCCAAAGGGCCACAGTGACGGGATGAATCAAACATGATGAGTGCCCTGGGCCCAAGGTCCCAAGGACTTAATGAATGTCCTACATATCTTCGTATCTTCATAGTTGGGGATTGCATCACAAAATTCATTTCCAAGCAGAGAGGGATAGGGAGGTAAGCTGACCAGAGACTGAATAAGAAAATATTCATCCCTCTTCCCCCTCCCACTGCTATTCATATGTTTTCTCTGGTTTCCATTAGATTGCTGTACTTGTCTATCTCTGTACCACCAGAAACATTCCTCATTCCCTTTCCTACGGTCTCCAGGTTAGAGAGTGGTTTGGGGACCTCATTAGGTGTCTAAGATTGAAGTGTGTGAGACACTTGACTAGAATAGTTATGGAGAAGTAAAGCTGGTGGTAATTCAAATCTTTCCCACTGCATAATATTCAGGGCTGATATCTCATTCCTGGAGAGTGTTACAAACATTTCTTAGCTTCTATTTTTCTTGACCTACTAATCATTTTCCCAGAAGGATTATCAAGACTCAATTTTACTTGACATCTTATAATTGTTATGGAAATAAAAATGATCATTCTTAATAATTTAATTTGATGAGTAGATAACCTTTTCTCCTCTAAAATTGATGAAATTTGAGCAGTGGTCCCAAATTATACCTTCATAGTCAAAGTGCAATAAATTTAAGAAGAAAACTAGGTATTTGAGGAAAAGCAACCATAAGAAAAATGCCTTATTATTTTTCTCTGCTTTTGTTCATTCGTTCATTCATTCAGTCACTCATTCATTCAGTAAAGAAATATTTCTTGGGTGCCTATTATGTGCTAACCTCTGAGTGAGGCGTTGGGGTAACATGAATAACAAATGAGTCTTAGCCCTATAAAACTTACCTGGTAGGGAAGACAGATACTGAATAAATAGCCCCCTACATTCATCATTACAAACTACACCAAGTGCTATAAAGAAAATGTATGAGGTACTATGAGAACTTGTAACAGAAAAATCTGGTTTAACCTGTGTGTCAGAGAAGGGTTCTGAGAAAGTGGTTTTTGAACTGAGATTCAAGGGAAAGTAAGAGTTAAGTAGGCAAAGAAAATGGAGTGTGTCTTAGTCACCTCAGTCTGCTGTAACAAACACCACAGACTAGGTGGCTTAAATGACAAAACATTTATTTCTCATAGTTCTGGAGGCTGGGAAATCCAAGATCAAGGTGCTGTCAGATTTGGGTCTTGTGAGGGGCTGCTTCCAGGTTTGCAGTTGGCTGTCTTCTTGCTGTGTCCTCACATGACAGAGAACAGAGAGAGAAAGAGTGAGAGCACGTGAGCAAACTCTCATGTCTCTTCTTATAAGGGCACTAATTGTATTCATGAGGGTTCCACCTTCATGACTTAATCACGTTCTAATGGCCCCTCCTCCTAATACCATTACCTTTGGAGCTAGGATTTCAATATATAACTTTTGGTAGGTACACAGGAACATTCAGTTCTGAACAGAGTTCTGCAGCTCTGGGGCAATATGTGCAAAGGTCCTGAGGTGGGAGGAAGCATGTGTATTTAAGAAATTTAAAGAGGCAGTTATGGCTGGAGCTCCAAAAGTGGAGTGGATGTCAGCACTGTGAAGCTGGTGGGGCTTCAGGGGCCAGATTATATGGGGCCTTGTAGTAAGAGGTAAGGATTTTATGATTCTAAGAGAACAGGGAAATCATTTGAGGATTTTAGGAGGGGTAACAGCATGATCATATTTTCATTTTGAAACATCACTAATTGTAGTGTGCAGAATGGATATGGGGCAAGTGAGGATTTAGGGGGCAAGTGGGGAGGCTGTTGCCTAGTGCAAAAGGTGAGAAGTCATCATAGCTTGGATTACATTGTGGATGTGAAAATGAAGACCAGTGGATGGTCTGAGTTATTCAGTGATAAATTGATAAGAATTGATAGATTAGAAATAGAAGGTGAAGGAGGTGGGAGGTATCAAGTCTTATTCCAGTTACCTTGTTTGTTATACTTATTAGGTGATAGTGCCTGTCACTGTGATAAAGATCACTGGAGGAGAATCAGATTTGGGACAAAAAGTCATGAAACTTGTTTGAGGGCAGCATTTGAGGTTCTTCTGAGATTTCCAAATGGATATATGGAGCAGACAGCTGTATAAAAGTCTGGTGCTCAGAGGAGGAATAGGGATGGGAGACATAAATTTCGAAGTTGTAGGCATGCAGATTGTTACTGAAGCCCTATTTTGAGTGATATATGGGCTGGGGATGATGAACTAATGCAATGTTAGCATAAAATTTTAGCATTGGGTGGAAACTTAGAAATTACCTTTAAAGTTTATTTTTCAAATAGTAAAATGATTTTTATTATTTCCACTATAGAGTGATACATGCTTATTATAAAATGTTTTTGGAAAAGTTTGCCCTCCCTCTCCCTTCCCCATTTTTGTAAACAGATGATGAAGAGGAGACTTCAGGAGAGGAAGGTGGCTCATCTTTAGCAGCAGGTCTGGGCCAAGAACCCTAAACTCCTTAGTTATGGTTAATTAATTAATTATGGAAGCTATGGCTGTTCAGTGAGATTCTTGCTGTGTCCCCCAGAGGAAACATTCTCTCTTTGGGTACCAGGACTTGTAAAGCCACAGAGCCCCAAGTTGCAGGACCAGGAAGCACAAATTTCCCAAATGGGGTCCTGGGAATAATGGTATATGGAGCCACTCTTGCTTCTATTCCTTGATTCTCAGACCTGTTTATTCTACTGGCTGGGGAAGTAGTGCTTATATAAACATCAGTGATTTAAAATGTACACTGCATCCTGTAGGATGCTCCCCCCCCATCCTTGCAGTATTTCTGATTTGGAATTTCAGCTGTGCTTTCAACAGGCTATCAGCTATCAGCTTCTTGGTATTGTAGCACATTATATGAGAACAGATTCCATGGTCACCACCCTGTCCTATAGCTTCTTTGCAATAATATGCATTCCTTGGTCTGATGCAATATTGTGTGGGATTCTTTGCAGGTGGCTCAAATATTCTCTAAACCTTTGGACGGTAATGCTGGCTGAGACCCTATGGTAGGAAAGGCAAACCTTGCCCAGAATGTATTTCCCAGAATATATGTCTGTTCCTATGTTAATGAGTAACTATTCGTTCTGTGCAGGAAGGGGTCCAATGTAATCAACTTGTCACCAGTGGGTGATTGGTCCCTTGAAGGATGGTGCTGTACTGGGAACTCAGCATTGGTTTTTGCTGTTGGTAGGATAGACATTCAGCAGTCACAGTATTTGGATCACTCTTGGTAGGTGAAAGGTCATTCTTTGAATCCATGCTTAACTCCCATCCCTGCCACCATAACCACTCTTTTAATCTAGTAGTAGTTAGTAATGTAACTACTTCCATTGTGTCTGCCATGGGATGGCTATTGACAGAAGCTGGCTGACATCAACTGGCTGAGTCATTCTGTCCATGTGATTGCTTAATGCCTCATCTGTGATGGATTATTTCTGATGGGCATTGACATGTGATATGAAGATCTTTATACCTTGTCCCTACTCCTATATGTCTATGCACATGCCTATATCTTAGACCTTCTTGGCTCTGATCTTACATTTTTCTTCCAGGCTCTTGACCAGTCAGCCAAACCATTTACCCATGAATTCATGTACAGTCTATGCTTAGGCCATTTCTCTTTTCATAAAGTGGTCACTGTCTAATGCTCTGCTTTTGGGAGGAATTCCCTCACCACTGTATTTCAAAAACCAATCCTGAGTAGGGTTGTAGTGCAGCCAGCATTCATTTTTGACTTTCATCCACATACTGAGCTGACCCACATATGAGCCAAATCCAGGATTTTCTCTTACTCCATCATCAGCTGGTCAAAAAGGACCACTCATGTGACCAGAGGTGTGCACTGAGGAAGAGGCTCTGGGTAGCAGGGTGGATCAGGGCTACTTACTTGTGCAGCTTGCTTGTGTTCTTTGTCCTTGCTTGTGTTCAATCTCAAATGTACCATTTCCAGCTTACAGCTGGACCGGTCCAACCTATGACTTGGTGGTTCTGATATGTCCAGTTCATAAGGGACAGTTCTGAGTTGGTGTCCCATGGTCAGACATTGCATCTCTAACAGGCCCAGTAACATGCCAGGGACCATTTCCCAAAAGATGTGTGATTCTTTGTTACTGGTGGCATGCCCCAGAATCCAGTGGGTGAGTGGTATATTTCTTCCATAGGTAATCGCCATAAATTGAACACGGCATCTTTTCTTACCACTGAAACCTCTATTATCATAGGGACCATATATCTCATATATCTTGGGATATATGGTCCAAAAGGCAGGGGGTTGCTTGAACTTCAGCCTATACCTGCTGCCTAGCTCTTTGCTGCTCTTATCCCAATGAAAAGAAAAGCTGACAACTTTTCATAGTCTGGACCTGCACTGAAAGCTGGAAATTTGGCATATGTGTTGAAGCAATATTCTTGGGGTGGAACATGCTGTCTTCATAACTCAAAGAAGCCTACCAGGCTTTGCGTTTCCTTCTTCATGGTGGGAAACACAAATTACAGTATTTGTCCTTTACTTTGCAGGGACCTCCTGGTTTATCCCAGTCCATTAGACATTTAAATTTGATAATACTTTGTAAAAATTTACTGATATGGTCCTGAATCTTCAGAGGGTATATCTCCAATACTCTGGAATTCATGTGTTTATCCAGGCTTCTAATCTACCAGCTACATCTTGCTTTTCTGCTCTGATTAGCACAGTGTCATCAGTATACTGGGCCAGTGGGCCAGTGTGGTGCTGAGATGTCCAGTAAGTCTCTTGCTGAATTATGACAGAAGGTGAAAGAATTAACATAGCCCTTGGGTAAGACTATAAATGTTTACTATTGTTTATTTCGAGTGAATGCAAACTATTTCTGATCTTTTCTGGTAGGATGGAAGAGAATGCATATGCCAGATCAGTGCCACTTACCATACACTCAGCTGCTCTAGCGAAGATTTCACATGCGGCACGGCGGCTGCAAATGGGGTTATACCACTTGGTTGAATTTGTGGTAATCCATGTCTACTCTGGAAGACTTCTAGTTTTTGCAAGGACCAGGATGGTAATTAAATGAATAGAGTCTAATTCTTTAAATATGGTATTAAGCTCAGCCACTGTCCTTGTGAGGCAGTATTATTCTTGATTTTCTGTCTTGGTTGTGGTGGGTGGTTTGCAATTTCAGAGGTTACTACCACTTGGTCTTCCATACCACTCTCGTTCTTACTCCATAGGCCAAGGAACAAGTGCAGGGGTTCTGGCAACTAGCAAGTATGTCCATCCCAATTATACATTTGGGGATGGGGAAATGACCACGAAGTGGGTCAGTGGACTTACTGTACTCACTGAACATGGGTCAGGATTCTGCTATCTGGCCCCCTAAATCTCTACTCTAACAAGAAGAGCATGATGATACTTCAGTTTTCTGGGTTTCTGTATCGAGTTGGACCAACTCAGAGGGAGTGGACCTTTATACCTTATAGGATGCCCTATAGGACGCCCCGGGAAGGAGGTGTGTTGCTTTGGGTGAGTAGCGTGCCCCTTGCTGTACTCCTAGCAACTGGGGAGTAAGTTCTTCGTTCCTGAAGGGAAGTCTGAGGAGTGCCTTACAGTCCTCACCATGATGCCTATATCCTACTATGCCTTCTCTGTTCCATCTCCACCATCACTCCCATATTCTGTCAGAGGTACAGTGACTGAAGCTTCGTGTCTACTTGCTTGCATGGGCCCCTTCCAAGACTCTCAAACTGATTTTGTATGATTTTTCTGGGAAAGAGACCCCCAAATGTAGGAACTTCACAAAACTTAATTCTTAATTCTTACCCTGATTCTGCTTCAGTTACTCTGAGAAGGAGAAAAGAAAGGAAATTGACATTTGAGTGCCTAGTCTATCCCAAGCATCACATTCAATGTTTTGTATGTATGATATCATTTCAGTTTGAGAACTTTGTTTGCATATTTCTCCAGTGTTCACAGGCTTGGAGCTCATAATATCTTCTTGTCTTCTCATAATATCTTCCAGTCTTTCTTGACTGGCTGGGTATTTCTCATACAACCTTGTGGGCCTCTCTTACTAAACTCTGTTCACAGATCAGATCACGACGACTGTTTATGCTGGTTCTTTCTTGTCCTCTCTGAGTTCTGAAATGGCAGATTCTGTGCTGTTCACCTTGGTATCCTTAGGGTCTAATATAGTCTGTGTCATAGAGAGGGAGTGCATTCAATAACAGTTGAGGATTTTCCAGTCCGGAAAAAAGTCTCAAGAGCATCACATTTCCTTTCTTTTGAGAACTGAGCTCATAAAACAACTTCTCCTCCTTCTTCTCCTCCTCCTCCTCCTTCTTCTTCTTTTGTGAAAGAGTGTCTGCCTGAGCAGGGGTGGAGTGGGGGGGAGGGGCAGAGGGAGAGAGAGAATCTCAAGTAGGCTCCATGCGCAGCGTGGAACCAGACGTGGGGCTCGATCTCACCACCCTGAGACCCTGACCTGAGCTGAAATCAAGAGTCAGGAAACTAACTGAGCCACCCAGGTGCCCCCCATGAATCAACTTCGGATAAAGAAACTTGATTTCCTAGTTTCTCAATAACAGGGTGAAGGTGTTCTTAAAGAAAAGAAACAGGCATTTTTAGTAGCAAAATTTCACTGCATATTTTTCACTGCAAAAAAATAAATCAGCATTGTAGTTTGCCAATTGGACTCTTGAGAATATTTTTCCAGAGTCAATCTTTCAGATCTGGAGTGCTTCTAAGTTAATGGATAAAATTGAATTTTAGAAGCTGTAATAAAAGGTAGAGAATCTGGACTCTACATGGTGAGTCACCATCTATATATTTACCAGATATTTTTGTTATAAAAATGAGCTCATCCTGTGTATCCTGGTTTGTAAATTCCGTATCAATCAATAAATAAATGTTTATAGCAGTGTTCTTGATTTGTGAACAGTATTTCATTAAACAAATGTGCCAGAATTTATTTAACCTAATTTGCCTAAAAATATTTTTTAGGTTGTTTCTAATTTTTTTTTTGCCATCATAAGCAAAATGTCAGTGAACATATTTTTTTTTCTTAAATATTTTATGTTTAAATAATTTCTACACCCAACATGGGGCTTGAATTCACAACCCCGAGGTCAGGAGTCACATGCTTTACCAACTGAGCCAGCCAGGTGCCCTCAGTAACATCTTTATGCATGTATCTGTTTATTTACTTTAGATAAAATTTAAAAAATAGAATTTCCTGGTCAAAGAGTACAACTTTTAAAAGTTTACATATATAGGCATTTGTGTGTATGTACACTTTGTATATTTATGTACTTATTTAGCTGCCCTGGCAGAGATAATCTCATTCCCTCCATCCATAGTGGAGATTCATTGCTGGGTAACAGCTGTTCGGATGCCCATGTGCCTGATTCTCATCCGCGAACTCTGAGCAGAACTAATGTGTGTCACCTTCTGGTGTGCCTTCTCTATGGTTTTCCTCTTCTCCCATCTTTCAACTGAGTATTGATGACCGGGTGACCCTAGAAGCCAACTGATCATGGTGGAGGCTCTGTCAATCAGGCTCTGTTGTCCTCCCCATCAGTGAGAGCATGAGAGGCCCCTACCACCAATTAGGATTACTCTTTCAGACTCTAGATAAGTAAGAACTATTCATTATGTGAAGCCACTGATAGTAGGGGTTTATCTGTTAGCATCTAGTGCTTTCTTCTCTAATACAACTAGCTGGTCCTCCAGAAAGGTTGTTCCTCCACCAACAGTATATGAGTGCCCCTCCTTGTTCCCTTCAGTCTTACCAACACTTCTCTAGTGCTTAAAAATTGCTGATTTCATAGCTGTTAAGTGGTAGGTATGCCGTTGTTTGCTCTTACAATTCTTTGAGTCCTAGTAAATTTGACATACTGATTGATTACTGGTATTTCTTCTTAGCCTAGAGATTTGTGACTTCAAAGATTCCTGGAAGGCCAAAAAGAAAAAAAAAATCCAAGTTTAAAAAGTTCTCTTACATGCATATTTATGAACACTTGGAGATACCATCTTTAAGCCAAAAAAAAAAAAAAAACTAGGCTGAATTAACAGAAATATGAGAGTAACTTCAATATCATTTATTTGGAGTTGCCAACAGCTTCTCAGTGGGGCTGTGAGCCAATCTGATAGGGTGTGTATGAGTAGAAGGAAAAAAAAACCTCAATGGAAGTTGTTTGATTGCTTTAATGAGTCTTGAATCCAGTGGACTAAGTGAAAATTCATCTGATTTAATTGAGTGACACTAATTGGTGAAGAGAAAGCAGTCAAATAGGCTGTGCAGTGTAGTTATTCAAAGTTCAAATTTTTTCTAATTTATCTCTGATATCTTACCCTTTTTCCTTTGTGCTCTGTGGGCAGATTCTAAAAATAGTTTAGTGTTTATTGAAATGTACCACAACAGATTAGAGAATGCTCTGTGTGCTTGAGTTTGCTTTTTATGTTTTTAAACTAAGGGTTAAGATATTTTGTTCTTTGTGTTGGATCACTAAACACAGAAACAACCTGTGATGCATCATCATGTTTGTTGCTAAAAACCTAGGCCCATTAGAGGATGAGATGGTTTGCAAAAGGTAATAGAGAGAAGAGAAGATTTAGAGAAAAATCAGGCTGGTTTGGAAGAAGGAGGAGGGATATATGGTCTTCTATTAGACGGAAGGCATGATTCTCCGAGCTGTGGGAGAGGCACTGAGGACCCAGGCCTGTCTCCGTGGTAGTAAGTGGTGAGGCAGCAAGATGCCAAAGAGAATGGCTGCATGGTGCGTGCATAGGGGAGGGTCTGACTTCAGGCTTGGGGGTCCCAACCTTACACATATCTTTCTACCCTTGGCAGAGCAACAGAAGCCATAAGAAGTTTCTGGATCTGAAGAAACTATGTGATTCAATACAGTGGGTACCTTAGCAATAATTTATCAAGGCAGATGACCTTAACATGACCCTGAAGAGAGGGGTGTCCCTCCCCAAGCTGTGGGATAGGGACTGAGCCAGAAATCAAGTTTATTTATTAAAAAATTGATTATTTTGCACACCTGAGTCAGTGGACAGAGATTAATGTCCATTCTATCTACATTTCCTGGGGCCAAACATCTCAGATCATTACATGCTCATGAGGAGCCATAGTTTTATTTAATTGCATTTGTTCATTTACTATAATTTGATAATATTTCCTATGAGCACACATTTAAATAATTATTCAACTAAAACAATGTTTTCAGAGTTGGCCTGGCAAAGGGGCTTTGAAATGAGAAGATTCCAGTAATACATGATCCCTCAGCATGAGGCTTAGATTTGAATTTCATCATGACTTAGCAGAAATCAGAGCAGATTTATTGTGTATATTTAACTGTGGGTAGGGTTATGTGCGGAAAATGCTTCTTAAAATCATGGAAAGTAGTACGAAGTGTCATTGTGCTCTAGTCATCGAACACTGGATCCGCAATTTTAGAAGTGGACCCCAGAGTTTCTCTCTATATTTATATCTTTGCTTAGGGGTATTTGAGATTTCAGTCACTGTATTAGATTTTTAGGCTGTCTTAAAGGGAAGAAGTTAGAGGGATGTTTCTGGGAATAAAGACTGTGGCTGGCCAAAGCCTTTGTTTTGGAAGGCTGGACTCCTTGTCATCTGAGAATTGACCTGCCCACCACGTCAGGCAATCTCTTGGTTAGATGTGAGACTGGGAGCCCCGCTAGTGATGCCTGGGCTCCTATTCTGGGCTCTAAGTTGCTGCCTGCTTTCCCAGGTAGTTGTGTTTTGGTAAGTATTTGGGAATCAATTTTGCTAATGCTGATCACATTGCAGGACAGGACAAAGCAATCCCTAGTCTGTTCCCCGTCAACAGTCTGCAATATTTCAGAGTCATGGTTGGCATTGATGTCTGTGAGTGCCTAAAAACCCAGTGTGATTTCTGTCCATTGAGACTTGCAGCTGCTGGCAAGCCTACCTCGACCGAGGTCCTCCTTCGCTGCCTTTTGGGCCACCTTTATGTGAGACTGCTGCTTTTGCTGTTTTTGTAAGGTCACAGTTATGCTGAGGAGCTTGAAGCCCTGCTTTAGTATTTTTTCCTGCTTGTGTGAACCATGGTTCCTTCACTTAGATGATTACACAGCGACTACAGGGGCATCATTCACCTGCTTGGCAGGGCTGGTTGTAGCGCAGAAGGTCACCTTGTTGGTGTAGCTTTGTAAGGAGTCACCATGTCTAACATCTATTTTCTGGGTCTTGTAAGGGCCGCTTCTAAGGTGGCATGAGTCTGGGTGTTCACCTCTGTGTAGAGAAGCAGTGGGAATTCTGTTGATCATCAACGTGAAGAGAGACTTTGCTGATACTGTCTTCATCCTGTATTTGCCTTTGCTATGAAATTAAGTATTTTGACCAGACCTACCAACCTGGGGACCTGGGCTGATCTGGAGCAGCCCTGAGTCTCTACTCTGGTACTTGAATTATGCAATTTTTTTAAGACACTGTCGCTTTATTTATTTATTTATTTATTTATTTATTTATTTATTTATTTATAAAAAGATTTTATTTATTTATTTGACAGAGAGAGAGACAGCCAGCGAGAGAGGGAACACAAGCAGGGGGAGTGGGAGAGGAAGAAGCAGGCTCCCAGCGGAGGAGCCTGATGCGGGGCTCGATCCCAGAACGTCGGGATCACGCCCTGAGCCGAAGGCAGACGCTTAACGACCGAGCCACCCAGGCGCCCCTAGACACTGTTCCTAAAACCAGAGTCATAATGTTGGGGCTTCACAGGGACCTCTTCTCTTTTACCTTCTTCTTTTTTTTTTTTTACCTACAGATTAAGTTAAAACAAGTGTTCACTCTCAATATTTTCAATGATATCTTGGTAGATAACGTCACAAAGCAGGTGATCCAACAATAGTTTAGACCCCACTTTTTAAAAAGAATTTTGGGGGGATCTGGCCAATGAGAACGAAGCCTCTGTTTCTCATTTAACAGTCTTGGTGAGAGCATGGGTAGGAGCAATCCCTTTTCTGATAGGAGTGGGGAGTGGTAGGTGTGGGGAGAGGAGGATATGAGTCAGGACAGTCTCATTCATTAGTAACAAATTGACATTGCAATCTCAGTGGCTCGAGGCAGTGAAGAATTATTTCTTGATCTTGCATAGTATGTTGCAGACCCTGATGCTCTGTAGGACAGCTCTGTTTCAAGCAGTGACTTAGGAATCCCCCTGCTTCTTTCTAATGTTTTTGAATATTAGCACCTAGATTTCATAGTGACAGGGGAAGACAGACCTGGAGGGTTGTGCAGGAGCTTTTCACTCCCTTCACCCAGAAGGGACACAAGGTACCTCTGTATAGAGCTCATTGGCCAGAATTAGTCACCGGACTCTGCCAACTGTTAAGAGGCTATAAAGAGTGGTCTCCTCCTAGGAATGAGAGTAGACCGTGCTGTTTGTGACTGATAATAATGCTTACCCAGTGGATGATCCACAATAAAAGGACTAAGGCTCCTTTCCTGAGGTGGGGGCTGCTGTGACTGGCATTTTTCTACAGTTTTTCCCTCTCTCTCCCCAGCAGGAACCTTGTTGATTTAGCATTGCCAACATATGACGTGCACCTTGCATGCATGGTCAGCTACATCTGGCTGAGAGTATCCGCCAGCGGGCTCATGTCGAGAGAGTGGGGAGCAGAGGGAGACGGTGCAATTCTTCATTTGTCTCCTGCACCCAATCAGGTCTTTTTCTAAGACTCATTAAAAGTACTCATTTTGGTTAGACCACGTAGGCGGGTATGTAGGATTTTGAAAAGCTGCTGCTGATTCCTCTAGCTAATTTAGGAGCCATCTGGAAGAGGCCTTAGGGCCAAGGTGGACGTGCTGTTTCCCCAGCCTCTGAGAGCTGTCCCTAAGGAGCAAATACACACACACACACACACACACACACACACACACACGCACAGAGAGAGGCTATAAATCACTTCTCTCATTGGTGCTAAATTAACTTTTAAGCCTTCTAAACTCCTGAACCAGCTGATAGCAGGATCCTGGGTGGCAGGTTGCTGAGCCCTGTGACTAGCGTTGATTAAATATAAACTGTATTTGTTTCGATACTTAATGCATGCATTAGTAGAGGTAGCAGTGGTTCCCCAGACCTGGTCTGTGGACTGGCTGAATCAGAATCATCCAGACACAGCTGAAATACAGATTGCCGGGCCTCAGCCCAGACCCACTGAATTGGCATCACCTGGACTGAGGCGCCCGAGCCTTCATTTGAATAAACTCTTTAGGTCATGTAGATGCACGGCCAGCTTTGGGAGTCCTGCTGATATGGGAATAGCAATGGAAGTTTGAGGGTCTACTGGCTGGGTTCCAGTCATGCTCTGACGCTGTGTGGACTTGAGAAGTCATTTAACCTTTCTGTTCTGTTTTTCCAGCTGCACCACAGTGGGACTGAACCTAGTATTTTGAGTGAAATATTACCCAGAGCCCCAGTAGGTAAAGCAGACAATAGTAGGGTGGTTCTGGCGGAAGCAGTGGTCAAGTTTTCCTTTGATTCCCAAAATGGCCCTCAAGGGTTGCTAAAGAATTCTAGGGATTTCTGGGACACAGTTTGAAACAAAACACCTCTGGGTTTTTTGCAGTCCTAGAAATCTTTGAATTTTGTCCATGGGGGATGGGGTGGGCATGAAAATCAAGAAAAAGAATCGTTTAGAGAATATTCATGTTCTTTCTCTGTCTCTCTTTGTTTCTGTTTTTTTCTGTCTGCGTTTCTCTTTTTCTCTCTTTCCTAGAACAAATGAAAGCCCAAGATATGTATTTCTTTCCACGTTCTCAGGTGAAATGTGGGAATTTGAAGGGAGAATATCTGAAACTCATTTGAAGGTGCAAAGTTGTTCTTGCCTGTAGATTTATTTTTTACCTTCAGTGGAATTTGCAGGTCCAGGTCACAATTTTTTGAAGTTGAATCTATCAGTTTACAGGTCTTAATGTTTTCTAACACATTTGACAACAGTCCTGGCAGGCAAATTAAGCACATATTCAATAAAAATGTACGATGCATAGCATAGTCCGTGTGAGCAGGCTTTGGTTCTATTATTGCACCTAACCACTCAAATACCCTCTGGAATCCTGACTGCTTTTGTTTTTGGGATGTCAGGTATTTATTATATTAGAATTATATGAGATTAGGCATGACAGAACTCCTTTAGGAGTAAGAAGCTTTAATTAGCTTCCAAAATTGTTTTGGTTTAGCATAGCACTATATCCTACAAAATCTGAATTTAGCACAGTATTTAATAGTTTTATTTTAAAAACAAAGTCATTTCCAATATCAACAGTAATGACAACTACCATGTGACTTCAAAGTTTCTTAATATTTCACTCTTAAATACTTTAGCATAGTTCCTACGAGCAAGAACATTCTAACACATAATCACATAACATTCTAACATATAACAATAATAAAATTTAGAAAAGTCAGCCTTAGCGTAATAGTATTGTCCAATATTCAATCCATATTCAAAGGTTACCAGTTGCTATTCATTTTTTGATAATGATATTAATATGATTTTCATATTCATTTTCAAACTTGAGTGTGATAGCCATGTGGTATGTATGAATCAAGTGCTATAGGACAATTTATATATTCATTTAACATTATTAAATAACAATATTTAGGAATGTAGAAAAAGTAATTTCTGGGGATATATGTGCATGTTTGTGTGTGTGTGTGTGTATATATATATATATATACATATATATATATATATATATATGTATATGTATATATATATATATAACAAAACATTCCCTACCTTGAAGATCTCCCAGTCCAGGGGTGCCCATGAAAACAGGCAGAAAATCACAAATGGTAGAACATGTTATGATAGAGAAAACCACAGGGTAATATGGAATGAACGGGCAGCATTTACAGAAGTGGGGAAATCAAGAGAAGGAGATGGTATATGGATGCTGAATCAGAATATATCTTGGAAGTATATGATTACAGGTAAAGGAGACTTCCTGTGGGCAGTTGGACCTACAGATCTCTACAGAGATTAAGATTAGAGCCATAGCTTGGGAAATGTCATAGAGAGAAGAAAGTTGAACCTTAGAGAGGATACATATTTTAAAGGAGACAATATAAAAAATTGAGGACAGAAAATCGAAAGATGATAAAGATCCAGAAAGCCCCAGCATATAGTCTCATATAAGAACCACTTTTCTCATCAAATATTTTTGTCAGGTTATTTATTTATTAGAGGGCCAGGTCATTGTAATTCATATTTTGGTATGCCTGAAAACTCTGTGATCTACCTTCTGCCTGAGATTAGAGGATTTTAAGGAAACAGTCCACATACAAGTTTAAATAGGAAATTAAAAATTCACATTAGCTCTTTTCTGTTGAAATTATGATATGAATCACTATTATTTGAGAAGCTTTTTGCCTAAAATAGGTAACATCCTGTAGATTTGCCTCTAACTATTCTATTAACTGAACTGCTGGCGTGTTTATGTTTTGAGATCTATTCGAGCACTGTTAGGTTCACCAGATGAAAAACACAAAGACCAGTTCAACCTGGGAGATAATCAATTTTTCATGCTCATTATCATTTAGATGAGTCTCTTATAAGGGGAGGGTTGCAGCGTGACGCATTTTAATGCTGAGTAACACCTCATTCCTCTAGATAGCTAAGTGAAAATGTAAAGATCTTATATTTTAGTGTAAAAGAGAAAATCAAAGGAAATTTGGGAAAACGAGAGCCAGAGAACCAATAAAAGTTATTGCCAGAAAACTTCAGTTTCATCAATATTTTTATAGTTTTGCCTAACCATCACTCTTTGTGTGCCTTCTGACTGTCCTGAAGGAAAGAGAAAAGCCTTCACAGCTTAAGGATCTTATTAAATCTTTTGTATTTTGACACTATTTTGGAACCATTTTAATACTTCACATTGAAAGAAAAAAGACATCTCATGTCTTTCTGAAAAATTAAAATGAAAACAGAGACCCAATTATGTAAACAGTGAGTGACCTCAAAGACTTGATTATTGGGAGGGGAGAATCCTTGATTCTGGGTTTTTGTCAATTTACTAACATTTCCTAGATCTTACATTTAAAATGGGAACATTCCAAGTAATTTTCCCTTCTTTTCTTCCAGTATATCTAAGAAAGGTGTTAACACTGCATGGGTCTTCCCCTGAAAGAGTAAGATTTACAAAGCTGCTCCATAGTTGTGCTTTACTCTTATTCTTAAAATGGCTTTTGGCCTTTGGCTCCGGTTACCAAGCCTACATGCTTAAACTCATTCTGCCTCCATTGAAGCCATGCTGCCCCTTCTCCCACAGGATTACCCAGAGAAGTGTGTGTGCATGCGGTATGCAGAGACACACGTACTTACCAGATACATATGCCCATGCACGAGAATATGAGGTAGAGGAAATGATCATTTAGAAATGTGAGGACTAAAATGGGGCAACTAAGAAGCACGGCCACCTTCCCTTAATATCGGATTGCATTTTTTTAAAGTAAAGAAACTAATAAAGTTTAATAAAGAATAGCTTTTTACCATAAAAGCTTCTGGCAGTGAGAAGGGTGATTTCCAAGACTGTACATAGCACCAGAAGAGCTCCAACTAATGTGCGAGGCTTCAATTTCAGTGTAGCTCATTAGAACAACAATGCAAACCAGCTGTCCCCTGGTGTTTGGAGAAGAAAGATCCAATTAACTGGCAGTCATCCACCTGGTTCCAGATTTTGCCATCTCCTTATGAGCTTGTAAGAGCAGCCAGTTTGCATGAATTCTAGTCATTAAATGCAAGCCAGGGGTGAAGGGAGATGGGGAGAATGGGTATTTTCTGAACTGCTGTAGGAGGAAAAGGCGAAAGGCCATCCAGTGCTTGGATAGCTAAAAAGGCAGCAATGAATTAATTTAGCAGGGTATTGACTTTAAAATATCCTGTTTTGTGTATGTCGATATGAAGGCTAGAAATATATTATGTTTCTATGAGTGCAAATATAGAACCATTTTGTAAAGTATTTGTTTGGATTTTTCTTTTTAGTAATAGTGACATTTAAAGTGGGAATCACGTATCTATACTGTAATTAACCATCTACCGATTTTGGAATATTTAAATTTCACTGGAACTCATCATTAGGGCTTTCCTTTGTAGATTTATCAAAATATCATGATTAACTCAGAAATAAAAGCAATAACTGGAGCCCTCAAGTCATTATTATTTTATCTTTTGGAGTAGAGCACATAATTAGTATCTGACCATTTAGTCCCTGGAATAAAACGTCTAATGATATGGCTCTTGGAAATGTTACAGGTCTACATCTTTCTGGAGTGATATCACATTCTCAATAGAAACGTCAATAAAACAATCATTTCTCAGCACGAAAGACTGAAAAACCTGTTGTATTACACTTTCCAATCTCTTCAAAAATCACATTTTAAAAATCCATTTTGTTGCAAGATGACCAATCTCATCTGATTTATAAGCCATAGCCTTGGAGGAAATATGGGATGCTTGGAGTTGAAACCACAGAACAAATGTGCCAGGCTGGAAGCAGACACTTCCTGCATTTCGAGCAGTTTTCAGGACGTGCTTTAGAATGTGTCACTTTGCAGTTTTTAAGCCATGTGGCAGATGATCACTTACTTGGCTGCCTGAGTACAATGTTATATTTTATTAAAGGCTTATATTTTGGATTTACGTAGGTCTACTCTTTCTATCTGGTCAAGAAAGCATATGTGTACGTGATTATTTTCCAGAAATTTCTTTTCTTACTATTTCATATTTTAAAAGAATTTCAATAATTTTCACTTCTCAAACTGTCTGATGATATTAAAAGTTTCATTTCACATGGGTTTTTCATCTTCATCTCTTTCCTCATTCTTAATAATGTTGCAATACATTTTAGAAAAATATCAAGATTCCTTTGATCTACAAGTTGCAGCCTGCAGTGCATAAGAGATAGAGTTCTTCATCAAGTGTACTTAGTAGATAGAATTTCTTTAGATCACTTGAGGATTATGTATTTTAATCCCTATAATTTTTTAACGTTAGGTATTTGCATCCTACCCTTGACCGAAAGCAAATAACTTGCTGATCTTGGATGTCTATGACCTTAAATAAGAAGCTGAATAAAGGTTGGGACTCCTGGGTGGCTCAGTGGGTCTAAGCATCTGCCTTTGGCTGAGGTCATGATCCCAGGGTCCTGGCATTGAGCACCTCATTGGGTTCCTTGCTTGGCAAGGAGCCTGCTTCTCTCTCCGCCTGCCGCTCTCCCTGCTTGTGCTCTCTCTTTCTCTCTCTTTGACAAATAAAGAAATAAAATCTTAAAAAAAAAAAGTTGAATAAAAGAAACAAAACTCCCCACACCACAGCCACAGCCTTTTTTAATATTAACATTAAAATTTATTCATATAGGAGGGATTATTTGCCCTTGTGAATTGATTTGCTGGCACTTGATTTGAAAAGCTCTGATCAACATCTTAAATACATTTTCATTTTAATTACTTTAGCTTTATAGTATAGCTTGAAATCTGGGAGTATGATACCTCCAGCTTTGTTCATCCTTCTCAAGATTGCTTTGGCTATTTAGGGTCTTTTGTGGTTCCGTACAAATTTTAGGATTATTTGTTCTAGTTTTGTGAAATTGCTATTGGCATTTTGATAAGGATTGCACTGAATCTGTAAATTGCTTTGGGTAGTATGGACATTTTACCAATGTTCATTCTTCTAATCCATGATCACGGCATATTTTTCCATTGATTTTTATCATTTACCTGATCCTGCAGACTTAATTTGTTTCCCTAGTGGCCCTAATTTCATGGCTAGCCATTACAGTGAAGTCCTCCTCAGGCTCTTACAATTCCTGAGCTCACTTTACTATCTTTCTGTGTCCTTTGCTGCTTGCCAAAAATTGCTAGAGAAAGTTAGGATGTTACTCTGAGTAAATCCACACTTAATCATATTAGGATAAAAATCCAAATCCCTAATAAGGTCCGCAAGACGCTTTGTGAGCTGGCCCAATGTAGTGTCCATCTCTTCTTAGTTTTCTGTTCCATGCTGGCCTTCTTGTAGTTCCTCAAACATGTCACTCTTCCCTTCGACTAGGGGCCTTTGCTTAGAGTAGTACTCCCTTTATCTTGTTAACTCTTAACCAGCCATTAGATACCAACTTAAATATCACTTTCTCAGGGAAAGTAGTAATTTACATTAAGCCTCCTCATCCTTCTCGTATATCATAGACCATATACCTCTAAGGCAGTTGCAATTTTACATTTATTTTTGTGATTATACACTTGCTTTCACTTTGATGAGCACATGAACTAGAAGTGTTTCTGCTCTTCCCTATATACTCAACAACTGTACTGTGTCCAATAAATAACTTTTGTGGAGTAAGCATACTAAATACCTCAAAAGTGGCACTTTTACTAGTAGTAACTCCTGAAGCAAATGATATTTAGACTATTAGAAATAGTCTCTTTATATTGAAGTGAAGTCTCCTTTCCTAATTTTATTCATTGGGGTAATGCAAATAAATTTCCAGTGTGGTTCCAGCTTTGCTCTGGAATAAGATTTAGTTGAAGCTTCCACAATTGGGGGCTTACTATGTGCCTGGCACCATGCTGTTCTGTAAAGTGGGAATAATAGTAATTGTTTTACTCAGTTCAGTTTAAAAAGCATTTGTTCAATACCTATTGTATTCTATACAGTTATTAATATTTGGGATAAAAGATGAATAATGCATCTGCTGTACTTGAGGAATTTACATTTTGTTGGAGAAGGATAAGAAAATATAGCAAGTGGGCTTTTTGCTAAGAATATAGTTTTTTGAGGAATTGACTTGATTTTTTCCATTCTCACAATAAAAATAAACACTCAGGAATGTATTGGGCATCAGATTATTTCCAGTTGCCTGCCCAAGGTGAGGAGACAGATATTTCGCCAGAACTTCCAGAATAGTTGTGATCCAGGAATGCATAAAGATTCCCTGAGAATGGCATAGATGGGTGAAATTCTTGGAAGAACCTCAATTTGTATTATTGGCCACTTGGGGCTTTGTTGGAGACTCATGGCTATGGAAACCTTCCTGCCTTTTCCTCCTTGTACCTGTAACTTCACTGTGTTCCTGTACTACGTGGTCTTCTATGTGCAGATGATTATTTTCCTTCATATAAACAGATGAATTTTTATACTTTGCCTGTGTTTGACAGTGTTTCTCATCATTCCCTTCATCCTTGTATCAACCACCTAAGGAGATACACATGTATGTTGGTAATCTAAATATACAAGATAAGTGATATAATGGGGAACTCATGTGTCACAGTGGGAGTAAAAATTGGTACAACCTTTTTTGAAAACTGGCATTACCTACAAAATTTAAAGATGTGACATTATTTTCATACCTAGCTATGTACCCAACAGAAGTGTGTCCATATGTTCACCAAAAGATATGTCCCAGAATATTCACAGCCACACTATTATAGCCCCCAATTGGAAAATACCCAAATGCCCATCAACAATAGATAAATGATAAATTTTAATAAATTTGTATTCATACACTGGAATACTATACAATGAGGATGATCAATTTTTACAATAAACTACCATATGGATGACTCAGTTGCATAAAATACAGATCAGGCAAAACACACTTAGATAGTAAATGTTGGGATGACAAGGACTACCCTTGTTAGGACTAGTTCTTAGAATAGAATACAGGGTGGCATTCCAGAGGATGCTGATAGTCTGTTTCTTGATTTGGAGTGCTAGGTAGTTTGTGAAAATTTATTGAACTTTATACTGATGACCTGTGCACACGCTTATATGTAAGTTTATATTTCAGTATAAAGTTTAGAAAGAGTTGGTTCTATTGGTTCTATTTTTCCTTCGTATTCAATTAAGGACTCCTAAAAGCAGCTTGGATTATAGGAGTAAAATATGGAAAATTACCATCTAGGAAAGGAGCTGTCCTGTTACACATTTCAAATTGGCACTTGATTTGAAAAGCAATCATCAAGCTGGTAGGGGGCGTCTTTGAACTGATGTTCCATAGATGGTAATAATTGTCTCAGTAATTGCAGAGCCCTTGAGATGAACTGATTTGGAATCTACTTCCCTATTTAACTGTGGTGATAGTTGCTATTTTTCTTTTATAATGAATCTGATAGTCTTAAATATTAAATATTTTCACTTTTATTCTGTAATGTGCTTTTAAAAAATGACAGGTTAGCCACAGAATTGGTATTTATTCCTGAAGAAAATTGCTAGCTGCTCCTTGGAAATCCTATAAAGTAAAACACTGGAAAATGAGTTAATGTTAAATTTTTTTGAAGTTTATTTGAGCAAAAATTGATTTGAATCAGGCGGAGCCAAACCAGAAGTATTTATTTAGTTTCCTTCCAGTTTTACTGAGATGTAATTGACATATAACACTGTATAAGTTTAAGGTGTACGTCATAATGACTTGATCCATGTATGTAGGTATATGTGTGTGTGTGTGTATATATATATATAGCAAAATAATTACAAAAGTAAATTGCCTCATATAGTTACAATATTTTTCCTTGTGATGAGAACTTTTAAATATACCATCCAGCATTGTTAACTATAGTCATCATGTTTACCTTACATCCCCAGTACTTATTTATTTTATAACTGGACATTTGTACCTTTTGAACCCTTCACCCAGTTCCCCCATACTCACGCTTCTGGAAACCATAAATCTGATCTCTTTTTCTATGAGTTTTTTTTTCTTTTAAGATTGCACATTTAAGGGATACCATACAGTATTTGTCTTTCCCTATCTAACTTATTTTACTGAGTTAACTTTTAACATTAAGAGCTATATATTAAACTCTATAAAGTTGTTGCACTCTCACATTTTTAGTAGATGGAATATTTAAAAGATACATATAAAATTTGAAAATAACAGATATTGAAGACAACTTTTAAAAGCAAATGCATTGATTTTATCACATGTTTCTTTGGTTACTGACCTACAGCAATTTCTTAAAATCTCGTCCTAATGACCATCTCCAGCAGCCTTCACAGAGTATTGGATTGACGCAGTGGTATGAGCGTGAAATGCAACCTATAGAGTCTTAGAGAGGTTCAATATTTCAGTATTTTTCAGCATTTCATTTTATTTGAAAATGATCTATATAGTCAACAAATATCCATTATTTAGTTTATTTCAGTATGACTGTAAGGTTTCAAGTTCCCAAAAAGATTTTGGGAATTATTTTTAAGTAGACATACCATAAAGCATAATTATAGTAGAAAGAGGTAGAGATAGAGAGAGAGAGAGAGAGAGAGATATGAGGGGCAGAGGGAGAGAGAGAATCTTAAGCAGGCTCCATGCCAGCACAGAGCCTGACATGGGGCTTGATCTCATGACCCTGAGATCATGACCTGCATTGAAATCAAGAGTCAAACACTTAATTAACTGAGCTATCCAGGTGCCGCTAGTTTCTATATTTCTAGGAGTGTATTTGATTTATATAAATGCTTAATTTTCTTTAAGCCAACTAAAGAGAGCTCTTTAAAGATTAATTTTGGCAATTTAGAGGTAGAAAAATATTTGTCTGGAGGTAGAAAATATCACACATCTATAATTTACATACATAGACATAGAGACACACACAGATCTTACAACTTTCTTTTATAAAATTTTAGCCATGAGATGGGTATGATATCGTGGAACTCGGTAATTTATAAAAGAACAGTGGGACTCAAATTGTGTTTTGGCAGATGGACTAAGTTTAAGATTATCTGCTCAGATGTCTAAAGCTTTTTACTAATAGTTGTGGAAGAGACTTAGATTTTTTTATGACCTTTACTTTTTTTTTTTCTCCTTCTGATAAGAATTACCTTGGTTTCTAGAGATGACTAGGTAGAATACTTACATTTTAAAGGGCACAGAGAAGGGGCGCCTGGGTGGCTCGGTCGTTAAGTGTCTGCCTTCGGCTCAGGGCGTGATCCCAGAGTCCTGGAATCGAGCCCCACATTGGGCTCCTCTGCTGGGAGCCTGCTTCTTCCTCTCCCACTCCCTCTGCTTGTGTTCCCTCTCTTGCTGGCTGTCTCTCTCTCTGTCAAATAAATAAATAAAATCTTAAAAAAAAAAATAAAGGGCACAGAGAAAAAAAATGCAAGTTTTACCAAGAATGACTTTTGTTCACTAAGTCCATATCTTTTTATGTTATCTGCAAGTCTTTTGAAATGAATAGGAATGGTTTGGGATTGGTAAAAAGGATAGTGTGCTTTGAGTTGTTTCTGGAGCTGCATTTCTGTTTGTGAAGACTCAGTTTGTAAGACAAGTACAGTTGTTTTTAATTCCTCAAAGAATTGGGTTTCAACCAGAAAGATATCAAGACCCAGACCCACCCATCCAACTATACTATCTCCAATTTGCTTCTTTATATCAGGGAGAAAATCTTACCTAAGATGGAAATCAAAAGATTCCTATGTTCTAGATTTAGAGCTGTGTGTCTTCAGAATATTTTAGTAAATCTTTCCACAAAGCCTTCAGAATGTTTTTCTTTCCCTCTGGGTATGTAGTTTCATTTTAGCTTAGAGGAGAAGGCCTAAAAAAAAGATTCCTATTAGTCTCTGAATATCAGCTTCCAATTTGGCAAACTTCTGACAATAGAGCTACTTAAAAAAAGAAATTCTTTCAATATCTTGTCAGGTTTCAACAGGGACAAATAACAAGTATTCCTGGAAGTACTGCACAACCCCATGGACATAGGAGATGTCCCCAAAGAGGGTGCAAAAGATATTAGCCTCCCCAAATCCAGAGCCACTCCCAAAGATAACCAAAAGAAACTTAAGACAATTCCTCTCAAAGTTGGACCCTAAGTTCAAATGGTGTGCAACCCACATTTCTTTCCCACCATGTCTAGCCACAAATGGAGTGCAACATACATTTCTTTTACTTTCTTTTTTAAAAAAGATTTTATATATTTTTAAAAAGTATTTATTTTTATTTGAGAGTGAGAGAGAGCGAAGTAGGGGGAAGGGCAGAGGGAGTGAGAAGCAGACTCCCTGCTGAGCAGGGAGCCTGATGCAGGGCTGAATCCCAGGACCCTGAGATCATGACCTGAGCTGAAACCAAGATCAGATGCTTAAATGACTGAGCCACCCAGGTGCCCCTTGAAACACATTTCTGTCTGGCCATATATTTGTGGCCGCCCACCTGTCGGTTGCTAAGCCCATTTCCCAGGATGCAAAATGAGACAAACAAGAAGGCAGAAGCTATCCCTGGGAGAGAAGGGTTGACAACCAGTGGGTACCTAAAAGCAAATTTGTGAGTCATAGTTCTAAGGTATAATTCAAATATACTAAAAAAAATACAAATATTTTTTGTCTACCAATCTGAGTTTGGAAAGGAAGGGATAGTGTGAGTTTGGAAAGGAAGGGATAGTGTGAAACTTTACCTTCCTCTCTCAACCAGGCACCACAGATAGAGATCTGGGAGAACTTATTTTGGTAAGAATTCTTACATTTTGCTGGTTTTGCCAGTTTACCCAGGATCCTGACTATAGGCTCTGGAGTGAGTAGGGTGTACCAGTGGGTCTCATCCTGGTCCCCAGAAATTAGAGGAGGAAAATATTTTTCTCTGTACTCTTTATGGTGGGTATTTGACTGAAACCCCTTTTTCTTTAGGGCATCTAATAATTGAATAAGATTATCTAGGTTAAAATTTATCAACTATGGCCAGTGTAACTCAGTAAGGTATACCTGCTTATTCCATCTTAAAACAAAACTTTATTCACTTGAGGCCTCACACTGGACCTAGTCCAGCTAAAGTCGACCCAGTCTAACCCTTGACCCAACCCAGTCTCTAAGTTGGACCCAGTCTGACTTCAGACCCATTCTGGTTTTTAAGTCAGATCTAGTCTGATTCTGGCTGGTTTTCAGACCCAGTCTAGAAAAAGGAATGCTCAAATAAAGTCTAAAAGCTCACAATGCAAAAGTTGCCGATCTAGGAATAGAGAGGTGCTTACCCACCACCTCCACGGGAAGCAAGAAAGTGGCAAGTTCAGGGGTGTGATGGGTACCTATGCCTGTTACTCATTGCTCCTGGGGACTGTTGGGGGTCTCCTTCAGTTCCCTCTTCTGACATTAAAATTATTAAAAGATAAAGTGAGCCATATTCAAAATTTTAAAAGTTTATTTGAGCAAAAATTGATTAAAACCAGGCAGCATCCAATCTAGCTAGTAAAAAGGAGATCCAAGGAGCTATACAAAATGAAAGATTTTTGTAGGCAGAAGGGAACAGGGATGAAGAAGTTATACTAGACAAAAATGTGGTTGGTTATTGCAACCTGTCCTTTAGGGAATGGGTAGGGTCTTATCAGGTAGGTCTATTACCTATTCCTGATTGGGCCATTCCTGATTGGTTTAAAATTCCATTTCTGGGAGAGCCGAAACTATAGTTGAGTCTATGTTTGGTGATGTGGGGCTTAGCATAAGTGACTTCATTTTGAACCTCTTCTCTTGTTTTTAACATACTCTTGTCCTGGACCTGACTCATGAACTAAAGGAGAAACACTTTCAAAATCCACACTCAACTGTGATTTTTCACAAAAAATGTCCATCCTGTTTTAATAACTTAGGGAATTTTTATGATTCTAAATGTGTAACTGTGTTGAACTGGTCAATTGAGGTTGCAGCCTTTGACCATAGAAGTTGGTACAATTAACTGACCTACTATGTACATAATAAACCTTCGTGACCTAATTGGGAAATGTTAAACAGAACCATTTGGTCAGTTAGTTCTGGTGAAACAGAGCTGACTTCTGGAAACAGATCTTCATTGGGATAAGATTACACAGAAACTCATACCAAAGGCTTTTCAAGTTAGAGCTGGGTCTGTCACTCATTGATTTCATTTCATTCATGTAACCATTATTCAGAAAATATATTGAATGCGTACTCCATACTGGGCACTAAAATTCAGTGATGAACAGGACCTCTGGCCTCAAAATGCTCACAGTTAATGGGGGAGGTTGTCTAGTGAACAATGTGCTGATTGCTGGCTGGGAGGATATTACTAAATGCTGTGTGATATGTATGCTTCAAAATATTATGTTCTGAATGTTATGTTCACAAGACTGAGGACACAGTATAATTTTCTGTTCCAACTATTTGTTAGAGAAGCAGTTTTATTTTAAAGTCTACATTCTGTTTCTTTGGGAACTTCTTGTTTGAAATCAATTAGGCTTTTAGTTTGGTTCTTACTCTCCATTTCACCAAAAGTGATGTTGATAACATAATGTTGGGTAAATGCATCCCTTTCTCCACTAATTTGACCTTGTGGTTAAGATACTTGAATGGTCAGAACAAGTGGATTGCCTCTTTCAGTTTATCAGTGCTTAAATTAATTTCTTAGTTTGGAATAATAATACAGCATGACTTACCTAACACAAATATGCCAAGAGAAGAACTTGGGTAAATTCAGAAGGTGTATGAAAAATACTTTGTATTTCCAGTTTTAAAAATATCAGAATGTTATACCGATGACAGTTGACACAATTTTTTTTTGATTGTCCCTATATTTTCTGTGGAGAAGGAGTGAACAGGCACAGTTTGCTATTCGTGAATTCAGACACTTCTCATGATCACTAAGTTGTGATAGTTTCCCACTGAGAATTCATGTCCTCTGAGTAGGGGATTGTTGATTTGAGATGAGTGCATTCTGTATTTGAAAAAAGACTGGAGGATGGTGGATTACATCCTTTATCCACCTTGAGTGGAGGATACTTAGTATACACACCCCACTCTGCTAGAGGAGCCCGTGACACGTAGGAAAGAGGTTAGCAAGGCAGCTGCTGGCCATTACTTACCTCTTTCAGTTGTAAGAATTAATTGTCCATATTTGACTTGATCCAAAATTGTTTTCAGGATAAAGTCTAATGAAATTCAGTGATCACTTGAGTTTTACCAAAATGTATGGATTTGGGATGGATACTGCATAGGAAAAATCTGCTGATAGTCTTATGGGGCTTCTCTTATATGTAACTTCTCTTTTTACTCCTGCTGCTCTTAAAATTCTTTGTATCTGACTTTTGACAGTTTAATTATAATGTGTCGCAGTGTAGCCCTGTTTGGGTTCAATCTATTTGAGATCTTTTGGGCCACATGAATCTATCGGGTGTTCATTTCTCTTCCCAGTTTTGGGAAGTTTTCAGCCATTATTTTCCCTTTCTTTTTCTCTTCTTCTGAGATACCCATAATGTGAGTATTTTCTCTTTTCATTGTGTCACGTAATTCCCATAGGCTTTCTTTAGTCTCTTTAGTTTTTTTTGGTCTTTTTTTCCTATTCTGACTGGGTAATTTCTGATGTCCTATTCTTCAGGTCATTGATTTTTTCTTCTGCATGGTCGAGTCTACTTTTGAAACTCTCCGTGGAATTCTTCAGTGCAGTTATTTCATTTTCAGCTGTAGGATTTCTGTTTGTTTGTTTTGATGGCTGCTGTTTCCTTTTCCAGCTTCTCATTTTGTTCATTCATTATTTTCCTATCTTCATTTAGTTGTCTGTCTGTGTTTTCCTGTATTTCACCAAACTGCCATAAGAGCATTAATCTGAATTCTTTATCTGACAGTTCATAGATCTCCATTTGTTTAGGGTCAGTTATTGAAACTTAATTTATTAGTTTCCTTTGGTGGTGTTATATTTACCTGATTTTTTTTTTTTTTTGGTGATCTTTGATTCTTTACATTGTGTCTGCACATTTGAGTAATTGGGGTCTTTTTTCAGACTTCATAGGTTTGCTTTGGCATAGACAGTTCTTCACCAGTCAGCTCAGTCTGGGTTTCTGGGTGTGTCTGCTGGTAAAGTCTTTGGGCAGGTGCAACCTGCTATTTTATGGTCTAGTTTTGGCTGAGGCAACTGTCTGAACTCTAAGGATGGGAATGGGGGAAGTTGTGCCACTGGCTGAGAATAGCTGGACAGGATTCCTTGGCTTGGTACCTTATCCAAGTGAGGCTATAGGATGGGCTCTGTGGTTGCCTGGCTTCTCTGGTCAGACTTACTAGATGGTTGGGACTGGGTACTATATTTAGTAGTAGATGGGGTGATGAATTATCTTCTCTACCCTGACAAGGCAGCAGGACAGGACCCAGAGCTTATACAGTTCATTGTCTGGGGACATGAATCAGGCCACAGTGTGCACTGAATTCCCTGGTCATATGAGTTCACTGATTTTGCTCTCCAGATGGGGAATGCCACAGGCTATGCTGTCTTTTCAAGTGCCACTGTATATAGGGCTGTTGAATGGGCTCTCCAGCTTCCCCTGTGCTGGTTAGGTTCCAGGTTGGACAGGCTGAAGGCTTTATTCAGCCATGAGCAGGGCTATGAATTCGATTCCCTACCCAGGTTCAGTGGGTGAAGAAGCTTTAAAACCAATAAAACTCTTTGTTTATTGTCTTTAAGTCAAGTGACTTGTACCCTAAATTCCCTGGCCAAATAGCCACTGGCTTTGCACTGCAAACTATCAGCTCTATCTGCCCTTCTCTCTGCTCAAGGGCCAGTGGACTGCACTGCTTTCAGGTGTTTTTGCCAGCTTTTCAGGTTAGATGGAGCTGGAGATACTCTCCACAGTGGGTGAGGCTATGTCTCAGGTCCCCTTCCTGGGTGGGAGGGTGATGGGCCACTCCAGGCTACTCTCAATTTCTCAAACAGGCTCTCAGGTTGGAAGGGGCTGGGAGCTACTCTTAGATTTGGCTATGAATTAATTCCCCTGCCTATGCATAAAACTTCTAGAAGAAAACATAGGAACAAAACTCCTCAGCACGGGTTGTATAATGATTTTTTTGGATCTAATATCTAAAATGTAAGAAACAAAATAATCAACAAACGGGACTACATCAAACTAAAAAGCTTCCATATAGCAAACTAAATGTACACATTCAGATTTCTGGCATATAGCTAAACAGTTTTCCATAGATGTACCAACTTGCACTCCCATCTACAGAATCTGCTTGCTCTCTATCTTCAACAATCCCAACGTATTTTCTCTTTCTGATTTTTTCGTGTTATTTCATTCTATCTTTTTAGTTTCTGATGAGTGTTTTTTCATTGTAATTTTACTTTGCATTTTCTTGATAACTAAGGATATTGAGAATCTTGTCATATGCTTACAAGCCATGTAGATACCTTCTTTTGTCGAGTGGCTGTTTAAGTCTTTTGGCCATTTTTCCGTTGGCTTGTCTGCCTTTTGTTTATTAACTTGTAGAAGTTCTTTATGTATTCTGAATGTGAGTCTTGTGGCAGTTAGATGTATTATGAATATTCTGGTCTGTAGATTTTGTTTCACTCTTAATGGTGCTTTTTTTCATGAATAGGAATGATCAATTTTAATGTACTTTTAGTATGCTTTCTGTATCTTCTCTAAGAAGTCTTTCCCTCCAAAGTCATGATGATTAATATTTCCTCTAAAAGTTTATTTTTTTGCCTTTCATATTAAATTTGTATTTTTTTCATATTTTGAATCAACATTTTGTTGGCATTATAAAGATACTTAGAATATCTATTTCTAAATATAATACAAAGATAATTTTTCTATTTTTTGGAAGAATTTTTGCTAAATTGGTGTTTAGTTCCTTAAATGGTTGGAAAAATTCACCAGTAAAACCATTTGGGCTTAGGTATTATGTGTTTGTGTGTGTGTGTCTGTGAAAGTTTAAATAGTGGATTCAGTTTTGTTAATGAATATCACACTATTAAGATTCTTCCTTCTTTTTCTGATAGCTTTGATAAATTGTATTTTTTGAGGAATTTTTCTTTTACCCAGATTGTCAAATTTACTGATGCGAGGGTTTTAATACTCTCATTTTTTATTAGTTTTCATGGCTGTATTATCTTCTCACGTCTATAGAATCTGTGGTGCAACTCCCTTTTTATTTCTGATATCAGTAATTTATGTTTTCTCTTTTTCTTCCTTGATCAGCCTTAGGGCTATTCCAATATTCTTAATGTTTTCAAAGAACTAACCTTTGGCTTTGATGATTGTTTATCTTACACATTTGCTTTGAATTGTTTTCAAATTAATTTAATTAATTTCTACTCTTCTCTTTATTATTTCTTCCTTTCTACTTTCTTTAGGTTTTGTTTGCTGTGAGATTATATGTTTTTGAGGCAAGTTTTATATCCTTGTGAAAACATTTGAAATGTATTACATATATGTGTGTGTGTGTGTGTGTGTGTATATATACACACACACAATCTTGATGACAGTGAATTTCTTTCACAACCTAAAGGTAAGGGTAGGAGATGACAAAATGGAATATTTTTGAAAGCCATCACTGAGGAGTCCAGCTCCTTGCCCTAAAACCACTGGGTGATCTTTCAGGCCTGACCATTGGCAAGTCTTGTAATTGTAATTACACGTCAGGCTTCATGGAGGAAAGTTGCCCTCCCCATGGCAGACTTGGTGCATTACAGCCTGTGAAAGGAGTTCTCCTCAAGGACTCAGGCCCCCTGTTCAGCCATGCTCTTACACATAGCTGCATTCCTAGCCCAGGTGCCTCCAAGTGGAGGCCTCCTTATCTTGGGACTTCTGCTGATGTGTCCTTATGGTGTGGGAGGGGAAGAATTTAAAGATATTTTCCTCCACTCTGACTCAGTACTTAGTACTTTTCCACTTCTAACACTTCTACTCCCTTACCTGATCCCCTGGGTCCATAATATTGCAGGAACCCTTTGTTTGCGGCTCCTTTGGCAGTGAAATGACCCTGTCTGTGCTGATTCACCTGACCCTCAACTAGTGATTGGTGACTGGCCATGTTCCATGGGGGAAAATGGAGCAGAGGGAATTGGTTTAGCCTCTGCTTATGCTATTGCAGTAAGTGATTGAAGGCTTGACTTTTATTGACTGTTATTTTCGTTTTGGTTTGTTGTCTTAATTGGTTACTGTGACATCTGACAGTTCAGCTCTCTCCAGCTCAGGTCAGGCCCTAAGAACCACACTGATCATTTTGGAATTTTGGGGAACTTTTCATAGAAGACAATCTGAGATCATACTTTGCATGTTGAAAAGTAAGAAGCTGAATAAAGCAGAATTTGGTAGAGATTGACAATATTCATCTTGTTCCTTTGGTGCAAATATTAAATTTCCCTCCAGAGGATTATCCCCCTCAAATCAAAGTATTTCTAGAATCTTTTAACATTCAGGCAGAGAATTAAGAATTTTCATTAACTTCTCTCTTCCCCTAAGGGATGGAGAAGTAAAAAAAAAAAAAAAAAAAAATCCTGCATATTGATTTGGAGTTTTGCTTTAAATGGAAACATGTTTTGGTTCTCAAACTGCTTAAGATTTAGGTGAAAGAAGTTTGAGGTTACACAACGTTCTGTAGACATCAAGAGAAATATTTGACTGATCTCCTTAATAGCATTTGGGCATTTACATAGTAACATGGTTTAAATGTTTTATGTAGTATAACTGGGCTTAGATTTTCAAGATACCTATCTTTAAGTTGGTTGTTAAGAATGTCATGTAAATTTTACGGCCACCCTTTGGTTTTCACCTTAGTTTTATCATCACAAAATCTCAGACTGATAAATAGGTCAGTAAAAAATGATTGTTCAGGGTTTTACATAGAATCACTATAATTTTTAGATAAAGAATACTGATGGAAAAGGGTGCATCTTTTTGCCACTCACCTCTGCAGCTTTGCTTCATTGTTCAGAGACTCACCTTATGAAACAGAGTTGTTTCAACCACTTCTATCCAACTTCACTAAGGGAGAGTTGCTGGGAAAGTATTAAGGTGAAAATTGGAGGAAACATCAACACTGCTTTTGTTCTCCTTGCATAAAGGTAAACAAAAAATAACATACTAAGAATGAATAGTCAGCAAGCAAAATTGTGATTGTGACTGGCATTTCTCCCTTCTTTCCTCCTGCATTTAGACTTTCCAAATTGGGTTGCCTTTAACTTTGGAGAAATCTTTATTTCAGAGAGCTAAGAGGAGAAGAAATAGGATTGTTGTTTTGGAAAAAGTCTCAGGTCTCAAGAGGGCCAGATCAGCACCCTTCAGGTTCACTTGAGGTCACTTAGGCTAGGCTATCAGGGTAGAAAAGGAAGATTCTGGGCAGAAACTATAGGAGTTAGGATTATATGTATGGTTAAGTGGTTCTTTGCTACAGAGTGCAGGTTAATTCCACATGAATAATACTGAGTTATTGAAAGTAATATAGCAAACTCATATGACTAGTTTTCCCTAGTAAATATTTAAAAGCTTTTTTTTTTTTAATCGAGGTATACTACAGTGAACTGTACAGGTCAGTGAATTCTTATCTATCTATTATCTATCTATCTATCTATCTATCTATCTATCTATCTATCAATTGTATTATGTCTGGGTATCGAGAAACAACAAGAAATAAATCAAGGCACAGAACATTTCCAGCACTGCAGAAAGCTTTCTCATAACCTTTCCCAATCACTATTTTCCCACCCCAAGATTTCCACTATTCAGACTTCTCTCCCCATACATTATTTCACTATTCCTGACCTTTATGTAATTGGAGTCATAAAAATGTACTCTTGCTGTTTGACTTATTTCACTTATCATTATGTCTGTGGGATTCATCCAAATTTTCCTCTAGTACACCCTTTTTTCTCCATTATTTTAAGAAATTTCAAACATAAGGAGACATTGAAAGAGTTGTACAGTGAGCAACACATACTTAGTTAGCATCCAGATGCAACATTGCTGTTATTTTGCTACACCATCTATCCACCCATCAATCCAGTTTTTGATGCATTTCAGAGTACCTGGATAGCATTAGTGCCTTTCATCCCAGCCCATTTCAATATGTGTATCTTTCCCTTTGTATATTCTTGATGTCTGAAATTTTAGTAGATGACCACGTTAGGAAAATCTGTGTGTATTCCTGAGAGATAAGGTGAAACTAATTGGAACATAGTGCTTGAATTTAGGATTCCCTGTTCTAACACTTCATAGTCTGGGCTTCAACATTTTTGTCTGTGGAATAGGGGTTCAGGGAGGAAGCAGTCTTGACTTGTAGCTTGTGTTTTCTTTTGTGGTTGGGAGAGTAAGGGGGGACTCTGTAGATCCCACAGGGAGGAAGTGGGAGAGATTCAGAATTCAGAAGGGAGGATGAGAAGCAGCAATGCAGGGAGAAAGGAATGAGGTCTGAGTTATACTTTCTGATTTCAGAAAGAAAAAATAGGGGGCCGATTCTTTCATTAACCCTTTAAATTTGCTCAGGCTAAGTGCGTGTTATTTAGAGGAAACTGCTGAAAATAGCATGTTTAGTCAAAGCATAACAAATGTGTATACAGAGAGCTCTTGAGACTGGACTACTTTTTTCCCCCAATTTTTACTTTTAAGGTAAGTAGGCAAGGTCGTGGAAAACATCTCAGGGGAGGAGAATACCCAATGTATTTCTAAAATGAAGGACAGATTGAAAGGGACTTTTGAGATCATCTAGTTACAATTCAAATTAGAATGCCTCAGGGAGCTTTTAAAAAACCACCACAGAGATTCAGATCTAATCGATCGAGGTGAGGTCTGGACATTTGTAGTTTAAAGAAGTTGTCCAGGTGATTCTAATGTGCTGCCAATTTGAGAACTTTGGATGCAGTTCAAACTTTCGGTATCTACCTTTTGCTGATACTTTTAAAGTTCAGGTGTAGGAAGATAAAATGACACTTGATACATATTTCTTGGCTAACCAATGCAGAATTAAGATCAAGGACAAAGTAAAAAATATTAGTCACAAATTACCACCTGAAGAGGAATCTTTCCACAAATATCTGCGCTTAGAGGAGTTCCTTCTATAAATGGCTTGTTTTCTGATGTCAGCAAACATGACCGATTTGGACTCCTTTTCCACATGAATTGAAATGACCATATATAGACTCCATGGGGGTGGATTAGACAGAATCCAATAATAGCTGAGAGGTCCATGTTCTCATATTTGTTCAAGCTGCCGTCTGTGGTGATATGCTGATATCTTGGCATTAGACAAAAACAACACTCTATGGAGGGGACAGTTGACATATATTTAGTGCCTGCTTTGAGAGCTTTCACTCCACAAAATCTTTTATGCAGTCAGTCACATGGATCATCTCATGGTCCTTGTGAACTGTTCTGTAAGGTGATAACTAACAAGCACATTTTTAAATGTTTGCATTTAAATTCTCAAATCAGTTGTAAATGTATATTATGAACTAAGTTGGCTTGACATCTATTTATATGAAAAAGATGTGAACTGACCAGCTAATAGAAGCCAAAATTATGGTGATCTCTCTAGATCATTCCTTATTGAACAACAATGTGTGGGAGCAGGAAGTCATGCCATAGGAGAAGGGTAATAAAAATGGGATGATTCTGACAAGCTTTGTTGCCATGTAGAAGTTAAACTGTTTTTCCAGAAAACCAAACTAAAATGAAAGGGTACCAGATAGAATGAACCTAATTTTACTTTTTGCAATAATTATAACTAATATTTATTAATCATTCATTATTTATTGAACACTTGGTATTTGCCAGCATATGCTAAATATTTTATTTGATTTCCTTAAATTGTAAAATAACTATGATAGGTATTTTCATCTACTTTATAGATAAATGGGGAAACTGAGGCTTAGAGAGAATATCCTTGGGGTCACACATTGATAGCAATGAGACCTAGACTCAGTCTGGTTCCAGAACTTGAGCTTTTCACCACTGTCTCCCAAGAAAAAACCTTGGCTGCCTCTCTCTCCTGTTGGAGGACCTTATACCATGGAAACTTTAAGAACTCTTCCAACTGTAAGATCCCAAGCTGAAATGGGTCTAAAAATGGACTCTGGTAGGTCAACTTAAGAGTAGAGCATCACATAGTAGAAAGAGTATGGATTTTAGAATCAGAAGATTCAGCTTACTTCCCAGCTTTATTCCCTCCTGGCAATCTAGCCTTGGACAACTTATTACCTTTTCGAGCTTCTCTCCTTTAATTTGTGAGATAGAGATAAAAATTTCTACCTTTCATTATTGTAGGTGTTAGTAATAATAATAATTCTTACAAAGTACAGTTCAACAACTAGTATCATCATTAATTTTTCTAATTTTGGACCTGTTTGGTCAAGGATGACCATCACAGGTCTGGCTGTTGTGATTTGGTGGAGGGAGAGTAAAGAAGAAAGAATTTGACTTTTCATTAGCTGTTGCTAAACTAAGCCATGAATGAAATTTTACTAGGTTTTCATATCCCTGAGTGAATATGAATAATTGTTTTGGGTTGGGAAAACTGATTAATAAAACATCAATCTAATCACTTTGAAAGCTGCCCTCGCTTTTATCAAGGAGAGTAAGTATACTACACATTACCTGTAACCAGAGGTCTTACCTTCTGAGAAAGGGAGCCCGTTGATCTGCAGATGTCATGTTTAAAATTTAGTCAGGAAGCTTGTTCATAAATGCACACCATTTTGGCCACTTTAGGAAAAATAAAAATCTAATGTGTCCCTTAAGTTAGTTTCTAATCATCTGTTAACTTAAAAAAAAATCTATGTATAGACAGGGGCCAGGCCTCTTGCTTTGTCGGTGTAAACGAGGAGCTTCCTAATGATCCCAGGGAAAGGAGGCTATTTATAGTGTATAAGCTGTAAATGCAGTATATGCTGTGTTTTTTTTTTTTACCTTTTAAAGTGAATTTGCAGTAAGAGGTTTGGATAAATTAGATAATTTTTCTTCATGCCATATGGCTATATAGAATAACAGAATTGCTCGTACTGCTGCCAAAGGTGATGTATTTCTCTCAAAAGAATTTTTTTTTTGTTTCCATTGAGTATTCCTGATTCTTAGGGGGAAAAACAATGTAAAAATCTTAAATAAAAGAAAACAGTTTTATTGGGGTTTTAAAAAGAGAGCAGGGGACAAGAGAAGCAGAAAGAAAAAGAGTTGAAAAAATGGAGGGAATATGTCTGGCTTAGAGGTGGATGTATGTATGACTGTTACATTCCATCACGAGTGAGCATTTTAGTCTGGGGAACTATTATCCTGATAATTGGAATAATCAAATTTATTTCTGTGGGAGGAGGAACTACATCCCTCCAGACCTGTAATTAAGGCCGTAGCATGCAAGTTCGCACCACTGATGAATTCATAATCCATTAAAGACAAAAACTAAAGTCAGCCCCACAGTTGGCCCTGTGTGCCTTTCCAATGGTTGGCCCCATCTTCTCTTTCACCTAGGCATTCACTGGTGCTCTTTTTTTCTTGCTCTATAATGCCTACGCAATGTAGCTTTCACCACCTGAATATATTTCATATCTATCCACTTCTCACTGTTGTCACTGCTGCTGCTCTAGATATCATATGTTGCCTGGGTTACTGTAATTGCATCCTATCAGGTTCTACTCAGCTGCATAAGTCCTTCTCCAAGAATTTCCCCTCACTTGCATGTGGAGTAATCCCTTCAAAGCACAAATCTAATTCATAACTCCCTTTGCTAGAAAACTTTATCCTAAAAGCTCCATTGCTTTTAGGATAAAGACTATGGCCTACTATGTTGTCTCATTGTCTCATAGCCTGTTCAGCTTCGTCCCTTCACTCTTCCTCCCTGGCCTTTTCCCATGCTCTCTTAAGCATCCTTGTCCCAGGGTATTTGTATATGCTCTTCTCTTTTCCTGGAATGCTCTTCTTTCTCCTCTCTTTACCTATTTAATTCCTGCTAATGGTTCTTAACTCTGCTCAAGATTCTCTGCCTCAGAGAACCCTTTCTTAGCAACTGTCCCTACCAGCTCACATAACCTGCTTAAATGTTCTCCTAGCACTGGGTAGCTTTCCTTCATTTCACGTTACTGTTGCAATATTACATTTTTAGAGTTTGAATAATCCCTACCTCCCCACTAGTTTGTAATATCCATGAGGGTAGAGACTTTGTTCTTGCTTACCATTGTATTTCTGGCACCTTACACAGTGCCTGGCACAAAGCAGTTTCTCAAATATTACTTGAATGAATGAAAGCTCCCCTACCTTGGTATCATACTCTACTTCAAGGAATTATGTCTAGCAGAACTTATAACTGAACAACCATCTTGTAGCCTGTGCTCTGTAATCAGGTTTGCCTTTAGTCTCTGTGCTTAAATCCTTGTCTTTGCTCTCTGCCCAGTAGTCCCAGTCCATTTTTGCTTTTCCATCTAGTCATGGCAGGTTTTTGAATCTTGTGTCTTGAAACCCAGTTCCTGTTTTTGCCTGTCTTCTCTATATTCAAAGGGTTAGCTGTTAATATTTTTTCCATTCAATTCCATATGGTCTATCTAGCTCTCAAGTTCCCGCAGCCTTTGTTGTGACATTTATTCCTTTTTTAAAAAACAACTCTTTAAAACTATGATTAAATATGTGTAAATAACTTTCATTCACTGCTCTTCAATTAAAAAAAATCATTTATAACTTTACTAGTCAAGTATAAAAAATGTGACTCAAACTGAGTCAAAACATAGAAGAATACTGTCCACAACTGGGAGTTCAGAGGTCTGCTGGGGCACAGACACGATAGGGCTGTGGGCTGAATGATGATATTAACATCTGGGGTTCTTAGTGTCCTTTTTCTGCTATCCTCAGTGTTTTTTTCACCCTAAGCCTATATCCTTTGTGATTGCAACATGGCCACCAGTGTCAGTCAGAGCCATGTATTTCCTGGTTCTCGTCTTTTTTCCCCCTTAAGTATAGAATGCAAGTCTTTTTCTTTAGTCTGATTGTACGAACTTCTGTTACATTCCCATCCCAGACCAATAATAGTTGTCAGAGGCATACAATGTGTTCATTGGCTTAAAAATTGGTCCTGGTTACCTCTGGAGTTACCAAAGAAAGTCAAGGTTCTGATAGGGTGGAAGAAGGAGGGAGTGGCTGTTGGGTGGGTAATGAACAGTGTCTACTATAATTTAACTACTATGGGCAAAAGACTGGGCATGATACCAAGCAGAACAGAGAAACAGAACTCCTGTGAGTTTGGGGAGACAGACAAGGAAATAAGTACAGTAAAAAGTTGTGATTGTCAAATAAAAGTGTAAACCACTACTGAATGATAGAGGTAATTTTCCCAAGCCATACCGAGCTGGGGAGAAATTGAGCTCTGGCAACATCATTCCTTGCATTCTACACGATGAGGCCCCACTGTCTAAACCTTGAGGGCTGTCCCACATGGAAGCTCTTCTGTTCCCTAACTCTTCTTCCACTTTTCAGTTTCTCTTTAACTTGTTCCCTGTAGGTGTCCCCAGTGCCCTTCTGTTCTCCTGGGTATACCTTGGGATATTCCATGCTTGTCCCTTCCATCCTCTCAAATATTTGAATCTCAGTTCACTTCTCTCCTTGCGTTTTGCTGATTTCACTGCCTCCAGTGTCTAATGAATGACAGGACATTATCCTCTGCTCAGGTCTCTTGGCCTTGCAGAGGGAAAAGGTGAGGATGGGTACAGCATAGGGGTGGGGAGAGAAACCACAAGGGGTTTTTACTCTGTTTGGCAGCTGGCTATCTCCCTGAGCCTGAAATTGGTGCCTCTCTATCAGAGAATTGATTTTTTTCTTCCACATTAAATGAGGAATTAATATTTTAATGTTAATTACTAATATTTTAAATATTAATTAAAATATTTAAAACATTTCTTCCTATTATTTCTCAGGAGTAACTTAGCTTTATTATGCTCAGGCAGCATCTCCTTGTCTGGCTTATTTTCTAAAGCACCCTTACATATAAACTCTTAAATGAATGGGATCATTCCCAAATTACTTCTGTTGAGTCTCTAGGTTTAGTCCATGACCAGTGAGGGGAAGGATGGCAGCGGGAACTAGAAAGAATGATGTGTGGTCTGGTGATACAGAAATTTTCCAGGAAGGAGGTGTCATTTCTACTGGGCTTCTAGGAATGAGATGTGTGGTTTATAAGGATAGAGGTGAGGATGGGGAGTTCTGGGGCTGAGGGACCAGTTGGATATAAAGCATGGAGGCATACCATTTTATGTCCTGTGCAAGAAAAGTTATCCTTGAAACACTGAAACTGTATTTAGACAATTTGGTAATTGTATCCTTAAATCTTTCCTTTTCAATGCTCTACAAAATACTTCCTTGTGAACATAGTTTTAACTGAGTCTAGTAGGGCAGTGTTCCCCCGGTCTTATTTTTATTCCTTGACTTGATTCTGTAGACAGGAATGATGAATGAAATTGGGTTTAATTACATTAATCCCAGTTTAAAAATAAAGGTGGGTGATGACATCATATTGTGAATCAAAATCATAGAGTGGAGATAGGGGTTGGTGGGTGGGAGTACAAAGTAATTTTTTCTGAGGAGAATTATGGCTAATAAAGGATATTTGATTTTAGTTACGTCTTAATCCTTCATGTGCCAAATTAAAGTTCCAGGCTAAGAAATTAATTTCATATCCTGATGATTTCCCCAAAGTATCAATCATTATATAGTACTTCTCTTAAAGTCTGGGAATATAAAACTACAAGTCCTCCAAATACTACATATTAAAATCTGATTGTGCTTCTTTACTGTCTTTTATTGCTTCTTATCCTTCTCTACTGCCTATAAATACTTTACTGCTAAATGAAATGAAAGGACCTAATAGACACCTTGCCTTTCCATTTCAATGAGAGAGAGATTAAAATACCTATGGAAAATTTGTTAACAACCCTTGCTTAGGTTTGAGGATGGTTGAAAACGGTGCTCTTTTGGCCTGCCTTTTCATGATAATAAAACATTGGAAAGAAATGCACCTAAAATAAAAGAGGACACTTCCTTAGCTCAGAATAGTTTCTTGGTTCCACATTTTGTGCCTGAAGCATCTAGTTGGAGGAGATTCTCAAAATAATGTGAAGCCTGTAGGTGGTTGTAGCCAAAGACTGTCAAGTATGGCCTTAATGTTCTCTGAGATCTTCAAAGGAAATTTCATCAAATTATGACAGGGGTCATTTGTTATTCTCTTGACCTTCTAGCTTAAATCTTGTAAAAATAAGTTTTCATCCTAGCTTTATTGCCAATTACATTAAATGCCTGATCCATCAAATATTAAATCTGGAAGGAATCTCAGACATCATTTAGTCTTTTTTTTTTTTTTTACTCATGGGACAGGGTTAGAGAGTTGGAAGTGAATTCTGATTGCATTTTGAGGAATGGATTTAAAAGTTAGGAAAGAAAAGTATTTTCAGTTGCTTTTGGTGTGAAGCACAGTTCTCCAGAGAAACTTAGATTTGATGTCAAAAGAGCAATAAATGGACTTACAGACTAAGGAAGTCTAAAGGAACATCATGAAAGCTAGTAAAAGTTAAATTTCAACTTAGGACATGGCTTTAGAATTTTCAGGTTGGGTAGTGGCTATCCCAGCATTGATGGTTCCATGGGGTGGCTGGGAGAAAATGGCCAACCATAGTAAACGGGACAAGGGTAAATGTGTTCAGAAATCTTTTTTTTCCCCTATAATATGCTCCAGTACTGAAATTCAAGAATGCTCAATTTTAAGAAAAGATGGCCATATTCAGATGTGATTTATTTAATGATATTGGTTTGTTTCCCTCCCAAATTGGTTGTAAAACAAATTTCAGATCATGAAATTATTTTCACCATGCTGCCATAATATATTGTAAATATTTTCTCAGGGAAATTTTTTGGTCTCAACATGAAATGCAAAACAAAACAAAACTCTATACATAAAATATTTGATTGCCTTTTGGAAACTTATATTACGTAGAACTAAAATCATGTGAAATGTTAATGACTTTAAATCTCAAAATGCAAATACCCTGTTAAAATTCTACTCTCAAGGGATTGAAGTTATTTGAAGGAAATGCTCCCTCAAATGACCCTGCCTGGAAAGGCAGTCATTAGTCACAGAACAGTATAAAGGAATGTTGCTGGATAACAAATAAAAGTGTAGTGACTTAAAACACTGTCTCTTATCTCACAGTTCTGTGGCTAGAAGTGGGATGAGCTTCCCTTCTCAGGGTCTCACAAGGCCAAGATCAAAGTGTTGGCTGTGCTGGGCTCTTATCTGGAGGCGCTGGGAAAGAATTTTCTTCTAATTTAATTCAGGTTGTTGGCAGGATCCTGTTCCTGTAGGTCTGAGGTACTTGCTGGCTCTCAGCCATGGGCCACTCCTTGTTCCTAGAGGCCATTTGCATTCCTTCTCACATGGTCCTCTCTATCTCCAAAGCCACAAGGGTGTATCAAGTCCTTCTCACACTTGGAGTCTTTCTAATTTCACCTTCTGTCATCATCTGGCGAAAACTGTCCACTTTTAAAGGACTCATGTGACTAGATTGGGTCTACCAGGTTGATTTCCCTTTTGCTTTATAAGGTAACATAATCATGAGTGATATCTTACTATATTCATGGGTTCCACCCATGCTTAAAGGAGGGGAGATGATACAATGATGTGGGTCATTGGAGGCCACTCTTAGAGTTCTGACTACCCCAATGGATAAGCTTCAATCTCCGTAACCCAAATAAATATTTTCCTTTAAAATCCCAAGGCATGAACTAAGACTTGGACAAATGTTAGTCTCTGTATTGTTCTTTAGCTAAGGCATTTTTAGCAGATCCAACTTAAAAGAGTTTTAAGCGGGGATACGTGGGTGGCTCAGTCCTCAGTTGATTAAGTGTCTGCCTTTGGCTCAGGTCATGATCCCAGGGTCCTAGGATGGAGTCCTGCATCAGGAATCCTTGTTCCTCAGGGAGCCTGCTTCTCCCTCTGCCTGCTGCTCCCCCAGCGTGTGCTCTCTTTCTCTCTGACAAATAAATAAATAAGATCTTAAAAAAAAAAAGAGTTTGAAGCTTTTAAATTTTGGGCCCAATTTAATTTTTAGTTTAATATGTATTGCTTTCTGATTATGAGTAGCCTATAATGTAATATACATACATAGATACATAATATATAGGGAACATAAATGACTACTGTTAATGTTTTTTGCTGTATTTTAATTTTTTTTCTGTGCACATGTATGTATCATATATTTAATTTTCAGTCATATTTGTGATCATACTATCTGTATTTTTATATCATAACCACTCCTCATACCATTTAGCACTTTTCTTAGACATACTACTTATTAATAGTTGCATAATAAATGCTGTTTGTTAATCTGTTTTATTTGTCCTTTTCTTGATGTAGAGCAATACTGACTTTCCATAAAATGGAAAATATCCACTATATTTTAATAATTCATGCCCCTAAATGATTATTCACTCAACAATGAATTTTTGCAAAGTAAGTTTTCTTTGAGTGGATGTATACAACTTTTGTCAATCATACATGTGTACAGAAGATAGGAAATGCCCTGGTAAAGATTTGAACTTTTTCCTTTCATATTTAAAAAATTTTTTTCTTTAGAATGTTGTGGTTAGAAACTTAGTCAATCTTTGATCTGTTCTTGAATGAAACAGATTCATCCAATAATAACACATTGAAATATGTGGTTTAAAGTAATCTCTACTTTTATTGCAAACAGAAAAGAGAGTCTCTAGAAACAAAATTAATTCCTCTGTATCAAGTTGCATTGCCATTTAAAGCAAATTTATCTTTGTATTTATTATGAGTGTATTATCTATTATTTGAAAATTTCAGGTATATTTCAGTTTCTGTATTGTGGAGTTTCTGTTGTCAAGCCGACTATTTGGTTTTTGTTGGCTCTTAACTTTATTAACCTTGAATGACTGCATTTTGGTGAAAAAGACTTACTCCTTATAATATCTATGGGCTTTTATTTTTTAAAATGGATTTCTTATGTCTCACACTTAATTTTGAAAATACTGTAATAATATGGTTAATGTTATTGATTATTTTATTAAATTCTTAGTGTTCCAATTTGGTAGTTTAAACATTGTGAATCTTATAGTTGATTCAGAGAATTTTGTAGAATCATAATTTTGATTAGACTGCCTACTCTTATGAATTAACTTCAGATTCCACTTGCACTGATCTTAAACTGTGTAAATTAGTAAATTAAGAGAACACAAATATCCAATCCACAATGATCTCACTTCCCAGTACAGATTTCCCATGAAGAAGGAGAATGCTGTGTTTCTATCTATCACCTAATTGCTTTAGCTTCTGCAAAGGTTCTGTTTTGTCCAGGTGGTTATTTTGAAGCATACTGTGCTTTCAGAATCTCTTGAAATATTTACAGATGATGAATCTGCAGCCAAACATTCAATAAACAGCACCTGCAGAACTTAGACTTTGTCTAAATATGGGAGTCAGAGCTAAAGACTTGTGGTTTGGCTAGGTCTAGGGAATGTGACTTTTGGAAGAGAGTTTCAGAAATTTGACATAAAAGCTTGAATCATATTTACAACCTCCTTGCTGGATTTCTTTTTAACAAGGGTATTTTGTCATTTTATTATAGCTACAATTTTTTTAACTTAACATATCAGATTACCAATCTTTTTGGTAATTAAGAGACTTTGTAAATGTTGCAAATTTGTAGAACTCTACCTTTAAGTTAACATGGGGCTGAAAGTAAGGTTCCCTTGTATTTATTACCTAGCAGAATCTGTCTTTGTCTCTGCTTTCATCATTCATTCAGCAGTGAACTGGTAAATGTTCAACAACTGGCTCACCAAAAATAAAAAAAATAAAAGCCCTTATTTGTAGCATTTGCTGATTTCCATGTAAGTAATTCCTCCATGGCCAATTTCAAGGTACCAAAGATTTAACTGCCAGCTTGAAAAATTTCTGAAAATTTTATAATCAGTCAGTGAGCTGGTATAACAAGCTAGTATAATCATGAACTAGTGTAAGTCTGCTATGGTACACCGCTGCCTGAATTTCTATTACCTCCTGACATGCACTCACCTGTCTGAGACATTCACAATTCAAGACTTTCGTCTTTATTTGTCTATATCTTGGTATTTTTCCCGTGTTTTTTTGGTGTTAGATTCTTGGAAAAGCTGACACTTTGAGAAGATATTCACTCTTCTAATTTTCATGCAATAGCATTGCCAATAGCAACTCTGCAAAGACATTAGAATGGTTCCTTTGCATTGAGAGCAAGGAATCCTATTTATAGGGAGAAAATAAAGTTCATTATTCATCTGCTACTCCCACCCCCGAAGATGTAAAGAAATGTGTATGTGAGAGAGAGGAAAGGGAAGAGGAGTTTCAAAGTAAAGATAAAAATTTGTCTAATGCTATTTGTTTCTCTTTATAGCATTTATATGAATGAAGTGAACTCTTTCCTTGAAGAGTAGTTTCTCAAAAAAGTGTGCTGGAGGAATGAGAAGGCTGCTTGCTTAGACTGGAGATGGAGAGTCAGCTTAGGCTCTTCCAGAACTTAAGGAGCTTTCTGAGGATGTTTTACTGAGAGGTCTTAAGACAGTGAAGCAGAAGAAGAAAAGGGAAATGATGTGAAAAATGGCATTATTTTCCCTTGCTCACCACTCTTGTGATAAAATAGACCTCTGAGTTTTGGAGCTTTTGTCCTCAACTGCAGTTCATTAGACCACATCAGCAGAAGAGGTAGTACGTTTTGAGCCTTTTGGTCAATATTGCTTAGGTCAACTAGCAAGAGTGAATGAAGACTACCCAAGTTTCCATTCTCTTGGCTTTACCAACATGTTATTTATTTACTAGTATTTGGGTGATTGACATTTAATTCACTGGGGCTTCCAGAGACACTTGATTGTATTGTAAGGACCTCTTCAGGAACATTGAGGGATATCAGTGACTATCAAAGCCACCACTAATATTTAGAACAATGAAAATATGAGCCCCTCTATATTCTCTTAGAAAGATAAAAAAGTTATTCTTGGAGTACACGTAACTCTGATGCTTGCTTAAGTTGTGTTTTCACTATGATTATCTCATTTCTTTTGACCAGCTAAAATTCAAAGTGGATTTTTTGAGTGTATTTAGTATAATTGGGGAAACTTGAAGTCATGCTGGCATGAAAAATTTTAGAGATTTTATTTCCTTATTTCCAGAAACAGTTGCATATACCATCAGAATTGGATTGATTCTTGGTAATTGAAGCATGAGATACTCTTTGTTAATTTCATTGTTCTTTAGGTATGGTTATATAGTCATCCATTCAAGGCAAGGCAAAGGTATTCTAATTAAATCTGGGGGAATAATCAGGTTCAATTGTGATTGAGTTAGTTAGGGTTGGAAACAGATGGAGTTTGAATAGAAACCAAATTAAATCATATGGGTGGTTGAAGTTGTCAATATGTATGTGATATTCTTAAACTTAGAATAAATTTCACATATTTAAAACTCACAATAATGTATAGTCACTTTTTTAACAGCTTTATTATGGTATAATTGACATGCAATAAAGTACACATATTTGAAGTGTAAAGTGTGATACAACCCATGGCCTCCCCTTCTGTCCTAAGGCAACCACTGAGGTTTGAATATTCTTGAATTTTATATAATGGAATCATATGGTATGTAATCTTTTTGCCTGCTTTCCTTTACTCATCATAGTAATTTTGAAACTGACTCATTTTTTGGATGTGTTTGTGTGTGTGTGTGTGTGTGTGTGTGTGTGTGTGTATCATCACTTTTTATTGCTAAGTGGTACTTCATTGTATGGATGTGCTGGTTTTTTTTTTTTTTTTTTTTAAAGATTTTATTTATTTATTTGACAGAGATAGAGACAGCCAGCTAGAGAGGGAACACAAGCAGGGGGAGTGGGAGAGGAAGAAGCAGGCTCCTAGCGGAGGAGCCTGATGTGGGGCTCGATCCCACAACGCTGGGATCACGCCCTGAGCCGAAGGCAGACGCTTAACCGCTGTGCCACCCAGGCGCCCGAATGTGCTGGTTTGTTTATCCACCACTTGTTGATGGACATTTGGATTCTCTCCATATTTGGCTATTACAAAAATGACTGGTATGAAGTTTTGTAGATAGTTTTGGGAATAGAATGGTTAGGTCATATGATAAGTATTTGTTAAACTGTTAACAGCTGTTTTTCAAAGTGGCTGCATTATTTTTACCTTCCCACTAGTAGAGTGTAGGAGTTCCTATTGTTCCAAATCCTTACTAACACTTGGTATGGTAAATCTTTAATTTTAGCCACTTAAGTAGATATGTAATGGTACCTCATTGTGGTTTTAATTTACATTTTCCTAAGAACTATTGACATTGAACATCTTTTTTAAAAAGAGATTAATTTATTTGAGAAAGAGAGAGAGAGAAAGAATGTGAGTGGGTGGAAGGACAGAGGGAAAGGGAGAGAATCTCAAACAGGCTTCATGCCAAGCACAGGGCTCAATCTCACAGCCTTGAGATCATGACCTGAGCTGAAACCAAGTGTTGGGCACTAAACTGACTGAGCCACCCAGGTGCCCCAACATTGAGCATCTTTTTGTGTGCTTATTTGCCATCCTTATATCTTATTTGATGAAATGTCTGTTAAAGTATTTTGCCACCCTCCCACCATTTTTTTAGTTTTGGATTTTTTTTCTTTTTATTGAGTTTTGAGAGTTTTTTATATATTTTGGATAGAACTCCTAGATATGTGATTTGCAAATATTTTCTTCCAGTTTGTGGCTTATGTTTTTATTCTTTCAACAGTGTCTTTCAGAGCAGAAATCACTAATTTTGCAAAAGCTTTTTATCTTGATGAAGTCCCAGCGGTTCATTTTTTGCTTTTGTTTCTCTTGCCTTTGGAGATGTGTCTAGCAAGAAGTTGCTGAGGTGAAGGTCTAGGATTTTGATGGATTCTTGTCACACATTTAGATATTTCATCCACTTTGAATTTATTTTTGTGTATGGTCAGAAACAGTCAACAAAACTAAAAGGCTAAAACAATTGAATGGGAGAAGATATTTGCAAATGCTTTATCAGATAAAGGGCTGGTATCCAAAAATCTATAAAGAACTTATCACATTCAACACCCCAAAAATGAAAAATCCAGTCAAGAAATGGGCAGAAGACAAGAACAGACATTTCTCCAAAGAAGACAAACAAATGGCCAACAGACACATGAAAAAATGCTCAATATCACTCAGCATCAGGGAAATACAAATCAAAACCATGATGAGATACCACCTCACACTGGTCACAGTGGCTAAAATGAACAAGTCAGGAAGCAACAGCCATTGGTGAGGATGTGGAGAAAGGGGCACACTCTTACACTGTTGGTGGGAATGCAAACTGGTGTAACCACTCTGTAAAACAGTATGGAAGTTCCTTAAAAAGTTAAAAATTGCTGTGACCCAGAAATTGCTCTGCTAAGTATTTATCCAAAGGATAGAAACATAGTGATTCAAAGGGGCACGTGCACCCCAATGTTTATAGTAGCAATGTCCACAATAGCCAAACTATGGAAAGAGCCCAAATGTCCATTGACAGATAAATGGATAAAGAGGATGTGATATATCTCTATCTATCTCTATCTCTATCTCTATCATCTATCGTATCTATCTATCTATCTATCTATCTATCTATCTATCTATCTATCATCATCATCTATCTATCATCTATCTATCTATCATCTATCTATATCTATATCTATCTATCTATCTATCTATCTATCTATCTATCTATCTATCTATCTATCTATAATGGAATATTACTCAGCCATCAAAAAGAATGAAATCTTGCTATTTACAATGATGTGGATGGAACTAGAGGGTATTATGCTAAGTGAAATGAGTCAGTTAGAGAAAGACAAATACCATATGATTTCACTCATATGTGGAATTTAAAAACAAAACAGATGAACATACAGGAAGGAAGGAAAAATAAAATAAGATGAAAATAGAGAGGGAGGCAACCATAAGAGATGCTTAACTCTAGGAAACAAACTAAGGGCTGCTGGAGGGGTGGTGGTGGGGGATGGGATAACTAGATGATGGGTATTAAGGAGGGCACTTGATGTAATGAGCACTGGGTGTTATATGCAACTAATGAATCACTAAATTCTACCCTGAAACTAATAATAAAATATATGTTAACTAAATTGAATTTAAATAAAGAATTAAAAAAAAGAAATCCCTTATTCAATTTTTTCTTTTATGGACCTTGATTTTGGTGAAATATTCGATAAATCTTAGTCTAAAAACCTGTTGGAATTTTGACTGGAATTGGATTGAATATTTAGGCCAATTTGGGGAGAATTGATACCTTAAAAATATTAACTTTTTAGACTCATAATTATGGTATTTATTCATGTCTTTAAAAATTTTACTCAGCAATGTTTTATAGTTTTCAATGAACAGGTCTAACACATCTTCTGTCAGATTTACCCCTAAGTATTTCACAATTTTGCAGTTGTTATAGGTAGTAGTTAAAAGAGCAAAAGAAATAATTTCTGATTGTTCATTACTAGTATATGAAGATACAGTGGTTTTCTGTGTATTGTCTTATATTCTGTAACCTTGCTAAACACATTCATTAGATCTAGTTGGGTTTTTTTTTTTTTTGTAGCTGTTATTGTATTGTCTCTATAAAAGAATTTTTGTCTGTGAATAAAGAGAGTTTTATTATTTCCTTTTCAGTCTAGATGTCCTTTATTGCATCTTATTGCATTATTGTACTGGCTAAAACCTTCTGTACAATGTTTAAGAGAGGGCAATCATCTTTGCATTGTCCCTGATTCTATATGGAAAGCTTGAAACGTCTTTCACCTAGTCTTCAGAGAATTTTTAATCAGGAATGGATGTTGATTTTGTCAAATGCTTTTTTTTTTTTTTTTTTTAAAGATTTTATTTATTTATTCGACAGAGAGAGACAGCCAGCAAGAGAGGGAACACTAGCAGGGGGAGTGGGAGAGGAAGAAGCAGGCTCATAGCGAAAGAGCCTGATGTGGGACTCGATCCCGGAACGCCGGGATCACGCCCTGAGCTGAAGGCAGACGATTAACCGCTGTGCCACCCAGGCGCCCCTGTCAAATGCTTTTTATGCATCTATGAGATAATCATACAGTTTTTCTTTTTTCATCTATTAATATGGTGAGTTATATTGATTGATTTTGAAAGATTAAACCAACTTTGCCTTCTGGAAATAAACCATGAGTCATGAGTCTGAGTCATGATATATTATCCATTTTGTATATTGTTGGATTCAATTTGCTCAAATTTTAAGAAGTTTTGTAGCTACATTCATGAAGGATATTGGTAGGTAGTTTTACTTTCTTGTAATGTCTTTGTCTGGCTGTTCTATGAGAATAATGCTGGCATTAAAGAATGAGTTGGGAAGTATTCCTTGGCCTTCAATTGTCTGGAAGTTTATAGATTTGGTAACATTTGTTTCTTAAAATTAGTTAGAATTCACTAGTGAAGTAGTCTGGGTCTAGAGTATTTACTTATTTACGGAAAGATTTTTAATTAAAACTTCAATTGCTTTGGTGGTGCCTGGGAGCTTAGTTGGTTAAGTGTCAGACTCCTGATTTCAGCTCAGGTCTTGATCTCAGGGTTGTGAGTCTCACAGGGTCTCATGCCCAGTGTGGAGCTTACTTAAAAAAAAGAATTCAATTGCTTTAATAGATAGGGCTATTCAATTTATTTATTTATTTATTTATTTATTTATTTATTTATTTATTTTTTAAAGATTTTATTTATTTATTCGATAGAGATAGAGACAGCCAGCGAGAGAGGGGACACAAGGAGGGGGAGTGGGAGAGGAAGAAGCAGGCTCCCAGCGGAGGAGCCCGATGTGGGGCTCGATCCCAGAACGCCGGGATCACGCCCTGAGCCGAAGGCAGGCGCTTAACCGCTGTGCCACCCAGGCGCCCCCAATTTATTTATTTTTGATGAGATTTTGTAGTTTGTGTCTTAAAGGAATTTGTATATTTTATGTTGTCAAGTTTATAAGCATAAAGTTGTGTATAATATTTCCTTATGCTTTTAATTAACTGTGGAATCTACAGTAATGTCACCTCTCATTCCTAATATTGGTCTTTTTTTCTTTCTTTCTTTTTTTTTTTTCCTGATCAGCCTGGCTAGAGACTTATCAATTTTATTGATCTTCTCTAAAAACCAACTTGTAGTTTCATTGATTTTTCTCTATTATTTTTGCGTGTGTGGTGTATTTCATTGATTTCCACTCTAATCATTCTTGTCTCCTTCTTTGGTTTTAATTTTCTCTTATTTTTCTAGCTTCTTAAGCTGAGGTAACTGACTTTATACTTTTATTTTCTAATATAGTAATTGAGTGTTATAAATTTCCTTCCAAGTACTATGTTAGTTGAATTCCATGAATTTTGATATGTTTTCATTTTCATTTACTTTGAAATACTTTATAATATAGCTTTTCATTATTTTCTATTCTATTCGTCTCTATTCCCCTCTTTCCTATTTGTGTCTAATTTCCACATGTTTGGGGATTTTCCAGATACCTTTCTGCTCTTGATTTCTAATTTAGTCTATTGTGGAATACTGGAATTACAAAGTGATTTACCTATCACAATTACAATATTAGAGCATTCTGAATTTAACTATGTATTCACCTTTACCACTGAGTTTTATACTTTCATACATTTTTATGTTACTAATTATCATTTTTTCATTTCAGCTTGAAGACTTTCCTTTAAAATTTCTTATAAGGCAAGTCTAGTGGGGTTGAACTCCTTTAGCTTTAGTTTATTCTGGAAACTCTCTGTTTCAATTTTGAAGGACAACTTTGCTGTGTAGAGTATTAATTTTTTTCTTTCAGCACTTGGAATATATTATTATACTTCCTTCTGGCCTGCTGAAAAGTCTACTGGTTTTCTCACAGGTGTTCCCTTGTACATAATAAGTTGCTTTTCTCTTACAGTTTTTAAGATTGTCTTTAATTTTTGACAGTTTATTTGTATTTCGCAGTTGGATGTCTTTGGATTCATCTTTTTTGGTACTTTTTGGGCTTCCTGGATCTGAATGTCTTTCTTTCCCCTGATTAGGAAGGTTTTTAGCTATTGTTTCTTTGCATAAGTTTTCTTTCCCTTTCTCTATCTCCTCTCCTCTTCTCTGGGACCTATATAATGCATATATTGGCCCACCTGTTGATTCCCATAAGTCCATTAAACTATCTTTTACTCTTTTCATTCTTTTTTTCTTCTTTGTCTTATGATTGGATGAATTCCTCTGCCCTGATATTAAGTTTCTCATCCTTTCTTCCACTTGATCTAGTCTGTTGTTGAAAACCTCTATTTTTTTGAGTTCAGTTATTGTATTCATGAGTTCTGTGATTTCTGTTTGACTTTTTAAATTATTCTATTTAAATTATTCTATTCTGTTTCTTTGTTAAAATTTTCAATTTGTTCATGCATTACTCTCTAGGCCTCAGCGAGGATCTTTATGACAGATAAATCACTTATCTCTGTTTCATTAAGATCAGTTTCTGAAGACTGTCTTGTTCTTTTGTTTGGAACATATGCCCTTGTTTCTTTTTTTTCTACTATGCTCCGTGTTGGTTTCTGTGCATTAGATAAAACAACCACCTCTCCTAGTCTTGACAGACTGACCTCACGTAGGAGATGAACCTTGTCAATTGGCCTGAGCTTCTGGTTGCCTCTCACTCCTTTGTGACTTTCCCAGCTGTTCTCTTTGTAGTTGAAGGTGTGCTAAGATCTATTAGTGTACCAAAAGTATGGGGAATGCCTATATGCATCTTCAGGCCCCCAGAGGACTACTAATTACCTGCCCCTTCAGCTCCCTGATGCAGGCTAATTGGGAGACCTTTAGACAACAGCTGGGGATGATATGCCATCTAGCTTTTATCAGGGGGAAACCAGGAGCTGGGTATTTTTACCTACTCATTCTGTGATGAGCCAAAGGGAAGAGTCACTGGGAGAGTTTGTGTGTTCCCATATAGAACAACCTCTTTGTGTGATCCCTGGCATCTTGAGAATGCTGAGCCCCATCAACTCCTAGAGATAGGTGGTTTGGATGGCAGCTGTAACAACTGGTGTGCTAGAAATGAGAACAAACTTCTTCCAGGGAGAAGCTGGAGACTTGGTTTTACTATTTGAGTGAGCTGGTGGAGACAGGGGGATTATGCCCATCAGCTCTTTCAGGTTCCCAGAAGGATCATGGTCAGTTCCCTTATGTAGACTGATTTAACATTGTAACCCTAGGCAGCAGTGGGAAATTTTGCAGTCAGGTCTCTTCCAGGGAGAAACTGGGAGAGAGCATTTTGCCTGCTCCCTTGGCGTTGTGCCTGGTAGGTGACAATAGTTGTAGAAAGTGTCTCTGTGCCCATTGGAGAACTGCTTGTTTTATTTAATATGGTTCTGTAGGATTTGTGAATGCTGAGCTTTGTTGGCTATCAGAGCTAGGTGATTTGAGGGCCCATCCCTTGGGTTGCAGCTGTAAAATTAGGGGGATAGATGTGTGGAAGCTCCTTACAGGGAGATATTGTGACTTGGTTTTATTTTTGGAGCAAGCCAGATGGCGAGGTCAGGAGAAGTGTCTGCTGGCTCTTTTGGACTCTGTGAAGGATTGTAGTCAGCACTTAGATGCCAGCTAATTGGAAGCCAGACCCTCAACAGTAGCTGGTAAGGATTGTAGTCAAACCCCTCAGGAAAAACTGGGAGAAGGGCATTTTTGTTGGTTCCCTCTGCTCTGAGCCTGGGGGTGATAGCCAACGAACGTGCCCATGTGTCCTTTTAACAACTGCTACTTCATTTGCTATAGTCCTGTGAGACTCAGAATGCAAACTCTGTTGGTGTTCAGAGCTAGATGATTTGAGGGCCTCTTTCTTGGGTGGCAGTCTTAAAAGTTGGGCTGCTATAGGTGTGGCCCAAACCCTTCACTCTTCAGAACTGGGGAACTGGGGATTCTTTCCCAATTGTAACGTGCTGTGCCAGGGATGGGATTTATGGCAGGAGTTCGTCTCAGCCTTTACTACCTATTTCTACGTGAGTATTTTCTCAGTTGCCCATTCTGTAAGAGTCAGTCAATTAATTGTTTCTGAATTGCTCTCAGAGGGAATTGTTCCACATGTAGCTGTATATTCAGTGCATCTGTATGAGGAGAGAAATTCTAGAGCCTCTAATGTTTCCATCTTGGTGATGTCTTAGTCTAAAGTACTTTCTTAATTTCTGGTTCCACAAGATTCTCCTAACCCTGGGAGAACACTGTGTGAACATAAAGCCAGAGATTGGAGTGATGCCTCCACAAGCCAAAGAATGCCAGCGATTTACTGCAAACCACCAGAAGCTAAGTGACAGGCATGGAACAGATTTTCTGTTACAGCCTCAGGAAAAAACCCAACCCTGCTGACACCTCCAGAACTGTGAGGCAATAAACTCCTGTTGTTTAAGCCAATGGGTCTGTGGTACTTTATTATGGCAATAGTAACAAACTGATAAAGAACCCAGCATCAGGGTAATAGGTGTGGTTGTTGGTACTGGGTGTCATTGTTCTTAAGCCCTCAGAGTGTGTAGGTGAGGTAACGTATACATGGATACTAACCCATGTGTACACACGCATCTGTGATTGTGTCTGTATCACCTTTGTTTTTGAAAGGTATTTTCAGTGGGCAAGTATTGTATATTGACAATTTTAGCACTTTAAAGATGTGGCTTGCTCTCTTCTGGCTTGCATTGTTTTGGAGAGGAAATTGTTGTACTCTTTATCTTTCTTCCTGTATACATAATGTTTTTCTCCCCCTCTGTCTGTGTTTAAGATTTTCTCTTTATCACTGGTTTTAAGCAATTTGATTAGTATGTGCCCTGGTATGTTTTTCTACTTTTTCTTTTTTCATTTTTGGTATTTGAGGTTTGTTGTGCTTCTATGGTTTTCATCACATTTAGAAACATTTCAGCTATTATTTCTTTAAGTTTTTTCCCCTTTATACTCCTCTCCTCTTTCAGGGACTCCAGCTATAAGTATAAGACTACTCGAAGTTGTCTATTATTATGTCTTCAAGTTGACTAATATTTTCTTTTGCAATGTCTATTCTGCAATTAACCCCATCCAAAATGTTTTTTTCATCTAAGATACTTTAGTTTTCAGCTCTAGAAGCTTAATTTGGGTCTTTTAAGTGTCTTTATGTGTCCAATTCACACATGTGATCTTCTTTTAGCTTTTTGGACATAAAATAATTGTTTCAGCGTTCTTGTCTACTAATTCTAATACTTTATTACTAATTCTACTCTATTATAATATTATTCTATGTCATTTCTAGGTTGGTTTTGATGGTTAATTTTTTTTATTCCTCATTATGGATCATATTTCCCTTCTTCTTTGCATGCCCCATAGTTTTTGATTGGATGCTACCCTTTGTGAATTTTACCTTGTTGGATGCTGGATGTTTTTGTATTCCTGTAAATACTTTTGCACTTCATTTTGGTATGCCATTAAATTCCTTGAAGGCAGTTATTTTTGAATGTGGCTAGATGGAATCAGAGCAGTTAGTCTTGGTGTAAGTTTTCCCCACTCTTTGAAGCAAAATCCTTTGAAGCTTTCTACCCAGTATCCTGTAAATGACTAGATTTTTTCTGTCAGCTTATGAACACGAGAGTTATTCCCAGTTCTGTGTTTGTTCTAGGTACAGTTACTTCTTATCTTTTCAGTTGGTTATTTTTGCTGCCTCAGATAGTTTCCGTACATGCATGATCAGTACTCAGCTGAAGACCAGGAGAGGAACCTTCTTCAGAGAGGAGCCTCTGAAGATTTCGGTGGCTGTAGTCTTGTTCAGTTCCTTGCCTTCCAGTACTTTGACCTGCAAACTCTAGTCCCTTTGTCCTCTCCAGGCTTCAAGCTCCATCTTCTTGAGTCTGAATGACTGCTGGACTCTGCCTTGTTCCTCCTTTTGTGACATTCCCTGGAAACTCTCCTTAGACAGTAATTTGGGCAATCCTAAAACTCCTCTTATTTGTTTCTTATCTCTCAGGAATCGCTGTCTTTTTCCTGATGTTCTGAAACCTTTGTTTCATATACTTTATCTTTTTTTTCCCACGTGGGAAGATAAATCTGATCCTTCATCTTGGCCAAGAGTGAAAATTGATAGTCATTTTTGGTCTAATTTGCCACACACAGCATCTTCCTTGCCCCTGTTGTCCAGAAGATTTTGTTGCATTGGAACCATTTCTTCACTGTAGTAACCAGATTCCAAGATAATCCTTAATAATTGCCACCTTCTGATAGTCACACTCTTGTTAATTCATATTGTATTTCATTTGGCGAGTGTGACTAGTAGCATATGACAGAAGGAATGGTAAATGTCTTCTAAGATTAAGTTACAAAAAACTGAAGCTTCCATCCTGGGTATCACTTACTTTGGAGGAAGCCATGTTGTGAGCAGTTCTTTGGAGAAGCCTACATTACAAAGAACTGTAGCCTTCTGCCAATAGCCACTTGAGTGAAACTGAAAGCATTATCTCCAGCCACAGCTGAACCTTGAGATGAGTATAGCCCTGCAGATAGCTGGGTTACAGCTCCATGAAAGAATTGAGCTGTATCCATCTAGCTAATGTACTCCTGGCTTTCTAATCCTTGGAAACTCTGTGAGATAATTGTTTGTTGTTTTAAGTATCAAAGGTTTGGGGCAATTAGTACATTGATTCAGCAAACACGTATTGATGATATGTGTAGGCTGTTGGATGCTCACCATCCCTGTGGATGAAGTCTAATTTCTCATCCATAATACCTGGAGTTCTTTATTATATGCCTCCTACCACTTCAACCTTTTCTTTCACTATGCCAGACCATTAAAGCTCTGGTTCACTCATCATAACTTGCTGCAATTCCTCAAATATATCAGGTGATTTTTGTGTTTGTATATGTTCTTTACTTTATCTTTATTCTCATTTATTTGCTAAACTCTTGTTCATCCTTTAAGACTCAGATCAACATTACATCATTCTTGACCTTGCCAGGATGATTCACATCTTTTCCCGCTGCTTAAGATTCCCATTTCAAGTCACTAAGCCCTACAGTGTTCTTAACACTCTTTATATTTCAAGACATTATTTTAAAGATGGTTTATTTCATGAAACTTACTCCCTAGCCAAAGTACAATTAGCCCCTCATTGCCTTGGATACTCACCATGCTTGATGCATTCTATTAGAGCATGTGTGACATACTTTATTTTTGTTTGCTTCTTTTATGCCTCTCTCCTTTTATTAGACTTTAATTTTTGTGAAAGTATTTCAGATTTCTCATTCTTTGTGATTTCAAAGCATGGTGTGTGGTATATAGTAGGGACCTAATGAATGTTGGTTGAATAAATTTAGTCTTCTTAGCTTTGCAATATTTCCTTTTGAATCAAATATTTATTATATAAAATATAGTTTTGTTTTTAAAAAAGTAGTTTTTCATTTACAACTTTTTAAATTAATTTATAATTTAATTGCACTATTGTCAGAGTGTGTAGCCTATATTCTTTACCCTTTTACAACTCTATTGAGTTTTTCTCTGAAGCTGATACTGGAATTAAAAACTAACAAATTTTCTAAAGTTTTCTACTACCATTCATTTTTTATAAACATTCTAGAGGTATTTGAAAGGTTACTGTATTATTTTTTAGGAAATATAGCATGAATTTGTATTTAAAACTTTATTAATTGTCCTCATATATACCTTTACTTACAATGCTATCGACTGACAGGAGTATCTCTCCCACTATACTTATGATTCTGTCAATTTTTCCTTGTATTTATGTTAGGCTTTGTTTGATATATTTTAATGTTATGTTACTTAGCACATGATAGTTCATGTCTTCTACTTTTTTATCAATAGGAAATGATCTTCTGATCTTATGTATTTCTTAGCTTTTAGTTTTTGGTCTGGGACTCATAGTTTTATGTTAATATGATTGTCAAGTGCATTTAGGCAAAATTACTCCCTATACTTGGGTGGTAGTGAGAAGTTGCTTAAAGTTGGAAATAAAATTGGTTTATGAGTGTTAAATTTTAAAATACTCATAATAGTTCAAAACAATGATATAGAATGGCAACTTAGAGAATGACTTTACCAGCTAAAACATCCTTATTTTTGTATCTTTAATTCTGATTCATGTTTTATTATTCTGAGTTATTAAACTCAAGTCAGAGTTTATGAAACAGTTATATGGGAGAATAATTTGCCCTGAAAAAATGTGTTTTAATTGTAGTAATGCCCCTTATGTATTTTTGCATTTTGTAAAACCATTGGTTGCTTATATACCAATAGCTTAGCAGAGAAGCCTAGAGCTGAAATGTTAGAAAATGATGGTCCATTGGAAATGGAATTGAAGCATCTCTAAAATTATAATGAATATATTTGAAAAGATTCTGTGATGGCCACATATTTACTTAATTACTTTTAGTATATCTCACTGTCCTATATAGCAAGATATGTTTGCACTTGATTTAATAAATGGGTTCATGTTTGATTTGGTTGATTTTGTTTACATCTGTGGTTCTGAACTTAAAAATAAGTGCTCATAAAGATGCTGTAGTTTCCCCTTAAATTACTTTGTAGTAGTTCTTTAGAGTATTTTGAGTTGTAAAATGCTTTGATTTAAAGAGAATAGAATAATTTATTTTTTCTTATTGTCAATAATCTAAGAATGTAAAATGATGGAAATATCTGTATTTTCATTACCAATGGCTAGTAACTTTTATGAGCACTTTCAAGTTAGATAAACTTTAATATAGTAAATAGTCATCTTGTGCATCCACAGTGTTCTCCTGCTCCTCTAAAAATACTTCTGTGAAATCTTCCAATAATTTTAATCATACTTTGCAGATCAATTGTTTTTAAAATATCAACACTTGCCAAGAATGAAAAAACCCTAAGCTTGAGAAAGGATTTAACAGATAGAAAATGAATACAAGGAACAAATAAATATAAATAATAATAATAATAATGCAGTATCTAGTAATTAGATTTAAACAACCCCAACTCTGAAATAGAGTCACAATTCTCAAAAAGAATAAGGGCAAAACCCGTAAGTAAATAGTTGACACAAAGTTTATGCATCAAAGCCTATGTATTTTACATTTGACCCTATAAAGTCTCTAGGCTTTTACTTATAGTTTGTTTCTGCTTTAGGCAAAACATTAATAAACATTTCAGAGGTTGAAGAGCTAATATATAGTATAAAGAATTAAGAAAAGATAGTGGCTAACTTGACTGTAAGGGAAGAGATAGAAATCTGTAAATCTAAATACGTAAATTAAAGGCAGATCTGTTGGGCATATCTCTTCCATGTAGGGCAGTGTCTTCTGAGAACATCATTATATTATTTCACAACATATATTGTTTACATATTCACATATATTGTTTATTATATAATCATTCATAAAGATTATTCTGAAACACAGAAGGAATGATAGGCAAAGGGTTAAAGAAAGCTTTAGCATAATCTGAAAAATTTACCTTTGTGAGTTAGCTTATTCCACAAGTGAGTGTCTAGACAAGTGAGTTGCTGCACACGAGCGCTCATATTGTGCCTCTTTCTATGCAGTGTGCTCTTGACCCAGATGTAATTCCTTTGTACTGTAGTATACAAACTTTCCTGCTGCTTTTACCCTTTTGGAGGCTGGTCAGGTGGAAACAAACTGGGGTTTGATGACTTTATAAATAGAGATGGGTCGACATATTCTATTAATAGTGGAACTGTCCTAAATCTCTGGCTAGTACTCAGAGGAAATTATAACTTAAAGTTTGTAAATACAGACAAATTTAAGGGCTGAAATAAATTAGGAAACACAGATATACCTTTATGCTTCCAATTATAGGAGAAACAGAGGATTTTTTTTATATCTGTAATTTGATTTGAAGATATAAATTTCATTGTATAACTCTCCTCTGTTGATGTTTTATTTTAAGCAATACAAATAGTATATTTTCTCGAACTACTGGATATGTAACATCACAAACATTTAATTTTGTACTTGAAAGCTGGAGTTACTGGTTTTTCAAAATTACAGAATAAAATTTCATTAAATTTTAAGAAACATTTAAAAACATAATGGAAATGCTTTAAAATTATTTTCATATTTTATGCAAACCAATAGCATAGAATGCCATTGCAGTGCATCTCATTAATAAAATAAATAAGCTGTTTTATGTGAAGCCTCATTTCAGTTTATTACAGAATGTGAACAAGTAAGAATTGTAGGTCTTGTGCCTTACTCCCCCATCGTTCCCCACCACACTCACATACACTTTTAAAACTGAAACCCAGAATTCTTTCTTATTACATTGTGTTGGATTGGGGTATTTCCCCCAACAATTACGTTTCAATACCTAGCTCTTACTAAGAGTTCAATAAATACTTGTTGATTGATTTACTTTTTATTCTAGAAAACATTTTTTAGTGGGATAGGTAAATATTTGAGTAGGTTGAAGTATTATTTTAAATCATCAAAGCTGGGGTGGGATTTTTGAGGTCATCTAGGTCAACTGCCTCATTTTACAGAAGAGAAAACAGAGACATTAAGAGGTTGAGTAGTTATCTTCATTATGAAGGCCAGCTAGTAGCTAGAGGCAAGACAGAACTAAAATACAAGGGTCTTGCTGCTTAGCTTCATGGTTTTTACCCCATTGTACAGTTTTCTGGAGTTTCCACATTTGTTAGGCTAAAATTTGAAAACGTACCCGTAACTGTTTATATATTAGAACTAGGATGGGTTATAAGTTAAGATGGTGACATGAAGTCCACTTTATGATGCCATTTAGCTAGAGTATCTTTAATTCCATCAAATGAATGCATAGCAATTAAGTTTTCTCATGAAAGTTTTGGCAACAATGGAAAGCTTTTATGGTTTATTTCAGGCTATTTTGTTTCCCTAGTTAAGTGTTGCTTCAAAATTTCCCTATTGTGTGGTAGCTTACCTTTATGTAGTCAGAAAAATGTAAGGGATTGAATACCCAGAGGACAATTGTGTTTTTTTCACTTTTACTGTTGCAAATTTTGGGACTGACTATATTTGAACCCTTGCTGGTAATTTTAGAGGAAGGATAATGCTGTGTATATGAGCATGTATGTATCTCTAATGATGTATCTTCTTTGGTGAGTTTGCCACTGATCTGAGAAATTTTAGACTGTCTATGGCATTTTCCTTGACCTAGAAACTTAAATTTCCTTCAAATGCAGTTATAATTAGATTACGTTATATAACTGAAATAAAGTATTAATTTATGTGGACAGATTCCATTCCAAACATTTTGAAAACATTTGGCTTTTTCTTTATACTATACGTTAGTATTAGGTCCCCAGAAACACTTTTTACAGATATTGTTGAAATCCAAGGAATCATAAGAATTAATATTTAGTTTGGACATATTCCCCAGCCAATAAAATTCATTTTATTTTCCTGTGCATATCACAATTGCTCCAGCTTAGCCTACCTACTAATTGAGTTACTTATTTAAATGGTGAGATGGTTTCTTAAGAACTTCTTTAATTTTTCAGCTATTTAACAGAGCTCAGTCTTCCTTTTCTAGAAAACAGTGACATAAAGACTGGTAGTATGTGGAGTGCCTGGGTGGCTCAGTCATTTAAGCCTTGGACTCTTGATTTCAGCACAGGTCATGATCTCAGGGTGGTGAGATCAAGCCCTGAGCTCTGAGGCCCAAGGCGCTGTGGGCTCTATGCTCAGCGGGGTGTCTGCTTTTCTCTTTCTCCCTCTCTTTCTTCTTCCCCTGCTCACACAATTTCTCTCTCTCTAAAATAAGCAAATAAGTCTTAAAAAAAAAAAAGACTGTTACTATGTGATCCTAAATGCTGGTATTATTTCTAGTTAGTGATAATAACCTGGAATCTCTAGTAATGCTTTCGTATTTGTATTTAACTTGTTTTCCTGCCTTTGTGTTACCACAGTTCAACATTCAGAGCCTTGACATGTTGAAATGGGCCATCTCTAACCACTAAAAGCATAGCTTAGCTCCAGACTCATTTATTTTGCATTAGGCAAGGTTGGCACTATCCTCGCATAGATGAATGGCTTTTGACTAAATTGTGTTGTGTTCCCTTTAATAGGAAACAGCTTTTTTTTTTTCTTTTTCCCTCTCGAACAAACACTGTCACTTTTATTACCCAATCATTAATGGTTAGACATGAAGCTGGCTGTTCTCTTAATGTTATCCTAGTGATTACATATTCATTTACTATATGCGTATAACAAATCGTCTCCATGTCTGGTCTACTTGTGATCATTTTCAGATAACAATGTGCAGCCAGATTGTTCCCGAACCCTGACCCTATGATATTGCTTGTGTGGTGTCATCCTATTTGTTAATTCATTCCTTGATCACATAGCTCTTATGCCTAATACATTTTCATCACACTCTGTAGCATTTTTATTATCCTTACAGCCCAAAGCTCATGTGTCTACCTTCGTCAGAATCAGTTTGGTAGTGACTACATTAGTATATAGCAATACAGTAACAAGATTCTTAAACAGGATGGGGGAAGGAAATGCTGGGCTATATTTTTAGTTCTTTATATCCCAGAGACTTGGCAAAGGGAGAAGCTATGCCCACTAAATCTGTTCACAGCCAAGTGTTTTTAGAATCTTGGAATTTTCTTTTTCGGAGTTCTTCTCACTGTGGATCCATTGGAAAGCTGATAAAACAGATTGCCTGTAAGAGAGTCAATATAAAAATAGTCTGCAAGAATGCATGCCACCATCTGTGTTGTCTTATCTAGAGATTGTATCTCTGTCTCAGATTGACTTCCAAATTATTATGCTTATAAATATTAATTGATGAAAAGAAATTAGAAAAAGTGTAAAAGTGTGTCTGTGAATATTATATATATATATATATATATATATATATATATATATATAAATAATATTTAACACATACACAGCTTTGGATGAGAATTTCTTCTGTCTTGGCAGATAAATTTGAAGTTTCCTTTGAAAATGTATTAATTAAAGTACACGTAAGAGTTTAAAAAATATCCCCTTTTGTGATAGTTTTGTAAGTCAAAGGTTAATGATGGAGACACATCAATCATAGCATCCTTGGTGACTCACAGAAGCACTTAGAAATACATTTGCTTTGGATAATGTATGAATGTGTACATGATATACAACTACCATCTCTCATGACATGAGAATAGAAGGAGAAATAATTTATTAGGCAAAGAAGAAGAAGCAAGGCTGATGTGGCATAAAGGAAAAAATTTTTCTTGACCAAAATAACTTAATATTTGAAGGAGAACAAGCAAGTAAATATGATTACATTTGGCCCAAGTTGCTGTTCTAGTAAGAGTTGAATGATGTTTCTCTTTTAAAAAGCCCCCTTTTTTGGTAAAAAGTCAGTAGCAATACATTGCAGAAATTCTTCCCTGGCTTGATTTGTTGACGTCGAAGCTCCATGCCTGGAGGAAGAACCTCTGCAAACCTAGTTACTTAGTGCTTGTTATGAATTTTCCCGTGTGTTTTTCTAATTAAAATGGTTTTCTTTAGCATAATATTTGTAGGATGGAAATATTTGAAAATGAAGTTTGATAATCTCTTGGTCCTTTCTTTACATGGTTATATTTCCTACATCGTGCAAAATAGTTTTAATTGGACAATTTAGGAAAAATGTTCTGGGAACAGTAGAACGGAGCAATCCACAGTTTTCTTCAGTTGTTTGGATTAAAGCAATTGAACCAAATTAAAGGTCAATTTTTTCCTTTCTTTATATTTCCATCTAATATTATGATTTCAGTGATTAGTAAGCTTACTGGTAATCTTAGCATGGAGTGTAGGAGTCAATAGCTCCCTGTTGGGTGTTGTTCAGTTGTGCCAGGAAAGACTACCCATCCAAAAAAATATCCCCTACTTGCATAGAAACCTTTTAAGAGGGGGACAAAACCCTTAGTTTCACAATTTGAATTGGAGTCTAAAGAGAATACAGTAAATTTAACACACACTGGTGTTAAGGTGACTCGTTAAGTCGCCTCTTAAGAACAGGTTTAGAGGGAAAGGATGTACAGAGAGCATGAAAACCCTTAGTACTTGAAGTGGTGTAACTAAGAGGCCATAGTGGGGAAAGTGTGCTAAAAGGGAGCCTGAGAAAACCTGAGAACATTTCTATAAATGTGTATGAATAGCAATTTCTAATATGTTTTCTGTGGTCAGAAAAATAAATGAAAATATTCTACCAAGGAGGTTGATGTGAAAGAGAGAGAGAGTGTGTGTCCAAGTAGGATGTCTCTGTGTAAACAGGTAAAGAAAATGCTTCTCTAGAACCAATCATTCCTCCTGTGGTAAACATAGGACATGTGACACAGCAGGTGGAACAAGCTATTGGAGAACCTCAGACACCATTTCTGAACCTCCATCAGCTGGGCCTGTGCCTCATCTCAATACTTCTGGACACAGCAGTGTAACACCAGTTGTAGGAAGTGTCCTTCCCCTCTTGCGTGGGTGTGTCCAGGCCTGCAGAACAGTCAGAGAGTGCACCAGTGACAAAAGTGGGAGAATTAGGCAAAGCCTAGTCCTTGGCCAGCCTTAAGAAGTATCTTTTCCTACTGCTGTGTGCTTCTTGAATTACCTCACACCTAACTTTCATCCTGTGTCTGTGGTTACAAAATGGTAGCAGTCTTCAGCCTGGCTAGGCATTAGAATCACCTGGGAAGTTTTCCAAAAATGGTAATGCTTTGGTCCCATCTCTGACTTCTTGGCTCGGGGACTTTGGTGGTGGGCCTGAACTTCAGGCCCTTTAAAAGCTCCCCAAGTTAAGTCTGTTGTGTAGTAGGGTTGAAAGTCTTAAAAAAAATTTTTTTTTTTTGATTCCTGAAAGCATTGGTGAAAGTAGTTAATGATATCCAAAGATAGTATTTTGGTTACCAAAAGGAGAAAATATGAAATAATGCCTATGAAAGTTATTTTATATTTAAAATTAGTTTTTAAGTTGTTTAAAATTTGTTTTTAAATTGTAGTTAGTTTTCATTAAAAAAAATTGTAGATACCTGGTAGTTAATTGACTATGGAAGGAAAAAAACTACACATACAGCTTTTTTTTTTTTTTTTTTAAAGATTTTATTTATTTATGTGACAGAGAGACAGCCAGCGAGAGAGGAAACACAGCAGGGGGAGTGGGAGAGGAAGAAGCAGGCTCATAGCGGAGGAGCCTGATGTGGGACTCGATCCCGGAATGCCGGGATCACGCCCTGAGCCGAAGGCAGACGCTTAACGACTGCGCCACCCAGGCGCCCCATACACATACAGCTTTTATGTAAGCTTTTTATAAAGAAATACATAGTAGTTGTAATGGGAGTAACACTTTTATGTTTTGATTAGCTAAGATGCCTTAGGTTGAACTCATTAAATATTAGCAGTATTGAAAGCCACTAATTGCTGTCAAACTTGGTATTTCACTTTATGAATACAACATGTGCGGAAATTAGTGTGTCTAAAAGAGATTATCATGTGAAAGAATACATATCCAGAAAAAAAAACTTGCTAACAAAGTTATCTAAACTTTCTTTTATTACTATTACTGGTCAAATGTCTTCAGAAAATAAATGCTTAAAATACATTTAATAAAGCCTGAAATTATGTTTTTAGAAGATATTAAGTAGATGTATACCTATAGAATAATGAAAATACCTATATAAATGTTAAGTTTAAATCCACCAATATAAACTGCTCATGAAGTGATTTTTGATGTGGGGCAATGAGGTAAAGTGGGCAGAGAATAAATATTACAATTTTAGGTAATATAAAAACAAATTTAAAGTGTGTCTAATGATGAATGAATTCTTTATTGAGGTCTATATGTAAGAATATTCCCTACTTTGTGGGGTGCCTTATTATATCAGACTTTGATGTGAGGTGAGAAGGTTTGCAAGTCTTCTGTTTCTTCCTGGCAGAAAGAGGTAGATAGGAAGGGGAAAAGGACATCAAAGTAGGTTGGAGACTTATTTTCTGTGGAATAATGGGAATAGGAAGGGGTGCAGTCCTGACAGCAAAGTGCAGTCAAAGGGCAGCTCAGCTGTGCTTGAGGCAACCATGACACAGAGTTTCTATCTGAAGCCCAGGCAGAGAATCCAATGTTGTCAATCCAGGCTGGAGGATGATGCAAGAATCTATGGACAAGTGACCAGACTAGAGTTCACAGATGGGCCTCCAGGCTGTCAGGAAGTGAATGGCAGCATAAGACAGGGATTGAGGGGCACCTGGGTGGCTTAGTCAGTTAAGTGTCACACTCTTGGTTTTGGTTCAGGTCATGATCTCAGGGTTGTGAGATCAAGCCCCACCTTGGGCTCAGTGCTCAGCACAGAGTCTGCTTGAGATTCTCTCTCTCCCTCTGTTACCCCCACCCTCACCCCATGCTCACTCTCTGTCTCAAATGAATAAATAAATCTTAAAAATAAGAGAGACAGGAATTAATTGAGGAATTAAGGCAGAAAGCCCAGTCTTGGGCAGTGTAGCATTTGAGGGGAAGGAGAAGTCTTTCTGTGGAAGTGGTGGAAGTGGGAGGTATGAATAGCTCAGAGGTCCTTATGGGGCAAAGAATGGCCAACAAAGGACACTGGCTGAGCAATTTCCTGTACTGCATCCTGATGAGCTGAGGCAATTGACATTGTGCCTGAAAGTGGGCCCACTGTCTTAGAGGTGCGCAGAGTGGAATCTTCATGACCAGAGAACAGATGCCTAACTGTCAGGAGCTGCAGAGGCAGGCAATGAATGGAGGCAGAGCTGACGTGTCTGGAACATCTGGCTTTAGGCTTATAGCTGAAACTGCTTTTTGCAGCCTGGCATTATTGGCAGCTTTACCCAAGGCTGCTCAGTGCCTTCCCATAGGGCCAAACCATTTCTCTGATTGTGGGTTGCCAGATGAGTCTCTTGCATGTTGTATTTTCCAGATTTTCACATGTATTCTTTGAAGAGAGGATGGAGGAATTTTCTTTCCCTTTCTTTCTTTCTTTCTTTCTTTCTTTCTTTCTTTCTTTCTTTCTTTAACAGATATGAGGCTCATGAGAGACATGAAACCAAATAATGAGAACATTCTTTTATTCAACACTTATATTGAGTAATTGCTATGTGCTGCCTGTGAGGTTGTAATGGTGAGCAAAACAGATACAGTTTCTGCCTCCTACAGAGCTTGGAATCTGATAGAGAGACAGACAGTTATCAAATAATCACTCAAGTATATAAGGTCCTTATTATCCATGGTAATTGGTACCAGAAAAGTGACATCTAATACGAATATATACTTAAAGATGGGGATTAAAATGTCATAGTCAAAGTAGGGGTATTGCTTTTCTATTGCTGTGTAACAAATTATTACAAATTTAGTAACTTAAAACAACACGCACATTATTTCACAGTTTTCATGAATCTAAAATCTGGGCATGTTTTTGCTGGGTTCTTTGCTCAAGATCTCACCTGGTGAATGTCAAGGTGTCACATGGGGCTGTGATCTCATATGGAGCTTGGGGTCCTCTTCCCAGATCCCTGGTGATTGACAAAACTCAGTTCCTGTCAGATGTAGGACTAAAGTTCCCGCTTTCTTGATGCCTGCCAACTGGGGGCCATTCTCAGCTCCTAGAGGCTGCCCTCTGTGCTCTGCCACATGGTCCTCTTCACAGTATGGTATTTTGACCCTCTAACACAAATGAGTTAATACTATAAAGCTCTTAAAGTGGGGTTTGGGACATATGAAGTCTCAGTAAATTTGAGATATTATTATTATTATTATCATTATTATTATATTTGTGGGAACAGAGCATTCCAAGCTGTAGGAGCTGCAAGTGCCATGGCCCTGACCTGGGAAGAAGGATGGCAGATTTGAGGACAGGAAGAAAAAGTGTCTATAAATCTTAGTGAGAAAAGGAGAGAACAAAGTAAAATAAGAACAGAGGGAAGCTGGAGCCAGATCATTATAGATCCTTGTAGTCCATGGTAAGAGTTTGGATTTTATTCTGATTTAAATAACCTTACACCAGTTAGAATGGCTAAAATTAACAACACAGGAAACAATAAGTTTTGGCGAGGATGTGGAGAAAGGGGAACCCTCTTACACTGTTGGTGGGAATGCAAGCTGGTACAGCCACTTTGGAAAACAGAATGGAGGTTCCTCAAGATGTTAAAAATAGAGCTACCCTACAACTCAGCACTATTAGGTATTTACCCCAAAGATACAGACATAGTGAAAAGAAGGGGCACGTGCACACCAATGTTCATAGCAGCAATGTCCACAATAGCCAAACTGTGGAAGGAGATGAAATGCCCTTCAATAGATGAATGGATAAAGAAGATGTGGTTCATATATACAATGGAATATTATTCAACCATCAGAAAGGATGAATACCCACCATTTGTATTGACATGGATGGAACTGGAGGGGATTATGCTAAGTGAAATAAGTCAAGCAGAGAAAGACAATTATCATATGGTTTCACTCATATGTGAAACATAAGGAATAGTGCAGAGGACCAGAGGGGAAGGGAGGAAAAACTGAATGGAAGGAAATCAGAGAGGGAGAGGAATCATGAGAGACCATGGACTCCGGGAAACAAAATGAGGGTTACAGGAGGGAGGGGGGTGGGGAGATGGGGTAACAAGGTGATGGGTATTAAGGAGGGCACGTGTGGTGATGGGCCCTGGGTGTTATATGCAACTAATGAATTGTTGAACACTACATCAAAAACTAATGATGTATTATATGTCTGCTAATTGAACATAATAAAAAAATAAATAACCTGAAGATGATTTTAGGTAGGGGAATCATAGGATCATATAAATGCTTCTGAGACATCTCTTTGGCTGTTGATTGGAGAATGGATGCAGGGGAGCAAGAACAGAGACAGAGAAACCAGCTAGGACACTCTTTCAGTTCAGTTGAAAGCTTATGGTGGCCTGGCCTGGTGCAGAACAGAAAGACAATTAGAAATGGTTAGATTCTGCATATATTTTAGAGGTTGATATGATAGAACTTATTGATGAATTGCATCTGAGGTTGAGGGAAAGAGGAGTCAAGATAATTTTTGGGTTTTGACAAGGCACCTGGATGGTTGTGATGCCAGATCCTGAGATGGAGAACGTTTGGGGGTGGGGTTGGGGAGTATCTACAGAGTGGGAATCAATAGTTCTGTTCTGACAAGTTTTCACTTGAGATTCTGCCAAATATCTTGATGGAGATAGTACCATTGTTTGGGGTAGAGATACAAATTTTAAGAGTTGTCCTACCTACAGATGAGATACTTAAAGCCATCGGATTGGATGGGCTCCCTCAGGCAGAGGCTGCAGGTACAGAAGTTTGTGTACAGAGGCCTTAGGCACTCTAACATTAACAGGCTGGTGGAAGGTGAGAACCCATTCAGGGAAATGGAAATAAGTGGCCAGTGAGGGACGTGGGAAGTTGGGCAAGAATAGTATTCAGAAGCATATGGTAGAGATTATTTCAAGAATTAGGGAAGGGCTAATTGTGTCAAATGCTACTGAGATATTTTGGCAGGATAGAAGTCATTGCTGACCTGCATATGTCCTATTTCAGTGGAATTGGTGAGGAGGAAAGCCTGTTACGAATGGGTAGAGGAGAGAAAGGGAATGGAGACAGCGAATAAAAGTGATTATATTCAGGAGTGTTGCTATGAAGGGGAGGAGGAAAATGAGGTCATAGTTGGAAGAGTCTTGGAGAAAAGATGTTTTCTTTTAGTTTATTTATTTATTAAATATTTTATTTATTTGAGAGAGAGAGGGAGAGAGGGAGAGGAGGGGCAGAGGGAGAATCCCAAGCAGACTCCTCGCCGAGTGCGGGTCTGATGTGGGGCTCTATCCCACAACCCTGAGGTCACGACCTGAGCCAAAACCAAGAGTTGGATGCTTAACAGACTGAGCCAGCCAGGTGACCCTATTTTTGTTTATTTTAAGAAGTTTACTTTAAGAGGTTTAAGAAGAGAATATGAAGCCATGTTTGTTTGCCAATGGTAATGATGCAGTAGAGGGAGAAATTGATCATAGGGAAAATTGTACGAACAAAATCCTTAAGAAGCCAGGGTGGATTCTGAATACAAGTGGAGAGGTTGTTGACCATGTAACAGGTAAGAAGGTGGAATGTGTAGGAACACAGGTAAATTGGTGGAATTGATGGTGGAAAAGTATAGATTTTGTCTAATCGCATCTATTTCAATACACCATGAAGTATAAGGTAGTAATCTGTGCTGGTGATAATGGGGCAGTTTGTAGAAGAGAGGAGGTGTGACATGGATGGTAACAGGGAGCATAGAGTTCTGAGGTACAAGTGGTAAAAGAAAAGAAACTGTCTCCAATGGAGAGAGTTACCGGGAATGGTGTCTTCAGGGTGCAGGCTGGATGGAAGTAAAGATGAAGGGAGGGGTTTGGAAAGGCAGGAAGGAATGGGACATGAGTTTGAGAATCTGCAGAATCATATGGATATAACTGGGTGGTTAACGACGGTGGGGCTTGGAAGTTTGGTTTCTGAAGGTGGCAAAAAAGAATGGGGATGAAAAGTGTTATGGGATTAACAAACTCTATGAGTTTGATAAACTTTTTAAGGTTTTAGCATGGCCAGTCTGTCCCACAGCTAGAGATGTTACGTATTGTGAATATGTATTATGATAATTTTGCCTCTTTATTACCATACTTGTAATAGAGCATACCATTTCTTATTTTATATATCTATATCTATATCTGTCTGTCTGCATACATATATTTACTTAGGTAGGTTTTATATAACAGTGCATATTCAGGTAGTTTCCATTTTCTTATTCTGTGAATTAGGCATATTTCCCGTCTTTAGGATTCCTTTCTTAAGAACAGAAAACCAGCTTTGAGTTTATTGAGTGAAAGGCTAAGAACATTTTGGAGAATCTTAAAATGTATTGCTAGATAAATCTCCAAAAATATTTTCTAATTTACACTTTTATCAACAGCTTGTGAAAAGGTCTGTTTCACAGCAACTTCTCTGAGGGCTACTAACCCCAGAGATGAGGCAGCTTAAAGCAGATTGTTTTTTACAAGCTCCATTGAATGGTTCTGGTCTTTATTTTCTTGATAAGGGTTAATTCTCACATGAGGAGTTGATGGCGCTTCCCCTTATTCACCTTCCAGTTGTGTGGTTTTATTTTAGAATGCAGATTTGGTTAGATGTTAATGCTCTTCCCAAATCTTTTCCAATGAGTGTGAAAGCTTGTGGAAAGTTGTATGTGAATCTGGTGCATATTAAACTTTTAACATTAATTTCGAGAACCATTGTATGTGTAAGGGCATATATGTGTACAAGTATGCATACACATATATGTTGAATATGGTTTTGTAAAATAGTTCTTAAAATTTGGAGAAAGGATTTTGGCATTTATTCACTCTATTCTGGCTTCATGGAACTATTTACACTTATGTTTTTAATTATTATCATTTTGAAAGGAAAATATATCTATATTATTTCCATAATCATGGGGCTGCAAAACTTAGTAAGAGGCTTGCTGGTGTTTTAGACATGTTGAAAAGTAACTTTTTATCCTACTTTAAGACAAGTTTTTTAAAGGTGAAGTGGAGCTTATGCACATATCAGATAGCATATTTTACTTTTCTCAGGGAAAAAAGATCTAAGACACTTGTCAGAGAGCATCATGATGGTGCATAATTTTCCTGCTGTCTAATTTGCATCTCAGTGGCTGGACTTTCATTGTTCTAACTTTAATCACATCAATCACTTGAAAAACACCTGATCTTTCTTTCAGCCTCATTATACTTTGTTCAGTTATTGGAAATTTAAATTGTCCTTTCCCACATTACTTTGGTGACTGTTCTTCTCTTGAATGAATGTTTCTAATACCCAGCCCCCACAGTAGTGGGATTATTTTAAGCAGTGTCATTTAACTGAGCAGCTTTTTGCCTAGCCTCTGTACTGAGGACGATTCTGGCTTTTCTTAACATATAGCTTAGTAATAGGTTCCTGGTTCCCAGACGTCAACTCTCCGTCTAAACCCGTACTGCATTTTCATAGGCTTGCTCTATTGTTGTACATCTAACTCTTCTGTGTTGTTAACCTTTAATTTTCTTTATGATTTATTTTGTTTTTACATAAGTATCTACAAAAAATGAAAAACTCGTTCACTCACAGAAGGGTAGACATTATTTTTCTGGCAGAAAAAACAGATTTTTAATATTCTGTTTTCTTAGTTGCATCTTTTTTATACCCACAGTATGTATTTGTGAGTTGATAGTTGTGTGTGAAGGCTGTGGTTTCAGGGCAATAAAGTCCTCCTAGAGTAATAACCTTACAGCGTGATTTACTTATGATACTGAAACTGTGGGATGAATCACATAGACCATCTAATCTAATGATTCTTTACCTTCCCTCTCACTATACACTTGGAGGACACACCATAGCCACATCACTAACAGTGGCTCAGTACAGCAGGTCCCAGCAGAGGAGAGAAGTGGGCATGGTTTTTGGAAGTAGTCTGAAAAAGTCCTGGGGAGAGGACACTCTTATTTTGAATCTTCAAACCAACACTCTCATTCTAAAATGGAAGGAATTGGGTTCACTAGTCTGTAACCTTCATGTGTGTATTGTTTACCAGGGTACCTCTAGTATCTTGCATAGTAGTTGCACACATATATCTATTGAATGAATAAAGATGATACTGAGGTGTATAATGGTGAATGATATAAGCAAAGTCAAATGGCTAATACGTTTTATGGCTGGGACTTTTGCTTCCTTCCTTTGTGTTTTTGGTCAATTCTGTTCTGCTCTATAAAGAGAAGAAGCATGGACTCTTATTGATAGATAGCCACTCACTGTCTCATTTTAAAATTTTCCTTGCTACTTCAGAACCCTAAGAACAGCAGCAGCAGTAGCGGTAACAAATATTGCAATAGTGCTTTCTGTTAGGTACTCTTCAAATCTTCACAACAATGCTATTATTATTAATACACTAGGTACAGTTATCCCCAGTTTATAGCTAATGACCCTAATTTAGGCAAAGAAAGATTAAGTCACTTGACTGAGACACAACTAGTAAGTTGCTAGGTCTCTTATATTGCTGTTGTGACTCCAATATTCAAAGCACATTTTGGGACTTTTCTCTGTATAATTCTTCTTAGACTTGGCCTGTATAAACAATGGAAGGAGAAGAGCTTTTCACTCATTTGCTAATTTGTTAAATATTTATTGAGCACATGTTCTTTGGCAGAACTTGAGCTAAGCGCTAGAGGAAGAGAATGAATATGATAGCTCCCATTCTTAAGGCAAAGACAGAATATAAATAATTATATTAGAACATAAGTGTTATTGTAGAAGCGTTCATTTAGTCAAATATTTGAGAACTTGTGATACATTAGGCACTGAGTTCTTGTTGTTTTTGGAAAATCAGTGATTAAGAGGTACTGTCTGCTCTCAAGGAGATTTTAGCAAATGGGGTCGCTGGCACACAAACAGCTCAAATACAACATAATACATGTTATAATGCTGGTTTGCATAAAGTACATTGGGAACATTAGGATGGTGTGCCCAAGTCTCCTGGGCATATTCAAAGCCAATTTATTTATGGGGGTTGATGTTGAATTCTGTCCTGAAGGAGAGTTAACATTTCTGGATGGATAAATTAAGAAAGAGAATGCCAAGCAGAGGCACAGAACTGTGACAGTATGAGTATTTCTGAGGCATGAGGCTGAAGAGGCAAATGAGGACCAGGTTGGGAAGGGTCTGACCTACCGTGAAAAGGACTTCTGCCTGGGTCACTATTTTTTGCCTCCTGATATCTTACCCTGGGATTCTGATTACCTTCCATTACCTTTCCTACTTACCTTCCATTTCTCTGGTCTTTGGGTTTCTTCTTACCTTGACTACACTATCTGCTTACTTTTCTTGGCCTTGGTTGATCTTCTTGGTCTTTGTTTTTGACCTGTCTGAACCTGACCTTTTTACATTCTGTACACTCTTTTCTGCTTGGAGATGCTGAGTCTGGGCTGGACATCTTGAAATCCTCCAGGAAGTAAAGGTCATATACATGCAACTAGGGGAATTCTTTCCTTATGGAAAAAGTTTATTACCTGGGAGTCATGTAGTTACTACAGAATGTATTGGCTAGATAATGGTATCTTCTTGAGTGCGCACCAACTCAATGTTCATTTTTTTTGCCCCAATTTCTGTTTTTAATTGGAAATTTTCTTGCTTCAAACTAGGCAGTAGAATTTTTTTTTTCCCTGTAAGGTCACAGAGTAGTAATACATATACAATCACCTCTGGTAATAACAAAAATGATAACCAAACATTCTTATGACAATCAGATTATGGCATCCAGTTTCTTTCTCCCCAGTATTTGATGATTAGAGTTTTCATAATCTTCAATTTTTCTGGATTCCTTGCCATTCACTTTTCCTAATTTCCTAATTTCTCACTTCTACCTTCTCGAATTTCCTTTCTAAGTTATGTATGATATCATATCCATGTTTTAAAAAGTATTGTGTGAGATTTTTTGGGAAATGTGTGCATCTCTAATTATCCTTCTCTGTTGCTTTATATAAAAACTGGGGCATTATTTGCAACAACATGAATGGACCTAGAGGTCATTATGCTAAGTGAAACAAATCAGATAGGAAAAAACAAATACTTTACGATCTTACTTGCATGTGTGATCTAAGACAATCTGAAACAAACAAACAAACAAAAACAACCTGAACTCCTAGATAACAGAAAATAGATCGGTGGTTGTCAGGGGTTAGCAGTGGGAGTAGGTGAAATGGGCGAAGGGGGTCTAAAGGTACAAACTTCCAGTTATAAAATAAGTAAGTCCTGGGGATGTCATGTACAGCATCATGAATATAATTAATAACACTATTGTATATTTGAAAGTTGCTAAGAGAGTAAATCTTAAAAGTTCTTATCATAAGAAAAAAAGTCTTGTAACTATGTGTGGTGATGGGTGTTAACTAGACTTATTGTGGTGATCATTTCACGATATACACGTATATTGAATTGTTATGTTGCACACCTGAGAGTAATATAATTATCTGTCAATTATAGCTCAAAAAACCCCCAACTCTGGGGCATCTCACCTTTTTCCTCTAAACACTATTAGGTCCATTTTTGTGAAATTCTGTTTTGACATTTAGAAAGAAAGAGTCTTTGGCGAAAACTCAGAGTAGAGTTTAAAAGGGATAACTTAGCAAACTTAATAAAATGTAACTTAAGATACAGATATATGTGTGTGTAGAGTTGGGGTATGGGGCCTAAGGATCATAGGTTATTTTTCCTTACAGAATCAAAATTATAAAATCACCTAGTTTTTTGGTAATGTAAGGATTTTCTAGACTTCCAGTTTGTGGATGGAGTTAAGGAATAGAATGTATTTGAAAAATAACATGAATAAGAATAGAATTATACAATTTTCTATTTTTTTCGGTAGAAACCAAGGAAAAAACCCCAAACACCTTAGTCCAAGTTCAAATGCAACATTTAGTTCTTGGTTGACTTATAGTTACGGTAGAATTCTTTTTGCCAGGTTACATAACAATGGTCAACCTTATCTAAAAGACAGCTGGGAACACAAATTCTATATAAAACTGTACAGTATAGTAGAAAGAACATTTTATTTGTTGTCAGAAGTATTAGGTTCTAGCTTTGCTTGTGTAGCTTTGGAAAAGTCCTTTGGTATGTTTGGACTTTCCTTCTCATCTGTGAAATGAAAGCTTACACTAGATGATTTTTATGGAACTTTCCTAGAAAAATTCTATAGATTTATCCTAGAAGGAAAGGGAGGTGTTGGTAGTGGGAGACACCACCCCTACACCTCTGACCCCCTGCAAGAAAATACAAAGAACATGAGGGCAATCCATTCTCTAACTTGGGTTTGAGAATGACATAATATTAAATAACATAATAGTAAATCTAAATAGCATAATATTAAATATCATAAATTCTGAATAACATAATATTAAAAAAAAAAGAGTTTGCCTTTTGCACTTGAGGATCAGTCAGAAGATGAAATATTTTTCTTCCTAAATTCTCTTCTTCTTCAAAGTTCCTTAAACTTCTTACGTTTTATATGAAGAAGTTAAAATATCCCACACTAATTTTTATACTTATACTTTTGCCAACAAGAGGATGCATGTTATTTGTTCACTGTTGTACCTAACTTTTATTAAAATGCTAGTTATTAGTGCTGAGCTGTGGTCATTAGGGTAAAACCATCTACAACAAAATATCGAGCTTTGTGACAAGAATAAATTGCTATGTTGTGAGAAGAATGACCATGGGATGACTCCCACTGTGATATTTAAAAAAAAAAAAGGTAAACAATTTAAGGCTATAAATACATGGCTATCAAGGGGGCAATTAGTTAAATAAATTTAAATGTATTTATGCATTTGCTAGGGTGATTTCATGCTGGAACATCTTTTTTTTTTTTTTTTTTTTTTTTTAAACTGGCTTAATGTTTTCTAATTTAAGATGGAGGCCAAGCAAGAATCCTTCTGCAATGTCACAGTGTATAATTATTGGACAGCCAGCAGCAATCTTTAAAGCAAATTTCACACTATCTCTGAGACTAGTGTCATACATTGCTAGTTTGAATTAGTTTGTGAAAGTTATTTATATATCAGACACTTTAAATTAATGAGAGACAGCATTTCATTATTAAATTAGGCCTGGAAATTTATGTTTGCAAAGGTAATAGAGCTACAAATTGGTATGTTAAGCAAAGATAAAATATTTAGATTCTTATTTTCTTTTGTGATAAATCAATTATAAATTATTTCCTCCCTTTAATGTGTTTTTGTTGTTGTTATTGTTGTTGTTAGGACCTGAAGCTTAGCTTCCAAGGTCTACCAGAAAACAAGTAGCATGATTTGGGCTTAGCTTCCCCATAGGACCTTCCTCATGTCTTTTGCTTCCCGCTGCAACCCAAGTCAATTTCATCAGTATCTCCCATGCCAGGTCTTCTCTTCTCACCCATGACTCCATTTTCCATAACAGTTCTCAGGTAACACTTGGCTGAGAGCTTTGTGATTTGTGATTACCAGAGGGGGACCTCCCCTTCCATATATCTTAAGCAATAAGAAGGGAATAATGAGAAGGATAATCCTAATATCCTTACTATTTACTATGTAATCTCACTTATATTTCTCTTTCTTAAAGAGTACTGTAGACAAGATAGTTGTAGGCTGATTTGTCAAGAATCCAAGCAGGAAATGAAGCTATGGTGGGATCATGGTAGTGCAGACAGGGCTTAGAAAAGATGCATGGCCAGGAGGTGGAAATATGGACAAAGCAAGATTGTAATAGGACTGAAGATATGCAAAGCCTTGTTTAGAAGCAGGATCTACAGACAAGGAAGACTGGGGTTTGGTTAGCAGGCAGAATCTGAGTGGAAATATGCGAAAGGAGACTGGAGCTAGGACTTCTCAGTCGGCACTATGGACAGCTCCCAGTGCTGCCTCTGATCACAGGTATTTGCATCGATAGATGCCTCTGGCAGCATAGGAATGGACAGTGGTAGTACTTGGCCCAGGGACTATAGACTTGCTAACATATGCTAGGAATAGTGCCTCACTCTGAAGTGGATTTGAAGTTGATCATAATTAGTGAATGCTTCATTGTGTGCACATTAGAAATATAATAGTCAGTATACTATAACTCATGCACGGCTTGCAGTTTTGAGGTTGAACAATTAAGCTTGGCCTCCAGGACACTGGAAAGATACAATAATACCTTGTAGAACTCTGCAGAAACTGGGAAGCAGCAAGTCATGATGGTTAAGAGTGCAGGCATTTCTGGCTTCGAATACCAGCTGATTATCTGAGTTACTTAATCTTTCCAAGGCATAGTGTATACATCATGATCATACTCTATTTAATAAACACATGGATGATGATACTGCTGACACTAGAGGGTTGTTAAGAGAATTAATTGTTAGTATTTATTACTACAACTACAATAATATTTGTGGTAGTATATGGTATTTACTATATACTATAATTCTAATTATTTCATTAAACTTTTAAAAACTGGCCACATTGTCACATGGGCCTGAGGGTCCTGGTGAAAGGCATGTCTTAAGTATGTGAGGCTTATTTGTATGAAGGGCTTTACAAAAGTTAGTAGACAGTACTTCTTACATTAGAGAACTGTGGTAAAGTCTCCATGGTTTGGCCTGTATGAAAAGAACTGTTAAAATACTTTATAATACAAATTAAAGATCAGAACTGCAAATCTAGAGGTATAAATATGCCTGGATACTTGAACAACCAAAACTAAGATTGGAAACTCTAACTTAGGGATGTGTATTGATCTCAGATTCACTTCTTTTCTTCTTCATCATGTAAGAAAAACCTTAAACAATTCTATTCAATTAAAATAATTGAATGATCTGGGTGGGAATAGTAGCGAGTTTGCTGTAAAAACTCACAATTCTAATAACTGGTTGTTGTGAGTGGTGTGTGTGTGTGTGTCCGTGTGTTTCTGATGGGGGGAGGGAAGAGATCTAATAAAGAACACACAATTCACTGATGTGATTTTGAGTGCCTACTTTATACCTGCCCATTGCAGGTAGGTTTCAGATATCTCAGGGAGAGAGTATGGAATAGTGAAGAATTGTCAGGATTATTTTGGAACCAGAATAGCTTAAGTTTGAATTTCAGAACAGAAGCTTACTTCACCTTGGACAAGTCATTGACCTTCCTTGAACATTGAATAAAAGGCAGATAATATTTATTTTGAGAATTGTTAAGAAAATCTGAGATGGCATATAGTAGGCATTCGGTAAATGGCAGCTGTCATTATTTTTGTTAATTAATGTACCAATTCAGTTAGACATTAGCACCAAATTGTTTATAATAAAAATTCTCTTCCTTTGTGATTTTTGCCAAAGGTGAGTCTTTAAACTCTTGAGCCAAAAGACTCTTTAAAAAAAAGAGTCCTCTTTAGTGATAGTTTAAACTTTTAAAGTTAAAATGTTTTTAGGGTTTAGTTTATCTTATTTAGATATGTTAAGGTACACATTTCTCTGCTTTTTTGATGACGCTTTTAACTGAAATCTTAAGAGTTGCTTTCAGACATTTCCACGAACAATGTTCACACTTTATTACTTTTTCAGGTCATGTGACAGTACATATTTGTATGTTTAATTGAAAAGTCTTCATGGCTGTTGAATTTAAACAGACTGTTCTTTTCATTAACTTTTACATTTTCTATGTTATTATGTTTAAAGTGAACTTCTCCATCACAGGGAAAAACATTTTCCTTGGTGGGATGAATCACTGTTGACTGATTCATCTCCTTCTCAGGGCGGAAGCTCGGTCTGCTGGTTCAAGCTGTGATGTGTGAGTCAGTTCAGACTCCATTCCCCTCTGGCTCTCCAGTAGTTGGTTAAATCCCTGCCCAACGGAGATGGCACCTCCCCTCACAGGGGGACTGTCAGAAGTGATGAATTTGCTCAAGAGAGAGTGGGAAATGGGATGATGGAGAAAAGTGAGAAAACATCAGTCTTCATTTAAAGCAACACATTTGGTATTCACCTTTTCCCCTGGATCAGCATGGACTTCAGGGACTCCGTTGCAGATCAGAAGTGGTTGGGTATCGGGACTTCAATTGCAGACCAGAAGAGATAATTACCTATATAGCTCTTCTCTAATAGTGACATCAAAGTGGCTTAATAGGCAATGAGGATTGATTGTTAATCTGAAAATAGGAAGCCTGGTAAAGCTTTTATTACAGTGGTGTTTTCCTTTTAAACAGCACTGAACTGAAGATTTTCTCAGTATGGTTTTGTTCTCTGATAGAAGGGATACGCAGGGCTAATGGCAAACATATTGTTAATACTTTATATTACTCAGTAAGCTTTTAGTTCTAAACAGGCTGGAGATTTAACTTTAGCATATAGAGTAAGGAGAGCTTTAAAGCAATCTGCAGTGGTGTTATGTCATTATGCAGCTATTTGCAAAAGAATCCATAAAAGAAGAGACTTTCTTTAAAGATACATCAATAGAATTATAAAGCTAGCATTACAATAAGCCTGTCATGTATTTATTAAATAAAGATATGCCAAAGCACACTTCTACACTTTATGATTTGATATATGGTTTATTTAAATGTATGGGCACAGTATTGGGAGCCAGTTTGTGTATATCCACTTTTGTGTCATATTATTGTTTAATTTTTCTCCAACTCTGGGCCACTTGGATATTCAAATGAACACTTCTTTTCCTCATGATATTTTCCCTTTCTGTGCTGTTTGTGGGGGCACTTTCATCAAGGGTCTTGGAGTTTTCTGTCTCAGTTTGGATTCATCCTGAACTTGAATGCAAGCAGTTTATTTGGGAGATAATTCCAGGGGATAGGGGAATGAAGAAGGGAGACAGCCAAGGGAGGAACCCAGTGTTACTGGGGATTTTTACGATACATGTGGAACACACCTCAGAGTTATCTTCACAGAGGGGCAAGGAAGCTGAGATATTTGTCCCCATCCAGCTTGCCCATGCACAAGGTGGAGCTTGCCTCCACGGCTAGAAAAAACTTGCAGGCAAGGAGACACAAATGGTCCTAGTAAGCAGTCTTCAACATGTAGGGGTGGTGCCAGGGGATGTGAGCAGGCATTGACCCCATTGGCCACATACTCTTTCCTTTATAGTTATTTTTTCTGGCAGAAATTTCTCCCAGGTCTCTAAGAATACATCTGTTTTTCTTCTTTCTTTGGAAGTATTGCCATATTATTCTGTTTCTTTTGAAAAATTGTGACAAAAGATAGGTAACGTAAAATTTACCGTCATAACCACGTGTAAGTGTACAGCTCAGCAGTATTAAGCACATTCACAGCTCTGTGCAAACAGCACCGTCCATCTCCAGAACTCTTTTAACATCCCAAACGGAAACTCTGTCCCCATTAAACACTAACTCCCAATTCCCCTCTTCTTCGGCTCTGGCAACCACTGTTCCACTTTCTGTCTCTATGAATTTGACTATTCTAGGTACTTGATATATGTGGAATCATACAATTTTTGTCCTCTTGTGTCTGGTTTATTTTATTTAGTGTAATGTCTTCAGGATTCATCCAGGTTGTTTCACATATCAGAACTTCATTATTTTTAAAGATTAATATTCAATTGCATGCATATATCACATTTCTGTTCATCTGTTGATAGACACTTGGGTTATCTTCACCTTTTGGCTGTTGTAAATAATGCTGCTGTAAACACTGATGTACAGGTATCTGTTTAAGTCCTTACTTTTAGTTCATTTGGCTATATTTATACCTGCAAGTAGAATTGCTGAATCACATGGTAATTCCATGTTTAATTTTTGAGGAACTACCATACTGTTTTCCACAGCTGCTCAGCCATTTTACATTCTCACCAATATACAAGAATTTCAGTTTAGCCACATCCTCATCAATACTTGTTATTTTCTGTATTTTTTAAAATAATGGTCTCCTAATGGGTGTGAAATGTATCTTACCTCTTATAACTTACTTTAATCTTATTTTTCTGTATTTGAACATCTTTGGTGTAGAGCAAAGCACACTTTAAAATATTTATATAAAGTTTAGTTGATCAAAAATGTTTTTTAGATAAACATTTACATTTTCTGTTATAAATTAATACATTATCATTATAGACAATTTAGAAAATATAAAAATACATGAACCAGGTAAAGTTCACCTGTAGTCTTATGGATTAAATGTAATTGATGACAAATATAATTTATTTAATAATTTATTCAACACATATTTATATGATGGTGATTTTTAAAGCTTGAACTCCAAAGCTACACAATCTTGAAGTTAAATCCAGCCTTACTATCTGTTTGACTTTGGGAAAGTTACATGACCTTTAAAAGCCTCAATTTCTTTTTGTATAAAAATGGGGAAAATAACAGTAACTTAAGGTTATCATGGGGATTAAATGTTCATCATGCAAATTACTGAAAAAATAGACCAGAGGCCTGCCACTGAAATTGTCTAATGGGGAAAGAGGCCTTAATAAAGAAATCATTGTAATGAATATATAATTGCACTAAGAAAAGTTCTGAGAAAGAAGAAAAACAGAATTCTAGGATAGCTTCAAAAAAAAAAAAAAAAGCCTGACTAAATTAGGGGTCCCTGAAGTCTTCCTTAGAAAGTGATGTTTGAATCTAAGATTGAAGAGGAGTTAACTGTATGGATATTGGGTAAGGGTTTACATGGGGGAGTATAGGCAGAGGGAAAGTTTGTTTTATGATGGGGGAAAGGAAGAGATATAGGAATATAAAGGAAATAGCACTACATTCAAGATTGGAGGCTCAGAGAATTATTTATAGAAGGGGAGATATTGAGTTCATTTTTGAAGAAGAATGAATATTTTGCAGGGCAGAAATTGAAGGAAGGCAGACAGTATGCTGCTCCAGGCAGAAGGAATGTTTTAGAAGCTCCATCCAGACTCTTGAGGAGTCTGCTTATCATTTGGTGTACTGGGAGCCTACAGTATGAAGAAGTGGTGGTGGTAAGTTAAAATGGAGAAGTAGGCAGAGGCCAGATGAGGAAGGATGTCAGAGCCCTGCAGAATCTCGACTTTTACCTGTGAGCAATCGGGGAACCACTGAAGGAGTTATCGAGGAGTCTGATGAGATTTGCATTTTTGAAATAATACTGCAGGAAATGTGAGAAATTGATTGAGAGTTGAGGTGGGTTTGGAAGCAGAGAAACAAATTAGGGGATAGGGTAATTACTTGGATAGTCCTTTCAGGAGATGATGAGGACCTGGATTGGAGCTGTGATTGTTAGACTAGCATTTAGTGACCCATGGAATATGGAAGATGAGGGAGAGAAATACAGAATAAAGTAAGCTTTCTGGTTTAGGTGGTTGGAAGGATTGGAAATATGGATTGAGCATGCTGCCTTCCCCCATCCTTTTGATTGTAGAGGAGGAAATGGAGACAAAGAATTTTACTTCAGAACAAATAATTCTAAAATTTTTATGGGACCATAAAAGATCCCATGTAGGCAAAGCAGTCTTAAAAAAAAAAAATCAAAGCTAGAGGTGTCACAATTCTGGACTTCAAGTTATATTACAAAACTATAGTAATCAAAACAGTTATGGCACTGGCACAAAAATAGACAAACAGATCAATAGAACAGAATAGAAAACTGAGAAATAAGCCCACAACTACATGGTCAATTAATTTTTGACAAAGCTGGAAAGAGTATCCAATGGGAAAAAGACAATCTCTTAAAAAATGGTTTTGGGAAAACTGGACAGCTACATGCAAAGAAAGAAACTGGGCCACTTACTTACACCATACACAAAAATAAAATCAAAATGCATGAAAGACTTAAATGTGAGACCTGAAACCATAAAAATCCTAGAAGAGAGCATAGGCAGCAACGTCTTTGACATCAGCCAGAGCAACTTTTTTCTACATATGTCTCCACAGGTAAGGGAATCAAAAGCAAAAATAAACTATTGGGACTGCATCAAAGTAAAAAAGATTCTGCACAGTGAAGGAAACAATCAACAAAACTAAAAGGCAAATCACGGAGTGGGAGAAGATATTTGCAAATGACATATTTGAAAGAGTTTAGTATCCAAAATATATAAAGAATTTATACAACTCAACACCCCAAAAACAAATAATCCAATTAAAAAATGGGCATAGGACATGAACAGATATTTTTCCAAAGAAGACATACAGATGGCCAACAGACACATGGAAAGATACTTATTGTCACTTACCATCAGGGAAATGCAAATCAAAACCACAATGAGATATCACCTCATATCTGTCAGAATGGTTAAAATCAACAACACAAGAAACAACAGGTGTTGCCAAAGATGTGGAGAAAAAGGAGCCCTCTTGCACTGTTGGCAGGAATGCAAACTGGTGCAGCCACTGTGGAAAACAGTATGGAGGTTTCTCAAAATTTAAAAATAGGACTACCCTACAACCCAGCAGTTGCATTACTGGGTATTTAAGAAAAGAATACAAAAACACCAATTCAAAGGGGTACATGCACCCCTGTGTTTATAGCAGCATTATGTACAGTAGCCAAGATATGGAAGCAGCCCAAGTTGCTGAATGGATCAATTAGTAAATGGATAAAGAAGAGATAAATACATATTCCATATATATCTGTGTGTGTGTAATTTTTGTGTATAGGAGGTATATATATATATACACACACACATATGGAATATGTATATATATTTACATATGAAATTATTATTCAGCCATAAAAATGAATGAAATCTTGCCATTTGCAAAGGCATGAATGGAACTAGAATACTAAGTCAAATAAGTCAGTGAGAGAAAGACAAATACCATATGATTCCACTCATACGTGGAAGTTAAAACAAACAAGCAAAAGTAAAAAGAAAGAAAGGAGAAAGAGAAATAGATTTTTTTTTGATGCAGACTTTTAATTATAGAGAACAAACTGATAGTTACTGGAGGGAAGGGGAATTGGGGGCTGGGTTAAATAGGTGATGGGGATTAAGGAGTGCACTTGCCATGATGAGCACCAGGTGATGTATGGAATTGTTAACTGTTATACACCTGAAACTAATGAAACACTGTGTTAACTAACTGGAATAAAAACTAAACTAAAAAAAAAAAAAAGGATTTCAGTTTGGACATCCTGGCTAGGAGGTAGATAAGGCTATATATGAGCTTGGAGATAATCACAGTTTTCTGGGCTGGAAATACAAATCTGGGAGCTCTCAGTACATAGATGGCAGTAAAAGCCAATGAAAGCTGTTGCACCTGCCCCCCCCCCCCCATTTCTCTTCTCAGGGCTAACTCCTCTTTTTACTTTGTGTTTCAGCTTAAAAATTTTGCCTCCAAGAGGCTTTCCTACCTCCCTGAGTAAATTAGGTGCTTGCCTTGCCCACTGTCCTGAGCCTGTTGACCCTCCGCACTCTCCTTAGATGCTTGTTTTCCGGCATGATCAGTGAGGGTGGGGCTATGCCTGCCTCATTTCCTTCTGTGTACCCAGTGTGTAGCAGGATGCTTGGCACAGGGGAGGTACGTAAGTAATATATGTTGATTGATTGAACAAAAGAATAAAGAAGATGGTTCAGGAAAAACGAGTAGAGTGAAAAGAAAGCGGCAGGGACAAATGGAGACAGAGATAAAATAAAATGAGCATTAAAGTGTCCTTTAAGAGCTGATTACTGATCATGACCATTAATGTTTGTGTCTTGCTCTGTCTTTTTTGAGTAGATAGTTAAAAAAAGTTCAACACAGTTATCATTCCAGGCACACAAAATTTATTTTTTCCCACTTAGTATTTTAACACAGGCATTATTGAAGTATCTTTATTTTTCACTTAGACTTTATTTCATTTTTATAGGTTGGGTAGTAAGTTCCTAGGAGCTCATTTGCTATATAGTGGTGTGTTTTATTCACATTAGGATGATTTCAGAATTTCTATCACCTGGTCCTTATGTACTTGCTCATTCACACATTCATACAGTTTTTTTTTTTAACAATCTGAGGTTATAGATAAGATTTAGAGGTCAACCTCAGAGAGTTCATTGTAGATTGGAAGAGACCGACATGCACACAATTAATTACAAAAAGAGAATTTAAGTACTCTAACAGAGGTCTATGCTAAGTACCATGAATGTACAGTGAGGTAGCACCCTACATGTGTTTACTAAAGCCGGTTCGGGATGATATTTTAAATTGAGTGCAGTAGTATTCTCTTCTTAATATTGAACAACATAAAAATTATTTTTAGATATTATGTTTGCTTACTGTTATGTTTAGAAGGGAAAATGGCATTTGTTAATTACTTGCTATGTACCTGGCACTGTACTAAGTGAACTTATTCATATCATTTACTTTAATCTTCATTATTTCCTTCAAAAGAGTTGTAGTTATTCTTGTTTGACAGAAGAAGAAATTGAGGCTCAGAAAAGTTAACTTATCTCCCCTTAATCACGTGAGTCATAAGTAGAATTCAGAGAACTAGTATTCAATACAAAGCCTGCCTAATACAAAAGACCTTGTGCTTTTATTATATTCTAAATATATAACTCAATGTGAGTCTTAACAAAAACTAGGACCTTGAAAAAAGACTTTTGTATATATAGAACATCTATATATCTGTATCACATTTTGCATATAATGTTTTACTATGTTATAGTGCCCAATAAAGAGATTATTTGATTTTCCATGCTAATACAGAAATGTTATAACACAGATAGGACATTCATAGATAACATCATACTTTCTTTTTACCAATAGTTTTACCTTCTTCCCTTCCTCTCCTATTGGGACTTTTCTCAGATCTATTAAATAGAAGGAAAACAACTGAATTATTTGATTTCCAGTTCTCTTAAATGCCTTGAGGTAGCAGTAACAATAGACAATGAACCCCTTAAGAAATTACTGGTCAAAAGAAGGAAGAACACAGGAACGCTTGAGCAGTGATCTTCAGTTGTTTTGCATATGTGCACCTCAACCACAGCAACATTCCTCAGGCATAGTTTCTCTGTCTTCCTCTCTCTCCCTCTCCCTCTCTCCATTACTCCTCCAACCCCCCCCCCCCAGCTTCTCATCACAGTGCTCCGTATAGGGTAAGGCCTTGATAAATATGGGTTCAGTTGACAGGAGCAGCAGCCAGGGGCTGAGCTGATCTCACACTATAATGTCAGCTGCTGAGTAATAGAGCATGATCTGGGTGATTAATGTATTTATGTATTCAACTGGTATGAGCAATATCCTCCCTGCCATCTTTCCACCCCATGTCCCTCATTTCTCAACCCTGTATTTGTAGAAAGTATTTTATAAAGTATGCTTGTTAATCAAACAAGCAAGAGGAGGAATGTACTGGGCTATAGGTGATAGGGAGTTATTTATTGGAAAAAAACAATTCATGGAAGTGTTGTGCTTCACATATGTACACAGATTGTAGATGTAGCCAATCCACATTTTCTTAGTAGCGATAGCTGAGATTAAAACATGGTACATTCATGAAGTGGTGACTTTACTACATCGGTCAGGACTAGTTTTTTTTTTTTTTTTTATGTTTCTTAGGAATATAACATACAATATAGTTAAAAACAGTGTCTCTAATCGAGGTCATAAGTGATGTTTTATTTTGTAGAAATGCATTGTGTAAAGCAATAAGCAATAAACAGTGACTTCTGTTACCTAAAATAATCCAAGCTGGAAAACAGCACTAGAAGAAATGATAAGTAGTTGCTGTTTAGTTAGCAGGAAGAGAGATGAGAATGTTTTCTGGATGATTCTTCTTCTTCTCTTTCCCTTCCTTCTTCCTTCCCCTCCCCTCCTCTTCCTTCTTCCTACCTTATTGAGATGTGGTTGACATACAAAAAGCTGTACATATTTAATGTATGCAATTTGATAAGTTTAGGGATAAGTATATACCTGTGAAACCATCACCACTATCAAGGCCATAAATATATCCATCACCTCCCAGTTTTCTCCTAGCCTGTTTATTACTATCATTATTTTTTGGTGTGTGTGGTAGAAACATCTATGTAAGATCCATTCTCTTAGCAAGTTTTCATCTTTTATCTTTTCAAACCTGGAGGTGGGGCACAGATAGAACTGATTAGAATTATAGTTCCGCGTGCACATCATTACAGAAAGGATATTGTTGATCAGTTCCACTTGGATTTAACTGTATCAGGTATGACAATTCCCAACAATACATAAGGCAGTACGTACCTTTTAGCAAAAGAGGTTGTGTAAGAAATACTTGATTCATACAGTTTGTGTGGGGGGTTATAACTAATGTTTATAAAATAGATATAGCTATCTACATGTTTTTGCTTATATTGTGAGCTTTTTAGACCACTGAAACCTTTTTTTCCCGTGGAAAGTTGGCATCTCTCCACTGGCCAGAAGTAGCCAGTCATCCTTAATGAAGCACATGTTGTTTTGTTGGCTAAGTTCTCTGGGGTCCTCCTTTATTCTGATTTCTGGATCCATTCCACAATGTCTTGATCTATTTCTTCAGAAACTCTGGTTTTAGCCTCTAGAGAGTTGTGGTTCTTGTTGCTAGGCAAATTGTAGGGACTTCAGTGTTCTCACTGTAGACCCTGTTGGGTCAAAGCCAGGGCTTTGCTAGTTGTTAAAGACCTCATCCGTCTGGATTTATTGTGGTGGCTGTTCTTGTCCTTGCTGGTGGCTTTCTACGCTTTACCCTAAGCTGTCTGGTGTGTCCTCTGTCTCTGTACCTGATGGAATGGGAGAGGTAGTATTTAGTTCTTATGGAAAACGAATCATTTTTGGCAGAGAAAGTTTTGCTGGAAGTATCATGTGAAAGATTAACTCCTTCAGGAAATACTTCTGTTATAACCTGGTACCTGGGAACAGAGACCCATAGGTTTCTTTACTTTCAAGTCATTCATAGTAATAGCTATGCTATACTAGTAGAATCAAAGGGCCTTTGATCATCCTTTTATTTTAAACAATATTAGTTGTTAGTTACCACACATGAGTTACACTTTCCATTCAGGTATGTTTTATATACTCTTGTTTGTTCATTCAATTTTACAATTACAGTTCCAAAGAATTCCTTTTTTTTGGTGACTCCTACCTCTTTTTGCAATTTTACCATTCAACCCAATATTGGTCAGAGATGGACATCTGACCCAAAGTCACTGAATGCATTAAAGCTGCTAATGAACAGTCAGATTCTCTTTCTGGGAATTTGAATGATGAGGGATCCAGAGCAGTCATTTGCCAGTGACCTATGGCTCTATATATGGCCATTGAAATTTCAGGCTAGTGGCCATACTAGAGCATTGATTGACCTCACATTGGTCAAATTCCAACTCTAAACAATCATATGACAGTAAGGGTCCAGTGGTACATTTTGAACATTAAGGGAGTCATTTTTGCACCAGAATGTGGTGGAACAGAAAACACTAGTAAATATCTCTTCATATTTGTTAATAATATTTGAGTGTTTGCTATATTCTTTAACCATCTCACTATCTCACTGACTTTTCTTCCCTCTGCTAAGAGCTGTGAGTCTAAGAGGCTGAGATTATTTGGGTGAATAACCTTAGTTATCTAGATGCAAGAATCATGTGCTCATTCCTAGAAAAATTGTAAAGTTCTCAAGGTAAGCTAGTTTTGGAATATGCTTAGAATGAAACTGGGCTTGAGGTGGTGGCAATACATGGCATTGTGAGGCAGTTCGTTAAGTTCATCTTCTGCTCAAGAGAAATGAACTGCAAGGCAATGAATAAGCAACTAGAGTCCTTGAAAGAGTAGGGATTAGTTCCATGGAAAAGAAACACCAGGCCAGTTTGGAAGAATGTCAGGGGTAAATCACCACTTTTGTTCTGTATCTAGATAGTTGGTGGTACTGGCATCCTATTTCTCAGAGTAGACTGTAGAGTAGGAATGGGAGGTCTCTACTCCCCTAAAAACATGAAGACTTTAGTCCTGGAGACTCTGAACTTAAGTATGGTTAAGTAGAGGCAATAAAACTGGAGCCAAATGGGGCAACTTCAAGGGGTAGAATTATCTATTGTATGGGGGAAAATAATGACTACTACTTATTGTATGCTAAAATGTGCTGAAAATGGTATTAGGTAATTTAGGATTATTTCTATCCTTATAGTAAACATGCAACATTGATATTATTTTTATTTTGCAGAACAGGAAATTAATGCTTAGAAAGATTGTCTCATTATTTGTTAGTAAATGGAATGAAAACTCACTCCTTTTGATTCCACTGAAAGTCCTGAATCCACTGAAAGTCCTGAAAGAACCCTGCTTTGTCAGACTCTGGAGGATTTCTTATATTTTCCGGTAAAACCCAGAACAGAGAATAAACCATCTACACTCCATTTTTGAGCAAATGGAAAAGTGACTGCATTCTTAGATATATCCCCAAATAATAAACCCACCCCAAAATACCATATTCTGACCAACTTTCATAATAGCTGATGCGATACCTCAATCAAAAACGTTCAGTGAGTCTCCTGTAGGAGGAAAACTATGCTATTTAGATTGGCATTCGAAGCTCTTGGCTCAAGTGGTCTCTGAAATTCTCAGTAGAATAAATCCTGTCTTTCTAGACTCCTCCCACTAGAAAACTAATCTTGGGCTGTAGTCAAACCTGTCATTCTGCTATTCTCTTGTCATTCTGCTATTCTCTTTTCTTCTGTTTACCAGCACCAGCCATCACCCACAGCCTCTGTCACCATCTGTGTGAAACATTTCTCATTTGCTTCATTTTGTGAATTTTTGTTATGGTTTTAGTCTGTATTTCTTTAATAGCTAAACATATTCTAGCCTATTGTAATTATTTAAGAACCTCTACTAGAGTCTATACATCTAGAAGAAGGACACTTGGCTTAAATGTCTTGTTTCACATGTGAGGACTCAAAGATTTATTTAATGGCTATTATAATAAAGTTTATAGATTCTCACTTGATATGATGATTGGTGATAGTAATGATAATAGCTACCACTTACACTGAGTACGGATTGTGTGCAGAACACTGTTAGGCATTTTATAGAAGTCATTTATTTCTCAATCTGTAATACCCTTCCTGGGGAGGAAGAAGTTGAGGTATCTGTCCTGTGACTATCTTCTCTGACTACTAGGGGAACCCTCCTGGGAAAAAACAGAGAAGGAAGGTGGCCCAGTATAATCTCCTTATGAACATAAAAACAGATGGACCTTCGGGGAGATAGCCTAGTGATATTTTCCTGGAGGATATTCCTAATCTATGGATGCCGATTTAGGATTGTTTGTGGTAAACAAACAAAGAACCTATGGATTTATAAGGCATCTCCCTGGAGATGTTTCATAACTTGAATGTTCCCTCACTATGTGGTGTGTCCTTAGAGATCTCATCTATTATTCTGAGCCAGAGAGTGCATGTCCAAAGCGGGAAGTGAGAACCCAGGGAGCCAGACAGTGTCTTGGATATTTTCCTGCTTTGCCTGTGTTTCTCAGTCGTTTGTATCTCCTGGAACCTGTAAGTGAATATGTTATATTATATGGCAAAGGGGAATTAAGTTTGAAGATAGAATAAAGACTGCTAATCTTCTGACCCTGACATAGGGAGATTATCCTGGATTTTCCAGGTGGGTTCAGGATAATCACAAGGATCTCTAAATGTGGAAGAGAGAAGTTGCTGAGTTGGTGTTAGAGTGACGCAGTGGGAGAGACTTGATCAGTCTTTGCTGGCTTTGAAGACAGAAGTGACCACGAGCCAAGGAATGGAAGCAGTCTCTAGAAGCTGAAAAAGGCAAGGAAAGAGATTCTTCCTAGAGCTTCGAGAAGGAATATAGCCTTGACAATATCCTAATTTTAGTCCAGTGAGATCTGCTTCAGACTTCTGACTTCCAGAACTGCAAGATAAATTTGCATTGTTTTAAGCCACTAGATTTGTGGTAATTTCTTACAGCAGCAATAGAAAACAAATATAACAGGTTATCACCCATGTATTTCCATTTGTAAAATTGCTTGTCCAGGTTGGCATGACTATTAGTGGTACATTCTGCATTTAAAGCTGGGTTCATCTGACTCCAAGTTCTATGCTCTTCTACTGTTTTATGGGCTCTGCTCTTATTACAAGATGCCCCTGTGAACTTTTCTGTTGGATGATAGCTACAGTTTTTGGTTCTGTTTTTTGTTTATAACACTTTCTTCTGTTGCATTCAGGTTTGTTTGCTTCCTAGTGGGAGAAATCATTTCCACCCACTGTTATGCCTAGCGGTGAATTTTCCCCAGGTTTTTGGATGGGGCTTAAAAGGTAGAATTAAGATCACTCTGAGTATTAATTTGAGCTGGTGAGGTAAGACATTCTGACTCAGCAGTCATATTAATTAAGAATATTTGCAGGTCTTTGAGGAGGAAAGACTTCTTACCAGCCTGAATTAAATAAACTTACATTATACAAACATTACAAGTTTAGTATGGCATAGTGTTACATGGTATCTTATGTCAAGGACAAATTTTTCTGTTTATGAGATTAGATAAGAAACATTTGGAGTCAGAAAAACATTTATTTAAATTTAAGCATCTGCTTATTTGTGTAATACTGGAACAATTATCTCTGAGCTTTAATTTCCTGATTTTTAAAATAGGGATAACCCAGCTAAATAAGGTTCAATTGAGAATTCACATTAAGCACATTGCAGTCCATAAAACACTATACACATAATAAGGCATAATAATTATTATTGTTATGAAATTTGAGAGAGGATATGTGAGTCTATTTGAATGCAGTTCACTTGCTGTATGAAAAGTTTGTCTGATTATCATACCCCTAAGGAATTACTACTGTCAGTTTTGTTTGAACAATTACTGGCTGATCAAGAAAAAAATATGAATCAATTTCAACAATACACATTATTATTAGCTTTCCCAAACTAATTTAGAACACAGGGGTCCCTTAGTGTTCAGAACTCCTAACATTTATCGTTTATAATAGTGGTTCACAAACTTGACTACACATCAGAAACACACGAGGAAATTAAAAAAAAATTCTTGGGCCCCATGCTGAGATATTCTGCTTCCTTTTTTTTTTTTTTTTAAATATCTGATGATTTTCATTACTATCCAGATTTGGGTGCCATTAACATATGCCAGTCTTTTGATAGCAGCCTTATTTAACTTTTTCCAATAAGTAATTTTTCATGTTTCCAAAAATTTTCTTAGTTATATTGTGAGCTTTGTAGCTCCACAAAAGTGGCTTGCACTGAATATTACTGCTGATGATGTTTACATGGGGAAAAGTACTGCAGTGCATACAGGCCACAAGTAGTGGTTTGTACTTCAATTATTTGGAGAGATAATAGCAAGCTTTTAATTATTCATAACATATGCTTAGAAAACTTGGAACTTGAAGAAACCATAGAAATTATCTTCTTCAATCTCTTATTTTTTTTTCCCACCCCCAGATAAAGAAACTTAGGCCAAGAAGTTAAAAGGCCCATCTAAGGTGACTATACTAGCCATTCAGAATGAGAATTTCCAGATCTTGTATTTTTCCTCTATTTGTGGTAATTAGAGAAGACATAATTGACATTCACAAATAGTCAAATATCTAATCTTAGCAGGAACTCAATCTTCTCTCTTTTACTAGAATTCCCAATAAGTGACAGAATCTACAAACTGGTGTTAAGGTTTTTTCTCCTTGAGTAGTTTCTGGTGGGTGTCCTAAGCAAGCATCGACAAAATTCGAGAAGTGAAGGAAAAACCATTGGAATTAACAAGTGTTTGTACCCTCAACTGTTTTTATGTTGTTTTATCTGTCCTCCCATGTGGGGGAAATTATATAACTGCAGTATTAACTCTGGAGATTACTGCAGTACTCACCTCTTCCAGCATCATTAATGGGACTGATTCAAGCTAACGTGAACAAATTGGACATGAAAATGCATAATAAAAACCACACACAGAAAGAAAAGAAAATTTTGACCTTGCTAAATAATGAAACACTTTTCTATTTGAGGTTTCACAAATCCAGATGTAGGAAGAAATTTTTCTCCTATAAATTTTTGACAAGTGGACTGGTTGTGTTTCAGGAACTATACATTTTAGGAAGAAGTTCCATTTATTCTAAATTCCTCTTTTGTCTGCTCCTAAAGTAGCATAAATGATCTGTGTCTTTGTTATGTCTACCAAACAGTATGTTTTTTTAAGGCATAGATTGTATCTCACTCATCTTTGACATAGTAGCACCTACCTCATGGTTGACCGTCTAGAGATATCTATTCAACTATACTGATAAAGGAAGAAAACAAAAAAACTTGAGAACCAGAGTTAAACAATATTTTTTCTACTTGAAAGCTATTTTTATTGCCAGCAATATTCCAATGAAAACTTTTTGTATTAAAATTTGCATAGAAATTGGTTTCTTTGCTTTTTTATCAGATTAATTTTGATTTGACTTTTGACAATGCGATATATAATATCAAGAGATGATAATGTTTTGAGTTTTAAGGATTAGAGATTAGATCGTTATTTGAAAGAGGTATATTAAAAACCAGACTGCTAAAATAAAAGTAATAATTAGGAAAGGATAAAATTCACTCTTTGAACCAATACCAGGCACTGTCCCAGGTAATGGGGATACAACAGCAAACAAGAGGGTTCTAAGTCCTTACCCTCCCCAAGGGAAGATGGAATGTGGACACACATTTGCCGTTAGGTGGTAAGTGTTAGGAAGAAAATCAATGGAGTAAAGGGATAAAGAATGATTGGGGAAGGGTTCTCTTTTTAGTAGAGTGGTCACAAAGACTTCTCTGAGGAAGTGATATTAAATCTGCTAAAAATGTGGTCATTTAACATAAGTAATTTTAGGGATGGTGTACACAGTTATGTTGTTGGCCCCTTATTTTTGCTAGTCTAGGATAACAATATTTTTAAGAGTGGAAGATATTTGAGAGCGTGTCTCTATTCTATTACGAGTCCTATTTTATAGATGAGGAAATTGAGGCTCCATTTGAATAAAGACTGCTCAGATCACATAGCTTTTTGGTGTCTTCTAACTACTCAGGCACCAGGCCAGTGATCTTTCCATAATACAAAGCTCTTTTCCACCAGCTTTTGGATGGGAAATATTTTGAAGGGCATAAAGTTATACAATTTTTATATCTACATCTCAGGATGTATAGAATATGGGAGGGACAGTGCTGTTCTTTTGTAGAGACAATGAGGAAAAATTACGTTATCGACCAATTCTGTGTATTTCAGCCTCAGGTGTGTTTTCTTAGCAGGTGTGTTTTCAAGCTGGTAGAGCAAGTTCTTTCTTACTGGGTTTCCTTGAGTTGTTGCCTGGTCACTGGCACCATGGAGCCCCCAAATGTTGAGGCCCTGAAAAAGTCTCCTCATATATTTTATCCTTACCAAATGGATGGCTCTCCATTTCAGGCCATTTCTGTTTGTTTTTAAGAGACATCCTATTGTTGATTAAAAAAACAAACAAACCAAAATACAACAAAAGCAGGATCATGGAACCCAGCAAAGGCAATCAGTCAACCAGAGGCTCAACTGGTTTATATTTTCTCCCTTGTACAACTGCTCTAACTTTCAGATTTTAGTGCATGTCGCACATATGAATCCAAGAAAACTGAGAGGGTAAATCAGACATTTTGTTTTTTTATAGTGTCACTGGTTTACTTTAATTTCTTTGAATGTCATCATCTATACCAACATATCATTCAAATAAAAAAAAATTAAGGTACTCCGTCTTAGTCTGTTCAGGCTGCTATAACAAAAATACCACGGACTGGGTGGTTTACATAACAGACATTCATTTCTCAGAGTTCTAGGGGCTGGGAAGTCCAAGATAAGGTGCTGGCAGATTCGATGTCTGCTGAGGAGGACCTGCTTCCTGGTTCATAGCCAGCTACGTTCTTTCCATGTTCTCACAAGGCAGAAGGACAAGGGAGATCTCTATGGTCTCTTTGATAGGGCACTAGTTTAATTCATGAGAGCCCCACCTTCATGACCTGATTACTTCAAGGGCCCACATCCTAAAACCATCACAATGGGGAGTAGATTTCAACTTGTGAATTTGGGTGGGGGTGAGGGGACATAAACATTCAGTCTATAACACACTCAGATAATTTTAGGATCTTCTTTGAAAGGTTTACTAGGTCAGTACTGGTGAGATCTTGATGTTGTAGAACTTGTCCACTAAAGTGTCCATAAAAGAGTATTTTAATAACTTCATCTGTCAGCTATTTGGAATCTTAGAATCATCTGCTAGGAAAACAAGGACGAGAAATTGTCTTGAGGTTGGTTTTTGCACAGCAAGTATATTGCTTTACTTTACGTTATGCTGCACATTTATTTTACATGGCTCCACACTTTGTTGTCATAACAAAACATGGTTCTTTTTTTTAAAAACCTAAGAGTCAATATAGCATAGTTATTAATAACATGGTTTCTGGGGCCAGATTATGCCTGGGTTCAAATGTCAGTTCTGTTATATTATATCCTAGCTGTTTGACCTTGGGTAGGTTTCTTAAGTTCTCTGTGTCTCAGTTTTATCATCTATAAAATGGAGGGAGTAGTAGTATTTATTTTGTGCAAATGTTATAGAAATACAAGAAATAAATACATGCGCAGCATTTAGAGTAGGGCCAATAGAAATGTGCTCAGTGAATATTGGCCATTTTTTTTTTAAGATTTTATTTATTTATTTGACAGAGAGAGACACAGCCAGCCAGAGAGGAACACAAGCAGGGGGAGTGGGAGAGGAAGAAGCAGGCTCCCAGCAGAGCAGGACCTGGGATCACACCCTGGACCGAAGGCAGACGCTTAATTACTGAGCCACCCAGGCGCCCGGGATATTGACTATTTCTATTATGTTTACTTGGGGTTGTTAGAGGGCTGGACTAAAGTTACCAATTCCGCCATTTTTTTTTCCTGGCTCTCATCTGTGCCAAAATGAAGAACAAAGTCTGTAGTGTGGCCAGTGAGGAAAAATTTGAGGCTGAATGTGGAAAATAAAACTGAGTTTTTGATCTAGGTAAAAGTAGGATTAGAGAAGGGAGTGAGGGCAAGTAGGAAGAAGATGAGTATAGTCTCATCCGGGTTAAAGACATTACTTGGAGATTAGTCTTCTAGATAGATTCTTTAATATTAATTGACATCAAATTACTCTGTGAATAAATTTTAAACTTTCTTATTATTCGAAGGGCTCTGCCTTCTGATATGTGATGCACTGCATATGCCATGGGAAGGAAATTGACATTTTTTGGGGGGGGGGGAAGAATTTGGGATTTTGTACACTGCCAAGCCATAGGGATTTATGTTTAATTGAGATATGATTATAATAAGGAAAAGGGCTATGATGGGCTTTTGGTAATGTGATTCTAATTGTAAGATGTTCTTCTTCTTCTTCTTCTTTTTCTTTCTTTTTTTTTTTTTTTAAGATTTATTTGTTTATTTTAGAGAAAGAGAGTGCAGGGGAAAGGGGCAGAGGGAGAAGGAGAGAGAGAGTCGTAAGGGGACTATCCATCGAGCACAGAGCCTCACAAGGGGCTCAATCTCATGACCCCAAGATCATGACCTGAGCTGAAACCAAGAGTCCAACTTCAACCGACTACATCACCCAGGCACCCCTGTAAAATGTTCTTCTAATAAGGCAGAGAAATGGTTTTAGAGAAGCTTTAGCTAAATATGGAATATAAAAAGATTCATGGATATAATAGTTTTCAGAAGTGCTACAAGTTGTTGGAAGAACATTTGTTAAGTAGAATGTCCTTTTTCTACCCTGAAGCATAATTCACGTGAGGTTTCCTTTATGTGCTGCTGACTCTCATGCTGCTTTTCTAGTTAGGCAAATTAAAAATGTGTATGTATCCTTAAAAACTGTGTACCTGTCACTGAACTCTACTCCTGAACCAATATTGAACTGTATGTCAACTAACTAGGATTTAAATTAAAAAAAAAAAAGTATAATAGAAAGGATTTTTAGATTAAAAAAATTGTTAATGGCATAAGAAAGTGATTACAATATTGTCTTACTCCCTTTGGTTTGCTATAACAAAATACCATAAACTGGATAGTTTATAAACAATGGAAATTTATTTCTCTCTCACACACACAAATGTTTTCAAAGAACTCAAAAAGATATGTACTTGGCTATTTTGATTATATATCTTCAGAAAGGTATTTAGCTTCTATGTGGACCCCTGAAGCTCAGCATTTTGTTGGTCACAACCTATTATACTTTTCACAAATATTGCCTGTGTTTATGTGGCCATAATTATTCTCTGACAATTCAGTTTTTTTTTTAGCCTAAAAACGCCCGTAAGATATAAAAATGAGACATATGTTTTGAATATCCCAGTTTTTGTTAATTGCACTAATGGAAAGGAGAGGAGGGTTATGTTTTCTCATTAATTATTAGATTTGGGATATTATATAAGAATGACACTTGGAGGGAAAACAATTAATATAATTGTAATAATAATTCCATCCGACCTTCCAGTTTTGCCGGGTATGGGATTGTGTGAACAGAGGCCAAATGAGAGACAGAAATCTGTTTAAAGTAGATAAAGGAATTTGGGAGATCTTTTATTTGCATATGTATTAAAAATGACATATTACCTTGATGTCACCAATGTCTTGAGACTTCAGAAACAAGAAGTAGTCTGATTTCCATTTTCTCTTGAAGTTAGTTGCATGGAGCTGTAGATCGCTAGAAGAGACCGGTAAAGTATCTTATTCAGGAGACAGGGCCTTTGTTATGCTAAAGCAGAGTTTTCCAAATGCAGCTCTTAGTACCTTTTTCTCCTCTGTTGTGACTCAGAATGCGGGCAGCCTTCTTTGTGTGTAACGTTCTGTTATTCAAGCCTTTTCTTTTTTAGTCTTCAGGGGAAACAGAGTTTGATATCCTTTTTTTAAATTCACAGAGTTACCACTGCCCTGTCTTCTTAAAATCTCCAGATTCTGTAGTTCACTGACCCTTTATGAATACTCATGCCCCTCAGGACTTTGGGATTTGGAGATAGGCAGCTGTGCCAGGCCATCTGATTAGAAGTAAAGGCATGCACATGATACTCAGATATTCAGTGGAGTTCAGAGATGTTTATAAAAGCTCTGTTGACACAGATTGTGTCATTTACACCCAGAGTACAGCCCTGAAGGTGAATTTCCTGAAAATACAAATCACATGTCATGAGCTAAGGAACTTAAAAACCTATGTCTAGTGGCATGTGGCGAGAGATAGAAGTATTATATCCTCAGAAATAGCCTAGTTTAGATGGAGCAGAGATTGTGTATTACGCTGATTCGTGTGAAAAAGAGAACCCAACTATTCTCACACTTTTTGTTTGCTTCCTTAGAACTCTTTCTTTGTAAAAGAATGCACTGAAAGGAAAATTGACCAGGGTTGTTGAACTCTTTCTAATGGAGTAATGTAATGGCCCACTTGCTTTCCCTTTCTACTTAATTCAGAAATCCCTTTATACATTTGTGAAGTGAAATTCACACACACACACACACACACACACACACACACACACCCCTTTTGGTAAATAAGTTTTTAAGAATTTAAAAAATAAATTAAAAAATTAAAATATTTAAAAATTTAATTAAAGAAATTTAAAAAATTTAATGGAATGTTGCTTTGTGGGATTAATTAGGATCAGAAGAAACCTGGACTCAAAATCACGAAACAGGGGCGCCTGGGTGGCTCAGTCAGTAAGTCTCCCACTCTTGATTTTGGCTCAGTTCATGATCTCAGGCTGCCCTCTCAGCATCCCCCAACTCCCTCCTCAGCCCTAGCTCAGTGGGGAGACTACTTGTCTCCTTCTCCCTCTGCACCCCCCAGATAAATAAATAAATAAATAAATCTTAAAAAAAATCAAAAAACAGAATCAAATCTTGTTCTTGATGCTTGCTAGTTTTTGATCTTGTGAAAATCACTTCAACCTTTTATCCTTAGGTTTTTAATTGGTAAAAGGTGTGTGTGTGTGTGTGCGCGTGCGAGAGAGAGAGAGAGAGAGAGAGAGAGAAAGAGAAAGAGAGAGAAAGAGAATTCAGTGGGTTCTTAAATAAGGTGATACCGACCCCCAGGGAGCATTTTTATGTGTCACAATGACAGGATTTACTGGCATTTACTAGTTGTCAGTCTGGGTTGGAAAACAAGCTTCAATGCATGGGACCATCTTATACAGTGAAACAAACAGTGGCCTGCCTGAAATGTCAGTAATCAGGACCCCACTTTAATGAAGCTGTGGATAATTCTCTAGGATCTCTTCCAGTTTGTATCCAAATTACACAGTTGGTAAGAACAATAGTAGATGAAATAAAAAAGCAAGTTGCATGAATTCAGAATCATAAACACAAAGAAACACTTCAAATTCTTACAAAATGCTTGAGGCTAATGTAGTCTCTACGCTTATTTACCAGGAAGGGAAATTGTTGCTTATTGATGTTTCTGTACCAGCCATTCCCCCAATTGTAGTCCCATACATTTTAATGAGGACTGCCCAAGTTAGATGTTGCTATTACTATTTTGCCAATAATAAGCCTGAAGTTTAGGGAGGCTGAGCAACTTGCCAAAATCCTACTAGAAGTGGCAGAACCAAATGTTAATTTGACCCCATTGGGCATCAGACCTGGGGCTCTTTCCCCACCTTGTGCTTCCTTGAAAATGGAAAATGGTGAAGGTAATGGTAGGAAAGTAGTGACCCTACATCTGTCAGTGAGCAGTCGTTATGAACTCATTTCCCATCCTTGAGCGTACAACCCTCTTTTGCCTCTAAGCCTGTGCACAGCCTACATCCTTGTTTCTGAACTCCTCCTCCTTACCTGGCCAACTCATCTTTGTCCTCAGGTCTTACTTGTGCTTTGTGTCCTCTGGGCAGTTTCCCTGACCATGTGGAACCTATTTCTGGTGCCCCGAATTGTGCTTCAGTGGCTTCCTACTCTTGCTCAGTCATAGGTATTTATCCTTCAGTGTCATTACTTGATTGCCTTCCATGCTGGATGGGGGGGACTCCATTTCCCTAATTCCTAGCATTATATTTTGTACCTTGCCAAATATTTGTTGAATAAAGGGATGAAAAAAAGTTGATGTAGCAATTTATTTTAAGAAACGAAGTTAAATTAATTAATGGTGAACATTTTGTATATTTGTTCTTTGATCATTTGTTTTGTGACATTAGGATATAATTCATTTTACACATATATATAATTTTTATATCACATTTATTATTGCAATTCCTTATAGTGCATGTTTCTAAAATCCAACTCCCCTACTTATGTTTTCTTTCTTTTATACTCTTGCTATTTGATATCTTTCATTTTATGTGTCTTTCTTGTGGTTGTTCTTTAGTCATGTTGTATGTAAGAGTTAAATGTATGATGATAATATACCCTGTGGGACAGACTATGGAGGCAGGCAGCCTGAGTTTGAGAATCTTGGTTCTATCACTTATTAACTGTGTGACTTTTGGCAGGTCACTTGGCCTTTCTCATGTGTAAAAAATAAGGAAATAAGACAACTTATCCTTTATGATTGTTTTGGACTATTAAGTGAGGTAACACATGTAACATTTACCATATAGCTAAAAACACTTTAGGGGCTTGAGAAAAAGTGCCATGTAATATAAGTGTGGTTATTATTATTATCTTTCTCTTTAATTAGGACTTTTTAGATTTTTTTTTGAAAATGCACATTATGAGAAAGAGGGGAATGATTAAATTTGGCTATTTCCTTTCAAGAGAAGTTTAAATAGAGAAAATTTTGATCCATAAAATCCCAGGCAATTTAAACCAATTAGTACCAGTGCAGAGAAACAAGAAATATGCTGGCTGTCCTAGGATGAACTTAGGAGGGGAACATCCCAGAAGACGACATCAGCCATTTGATGCCATTTCCTTACTCAGATACAGCTTTGTTCTCACCTTGTTTGTGTTGTTACTGTCAAATTTAGGCTCTTCCATTTCTCCTTATTGAAATGGTAAGATTGAAGGCTGGTAGGTCTAACAAAGAGCAGGTCCCTGGGGGTAATTTTGGTGATGGATTTTTGCAATATGGCTGTATGCAATCATAATACTCTGTTTGAGGAAGTTCCTGAACATTCTTAATGATAATTTAACAGTTGCCTTATGTACACTTGAGGATTTAATACAACACCAAAGTCATTCTCTCTTCTATGCACTGGACCTAGATTTAGCTTCACAAAAACTAATTTGACGCACACCCAGAATTAAAGCTTTGAGGATGCTGACTGTTGTTTTAATGTATGGATCACTGTGAATCTCTGGATTCCAATGACTAACAGATGACAGTTATACTGCTTGCTCAATACTATTTCCTATCAACGTTTTCTTGTCATGCAGCTCCATGGAGACCCATTTTAAATCATACCAATAAATCCTGGTTAGTCAGGTGTGTATAAAGATTTCCTGAAGTGTCAAATGCTGAATTAACAATCATATATATGTTTTGTATAGTCCCCATCAGATTACAGATGGTCTGAGAGGTGAGGAATTCTAGATCAAGTAGCATTTTTTCTTCCTTTTGGAAGTCTTGAGGATTTATATTTAGTTGTTTACTCAACTATGAATAGTCTAAACTGCCAAATTATTATCCTATACTGTTAAAAGAAAGCTAAGAAAGCCAAAATTCTTCAAGACACCATATGACAGATTTTGATTATGAGGAACAAATAGTGTACTGTGACAAAAACTAGACCTTAGGAAAAAAAACCTACATCGTGGGACTAATGCATTCTCTCCATTTTCAATTGAGAAACTTATTTGCTGCACCAAAGAGCATATTATATCCTTAAATGGTATACATGTGTAGAAATAAATCAGAAGAAATGCTCTTTGAAAAAAATGAGTCATATTGGTAGCAGATAGTTGTTGGATTTTGCTTTAATGTTTACCAAATAAATGTCATTCTAAGGCTATATTCACTGGTAATTATGTGGTGTTTAAATCTGAGTGCCTTTGCTAATTTGGAATTGGGTGAACAAAGTGGGGGAAGATATATCTATGTTCTGCATACATCTGTGAATAAATTTTTATGACATCATATAATTGCTGAAGTTTCTCAGATGTAGCAAGTGCTTTGGTTATCCCATTTGGTCATTGTAATTTCAGGAATGTATTGGAATGCCTCTTTGCTCTTCAGTGGTTAAGAAGAGCTACAACTACGGGGCGCCTGGGTGGCACAGCGGTTAAGCGTCTGCCTTCGGCTCAGGGCGTGATCCCGGCGTTCTGGGATCGAGCCCCACATCAGGCTCTTCCGCTATGAGCCTGCTTCTTCCTCTCCCACCCCCCTGCTTGTGTTCCCTCTCTCGCTGGCTGTCTCTATCTCTGTCGAATAAATAAATAAAATCTTTAAAAAAAAAAAAAAAAAAAGAAGAGCTACAACTAAATTAAGCTGAAACAAGAAAAAAGGACATGTATATATTTATAGAGTTTGTCATATTAGCCTTCTTATTACCATTTATGGTTCTCTCCATTTCTTCTTATGCTTTTGAGTTACCATCTGTGTTATTTTCTTATTCCAATACAGCTTTGTTTTTGCCTACCTCTTTTGTGCTGTAATTGGCAAATGCACTGCATTTCTACATGCTAGAGCCCAACAATACAATTGTATAGCTACGTGAAGAAATATGCAATTAAACTGTCTTTTATAATTACCTGCAGAATTGCCTTTACTGGCACTTTTTTTTTTCCTCACCTGGATTCAAATTGCTGATATCCTTGATTTAGTCTAAAGAATTTTCCTCAGTATTTCTTGTAAGGTGGGTCGACTAGCAACAGACTCTCTCAGGTTTTGTTTATCTGGGAATGTTTTTTCTCCGTTTCTTATGGTACTCCCATTATTTGTTGTGCTTAGTAGTGTCCTACCATTCTCTAAGACTTCATTTTACTTCATTCTTTTTTCTCTGTTTTACAGATTGCATAATTTCTATTAAACTTTATTCAAGTTTGGTGATTCTTTCTTCTGCTGTCTCAAATGTGCTGCTCAGCACCTCTAATACAATTTTCATTTTTGGTTATTACACTTTTCAACTCTATTTTTTGTCTTTATAATTTCTATTTTGTTGTTGATATTCTCTTATTTGGTAAGACATTGTCATCATATTTTTAAAAAATTTCTTAAGTGTGGTTTCCTTTAGATCTTTGTATGTATTTATAATAGTTGCCTTGAAGTCCTTGTCTGCTAACTCCCCAAATCTGGGGTCCTCTCAAATATAATTTCCATTGCCTGCTTTTTCTCCCTTGTGTATGGGTTCCTGTTTCTTTAAATGTCTGTATATTCCACATGTACACTAAGTAAATTTTGGAAACTGATCCCTTGCACCTCCAGGTTTCTTATTGTTGTTTGTTTCCATATTGTTTAGTGTCTTGGCTGGACTAGTTTGATGAGATCTATTTCCCCTGAAATGTGCAGCCTCTGATGTCTCCTCAGAGTGCAGAACCTTGGGCATGGATGTAGTTTTCCTGACTACTAGAGATGATTGTTTGTTTAGCTAGACTCTCTTTGACTGTCCCTTTCTCCTTTAAGCTTCTGATCTTCCTCATTTCGTATCACACCCAACTGTAGCCTCCACTAATTGCTAGATAATCATTTTTTCCATTTTTGATGACATCTTGGGGCATTAATTGTTCTATATTCTGATACAATTATAGGTAAGTCTATTGGTAGAGGTTGTTACTAGTCTTTGGGGCTTGTTGTGACACTCTCCTGGGAAGAATCTCCATCCTATGAAACAGGAACTGGTTGAGGGATAGAGAACTTACTTTTCACTTCCTGTCCTATCTGGATCCTTGCCATGGAGATGGGGCTTTATTTGTGTATTGGTGGAGAGAGGCAAGAACTGGTGTCACTTCCTGGTTGTGGTTACTATCCAGTATGGATCTTCTGTAATCCAGTACTGGAGAGGAAGGAAAACTGGTGATATTCATCAGCTGCCATGTGGTCTCTGTACTGGGAAGCTGGAGGAAATGGGAGGTTCCATTTTGCTGCAAAGCCCACTTGGGCAGCTCAGAGGTATGCAGGAAAGAGAGACTGAACTCTTCTGCCTGGTTTTATCTCAAATAGTGGGAGACGACATGGCAGAACAGGTGATACCCAGCTGCCACCAACAACTCTATGTAGCCCCCCTGCAGCATAGAGCTGTGGAAAATGGGATTTGCTGATGCACACTGGCTGCTGATACCACCAGAATGCTCTTCCATCTCAAGGAGCTGGGGAGATGGGAACTGCTCCTTGGCTACTGAGCTCACTGGGCCTGCTGAAATAGTTCTCAAGGCAGAGTTGTTGGTGGATGGGTACAGTTGCTAGCTCAGATGCCACAGCATCCCACATTCTTATTAAGTTTCCATCAATTTTGTTAAATAAATGTTTGCCAATTTATTGTAAGCTGGGTACAGTCCCTAGGTCAGATGGTACCGTATCCAACTGTTCTTATTAAGTGTCCATTAACGTTGTTGAATAAATGCTTGACAATTTGTTGTAAGCCCTTTGATCAATCTCCAGAGACTTTGAATAATTGTTTTTGTTAATTTTGACCTGCTCATCTTTCCAGGAGAGAGGTTTCACTGAGTTACACACAACATCATTCCAGAATTGCCTCCCACAATTAAATTATATAACCAAGTAGCAAAGTTACAACAAGGAAAAGACCAAATACTTATACAACAATATGTTATATTTTCAATAATTTAAAAGAAGCTGCACTATTTTTTTAAAAAGCATTTCTTATATATTGAAGAATCCTCCAATGGATTAGCCCATTTCATCTTTACTGAGGTGCAGAGAGATAGGTTGGGAAGTTGTTATCTTTCCTGTTTTACAAATGGCAGAAGTGAAAGTACTAGGAATATGTGACTTGCCTAAAGATACATAGCTAGTAACTAGCCTAAAAGATACTCAAGCAGAATGTTCTTATTTGGAACCAGGTTATTAATGTGCTTAGATTACACTTCTCATATGAGATCATGGCTGTTTATATTTGATTTTTTTCAAGAAATACAAACTCTCCACTGGCCAATCTACTTGCACTTTAAATCCTGCTATGAACTGTATTTTTAATGTCCTCATTCACTTGGGTACTTTATCTTTCCCATTTTGAGAAAGACATCCAGAAAAAAAAAATCTCTTCTTCATACTATTTTCTTTTTTTACTTTGGGAAGTGGTGGCTGGCTCCTCTTGTTGTTCTGTGAGTACTGCCTTGTTAACTAGGACCTAGATGTTCAAGGTGATCTTGAATCTGCACCAGCAGATGTTTTCTGCAGCAGCAATGTTTTCAGTGTATGCATCAGCCTTTACTACAGAGTGTGCTGGGGCTAACAGAGGCAGAAGCCCAGTCAGGATTTGCTCTGGGTCCAAGAATTACCATTTTATTTTCAGTACTCAAAGCGTAAGAGTATTTTCAGTAGGCTGCTGTGACTAACATCAATTAAAAGAAGGAAAAAAAACCCCCTATTTCCCATCACTGTAACAATTATTTCCACTTCTGTATATTATTGTCTTATTGTCATTTATGTGCAAATTATTCTTATATTATTGAAATCTTAATTTTTGACATTTGAGAAGTGACATCACCAAGGTGGTGACATAAGTTGTTTCCAGCTTTAGTCCTCCTCATAAGAAGCACAACTAACAACTATGCAAGAATAGGACCACTGAGAGGATCCTAGAACATGAGTGTGAGCCTGAAGCACCTGCACCACAGAGACCAAGGCAAGTCTGCATTAGAAGGGGAAGAGAAGTGGCTACATGTTGATTGCATTGCCCCTCCCCCAGTATTGTGCTGGGAGGCCCCTCTGAGCCTCCAGTTCCTCCAGTGGGAAAAGAGAATCCAGGGGGAATAACCAACACCTCCTCCCACCAGAATTGTGAGTTGTGTGTGGGAGCTCCTACTCTGATCTTACATCACAGGGATTGCAGGGCAACCTGTGGGGTTCAACCATTGGGAAGGCATTTGACAAAATTCAACAACTCTTCATGATAAAAACTCAACAAATTGGGCATAGAAAGAACATATCTCAACATAGTAAAGGTCACATATGACAAGTCCAGAGCTAACATCATAATGGTGAAAGGTTGAAAGCTTCTCCTCTAAGATCAGGAATAAGACAGGTGCTCACTCTCATTACTCCTATTTCACAAAGTACTAGAAGTCCTAGCTAGAGCAATCAAGCAAGAAAAAGAAAAAAAAAAGGTATCAGAATTGGAAAGGAAGAAATAAAATTGTCTCTATTTGCAGATGACAATATTTTACATATGAAAAATCCTAAAGACTCAACCAAAAAACGGTCAGATTTAATCCATGAATTCACTAAAGCTGCAGGATACAATATTAACATAAGATATCTGTAGTGGTTGTATATACTAGCCATGAATTTTCTGAAAAAGAAATAAATTAATTCTACTTATAATAGCATCAAAAAATACTTAGGAATAAATTCAACTAAGGAAGTGAAAGATCTCTACTCAGAACTACAAGACATTGATGAAAGAAATTGAAGAAGACACAAATAAATGGAAAGACATCCTCCTGTGTTCATGGAGTGGAAGAATTGATGTTGTTAAAGAGTTAATACTACCAGAAGCCATCTATACATTCAGTGCAATTCCCATCAAGTTTCCAATGGCATTTTTACAGACGCAGAAAAAACACTGCTAAAATTTATATGGCACTACAAAAGATCCCAAATAGCCAAAGAAATCCAAGAAAGAGCAAAGGAGGAGGCATCACACTTACTGATTTCAAGCTATGTTATAAAGACATAGCCATCAAAACAGTATGGCCCTTGCATAAAAACGGACAAATAGACCAACTGAACAGAATGAAGAGTCCATAAATAAACCCAAGCATATACAGATATATGGTCAACCAATATTTGCTAAGGGAGCCAAGAATACTCAATGGAAAAGATAGTCTCTTCAATAAATTGTGCTGGAATAATTGCATATTCTCATGTAGATGAATGAAATGGGACCCATATCTTATACCACTCACAAAAGTTAACTCAAAATGAATTAATACGTAAATATAAGACCTGAAATTCATGTAACTCTTAGAAGAAAACATAGGAATAAAACTCCTTGACATCTTGGTAATGATTTTTTGGATATGATACCCAAGGCACAAACAATAAAATAAAAAATAAATAAATGGGACTATATCAAACTAAAAAGGTTTTACATAGCAAAAGAAATCATCGACAAAGTGAAGAGGCAACCTATAGAATGGGAAACAATATTTGCAAACCATATATCTGATAAGGGGTCAATATTCAAAATACATAAGGAACTCATATAACCTAATAACAAAAACTCCCCAAATAATCCATCTAATAGAAAAATGGGCAAAAGACCTACATAGCCATTTTCCTAAAGGAGATATACAAATGGCCAAGAGGAACATGAAACAATGCTGCACATCACTAGTCATTAGGGAAATGAAAGTCAAAACCATGATGAGATATCAACTTATATCTGTTAGAATGGCCATCATCAAAAAGATAAGAGATAACAAATGTGTTGTGGGTGTGGGGAAAAGGGAACCCTCATGCAATGTTGTTGGGAATGTAAATTGGTACAGCCACATGAAAACTAGTATGGAGTTTCCTCAGAGTTTAAAAATAACATTATCTTATGATCCAGCAATTCCACTTCTGGGAATACATCCAAAAGAGATAAAAACACTAACTTGAAAAGATATCTGCACCCCCATGTTCATAGCAGCATTATTTACAATTGCCAAGACATGGAAATAACCTAAGTGTCTATCAAAGGATGAATGGGTAAAGAAGTTGTGTATGTGTGTGTGTGTGTGTGTGTGTGTATATATATATATATATATATATATATATATATATATATATATATATATGCAATAGAATATTATTCAGCCATAAACAATGAGGAAATGCTACCATTTGTAACAACACAGATCAACCTTGAAGGCATTCTGCTAAGTGAAATCATAGAGAGAAAGGCAAATCTTGTATGATCTCACTTATATATGGAATCTAAAAGAAGAAAACAAAAGACCCCAAACTCTGGAAAAGGAGATCAGACTTGTGGTTACCAGGGGGTAGGGGGAGGAGGAAATTGGAGGAAGATGGTCAAAAAGTATAAACTTCCAGTTATAAGATAAATAAGTATTATGATATAATATACAACAGAACATTACTGTATGATATATAAGAAAAGTCGTTAAGGGGATAAATTCTAAGAGTTCTCATCACAGAGAGAACTTTTTATTTCTTTTTTTCTTTTCTTTTTTTTTGTATCTATATGAGAAGATGAATGTTAGCTGAACATATTGTAGTAGTCTTTTCACAATTGGTATAAAACCATCATGCTATATATTTTAAACTTATACAATGATGTATGTCAATTGTTTCTCAAGAAACTGGAAAAATATGAATTTTAAAAAATTGTGTCATAACCATTTCTTTTAGATCCAGAGGCTTTTCAGGCTAAGGTTAGAGATGTAAAAACCCACTTGCTCAGGGTGTTTGGGTGGCTCAGTAGCTTAAGCATCTGCCTTCAGCTCAGGTCATGATCCCAGAGTCCTGGGATCGCGCCCCTCATTGGGCTCCTTGTTCATTAGGGAGCCTGCTTCTCCCTCTGCCTGTTGCTCCCCCTGCTTTTCTCTCTCTCTCTGGCAAATAAATAAAAATCTTAAAAAAAAAATCACAACCCATTGCTCACCTTTTTAAAGAAGGAAACAATTTACTTTACAAACTGTAGATAACATTTTAAGAAATTCTTTAGTGTAGTTGGTGAAATTTTGGGGCTGGCAGGAAAAGGTCATTAATTCAATTGTTTCTTTTTCACAGAAAAGGAAACAGAGTCTCAGAGAGGTTATATGACTTGCCTCAAGAGGAAAGTAGCTGGTTGTAGCATTAGATCTCAATTTTTCTGACTCCTAGGTACTTCCTTACATTTTTAACAACACACTGTGTACTAGCAAGCATCATCAAGAAACAGCTAAACGGGTTTTTAATTGAATCATATCCTCCCCACCCCACAACTGGTGTGGAGCTCAAATAATGACTTTTGGGTTTTAAACATGTGCTCTTTGAGAGCCAAACTTTGCACACCATGAGGATATGAAGATGATTTCTCTTTTCTGGAAATTTTAGCTTGTCTGAGATATAAACAAAAGGGCTGCCAGGTCGCCCAAAGCACATGCTGAAGCATGCCAAGGCAGGCTTCTGATTGGCCCCAGCCTTCTGGGTCTCTGTGGGCCTCATTAATTTGATGTGCTTTGCTTCTATGACAATAGAACACTCGCCTAGTCAATTACTTGCACCTGCATTTCTCAGCTTGTCACACTTCCCTTTTCCTTTAGGGTCTGGAAAATAAGTGGGAAAGAAAAACCTTGTTGAAAGGAGATACCTCCAGATTTGTTTTCCTCTTGCACCCGGTAAAATTATGTAGATTTCCCTCAAATAAGTAAAGGTGAATTTATTTATTTAAAAGTTAAAGATTGTTTTTATTGCAATATATGGGAACATCCAAATTTTAAGAAGAGGCATGCTCTTTGATATAATTTTCATTTATCTCTTTCCATGCTTTTATTGGAGGTTTTTGTTTCCACATGTCAAGGTAAGCAATATAGTTTTATTATGCTTGAAAGCATTAGACCAATAAATACTGCCAATTCCAATATTTTAAAATAGCTATTGTTTGAAATAGTTTTATTCCAGACAGACATTAACATTCACGTATTTCTGTCTTTCTTTTCTTTTTTTTTTTTTTAATAATGCAAATTGTACCACTTCACTTTCCATGTGTGGTAAGGGTTATAGTGAAAACAAGGACAAGTGAAAACTGGACTTCCTATTCTAATACTAGGTTACTGGAAAGTCAGAATCTCAATACTTGGTGTTTTATAAAGGGCTTGAGGATCTCTTGTATTAAAATTGAATTTGGCTCTATTTTAGTAAAAGATAATTTCACTGTGAAAAAGTAAAGAAGCTGCTGTTAACTAAGTTTTTCTGCTCACATGCTATCTATTTAAAACTTAATGTTTCTTTTTTATCTATTATTTCCTTCTTTCCTGATATTTCATAAGTTCATTTTTTCTGCCTATGTTCATTCTGTTCTGCCTAATCACTGAATAGGTATGGTAGTTACTTATTGAGCTCCGAGCTCCCAGCAACACTTAAAAAAAATTAAGATTCTTTCTTTCCATTTTATAGATGAGGAACTGATCTTGAACTGATTAAGTACCATATACCTTGTAAGGAGTAAGTCATTGAGGTGAGACTGGAACCCAAGACTGACATAAAAGCCTAAACTTCTGTCCATGGTGCTAAACTATCAATTCTAGGTCTTTCATCATCTCTCTCTGTTATGTTTTTTTATCCTAACTTCTGAGCCTGTGTCAGTGCCTCCTTCCTTGAGCCAATAACAGGATTTTTTCCTGTAGATCCTACTCCTCAAGTTCATCTTTTATCTTCCTTTCATTGTTCAACATCTTTTGAAAGATTCGTCTACATGCACAGACCCTACTTCTTCACCTCTGTATCCACTCCTCAGTTCAGCACCACTTGGCTTTTGCCTCACCATTGTGGAAACCTCCTTTAATGAGAATTAAAAGTTATTTAAATGATAAACCATATAACTTTTAAAAATATTTTTTTATTTTTTATTTTTTTGTCCTAGAACCATGTATTTATTTATTTATTTTAATAATATTTTTATTGTATTATGTTAGTCACCATACAGTATATTCTTAGTTTTTGATGTAAAGTTCCATGATTCATTACTTGTGTATAACACCCCATGCACCATGCAATATGTGCCCTCCTTACTACCCATCACCAGTCTATCCCAGTCCCCCACCCCCTCCCCTCTGAAGCCCTCAGTTTGTTTCCCAGAGTGCATAGTCTCTCATGGCTCATTCCCCTTCTGTTTACCCCCCCTTCTTCTATTTTAAATGCAGTATAAATGCACAAATCTTAAGCGTACAGTTTGATAAAGTTTTACATAGTTATACAGTACTTAAGTTATAAAATATTTGCTTCACTCTAGAAGGCTGCTTCCCATTTCCTGACAGGCTTAATCTTACCTTTACTCAGAGATAACCCCTCTTCTGATTTTCTGTCACCACAGATTAAGTTTAGTTTAATCTTAAATTTCTCATAAATAGAATCATACAGTGGTGCCCATTTGTATCTGGTTTTGTTCACTCAATGCTATGTCTACCAGGTTTTACAATGTATTACATCTAGAAGTAGTACATTCTTTTAAGTTGCTAAGTAGTATTCAAGGTATAAATAAGTCACAAATTACTTATTCGTTCTACTCTTGGTGGGAATAGGGTTATTTCCATTTGTTACTATTATGGGTAAAGCCGCTATGAGCAATCTTGTACATAACTTTTGGTGGATATACAGCAATCATCTCCCGTGGATATATACAAAGGAGAATTGTTGACCCATAGACTAGGCATGTATTAAATCTTAGCAGATTCTGCCAAATAGTTTTCAAATGTGATTTTACTAACCTTCACCACTACCAGCAGCACATGAGGGTTTTAGCTGCTCCATATCTTTACCATCTCCTGGTATTGTCAGTCTTCTTTAAGGTGGTATTGTTTTTTTAAAATTCCATTTTCCAGATATTCCTTGCTAGTGTATAGCAATATAATTGATTTAAAAAATTTTATTGAAATATAATTCACATACCATACAATTTACCCATTTTAAGTATACAATTCAGTGGCTTTTAGTGTATTCACAGAGTTGTGCAACCATCACCATAATCGATTTTAGAATATTTTCATTGCCTCAAAAGGAAGTCTGCACCTAGCCATCAGGCCTCAGACCCCCATTTTCCCATTCCACCCTCCCCAACCCTGGGAAATCACTAATCTACTTTCCATCTCTATAGATTTACCTATTCTGACTATTTAACACAAATGGAATCATACTATGTGATCCTTTGTAACTGCCTTCTTTCACTTAGCATAATATTTTTAAGATTCATGCATGTTGTAGCATGTATGAGTACTTCATCCTTTTTTTGCAAATAATATGCCACTTTATTGGTATACTACATTTTAATTATTCATTCAGTTAGTTGACAAACATTGGATTGTTACTTATTTTTTATAACTTCATCCATTTGAGTTTGAGTCCTTAGTTCTCTGATGGGTTTTTAATAAGCCATGATTTTGTAGCTTACAGGGCTTAAGTTGTTCAGGTGAGGTTGATAGTATTTTGTGATTTTCTTCATCCAAACCAGGTGAAACCCTCCCAAGGATTTTGAGATAGTTTCATTTTTTACCATCATAACAGTCCTTTGAAATGAGGTGCTTCTCTGTGTATTCCATGGGTGAGGAAATGTGCATTGCTTGAAGTTTATTGATTTGTCCAGGGCCAGAGAGTCAATGAGTACAGTTTTCACTTAAAACTGGGTTTTTTCCTCCAGTGCTTTTCCCATTCATGATATCTTTTGGGGCCAAGAGAGAAGTAAGAATAATTTATCCTTGACAGAGTTGACAGAACCATTGGTGTTGGATTTTCAGGTATGGTATAACCAGGAACGTGGGGTTTAAAGTAACCTGTGAATCATTCCATGAGTTTTTCTGTTAGAATATTGATTTTGATCCTCATATTGCTGCCCTTCTTAGCAGCTGGATAAGTAGACTTCAGAGCATATTCCATTCTGGGAAAGAGCAGCTGTTCTTGTGTACTTTCACTCCAGACCCTGCTCTCTGATGTGCCTCATTAGCCTGTTAGCAGCTGGCTTAGCAGAAGTTTTGAAGAACCTGCGCTTCTCAGCCAAGGTTCCTGAGACCCAGAGAGCAAGAGAGCGCTCAGCTACTGATACCTGAAGCACAAATTAACTGCAATTTTGAGGAAGCATTTCTCTGCTGTAAAAAGTCAGTGTAAGTGTCGTGATATTCCCGAAGACAGTGAACCGAAATCCTCCACATTGTATATTTTGAGACTTCCAAGGTAATAATCCTTTGTTCGCTAAAGAGCATTTTTAACCGATATATGTGTCCTTTGCCATCTTTGAATTTTTTAAGTGGGGTCTAATTTTCCACTTTGAGATCAATTTAGAAGAAAGAAGCTGATTTTAGAGTTAAAGGCACCATGTCACTTAAAGTCATTTTTCAGTGTTTTCTCCCCTTTCTCCCATCTCCTTGCATATTTCCTTTCTGTGGCTGTACCTGCGCAGCGTGCTTCGGCTTTAAGCATCTCTACATGACGTTGTCCCACTTGACTCTTAGACAACCCAACAGCCTGTATATTAGCAGGAGAACACCCTCATGGGCAAGCTGTATCTTCTCCACTTTCTATTCTCCTTCTCGCCTACCTTTCCCTCAGCCCTCATCTAGTTCTAGCTTCCATGATAAAGAGGAAGGCAAGAATGTGGGGGTATTTGTTATAATATTATGGGAGTGAAAATTCTTCTGTCTGTGAACTTGGAATGACATTTCTAGAAGACACAGTGCAGATTTGAACAGTGTCCCTGCGGCAGGTGCCTCAAAGGCTCTTCACCGGCCTAAGGAATCTAACTCTCCTTACTTGATACACACCATTCCTTGGGCTCTGGTGCAGCTTATTCCTGAAGTCACGCACTGGGCTCCAGCCCTGCTGTGCTCCTGACCCATCATGGTTTTGCCAACCATACTTGGGATAGCACAATTACGTATTTGATCCGTTATCCTTTTAAATTTCTCTCCAGCATTGAATACGATGGATCATCTTTTCCTTTTGGAAACATTCTGCTTCTCTTCTGGTGCTTCTCTTAAATCACTTGTCATTTTGTCTCAGTTTCCATTTTGGACATGTTAATTTTGAAATGAGACAGCCAAGTGGGGATCGTAAGTAGGCATTTAGATCTATGGTTCTGGAGCTCCTCCCGGCTTCTCTCAGTCGCCTCCTTCAGCTGCGCTTCAAATATTGGAGCTCTTAAGCTGTGGGTCCTGGATCTTGCTTTCCTCTCTTCTCACTCTTCTTTCGCATTCCCCTTCTCCCTTTTCTTCTATTTGGCAGTGAATTTTACCTCTTAGGACAATCTCCGCACTTTCCTCTTGTGCTAGTCCTTCTGAGGCACAGACTTTTATACTCAAGGCTATTTGGAAACATGTGTATCTCTTGACCAAAATGTGAGATCCATAGAAACAGGAACTTATCTTGTTTGTTCACTGTTGTATCTGCATTATCTAGAAAGAGAGACTGCTACCCCATAGATATTTAAAAATACTCAACTCAATAAATGTCAAAATTTGCCAATCTGTGATGTTTTCTGTATAGGAGGTCTTTTGAGGCTCCTTTAACTGAAGACCAGAAATTTTCCTTCCCCTGGTAGATGTGTGGCTGGGTGTGTGGATGGTGCAGTGAGAAAATAAAAGATATGTATAAACCAAGCACTGGAATCAATGGTGAAGGGGGAGTCATTTTGTGGAAGGTTGCAAGAACAAGGTTGTGAATGTATCATTAAATTTAATTAGCTTATTAAATTGTTGTATGGATAAACCAGTTTTATTGGTGCATTCTTTGTCAGTGGATATTTGGGATATTTCTACTTTTCTGTGATTAAGAACTTTATTCCTATACAAATTATTGATAAAGTCAAATTATTGAATTTGAGGATAATGTCCTAATGTCCTGGAAATGTTTTCTGAATAACTGAATAGAATTGAAGTTGGGGGCGCCTGGATGGCGCAGTCATTAAGCGTCTGCCTTCGGCTCAGGGCGTGATCCTGGCGTTACGGGATCGAGCCCCACATCAGGCTCCTCCGCTATGAGCATGCTTCTTCCTCTCCCACTCCCCCTGCTTGTATTCCCTCTCTTGCTGGCTGTCTCTATCTCTTTCAAATAAATAAATAAATAAATAAATAAATAAATAAATAAATAAATCTTTAAAAAAAAAAAGAACTGAAGTAAGGATTTTGATTTTTTTTCACTTTTTCTTCTTTATTATCTTTTAAAATCTGTAACATTTGCAAAAAGAGTGTCCTATATTACATATGTTGGTTACAAATCATAATTGCATAAGGAATGTTTATGAGTCCACTTATCCAAGAACTAGAATAATAAAACTTTTAGCTATCTATTAATTCCCTTTCTTCTACTGTTTCCCTGCCTTCCTGCCATCTGTATCATTCTGTGCCACAAAGGCAACAACTCTTCCTAAATTTATATTATTCATTGCTTTTGAAAATAAATTTTTATTATAAATACATGTATGTCTAAATATATCAATTAGCTTTACTCTTGTTTCATAAAAATGTATCCTACTCTATATAATTTATTGCGACGTGCTTTATTTATGCTAAACATTATGTTTTCAAGTTGTTCTTATGTTGTTGCAGGTGGTTGTAATTCATACATTTTCATTGTTTTATGACTATGCCACTGAATTTTGTCTGTTCTCTATTAATGGACATTTGTGATGTTTCTTCTTTTATGTCATTAAGAACTTTGCTTTTATACAATTTTTTAACAAAGTAACACCTATTTTTTAATAAATAGTTTTTATTCATTTTCTAAAATGCATATCTAATGCCATTATATTTTTTTTCCTTAATAAGATCTTGCCAATGAAAGCTTTACCAGTGTCTGTACTTTTTAGACATGTAAGGAATTAGTATTTTGAGTTACTTCCTCAAAAGCACCTTATTTGCTCTTATCCCTGGGCCTTTGCATATGCTGTTTTCTCTGTCTTGAAGAATTTTTGACTCCCTACCCCTACCTCCCATTTGCCTGAGAAACTCCTGTTCATCCTCAGGTTTTGTCTTAGATGTCACTTTTTCCAGGTAGCCTTACTGACCTCCTCAGGTTGTTGTAGGTGCCTCCAATCCCTTTCACACACTCACCACTACTCCGTATTTCCTTTTCAAAACACCCATTATATTTATAAGTTTTATACATTCCAGTTTACTTCTTCACCTTCCCCACTAATATGGATACTTGGAATGGTAGACATTTGTTTCATTTTGTGATACATGCCTAGAAGCTGGCCTATGGCCTGGCATGAGACAGATATTAATAAACATTTGTTAAATAAATAAATGAAAAAATTGCTAATCTCTCACCTTCTGCTGACCAAAATTACCAATAAAGTCACCTTATTTTGTTATGTCAAAGGACAACTAATTGTTGGTAAGTGGAATATTTAATAATGTTTTCCCTTTGGACCAGGTGTTATCAATTTCGATGCTGTCAGCTGTCAAAGGTGGAGATCAGCAAGGAACTACACAATCGGGGCTGCCATTCACTCCTGGTGTCCTTTGGTCCATGGAGATACATTTCATAAAGACAGCTATTGATTTCTACTATTAGACTGCCAGGAAAGCCAGCAATAATTGCTTTAGGAATTTTGTACATGAATATTTCTTCTTAATTTCCCAGGAGCAAGACCAGCTGCTCCCCCTCTCTCAACAAAAAATTAAAGAGCTGGTAGAAACTAACATACTCATAAATTTTTTTAAAGAGAAGTATTATTTACTTGAGTTTGGGGTAATGAAGAATAAGAAGCAAAATACAAAAGTAAAGCTTTCAAAAAATTTTCAAAATTTTTAAAATTTGATACATTTATTTATTATAACAGGATTGCCATTGTAGTGATAATTATTACTTCTGTTTAATGGTTGGAATAATTAAGTTCTAGTCTTTTAGCAAGTTTGATGACTATAATTTGATATTGTTGTGTGTATTCACTATACTGTGCATTAGATCCCTAGGACTTATTTACTACTGGTTGTAAGTTTGTACGCTTAAAAAACATCTGTTTTATCCCCTAAGCCCTTTCCCTGCTGACTACCATTTTACTCTGTCTTAACAAGTTTGGGTTTTTTAGATTCCATAAACAGGTGATATTATATATTACTTACCTTTCTCTGTCTCATTTTTCTCACTTAGCATAATGTGCTCCGTCCATGTTGTCTCAAATGGCATTGTTTCTATTTTTTTCTCATGGCTGAATTATCGTGTATATATCATGTATTCTTTATTCATTCGTCAGTGGACACCTAGGTTGTTTCCATATCTTGGCTATTGTGAATAATGCTACAGTAAACATAGGAGTGCAAATATTTCTTTGATATCCTGTTTTCCTTTTCTTCGGAACTTTACCCAGAGGTGGAATTGCTGGATCATATGGTAGATTTATTTTTGATTTTTTAAAAAGATTTTATTTACCATTTATTTGAGTGAGAGTGACAGAGTGAGAGAGAGGCCACAGAGGGAGAGGGGAAGGAGAAGCAGACTCCCCACTGAGCAGAGCGCCCAATGCCGGCCTCAGTCCCAGGACCGTGGGATCATGACCTGAGCCAAAGGCAGACTCTCAACCAACTGAGCCTCCCAGGTGCCCCTGTTTTTAATTTTTTAAGGAAATTCCATATTGTTTTCCATAGTGGCTGAACCAATTTACATTCCAGCCAATAGTGTGCGAGTTCCCTTTTCTCCACATCCTCACCAACATTTTTCTCGTCCTCTTGATGATTCCCATTTTAACAGGTGTTAGGTGATATGTCACTGTAGTTCTAATTTACATTTCCCTGATGATTAGTGATATTGAGGGTGTTTTTGTGTACCTGTTACTATGGAAATTAGTAAAGCAAAGACCAACATAAAATTTTTTGCTTTATAGGAACATTACTATTCCAATTTTTTAAAGTATGTAGTATCTTTTCAGGGTTTAATAAATCGGCAGTCTTGCTTGTCATTCTTTATTAGCAGCTGTGGGAAAAATCCTCATTACTTCCCCAGATCCTCCCTATCTTTCATCTTTGGTTACCCCTCCCCCATCATTTCCCATAAATATCTGGATGTTGAGCAAGAACTGTTAGGGTTGTAATGGAACAGACATTTGGAAAATTGTACAATCAAGAATCCATTTTGCCTAAGATCATATATGGGTGGAGGTGGTGTTCATATTTTTGTTATTGGACCCTATAAGAAGAGGGCTTCACTGTTCTTACTTGACTATCCCAGAGGTATGTATTAGGTGCATTCAAGAACTGTTTCACAGGGCCAAGACATGAGAAATATATGGATAACAGATAGGGTCTTTTTTATTTGTTGGTGTTTACTTCCCAATTCAGAAGAAACGAATTACCATTTTATTTCCTGTCACAAAAATAAACCAAATGTCATCCATTTTGTTGACCTGTAGTATTAATATGCTGGAACTGGTTCCTATCAGCTCATGAGAGCTAATTCTTCTCAATTCAGCATTCAGTGATGCGACATTGGTAACTTAAAATTGGTATGGTGGAAGTATTTATACCACGGAAACTGGCAAATGCTGCAAAACAGGAGCTTTCCCCCCACTTAAAGAGCTGATTGTTTATTATTCATCAGTGCTCCATTGCAGGTAGTAGCCAACTTAAAAAAAATTGTTAATTGTGAGCACAGTATCCCTTCCTCTGAGGAAGCACCTTTTCTCAATGAATGTGGTTCTGGTATGGCTGTCAGTCCCTGAGCCTCCACCTCTTTAATGAACCAGGTGGATTGGAGTTTTCATTTTTTCTGTGAACCTATCTTTTGCAGATGCTTTCATTGTGTCTAGAAGATGTAATTTTACTAGTTCTTTTCTTATAATAATTTTTCATGGAATTGGAAAGATTCAGAAACTATGCTGTGGCCTCTATCATCTCTCTATAATCATCTCCCTTAATTAATTTTCAATGGATAATTCATTCAGTAAGAGTGTTATACACATAGAGTTATAGAATTTGTTTCCTTGAGTTGTCACAGGTTGATAATAGCTGTTGGAAACATACTGAAGTTCTCATGCTTGGAGATTCATGCCTTCATGATTTTTCTTTTTTCAGAAACTCTCTGCTATATTTACTGTAATATCCCTAGATAAAATTGATAATTTGAAGCTCTCCTTTATTTTGTATGTATCTGAATCTCTTAGGAATAATAATTGGGAATACTAATTCCATTTTTAAATACCTCTGTTTACTTAGTGCAAAGTTTTCCCCTCATGTCAGAGAAATTTTAAATTTCTTTCCCCAAGTTATACATCTGTTAAAGTTACACTGGTCATATCCCAGAGTAGTTCTCAGTCCTAGAATAACAAAAGAATATAAGCAAAAAATACATATTTTATTTTGAAAATATTTCAACACAGTAAAAGTGTGATGATTTCCCCTCTCATTTTGATGGCAATTGTAGGCTGCCATGTTATCTCCTTAGATGTTGTTTAAAGAAAATGCATTGTTTCTAGAGTCTAATAACAGGCTCAGGATTTTTTTTTTTTAATTTGGAAAAATCTCTTTCCAGAATTTTATTCTAAAATTCATTTATTGAAGATATGATGTTTATCTTTAAAATGTATTTATATCTTTCTTTAGTCCTCTTCCTTTACTCAAAAAACAAACTGAAATCTACAGTCTTAGGCTTATACAGAAACAAGACATTTGAAGTTTTTGGTTAGTTGAAATTCCTGAAATCTTGGAAAGTATAGCAAGTGTCTTTATTTTTATGCATTCATGTTCTAGTGATCTACATCAAAGCAATATAGGATGAAAATTACATAAACCACACTACTTCAATTATAGTAACAAAATTATGACTATCAATTATGCAGATTTACGTGTTTTAATAGTGTTCTGTTTATTGATTTTTATTTTTTATTTATTTATTTATTTATTTTTAAAGATTTTATTTTATTTATGTGACAGAGAGACAGCCAGCGAGAGAGGGAACACAGCAGGGGGAGTGGGAGAGGAAGAAGCAGGCTCTCAGTGGAGGAGCCCAATGTGGGGCTCGATCCCATAACGCCGGGATCACGCCCTGAGCTGAAGGCAGACGCTTAACCGCTGTGCCACCCAGGCGCCCCTGTTTATTGATTTTTAATCAGGTATTTGAAAATGTTCCATTGTGATCATTGTGATCCTTTGCTCATACACTTCAGTGATTCCCTTTCTTAGTCCATATATTAATGACAATTATCTTTTTAGAAATTAATTTTTTGAATGTAGTTATATATACTCATTTTACTTATTCAGTTTGAAGCATTTTGACAAAACCCTAAATTTGTATAACTATTACCAATTCAGGGCTGGTTGTCTATCCTTATGCTAATACCATATTTTCTTGATTACTATACGAAAACTTGACTCCAAGTAAGATAAAATATCCAGCTTTATTCTTGGATTCCAAAATTGTTTTGGCTATGCTATTTTCTTCTTTTGAATTTCTATATTAATTTTAGAATGAGTTTGCCAAGTTTCATCAATAAAGTCTGCTGGCAGTTTTATTGGATTAAATTTACAGATTGCTTGGGGGAGAACTGACGTCACAGCAACACTGAATCTTCTAGACCATGAATATGGTGTATCTCTCCATTATTTTAGCTTTTCTTAAATTTATTTGAACAGTGTTATATAATTTTCAAGGTACAGATATTTCTCATATGTTGAATTCATTTATGGTTAGTGTATGTGTTTTGATGATACTATAAATAATATTTTCAAAACTTTCATTTTCTTGTTACTCATTACTAGTAAAAAAAATAGAATTGATTTTGTATGTTGATCCTGAGTCCCATGACTTTTCTGATTTAATTAATTGGTTATACTAGCATTTTCTTAGAGTTCAAGTTTTCCTATGTACACAATTAATCTGTGAATAATGACCATATTATTTCTTCCTTTCCAATTTATTTGTCTTTTATTTCTTTCATTTTCTTCTTCTTTCTCCCCTTTATTGAACATACTGGAATCTCTAGTACAATGTTGAATGACAATGGTGAGAGTGGACATCTTCGCCTTCTTTTGATTTTTGAAGAAGAGCATTCAGTCTTCCACTGTTAAGCATGACCTCACCTGAAGCTTTTTATGGATGGTCTTTACCAGGCTAAAGAAGGTTTTTATATTTATGCTTTATTAGATTTTAAAGAAAACTCATAAAGGTGTTAAATTTAGTCAAATGCTTTTTCTGCATCTACTAAAAGGATTCTGTGATTTTTATCTTTTCTTCTATAAATGTGGTAAATCACATTTATTTGATCTTTAAATATTAAATCAACCTTGTATTACTGGTATTATGTTAAAGCATTTCAACAGTATACTTCCATTTCCTGCTTCAAATCTTTGTTATTATTATCATACATTTTACTTATATATTTTACAAACCTGTTAAACATATCTTCATTTTATACAGTCAGTTGTCTTTTAAAGAAAATGTTAAGTCCTTTATATTCTCCCACTTATTATCTGTCATTTCCGGCATCCGTCATTTCTTTGGTTAAATCTTAATTTTCATCTGGTGTCATTTTCCTTCAACCTAAAATCTTCCTTTAACATTTCTTATAATGAAAGTGCTGGTGATGAACTTTATAACCTGTGTTTTATGAAGATATATTTGCTGTACTTTTATTTTCGAAGTTTTTTAATGGATATGGAATTCTAGATTGATCGTTTCCTCTATGCCTCCCAGCACTGCAAACATGAGGTTCCATCATTTCCTGCCTTGTATTGTTTCTGGTGAAAGTCATTTTTTTAATTGTTCCCCTGGATATAGTAAATATTATTTTTCCTTTTGGCTGATTTTAAGATTTTTCTCCTTATCACTCATTTTAAATAATTTGTTTATGATGTGATTTGGTATGGTTTTCTTTGTGTTTTTCCCACTAGCAGTTCACTGAGATTCGGATCTGTAGGTTTACATTTTTAGGTCTGGAAAAATTTATCAATTATGTCTTCAAATTTTTTCTGGCCCCTTCCTCTTTCTGAGACTCCTCTCATACTTATAGACTTCTCATTTTTGTCCAAAAGATTACTGTGGCTGTTAATTTTTTTTAGCCACTTCTCTTTCTGTAGTCAGATTAGAAACTTTCATTTGTCTATTCTCCAAAGTCACTAAACTCTTACTCCATAGTCCTTGTTTGATAATTTTTTTTGTAGTTTCAAGTTTTTATTTAAATTCCAGTTAGTTAACATACATTGAAATATTAGTTTCAGGTGTAGAATTTAGTGATTCATCAATTACATACAACACCCAGTGCTCATCACAATAAGTGCCCTACTTAATATCCATTACCTGTTTAACCTGTCCCCCAGCCCACCTCCTTTCCACAACCCTCAGTTTGTTCTCTATAGTTAAGAGTCTGTTTTATGGTGTGCTTCTCTCTTCCCCCGTGTTCATTTGTTTTGTTTCTTAAATTCCACAATGAGTAAAATCATATGGTATTTGTCTTTCTCTGACAGATTTATTTCTCTTAGCATAATACTCTCTAGCTCTATCCACATCATTGTAAATGACAAAATTTCATTTTTTATGGCTGAGTAATATTCCTCTGTGTGTGTGTGTGTGTGTGTGTGTGTGTGTGTGTGTGTGTGTTTGAGTGAGACATCTTTTTCCATTTTTCAGTAGATGCATGTTTGGGCTCTTTCCATAATTTGGCTATTGCTGATAATGTTGCTATAAACGTTGGGGTACATGTATCCCTTCGAATCAGTATTTTTGCATCCTTTATACCTAGTAGTACAATTTTTAGGTTATAGGGTAGTTCTATTTTAACTTTTTGTGGAACCTCCATACAATTTTCCAGAGTGGCTGCACTCTTTTGCATTCCCACAAACAGTGTAAGAGGGTTCTCTTTCTCTTCATCCTCGCCGATATCTGTTGTTTCCTGTGTTGTTAATTTTAGCCATTCTGACAGGTGGGAGGTGGCATCTTTTTGTGGTTTTTATTTCCCTGATGATGAATAATACTGGGCATCTTTTCATGTGTCTGTTGGCCATCTGTATGTCTTCTTTGGAAAAATGTCATTCATGTCTTCTGCCCATTTCTTAACTGGATAATTTATGTTTTGGGTGTTGAGTTTGATACATTCTTAATAGATTTTGGATATTAACCCTTTATCGGATTTGGATATTTTCAGAGTGTTTCCTTTTTGTGTTATGTGGAAGAGTAAAGGAAGTATAATTTGAAGTTTATTTGAGTAGGAGTGAAGAATTTATTTAAAATGGACAACCAGTTGCATGTGATACTTTAAGTCATCTCCCTTATCATTTGCTACCTATGTTTGCCTCTGCTAGAGTCCCCGTTGTTCCCGTTAGCACTGCTTTTAGATTTTCAGACTATCACACCTCTTTTCCGTTTATTAAAGGCCTCATTTGTCCTTCTCTGTATAGCTCTTCTTGCCTGATTTAAACAAGTTCAGATTTAATTTTCACTTCCCAGATTACTTGGGGTTGTCTATAATTGTCTTAGCTCTTCATGATCTCTTCTCCTTTCCCTGGGAATTCCTGCAATAGAGAGCCCTGAACATGGATTCACAAGACCGAAGTGTGCATCCCAACACTACCACAGCCGTATGACTGTGCAGACAGATTACATAGTTTCTCTGAATTTACCCACCTATGGATTCAGAGTGAGAACACACCCTCTACTTACTCACCGACTTGACAATGCAAATTTACAAATGCATTGTTCAAAGCATGTCTTTATCTTTGTACTTACTCAAATAATTTAGCTTTTGCCATCATAATTTTCATTAGAAAATTATCTTCTGATGTGTCATACATGACTTACACATTTTCACTGACCCCATAAAATCAATTAAAAATTATTGTAGAAGACACTGAGAGGGGTTGCCTGGGTGGCTCAGTAGGTTAAGTGTCTGCCTTTAGCTCAGGTCATGATCTCAGGGTCTTAGGATTGAGCCTCATGTTGGGCTCCCTGATCAACAGGGAGTCTGCTTCTCCCTCTCTCTCTCTGCCCCCCCACATGCTCATGCTCTCTCTCTCTCTCTCAAATAAATAAATAAATAAATAAAATCTTCTTTTTTTAAAAAAGACGACACTGAGAGGGATATCAACCCCTTGTTACTCATTTGGGACTAAGGTGCACTTGGTTCCCTTCCAGCAGATTTCACATATTTCTTTAAAATTAGCTCCTTAAGTAATTTTTCCTTTAAATTCTTTAAGTTTTTTCAAAATTAGTGTTTTTATTTTTTTATTTTTTAAAAAAGATTTTATTTATTTATTTGACAGAGAGAGAGACAGCCAGTGAGAGAGGAAACATAAGCAGGGGGAGTGGGAGAGGAAGAAGCAGGCTCCCAGCAGAGCAGGGAGTCCGATGCGGGGCTCGATCCCAGGATCCTGGGATCACACCCTGAGCCGAAGGCAGACTCTTAATGACTGAGCCACCCGGCGCCCCAAAATTAGTGTCTTTAAAATACTTTTATGTTTTCCAAGGGACATGTTATTCTGTTTCAATTAGACCACCCAAAAAACTTTCTTCTGCATAATGTAGCTGCCCTGCAAGATTAACTGTGTCAGAGATATTTGAGCTATGAAGATTAAAGGCAGTTTTAGCCTAAACATCTGAACTAGGGGTATCTCTGATTGGTGTGATTTCCTAAGTGTGATGGACTCCTAGGCAATTTCCTTTTAGCTTCTCCTAGCCAATGAGTATTTTTCAGATCTTAGCTCCTTTTTTTTTTTTAAAGATTTATTTTTATTTATTTGACAGAGAGAGAGACAGCCAGCGAGAGAGGGAACAGAAGCAAGGGGAGTGGGAGAGGAAGAAGCAGGCTCCCAGCAGAAGAGCCTGATGTGGGGCTTGATCCCAGAACGCTGGGATCACGCCCTGAGCCGAAGGCAGACGCTTAACGACTGAGCCACCCAGGCACCCCCAGATCTTAGCTCCTGCACAGAGAACAAGGATGTGGATTTTTTTTTCATTCTGTATGTATGCTGAGAGCTGAGGATCTTATATTGGATAGTCAGTGAAGCTAGGGACTTGCCACTGATGGGATTTCATGGTTTATTCTTTAAGTTTTCTTATATGCAGAATTATGTGAGTATATATATTTCATATATGCTATAGACTGAATGTTTGTTATTCCCCTCAAATTCATGTATTGAAACTATAATTCCCAGTGTGATGGTATTTGGAGGTGGGGGCTTTAGGAAATAATTAGAATTAGATTAGGTCATGAAGGTGCAGCCTTATGACAGGATTTGTGCCCTTATGAAAAGAGGAAGAGACATGAGCTCTCTCTGCCATGTATGTGAGGATACAGCCATTTGTAAACTAGGAAGAGGGTTCTCATCAGACACCAGCTCCGCCGTCACCTTGATCTTGGACTTCCCAGCCTCCTGTGAGAACTAAATGTCTGTTGTGTAAGCCGCCCAGTCTATGATATTTTGTTATAGCAGCCTGAGCTAAGATAATATACATGTCATATTACATATACTTGGCAATATATATATGCCATCTATTAAGTATAGATTGAATTAATAAGTGAACTTTTGAAATATACCTGACTCACCTCCACAGCATTCTCTTATCCTCATTCACTCACATCAAATCTAAATTCTGAAAAGTAAAGCAAGACTTTTGCTCTGTCCCACTGCTCTTTTGGACTTTTCTTTGCAGCAGGGTACCTGCTTTTGAAAGCTGGCACTTCACATCTTGCATTTTATTCTCCGTAGTCACACTTTTGAATAGGGGAAAAAAACCCCTACAAAACTTCCCTTGGTATCCTGCGATTTTTCTTAGGTAGAAAAGAGTAACATAGAGTGAGTCTGTTTTGATGACTGTGGGGAATTGGTTGGGGGGATAACTGAAACACTTACTACACTTAAGGTGTCACTCCGTGGGGACTTGATAGTGATGTACAGTTTTGCTAAAGTTTTAGTAGCATCAGTTAGGATTTTGCTGGTGATTGTGGGAATTGTGCACTGGTGCATTCAACAGAGAGCATTCTAAAAACAGCTTTACTATAACATTGGTGGAGCCCCCAGAGCTTTTCCTTTGTACAGTCTTGTATTCTTCCTCCTCCAATAAGGATTCCTCTTCCTTAATTCCCTGAAAATAGAAATAAAATGTGCTCCCCATCTCCCTCTCAGTTTTTAAGTTGGAGTCAATTTAGAATGAAACTGGTTTATGTTAGCAATAGTCAACAAGAATACTTCTGAAGGACCCAAAAGGACTACTGTCACAGAGAGCCATTATGTCCTCTAAAACATGGAAACAACTCACGATTCCAGTAGGTATCATTTTAGAACCTAATATTTTAAAGAAGATTGATGGTTTCATTTAATTTTGGTTTCTACAACAAGATTTTGCAAATTTATTAGAGTTCACTAGCTCACATAAACCTTATATTTTTATTTCTTTTTTTCAAACCCCAGAGTCCTAACTTGTTTCTGCTTTTGTTTCTTGACCTCAATTTCAAGGTAATTGATGCCTAGGAAAAAAATGGATTTAGTATTTGTTTTACTGATAACATTTTTCTACTCTGCTTCAGTTTTCTTTCTCTCTTAACCAACTGTTTATCTAATCCCATGCCTCCCTACCTCCTATTTCCTAGATCAGGGGTGAGAACTCCATCTATGAAAATGTTCTGCACATGGCCTTTGTCCTTCTGGACTAACTTGTTCTGGCAGATAGCCTATGCCATTTAAAATACTGTAAAAAGCATGCATTGGTGTTTTTAATACATTGTAGCACTTGGGGAAGTTTTTCCCAAGTCAGTATCCTCAAAAAAACTCACAAGTAGAACAAGAACAAGAGATCAGAATCCTAGAGCCAATAAAGATTGCTTCTGAGTTACAGATTTGAAACATACAAGAATACCTGAATATTAAAATATATAGTAGTACAACTCACCAAATTAGTAGATACGAAAAAAAAGATCATCTTTTTATAGGTGAAAAAGTATTTTATGTAATTCATCCTCCATTATTGATAAGAAACTCTTGATACAATGTAATAGATTAATAAAATATCTTTAACATAATAAAAATAGAATTATTGTTCCATATTTTAAAAAGAACAGCATCTGGAACATCTGGAAACCATTTTTTTTTTAAGGAAACCATTCCTTTAGGAAAAGAGAAGGATGTTCATTAAGACACTGTTCTTTAATGAAGTTTAGCTAATGTAATAAAATTAGAGAAAGAAAAGAGGGCTATAAAAGTTACAAGAGAGAAGACAAAGTAAATATTTGCAGGTAGTGTGGAATGTTGTATCAAAAACCCAAGTGGGTAGGGGCACCTGGGGTGTCTCAGTCTGTCAAGCCTCTAACCCTTGATTTCTGCTCAAGTCATGATATCAGGGTTGTGAGATTGGGCCCTGTAGGCTCTGCACTGGGTGTGGAGCCTGCTTAAGATTCTCTCTCTCCCTTTCCTTCCCCCCCACCCCACCACCTGCCGCTCACTCTCTCTCTCTCTCATTCTCTCTCTTAAAAAAAAAAAAAAGAAAGAAAAAGAAAAGAAAAAAAAAAAAGAAAGAAAAAGAAAAACCCAAGTGGGTCACTTGAAAATCTATTGGAACAATAAGAAAATTCCATGAGGTGGTGGAGTATATTAAGAAAAAAGTAGTTGCTTTCCCACATAGAGAATAAAACAAGATGGAAAAATACATTAATATATTTGAAGGGAAGCACCTATTAGCCATACCACAAAGAGCTTTAATACCTAGGAATAAACTTAATAAATATAAAACATGTAAATGAATGAAAATTTAGAATACTACTGAGGTATTCAAGAAATAAATAAATAGAAAGGCATTTTCTCTTAGATATGAAAACTCAGTATCATTATAATGTTTATCCTTTCCCAATAAATCTGTATGTTTAACATTCTCCTTGAAAACTATACTTGGAGATTTTAAAATAAACTACATAAACTGATTTTAGTTTTCTTATATTAAAATAAATATTAATTTCTAGGAAAATTCTGAAAAAAGTTGTTGCTTTTTGAATGTACTCACTGAGGGGATGTGTAGTTGGTCCTATAGAATCTTAAACATACAATAGTATAGTGATTTAAAGGTTGATATTGATTCTTGTATAAATAACATTCAGTAAAACAGAATAAAATGTCCAGATGTGGAATCAATAAATCTGTGAATTTGGTGTATGTTAAAGGTGGATATTGAGTAATCAGCTGAGAAAAGATGACTGATTCAATGCATAATGCTGGGGCAACTACGCATTGCCATCTGGAAAAAAAAATAGAATTGGCTCCTATCCTGAATTCATAAGAAGCAAAAATATTTTTGTGTAAAAAATTGGTCCATAAAAGTATTAGGATAAAATATAGCAAAAATTTAAAAAGTAATTTTGCTGTAAGGAAGTACTTCTAAATGCCATATAAAATCCAGAAGCCATACAAAATATGATCCATAAATTTGGCTAGAAATAAAAATAACATTTGCATGGCAGAAATAACCATAAAGAAAATAAAAACAACAAGAAATTTAGAAAAAAATTTGTAACACTTATCATTGGCAAAAAGCTAATTCCCTTAATATATAAAGACTTTATATTCACTAATAAGGAAGCAATAAATAATACAATAGAATTAGGAGTAAAAATCATAAACAATTCCCAGAGAGAAACTACAAGTGAAATTATAAGTATGAACATACTTAAGTACTTCTGAAATAGGAGCTTAATATAAATTAAAATCACAGTGAGTTAGGGGAAAATGCTATTAGATTGTGAAAGATGAAAAAATTCAATAATGCAAACTTGCCTTTGTGTATGCTATGGGCTAAAAATAGAACTAATAACACTTAACATGATTTGAGTGCTTATTTTGTGTCAAGCACTATTATGTTTTTTTTAAAAAAATATATGTTCATTAACTAGTTCTCACAGTGATCCTGAAAAGCAAGTAAAATTATCATTCCTTTTTTAGATGGTGAAATTGAGATCTAGAAAGAAGCAACTTAGCTAGTAATGAAGAAAGTAAATGGCAGGAGTAGAAATTGAAACAAGGAGGTCTGGCTAAAAGATATGTGAGTAGCTTTACTCACCCATTCTTGTCCTCTAAATTATCTGTACCAAAAATTATACATACACAGTGGCTTTAACCCTGAAATTCTGCAGTCAGGCTTTTATTGTACAGATTTACTCAAAAATGTACAAAATGATGAATGTGCACAGATATTCACTGCAGCCTTGTCTGTGATAGCAGTAGGTTGGAAATAGAGCTTCATCAGTAGGAGCTAATATACACTACGGCAAGGCTATACAATGGAATCCCAGGCAGATGAAAGCAAAATGAGAAACCTTTTCAATTTCTTTATCTGTACATATACTACCATTTGTATCAGGAAAGTATATATCTCTAATTTGTGTTTGTGTGTATGTGTCTGTGTGTGTGATATTATAAGTCCTCTGGAAGGATGCGCAGGACATCGATCTTTGTAGCTGCCTTGGGGAGGGAGATTTATGCAGGCATAGGAGGAAGACTTACTTTTCATTGTATATTCTCTGGAATTGTTTAAATATTATACATATGAATATATTACCACTCAAAAATGAAATACATTGTTTAAATTTTTACATGGTTTTGGGAAACAGTTTTATCAATATCTTGAAACACTCTATAGAGAGGAGGAGGGCATGCACCCTTGTGTGAATAGTTGCCTCTGATGACAGCAAGTATGATGGGAATGAGGTGTGTTTCAGGATGATATTGAGTCAGATCAAATGTTGGCTTTGAACAAACCCAGTTTGATCGAAGGGCTTCCTTTTTACTTACAGAAACATTTTGCACATCCTTATAAGAGATGTTCGGGTGTTGTTGAAAATCACCCTCCATGTTCTCAGCTGTCCCCACTGCCCACTTACATACCAAATGCTTGAGCTTTGTGTGTGCCTTGTGTGTCTGTATGCACTATTATGCCTGAGCCTGTTGGAGACATGTTCTCCAAACACTGGCCCTCTGCTCCATTTTGAACTCAATCATTCACTGGTTTGTTTTAGTTGTCCAATATCTTTTTTATCTTTTTCTCCAACACCCTCTGGTGTGGAACCATAGAATTCCTAGAGGTAAACTAAACCTAGGTGTTTATTTTAAAAATAAGGATATTTAAGGCTACAAGGGTGAATGGATTTGTTTTTTCAGACCTTCCTTGCCCAATGCTTGTGGCTTCCTCTGTGTAGACCCAATTACACTCAGATGCTTCTGGTCTGCCTCTTTCCTGGATGGCTTCACTATTTTAGGTGGAACTGAGGGGTTCCCTATCATTCTAGACAGAAATGAAAAAATATTTTATGGTACAGAGATATGACAGATTGGGTGAGAAATTAGGATATACCTATTAATGATAATAGGTAATTATCTCATAATTTCTAATTCTAATAATTTCTCATTCAGTTTAAGTTGGGTTTTATGCACTTCTCTGCTTCATATTTTTGTGTGTTACCTTAGAGTAATGAAGAATAGTAGCAGAGGTGTCCTGGAGACAGAGCTTCCCTTTGTCACCTTGTTTTAAATGTCTCCATTGTGGTTATTTTAGTATTTGTGATGTTATAGGAACCATGTTTTTGAGAAAAAGATGACAGAGATTCTGGGCTTTAAAATAAAAAATAATAAAATAAAATAAAATAAAATAAAATAAAAGCAAGATTAAACTATTGGGACTATATCAAAATAAAAAGCTTCTGCATGGCAAAGGAAAAAATCAACAAAACTAAAAGGCAAACTATGGAATGGGAGAAGATATATGCAAATGGGAGAAGATGTTTGCACAAGATATCTGTAAAGAGTCAGTATCCAAAATATGTAAAGAACTTATAAAACTCAACACTCAAAAGCCAAATAATCCAATTAAAAATGGGATGAACACAGGAATAGACATTTCTCCAAAGAAGACATCAGATGGCCAGCAGACACATGAGAAGATGCTCAACATCACTAGTCATCAGGGAAATGCAAATAAAAAACTACAATGAGAAATCACCTCACACCTGTCAGAATGGGTAAAATTAAAAAAACAACAACAACACAAGAAACAACAAGTATTGGTGAGGATGTGGAGAAAAAGGATCCCTCTTGCTCTGTTGGTGGGAATGCAAACTGGTGCAGCCACTGTAGAAAACAGTATGGAGGTTCCTCAAAAGGTTAAAAATAGAACTATCCTACAATCCAGCAATTGCACTGCTGGATATTTACCCTAAGAATACAACACTAATTAAAGGGATATGTGCACCCCTATGTTTATAGAAGCATTATTTACAATAGCCAAGATATGGAAGCAGCCCAAGTGTCCATTGGTGGATGAATGGAAAAAGAAGATTGGTCCATCCATCCATCCATCCATCCATCCATCCATCCATCCATCCAATGGGATATTACTCAGCCATAAAAATAATGAAATCTTGCCATTTGCAACAACATGGTTGGAAGTGGAGAGTATAATGCTAAGCAAAATAAGTCAGAGAAAGATGAATACCATGATTTCAGTCATATGAGGAATTTAAGAAGCAAAACAAACAAAGGAGAGAAAAGAGAGGGGCAAACTAAGAATCAGACTCTTAACTACAGAGAACAAAGTGATGATTACCAGAGGGGAGGAGGGGTGGGTGGATGGATGAAATAGGTGATGGGGATTAAAGGGTGCACTTATCATGAGGGAAAAACAAAAAAGAAAACAACCATAGGATTGGAACTTTGGCATTGGTACATAAATTGCAAAGGTGTTTGTTTTCAGGTAAAATAGGATATATTCTGAGCAGCATGCTTTTTGGTATTTAGGGCAACACAACACACTCATTGCATCTAAAAATTCATAGATGACTTACGAATCAATTAAAATTTTAAAATAGTCAACTCATTATTTTTAAGTTAACTGTAGAAGGTTGATCATGATTAATAGATAACTGAATTTTAAAAATTAATGAAAAAAAGACTGCATCTTGTCATTATAACACTGTAGTATGAATATTCAAGTGTAATTAATGATAAAAGTGATGTCTATAACATTAAAATGCATGGGCAAAATGTTATCATCATTAGTCCTGACAATCAAAGACTCATTCCACAAATCATCACTGAGGCCTGTTATATGCAAGGCACTTTCAGGCACTGCTAAATGCTTCTTGGCTGCTATACTCACTATCGTTTTAAGCATATATTTTATAACATATTAAAATCAATTTAAGATGAATTAAAGGATGTAATTTTAAAAAGTCAATGAAGAAGAAAATATTGCTGAAAACAATATCTCCAAATAGGGAGCAGATTAAATCATGAAAATAAATACTTAATAGTTTTAACCAAATTAAACTACTCTACTTCAAAATAATCACTTTGAACCAAATTAAAAATGAGAGAAAATCATAGAAATAAAACAATTAGGAAATATTTCATCAGAACTGTATATATAATAATTCTATTGCTATTATCAATGATGCTGCATTATATGCTATTTCTAAATCAAGTTAAGTGAAAAATAAATCCATGCCTAATAGTGATTACATTTTTAGAACCAAGAAAAAAATTAGAATAATCATTTAAAAATGAAAGTATTTTCATGCATTCCTTTACATGAAACTCTTAAATGGACTCAAGATAAAGGCCAAGATCCTTATGTAGGTTTATGAAGCCATACATACCTACACCCTTCCCTCAGCTTAAAAAAAACCCCAAAACCTATTTAGCCTCATCTCTAGTCACTGTTTCCTAGTACATTTCCTCCAATAGCATTAAGAAATCCAAATGTCTGTGTTCTCTCTTACCTACCTCAATGCCTTTGTTTCTGTGTCCAAGAGGATGAGAGAGGTTCTGTTAGGACCCATGATGTTCATCTGGACTCAGACAATTCTCACCCTTCTCCTTGCTTTGGCCTGTGGGTACAAGTCCCTGAATGCCCCAACATACCAGTTGGGTTTCCTGTTTCTGCCCATACCTCTTTATAAATTCCCTTCATGAAGTTTTCTTCAAATTTTAAGTGAGATTACCATATCTTGCTAGCACCCTGAATAACACAGCACTCAATATTTAGAATTTTAAAATGTCAATATTTTTCCCATTTTCTCACTTAAATATTTAAAAAAATCAATATTATTGAGGTATGATTTATATGCAATAAAACACACCCACTTTGATCATATGGTTTGATGAATTTTGGTAAATTGGTATGAATTTGGTAAAAATACGTAACCACCAATAGAATAATAAAAAAAAAGTATGTTCATTGTCCCCAAAAGTTTATGGTACATTTTAAAAAAAAGTTTTAATTAATTAATATATTTGAAGGGGGGGATATGGGCAGAGGGAGAGGCAGAGGGAGAGGGAAACAATCCCAAGCGTGGAGCCCCTGATGTGGGCTTGATCTCAAGACCCTGAGATCATGACCTGAGCTGAAACCAAGAGTCGAATGCTTAACTGCTTAACAGACTGAGCCATCCACTTGCCATCTGGTTCCCTTTCTTGGTCAAATCTCCCTCCCCAGACCCCCCAGGCAACCTCTAACCTGGTTTCTATAACTAGATTTAGACTTGTATTCTAGAGTTTCTAGATGGAATCATACAGTATGTACTTATTTGTATCTGACTTTTTTGCTCAGCATAATGTTTTCAAGATTCATCCATGTTGCATTTATCAGGAAATTATTTTTATTGGCAGGTAGTATACAGTTATATGGACATATTATAATTTGTTTATCCATTCTCCTGTTGATGAATGTTTGGGTTGTTCCAGATTTAGAAACATTCATGTACAATTCTTCATGTGGATGTATGTTAAATAATCACCAAATGTTAGAAGGAGGGTTTCTGGGATGTGTGGTGTTAGTCTGGTTTAAGAGAACTGGCATATTTTCCTCCAAACTGATTGTACCAGTTTATATTCTTACTAGAGTTCTGGTTGCTCCATATCCTCATTTAGTTCTTCTTATTTTCAGTATTTTTAATTTCAGCCATTCTAGTGGTTGGTGAAATTTCATTGTGGCTTTAATTTGCATCTCCTTGATGACTAACAATTTTGAGCAACTTATGTTCTTTTTTTGTTATCTTTTTCCCTTTAGAAAAATGGGGCTATTTGTCTTCCTAGTCCTGAAAAAATATATTCTGAATCCAAGTCCTCTGTCAGAGATATGCATTGCAAATATTTTCTTCCAGTTTCCCTTATGTTTTTATTTTCGAGTAATGTTTTACAAAGAACAGACTTTTAAAAATTTGATGAGGTCCAGGGGCGCCTGGGTGGCACAGTCATTAAGCGTCTGCCTTCGGCTCAGGGCATGATCCCAGCGTTCTGGGATCAAGCCCCACGTCAGGCTCTTCTGCTGGGAGCCTGCTTCTTCCTCTCCCACTCCCCCTGCTTGTTCCCTCTCTGGCTGGCTGTCTCTCTCTGTTAAATAAATAAAATCTTAAAAAAAATAATTTGATGAGGTCCAATTTAACAATGTTTTTTTCTTTTATGGTTTGTGATTTTTGTGTCCTATCAATGACATTTTTGCCCAAGAGTCATGAAGATTTTCCCCCAAGTTTTCTTCTGGATAGTTCTTTTGCTTTTTTAAGAAAAAAAAATTCTATGTGTAATTAAAAAATTTCCCCTCTATCCTTTCCTACTTGCATTCTCCTCCCTTCATTCCAATACTAACCACTGTCATGAACTTCATGTGCATATCTTGATCTGTGTTTAATAATTCTATCATGCAAATTATATACATAGCAATATTTAGCATTGTTTTGCGAATTCATAAAAATTATATGAATAGTTTCATCTGTACATGGGTGTATCACTTACCTTTCTCTGTATAACAAATCACCCCAAAATGTAGTGGTTTAAATCATTAGCCATTTATTTACCTCACAGTCTTGGGTCCATAATTTGGGCTGGGCTCAGCTGAGCATTTCTTGGTTTACTCCTGCATCTGTGCTCAGTTCCCAAATTGGCTGGGCATTGGTTGGACTAGAAGGACTCAGTGGGCAATGCTTGCCTTTGCTTCCCATTGTTTCTCATCCTCCAGCAGCAGGGCTTATTTCCATGGTGGTAAAAGAGTTCTAAAATCCACACGTGGGTCAGCCCTAAGGTTGAAGTGCTTTATAAGTCTCTCCTTGGGTCACACTTTCTGTTGGCAAATTGAACAAAGAAATTAACAAAGATTAGTCTGGAGTCTAAAGAGGGAGGGTTCTCAGAGTTACTCAGCAAAGGTATAAGAATACAGGGAGAAGAATTTATGAACATTTGTACAACCTACCAAATTTTTAAAATCATTTTTTTCATTCAATTTTCTCTTATGACTTTTATCCATATTGATACAGCTATGATTTATTTACTTTAACTACTTTGTAGTATAGTATGACAACATCACAACTTACTCATGTCCCTTTTGATGAGCATGCCGGTTATTGCCTTTATTTTGGTCTTTGCTATTCCCCCCAATGTTGTAATGAATATTCTTATATTGAACACAACTTGCATATTTGCAAGAATTTTTCTAGAAGTAAAATGGTTATGTTTTTTAGTAAGTATAGGAAATATTACTACATTTCTAATTGGTTTTTTTGTGCATTAGAGGCTGTTATGTGACACCCTTATTAATATATTATATAAAAATTTGATACTCGTATTGCTGTAGTAGCTTTCTTTTGGTTAATATTTGATATTACATCTTTTCCCATCCTTTCATTTTCAATCTTAAACTGTTATTATGTTTTAGATATATTTTTCTGCAAAAAAAGCAGATTGGCTGCTTTAATCTAGATGACTAGATTAAAAAATGTACTCTGAGAGTTTTTAATAAAGCTTATTCTGTTTAAATATATTGTAATTAATAATATATTTGGACTAATCTTTTTCAATTTTATCTGAAATTGTCCTTAGTTATCCCTCATTCTTGGTTATTATTTTACTGAATGTGATGTATTGGTTGACACTTTTCTCCCAGCAATTTGAATATGCTGTTTTATTTTATTCTCATAGTTTTTAGTATGTTACTGTTGTTAAACTGATTTTTTTCTATTTTTTTCCTGTGATTTCTCGAAGTATTTTATAAGGGAGGGACTTAAATATCTGCTCAGTTAACCTTTCAAACCGGAAGTTTTATTTTATTTACTTTTTTTTTCTTAAGATTTACTTATTTATTTGAGAGAGAGAAAGTGAAAGAGAGAATGTGAGAACAGGAGTGGGGGAGGGGCAGAGAGAGAGGGGGAGAGAGAATCTTAAGCAGACTCCTCACTGAGTTCAGAGCCCATTGCAGGTCTCATCTCATGACCTGAGATCACGACCTGAGCAGAAATCAAGTGTCGGGCGCTTTACTGACTGTGTCACCCAGACGCCCCTATTTTATTTAGTCTTAATCAAAGACAAAGAAATATTCTATATATCATCTATCTATTATCTATCTATCTATCTATCTATCTATCTATCTATCTATCTATCATCTTTTTTTTTTTTTTGAGAGAGAAAGAGAGAGAAAGCATGGGAGGGCCAAAGGGAGAGGGAGAGAGAAAATCTTAGGTAGGCTCCATGCCCAGTGCAGAGCCTGACACAGGGCTTGATCTCATGACCCTGAGATCATGATCTGAGCTGAAATCAAGAGTCAGATGCTTAACTGACTGAGCCACCCAGGCACTCCTATCTATCTATCTATCTATCTATCTATCTATCTATCTATCTATCTATCTATCATCTATCTATCTATCTATCTATCTATCATCTATCTATCTTGTATCATCTATTTATCAAGACAGATAGAGACAGAGACACACAGAATGTTTTGTTTAATTTTAGAAGAATGAGTAAAACCAAGTTTTAAACAATTCTTTAATTGATCTCTGCTGTGAAAATTTTATGTTTCACCTGTTAATGAAAAATGTTTAAGTAAAAAACTGAACTTAAACATAAACCATAGTTTTTACAAACACAGTGCTCATATCATACTGCCAGACTCTACAGAGATGAGTGAAGTGCTGGTAGATAACTAGCCATGTACTCATAGACTTTTCTGTGTCTCCTGAATACATCTAAGTTGTCTTCCTGACTCCACTGCTTGTAAGTGGGGCCATGTAACTGATTCTTGAAAATGGAATGTGTGGGGAAATACTGTTTGCCACTCCCAGACCATCTCTTCATCATGGTGTGTGATTCTCCACCTTCTCTCTTTGCTTTGTTAGCTGACCAGATGCAGACAATCCAGCAGATGACTCTTAGGCCCTGAGGGCAATGCAGAGTCCCTCAATAGAAGGAACCGCGATTCCTATGCTACTTATCTTGACCACCACAGCAGCACAGTTTTGAAGACTGAAGAGTTCCATACATCATAAAATCTTTGCAAAATTTTAATGGAATTCATATATATGCACAAATACACATACAAATGCATATACATAAATATACATAAGTTTATATACATACACACAATAATAATTTAAGACCACAGTTATAGGTATCAGATATAATATTTTTTCTAGTGTCTAAGGAGTTCCTGAAGCCTTTCATCTCTTTTATTTAAAAATTAGTTTAGATGAATTTAAATAGTCGTATTTTAAATATTTCTAGGTTCTGAAGAGTTTATAAGGTTATAAGTTATGTATACAATATTAGTCAAGGAATATAAGGATGAGAAACTTTACCCCTCAACCCAAATTTTTGTCCACTTTTATCTCTTTCTGACCCTTGATATTTCACTATCAGAATCTGAAACCAAATTATGCAAACTTTGCTTCAATGTAGAAATCATGTGATTGTAAGCTAGTCAGTTTGCTATTCAATGGTTTTTTTCATCCCTACAAAACTTGAGTTTATTTAGATATTTTGTATCACTTTCTAGTCCCAATGCATCAAATACCTTAAAAATAAATGACTGTGGACTGACTTCTCTTAGAAATATGGATGGTTTATTTTGTGGTATAAATGAAACGTACCGGTACCATGGGTCAAGAAAGGAGGGAAATAGCATAAATCAAAAGTCACACACCATTAAGTGAACTTTCATACTTTAACAAATGCAGTTTCAGGAGAGAATAAAGTAGAGAAGCACAGATGAAGCATAAGTGCACAGAAGTTAATTTCTTAGGGAATCTGAGACTACATTTTTGTATTTCAGTGTTACATAAATCTGGGAGTTCAGAAAACCTTTACAGGCTTTGCTTACAGAGCGGGTTCACCTTGCTATAGATAATCTTTGCAGCTCTGAAAGCTGATATTAGATATGTTTAGCTAGATGTCTTCTGATTATATTCCCTGTTGTGTTGGCTTCCTTCACCAGGATTCCCTAATAGGTGGCTAACTCATTTACTGAAGATTCAAACTGGTTTTTGATAGCATTCTAGAGTTGAATTATTTTGGCCATTTGGTCTTTAAACTGAGAATGGATGATGTTCATATGCCCATAATCTTCTAAAATCTTGAGTCCCCCCCACTGTTCTCTCAAATAAAGTCACATTTTGAGTAAAGAAATATGGCTTTTTTCTATTATTAAAAAGATTTGGGGATGATTTTATTCTCTGACAGATTCCCTTAGGCTATGGGACACTTACTAACGAAGACCTTGGTATAAGATATTTTTTTTATTCCGAAGCAAAATAAAGCTGTGTCAATTCAGACTTTTTAAAATGAAGAATTTGTGATTATTTGGAAGGGGCTGACATTTACCTTTGAATTATGAAAAAAGAATAATATAAGCAATATTGTTGGGATATGTTTAACCTGGATAAGGAAACCAAACCTTTCAGTCATATTCAAAGCACTTACGTGGTGGTTATGGGTAGATTACCCTAGTGGGATTTAAAATATCTTCCTCACACAGTCACCCCTGAGGTGATAGTTGGTGCTTATTGTTTTTGTATCAGAGAGGAAACTGTTTCAGAAAGCATTTTTTTTTTTTTGAGAGGCGTGAGGTTTAAGTACTTCTGAATCTTGCCACAGGAAAGAAATGGTAACTGGGGGCATTCCATTGAGATGTTCCATTGAGAACATCCCCAGAGCTATATTGAAAGCATGTGTATGCCTACATGAGTGTAGTACACAAATAATATGCAGGGAATACAAACCATCTTTAACATCAAGACTGGGATGACATGCTGAGATAGCAAGTAGTAGCTTGCTTTTCTGGTTACCAAGGGAGTGTTAAGGCACCAAGGAGTGTATAATGTGTTAAGGCACCAAGGAGTGTAAGGAGTGAATAATTCCCCTATCACTGGTATGTACATTTGATAAGAGGAAGTCATTTTCCCTCAAGATAGAGAACATCAAAGAAATTTCATAGGTCACAGTAAAATTGTGCCTGACAAATTTGTAGAATTTGTGTTTTTTAGTTACTAATGTATATTTATGCAGGTAAATATGGTATAAGACCTGAAATTAAAATTATGTGTTGCCTTGACATCTGGTGAAATGGAAAGGGCTTTCAAAGGCCTTACTACAAAGTTCCATTCCCCACTTTGCTTCTGCTAAGATCTCTTAGGCAAACAATGCTCTATATTGAAGTGACCAAATGTAGTTCTGGCGTATTTCTGACGGTTGGGTTTCTCTTCTCTGACAGCCCATGAATTATTTAAATAAGCCAATTGCATCCTTCTGTGGCAACCAAAGGGGCCATCCCACCCCCTTAATACAAAATCTGCCTCCCACAGCCTCTATCATTCACTCTGTTCCATCCTCCAGTATAACTGCTGTGTGGTCCTGCATGGTGTCCTTCTCCCCGGGCCATGGGTATATGTGACTAATAACTGCTATTGCTCTCATCTGTCCTGTGTTGGATATTGTGTGTTTGGCCATCTGCCCAACCCTAGGGTGGGAATTCCTCTCTCATCAATGGTGTGAGAAGGAGGTGATTAAAACAGTAAAATACCAATGTAAGAAATTAAGATTCTAGTACCTATGTAATCTCAACATTGCTAAAAATGATATAATCATTTTGAAAGAGAGAAGAAGAGAGTATGTAAAAAATATAGTAAAGAGAGTGTATACCCAGAAGTGTTGAATAGTAAAATCCACAAATTACTTCAACTGGTGGAATTGTTATTGTTGTGGTATAGCCTGTATTCTAACCATGATGTTCCTGCTCATTGAAGGATTAAATGTGAACTCAGAACCCAATCTAGAAATTAGTATTTCTGCCACTGTAAATTAAAAATAATCTATTTCATCATGACACTGTAGAATAAAAGACAAAGGACCAGAATGGCAGGAATCTTACAGAGTGCTCCACAGATTAAACAAACATAGATGATTCATGAGGAAATAAGTAATAAGCAATATGTGTTTTAAAAGAACATTTTTGGGAAACCAATTTCCTTAAGCATATAGTAAATGAGTCCTAGATATTTAAGACTAACATCAAGTTATTATAGATTGAAAGATGGAGTCATCTCAATAAATAATAATAACAAGGGATCTGGCAAAGAAAGTCCTGTTCAATTTAGAATATAAGGAATAGGAGAAAGTAGACAGTGAACAAAAATGAAAAATCTGGAGAACCAGAATAGACTCTGTTCTTTTAGCTTCTTTGGTTGGTTTATATAAAGTAAGTAGATTGTTATGACAAAATTAATATCTCAATCCTACTATAACATTCATAGTTTTTACGCACATTTGCATACTTGGTAATTAAACCTCCATTTTGTTCTTTTTTCATGGGCGTCATTTAATTCTTCTCAGTGCTCCTTTTGTTGACCTCATAGGGTGTTATTACTACAGCGCGGATATCATTACCTTTGGTAGCGAAGATTCTTTTGCTCACAGTGGGCAAATAGTGGGAATGGTGTATCATGTAGGGAATGTTGCCTCAGAAGTTTCATTTTTCTAAGTGTGTATCACATGTTTTGAAAAATTAAGCATAAAGGAATAATAATAAAGAATCAGGTCAGCATTAAGGAGCATCAATATAAGAGTCTACCAGGTACATAATATTTATCCACAACTGCTTAGTTTTCTTTATTCATTTGTTTGGTGACTCCTATGAAAATTTTCATGAATTTTCTGAAATAGTTCTTTTCATGAAATACTTCCTGATAGCTTAACCCCTTTATAAATGGCCTGGGTTGAATGTAGGTATAGAAATTAAACATACTCAAAGCAAATAACATGTAACTTTAAATGGAGGCCCTGAAGAAGAAAATGGAAATATTAGATGAGAACAAAGACTTCTGAAAACATTCTTCATGAACAAAAGCATTAAATCTACAAAGTAAATGGGCACAGTAAGTCTCAAAAAAAAAAAAAAAAAGATACAGAATGGATATGCCAGAGACTGCTGACTACCAAAAACTTCTCTTCCTACTCCTGGGCACAGAGCTAGATCATACTTTTCTGCTTAGTTTGGGAGTGGCCATGTGACATAGTTCTGTTCATTGGAATGAAGCATATTTAATGGCTTGCCCTAGCATAACATGGGTCTCTAGCTTTTTAGCTTATGTCTGTTTCTTTGCCACCCACTGTCTAACCACTAAGCCAATACCATATATTTTAAGTCAGAATTAGGGCATTGTCCCATTCCTATTACTAATTTCCATATTAATTAGTGAAGGCTAGATTACTATAACAAATATATTTAAAACACAAAAGAATTCATTTCTTATTAATGCAATGGTCAAGGTCAAATGTTCCAAGTTCATGAAAGAGGACCTCTTTTGCATAAGCCGTTCAGGGATTTGGGCTTCTTATTCCATCGAAGGCTACTGATTTATGCCCAATCAACATTTTTATTAATCCTTTGCTCTGAGTCATATTGTTGCCATTATAGCCCATAGAAAGGGTATGGGCTGGACGTTGAAGTAACATACCTCATTAGCACACATTGCTTCCATTGTACAGTCTCTAAGGGGGTCATATTTCCCAGTCCTCACATCAGATATGGCCATGGATCAGGGGCAAAGAAGAATCTTCTGGTGGGTAGAGTTAGAGGATATGGGAAACAGCAAACTCTTTAGAGAGAGCAGTTCTGAGTTAGAATTGAGAAACTTCCAACTTTTCTAAGACTTCACAATGCTTGCCCAGATGGATTCCATCATTGCTATGACAACTGTGTATTTCTCATTCTGTTCTTTTTAAAATGGGAATTGTTATTATGGTTATCTTGTTTGTACTCCATTATTGTATGTGGGATGTGTGTTTTTTCATGAGAGACTGGTGGTTAGATAACTTGTATCTTTAATTTGTAGATGGTTAATTCTTGAGGAAACAGAATTGGGCCTGATATAAAGGATAAAAATCCTAGACTTTGAGTTAGATGTAATTAGTGAATAATGTTGGGGCGTTTCCCTTGGGGAGGAGTGAATGTTTTTCATGTGTGGTCAGTAGGATCTGCATGGTTATGTGGTGGCCCAGGAGCAGATTGTGGCTGAAATTGATAGTGCCCACCTGAAGCTTTAAAAATTTTTCTTCTTGGATACTTAAAGACATTTTCTGGCCTCTTTTGTGTCATATGAATGCATACTAGTCAATGGCATATGAACAGAAGTTATGTGTCCCATTTTTAACATAGCCCACATAACACACCATGAACATTCCTCAATGCTCCTTTTTCCTTCCAGTGGGCTGCTGTTGTGACCACAATGATCAAAGAAGCCAGAGCTGAATGACAATGTGGATTAGAAGTTCCTCAAATCCTTACCTGAAATATTTATCCCCTAATAAGGAAAAAATTTCTACTGTTTTTGAGCCCTTACCTAATGAATTTGTATAACTTATGACAGCAGTTTAGCCTGTGCCAACAAAGAAGCAGGCAATAATGAGACATCAAAAATAAAGAATAATCATTTATTGCTAAGCAATAAAATCAAGTCATTTAAAAGTGAAAAAAAAAATCAGCCTGTCTTTAGGTTGTTGCATTTGATACTAATGAAACAATTCCTATTAGTTTTTAAGGAAAAGAAATTGTGACCCCAAAATTTTATACTCAAACTGTCATTCAAGTGTAAAGACAACACATACGTACATCAAATATGCAAGAACTTAAGGAATATTGTTCTCATAAATTTTTCTGGGAGAAATAATGAGAAGATGAGCTTTAGTTTTCCAAGTGATGAGAAGAAAATTTTGGCAGAAGAATTAATGGTGAAAATTTGGTCTATTTATATATAATTTATGGCAAAGAAAACACACACCAAAAAAAGGTACCAATACCACTAATGGGCACACAACACAACAGTTATGAATATTAGGCCCTAAATAATATAAAAATCAACATTCATAAATGCTAGGAAATTATAAGGAGAAATAGAAGCACGGTAATCATCATAGATTTTTTTAAAATTTTTTTCTTATATTATGTTAGTCACCATACAGTACATCCCTGGTTTCTGATGTAAAGTTCGATGATTCATTAGTTGCATGTAACACCCCGTGCACCATGCAATACATGCCCTCCTTACTACCCATCACCAGTCTATCCCATTCCCCCACCCCTCTCCCCTCTGAAGCCCTCAGTTTGTTTCTCAGAGTCCATAGTCTCTCATGCTTCATTCCCCCTTCTGATTACCCCTGCTTTCTTTATCCCTTTCTTCCCCTACCAATCTTCCTAGTTCTTATGTTCCATAGATGAGAGAAATCATATGATAATTGTCTTTCTCTGCTTGACTATTTCACTTAGCATTATCTCCTCCAGTGCCGTCCATGCTGCAGCAAATGTTGAGAACTCCTTCTTTCTGATAGCTGAGTAATATTCCATTGTATGTATGGACCACAACTTCTTAATCCATTCATCTGTTGAAGGTCATCTCAGTTCCTTCCACGATTTAGCTATTGTGGACAATGCTGCTATGAACATTGGGGTGCATATGGCCCTTCTCTTCACTATGTCTGTATCTTTGGGGTAAATACCCAGTAGTGCAATGGCTGGGTCATAGGGTAGCTCAATTTTTAACTTTTTAAGGGACCTCCACACTGTTTTCCAGAGTGGCTGTACCAACTTGCATTCCCACCAACAATGTAGGAGGGATCCCCTTTCTCCACATCCTCTCCAGCAATTGTTGTTTCTTGCCTTGTCTATTTTTGCCATTCTAACTAGTCATCATAGATTTTAACTCATCTTTTTCAGTCCATAACAAATTAAAGGGACAAAAAAATCAAGTGGGCAGAAATAACTAAGGATTAAAAATGAACACTAAGGATATGAAAAATAAAGGTACAAGATAAACTTATGAGGTAGATTTACTTGATATATGTTGAACTTTGTACCTTAAAAATAGATAATGGCTTTATTTTCAACTACCTTGGGATAGTCACAAGGAATGACTCTATCATGTGCCTCAAAGGAAACTTCAAGAATTGTCATAAAATAAAATAGTATAGATAAAATTGTGTGATATAAATGCAATAAATTAGAACTTAAAATCAGAAAATCAAAAGTTCCACCACAAGAAAAGGGAACACTTATGCACTGTTGGTGGAAACGTAAATTGGTTCAAACACTTTGGAAAATAGTATGGAAGTTCCTCAAAAAAATTAGAAATAAAAATATCATGTGATCCAGTAATTCCACTACTGAGTATTTGCCCAAAGAAAACAAAAACACTAATTCAAAAAGATATATGCACCCCTATGCATATATCTCCCATAAGGATGGGAGATGAGCTTCATCTTTAATGCCAACTTTAATGCCAACTTTAATCTGCTAAAATTGTAAACTGGGGTTGTTATGTTGAGAAGAGCTGTGAGGCTCCCTGAGGACTAGGTGGGGAAAAAAAAGTCTATGAGTGACTTTCTTAGAAGAAGACATGGCTGTAGAGGTACCATGTATTGATGGGACCAGACTGTGCCAGAATGTGCATCATAAGTTTCTCCTTTTCTCCATTTCAACACCACGATTTTAGCTAGAATTCTTATATCACTGGGCTCCCAAATTACAAAAACTCTGGCTTAAATGCATACTTAGTACTTATTGATGGTCTATGAATGGCAGACACTGCTTTTATTAAAATGGCAGTCAAGATTTATTAGGCATAAAAGGAAATTTTTCAAAGGCAAAACCTAGGTATACTTGTTTATACTGAATAATCTGTCTTGGCCTTCTCTCTCTCTCTTATCATCTTTACAATTGTACTCTCATTCCATTAGACTCGGAACTATTTCTTTTTTAGCATTTGAATTTAACTTAAAGTCATGAAGTCAGAGAGTGAGGCAAGATGGCAGAAGAGTAGGGGAACTCATTTCATCTGGTCCCTTGAATTTAGCTGGATATCTATGAAACCATTCTGAACACCCATGAAATCAGCCTGAAATGTAAGAAAATATATCAGAACTCTATAAGCAGAAAAGCAACTGCTTTTTGCAAGGTGGGGTTTGTGGAGTCATGGATCTGCAGGGAAATATTGGAAGATAAGCTGGCTACTGGAAAGTGATATAACACTGGAGCGCAAAATTGGAACCCTTAGAAATCTGCCCCAGTGAGAGACATCCCTTTCTGAAGGGGGCTCAGGGCATAAAAAGGGCAGAATTCTAGGTGGGTCATCGCAGTCTCAAGATCCCAGGAGACAGAATGGATGGGGGTGCCTGAACTTGTAGAGTGCCCAAGCAGTGGAGCAGGGAAACTGATTATGGTCAGTGAGCCCAGGAGGGACTCTCAGCTCCAGTTGGCATAAACAAAGAGCTGGGCTGGTCAGGAGACCATTCTTTGCCTGAGCACCCTGAAAAGGACTGGAACATGCAGGCCATTTACCATCCTCTGGGAGGGGCAAAACGGCTGCGCCCATGACTGGGCAACAGCTCTCTGGGGCGGGGGGAGTGGCCCCGGGAAGGACAGTAGGGTGGCACCCAGCTGTGACTCAGGGGCAGGAGAACTGGGTGCATGCCAGAGCCTGCAACTGCTCATAGTCCCAAATACAAAAAGGGCAGTGGCACTGGAGCATCCCTGGAACTCCCCCAGGAGTTTTGCAGTGGGCATGCACCTCGGGAGTCTGCGGAGTTTGGTGCACATAGAAATGGAGACTGTTTGTCCTGGAGGGTTTATTGAAGAGAGGGGACTGTGATCTTGTGGCTCTGGGCCAGAGATCCAGCATGGACATTTTTGCTCTGACCCTCTGAAGAGAAGCAGAAAGCCTCTGGGGAACAAAAGCCACACAGACAACCAGCTTACATTGAGCCCATCCCCCTGACAAGGGGTGGAGCAACTCTGCTCAGGCAAAGACACCTGAGAAGTAGCACAGCAGACCCCTTCACCAGAAGACAGACTGGAAGAACAGGTGGACTACAACTGAATAGCTTCCATAAGACTGTAAAACTCCAGCCCCAGGGGAAGATAGTATATTGAGCTCCAGGTGTTTCCTTACAACTCGTTTATCTTTCAGTCTGAAATTTTCCATTTCTTTTTTTTTACCTTTTTCCCATTTCAACTAGATTCGTATTTTACCAACTTATGTTTTTAAGTTGCTTTTCAACTTTTATTTTCTTACATCTACATTTTATAGATATATGCTTCATTTTAGTCCTTTTTCCACTCTATTCAATTTCATTTTTTTATATATATAAGTTTTGCTTTATTTACAATTTTGGGATTGTAGTGTCTTCTAACACACAGACCAAAATTCAATCAGGAACAAGTGGATCACCCGGCTTTGTTTACCCTGCAAGATTATAGTCTCTCCCCCTTGCCCTTTTTTTGTTTTGGTTTGGTTTTGTTTGTTTTTTCTGTTGTGGCTTCTGACCACTACAGATTTGTCTAGGGTATATTGCTTTGGTTGATATTTCGGACTTTGCTCACTCGCTCACCCATCCTTCTCTGAGAAAAATGACTAGAAGAAGGAATTCACAACAAAAGAAAGAACCAGAGGCAATGGTTTCTGCCACAGAGCTAATCAATATGGATATAAGTAAGATGTCAGAAGTGGAATTCAGGATAGCAATTATAAAGTTAATATGTAGGCTTGAAAAAAGCATAAGTGACAGTACAGAATCTCTAAGGGCAGAAATGAGGACTATTCAGGCCAAACTTAAAAATGCTATGAATGAGATGCAGTCTAAATTGGGTGCTCTAACGTCTTGGATAAATGAGGCAGAAGAGAGAATAAGTGACATAGAGGACAGGCTGATGGAAAGGAAGGAAGTTAAGCAAAAGAAAGAAAGACAACTAATAGCCCATGAAGAAAGGCTTTGAGAATTTAATGATGCCTTGAAACAAACCGATGTCAGAATTATTGGGATCCCAGAGAGGATGGAGAGAGAGGGCTAGAAGGTATATTTGAGCAAATCATAGCTGAGAACTTCCCTAATCTGGGAAAGGAAACGAGCATTCGTGTCCAAGAAGCAGAGAGGACCCCTCCCAAAATCAATAAAAATAGATCAACACCCTGATATATAATAGTGAAGCTTGCAAGTCTTAGAGATAAAAAAGATATTCTGAGAACAGCTAGGGAGAGGAAGTTCCTTATGTATGGAGGGAGGAACTTAAGAATAATATCAGACTTATCCAGAGAAACTTGGCAGCCCAGAAGGGGCTTCAAGATATATTCAGGGTACTAAATGAGAAGAATATGCAGCCAAGAATACTTTATGTAACAAGGCTGTCATTCAGAATGGAAGGAGAGATAAAGAACTTCCAGGACAGACAGAAACTGAAAGAATATGTGACCATCAAGCCAGCCCTGCAAGAAATATTAAGGGTGATACTGTAAGCAAAGAGAGACCCCAAGAGTAACATAGACCAGAAAGGAACAGAGACATTTTACAGAAACAGAGACTTTACAAGCAATACAATGGCACGAAATTCATATCTTTCAATAGTTACTCTGAATGCAAACAGGCTAAATGCTCCAACCAAAAAACACAGGGTATCGGATTGGATAAAAAAGCAAGACCCATCGATATCCTGTCTACAAGAGACTCATTTTAGACCTAAAGACACTGCCAGACTGAAAGTGAGGGGGTGGAGAAATATTTACCACACTAATGGACTTCAAAAGAAAGCTGGGGTAGCACTCCTCATATCAGACAAATTAGATTTTAAACCAAAGACCATAGTAAGAGATGTAGAGGGACACTATATCATACTTAAAGGATCCAACAAGAAGATCTAACAATTGTAAATATTTATGCCCCAAAGTGGAAGCAACTAATTATATAAACCAATTAATAACCAAAGTAGAGAAACATATTGATAATAATACATTAATAGTAGGGGACTTCAACACCCCACTCACAGCAGTGGACAGATCATCTAAGCCGAAGATCAACAAAGAAACAAGGGCTTTGTGTGACACAGTGAACCAGATGGACTTCACAGATATATACAGAACATTCCATTCTAAAACAACAGAATACTCATTCTTCTTGAATGCACATGGAACTTTCCCCAGAATAGATCACATATTGGGTCACAAATCAGGTCTCAACGGATACCAAAAAGATTGAGATTATTCCCTGCATGTGTTCAGACCACAATGCTTTGAAACTGGAACTCAATCACAAGAGGAAATTTGGAAGGAACTCAAACATTTGGAAGTTAAAGAGGATCCTGCTAAAGAATGAATCGGTCAGCCAGGAAATTAAAGAAGAGCTTAAAAAATTCATGGAAACTAATGAAAATGAAAACACTTCGATTCAAAACCTGTGAGATACAGCAAAGGCAGTCCTAAGAGGGAAATGCATAACAATATAAGCCTCTCTCAAAAAATTAGAAAAATCCCAAATACACAAGCTAACTTTATACCTAAAGGACCTGGAAAAAGAACAGCAAATAAAGCTTAAACCAAGCAGGAGAAGATAAATAATAAAGATTGGAGCAGAAATCAATGAAATAGAAACCAGAAGATGGTAAAACAGGTCAACAAAATTAGAAGCTGGTGCTTTGAAGGAATCAATAAGATCGATAAACCTCTGGCCAGACTTATCCAAAAGAAAAGAGAATGTTGGAAAAACAAAACAAAACAAAACAAGCTAGGGGCATCACAACGCCTGACTTCAAGCTATATTACAAAGCTGCGATCATCAAGACAGCATGGTACTGGCACAACAGACACATAGATCAATGGAACAGAATAGAGAGACCAGAAATGAACCCTCAACTCTATGGCTGACTAATCTTCGACAAAATAGGAAAGAATATCCAATGGAAAAAAGACAGTCTCCTCAACAAATGGTGTTGGGAAAATTGGACAGTCACATGCAGAAGAATGAAACTGGACCATTCTCTTACACCATACATAAAAATAGACTCAAAATGGATGAAAGACCTAAATGTGAGCTAGGAATTCATCAAAATCCTAGAGGAGAACACAGGGAGTAACCTCTTTGACCTCGGGAGCAGCAACTTCTTGCAAGACATGTCTCTAAAGGCAAGGGAAATAAAAGCAAAAATGTACTATTGGGCTTCATTGAGATAAAAAAAACTTTTGCACAGCAAAGGAAACAATCAACAAAACTGAAAGACAACCTACAGAATGGGAGAAGATATTTGCAAGTGATATAACAGATAAAGGGCTGGTAATCCAAGATCTGTAAATAACTTTTCAAACTCAACACCAAAAAACCCCACAAAAAAACAAAACAAAACAAAACAAAACAAAACAAAAAAACCCAAAACAACAAGTAATCCAGTCAAGAAATGGAAAGAAGACATGAACAGACACCTCTCCAGAGAAGACATACAAATGGCTAACAGACACATGAAAAAATGATCCTCATTGCCTGCCATCCGGAAATACAAATAAAAACCACAATGAGATACCCCACCTTACACCAGTTGGAATGGTTAAAATTAACAAGACAGGGAACAACAAATGTTGGCGAGGATGTGGAGGAAGCAGAACCCTCTTACGCTGTTGATGGGAAGCTAGTGCAGCCACTCTGGAAAACAGTACGGAGGTTCCTCAGGAAGTTAAAAATAGAGCTACCCTATGACCCAGCAATTGCACTACTGGATATTTACCCCAAAGATAGAGATGTAGTGAAAAGAAGGGGCACATGCACCCCAATGTTCATAACAGCAGTGTCCACAATAGTCAAACTGTGGAAGGAGCTGAGATGTCCCTCAACAGATGGATGGATAAAGATGTGGTTCATATATACAATGGAATATTACTCAGCCATCAGAAAGGATGAATATCTACCATTTGTGTTGACATGGATGGAACTAGAGGGTATTATACTCAGTGAAATAAGTCAGTCAGAGTAAGACAATTATCATATGGTTTCACTCATACGTGGAATAGTGCAGGGGTTGTATGGGGTAACTGGGTGGTGGGCATTAAGGAGGGTGTGTGATGTGATGAGCACTGGGTGTTTATACATGACTAAGGAATCATTGAACACTACATCAGAAACTGATGAGGTACTGATGATGGATAATTGAATTTAAATAAAAAAAGTAAATCATGAAATCCATAGAACAATATTATTAACCATAGTATAATATTTTCTAAAGCACCACAATACACCAGAACTTTTACCTTTAAATAAATATCCTTCAGATTAGTCATATTAGAATGCTCATTACTTATTCCATTGATACTGCTATTCTTCAGATCATTTCCCAAGCTCTTCTCTTGAAATTACTGACATAGCCTGTGACATTTTCCTATGAATATCTTCAATATCAACAAATTTTGTCCCATAAAAGATTACATATGTGGAAATAGAAGTAATTTAAAGATGACTCTTGGGAAAATGTACATTTAAGTTGAATTATATCACTTGGCATTAAAATAAGGAAAACATTGATTGCACTAATAAACTAATAAGACTGACTTTTCAGTATGTGTCTGAAATCATTTGTATACAAAAGAAAAAAAAAGCCAAACTGTTTTGAGTTATTACAACCTTGTCAGAGTAGGTTCCCCTTGCCCCAGGAGGTACATGACAAAGTTATTTTGGTCCCTTATGTTGCTTTTGATACCTGAGTCAGCTTCAGACCAGCAGAAATATATTTACCCAAGAGTCTTATGCAGAGAATTTTTGATATGCTGAATGCATGGTGCTGTGATAGATTGAAGTCTCTCAGATGTAGGTTTCAATCTGATATTGTTTCTGTGTAATATTCAGGGTAATCTTAGGCAGCCTTGATGTCAACATCTATAAAATGGGAATTTTAAAATATAACAGGTTGTTAGGATACGTGATACAATATACAAAGTATGAAGACTCACTGCATGATATACAAGTGCTTCCTGAGTGTCAGTTCTTGGCTGCATTAAATCAAGTATGGAATAAGATGGGATATAATGAAATAATAATTGTATCTTTGAATTCTTTTTTATTCTGTGGAATCTAGTCGAATAGACTATAGGAGAATAGGGATGTAAGCTGGTCATTTATGAATAGATAACCATCAGTTTCTGAATATTTTCTATGCCATGGGCACTTTTCTTTCTGGACATGTTTTCTACATTCTGTCTAAGACATGAGTTAATCTGTGATCTGGGACCAGCTAGCCTGAAGAGATAATTGAGGAGGGATGTTCACACCTACTGTTCCACTCAGGGAAGAAGATATCTTCAGAGATCCAGGGCCAGAGTGCTGGCAGAGAGGGGTCAGCATCAGAGCTTACACTCTTAGGGTGCTTGTGTGTCTCAGTTGGTTGAGTTGGTCTTGATTTCGGCTCAGGTCATGATCTCAGTGTTGCGGGATCGAGCCCTGTGTCAGGCTCCACACTCAGCACAGAGTCTGCTTGAGTTTCTCTCCCTCTGCCCCTCCCCCTGCTCTCTCTCAAATAAATAAATAAATAAATAAATAAATTGTAAAAAAAAAAAAAACCCAAAAATTTACACTCTCCATCTCATAGTTATGTTTGTAGCAATTAGTGCTGACAAAGAGTTCAACACTCAGTACTGATGACCTAATTAAGGACAATCATTTTCAGAATACTGTTCCTAAAGTGGCCTGATATAGGTACATTTTGTAAAGAATTACAGAAGTTGTTATTGAGACCTGATTCCTATAGAGATAGAAGGGACTTCTGTTCTGATTTGGGTTTTTGCTCTATTCTAGATGTTACTTTGCGAATAAGAAGGAACTAATGCCTGTCTTGGGGCCTTCTTTTTCTCATTTTCCTTTGATCCTGAAAAATTTTCATATGGCTTGGTATTTGGAAAGTACTAGGCCGTCGACTAGATATGTGTTTCAGAAACTTTATTTTATACTTAAATGTCTCAAAAATTTTTCTCCTCAGAATGAAAAGTATATTATTCTTCCAATGAATGGTCTTTTGGTTGGCTCTAGATAGAAAAACACAGACTTGTTTTAGAAGATCCTGGTTTTTGCTGGTGAATTTGTTGGCAGTTTTAAGAAGTTGGCTTGTTCCCATGACATAGAATTTCTGAGAGTCCAATGTCTAGTGGTGGAAGCTGCTGTAGGGAGCTGACTGTAGTGCATGCCAACAAACCGTGGAAGAAAAAACAGGCTCCATTATCATAAGGAATAAATTGCTGGATAAAAAACTCCCTTGGAAGGACTTGAATGAAAGGCTATACTAAAGCCCTGGCACCCATTTGAGTACAGCTTAGGAGGTCTTTGAATCTAAGACAGATAATGTAATCAAAATGTTTTCTAAAATAATGAGTTACGTCGTTAGAATTAATCAAAGGTTATCCATTGAGACATTGCAGTTCTTCAAATACTGCCTTCTCTTTCTTATTGATTAGGTATTATTTCACAGAACATAAATCAACCAATACATTTTCAGTAAAAATAAAATCCATTTGAAAACCTGAATCAGTAGGAAAATCTGAATCAAAATGTTATGTCACATATCATTTGACAATGACAAATGACAAAATGTCATTTCACATATCCATCCATTCTTGAGGTTTACCATATTAAAGGGCAACCATGTGCCAAGTGAACCTGAGCCAAGTGCTCCCCTGAGGGCAGAGACCCAAGTTCTACACTTACATTTTATTTCAGAGTTTCTCATACTGTTGTCTATGGACCATCTGCCACAAAATAACCAGAATGCTAATGAAAAGGGTTGATTCTTGGGCCTGTCCTTTGGATCTACTGAATTAGAATATGTAGAGGGCAAATCTGTACTCAATTTTAATTCTGGAAATAGCACTCCTTGAATTAGAAGAAGCAATTCTTATCTTCAAGATGGGGAAGTTGAACATAAATAGTTGACATAGCTGAAGATTTTTTGCTGACTAATGTGTTAATTTATTCAGTAATCATATTTTGAATGCCCATTATGAACCAAGCAATAAGAATAAAGAAATAATTGTGAAACTGATACCTCCACCTAAGAGTGGATAGTTTATTTGGGCAGGGGGAGGACAGATGAATAAACACACAATTATAACACAATGTGGTATTATATACAATTATAATGCAATGGAGGTATGTCCACCATTCTGCAGTGGAGAAGAGGGAGTGATTTATTGCTTGGTGAGGTTGGGAATGGCTTCACCACTGGAAGACCAAGGAAGAATTTGTTCACCAGAGGCTGTGGAGAAGTTGTACTGAGCAGAGGATTAGAATAAGGATGGGATTTAGGTATACGAGGCAAATTTTGGTCTCTTGATGTAGTACAAAGTCAATTCCAGGGGAAGGATAAAGAACCAATAAGAAATGGTTACCTTTTAGGGAGAGATTTCCAGGCTACTCTCAATTAAAAAAAATATTTAAGTAGTGAACTGTGATAATTATTTTTTTGAAACTATGACTATAGGAAATAAACTACACTAGAATGTCTCTTTTTAAATTGAGATATAATTGACATACAACATTATATTAATTTCAGATGCACAAAATAATGATTCAGTATTTGTATATAAAGTGAAATGATTACTGTAAGCCTAGTTAACATCCATCACCTCACATGGTTAAATTTTTTTTTTCCCGTGATGAGAACTTCTAAGGTTTACTCTCTTAGTGACTTTCAAATGTACAATACAGTATTTTTTTAACCTCTTCCCACCGTGCAGCACATTACATCCCCAGGACATACTTATTTTATAACTGGCAGTTTGTACCTTTTGACTCCCTTTACCCATTTTCCCCACCTCCACCTCCTGCCTCTGACAACTGCCAATCTGTTCTCTGTATCTATGAGTTCATTTTGTTTCGTTTTGTTTTTAAGATTCCACATATAAGTGACTGTGCTACTCTAAAATTTTTAAGCGCAGTTGTAAAATATTGATGAAATATTATTTAGAGTTTGTTCTAGGGGTTACAGAAAAATAGGCTAACTTAGTAATAGGAGACTTATAGGTAAACAAAGCATTTTTATACTAGGATAGAGAAATGAGGACCTGATTTAAGTGAGGAGCTGTCCACATGAAAGCAAGGGGTTAAGCAAAAGTGATATATTGGAGGAAGAAACGTGAGCATTTAATGGACTTATTCTGACCTAAAACTCATCCATGAAATTATCTACTTTTCTATATTCTTAGCTCAAGATTCAATCATCATTTTTAAAAGTGTCATTTTATCCCTTTTTGTGTGTTTTGCCTGCAACAAACACATAATTCTTCCCTGATGTAGTGATTTATTTAAATAGTATAATTTTATTAATACTTCCCCAATATACAGCCTACATGGAAATATACTACCATTAAGTTCTTGATAATACCATAACAGATTTAGGAAAATGTATTCTACTGGCAATTATTTTGTGTCCTGTAGCTTCATTAAATTCTTCATCTAGATTTCAGGAAGATATATGTGCTGCATTAATGGTCTATTGCCTCGTAACAAGAGTTTTGAAATGAAGGATGAAATTACCAAGGAGCAATCTGTATGAATGATGGGAAAAGTGAGATAATGAAAACAGTGTGGGAGCCTCCTTGACACCATGTATTGGTTGAGGATGTGCAAATTAATTTAAGTATTAAATGTTTGGAGCTCAAATCCTTCACAGAGAATTTCTTTTTCAGTTAGCATCAGTAGAATAAAAGTAACCTGTTCTTAAAGAGATACTACACTAGACTGATAATATTTTGATACAGAGGTGAACTACACAGATGTGAATTTTTTTCGAGATTCTAGAATAGGGGTCAGCAAACCTGCAGGTCAAAGCTGGCCCATTGCCTGTTTTTATAAGTGAAGTTTTATTGGAACATGGTCACCTTCATTCATTTATGTATGTAACAGCAGTACTGAATAGTTTTAACAGAGACTTTATGGCCCACAAAGCCTAAAATATTTGTAACATATCATTTTTCCAGCCCCTGCTTGAGAAATAAAAAATTTGCTGACGCCCTTCTCTAGAAAGAAAAAGAATCATAATATTAGAGGAGCAAAGAAAAGATTGTTCTATTCTAGCACCTTTGAAGCTCCACTTTTGCTTCTCCCTGTTCCTGGATAAAAAGTTAGAAATTATATCCTTCCCTCATGGAGACATTATCCTTCCTTCCTGTAGACCTTAGGGATGTGTCACTTGTCATTAAATTAGCTTCCTGACCTTAACTCCTTTCTACCACTCTTACCTTCTACACTAAGCCACACTGGCCCTCTTACTGTTTTTTTTTTCTTTTTTTCAAGTTTTATTTTTAAAAGATTTTATTTATTTATTTGTCAGAGAGAGAGTGAGCAAGCACAAGCAGGGGGAGCTGTAGGCAGAGGGAGAAGAAGGCTCTTCACTGAACAAGGAGCTCAATGCAGGACTATCCCAGGACTCTGAGATCATGACCTGAGCCAAAGGCAGAAGCTTAACCAACTGAACGACCCAGCTGTCCCCCTACTACTGACCTTCAAGGAGGTCATGTTCCAATTCATTTCCCATTTTTCAACACCCTGAAACACTCTTCCATTGTCTTCACATAGATGGTTCTTTCTTATCTGTTAGTTCTCAGCGTAAATGTTGTATGTCCAGAAAGGACTTTTCTGACCACTCTATAGTATTGTCTTCCTACCCATTAGTCTTTAACTTACTACTCTCTTAATTACTTATTGCATGAACCGCCATCTGGAATTATTTAGTCTGCTTTTTTTACTTATTTGTTGTCTATTCCTCCCCTAGGCTGTCAGATCCTATATCTAGACTAGTGTTTGGTACATAAAAGGCCTCAGTACTTATTGATGGCATTTGTTGAAATGCTCTGCTATGAGATAAAGTTGACACTGTAATCCAGAGACAGTGATAGAGCCTGGATCCAGATTCAGAAATTTATTTGTCCTTATGCAAATTAATGTGTGCAAAGGCTCATAATTTCACAGACACTTAAGGCCTAATATTACATACAAAGTACCCCAGGGAACTTCAATAAGCTTCCAACTGTAAATGACTGTCTTTGTATAGTTTTTTGTAATTCTGAATATTCTATTTTATAAGCAAATATCCTATACTTTGCTCAGCTCCAAATTCTTACCTGATGCCTGAGTTATTTCAGTAGCCATTTTTAGACATGTCAGTTTTCAGTTATACCATTAACCTGGGAGTGCAAGTGGTTACATAAGTGAACAGCCTCCTCGACTATGACTAACTTTATGTATTGGTCTCATCATTTATATATGCAAGAATATACATGCTGGAAATCCTAGTGAAACCTAAACTACCTTTTTTTTAAATCAGTGGTGTCCTTATTGAATTTCAAAGTAACCCTCCCTGGGAAAGAGAACTCCGTTACATTTGCTGCTTAATTTTCAGACCAATTCCATCTACTGTGACACACTGTTCTCATTAGCTAAGCAAATTAGGTTACAAAATCTAGGTGGGCAACACTTAGTGTCAAAGAAACAGCTATTTGACTCCAATTAAAGAGTTATGGCTTAGCAAAGTTCTACTGCCTTCATAAATTTGATGAGGTAGTTTTGGATATTGTCAAAGTTATTAGTATGGTTGAACAGTTGCATTATACCACAGAATCAACAAAGAACAAAATGTCTGCCAGCAAATGCATTCTAGCAAGTTTGAACTTCGCCAATGTTCAACATGACTGATTCAGGATAAAATAGTGTTGTTTATATAGTGTTGTTGACTTATGAGACATCTGGGGCTTTGTGCACTTATATGCATGACCTGAGTCACTCTTTAATTAGTAAGAAGCTGAAGTACTACTTAGTAAATTACTCCTACAGTGTATTAAATGTTCTCCTCTCCGAAGGGGAAAAAAATGCCAAACTTTGTATGCTTATCTAGTTTATTTATACCTAATTTATAATCAGACTTAAGTTTAGTAATAAAAATATAACACATTATTTCCTTAAAAGCTGAAATTGTGATGTGTTTTTCTCTGGCACATAAAATTTACAATACTGTCTACAAAGTTCAGCTCAGTTTACATGTCCCCTAGTGCCAAATTTGTGATACCACTTTTAATTCATAGTTCAGTTGTTTGGATTATTTGGTTTTAACTGGACGTTTCTGTTAAGATGCTTCTCTTAATATTGCAATACTGTCTACAAAGTTCAGCTCAGTTTACATGTCCCCTAGTGCCAAATTTGTGATACCACTTTTAATTCATAGTTCAGTTGTTTGGATTATTTGGTTTTAACTGGATGTTTCTGTTAAGATGCTTCTCTTAATATTGCAAAATCTCTTTGTTAGGGACTGAATTGTGTCCCCTCCAAAATTCATGTGTTGAAGCCTAATGCCCCATGTGACCATCTTTAGAGATAGGGCATTTAAATAGGTAATTAAGATTAAATGAGGTTATAAGGTTGAAGCCCTAACCGGACAAGAAAAAGGAAAAGACATCAGGGATTCTCTCTGGGCATGCACAGAGAAGAGGGCATGTGAGGATGCAGTGAGAAGGTGGCTGTCTTATCAACTGGAAAGAGAGACATCTCTAGAAACTAATCTTATTAGTACCTTGATCTTGGACTTCTAGCTTCCAGAACTGGGAGAAAATAAATTTCTATTATTTAAGCCACCTAGTCTATGGTACTTTGTCATGGCATCCTAGGAGACTATATGCTGTTTATTTTAAGAAGGATGTTTGCTGTTACTTACACTCTTGTAAGTGGCTAATCCAGGCTGTAGTGCGCTATATAGGAGAAATCACAATGCAACCCTTGAGAAATTCAAAACCACCATTGAAACATCTGAGAAGCAACACCAACAACTATGAATAAATGCATAGTGGAGACCTATCCTGAAAATTCCCACCATTGGTCTGGGTTTGGTAAAATATTACCTGTTTTAGGCCACACTCAATATGGTTCAGGTAATAAAGTACCCAAAGGATTTGATTACAAGTGTTAGGATTTAACAGTTAATATCGGAAAGAGTTCCCAAGATAATGAACCTTAATGAACTTCCAGTGCAATTCAAAATGTTTTGTAAAGATAAAGGGGATGCTACAGAGAAATGAAATGTTGAGGCAGGTCTTTTCACAAATTCCTTGTAGGAGGTCAATTTTGGGACAGAACGGTCACAGGTTGGAGAAAATATTTTGGGATGAAGGATCGTTGGGGTGTATGCTGTGGGGTCCCAGATGGCTATTCAATCCCAAGTTAGTTCCCCTCACAATCCTATGATCTCTACTAGAAAGGAATTGCAATTTGGGCTGCTTAGCTTTTTTTAATTAACACCTTCTTAGATTTTTTTCTCTCAAGTTGATTATGTTGTAAGTGAAAATCTCCAGATTTTAGAAAAGTAGCTGAAAATGAGTTAGGGGGACTTGCTTTCCCTAAACACATTCTCCCTCACTGAAGGTCTTTCAATGTTTTTAAAAACCAGGTTGACTTCCCCACTACCTTGTGTTGCCAGCCCTACCTCTGTGGTCTTACTCGCTGGTGTTAGACTCTGGAGAGTTGGTCAAGGTAGATTATGTAGCTGTTTGCAGGTGAGGATGGTGAGTTGGGATTTTTTTTTTCTCTCTGTAGTGAGAAAACAATGCAATGACATTATTTGGTTTACATTTCAAGTAACTATTTGGAAGAGTTTGTAGCAGGTTGAGAGTAAAAGCTGGGATAACAGTTATGCTGCTGCCATAGGAGAGGCAAGGAATCATGGTGCTTGGATAAAGTTGATAGTAGTGAACAAGGAAAACAGTGGGTGGGTGAGGGTAACATTTTGGAGATAGAGCCAACAGAAGTTGCTGACTAGCTGAGTGATGAATATAAAAGAGGAAAGGCAGAATGAGGACGACATCTGTATCTGGGACTTCAGTAATTGGGTAATGGTTTCACGTACAGGAATGGAAAATTCTGTGTGGAACAGGTTTTCAGGAAAAAATAAAGAATTCTGCTTTGGATGTGTTTGTTTTAAGATTCCTATTAAATATCCAGTCAAGTACTTAGACATACTAGCATGGAGTTCAACAGGTGGTCCAGGTTAGAGATACAAATTTGGAAGTCATTTATTTAAATACAAATATACATTCCTTGGCATGATACACTGGCATTTAAAGTCATGGGAATGGGGGTGCCTGGGTGGCTCATCGGTTAAGTGTCTGCCTTCAGCTCAGGTCATGATCCCTGGGTCCTTGGATCAAGCCCACATCAGACTCCCAGGGAGTCTGCTTCTCCCTCTCCCTTTGCTGCTCCCCCCTGCTTGTGCTTTCTCTCTCTTCCCCCTCTTTCTGTCAAATAAATGAATAAAAAAATCTTAAAAAAAATAAAGTCATGGGAATAGATAAAATCACCTGGAGTGGGGGAATTAAGCCTGATGCAAAAATGATTAATCCATGACCCTTGTTCTCAAAGAATATAGGTGAGAATTTTCATATATGATTTAAATGTCTTTATCTATATCATCTATATTTCAGTATGTATTTTATAGAACTCCAAAATTTTACCTACCTTCCTTGCCCACTGCCTCCAAGCTTCATGTTCAGTTTTCCAACCATGGATAATTTATTCCTTGAAAAAGTAGTTGAATCCATAGCTAAACCTTGGTATCCTTTCTACGTTCCTTGTCTAAATTGAGTTAACTTTGAATTAGCAAGAATGGCTAAAACTTTTGTTCTTTCAATGAGAAGAACCATAACCATTACTTCATGAAGAGCGATAACCATTACCTCATTACTGCACATCTCTTAAATGTGCAAAAAATATCTTATACTCAAGAATGATGATTCTCCAGAAGAAAGAAATCTAGAGTCAACATGACATATTGGTTCTTGCTCCACCGCCTCTGCCCAGTGATGTTTACAGGCTTCTGCTTAAATAATGGGCATTCATTCTCATCTTGCTTGATTCAGTTAAAGAAAAAATGAGTTCACCTGACAATGAAAATAGAGGCAGTGGGAGAAATAGCATGGTAGGTATGACATTTTGTAATTCTCAAGAGATGAGAAAAAGCATCTCATTTAAAAAAACAAAAATGTGCTATTTGAAATAAGATTTCCAATTTCACCTTTAGGATTTCATGACCATTCACAAAGAATGCCTTCCCCCAGTTTTTTCCTTTTGTTTAGGCTTATTTATTTATTTATTTTTTAGAGAGAGGGAGAGAGGGGAGAAGGGGCAGCAGGAGAGAGAGAGAATCTTAAGCAGGCTCCACACCCTAGTGCAGAGCCCTATGCAGGGCTCAATCTCACAACCCTGAGCTCATGACCTAAGCTGAAATCAAGAGTCAGACGTTTAACCACTGCCACCCAGGTGCTCTTCTTTTGTTTAGTTTTATAGTCTCACTATGTAATGTTTTACAGCTTGAGCTAGATAAGGGAATAGTGACATTTTTGATAAGTTTGAATCAGAGCAAGGCCTTTTTTTTTTTTTTAAACAGGAGAAATCAATACCAAATATGGTACTTATGCTGCTATTCCTCCTTGCCATCCCTTGAACCTCTCAAAGCATCAGGGAAATACTAAGTGTCCTAGTGAAGCCTACAGGGCTGTGGCAGGCCACATACTATCCAGAAGAGAAAGAAAAAAAGCTTAGGAATAGCAATGTCAAAGGGAACTCCTTGGGACCAACCTTGTTCTTTCCCAATCTAGTGGGTAATTGAAAAACAAAAACAAAAAAACACATAATTCTTTAAAAAAATTTTTTTTAAAAGATTTTGTTTATTTATTTGAGAGAGAGCACGAGCAGTGGGAGGGGCAGGCAGATGATGAGGAAGAAGCAGACTCCCCACTGATCAGGGAGCCTGCCACGGACTCCATCCCAGGACACTGGGATCATGACTTAAGCTGAAGGCAGACGCTTAACCTACTGAGCCAGCTAGGTGCTCCAAAACCCATATAATTCAAATAACAGAGATTCATATCTGATATTGGCTTTTTGTCCCAAGAAGTATATCTAAACTTATTCAATTCAAAGTCCCAGAAAAACAAGCTCATTCTACCTAACAGTTTCCTCCTAACATCTCACCCCCCCACCAAGTCTGTGAAATTGTAGAAATAACACTGATAAAATGTGCTTTGCTAATAGGAGAATGTCCTCTTGCTGAAATTAGGGATGGCCATTGAAATAGGTCAGTAGATATACTCTCATACTATTTTGTTTTCAGAATTTACTTAGTATTTTCCTGATGTAAACACACATTACCTTCTCCTCAGACTTTGACTTTTGCTATTGATACTTCTTTGAGAAGACTGTCAAAATGGTTTCCAGGCCACTTGAGACTTGGATTACCACCCTAATTCCATTCAGAAAGAATGCTAAAGCAAACACATAATCATAATTTATGATCACCAATGTCCTTGTGTAGACAGGAACACTTAACTTCTTTTTTTTTAAAAAATATTTTATTTATTTATTTGACAGGGAGAGCCAGCAGAGAGGGAACACAAGCAGGGGGAATGGGAGAGGAAGAAGCAGGCTCACAGCGGAGGAGCCCGATGTGGGACTCGATCCCGGAACGCTGGGATCACGCCCTGAGCCAAAGGCAGACGCCTAACGACTGCGCTACTCAGGCGCCCCTGGAACACTTAACTTCTAATCCTGCTCTCTACTAACTTCCTGGAGTCACAAACTGTCTAAAAGTGAGTGAACTTAAAAACATAACCAAATGCCATCTTTCCCTCCGTTCAAGATAATCAGGTAGGAAGGGCTTTGGAATGCAAATGTGTGCACAGTTAAAAAAATTGCCCCTCCTTCATTCCATACAGTGTGTCAGATGGTAGCCTTTGGAATATATTGAAAGTCCCTTCCTTTATTCATTAGAGAAAAGCTAATTTGTCTTCTATTATTCAAGAAGGGTTTTGTTTCCCATCTGCATATGGGAATAACAGAACCATTAGCCAAGGGACAAAATATTTCAGTTCCAACTCTTAATAATCGTTCATGAGTTGATAGAGTAGAATATTATGGGAAAACACTAGGGGCCTTTTTTCCTCACTGTCATGGAGCTCAATTATGTCTTACATTGAGTGGTCAATGTTTGTTTGAAATCTTTGTATCTTAATGTGATGCTCTTTATCACAGAAAAAACAAATGAAAACAATGAACTTTAAAATACATAACCTTCTAATCATCTGCTGACAGTCTTTCATTGCCAGCTACCCTGTTTGTGGGTAGAGCCTGGTAATCAAAATTTAAAAACACTTCAAAGTTCAATTTCCAGGGGACTCTGTCAAATAGCTAGCAAAAGTTGCTTTGACACTCTTAAGTCTTGGAGGTTTATGTCTTATACCAAAAGATTATTCGAGATTTATTGAAATCAAATAAGACTTTGCTGAAAGAGAAAGAGCTAAAATGATATATCCGTGAAATGCCCCGGAAACTGTACTTGTTCTAGTTGAATTGATATCAAGATAAAATCTTCTGGTGACTCAGACATCAAGGTTATGTTATTTTTGACTATTGTTATACAAAGGTTTTAAGGCAGCCTTTTTGGCTTTTAAGTAATGCTCTAAGTCACACTGACTGTAATATCCAACATGAATTCCTTTCAGGACAATTTTAATTGGTACTTTAATGCCCTGTGTTGTCATATATTTTATTTTGTTTCTGTGATTAATATAATAATTGTGTGTAACACTCACATTTGCAAAGTTACTTCACATAGATTATTTTATTTTAGAAATAAAATTTTATTTAGAAACTCACATGTATTATATTTTAAAAATCTACCCTCTTAATGGATTATTTTAACACCCATGTATCAGAAATTTCTTCGTTAACCAGAAAAAAATTTAGTAAGCTTCAGATGAATTTATCAATACAGTTAATAAGTATGACCTACTGTATGGCTCCTATGCCCCAAATAATTCACATTCTTTTCAAGAATATGTGGGAAACTTACCAAACTTGATCATAAAATAGACAAAAAAACAAAAATAGACAACAAATTCTTAAGAACAGAATACATGCAGAACAACATATATGAAGTTAATGCAATAAAACTAGAAACCAGTTAAGATAATCCAAATCTCTCTATATTTTCCAAGCCATAAAAACAAAGGAGAACAAATAAAATCACATATAACCTACAGAGTAAAAAACGGCCAATTCTATAAAACCTAATTTTCAAGTAAGTTTGGAAATGAATGAACACTGGAAGATCCAGCTTAGAAGCTCCTTCAGAGTGAAATATGGTGGAGATTGCATGGAAAGGACTGAATAGTGATATTTTAGCATTGCAGAACAAACTGCCCAAAGAAGACAGTCCCTGTCAGAATGGGCTAATACTCAGAACAGGTTTAATCAGAGCACTGGTTACATGAAAATCAAAATGAAGGGACTTGGCAAGTATGTGGTACCAAAGGTGAAGTCTTAGCCAAGGCATCATGTTTGGGAAAGAAGGTTAAGTGAGAAGCAGAAGTATCTTTTGGGGGCTTAGTGCAAAGGTAAAGAAAGCATTGAATGGTGGAAGAGTCTTAAGAAGCCAGATAGCATCACAGAATTGGACCTCCTTCCCTTCACAATTTGTACCATTTATTGAAATCAGGTTTTATTGAAGTATAATTTACATGAAGGAAAATTCACCCTGATTACATGAAATTTGACAAAAAGATAGCATGTGAATACCACCACAATGAAGATATAGAATATTTCCATCAGCCCCAGAGTCCCCTTGTGTTCTTTTACAGTCAACTTCCTTCTCATGTCTCTAGCTCCAGGCAACCACTTGTGTCTTTTCTGTTCCTATAGTTTTGCCTTTTCCAGTGTTATCACATAAATTGATCATAGTATGTAGCCTTTTGAATGTGGCCTTTCCTTAGCATAATGCTTTTGAGATTTATTTGTATTGTAGCATATACGTATTTTTAAAAAATTGCTGAATGGTGATCCATTGACGGTTATACCACAACTTGTTTATCTATTCACCAGCCTATGGTTATTTAGTTGTTTCCAAACTATGAATAAATTAGTAAAAATAATTACATAAAGTTTTTGGTGTGGGCATGCATCTCTGTTTTTCAGGTAAATACCTAAATAAGTGTGATGGTTAATTTTACGTGTCAACTTGCCTGGGCTTCAGGGTGCCCAGACATTTGGTTAGACATTATTCCAAGTATTTCTGTGAAGGTATTTTTAGGTAAGATTAACATTTAAACTGGAAGACTGAGTAAAACAGCACCTCATCTAATCAGCTGAAGACCTGAAGAAAACAAAATGACTGATTGTTCCCTAGTAAGAGAATTCCTTCTGCCTGACTGCTTTTGAATTGGGGCATTGGCTTTTCCTGCTTCTGTTTGTTTGTTTTTAATTGAGATATAATTGACACATAACACTGTGTAACTTTAAGGTGTGCACTAAGTTGATTTGATATACGTATGTATTACAATGCTATTACTCCCTTACATCGATTCCTTCAGAAACATCCTCTGGAGTTGGAAAAAAGTGAGACTTAGGAGAGAAGGAAATGGAACTTTACCTGTACTTTAGAGAAAAAAAATGATAAAATATTAATAGCTTTTGTGGAGGCACTAATTTTTTTTTCACCAATTTTTGTCTAGGTACTACAACTAGTAGGTTGTAGAGGTACTGGAGTTTGTTATATTGTTTTCTCTATTTTTAAACTAAAAATGATGAAAAATAGTAACCTCTGAGATTTCATATATAGCCACTTAAGTATTTGTTATCCAAGTTTATTGTAGAGTCATCTTTGGCAGCAAAACCTTAATTCCATATCATACTGGAAAACTTCCTGATACCTGGATCTCTTAGTAATCCTGGCTCTTGGGTCTTGAATATGGTAAACTCCCAAGGCAATGCCAAATCCACAACCTTACAACAGTTCTCCAAGACCCTAGAAGAGAGCTCTAATCTCAGAGGATTCAGAGGAATCCTTCCTAATGATAGTGTCACATCAAGCTTTGAAACACTAAGTCATTAAAACTGAAGGACACCCATAATTCTACTCCCTGGGTGCACTTTTGTGACTCAGTGCTCACTAAGAATGTTATAATTTATCTATTATATCTTATCCTCTCATCAATCCAGTTCTTTTTCTTGCAGCCTTTCTAACATTATACTTCTAGCTGAAAGCCACTTAGGGAGAAGGGGGGAGTGATTCAGGGGTAGTGTCTGCTAGGTAGGCAAGGGAAGAGAAACGCTTCCAGTGTTGAATTGCAGGTGAAAATATTCGGGGAAAGAAAGGAAGAACAGAGTTTCCCAACTTCTAAGCTCTTTCCTTTGAAACTCATAGGAAGTGAATGGGGATAGTTAAAATAACCTCATAGGTTTGGAGCTATTCATATATGACTATTGACACTCTTTCCTGAAAACTGTTGAGTAGCCTGGTGAGAAGTGTCCTGTTTGTCTGGAGATTATTCTGCTTCCACTTATCACCACTTGGAGGTGGTCGATAGGATATTCTAAGCATCCCCTTTGTCCCGGGAAGGGAATGAGGGCGTGGTGAGAAACTGGGGAATGTGTGATCTAGTGGGGAAGTGGTAGAGTGAAGGCAGCCTCTGGTGGGAGTTTATGGTTAAAGAGAGCGATCTCAGTGTACTGTGCAGTTCGATACCTAGAAACAGGATTGGCCATACTTCAGTGGACATTGCTTTGTATGGCCAGAGCCTCAGAAGGGCAAGAGACATCTTTCTGGATGCTGTTATGTCCCACAAGACAGAATAAAGACTACAAGCTTCTTCTTGGCTGCCTTATTTCCCTCTGCACCCAGGTCCCAACACATAGAGGATGAGGGGTACAGGAGGAGCTAACGAGATGGTATGAAAATTTCTCTAAGAATTTGAATGTATTTGAGTAAGTACTTGAGTGAGTATTTACTTGAAAGAGGCTTTATTTATTTTTTGAAAGAGACTTTATTAACTTGAAAGAAACTGAATTACTTAAAAAAAAGATTTTATTTGTTTGGCAGAGAGGGAGTGTGAGAGAACACAAGCAGGGGGAGCAGTGGGCAGAGAGAGAAGCAGGCTCCCTGCCAAGCAAGGAGCCCGATGCGGGACTCATTCCTGGGACCCTCGGATCATGACCTGAGCCAAAGGCAGATGCTTCACTGACTAAGCCACGCAGGTGTCCCAAAACTGAATTACTTTTAATTAGCAATTTTTAAAAAATATTTTCTCCCTAGTCCACCCCTTGCTTGCTGCTGTCATAGGCATGGGAATGCCAAAGAAAGAGAAGATACAGAAAATAAAAGTTACAGTTTTTACATGTGGATTTGTGACCTTTAAAATCTGACTCCAGTACATATGATAATTCATTCTTACAAGAAAACTACCTTCTATTATTCTGGGGTATAAAACCATCAAAAAGACCCATTATTCTTTTATTCTATACTCTGTTCTGGGCACCAAGATGAACTTGTTTCAAATTGGTGATGTTCATAGTATTTTCTTTAAAACTCATTCGAGGGCTACAGCAAAGGTATTCTAGTATGTTTCTTCCCTCATATGATATTTGGTCTGTAATTTAGTGGACAGCATTTTCACATTCTTTTTTTTTTTTTTTAAAGATTTTATTTATTTATTTGACAGAGAGACAGCCAGTGAGAGAGGGAACACAAGCAGGGGGAGTGGGAGAGGAAGAAGCAGGCTCCCAGCAGAGGAGCCCAATGTGGGGCTTGATCCCAGAACGCTGGGATCACGCCCTGAGCCGAAGGCAGACACTTAATGACTGATCCACCCAGGTGCCCCATCATTTTCACATTCTTAAAGGCTGTTTTATCTGTGATGTTCAAACCCATAAATATCAGATGCTTTTCTGAATTGTAATTTTAGTTTTACTAATAAATTTGATTTTTATGTAATCTTTGCTATGAATAGTAAGAAATCTGATTTTTAAAAATTATTGTCAGAAGTTCAGTCTAAATCAGTTCAATTTTTTTGTGTTAGATGCATTCAAGGCACTCAAAGCTTTATGGAGGGTGCCTGTGTGGCTCGGTTGGTTAAACGTCTGCTTTCGGCTCAGGTCAAGATCCCAGGGTCCTGGAATTGAGTCCCACATTGGGCTCCCAGCTCAGCAGGGAGTCTGCCTCTCCCTCTCCCTCTGCCCCTCTCCCCTGCTCATGCACATGCTCTCTCACTCTCTCTCAAATAAATAAATCAATATAAAAAAAAAAGCTTTATGGAGTTACCAAAGAGGACCATAATGTCCCCGTTCTGCGGGCTTGGATTACCAAGGAGCAAGGTATGACCCTGCCTCCACCCCTATGTTTTTATCTTGATGTCTGCACACAAGCTTTGTGACAACAGTGGTTGTACTGGGGCCACATTTATTCAGACAAATATTGACATGCAATATTGACATTTAGATCTATTAGCATTTCCATTCCCAACTGACTCATTTGTGGGAACGAGTTCACATGCCAATCCATAGTAGATATTTAATAAATATTTGTTGAATGAATAAATGAACATATGGGCTGATTTGCACGAGACATTAAAAAATGAATTGTAGCACGTATTTGTGATAAAACAAATCATTGTGCATTAAGTTCCTATTTTTCTCTTCCTGATGTTCATGGTATTCACTTTTCACTTATATCTGATATTTGGTATAACACATACAACCCTAATGACAATTAATGGGATTTTAATAGAGAAGGAGAAAGAAAAAGAGGGATTTTTTTTTTAAACAAAGGAGATGGTGGGAGAAGCCTTGGGTCATTTATCGAGTAGATCTATGAAGTGCTGCTCATAGAATATCACTTTTGTGCAGTTCAGAATAAGTCACTGAAATTGGCTTTGACTAATATGAATTTCTTAGGGGAGAAATCACCTTCTAGAGATGAGATACCTTCTCTTTTCACTTCTTCAGACTTGCAGTCTAGGAAAGGCAGCCTCCATGGCATTTTGGAACCCAAGATGAAGTGGTGGGGAACATGGGTCAATAGGAGTGGAATAGTGGGGTAAAATTGCCCCTTAGGGTAGCATCAGAGTAAGGGGATGAGGAACTGCAGGCAAAAGATCCCAACTGTAAGAATTTCATAGTCTTTATATTTTCAAGTTGATTTTTGCTGTTGTTGTCTTTTTTTTTTTAGTGTAATTATTCCTCAAACCCTTGGGATGAGATTGGTTCGCATAACACACTTTGGGAATGCCAGAGAGAGACTTTTTTTTTTTTTTTTAATGGCAAGCCTTCAAAAAGTCATTTTGTTATCCCATGTGATTAAAAAGGCAATTGTAAACTATTGTGGAGTTTGGAATAACGCAATGGTGTAATCAAAGATATTGTCGAAAATATGGCTTATTTTGTGGATTGAAGTAGAGTGAAGCTACAGAAAGGGAAGCTGGTAAAACAGTAGTGTACGAGCCCATTTTATGGCATTAGACATGGAAGAGGAAGGAGTAATCTGAAATTTTCTTGAGAAGCTGAAAAAGTGACAAAAAATTAAAATCTTCGCTAAACTTTGTTGGTTCTGATTGAAAAATCATTCACCAGCCTTTTCCCCCCAACTACTGGCAGAACTCGTGTTCCATCATAAGGGCTGAAAATGCCAGAAGCTTGGTTTTACAGCCTCTCTTTCAACTAGAGCATTAATATATGTTAAAATGGCCCCAAAGAAGTCATATAAAATGGGTTTCTGGGAATTTTTTTCTCCCCTAAAAAGAACAACACTCAAAAACCAAACAAACCAAAAAAAGTTCTCCTGTCATGGGATGTGAGGTCTGGAACTGCAGCAACCATCTTTGGTACAAGGCAACAAGCCTGAAGAAAAAAGTTTTAGAAACTGGGGATAGTCAAGCAGAAATATTGCGATCACTGAGATGCTGAAACAAACCTAGAAATGTCCTCCTTCTGGAATTATTTTTGATGGGAGATAATAAGTGGGTTTACTGTTAATTTTTTTAGCCTATTTCCCTATGATTCTTAGGTTGGGTTAATTCTACTGATCTGGACTAAAGGTCATTGATTCTATCCCCTGTCATCTCCATCTACTGTGGAGCCCACTCATGAATTTTTATTTATTTTTTAAAAAAGATTTACTTATTCATTTGAGAGAGAGAGAGAGCAAAAGCACGCATGAGTGGAGGGAGGGGCAGGTGGAAAGGGAGAGAGACTCCTAAGCAGACTTCCCACTGAGCATGGAGCTCGAGCCAGAAGCAGAGCTCTATCTTATGACCCTGAGATCATGACCTGAGCCAAAACCAAGAGCCAGACGCTTAACTGAGCCATCCAGGCACCCCTGAATTTTAAATTTTTGTTACTATATTTTCAATTCTATAATTCCCCTTTGGTTCTTTTTTGTAATTTCTAATTTTTATTGAGATTTTTCTGTTTTTTCATTTGTTTCAAGAGAATTATTTGTTGTTTGTTGAAGCATTTCTATGATGGCTGCTTTAAAATCCTTGTCAGATAATTCTAATATTAGCTTTATCGTGGTAATAGTGTTTTTTTGATTGTCTTTTCTCATTCATGTCAGTTTCTTGATATGATGAGTAACCTTTTCATTATATCCTGGACATTGTATATATTACATTATGAGACTGTGGCTCCTATTTAGTCTTCACTGTTTAGCAAGCAGTCCTCTTGTTGAGATGTAGCCCCAAGAGGCTGGTGGGCTATATGTTCAGCTCTCTGCTGGGCCCTGCCAATACCACCCCTACAGATGTGGAGTGCTGACTCATATTATCTCACTGCAAGCAGGTATATTGGAAGTTTAGCAACCACCTCAGCCCTATTGACACTTTTCCAGTAAAAATGGGGACTGATTTACACCTGATTGCTTGCAAGTAGAGGTGTATGATCAGTTCCTGGCTGGGCTCCATTGTCATTAGGGAGGGGAGATGCAGGGGCTAACTTACATTGTTTTGTTGCTGTAGAGTGAGTGCAGCAACTCACCTCCCACTGGGAAACCCAGCTCCCACAGAGGGAAAAGGTGGTTGGAGGGTTGAACACCCCGTCTTGAACCACATCACTCAGTTTCATTGATGCTGGGTGGTGGTGAGTCTCTCTGATAACAGAAGAGGAGGAAAGTGGTGTTCTTTCCCACCTTGATTTGCATGGCCTTGGTCACCTGTGGATGTCAGGTAGAGATGGAGGCCCATTAGGGCTTGCTGTCATGGGAGTGGTGGTGAAGCCCAATAGTAACTAGCTCTGCTTTGCACCACCTTGTAAAGTCTTTTAGCTAGTGGGTGGAGATGGAGGCTCAGCTCACTGGACCCCACCAACCCTATCCTGATGGAGAATTAGATCACTACCTGCTTCTACCAGGCAAAGAAACAACCAGTTTCCTGCTTAGCCCCTATGAAATGGCAGGATAGGGGTTGTGTGGTTTTCCTGTTGATGTTTGGCTGGAGTAGGGCTGGGATTGCCAAAAACATTTTCTGGTCTTAGGTTACTCTTTTCTCAGCTCTTTGGCTAGGAGAAACAGGCATTTCTTGGAGCTCCTTTTTGGCTGTGCCTGTCGGCAATTCTGGATTGGTGGCTTCTGTAGCACCCTACCTGGGAAATGTGGGGTGATAAGGGAACCGAGAGAACTCACCACCATGACATTCTCTCAAGGCTGAGGTCCTTTTCTCCCCCACCTTTCAGAATCTTCCTCTGCTTGTTTGTTGTGTGATGTAGGGTTTTATTCTACATAAGGGGAGGATTGCTCCAGCTAGGCTGAAGCAAAAGTCTGGACTTTATTTTTTAATCATGTTTTAGTTGGTTACACTGTTATTTATAATCCAAATCATCCTAAATGACACCATAATAATGCTGAGCAATGGATGCATGGCAAGGATGTGTGAGCCAAATGTGTTTTAAAGTTTCAGTGGTCAAAATAGGCACTCTATTGATGTTCTATGATTGGGAATTCAATCGCTGGAAATATCATTAATATTGGATGCGTATCAGTTTCTTAGAGACAGGATTCATCATCCTATCTATGCCTTAACTAAGACATACTGTCTGCTTCTCTTCCTCCTAAATGGGGTAGGTTTTGTTCTGATCCTTTTAGGTCCTCACTGGTTTTGTGTACAAGTGTGTGTGTGTGTGTGTGTGTGTGTGTGTGTGTATGTATTCCTTCTTGCTTTGTTTAGAACCAAACATATTCCTTGACACATGTACACAGGGGACACTTTTTCCTTCATCAATCTACCAACATTTCCCTCACTTAGGCTCCATCACTGCTACTAAATTTTCTCTTTTTTGACTACCAAAATTATTACTGATGCACAGCTGAGATATAAGATACTTTCCTCCCATCAGTGTAGACTGGCTTTATTAAAACAACTTCATTGTCAGAGGATTTGTTTGTTACTAGGGCCATCACTGTAGTAGAAAACTAATGAGAATATTTGTAGTAAAGACTCTGACTTCATTTTTGACATTTAACTTCTGACAGCATTCAAGCGTGACACCTTCCTTCTTCCAGCTTGCCCCACATCTGGGCAAGAAAAGGTATGCACTCCTCTTTTGGTGTGAGTGGGAAGCTTAAACCAAGCAAGGCCCTGCCACCTATAGGGACATGATAGCTCCAACCTCTAATCACAATAAAAGCCAACGTCGGTTATCCCTCCTTATTCTCTCAGACCATTTTCAGACCTGTTGGGCCCTGCTCCTTCCAGAAAGCCTCATCATTTGAGTAATAAGTATCTTCACACCCTCTTGGTGCATATATGGCCTTATCAGCTTTAACATCTGAACCAAAATTTGGATGAGGTGGTGGACCATCCTACTTCTGCAGCTTGGCTGCAATATTCTTATCTTTGCAACAGAAATAACACAGTGATGAGATGAGATATTAGGGAATCATTGAAGATCTTACCATCAGTTGCCATTGGAGTAATTTTTCTTCGGAAGTAGTAGTGGCAGGAAAGGGTTTTACTGCACTCAATAGGTAGAGATTCTAGATACCATATTGGCAGCTTCGTGAGAACAAAGGCTGTGATTGTATTGTTCATTGTGTATCCTTAGCATTTAACACAGTATATAGCACATAATATATGGCCAGCAAACATTGTTGAATGAATGCATGAGTTAAGGCCTACCTTTTTCTGATCTCCAGGGAGGAGAAGGAAACCCCCTGGGCAGTGTTCTGGTTTTTATGCAACCAGACATGTGCTCTAGAGCTGTTGACATGATTGATAACCAGCATGGATAAGATGGAGTTGACTAACTTGTGAATATTTAATACTTTCTATTGAAAGACATCATGAATTGCTTGATTAAGCAGAGGCATCTCTGAGATTGCATAAATCAGAGTTAAAAGTCATTAAGAACTGTTAAAAATGAGGCAGGTAGATCTGCATTGACATTCATAAAAGGAAAAAAGTAAGAGTTAATGTGAGAATGTGCATATTTATACAATTCTAAGTGACTGTGTGAGGAGACTTATCGGGTGTTTCAACATAGGGCTATGTAATTAATTAATGACGTGACAGAAAAATGCCAACTGGAAATCTCTGCTTTATATCTCTTCACTATTCCTCAGACCTTAGGTAATTTGCTTATTCTTTAAAAATTATTAATGTCTCTTATTCCAGGAAAAGGCAAATGTAAATTGGTCAGAATCTTTGCTCTGTAGCTGTTTATCATTGGTAGGGCAGCTAGACAAATAGACAAGTTATTGTCTATGATTGAGTGCTACAATAGTGGCATGCATGGAAGATTAGTAGAGCCGATGATACCATTCATATGGGGGTCTCAAGAAAGAGTTTTCCAAGGATGAATGGGGTATGGAAAACAGCAAGCTAGTTTTTTTCTTTTGTAGTCACACAGTTAAACCACCTTTCCAAGCTACCCTTCACTGACTCATTCTTGTTTATAAGTGAGAACCCAGGATTGGATTCTGGCCAGTTAAATGTGCACAGGAAACAAAGAACTCCAAGGTGCTGGACCAGGAGTTGGACAACTATGGCTTAGAGGCCAAATCTTGCCTACTGCTTCTTTTTGTAAATTAAGTGTGGTGTTTTTGTTTATATGCTTGAGAGGGAGAGAGACAGAGAGTGAGGAAGTGGGCAAGAGGGGCAGAGGGTGAAAGAGAATCTCAAGCAGGCTCCATGCTCAGCACAGAGCTCAGCGTGGGGATCAATCTCATTACACTGAGATCATGACCCGAGCCAAAATCAAGAGTTGGATGCTTAACTGACTGAGCCACCCAGGCACTACTGTAAATTAAATTTTATTGGAACAGAGCCACATCTATTTGTTTATATGTTATTTATGGCAGCTTTAGTGCTGTAACGTCCGAATAAAGGAGTTGTAACAGAGGCCACATGGTTTGCAAAGCCCTAAGTATTTATTATCTGGCCCTTTACAAAGAAAAATTTACCAACACTGACCCAAAAGATGATGGAACCATATGATGGGGGGATTTGGATAGAGAGCCATCCCAAAGAGCCACTTGACCAAGAACAGATGTTTTCTCACATTAAACTTGGCAAAAAACAAAAACAACCCCCCCCAAGTCCCCAAACAAACAGAAGAAAGAAAAGAAAAAAGAAATAAATCATTTTGTGCTAAGCCACTGATTATATGTATAAAGAGCCTTCCAGGTAAAAGAACAGCATGACCAATATCACAGATACATGAAACTGTTATGTGGATGGGACCCCACAAGCAAAGTGGTATTGCTGGGTTTAAATGGTGAGGCGGGGGTGTTGGCAGTTGAGCCTAGAGAGATAAGAAGAGTCAGACACTACTGTAGAAGGCCCCATCTTATACAGTGTCAATGGCGTCTTCTACAGCACAGGAATACAGGGTAAAAGATAGAGACCAGTATCTATGGCTGTACTTTTGTATATGGGAATTTGCAAACTTAGATTTTGAACCACTAACTGATTATTGACAAGAATCAGTTTGTTGGGCAAGAAATGTTAGTAAACAATATTCAGAATAACACAAGGGAAATGAGCCAGATACAGAAATATAGGAGGAATGAATGTTCATCTTCCAGGGTATAAAGTAGTCAGCTTTCCTTGGTCAGTTTTGGATTTGCTTGTGAGAAAGTACCCATCTCTTCAAGCTTCTGTACTTCAGGTTCTCATTTCACTTTTCCTGTTATAGTCTTCAGCATCTGTGGGGGTATATCAGGAATTCTGGAAAAAGTTGAGAGATACTTGGTCTCACTCATACCATTGAGCCTCTTGAGATTCACAGATTTAATTTTTTTAAAAAACCATTTTATTGAGGTATGATTGACATACAGAAAACTTTACATATTTAATATACAAATTGATGAGTTTAGAGATAAGCATATACCCATGAAACTATCACCACAATATATACCATAAACATATCATCACCTCCAAAAATTTTCTCCTGCCCTCTTTATTTGTTGTTGTTGTTGTTGTTTTCTATAAGAACACAACATAAGATCTACGCCCTTAGCAGAATTTTAGGTATACAATACAGTGTTGTTTACAATAGCTCTATGCTGTGCAGTAGATCTCTAGGATCTATTCATCTTGTGGAACAGAAACTTTGTACCCTTGGACTAACACATCTCCATTTCCTCCTCCTTCCAGCCATTGGCAATCATCATTCTAGATGGCTTCTATGAGTTTGACTATTTTAGTTTTCCCATGTTAGTGGAATCACATAGTATTTGTTCTTCTGTGACTAACTTGTTTCACTTAGCATAATGTCCTCCAGGTTCATTCATTTGGTCACAAATGGTGAGATTTTCTTTGGTTTTAAGGCCAATATTACATTGTATACCACATTTTCTTTATCCGTTCATCCATTGATGGACACTGAGGTTGTTTCTGGATCTTGACAGTTATCAGTAATGCTGCCATGAACATGGCTGTGCAGGTAACTCTTAGAGATCCTAATTTCAATTCCTTTGGATATGTGTATGCCCAGAAGTGAGATTCCTGGGTCATGTGGTGGTTCTATTTTTCATTTTTTGAGGAAACTCTGGATTTAACCCAGGCAATCAGTAAACATCTTTGAAGATTCAGTGCAGATCCAATGCTATGTTAAGTGAAAAGAGAACAAGATGCATTGGGCTCCTCTGCTGGGAGCCTGCTTCTTCCTCTCTTACTCCCCCTGCTGTGTTCCTTCTCTCACTGCCTGTCTCTCTTTCTGTCAAATAAATAAATAAAATCTAAAAAAAAAAAAAAACAAAACACCCCAAACAAAACAAAACGAAAAAGAGTTGAGGTGATAATGTTCAGTTCTTGTTAAGTTTTCAAACCGCTTGGAATACTAATAAAACAATAAGAAAACAAAAGTGCACAGAATAACTCAAAGCTATTTTTTGGTATAAATTTTTAAAATGCTCTAGCAGTTTAAAGAAGGAAATCTTAAAAAATACCTTAATTTGGTTGGATACCTTAATTTGGCTGGTATATTTTCCTATTTGCTGCTGTAACAAATCACTACAAACTTAGTGGCTTGAAACAATACGAAGTTCTGTAGGTCAGAAGTCTGACACAAGTCTCACTGGGATAAAGTCAAGGTGTTAGCAGGCCCGTGTTCCTTTGTGGAGGCATCTGGGGGAGAATCCATTTTCTACCTTTTCTAATTTCTAAAGGCCATCTGTATTCCTTGGATCATTTTTCCTTTTTCCCATCTTCAAAGCCAGAAACACCTGGTCTAGCTCTTCTCACACTGTTTCACTGACCAATTCTTTTACCTCCCTCTTCACTTTCAAGGACCCATGTGACCACACTGGGCCACTTGGACAATTCAGGACAATCTTCTTCCTTCAGTTTAGCTGATTAGCAACTTTAATTCCATCTGCAGAGTTAATTCCATTTTTTCTATGTGAGGTTGCATATTTCTGGGTTCCAGGGATTCAGATGTGGGCATGTTTGTTGTTATTTTGCCTACCAAAGGTGAGGAAGGAATTGTCATTCTTAAATCATTTGGAAATACCTCTGTGGGCTCTGTATAAATGCATGAGCCAGCAAAGAAAATGCCAGTATTCTTTGGATATGAACTAGACACTCAATTTTCCATATTGTGATTATCTGTTTCCTTGTTAGAATATTGTTTATCTTCCTAATAAAAGGAAAGTAAAATTTCCTCTTCCTTTAGATTTGTTAACTTTTGGCTAGTCATTTTGAACAAGACCTTTGGAGAGAATCTAATATTGTAAAGTGATAGATTCAGATTGTTCTAATAACAGGGGCAGTAGGCTTGAATATAAACCATTTAGTGTTTGGAAAAAATAAAGCTTTATTGCTTGGGGTTTATTGCTTTTTTGAAGCAGAAGAATTTGGTAATAGAAGCAATAGAAAAATTCACTAGAATAGTGTATTATTTTTTATAATTTATGATATGTCTTTGGGGGAGATTAATGCTCTTCTTTAAATAGTTAATAAAATGATTAATTTTATTTTCTCACTAAAGAGTAAGATAAATTTTGAGAAAGCTTTCAAATTTTGTGGAGTTACCTTCTGGAACACTTTACAAAACTTGGGAATCTTGTGTTATATTGGATTACTTAGTTATAACTTTGATATAGCCTTAGCTTATCTATGTTCTAGCTCTTTGGCTAGGAGAAACTTCAATAGTTAAGTAGATAGTCACTCTAATCTGTGTCTAGCCTTTATGTCTACTTCTGGTTTCTTCTTAATGGGTATGGAGATATTAGATAATAGTCATATCATTTGTTCAATGGATATTGTGTTGGGAAAAACGATTTTTTTCTTTCTCTTTAGCAAAATGTTTCTAAGTCAATGTTTCTCTGGAAATTTTATTTCTTTTATGGTCTCTTTGGTGATGGAATGTTTATAGCATGAAATCCACTGTTGCTTCTCACTCATGCAATCTATCTATGCTGCTCTTGTCCATCTCCCATTGCTTTCTTTCATTATTATTATTGTTTTTAAATAGGGCCTACTTTTGTGTGCATGAAGGACAGACTATTTTAAGCAACTGAAGCAAATATTGTTGCAGCCTGGAAAATGGCTTTGATTCTTTAATTTCTACACAATGAATCCTGTGGCATGTAGCTTAGGAATCCAGAGCAGGTATAGAAACCGTGATGAGGCCTCCTGTGCAACCTCTCCAGATCTGAAACAGTCTTGGCAAATGCTGATTGCTTGCAAATGCAACTGTCTAGGTTATGCACAAAATGAACACAATAATTTTTTATTTCCCATGGCGATACACCAACAGCTACGTTTGGCTTCTGATAGTTTGCAATTCAGTAATAATAGCTTGGTTCAGTTTAGTTTATTGAAGACATAAAAATACTTGGCAGTAAGAGGCTGCAATGTGTGGTTCAAGAGAACAAGATTCCAACAGGGAGAACAGGACTTGTACATGGAACATGGGTATACTCAGCACTTAGCAACTATGATTTATTCATTTAGTGAAAAAGCAGGATCCCATAAACATGATTTATGTAATTACTGAGGGGGGAATTCGATCTCGAGCTATGTAGAAGGGTATCTCACAATTCTGTTGCACATATCTTACCTTTTTAATAACATTCTTTTTGTCTGAAAATATTTCAGCTTCTCACTTTTCTCAGGAGAAAACTCTTCATTTTTATCCTTTAGAAAAAAGAAATAGAAAAACATCAAGTTCCTTTACTCACTAACTGGCTCGAGAGCTTCGACATTACTGATGTCTGCAGTGAAAATGAAGGATTTCCTGAATTCAGCTGCATATCTTAAAATAAGCAGAACTATTTGGGAATATTTTTTTAATCAAAAATGTATTTTCAGAAGTGAAATTCAAAAACTTAAGATTAGAAATATTCATGAAATATAGAATTTTATCATTAGGCAAAAAATATTTTAGATAATGTTAGCAATAAAGTACACTCTATTTTTATTATCTTCTACATTATTGGAGTAAAATAACTCAAGGTTAGATTGAGAAAATCTGACATCATGAGCACTAGCCCAACTCAGCTATGCAACACACTTGACTGTATGAGTTTTGGCAAGTCCCTTGGCTTTCCCTAGCTTTGACTTCTCCATTTATCAGATAAATGGTTATGTTAACATCTGTCTTTTTTTTTATAATAATATTTTTTTATTATATTATGTTAGTCATCCCTGGTTTTTTATGTAAAGTTCGATGATTCATTAGTTGCATATAACACCCAGTGCACCATGCAATACGTGCCCTCCTTACTACCCATCACCAGCCTATCCCATTCCCCCACCCCCCTCCCCTCTGAAGCCCTCAGTTTGTTTCTCGGAGTCCATAGTCTCTCATGCTTCATTCCCCCTTCTGATTACCCCCCCTTTCTTTATCCCTTTCTTCCCCTACCAATCTTCCTAGTTCTTATGTTCCATAGATGAGAGAAACCATATGATAATTGTCTTTCTCTGCCTGACTTATTTCACTTAGCATTATCTCCTCCAGTGCCATCCATGTTGCAGCAAATGTTGAGAAATTGTTCTTTTTGATAGCTGAGTAATATTCCATTGTTTATATGGACCACATCTTCTTAATCCAGTCATCTGTTGAAGGGCATCTCAGCTCCTTCCACGATTTAGCTATTGTGGACAATGCTGCTATGTTAACATCTGTCTTATCTGCGATCTCACAGGGATGTTGTAAGAATCAAGTGGGATGATGGGTGCAGAAGTGGTAGGTAACTATAGAAGACTTTGTGGCCTTTTTATTATTGTGTAAAAAGTGTGTCAGTGGCCACCAATAAAATATGTTCTTTGAGGTGGTTTCTTCATTCCACACGTTTTTTCTACCAGCCTTCTTTATTGCTGATGATGACCTGGGGATAAAGGTTGCCTGTCACAATAGCTAGGAGTGTGGGGGTGGTGCAAAGAATCTTGGTTTAAGATGGAAGTCTTTTAGTGTGAAATCATTAGTAATCAGTTGGAATTCTGTAAACCTCTGTTATCTGTAAAATATATGAATAAAACCCACTGACATTGTGTCACAAGACTGTCTTCATCAAAAGAAGCAATGCATGTGGTAATTCTTTGGAGACTGAAAACCTACAAATCTGATTATTATCATTACTCTTTTATTTCGACATTGTAACCTTTAGCAGTGATAAATGAAGCTATGTAAAATACAATTATTTCTTGATAAAAACGTAATGCTATACTGGGAAGGGGATAATACCTTCTGTTTGTTTTCTGTGAGGGATAGCTCTCAATATAATTACAGTAAATAAAACCCATAATGTCTTTATAAATCTTTATTTAGTCAGAACCATGACTATTTCATATAGTGACCTTTTCTTTTGAAAATGATGAATCTTCTTTGTGAAAAAGACTTTAAGAGTTTACAAACGAACAATTGAATCATCACTTTTAAGAAAACTCAAAATGTTTTTATAACACAGGTGTTTATTTAAGAAACACCATGTTAAAAAATCCATAGTTTAAAATAGACTAGTCCGGAGTGTTGGGATAATGAATTCATAAATTTTTTTGTTGCTTCTTAAGACCTTTGGAGGATTTTTAGCAGAAGCTATGTTATTTGATGAAAAATGAAATAAATACATTGATGTCATAGAGTTAAAACTAAGGGTTGAAGGCAAAACTAAGGGAAAGGAAGTGGCTTTTTTATTTTAGTAAGATGAAAAGCTTTACATGATGTGAATCATTTAAAATCTATATAGATATTTCAGATCTTGAATATTGAATCAACACGTTACACATTTTTCTCTATTTTTATTGTGATAAAATATATTTAACATAACATTTGCCATTTTAATCATTTTTAGGTATACAGTTCAGTGGCCTTAAGTACATTCACATTTGTTTTGCAGGCAATACAATTATTCACTTCTAGAACTTTTCCATCATCCCAAATTGAAACTTCGCACTCATTAAAGAATTATATTTTGAAGAAAACTGTCAACATGATATATTTTACTCTATCATAAAACTTACCTTTGGCACTGAAATATATATTTATATTTAACTAGTGATGTATTATGCTTTTAGCAGTATTTTGAACAAAGAGAAGCTTTTTCAAATAATATATAATATTAGGTATGTTGAATATAATAACTCATATATTAGGACCCGTTATATTTTTGTTATAAGTTCACTTATAATTTTGTTTTTGAACATTTATTTGATACCAGAAATTTGGCAAAGCAGTAATAATTTTTGTTTTTGCATTAAGAATTTCTCCTGAAAACTTTTCAGTACTTTGTGACTTTTTTTTTTTTAGCTGTGTTATAATGAATAGTATGGAAGAAATTCTACCCTAAGTGAATTGTATTCAGATTTATAGAAAGAGACCTGCTGAGTAAAGTGAAATGATAACTATAATATTTGAAAAATAATTTAAGCTATATTATATTAATATTTTGTGCTCTCTCCTACATTGTTAATGGAATTATCTATCAAAAACTTAAAAAGTCTATTCTTTGATGTAGCCACTACATCTGTTAAAGTTTATCCTGTATTTATACACACATAGGTTCATCAAAGATATATATAAAGAGAACAATACATGAAGAACTTTTAAAATACAATAATAAGGCATACAACTCAATAAAGAAAATGGGCAAAATAGTATAAGAGTACTCTTCAGAAGTTTATGAGTGGCCAAATGCCTATAAGAAGATGCTCAACAGGGAATGAAAATCAAAAACACAAGGAGATATAACACACAGTCACAGGAATGCTAACTGTAAAAATGACAACACTGTAAGTTCATTTGGGAAACAGTTTGGCAATTTCTTATAAAGTTTAAAACACATTTATCAAATAAAACAGATGCAGATATAGACTTGTTCATAGCAGTTTCATTCAAAATAGCCCCTCAATAGCCTTGCAGTTGGCCATCTACTGGAGAATAAGTTGTGGTATATCCATAGCTTTAAATGCTACTTAGCAATAAAAAAGGAATGGGCAACCAATACATGCAGCAACGTGGATGACTCTCGGAAGCATTATGCTGAGAGAAAGAAGTTAGACATAAAAGAGTACACAGTGTATGATTCTACTTAAGTAACATTCTAGAAGAGGCCATCTTAATTTCTTTTGACAAAAAACAGATCAATGGTTAAGTAGGGCTAGGCCGACTATAGAAGGGGTACCAGGAAGTATTTTGAGGTGATGAAAATTTTATCTTGATTGTCATGGTGGTTACATGGGTGCACAAAATCTTTAAAAAAAAAAACAGTAATAGGATAAATCAAAATCAAGTGCCGTGTGATAAGATGGAAGGAGAAGAGCACCTCTCTTTTGTGATATTCTTGCCAAAGCTATACTATCCGTGTCTAATCATAAGGACAGTTCAGGCAAGTCAGCCTACAAAACAACCATCCTGGGATCTTCAAAAGTGTCATGGTCATAAAAATCAAGGAAAGATTGAAAAACTATTCCAGACTGATAGACTAGAGAGACATTACAAATAGATAAAACAGGATTTTGAACTAGATACTTTTGTCATAAAGGACATCATTGGGACAGTTGGTGAAACTTGAATGGTTTTGAGGATTAGATGTGAGTGTTAGATCAATCTCTTGATTTTTGGTACATGTATCATGGTTGTGAAGGTGTAATTCCTGTTCACAGGAAGTGTACAGTGTTTTGGGGCTGATGTGGCATCTGGTTAGAAACTTACACTCAATTTGTTGCAGAAAAAATGTTCTTTGTACTGTACTGGAAGGTTTTCTATAAATTTGAGATCGAAATAAAACCAAAAATTTTAGAGAATAAAAGAAACCTCCTCTAGTTTCCATGACTCTTCTAAATTTCTTATTTGAATTAAACACTGCAACAACTTCACTTATGCGTATGCCTTGGTCAGTATCTTTGTGTGCTTGTTTAAAGACCTAGTTATCAGAAAAGCATAGATTTTTCAAGTTTTGTAAATGATGTTATTCACTTTGAATCAGTAATAATAGAGAAATATCAAATGACTGGCTTTTAAAAATATTTATTAGCCAAACCTCAGAGTTATTAGATGATATATGCTATATTAGTTCCTTGGGTTAGCATTTAAATATGTGAAGTTTACTTAAGGGGAAAAAATATCCAAGCAGATGTGAAAAGCTGTATGTATGGTATATAAATTATGTATTGAAAAATTTTGTAATTAATGGGAACTCCAGAATTCATATGTGGCAATTTTGCAACAGAGATTACTTTAGAGTGAATGTATACTTTTTTAAATGAATGGATTTCAACTTTAAGAACAGTTTTAGGTTTACACAAAATGGATCATGGAATTCCCTTAAACACCCCTTCCCCCTGCTCACAGATTACCCTATAATTAATATCTTGCATTACTGTGGGACATTTGTTACAACTGATGAACAAATATCGATATCTTTGTGTTCCACAGTTCTATGGATTTTGACAAATGGTATTCACCATTATAGTATCATACAGTTTCACTGTTCTAAAAATCCCCTGTCCTCTCCTGTTCATTCCTATCCAGCCCTACCTCCCTCCACGCTGCTCAGTCCCTGCAACTACTGATCTTTTTACTGTGTCTATCATTTTGCTTTTTCAGAATGTCATGGTTGGAATCATACAGTAGGTAGCTTTTCAGAGTGGCTTCTTTCACTTGGTAATATATATTTGTGGTTGCATCATGCTTTTATGGCCTGATAACTCATTTCTTTTTATCATGGAAAAATATTTCATCATATGGAATGTACTATAATTTGTTTATCCATTTATCTGTTGAAGGATATTTTGATTGCTTCCATTTATTGACAAATGAAAAAACTTGCTATATACATTTGTGTACAGATTTTTGTGTTAACACAAGTTTTCAACTCAGTTGGTTAAATACCTAAGAGTACAGTGGCTGAGTTGTATGGTAAGACTATGCTTTGCTTGGTGAGAAACTGCCAAACTACCTTCCAAAGTGGATATAACATTTTGCATTCCTATCATCAAGGAATTGAGAGTTGTTTTTACTTCATGTCCCAGCCAGCATTTGATCTTGTCAGTTTCATGGATTTACCCATTCTAATAGGTATATCATGATATCTCAATTACGTTTAATTTTTATTTCCCTGATAATTCATGAAAGTGAACAACTTTGTCATTTGTATAATTTGCATATGTATATTTTCTTTAGTGAGCTGTCTGTTCAGATGACTGGATATTTTTTAAAATTGTGTTGTTTGTTTTCTTATTTTTGAGTTCTCTGTACATTTTGCATTATTTAGAATTCTAGATGTTGAATAGGAGTGGTGAGAGGGGACATTCTTGCCTTGTTCCCAACCTTAGGACAGAAGCTTTGAGTTTCTTACTATGAAGTATGTGTTAACTGTGGAATTTTTGTAATGGGATTCTCTATTCCTAGTTTACTAAGAGTTTTTATCATGAATAGATATTTGATTTTCTCAAATGCTTTCTTTGTATCTATTGATATGATTATGTGCTTTTTTTTAAAAATTAAAGATTCTACTTATTTATTTGTGAGAAAGAGAGTATGAGCGGGGGGAGAGGTAGAGGAAGAGGAAGAAGCAGACTCCCCACCGAGCAGGGATCCCCACGTGGAATCCCAGGACCTTGGGATCATGACCTAAGCCAAAGGCAGACACTTAACCAACTGAGCCACCCAGGTACCCAGATCATGTGATTTTTTTTTTTTTGTCTTTAGCCTGTTATTGCAGTGGAGTGTATTACTTGATTTTTGACTGTTAAATCAGTTTTGCATATCTTTGATAAATTCTAGGTTGTGGTGTATAATTTTTTTATACTCCGTTGGATTCTATTTACTAATAATTTATTGAGTATTTTTGCATCTATGTTCATGAGAGATATTAGCCTGTAGTTTTTCTTTCTTGTAATGTCATTATCTGATTTTAGTATTAGGGTAATGCTGGTGTCATAGATTGAGTTAGGAAGTATTTCCTGCTTCTAAAAGCCAAAAGAGATTGTGGAGAACTAGTATATTTTTTTTCCCTTAAATATTTGGTAGAATTCATTAGTGAAATAATTTGGTCTAGTGTGTTCCTTCTGGAAATTTACTCAATTTTAGTTTATTTAACAGATGTAGGCCTGTTCAGATTTTCTATTTCTTCTTGTGTAAACTTTTTAAAAAAAAATCTTTATTTAAATTCAATGTAGTTCACATATTATGAGTTTCAGGGTTAGAATTTAGTGATTCATTACCCAGTGATCATTACATCAAGCGCCCTCCTGAATACCCATCACCCAGTTATTCCTTCCTCTCATCCACCTCCCCTCCAGCAACCCTCAGTTTTTTTTCCTAGAGTTCAGTGTCTCTTATGGTTTGTCTACAACCCTCTCAATTTTCTTCTTATTTTTATTTCTCCTTCCCTTTCCCCTATGTTCATCTGTTTTGTGTCTTAAATTCTACATATGAGTGAAATCATATGATGTTTGTCTTTCTCTGACTGACTTATTTTGCTTAGCGTAATACCCTCTAGTTCAATTCACATTGTTGCAAACAGAAAGATTTTATTCTTTTGATGGCTGAGTAATATTCCATTATATACAGTATATGAATAGATATATAGATATAGATACAGTATCTTCTTTATCCACTCATCTGTCAATGGACATCTGGGCTCTTTCTCTTTTTTGGGTGTTGTGGACATTGCTGCTATAAACATTGGGGTGCAGGTGCCCCTTCGAATCAGTATGTTTGTATCCTTTGGATAAATAACCAGTAATGCAATTGCTGGGTCATAGGGTAGCTCTATTATTAACTTTTTGAGGAATCTCCATACTGTTTTCCAGAGTGGCTGCACTCTTTTGCATTCCCACCAACAGTGTAAGAGGGTTCCCCTTTCTCCACATCCTTACCAACATCTGTTTTTCCTGAGCTGTTAATTTTACCTATTCTGACTGCTGTGAGGTGGTATCTCATTATGGTTTTGATTTGTATTTTCCTGATCCTGAGTGATGTTGAGCATCTTTTCATGTGTCTGTTGGCCATTTGTATGTCTTCTTTGGAGAAATGTCTGCTCGAGTCTTCTGCCCATTTCTTGACTGGATTTTAAAAAAAAATTTTATTATGTTAGTCATCATACAGTACATCTTTAGTTTTTGATGTAGTGTTCCATGATTCATTGTTTGCATATAACACCCAGTGCTCCATGTAATAGGTACCCTCCTTAATACCCATCACTGGGCTAGCCCATCCCTCCATCCACCTCCCCTCTGAAACCCTCAGTTTGTTTCCCAGAGTCCATAGCCTCTCGTGGTTCATTCTCCCTTCTGTTTACCCTCTCTTCATTCTTCCCTTTCTTCTACCGATCTCCCTGCTATTCCTTATGTTCCACAAATGAGTGAAACCATATGATAATTGTCTTTCTCTGCTTGACTTATTTCACTTAGCATTATCTCCTCCAGTACCGTCCATGTTGCTGCAAATGTTGGGTAATTGTTCTTTCCGATGGCTGAGCAATATACCATTGTATATATGGACCACATCTTCTTTATCCATTCGTCTGTTGAAGGGCATCTTAGCTCCTTACACAGTTTAGCTATTGTGGACAATGCTGCTATGAACATTGGGGTGCATGTGCCCCTTCTCTTCACTATGTCTATCTGTGGGGTAAATACCCAGCAGTGAAATTGCTGGGTCATAGGGTAGCTCTATTTTTAACTTTTTGAGGGACCTCCACACTGTTTTCCAAAGTGGCTGTACAAACTTGCATTCCCACCAACAGTGTAAGAGGGTTCCCCTTTCTCCACATCCTCTCCAACATTTGTTGTTTCTTGTCTTGCCAATTTTTGCCATTCTAACTGGCTTGAGGTGGTATCTCAATGTGGTTTTGATTTGAATTTCCCTGGTGGCTAATGATTTTGAACATTTTTTCATGTGTCTGTTAGCCATTTGTATGTCTTCATTGCAAAAGTATCTGTTCATATCTTCTCCCCATTTTTGATTTGGTTATTTGTTTCTCATGTATTGAGTTTGAGAAGTTCTTTATAGATCTTGGATACCAGCCTTTTATCTGTAGTTTCATTTGCAAATATCTTCTCCCATTCCGTGGGTTGCCTCTTTGTTTTGTTGACTGTTTCCCTTGCCGTGCAGAAACTTTTTACCTTGATGGAGTCCCAAAAGTTCATTTTTGCTTTTGTTTCCCTTGCCTTTGGAGACGTGTCATGAAAGAAGTTGCTGTGGCTGATGTCGAAGAGGTTACAGCCTATGTTCTCCTCTAGGATTTTGATGGATTCCTGTCTCACATCAAGATCTTTCATCCATTTGGAGTTTATCTTTGTGTATGGTGTGAGAGAGTGGTCAAGTTTCATTCTTCTGTATATAGCTATCCGGTTTTCCCAGCACCATTAATTGAGGAGACTGTCTTTTCTCCACTGGATGTTTTTTCCTGTTTTGTCAAAGATTAGTTGACCATAGAGTCGAGGATCCATTTCTGGAGTCTCTATTCTGTTCCAGTGGTCTGTATGTCTGGTTTGTGCCAGTACCATGCTGTCTTGGTGATCACAGCTTTGTAGTATAGCTTGAAATCAGGCAATGTGATACTTTGTTTTTCTTTTTCAACAATTCCTTGGAGATTCAGGGTCTTTTCTGGTTCCACAAAAATTTTGGATTTTTTGTTCCAGCTCTTTGAAAAATGTCATTGGTGTTTTGATCGGGATGGCATTGAAAGTGTAGATTGCTCTGGGTAGCATAGACATTTTAACTATGTTTATTCTTCCGATCCATGAGCATGGAATTTTTTCCATCTTTTTGTGTCTTCTTCAATGTCTTTCATCTGTGTTCTGTAGTTTCTAGAGTATAGATCCTTTACCTCTCTGGTTAAGTTTATTCTGAGATATCTTATGATTTTTGGTGCTATTGTAAATGGAATCAATTCCCTAATTTCTCTTTCTTCAGTCCCATTGTTCATGTGTAGAAATGCAACTGATTTCTGAGCATCGATTTTGTATCCTGCCACATTATGAATTGTTATATGAGTTCCAGTAATTTGGGGGTGGAGTCTTTTGGGTTTTCCATATAAAGTATCATGTCATCTGCGAAGAGAGAGAGTTTGATTTCTTCTTTGCCAATTTGAATACCTTTTATTCTTTTTTGTTGTCTAATTGCTGTTGCCAGGACTTCTAGTACTATGTTGAACAATAGTGGTGAGAGTAGGCATCCTTGCTGTGTTCCTGATGTTAAGGGAAAGGCTCTCAGCTTTTCCCCATTGAGAATGATATTCGCTGTAGGCTTTTCATAGATGGTTTTTATGAAATTGAGGAATGTACTCTCTATCCCTACACTCTGAAGGGTTTTAATCAGGAAAGGATGCTGTATTTTGTCAAATGCTTTTTCTGCATCAATTGAGAGGATCATATGGTTCTTGTCTCTTCTGTTATTAATGTGATCTATCACACTGATCGATTGACGAATGTTGAATGACCCTTGCATCCCAGGGATGAATCCCACTTGGTGGTGATGGATAATCCTTTTAATGTACTGTTGGTTAGTGTTAGCTAGGATCTTGTTGAGAATTTTGGCACCAATATTCATCAGGGATATTGGTCTGTAATTCTCCTTTTTGATGGGGTCTTTGCCTGGTTTGGGGATCAAGGTAATACTGGCCTCATAGAATGAGTTTGGTAGTTTTCCTTCTGTTTCTATTTTTTGAAACAGCTTCAAGAGAATAGATATTATTTCTTCTTTGAATGTTTGGTTGAATTCCCCAGGGAATCCATCAGGCCCAGGACTCTTGTTTTTTGGGAGGTTTTTAATCACTGCTTCAATCTCTTCATAATTAATTGATCTGTTTAGATAATCAATTTCTTCCTGTTTCAGTCTTGGTAGTTTATAGGTTTCCAGGAAGGCATCCATTTCTTCCAGGTTGTTTAATTTATTGGCATATAGTTTTTGATAATAGTTTCTAATGATTGTTTCTATTTCCTTGGTGTTTGTTTTGATCTCTCCCCTTTCATTCATAATTTTATTAATTTGGGTCCTTTCTCTATTTTTTTGAATAAGTCCGGCCTGTGGCTTATCGATCTTATTTATTCTTTCAAAGAACCAGCTTCTGGTTTCATTGATATGCTCTACTGTGCTCCTGCTTTCTAATTCATTGATCTCTGCTCTAATCTTAATCAGTTGTCTTTTCATGTGTGGGTTAGGCCTGCTCTTCTGTTCCATCTCCAGCTTTGTAAGGTGAGAATACAAGGACTGCATTTTAGATTTTTCTATTCTTTTGAGTGAGGCTTGGAAGGCTATGTATTTTCCCCTTAGGACCACCTTTGGAGTGTCCCATAGGTTTTGGACCCATGTGTTTTCATTCTCATTGGTTTCCATAAATTGCTTAAGTTCTTGTTTAATTCCCTGATTTACCCAATCATTCTTAAGCAGGATGGTTCTTAGTTTCCAAGTGTTTGAGTTTCTTCCAAAATTTTCCTTATGGTTGAGTTCCAGTTTCAAAGCACTGTGGTCTGAAAATATGCAGGGAATAATCTCAGTCTTCTGGTATTGGTTGAGACCTGTTTTATGACCCAGTATATGGTCTATTCTGGAGAAAGTTCCATGTGCATTTGAAAAGAATGAGTATTCTGTTGTTCTAGCATGTAGTGTTCTGTATATATCTATGAGATCCATCTGGTCCAGTATGTCATTCAAAGCTCCTTTTTCTTTGTTGATTTTTTGCTTAGATGATCTGTCTATTGCTGAGAGCAGAGTGTTGAGGTCCCCTACTATTAACATATTATTATCTAGATGTCTCTTTATTGTGGTTAAGAGTTGGCTTGTGTAGCTGCTCCCCTGTTGGGGGCATAGATATTTATAATTGTTATATCCCCTTGTTGGATACACCCTTTAAGAATAATATAGTGTCCTTCTGTACCTCTAAGTACAGTCTTTAGTTTAAAATCTAATCTGTCCGATATGAGATTTGCTACCCCAGCTTTCTTTTGAGGTCCGTTGGCATGAAAAATGGTTCTCCATCCCTTCACTTTCAGTCTGGATATATCTTTAGGTTCAAAATGAGTCTCTTGTAGACAGCATATGGATGGGTAATTTCTTTTTATCCAGTCTGCAATCCTGTGGCATTTATGGGAGCATTTAGGCCATTCACATTGAGAGTGATTATTGAGAGATACGATTTTAATGATGTCATGTTTCCTGTGAAGTCTTTGTTTCTATGGATTGTAAATTTCTGTTCTGTATCACTCTTGGGGTCTTTTTACTTTTATAGAACCCTCCTTAATATTTCTTGTCAGGCTGTCTTGGTGGTCACATATTCTTTCAGTTTCTGCTGGTCTTGGAAGGTCCTTGTCTCTCCATCCATTCTGAATGATAGCCTTGCTGGATAAAGGATCCTTGGCTGCATGTTCTTCTCACTTAGTGCTCTGAATATGTCTTGTCAGCTTTTTCTGGCTTGCCAGGTCTCTGTAGACAGGTCTGATGTTATTCTGATGGTCCTCCCTCTGTACGTGAGGAATCTCTTCCCCCTTGCCACTTTCAAGATTGTTTCCTTGGATCTAAGATTTGCAAATTGTACTATTATATATCGTGGTGTTGGTCTGTTCTCATTGATCTTGGGAGAGGTCCTTTCTGCCTCTTGGACACGAATGCTTATTTTCTTTGCCAGATTAGGGAAGTTCTCACCTACAATTTGTTCAAATATCTCTTCTAGACCTCTCTCTTTCTCCACCCCCTTGGGGATGCTGATGATTCTGACATTGAAACACTTCATTGAGTCAGTAATCTCCCTAGTCTTTTTTCTTGAAAATGGAGTTTTTAAAGCCATGTTTCTTCTCTTTCCTTCTTTTCTATCATCTCATCCTCTAACTCACTAATTCGTTCTTCTGTCTCGTTTACCCTGGCTGTCACAGCATCCAGTTTAGACTGCATTTGATTCATAGCATTCTTAATTTCCACCAGATTCATTCTCATTTCAGCCCTTAGAGATTCTATGTTTTCGTTAATATTTTTTTGAAGCCTACGTATCATCTTGACAATTGTTTCTCCAAAATCCATTTCTGACAATTTGATTATATCCATATCCATTAGATCTTTGGCAGAGGTCACAGTCTCTGTTTCTTTCATTTGTTGGGGGTTCCTCCTCCTTGTCATTCTGATGAGGTGTGGTTGCAGGGATGTACAGAGCCCACATTATTGACTAGGACCCAAGAAAGATGTACTTGTTTTATAGGGACCCTAGGGATGTGCGCTTCTTGTTTTATCAGCCGGCCTTCTGGGGGAGAAGCCTGCTTGGCTGCTACTCAGGCAACCTTGTTTGGGTAGAGTTGCCCTGCCCCGGTGTGTGTGTGTGGGGGTGTATGGGCACAGTGAGAACTGGTTTTTCTGGGCTTTTGGTCTCTGGTGGCTTTCCCTGGCAGCTTTCTGTGACTCTTCTGAGGGTCAGCGCAGCAATGATTGTATCCAAAGCTGTCTCAGAACAGAGAGATCACAGTCTGCTTTTCACTGAGCTCTCCTGGCCACTCTGACTCCGTTTCTGTCGGTGCTGCTAAAAACCCCACAGCCTCCCGGGTTGTGCACCCCACAGCTGTTCTCCCAGCCCTAGCTCCCAGGGCCTGCACGTCTCTACCCTTTGTGCTTCTAACACCGCCAGCCGCCCTCGGTTCCTGCACACACTCCCGAGCTCCTGGTTTCAGTCTGGTTCAAGTGCGCCCTCTGAAGCTCCCGGTTTCAGTCTGGTTTCTCAGCGGCTACCATCCACGAGTCTGGCCTGCTCCCCAGTGCAGGAGGCTTCTGCTTCCTGGCACCCGAGCGTGGCAACTCCCTCCCCCTTCCACTTATCTTCCAATATCTGTGTGCAGATTCGCGACTCCCCACTTCATACCTTGATACCCAGCACTGGAGATGTTTGTTTGTAGAGATCCAGATGTATCCTCTTATGTCTCAGGCTGATTTTGTGGGTGTTCAGGATGGTCTGGTAGATACCCAGCTCAATTCAGGGGACCAGCTGAAATAGGGTCCCCTACTCCTCTGTCATCTTTTTTTCCTCCTGGATTTTTTGTTGATTGGGTGTTGAGTTCTATAAGTTCTTTATAGATTTTGAATACTAGTCCTTTATCTGATAAGACATTTGCAAATGTCTTCTACCATTCCACAGGTTGCCTTAAAAGGCAACCAAAGTTTTGTTGACTTTTCTTTGCTGTAAAAAAGCTTTTTATCTTGATGTCTCAGCAATCAGACAACAAAAAGAAATAAAAGGCATCCAAATAGGCAAAGAAGAAGTCAAACTTTCACTCTTCACAGATGACATGATACTCTATGTAGAAAACCTAAAAGACTACACCAAAAAATTTCTAGCACTGATACAGGAATTCAGCAGTCACAGGATATAAAATTAATGCAATTCTATACACTAATAATGGGGCAGGAGAAAGGGAAACCAAGGAATAAATCTCATTTAAAATTGCACCAAAAACCATAAGATACCTAGGAATAAACCTAACCAAAGAGGGAAAGTTTCTGTAATCTGAAAACTATAGAACACTTAATGAAAGAAATTGAGGAAGACACACACACACAAATGGAGAAACATCACATGCTCATAGGTCAGAAGAACAAATATTATTAAAATGTCTATGCTACCCAAAGCAATCTACACATTCAATGTAATCCCTATCAAAATACCATCAGCATTTTTCACAGAGCAGGAACAAACAATCCTAAAGTTTGTGTGGAACTAGAAAAGATCCAGAATAGCCTAAGTAATGTTGAAAAAGAAAACCAATGCTGGAGGCATCACAATTCCAGACTTCAAGCTATATGACAAAGCTGTTATCATCAAGACAGTGTGGTACTGGCACAAAAACAGACACATAGATCAATGGAACAGAATTGAGAACCCAGAAATAGACCCTCAACTCTATGGTCAACTCTTCAACAAAGGAGGAAAGAATACTCAATGGATAAAAGATAGTTTCTTCAACAAATGGTGTTGGGAAAAATGGACAGCCACATGCAGAAGAATGAAACTGGACCACTTTCTTACACCATACACAAAAATAAACTTCAAGTGAATTAAAGACCTAAATGTGAGACAGGAATCTATCAAAATCCTAGAGGAGAACATGGGCACAACCTCTTTGACCTCGGCCACAGCAACTTCTTGTTAGACATGTCTCCAAAGGCAAGAGAAACAAAAACAAAAATGAACTATTGGGACTTTTGTCTTTTTGTGTAAGCTTTAACCGGTTGTATTTTTCAAGGAATTTGTTCATTTCATCTACGTTATTAAACTTGTGGGTATAGTGTTGCTTATGTTATTTATTATTTTTTTACTATCCATGGGATCATTAGTGTTGCCCCCTCTTTTCATATCCGATATTAGTAATTTTTTGTCTTCTCTCTTTTTTGTTAGGATAGCTAGAGGATTTTAATTTTATTGATCTTTTTGAAGAACCAGCACTTGTATTCATTGTTAATCTCTATTGTGTTCTTCTTTTCAATTTCATGGACTTCTGCTCTAGTTTTTAATATTTTCTTTCTTCTGCTTGGTTTAGGTTTATGTTGCTCTTCTTTCCTCAGGTATGAGTTTGGATTGTTGATTTTAAATCTTTCTTCTTTTCTAATGTATGCATTCAATGCTATATATTTCCCTCTAAGCACTGCTTTCTGTGCATGTCAAAAATGTTGATGGTTTGTACTTTCATTTTCATTTAGTTCAAATTATATTTAAATTTCTCTTGAGACTTCTTCTTTGACCCACATGTTATTTATTTATTTTTTAAGATTTTATTTATTTATTTGACAGAGAGAGAGAGAGAGAGAAAGCACAAATAGGGGAGTGCCGGGCAGAGGGGGAGGGAGAAGCAGGCCCCCTGCTGAGCAGAGACCCAGAAGTGGGTCTCCATCCCAGGACCCTGGGATCATGACCTGAGCCAAAGTCGGATGCTTAACTGATCGAGCCACCCAGGTACCCATTTGACCCACATGTTATTTAGAAGTGTGTTTGATGTTCTGGTGTTTTGGGGTTTCCATCTATCTTACTGTTACTGATTTTTCGTTTAATTCCATTGTGGTATATTTTGTATGGTTTATATTTTTGTATGGTGTATATTTTTGTATGGGGTATATTTTGTATGGTGTATATTTTTAGTTTAATTCTATTGTGGTATATTTTGTATGGTTTATATTCTTTGAAATTTGTTAAGATGTGTTTTACGGCCCAGAATGTGGTTTATCTTGGTAGATGTCCCAGTGAGTTTGAAATGAATGTATATTGTGCTGTTGGATTATGTATTCTGTAGGTGGTAATTTGATCCATTTGATTGGTGGTACTGGCAATTCACCTATGTTCTTTATTACTGATTTTCTGCCTGTTAGATATGTTAAAGAGTGAAGGAGGGTGTTGAAATCCCCAACTATAATAGTTGATTCATTTATTTCTCCTTGCAGTTCTTTCAGTTTTTGCTTCACGTATTTTGATGCTCTGTTGTTAGACTCATAAACGTTAAGGATTGTTATGTCTTCTTGGAGAATCAATCCCTTTATCATTATGTAATGTCCCTCCTTACCCCTTATATTTTTCCTTGCTCTTATTTCTGCTTTTCCTAAAATTAATATAGCTACTTCAGTTTTCTTTTGATTAGGTATAGCATGGTATATTTTCTCCACCACTTTACTTTTAATCTATCTGTGTCTTTACACTTAAACTGGGTTTCTTGTAACAACAAAGAATTTTCTTGTCTTATTACATTAGCTAGTACTTCCAGTACTTCATTGAAAGGAACTATAAGAGGGGGACATCCTTGCCTTATTTCTGGTCTTAGTAGGAAAGATTTGAGTCCCTCACTATTAAGTATGATGTTAGTCAAATGTGTTTTACAGATTTTTTTTTTTTATCAAGTTGAGGAAGTTCTTTCTATTCCTAGTTTACTGAGAGTTGTGTGAGTTTTTTTTTTCTTTTTCTTTCTTTCTTTTTTTTTTTTAACCACAAATGGGTGTTGGATTTTGTCAAATGATCTATTGATACATCAATGTGATTTTTCTTCTTTAGCCTTTTGATGTGATGTATCACATTACTTAATTTTTGAATGCTGAACCAGACTTGAACACCTGGGATAAATCCCACTTATTTTTGGTATACAATTCTATTTATACATTTTTGGTTTGATCTGCAGGTATTTTGTTGAGGATTTTTGCATCTGTATTCATCAGAGGTATTGGTCTATACTTTTTTTTTTTTTGTTAATGTTTTTGTCTGGTTTTGGTATTAAGGTATTGCTGGTCTCTTTCAATGGGTTAAGAAGTATTCACTCCTCTATTTCTTAAATATGATAAGGGTTGTAGAGAACTGCTATAATTTATTTTTACATTATTTGATAGAATTCTCCGGTGAACTCATCTAGACATGATGCATTTGTTTTGGAAGATTAGGAATTATTTATTCAACTTATTTAACAGATATATGCCTGTTTGGACTATCTATTTCTTCTTGTGTGGAGTTTTGTCAGATGATGATTTTTGATAAATTGGTCAATTTCATTAAATACATGGGCATCGAGTTGTTCATGGTGTTTTTTATTATCCTTTTTTAAAAAGGATTTTATTTATTTATGTATTTATTTGAGAGAATGAGAGAGAGAGAGAGCGAGCGAGAGTAGGGGGAGGAGCAGAGGGAGAGGGACAAGCAGACTCCCCACTGAGCATGGAGCCAGATATGGGGCTTGATTTCATGACCCTGAGATCAGGACCTGAGCCAAAATCAAGAGTTGGCGGCTTAACCAACTGAGCTACCCAGGCACCCCTTATTATCCTTTTAATGTCCGTGGGATGTGTAGTGATGTCCCCCTTTCAATTCTGATATTAGTAATTTATGTCCTCTTTCTTTCTTTGTTAGCCTTGTTAGATGCTGATAGAATTTACTGATTTTTTTCCCCCAAAGAACCAGCTTTTGGTTTTGTTGATTTTTTCCCCCATTGATTTCCTGTTTTCATTTTCATTGATTTCTATTCTCATTATTGGCTAATATATTTTTTGCCCTTCTCTGGCTTCTGTCAAGATAGTCTATTTATCTCCCCCCCCCCGCCCCCAGTTTGCAAATGACATGCCTAGGTGTAGAATTCAGAGTATTTATTATGCTTGGTGTCCTCTAAGTTTCCTAGATCTGTGGTTTGGCATCTATCATTAACTTTGTCAAATTTTCAGTCATCATTACTTCAGATATTTCTTCTGTTCCTTTCTCTCTTTCATCTTCTTCTGGTGTTTTCATTATGCATATATTACAGATTTTGTAATTGTCCCATAGTTCTTGGATATTTTATTCAATATTTTTCATTCTTTTTTTTTGTCTTTGCATTTCTATTTTGGAAGTTTCTATTGACACTTCAAGCTTATTGTTTTCTCTCTTCAGCTGTGTTCAGTCTGTGATGACACATTCTTCAAATCTGTTATAGTGTTTTTGATTTCTAGCATTTTCTTTGATTCAAGCATTTTCTTTTAATTTCAACATCTCAGTTACATATGAATCTGTTTTTGGTGCTTGTTATATATCTTCAAAGTATCTTTTTGTCTTTTATTATTTCTTAAAATTTTTTCTTTAACGATCATCATGAAGTACTGTGTAGAAGAAACTGTAGTATTTGGACTTTAGTGTGAGGTTTTATGTTTATCTGGCTAGGTCTTAGGCTCTGTTTATTGTTTCTTCTAGCTATAGGTTTTAGAGGCTAAAATTTCCTCTGGTGTCCTTTTTTTTGATCTCCCTTGCAGTCTTAGGGGTTCCCTAAAGGCTTCTTTTTTAAGGTCTAAGATATGCAGTTCTTTAGTTGAATATCCTATTATTTTATAGGAGCTCTATTTATATGCTGGTAAGCTATGGGAGGAGGGGAAACATTCTGTAGTCCATTGATTAGGTCTCTGTCCTTTAGGGAGCCCTTACAGAGGGAGCCTGTCTTCTAAATCCCTACCCATCTCCCCCTCAGATGAGACAGTAAAGGTAGAAGGGTTCCATCTTGGCATATCTCTTTCCTAAATAGAAGGGTAGTGTAAGCTGAAGTTGGATGTTTACCTTCTCTCAGGTTGGGCAGGCTTTGGTAAAAACCCAGTCAAAGGTTCTGGTGAAATAGTTTTCTCTGAAGGAAAGCCTTATTGTGAAGAATACTCTGAGCTTATTTCAAATGGCTACATGTCCCTCTCCTTTACCAGAAACATGTGGATATTATTCCCCAGTCTGCTTGTGAGACCTGATAGGACTTCTGGAGACAGAACTCAGTGTGGGGCCTCCCTAAGACTGGGTTTCTCCTTGGAGTTTTTAACTCTCAGACTTGTTCACACTAATTCTCCAGCAACTTTTTAATTATAATTTAGGTTTTCCTACCCCAGTACTGCTTCCTATGGTCATTTCTGCCCTTGGTTTCTGCTCCAGTAAGCTGTGATGATCTGGATCTGCCTGTCTGCCTCTCCAATTATTGGGGAGTAGTTTGCCCTTTGATTTCAATTATCTGATGTATCTAAGAAGAGTTGTTGATTATCAGTTCATTTGGCTTTTTCTTGTTGTGTGAATGGGAGTAATGACCTCCAAACTTCTTATATGATTTGGACACTGGAAGTTGAGTCCCTCTGTTTAGAAAAATATATATATCAGTCAGTTATTTTAAAGTTGTTGATCTGGATTATATTTAGATCTACTACTGTTGTCTATTTTTCTTTTCATGGTTGGTCATATTTTCTTGCTTATTCACATATCTAATCATTTTTTATCATAGCACAGGAATTATGTGTAAAAGAATTATGAAGGCTCAAGATGACCTTATTATCCACCAGAGAGGTGTCTCACTTTCCTCTGTTAGGCATTTAGGATTTAGGATTAATCACTTCAAGCCCATCAAGGATTGAACTGGAGGTAAGAGGGGTTACAGTTTCAGTAAAATTCAGTTTACTTCTGTTTAACTCATGTTCTTCATAGAACTTTCTCAGCTTTTGATTAAGTGTCTTTGAAGTGTTTATATTTACATTCTTTAAACTGTTCAGGAGGTTTAGTTTTTTCTTTCTGATTTTACCAGGCCAAAACTCCAGAATCCAGCCCCTTGCCACTTCAAAATATGGCAAATGCCTTGAGGGGGAGACTGGCTTTTGTTGAGGCTTTTCTCAACATATCTTTGTTTCATCAGTACTGTGAGACTGTAAGAAATTTACTATTATCTTTAGAAGTTTTATTCCTAACTCTTTGGCCTCAAACATAGCTCCAAAATTCCAGAGATGTCTTTTGGGAAAAACAGTGCATTTGAGGCCTCTCAAGGTTGGAATTTATTATTCCAGCTCAGCATGGTCACTAAGGTCTTGATGCTTTTCTTTTACCTCCAGCAGAGACATTTTGCTTGGGCTAAACCCGATCCTCAGCCCACTCTCAGCATTGGTAAATGCCCATAGGTAGTTGTAAGCTCATCTAAGAAATGTTCTCTCTTTGGAATTTTGTTTATTAGATTTTTCTAGTTGTCTTTGCAGAAGCATTAGCATGCTTTGACTTACTACATTCACTTAAGATGTGGAAATATCTAACCTTCCACATTTTGATTGTGGGACATATTGACTCAGAGATAATGTGTTCTTACTGAACATACCATTTTCTCTCCAGCTGCAGCTGCTGCTTCTTCTTCTTCTTCTTCTTCTTCTTCTTTTTAAAGAAATTGTTGTGTCCAAGTCATGTACTAATGAAGTAAATAGGAAAATGATGTTCTTCCTAAAATTCCATGTAGTGGGGAGATGGATGTCAAGTTTCATAATTGGTACATATTTTATGTTTATAAACAAAGCAATAGAAAATACAGTATAAATGAAATATGTTTTACTTATTTTAAAGTGATAATAGTACATTTTCCCCAATATCATAACGTTAATTAGCCATTGATTGTATTCTTAGGCAATTTCCATAAACCCAGTAGCTATCTGGAATTATTGGCAAAAGGTTAGTTTTTTTGGGGGGGGGGAGGAGATGGTGGGGTTATTTTATATCTTTTTCACAACAGTGAGTCAAAGTCTGCAAGCCAGGCATTAGAACAGTGACACCATGTGTTTCTTATTCTCTTTTCCATGATATTCCCATCTTCTGGCATAGTTCCTGGTATAAGGTAGGTGTTTAATAAATATTTATTGAATGAATATATGAAAAAAATGATTTATAATGTTAGTGACAGCAATAAGGAAAGTTGAATGTGGCATAGGAGTGTTGATCTGATTTTGGAGAATAGGATAAATCACTTTATTGATAAGAAGTGATCTGACACAATGGTGCCTGGCTGGCTCAGTTGGTGGAGCATGCTAGTCTTGATCCCAGGGTTGTGAGTTTGAGTCTGATGTTAGGTGTAGAGATTACTTTTAAAAAAAAAAAAAAGGCAGAAGAGATTTGATACAGGTTGATGGTGTTTGGAGGTTGTCACCTTTCCATTGAGTTTGCTCTTCAACTCCATATCTGGATGGATAAGGATAAGATTCCCTCCCTCCCTCCCACCACTGGGTAATTGGGGCTAATATTTGTTATTCCACATGGTCATATAGCATAATGGAAATTTTAATACTCTGTCCTCTGAATTCAGAGTTATCTTACTATGGCTTAGTCGAAAGTAAACCATTGTCAAATTAACCATTATTTTCTTACGTATCTTGTTCCTAAACCTCTTATTTAGAATAATGGGAAGAGGTTGAATGCAGACATCTGGGTTTATATATTCTACTAGAAATAGTTTCACCTATTTGTAGAGCATACATGTATCTTACAGGTTACTAAATATTGCCATCTACGAGGGAAAAAATTTTCCCAGGTGTTTGAATGTAGCAACAAAGAATGACCCATAGCTGTTTTGATGCTGGCTGTTTAAAATGGGCTGTTTCTGACAACAGCTGATAGTTGGTAAGAGGTTTATTCTGTTCCTTTTGTGTCTTAGTTTGCCAAAGAGCATGTTTGTTGATTCTCACTGTTACCATCTTCCTAACTGAGTCTCACCAGGAACTATTTGCTGATACTGTGATTCAGCTATTTTTATGGGGACATTTGCTAAACATTTCCTATGTTTTCTACTTGAGGTTAAGGTACGCTGCCTCATACTCTGTTCTAATGTGTTCTTGACCTATGTATGTCATTCTTTTCTGGTCTGCATTTTGTTAGGACTGCAATTTATTGAATTATGAACATCAAGGTGCTTTGCATGTGCAAAGTGTTTCTAAGAAATTTAAGAACTAGGGGCCTGGGTGGCTCAGTCGTTAAGCGTCTGCCTTCAGTTCAGGTCATGATCCCAACGTTCTGGGATTGAGCCCCGCATCGGGCTCCCTGCTCAGTGGGAAGCCTGCTTCTCCCTCTCCCACTCCCCTGCTTGTGTTCCCTCTCTTGCTACCTCTCTCTCTGTCAAATAAATAAATAAAATCTTAAAAAAAAAGAAATTTAAGAACTTGTACTAGAGTTATATTATGGACTTGAAAATGATGCCTATAATTATTTGTCATAAGGAGAGGCTTACATGTATTACTGGCCAGCATGATACAGTTATACTTTGCTCTGGTGGTATAACCTTAAAAACCAGGGTCTCCAAAAAAAGCATTTTTGCCACAAATCAACAGAGAAGAGGAAGAAAAGAGTGAGTTTGTCATTCTCATCATTGAAATTAGTGAAGAGGCAAGAGTAGTTAGATGGTAGCTGACTCACTATTGCAATCAGATTTTAGTGTAAGAAAAATATATCACTCCAATTTTATGTAGAAAGGGATTCAATAAGAGCAGATCATCACAGTTGTAAACGAAACAAATTGTGTGAGCTGCTCTTGCCTCCACAATTACTGCTCTCTCAACTGCTTTCACATTTGAAAACTGGTGACTGGACACTAAGACACTTATTCCGGTCACCAGAACTGTCTTACCCTTCATGTCACCGTGACCTCTTTTGCCTGTAACAATAGTTTCTGTTTTCAAATCTCATTTGAAGGTATCCAAGTATTGAAACCTAATTTACATCTAGAACCTTAGCTGCAAGGGAGTCTGGGCATGGTGGTTTACAGGAGTCTAGGCCTTTCTAAAGAGAAAATATGAGGACATAGGTTAAAAGAATAATCCACATTATCTTGAGAGACCTGTCTGCATCCTCACACACACACAAAAAAGAGTAAAAAAGGAATCTACATTACCTACCAGACCATTATGCCCAAGCAACCTGAATCTACAAATAATTACTTAAATAATTAGTTAGATGGACTACAACCAGATTCAGCCAGAGATACAATAGGTTTGCAATATATAAGTCATTTGCAAGCACAAAGATGTAATTTAACTCCTTGGTGCAAAACGTAAGCCCATGCTTCTTGTGTTACTATCCTTCACTTACCATGCATACCTCTCCTAAACTTCCCTGCAGGCTTCCTTCAGGGTCAAGTGATGTAGACTAGGGGGTCACTAATCTCTTTTTGGAAAGGACTGGAAAGTGAGTATTGTAGGTCTTGTGGGCTACATATGGTTTCCTGTTGCTCCTTCTCTTTTTTGTTTTGTTTTATAACTCTTTAAAAAATTACCATTCTTAGCTTGAGAACTACACAAAAAAGTGGCCATGGTCAGTAATTTGATCCCAGATAACATATTGCTCTACCTTGGATTCATAGTTAGTTCATTTGTTTGAGTCTTTTCTCATCATCAAATCCTTCTTGTGAGGATGTAGTACTTTTACTAGAATAACCAAGAATTAGGCCTCTGTGGTTTATTGTAAGCTGAATTCTCTGCTCCATTGTCAATTTCCAACTCCATTCCTTGCTTACCTCACACAGAGTCACAAGAAAATAAATATTTTGCAGTCTTCACGTCCTTAAACTGTTTGTTCCTCTATAATGACCTAGAGGCTTGTAAATATTCACCAGCTTAATACATTCTATTTCAACAACCTAATCCTGATTCATCTCTGTCTTTAAATACAAAAGATTTATTTTCTAATCAATATTACACAACATCCTACCTCTCAAATAACCAGTAATAAAAATCATCATGGACTGAGGTGAGATTATTACTGTAGAAAATGAAATATCTGAACACTGTTACTGATTTGAAAGTGGATATGTCAAAAAAGAGAAAATATACTTTTGTTGCCCCTTAAAATTTATAGAATAAAATATACTATAAGACAAAAAAAATTTAGGTTGCGGTTTATCTCCTTTGTTGTAACAGTATTGCCAGTGTTAAAATATGGAACATAATACAGGCATACCTTGGAGATACTGCTGGTTCAGTTCCAGACCACCACAATAAAGCAAGTCAAATATTTTTTTTTGATTTCCCAGTGGATATAAAATTATGTTTAAACCATAGTGTAGTCTATTCAGTGTGCAATAGCATTATGTAAAAAAAAAAAAAAAACAATGTAGACACCTTCATTAAAAAATACTTTATTGCTAAAAAGTGCTAACTATAATCTGAGCTTTCAGCCAGTCGATCTTTTTGCTGGTGGGAGACCTTGCCTCCATGTTGATGGCTACTTACTGATCAGGATGGGATTGCTGAAGGTTGGGGTGGCTGTGGCAATATAAAAAATAAGAAAACAGTGAAGTTTGCCACATTGATTGACTCTTCGTTTCACAAATGATTTTTCTATAGCATGCAATGCTGTTTGATAGCCTTTTGCCCACAGTAGAACTTCTTTCAAAATTGGAGTCAATTTTCTCAAACCCTGCCAGTGTTTTCCCAACTAAGTTCATATAATATTCTAAATCCGATGTTGTCATTTCAACAGTCTTCACCAGGAGTAGATTTCATCTCAAGAAACCACTTTCTTTGCTCATCCATAACAAGCAACCTCTCAAACATTTAAGTTTCATCATGAGATTGAAGCAATGCGGTCATATCTTCAGGTTTCATTTCTAATTCTAGTTCTCTTGCTATTTCCACCACATCTGTGGTTACTTCCTCCACTGAAGTCTTGAACCCCTCAAGGTCATCCATGAAGGTTGGAATCAACTTCTTCCAAACTCCTGTTAACAGTTAATAGTATTTTGACCTCTTCCCATGATTGATGACTGTTCTTAATGGCATCTGAATGGTGAATACTTTCTAGAAGGTTTTTAATGGACTTTGCGCAGATCCATCTGAAGAATCACTATCTATGGCAGTTTTAGTCTTAATGAAATGTATTTCTTTTTTTTTTTAAAGATTTTATTTATTTATTTGACACAGAGAGAGAGCCAGTGAGAGAGGGAACACAAGCAGGGGGAGTGGGAGAGGAAGAAGCAGGCTCACAGCAGAGGAGCCTGATGTGGGGTTCGATCCCATAACGCCGGGATCACGCCCTGAGCCAAACGCAGGCGCTTAACCGCTGCGCCACCGAGGCGCCCCTGAAATGTATTTCTTAAATCAAAAGACGTGGAAGTCAAAATTACTCCTTGATTCATCAGCTGCAGAATGAATGTTTTGCAAGGAGGTGTGAAAACAACATTCATTTCCTTGTCCATCTCCATCAAAGCTCTTGGGTGACCAGGTAGGTACAAAAGTCACTGAGCAGGGGCGCCTGGGTGGCACAGCGGTTAAGCGCCTGCCTTCGGCTCGGGACGTGATCCCGGCATTCTGGGATCGAGCCCCACATCAGGCTCCTCCGTTATGAGCCTGCTTCTTCCTCTCCCACTCCCCCTGCTTGTGTTCCCTCTCTCGCTCGCTGTCTCTATCTCTGTCAAATAAATAAATAAAATCTTAAAAAAAAAAAGTCGCTGAGCAGTACTATTTTGAAAGAAATCTTCTTTTCTGAACAGTATGTCTCAACAGTGGACTTAACATATTCAGTAACGCATGCTGTCATCCAGGCTTTGTTGTTCCATTTCTGGAGCATAGGGAAAGTACATTTAGCATAATTCTTAAGGGCTCTAGGATTTTTGGAATGGTAAAAGAGCATTGGTTTCAACTTAAAGTTGTTAGCTGCATTAGCCTCTAACAAGAGAGCCAGCCTGTCCATTGGAGCTTTGAAGGCAGGCATTTTCCTCTCTAGCTGTGAAAGTCCTAGTCAGCCTTTTCTTCCAATAGAAGCCCATTTTGTCTACACTGAAAATATATTGTTTAGTGTAGCCACCCTTGTTAATAATCTCAACTAAATCTTCTGGATCACTTGCTGCAGCTTCCCATCAGCACTTACTGCTTCACCTTGCACTTTGATGTTACAGAGATGGCTTCTTCCATTAAGCCTCGTGAACAACACTTTGCTAGCTTCAGACTTTTCTCCTGCAGCTTCCTCACCTCTCTCAGCCTTCACAGAATTGAAGAGAGTTAGGGCCTGGCTCTGGATTAGGCTTTGGCTTAAGAGAAGTTTTTGGCTGGTTTGATCTTCTATCCAGACCACTCAAACTTTCTCCATATCAGCAATAAGGCTAGTTTGCTTTTTTATTATTAGTGTGTTTGCTGAAATAGCATTTTTAATTTTCTTGAAGAACTTTTCCTTTGTTTTCACAAAATGGCTAACTGTTTCACACAGAAGGCCTAGTTTTCAGCCTATCTTGGCCTTTGACATGCCTTCCTCTCTAAGCTTAATCACTTCTAGTTTTTTATTTAAACTGAGAGACATGTAGCTCTTTCTTTCACTTGACCACTTAGAGGCCATTTTAGGGTTATTAATTAACCTAATTTCAAGATTGTTGTTTCTCAGGAAATAGGGAAGCCTGAAGAGAGAGCAAGAGATGGGGGAATGGCTGGTTGGTGGGTCAGTTAGAACATACACAACATTTATCCATTAAGTTTGTGGTCTCATATGGGCTTGGTTTGTAGTGTTCCAAGAGAACCCTGATCACAGATGACCATAACAAATACAGCAATAACGATAAAGTTAGAAATATTGTGAGAATTGCCAAATGTGACACAGAGACACAAAGTAAGAAAATGGTACTGGAAAAATGGTGCCAACAGACTTGCCAATGCAGAGTTAACCACAGACCTTCAATTTGTAAAAAACACAGTATCCGTGAAGCAAGATAAAAGAAAATGCAATAAAACGGGATATGCCAGTATGTAGTCATTGGGAAAAGAGATGATGTCCATACAGCTTAGATATAAATTAGTTATCGAGGCATCAGTGGCTAAAATTAGCATATGAATTTCTGAAAGTTACAGAATAATCAATAAGGCCTATTAAACTCTCATTTCTTGGAATATTGTGGAGTTGCATGTTTAAACTGATATCTTGAAAATTTTATAAAGCTCAGTTTAAATTCACAGCACGATGATGAATGATCTTTATGTTTAATGAGGCTTCAAGACCTGGACCAGTATGAGGCACGGCATCTTACCTAGTTACTTGGGAAGTTATTCCTTCTTTGCTAACATGACCTGAGAAAGAAATTATGGTTTTATTCTCAGGCAACCCATAAATTCTGCTCTCACATCAGATTTTCAAAAGCACAGAAACTCAGGGGGTATTCAAATCTTGCCTGGCGTCATGATGCACCCACCCATGTGAGGGAGCTTCACTGACTTGAAACACTTCAGCTCACTCTTAGCATGTGGGAAGGCACAAATCTACAGTCTATCTTAGGTTTGGAATAATTTTTCCTCTTAAAAATAACATACTAAACCAATTAGCTTTCCTAAATTGAATTAACCTAATAGCATTCAAAAACTGACAAACATAATCTGCTTGTTTTAAGACAGAAGTGGATTAGTCAACAGAATCATATCTCTAGTCAAGTCCAAATCAAGTTATAAATTCTAACCAAATAGTGAGTGCTGAAATAAGTCATATTATTAGTATGCATAGTCATACTTGTCTTCACTGTAAGCAACATAGGCCTTTTCAGTAGGGAGGTACAAAAATTTATAGTTGAAGAATGTCTTTTTATGTTGTGGTAAAGAGATTGTTTTCCTTTGACATCCATGGCTCCCTCAAACTTGGTCCATGTTGTTATATTTTTGAAGTCACAGGAAGGAATAGTTTTCTTTATTTTTCTGTTCCATCTTTTGGGCATGTTATTGTTTAATGCTTTTTTCCTACCTCCTGCTTCTTAGAATATGTACTGAAGCAAAAGATATACAAGTCAAATGTGTCACATGCTTTTTTAAAAAACAACCTTTTTATTGAAGTATGTGAGAAATGCTTGTTATTTCTTTCTATAGTTATTTTAAGAAGGAATAGTAATTGATAATACTGACATGAATGAGGATTTAGGAATTACCTATACATTTCATTTATTTGAACCCTTTACAAATACAAAAAATGTAAAGTCAAATACCTTTTCATTTGCTAATATTAATTATCATTGTGAGACATTATCCTATAAAATCTGTTATCTGTTTATATTCCCTACAACCTTTTTGAGTATGAGCCACTTGAAATATGATTTAGAAATATCACGAATTCAATCACAATATCACTATTGTTAAAAAAATAGTATTAGAGATTAGTCTAGGTGGTTCCCATAGATGGCCACCCCTGAGCACGCTTCCCAGTGCTCATGCTCTTATGCAATCTCCTTTCCTTGAATGTGGGTTGGCCTTATTTTTAAATTGTTTTAACCAGGAAATGTGGTGGGACGACGCTGCCTGACTTCTGACCAAGGTCATAAGAATTCTTGCAGTTTGGGGCGCCTGGGTGGCACAGCGGTTAAGCGTCTGCCTTCGGCTCAGGGTGTGATCCCGGCGTTATGGGATCGAGCCCCACATCGGGCTCTTCCGCTATGAGCCTGCTTCCTCCTCTCCCACTCCCCCTGCTTGTGTTCCCTCTCTCGCCGGCTGTCTCTATCTCTGTTGAATAAATAAAGTCTTTAAAAAAAAAAAAAGAATTCTTGCAGTTTTTCACTGAGGTGTCTTTGACAAGAGCTCTGGAGGAAGTCAGCAGCTACCATGCTGTGAGTAAATCCCAATGTAGCCAAGCAGTGAGGCCGCATGGAGAAAGAGAGATACATGGACATTCCCCAACTATTCCAGTCAACTAACTGAAGTGAAGACATGTGAGTGAAAATGTTTTCTTGGATGTCTAGGCCAGTTACACCTTTAGATAGCTCCAGCCCAGCTGTTAAGTGAATCCAGTGAGAGACCCAAGTGAGAACCAGCCTGTGGAACTCAATCACTACATAGAACTATGAGAGATAATATTAAAGTGCTGGATTTGGCCACCGAGTTTTGGGGTCTTTGTTATATAGCAAATAGGTAACCAAAACACAGACATAAGACTATTTACTTTTTGGTTTCATTTTTTAATCATAACATCCTATTGCTTCTAAATAAATTTGGCATTGAAAATATTGTGAATTTATTGATATTCCTGCTGTCTTTGTTTTGTATATACCACTTTGCTTAGAAAGTGTGTGTGTTGTGTGTGCATGTGTGAGTGTTTCACTCTATTATATAAGTGGGTCTTGAAGAACAACTAAATGTTTTTTAAGAGAGGGGGAAATGCTTCTGAATATTTTAAGTAAATACTTTGATCTGCAACAACTCTGCTATAAATTTGGCAATTTAATATAATTTTGAGCCTGCATGCACTGAAATATGTAAAGGCAATAAAACCTGGCTTTCAGAGAGAAAAAGAGGAACAAAGAAAAGAAAACTAAAAATAAACTCCATAAGAAAAACATTTAGCAAGGAAAGATTTGGTGAGAGGGATATTGCTCTAGGACTAATATTTCTTTAGACAACTGATGTTTAATGTCACCTCTCAATCAGCAGATATTTTAGGACAGTTAACAGTCTAATTTGTGGGAAGAATGGGAAATTCCTGTGTGCTAGTAAGCCTGACTCATGTATGTAGCTCAATAAAATGGAAAGACTTCTCTTTTAAAGTTCACAGAACTAGAAAAAAAATTAATGTGAACTTCATAAGTACTCGATGTTCATTTACAGGCTCACCAGGCAGGAGGCTCCAGCTATTGAATTGGGTGTGTTAACTTGTGATACTAAAAGTCCCTAGATAAATTGGAAATCAGTTGCACTTTGTGTCATATTTAATTTATGTAATTTAGACATCGTGAAGAATTGGATTTAGTAACTACTAAATGTTAGTGTCCACATATGGTTAATAGGTAGTATTTCTTAGTTCTTTGAGAAGATGGGTACAGGTCTTGGAAAAACTAAACAAAGGAATAATGTTCAGTATTCTCATTGCAAAGTCATTCATTTAAAAAAACCACAAAACTACAGATATTCTATATGCTAAGCATTAGGAGAGGTGTAGAGGCCCAGAGTAACTAAATTTGCAACTAATAGCAAAGGTGGCATCAGAGAAACTGAAAATTGAGCTCCAACCTTTAGAGTAAGTATATTACCAGGATGATAAATGAATATGTGGGTAAAGTAAGGGGTGAAAGATGCATTTCAAAGAGAGGGAATTATCTAGGATGGGGCCAAAATGTCTCTCTTATGTGTTGCCAAATATTCTATCTGAATATCTAATATAGTACTTATCATATGATGATATAAAATCAGTTTCTTACTATCTGCTTCCTTCACTAGACTGTAAGTTTGGAGGATAGAGACAATATGGCATTTATGTTAGGGTCCCTTTCCCTTGTACAGTCTCTGGCATAAGCAGGCACTCAATAATTAAAATAAAAAAATGAAGCAATTAGCAAGTGCAAAAAATCCTATCTCATAATGGTTAACTACAACAGTCTGGTTTAGATATTTATATATATTTTAGAGTTCCTCATTAAATTGTAAAATCTTTTAGAGAGGGAATTTTGCCTTATTTTTCTTCTTTAAATGGTGCTTGACACATAGTTAGAACCCTGTAAATGATGATTGAATGGGTAGTAAACTGTAGTTTACTTTTTTTTTAATCAACCAAAGACTAATTTAAGCCTTATAAGCTTATATGAAGTCCTGAAATATTACAATAAATGATCTTGAAGCCAGCATGACTCTACATTAGAAATATGAGGTTGCCATATTTCTGTCTTCCTGGTTGCCTAGAAACAAAGATGTGAAGTTATATGAGCCTTTAAGAGCTTGTACCAACAAGATTATCTATGCAAAGTTCAGCCTGACTCTCTGGATTTGGAAGGCATCAGTTCTGAAGAGCTTCAGACAACAATGTGGTCCTCATAGTTTCAAATTCATAAAGTTTGGCTTTCTTTAATTATGGTAACTACATATACACTTAGCCAAAAGAAATAATTCTTCATGTAAAGTAACCACCCCAGACCAATAATATGGCTACTCTATACCTATTGATATATCATAGATATTTGCAGGCTTTAAACAATGACATTAAACATTGGAGTATAGAGGGGAAAAAAAAGAAAATGAGAAAGTTGATATTTGACAGACAAACTGGTATTGTCAAGATACAGGATTAAGGTAATTTTGAGCTCTTGACAAGTAACCAATGAGTGAGTAAAGATGGTGTGGCAATGCTAGGTAGTGGGCTCTTGAGTTTTTACTTGAAGTACCTTTTTTTCCTGTTCTAGCCATCTGTAAGAAGGTATAAGCAGTATGGCATCACAAGAGTGAAGGACTGGGAGTCAGGAGTCCTAGGCTGTATTTCTGGCCTTAGGTACGTATACACATAAGTATAGATAATTCTGTTTCCATGGAAAGAAAGGCAATTCTGCTGATTTGATCTTGTGTTTTTGTTTTTGGTTTGGGTTTTTTGTTGTTGTTGTTTTTTGTTGTTTTTTTGTTTTTGTAACTGCTGCAGGAGGAGAGGGGGCTAGAAGAAAGAGAGAAGGTTAAAATTAGTTTCTGAAATAAGAGCAGGAAAACTGGAGGATCTGTTCTGGGGAAATCGATGAACATTTAGCAACTGTTTTGGACACAGCTGGGAGCAGCTTCCCAGCAAGAGTCTGTTTTCTTTAAGAGCAATTTCTCATGTGTCAACTCATTTTAACATTCACCACAGTGCCTGAGGTAGTCCGGCTACATGGTATATTACTAGTGAGCAACTTGAGGCTCCGAGAGATTAAGTGACAATATAACATGTCCCCCACCCCACTCCCAAAGAGCGGGCTTATAAACCAGGGCTTGACATCAGTCGTGGTACTATTTTCATTGTAACATGCTGCTGCATTTGTTAGTGTTGGCCATCTTAATTATAATCTCAAGGACAAGTCCAAGTCTGATTATGGTCGTTTGGAATTTATCATGAACTGTGTGATGTGTACCTTTTTGTGCGTATTCCACCATATCATAAGAACCCGGGTGGCACTATTTCATAGTACTCAGCATTTGGTAGGTGTTTAGTAGAAATTTTTTAATTGCTTTATATAAGCACTAATGCTATATACAATCATACAGTTTTAAAAATAGTTAACAAGAGTTGTTACAGAACCACACATTTATGACATCATTGGGAAGCAAGGATTAATTGTTCATATTTTTTAATGAAAGGCTCCTTCTCAAGCCTTTCCTTAAAAATTATGTTAAAAGTATCATTAAAAAGGTATCAAATATTTGACATATTTGGTATGTCAAATATCAACTTTCTCCTTTTCTTCCCCCCCATGCTCCAATATTTAATGTCATTGTTTAAAGTCTGCAACTATGTATGATATATCAAAACTAAGGAATTTACTTAGTTATTTCACAAATTTATGTCCAGATGGTGTACCTTTAGCTTGCCTTGGATGTATTTTATTAAGCCTAGATAATAAGCAAAGTTTGAAATACTGTTTTTGAGCTAATATAAATGAGTGTACCTCAGGTTCCAATTTCGTATTATCAACTGCATAGCAGAGGAAGGGACTTTGTAAGAAAACTATTATTAATTTAGATTCCTGGTGCCAGAAACTATACTAAGCCCTTGAAATATTCAATCTCATTTAATTCTAACAACATTGCTGTGTCATAAATAGTGTTATCCAACTTTTCAATCAGGATGTTTAGAGAAGTGAAGATGTCCTAAGTCATATAGCTAGTTAGTCCTGGGATTTCTGAGTTTGACTGAGTCTTTTTGACTCCACAGCCTGGAGTGTGTGTGTTTGTGTGTGTTTGTGTGTGTGTGTATGTGCACGTGCGTGTGTGTGTATGTCTGTGTGTGTAACTCTAGAAAAATATAGAGGATAGAACATCTGTATATTGGGGCACCTGGGTGGCTCAGCCATTAAGCGTCTGCCTTATGGCTCAGGTCATGATCCCAGGGTCTTGGGATCAAGCCCCGCATGGAGTCAAGCGGGAAGCCTGCTTCTCTGTCTCACACTCCCCTCGCTTGTGTTCCCTCTCTTGCTGTCTCTCTCTGTCAAATAAATAAATAAAATTAAAAAAAAAAAGAACATCTGTATATTAACCGTTGAGATTTAATGAGTATTAATATTTGGTCTTTTTCTTCCTTAGAGCTTCATTTTAAAAGTTTTTTTTTTTTTAAGTAAGGCACTTTTGTCAATACTATCCATATTGCTTATTAATACATTTTTTAAATTTAGACATTATATATGACTTCTTGCTGTGATGGAATAAGATTTAACTTAGTTACATCAGTCCCTTTTCTCCCATTATAATTATGTCATCTCTTTTGTTTTCCCCAATATTACTTCTACTCACTTTGAAGAATTTATTAAGCATCTAATAAATACTATATCTAAACCTCCATTTATTTAATTATGGTATAACTCTTGCCTCTTTACAATGTAAGATGATGGCTTAGTATCTTTACCCTTCCTTCCATTTCACATCGCCCTTTGTTAACAACTTGCCAGTAACAACTGTCATTTTTACTTTTACCTTACCAAAATTTATATTTTTATTTCTTGCAGCCATAATTAAGCCTTTCATGCTTTGTATATAGGTTGATTCTAAAAGTTGAAATGATGAACAATATTTAAATTATCATGATGATCTGTTATTACTACAGAGATATTTAGTGTGCTGTTATAATTTCCATCTACATTTCTACTGTAGATGCCACTCAGTGTTTTTTCTCCTTTGGATATCCAAAAGAAAGTACTCTTAGCATCATGTTCAGAGGATGAATCTCTTCATACTCATCCAATTGCTTAAAATCATGATATAATTTTTTGTTGTTTCATCTTTTAACTATGAATTTCTTTACCTTTTTTGTGTTCTTATAACTTCTCCCTATCATTTTTCCCTACTATTGATAGGAGAAACTTAATATTTTTGTAATTCATATGTATTTTGTGCACTGCCTGTAGTCTATTTCATTCCACTTGGTTCTCATTGACTTGGTCCTCTACATTGATGTTTTGCTTCATATAAGGACTAATATACTGTGAATTTCTTTCACAGGTTTTTTTTTTTTTTAACCTGAAATTTAAGTAACTTTTTTTTTTTCTGGCATCTTTTGGGCCCTTTTCCCATTCTTAGTATTTCTAGTCTCTCACACACAGTAACTATTGTATGGTTTCCTCTTTGTTTTCCATAGATTTTTCTCTTGGAGTTTTGCACCATCCTGTTCCATTATGGACTGGTTGCTTTCTGGTTCTGCCATGCAGCTGTATATAGTCCTGGGACTTCTATTCACTCCACTCCTGTGTGTTGATCTACTGTTCCCTGAATCTCCTGTCTTCATTGTTCTTGTTTTCTCTGTTTGTTAGAGTGCACCCTCAGGTAACTTCCTAGGAAAGTGAATGAGGGTGGTAAATTTTCTAAACCCCTGACTGTTGAAAATGTATGGAATTTGTGTTTCTCCTAGTAGGTTGATTATTGTGCTAGGTCTATTTCTCTAGGTTGAAAGTCATTTGCCTCAGAACATATGATCTTCAAGCATTGTGTATTGCTTATGGGAAGCCTAACACCAATTTGATTCTGGATTTTTTTAAGAACATAAAAAATTCTGTTTCTCTCTGGAAATCATAAGGGTACTTGATATAAAAACATTTTATAATTATAAGTCTAAGTACATTTGATTTGATCAATACTTGGTCAGTGTCTAAATTTGAAGACTTACTGCTTCATTTAATTCTGGAAGATTTTCTGTACTTCCTTTCTTAATTTCCTTCCTACCATTTTCTTCTTAGAATTTCTGTTAATTTGATATTGGAATTCTTGTTTTATATATTTACTATATGTTTGTTGTTTTTTCCTCTTCTCATATATTTTTATTCTTTTGTCATATACTCTGGAAGATTTTATTGATTTTTTTATATTCCAGTTCTGGAAATTTTTATTTTATTTTTTTATTTTCTATTTTTTGGGAAATTTTAAGTTTTTTTTTTTTTTTCAATTACAAGTTCTGTCTTATTTTCTGTTCTTTTTCATGCCATCCTTTTCTTATTTTAGGGATAAAACATTTTGGATATTTTTGTGGTTCTAATTAGAATTATAATTAATGTTTTTTATCTTTCCTAATAAATACTCAATTCTTGGGCCATTTTCTGCAGGCTTTCCTCAAAGACTTAATGTATAGTTGCCTATTCAAACTTAAGAGTGAATATTTAAGATGGACAATTGACTGTTTACTCTGGGCATGAGAGTAGCATTTGTTTTGGCCTGAAAGGGCATTCAACATATTAGAATGCTAAAATTTTACTCTGGTTACCATCAACTAAACTAGTTGTTCTTGTTCTCTTTAGAGAGTCTATTCAATTTTATATTAAAAAAAAGGAGCTATTCTTTTTGGAACCTAGACGTGAATGTCTGGCCAGAAATCATTCTGAATATAGAGGCAGGAGAGGGTCTTGAGGAACTTAAGCAGAGCAACATATAGACCATCAGGACATATTCCTTTCTTTAGTCTTATGATACATGGGACTTCTTTCCATCCATCACCACTTCTGTGTCTTCTCCAGGGGTGTCTCTTAGGTTCTTGGTAGCTATTTCCTTTTACAATAAAATTTCCTCTGCAAATATTTCTGGCCACTCAACATTTACTGGAAATTTATTGAGGTTTCTTTTCATTGATGGTTCTTCCTCCTATTTGCTTAGTTATTATAGTTCTATGACTTTTCAATTTCTTACCTTTAGTGGGGATTTAAAAGAGAAAATATATAAAAATATGTGTTTTATTTATTGTATTAGTTTCCTATGGCTGCTGTAACAAATTTCCATAAATCTGTTAGCTTAAAACAACAGAAATTTATTCTTTCACAGTTCTGGAGGACAGCACTCTAAAATAGGTATCATTGACCTGAAATCAAGGCATAAACTGAGTCATGCTCCCCCTAGAGGATCTAGTTGTGAATTTATTTCCTGGCCTTTTCAAACAGCGTCTAGAACTGCTTTCCTTGTATTTTTTGGCTCATGGCCCCTTTATTCATCTTTGAAGACAGTGGTATATTGCCTTTTTCCTCTGATTCTACTTTTCTTTTCTTGTGTTCTGCGGTCTTTTTCTAGTCTATGTCAAGTCTCTCTCTGCCTCTTTCTTATTTGGAAACGTGTGATGGCACTTAGGGCTCACATGTATCCATATAAGAGGATAATCCAGGATAATCTCCCCATCTCAAAATCTTTAACATAATCACATATGCAACATCTTTTTTTCTCTTGCCATATAATATAACATTTACAGATTCCAAGGATTAGGACATGAATCTTTTGTGGGGCCATTATTCAGGTTACCACATCTACCATTTTGAATCCAGTATATACTGCCTTTTTAAAAGTGCTTAGGAGAGCAGAAGAGGGAGAGTTAATGTGGCAGTGGCAAGAAATCTCTCCAATATATCATGAAATATTTAGATTTTGAGAGTTGGGTTAATCTTTCTAACGTCAAAAATGATTCTCAAAGTTATTTTCTCATGACCCATGCGCAAAAGAATCCTTTTTGTTGCCATCCTTCCTGAGGTAATATTCAATTTTCACTACATAAAACACCAATGTTTTTATATTATGAGTAATTACTCCTATAAATTTGTTGCCTGTCTTATTCATTTAATTCTTTATTATGTATTGTTTTATGATACCATCTATAGTATTTATCCTCATATTTTGGGTGTCTAAGCTCAACTTGACCACATTTCTTTCAATATCCCCTACTTTTCCATATGTACTGTATGATCCACGAGTTCTTTTCTCTAATAAAAATGATAGTAGATGTAATTAATGAGCTCCATCTAATTTGTAGTTATTTTATATTCACTATCTAATATGAACCTCAGAAACTCTATGTTGTCATCAGTTATTATTATCCCCATTTACAGATAGGGAAACAGACTCTGAGATAAAAAGTGATTAGTTTAGAACCACATAGCTTGTGAATGACAGACCCAGATTTTAAATTAATTCTAAGTAGTATCAGAATTTGTAGTGTTGGGGCGCCTGGGTGGCACAGCGGTTAAGCCCCTGCCTTCGGCTCAGGGCGTGATCCCGGCGTTCTGGGATCGAGCCCCACATCAGGCTCCTCCGCTAGGAGCCTGCTTCTTCCTCTCCCACTCCCCCTGCTCGTGTTCCCTCTCTCGCTGGCTGTCTCTATCTCTGTCAAATAAATAAATAAATTCTTAAAAAAAAAAAGAATTTGTAGTGTTTCAATTATATACCACTATAGGGACTAATTGTGAACAAAATATGCTATGGATTTGACTCACAAAATTCTGCTTATTTGTGGACATATTTTAGTAATGTAACTCTAAACACAGCTTTTACAGCAGCAAAATTTAAAATATGAAACATAAAAAAAAGTCAGAATTTGTGAGCTACTGGAAAGATAGCTTCAGCAACCTCTTCCATGTGTTAAATAATTTATAAAATGCTTGTGTTTGGAAAGATCTCATTCTTCCTTCTTTGTTTGTTACAAGCATCTCTCTTTCATCATATAGAATTCATTGCTTTGGCAAAATATATTAGAGCAAAATTTAAAAGCGTATCTAAAAACATGTTCATAGTGTGGTAGGAAGTAAAATTTTAGAAGTTCGGCAGTTGAGCATCCAGATTTGAAGAAGAAAAAAAATAGTAAGCATGCCAACATCTCATTTTGAAATAGAAAACACAATCCAAAATTAGGAAAAGGTGACAATCAATTTAGGAAATTGCTTATGAGCAGATATATAATAACACACTTGGAAATTTATTTTTAATATGTAACATTTCATAGGTTTCTAAGTAAGGATCTGAAATAGATATAATGGTCCAAGTAGTCTCCATCCTCCTTGCCAAAAAATATTCTGAATTGGCATACATTTAGGAAATATTTCCAGTGAAAATATTTCTGATACGACTGAGAAATCAGTGTATTTTTTATTTGAATTGACAAAACAATTAGAGTTTAGATATACTTTAACTTAAAAAAGAAGAGAAAACAAAGTACTATTTATATCCTACTTAAATTTTGATATTTTACATTAATTTTTTCTCCTTCTGGAAATCTCCTACTGCTTTTTTTTTTTTTTTTAAAGATTTATGTATTTATTTATTTGTCGGAGAAAGAGAGAGCATAAGCAGGGGGAATGGCAGGCAGAGGGAGAAGCAGACTCCCCGCTGAGCAAGGAGTCTGATGTGGGACTTGATGCCAGGACCTAGGATCATGATCTGAGCCAAAGGCAGATACTTAACCCACTGAACCATCCAGGCATCCCTCCTACTGCTTTTTGTTTTGTTTTGTTTTGTTTTGTTTTTGTTTTTCTTTTCCCCTGTCCAGATCCTTCTCATTCTCTATTCAGCTACTGTTGGTCATGTGCTAAATTATGTCAAGCATTATGTTCAGGTGACTTCATCTTATTTTATCTTACAAAGAACTCTCTGACATAAATAAGTACTTTCATTTCCTTTTATAGAGGTGATGATCAAGAATCAAGAGATGAAGTGATATCCCTAAAATCACACCTCTGGGAAGTAGTGGAGGCCAGATTCAAAACAACATCTGATTATAGGTTGTTTAAGACTTGATTTTTAGTCACTTCAACCTACAGTGGTCTTCATCAGTGATTTCTGATATATTTATAGTGTATTCTTTGTGATTTAATCCTTGTTTATTAAAGTTATCTTCCTGAACAGCAGATAAAGTCTTTAAGGGTAGAGACCTTGTGTCTTGTCTTTACCATGTCCTCCACAGGGTCTTATACAATGATAGACGTATAGTAGGAGCTCAACAAATCACTGAGCAGTTCTAGATATACTGTAACATATTCTTGGATGATGGGAAGACATTCATTTGTTGGTGAGTGTGAAGCTGGTTCTTGGGACTGTCACTTATCTTTTCAAACTGAGAGAGACAGCACCTGCTCACTGGCTATATTTAGGAAAGAGGATCTTACTAACTGTTTCATGGACTTTTATGTGGATGCTCATGTATGAGCCACTGGGGATGACTCACATGCAGATCTCCCCCCCCAGTTGGCTCACAGGCATTTTAAACATTCTGCACATCTCATCTAACTCCTCCCTCCATCCTGTGATCAACTCCCTATTTGTGCCCCTGATGGCAGTGAGTTTGAGCCTATGCAGATAACTTGTGAACATGTGTAATAAGTTAGCCCAATACTGTGGGATTGGGAGAGTATGCACAAACTTGAGCATTTGGCACCATCCTGAGAAAAGGAAATGGGAAGCTGTCAATACCTAATCTGGCTTTACAGGATTCAGAGAAAGTTAACAATTTTAAGAATTACCCCTCAAGAGGGAATAAGAAGTGTGGAGCAAGTGTGTCCACAGAAAAGATATAAGATAGCCTCAGAATCTCTAGAAGGGCTGATAGAAGAAATTGCTCTCCTAAAGGCAATTAGTAAAGACTGGATGAGGTGACTGCATTTTCAAATGTGAAGACAGCAATGGCAAACATTAAGGAACACGAAAAATCAAGGAAACATGACACCACCAAAGAAATACAATAATTTTCTAGTAACTAACCCCAAAGTAATGGAGATCTGTGGTTTCCATGATAAAGAATTCAATATAGTGGTTTTAAGGCACTTCAGTGATTTACAAGAAAATAAAGAAAAATAATTAAATCATGAAAATAATATAAACAAGCAAAATGGGAAGTGTAAAAGATCATAAAAAAAGAATCAAACAGAAACTCTGGATCTGAAGAATACAATGAATGAAATGAAAAAAAAAATGCAATAGAGAGCATCATCAACAATCTTGTTCAACCAGAAGAATCTACAAGGTTGATTACAGGTCATTTAAAACAAACAGAGGAGAACAAAGGAAAAAAGAATGAAAAATAATGAATAAAGCCTATGTAGTCTATGGAACACTATTGAGTGAAACAATGCATGCATTACTGGAGTCTCAGAAGGAGAATAAAAGGAGAATGAGTCAGAAAGAACGAGTTCTCAACATTTGCTGCAACATGGACAGCACTGGAGGAGATAATGCTAAGTGAAATAAGTCAAGCAGAGAAAGACAATTATCATATGAGTTCTCTCATCTATGGAACATAAGAACTAGGAAGATCGGTAGGGGAAGAAAGGGATAAAGAAAGGGGGGGTAATCAGAAGGAGGAATGAAGCATGAGAGACTATGGACTCTGAGAAACAAACTGAGGGCTTCAGAGGGGAGGGGGATGGGGGAATGGGATGGACTGGTGATGGGTATTGAGGAGGGCACATGTTGCATGGTGCACTGGGTGTTATACGCAACTAATGAAGCATCGAGCTTTACATCGGAAACCGGGGATGTACTGTATGGTGACTAACATAATATAATAAAAAAACATTAAAAAAAAGAAAGCTTATTTAAAGAAATACTAGTTCAGAAATTTCCAAATATGGGAAATCCAAGTTCATGAAGCTCAAGGTTCCTCCCAAAACTTCAACACCAAAAGAAAATAAAAGATAAAACAGTCCAAGATCAGAGACAGAAAAATAATTTTGAAAGCAGCAAAGAAAAAAATTCTTCACACACTAGCAAACACCCATAAGAATATCAGCAGAATCCTCAACAGGAACCTTGCAAGAGTAGAGAGAATAGATGATATATTCAAGGAAAAAAATGCTTAAAGAAAAAAATGCCAACCAAGCATTTTTACCTGGCAAAGCTCTCTTTTATAAAGGAAGTAGAGATAAACACTGTCCTAGACAAGCTGAGGGAGTTCATCAAGACTAGACCTGCCTTACAAGAGCTGAAAGGAGTTCTTGAAGTTGAAATGAAAGGACACTAATTGGAAACATATCAACATATGAGAAACATATGAGAATATAAAATATACTGATAAAGGAAAGTATATAATTCTAATTCAGAATTCTGTAATGCTGTGTAATATGATGGTGTTCTAACAACTCTAGTACAAAGGTTAAGAACACAAGTATTAAAAATAACTATAGGTATGAAAATTTGTTAATGTAGTCATTAACAAATATAAAAAGTAGTAAATTGGGGCATCTGGGTGGCTCAGTTCGTTGAGCATTGGACTCTTGATCTCAGCTCAGGTCTTGATCTTGGGGTCATGAATTCAGGCCCACATTGGGCTTCATACTGGGCATGGAGCTTACTTTAAAAAAAGTAGTAAATTGTAAAATCAATAGTATAAATGTGGAGAATGGAGTAAAAGGATAAAATTTTTCTTATGTGATTGAAATTATCATTAGTTTAAAATAAACGGTTATAAGTAAAAGATATAAGAGTCACATGTTAACCACAAAGCAAAAACCTACAGTAAATCCACAAAGATAAAGAGATGGGAATCAAAACATACCACTATGGAAAACCATCAATTCACAAAGGAAGGCAGTATGAGAGGAAGAAAGAAACAAGGGAACTATATATTAAAAAAAATGATGAGATGGCATTAATAAGTCTTTATCAGTATATAGTTACTCTAAATGTAAATGGGCGGACTTCTCCAATCAAAAGACAGTGAGTGACTGAATGGACGAAAAAAAAAATGACCCAGTGTATGTCGCTTGCAAGATGGACACTTCAGCTTTAAGGACAGACAGACTTAAAATGAAGGGACGGAAAAAATATTTCAAGCAAATGGAAAATAAAATAAAGTAGGGGTAGCTTTAATTATATCAGACAAAATAGAATTTAAGTCAAACACTGTAATAAGAGAAAAGAAGGTCATTATATAATGATAAAGGGGTCAATTCATCAACAATAATACTAGTAGAAGATTTCTGTACCCCACTGTCAAAATGGATAGATCATCCAGACAGAAAATCAATATGGAAACATTGGGTTAGAACTATACTTAAGACCAAATGAACTTGATACACATTACAGAACATTTCATCCAACAGCAGCAGAATACACATTCTTTTGAAATGCATGCAACGTTCTCCAGGATATATCATATAATAAGACAAAAAATAAGTCTTAACAAATTTAAGAAGATTAATATCACATCAAATATCTTTTCTAACCACAATGGCTTGAAACTAGAAATCAACGACAGGAAGAAACTTGGAAAATTCACAAATATGGTGAAAATTAAACAACATATTTCTGAATAATGTATCAAAGAAGAAATTAAAAGGGAAATAAAAAAATAAATGATAAATGGAAATACATTAAGAAAAAAGAAAGCTCTCAAACACCTAACTTTACATCTTAAGGAATTAGAAAAAGAAGAACAAACTAAACTTAAAGTTAGCAGAAGGAAGGAAATAACAAAGATCAGAGCAGAAATAATAAATATGAGATATTCGGATTATGTCATTCACATTACATATATTGATATCAGAATGATGAACTAGAGACAACCAATGGAAAAGATCAATGAAATGAAGATCTGTTTTTTTTAATATAAACAAAATTGATAAACAATTAGCTGGACAAAGAAAAAAGAATCAAAATCAGAAGTGAAAGAGGAGATATTACAAATGATTCTGCAGAAATGCATAAGGTCATGAAAAACTACTACAATTATATGCCAAAAATATGGATAACCTAGGAATGGATAAATTCCTAGAGACATACAACCTAGCAAGATTGAATCATGAAGAAATCAAAATCTGAATATTTCTACCAGCCGTACACCAAAGGAAATTATGTGAAGTGATGAATGTGTTAATTAACCAGATTGTAGTCATCATTGCATAAAGTATATGCAAGTCAAATCATGTTGTACACTTCAAATATATATAATTTTTTTGTTAATTATACCACAATAAAGTTGAAAAAAGGTTAATAACAACCTCTACCTTCAGACACTGGTAAAAGAAGAACAAACCAAATCTCTGCAAGCAGAAAAAAAAGAAATAGTAAAGATTAGAATGGAAATTCATGAAATCAAAAGCAGAAAATATAGAGAGTATCAGTTAACCAAATCTGATTCCTTGAAAAGATCAACAAAATTGAAAATTCTTTAGCTAAATTTACAAAGAAAAATTAAGAAGTCTCACATTTCTAAAATCAGGAATGAAGAGGATAAATTACTACCCATCTTACAAAAATAATAAAAGATTATAAGTTAATTCTGTGAACAACTCTATGACAACATATTAGATAATTTAAATGAAATAGAGAAGTTCCTAGAAAGACACAAACTAATGAAATTTATACAAGAAGAAATAAAAAATCTGAATACTTCTTCATCAAGTAGAGATTAAATTTGTAACTAAAAATCTTCCTTCAAAGAAAAGTGCAGCCAAGAGTTTCTAGTCAATGTTACTAAATATTTAAAGAAGAATTAAAACTAACTCTTCAAAAATTTCCAAAAATAGAAGAGGTGAAGAAACATTAAGTTTCATTCTGTGAGGCCAGTATTACCCTGATGCCAAAATTAGACAAACACAAAAAAAGATATAGACCAATATCTCCTATGATTGTAAGAAAGAAAAAATCCTTAACAAATATTAGCAAACCAAAATTGGAAACAATTACAATAATTATACACCATGTCCAAGTGGGGTGTATCCCAGGAATGTGATGTTAGTTTAGTGTCTGAAAATTAATGTAATATATCATATGAGTAGAATAATGGAAATATCAAATGGTCATTTTAACAGTCACCAAAAAAGTATTTGACTAACTCCAATATACTTCTTTGAAAAAACATTTATTAAACTAGAAATAGAAAAAATTTTCCTTAACCCTAAAGGGAATCCATGAAAATCTGACAGCTTAAAACATACTTAATGATGAAATTGAATGCTTTCTGCTTAAGATCAGGAACAAGGTACAGATGTCCACATTCACCACTGCTATTCAACATTGCACTATAGATTCTAGCCAGGGCAGTTAGGCAAGAAAAAATAATGTTATTCCAACTGGGAAGGGTGAAGTAAAATGATCTCTATTAGCAGATGGCATGACCTAGTATATAGAAAATACTAAAGAATACAGTAAAAACCTTTAGAAAAAATAAATGATTTTCACAAAGTTATAGGCTACAAGATCTATATGCAAAAATAAACTGCACATGCATACATTAGCAATAGACGATTCTAAAATGAATGAACAATAGCATTGATGTTTACGGTAGTCACAAAGAACAAAAATTTAGGAATAAATTTAACTAAAGAAGTGCAAGATTTGTACACTGAAAACTGCAAAAAATTGCTGAAAGAAATTAAAGAAGACCTGCACAAATGGAAAGCATGCCATATTGATGGACCATAAATCTTAATATTGTTAAAATGACAGTACTTTGAAAGTTGATCTACATATGGCAAATTCATCACAATTCCTACCAAAACTAAAAGCTGTACACTATCTTGAACTGAGAAGATGATCCTAAAATTCATATATAAATGCAAGCAGCCCAGGATAACTAAAAGAATCTTGAAAAAGAAGAAAAAAGTAGGAGTCACACTGATTTCAAAGCTTAGTATGAAAGTAGAGTGGTCAAGACAGTGCAGTACTGGTATAAGGATAGACATATATGTCATTGGAATATAATTATGCATCCAGAAATAAACCCTCACATTTAAAGTCAATAGGTTTTCAACAAGGGTACCAAGACAACTTATTATGGGAAAGAATGGTGCTGGGACAACTGGATATCACATGCAAAATAACAAAGATGGATCTGTTTTTAGCACCATACACAAAAATTAACTTCAAATAAATCATAGTTCTAAATATAAGAGTTAGGGGCACCTGGTGGCTCAGTCAGCTAAGTGTCTGCCTTCATGATCTTGGGATCTTAGGATCCAGTCCCGTGTAGGGCTCCTTGCTCAGCAGGGAATATGTTTGTTCCTCTCCCTCTTCCCCCCCCAACTCATGCCCTCTCTCCTCTCACTCTCTCAAATAAATAAAATCTTTTAAAAAAGCAAAAAATAAAGAGCTAAAATAAAGAAAATTTTTGAAAAATGAGAGGAGTGAATCCTAGTGATCTTAAGCAAAACTTCTGATACATGATCACAAAGCACAAGTGACAAAAGACAAAAATTGATAAGCTGGATTACAATAATATAAAAACTATTGTACTTCAAAGTAAATCATTAAGAAAGGGAAGAGACAACCTCACAGAATGAAAGAAAATATTTTTAAATCCATAACTGAAATATAAAAAGAACTCTTTTAACACACCATTTTTTTACAAAAAAGTAACACAAAAATGAGCAAAGGATATGAAAAGATATTCTGCTAAAGATGATATACAAATGGCCAGTAAGCATCAGAAATGCTCATCCTCATTAACCAATGCAAATCAAAATTACATTGTGACATCACGATAAAATAGAAAAGATGGATAATAGCAAGTGTTGGTGTGTTTGTGGAGAAGTTGTAACCCTCATAAATTGCCGGTGGGAATGTAAAAGGGACAGGTGCTTGGAGAACGGATCTGCAGTTCTCAAAATGTCAAGCTTTGAGTTGCCATGTGCCCAGCAATTTCACTCTTATGTATGTATCTGAAAGAAATGTAAACATGTCTACACAAAAACTAGTACAAGAATGTTTATAGCACCATTATTGCTAAGAAATAACCAAAAAGTGGAAGCAATCCAAATGTCCATCAACCAATGAATGAATAAATAGAATGTTATGTCTATACTATGGAGAAATAATAAGCAATACAAAGGAATGGAGTCCTTGGACATGCTACAACTTCAATGAACATTAAAGTCATTATGTGAACTGAAAGAAAGCAGTCCAAAAAGACCACATGTGAAAATCCAGAATAGGCAGATTTATAAAAACAGCTTAGTGGCTGTCTAGGTCTGGGGAGAGGGGGTGAATGGGTGGCAAGGAGTGACTGATAATGGGTACATGGTTTCTTTTTAGACTGATAAGTGTTTTAAAATTAGATTGTGGTAATGGTTGCACAACTCTGTGAACATACTAAAAGACATTGAGTTGTACACTTTAAATGGATGGATTATATGGTATGTGAGTAATATCTCAAAACTGGTTTTTAAAGGTCATGTATAAAGGGAAAGTTGGAATCAAAAGCCGTTTGTATTCCAAAGGAAATACTAGTCTAAAGTGATTAACCAGATAGACTTCAACCAAAGACAATGAACACAACCCAGTGGTTCCAAATATATCTTAGGGACCTAAAGAGGGTTCTGTAGGAATGTAGCAAAACTGAAATCCCAAAGACTAGAACAGTTAGATAAATAGGAAATTGTAGGGTTACTGAGAACGGAGTTTTACTAATGATTAGCACAAAGATAAGTCATGAGCAATAGCATATCTGGGAGTTCTGACTCTTTCAGACTCATGTCTTAGATTTCCTGTATTGAGATGCCGTTTAGTTTTAGTTGAGTAGTGCTAACTGCATTCAAGGAAAGTTAGTAGAGGGAAATCATTGAGTTTGGGGATCTCTTCCTTTTTATGTCTTGTTAGCCCATAGCCACATCTGGTCAAATGACTAATGTGCATTATCCAGCCCAGCTGCAGCACATAAATTGCAGGATAATTTATAATAAATTATCCAGACAAACCAGGGATATCCAGCTAAAAGCTGTCCTAGGTAAGAAATCATTACAGAGCAACTCCCTAGGTCTCCTATTCATTCTTTAGCTAGTAAATTCCATCAGCCAGTATATGCAGGGAGTTCTGGTTAGGCTCAGAAATGCCTCAGGAACTTTTGAGGATACACAAGTTATGACTCATATTGATCCTTTTCTTCCCTGTAGCCATAAGACCTATTTATTTAGGGTGCCTACAACTCTTCTGGTTGGTGGAAGAGATTTGACCAGTGTAGAGAATTATACAGGCTTTACTCTTCTATCAAATCTTTACATAAATTTCACACATATATATGTATCTTAAATAATAATCTTTTGAGGATTACCTTCATTGGCTTTATATTATTTTTGAAAATGTTCAGATGTGAGCAATCATGACGATGAGAGAACTTAAAACCATGATGTTGTAAGGCAAGACAAAAAATTGAAGGATATTCAATGTGACATGAAAAAGGTGGGCTTCAGAAGAGAAAATGTGGTTGCTAAGGAGGGAACAAGATACACATCTCCAAATCTGAAGGGCCTGTCTATGGAAGGGGTTAAACTTTTATGTCTAAATTCAGGAAATAAAGGTTAGAACTAACAGGGAGTATTTTCCAGTTGTCAAAACATCTAAGGCATTGTCTCGTGAGATAAGGAATTTCTTATTATTCAGGTAATGAGGCGTAGACTCATTTCTCATCTCTTACCAGGAACATTGTAGATATAGTCAGCATTGGAGATATGGTAGAGTGATCATACCTCCCAATTTGCCTGTGACAGTGACTGTTTACTCTTTATTCAGGTGTAATTATTAATGGGGGTCTTTTTTTTCTCTCAGAAGTGCTCCAATTAATGATATGGTTGGTCACTTACTTAGAACAAGGATATCTCACTCATGGTTAAATGCTGGAGGAACTCTAATCACTTTTCAAAAGTACTGATGCCTAGACAGTGCCCTACACCATCCAAAATCAGAATCCTGATGATGAAATTCAGGCATCAGTAGTTTTAAAAGCTTCCCTGGTGATTCTAATGTGTAACAGGGCTGAAAATCCCTTGCCTGGAGGATCTTTCCTTCTATTCCAATCTTAAATGAATCCCATAACTCTATTTTCTGAAAATATATGTCATACTCTACAAAAAAAGCAAAGCTTGGAACTCTGCTACTATGATGCATACAGTAGGGAGTAAGACAAATAAATATATAAAATTTCCTTCTTTTTTCTAATTCTATTGATATACTTTAATTTTTTTAATTCCATTTTTATTTTCTTTTAAAGTCCCTTTTCAATTCTCCAGAAAAACCTGATGGCATTTTTAAGCTTACATTTTCTCTTATCAAGTGGAAAATAGATCATATAAAGCTTTTATTTTCCTTGGGAAAACTTGAGTCCATGAAGATTTCTAACTACACTTACATGCTTCCTCTAATGAGGTAATTATTTTGTCAAGTGTTGGGCTAAGAGGTTTACCATGTGTGCAACATTGAATTAAATTGGTGCATAGTAGATATGGCATTCATTTAGCTTTCTTATTAGTTTATTAGATTTGATTCTCTGAAATATTTTACCACTTAGCCATGAGCCTTTGAATTCACTTTAATGAGTATAGCCTTAATCAGAAGCTTCTTAAAAATGGTTTCACTTCTTACCCCAGTCTTCAAATGATTGTGAGTTAAATGTTAATAATGTATTTTTCTTTTGGTAATTCCTGGGAGGAAAAATAAAACCAAGACTTGACATTGTTAAAGATAAAATTTTTAGAGATAAAATTCACTCAAGATTTTTGAAATGTTCACGTAGAGGAATATATTTTGCGAGGTTGATACTATTTCACAAACATTTTAAAAGGTTATGAAGTGCCTCTTTGGGGTTTTATTACAGCATATTAGAAAGTGGGGGCTAAAGTCATTGGATTTTTGAAAGGAGAAGATTTTTTTTAAAAAGGAGATTCGATAGTTTGTTTCCCCGTCATGCACGGGAATCATTGTTCCCTAAGTCAGAGGCTTGGTCTGAAATGCTGAACATCCTTCACTTATTAGCATTTGGCTTGAAGAATGAGTAACAACACAGAAACCAACTCCGCTTTCAATTCCTGATATGCATTATTTGTTCCTGCCATCAGAAATAGCAGGCGGCTGCCACTCCTCATTTTCTTTCTCTGTGTGGTCTAATGTACCTTTCTCTGTGTGGTCTAATGTACCTTTCTCTGTGTGGTCTAATGTACCTCCCTTGCCCCAGAGCCCGTAAGCAGAGAGGACATCATACCGTATAATCATTTAACAAAACAGACAAAATTAGTCACCAAAACAACTCATACTAAATAACTCCACGTAGGAAATGGATTTCATCCATATTTGTCTTTCAAATGTCTAATCCTTTTCTGGCTCCCTCTGGCTCATCTGATGACAGAGTAGGATCTTTTCCTATAACACACACACACACACACACACACACACACACACACACACACTAAAAAGATTGGTTAACTGTAACAGTGGAGGGAAATAAATCCTGTCCATACTAAAATTCTGTTTTGCTAGTTGGTCCAAATCAGTTGCTATAGCTTTTGTGCTTAATAGATTTAAGTCAGGTCTTGGTAGAAAGGCAAAATTAGCATGACCAGAAAAATGATGTATATTTATAATTATTTCTATTTTAGTTGGTTGAATAGTATTATATCAGTTCTTTGGTTTCCAGAACCTCTGGCAGGTAATCCAATATATTTTTGTTCAGAAATCTCTTAGAGGAGGAACTGCTTTCCTTCTGAACTAATCCTGGAATAAGTAATAAATACCATTCTTGTTTCCTACTGATAACCAATTTTCACAAACTTCTCTTAAATTTGCCCTGACATAGAAACACAGATGAGCCATCTTTAATTTTTCAACATTTTCCTTCCCAGTCTTCCAGCTAACCCGTTTGTGTTTATGTATGTGTCTATATATGTGTGTGTATGCAGTAATTTAGTGGCTCGGTCATTTATTTGTACCCCCACCTTGTTGTAGAGTGGATAATAGGTGGCTTGTGAGAATACAGAAAATATACCAAAAATATAGAAGTTAATAATAGCAGTGAAAGGGTAAATAAAAGAAAATAGGGGACATAGGGAAGTAATCCAAGATGGTGGTATAGGGAAATCCTTAGCTCACTTCTTCCAATGGACACACCAAATATACAGCTACATATGAAACACTTTTCTCTGAAAAGAGACCTGAAATACAAATAGTAAAAGGGCCATATCAAGATGTGTAGGAGAGGCAGAGATGCAGTCTCACTGGAAATCCCACCCCTGGTGCAGCCATCTGCAACTGGGAGGATCTCACAAATCCAGAGCTTTTGCTTGAGGAGTGAAGGGTTCATGCTCCGCATCAGGCATCCCAACCCTTGGTGTTGTAGGTTTGGAATGTTGGTGAGGTCCAGAGCCAATGACCAAGAAAGAATTCTTGAGATGTCTTTGGTGCAAAAAAAAAAAAAAGGGGGGGGGTGATTTTATTAAAGCACAGAACAGGACCCAGGGACAGAAAGAGCTACTGCATTGGGGTTGTGAGGGGTGACTGATTATATACTTGGGAGTGGGGGAGGTAAGGAAAAAGGGAGGTGTCCAAAAGGACTTTAATATGCTAAGGAAGACTCTCAGGATACTGGGGGTCTTGCTATTGTCAAGGTAGGGTTGTTTTTCCTTCTAGTAAGGCATTAACATTAAGACAGTTGGGAGCTTCCTGGAGGAATGTTATATTCTGCCTATCTCAGGTTCTCATCAATGGGCTGCAGGTCATAAAGAAATTTAACTTTGTTTACACCCCCTTTGGCTTCTGTTTCCCACATCACTTAGGGAGGGGAGGGTGATGTTAGGGCTCCAGGAAATTGAATTATAGGTCTCTGAAAGCTAGGCTATTGATATGAATGCTTTTTCCTTATAAATCACTAAGACATTGGGAAACTGAGGGAGATTCTTGTCTTGCAGGACTGTGATCTTTATCAGTTAACTATTTGTTTTTCCCTTCCTTTAATTTTAGGGCAGCCAGGAGTGCCTGAGGAATGTCAGACATTTCCCATCTGGAAGTGGGGGGGGGGGTGCAAGGTGTCAGCTTGTGCTTTGCCCTCAGCTTGCCTTCTGCTCCCTCATCACTTGGGACTTGCAAGAGAGAGATGAGCCCCAGAGGTCTGACTTTGCAAACCAACAGGGCTCACATCCAAGACACCAAAGGGCTGTGGGGAACTGAGATACTTCTCTTAAAGGGCTTGCACACAGACCCTCTTACCCCAAGACCAGTGCCAAAGCAGCAGTTTGAAAAGCTCCTAGACTATATGAGAAGATTTATTTGCTAATCTTAAAGCATCTGCCAGAGGAGCAGGGACCTTTTGGGGGTCTCTCTGGAGAAGGAGACATTGGCAGGTGCTATTTTTGTCTTGATATTTTCCCCCCGCACCTCGACAGTGTTACCATGTGAGCCCTTGCCCTGTGTTCTCCTTTTGCCTTCCTAATGCTGGCGGGAATGCATAGCTCTTTGATTGCCTAGTTCTGGAGGCCAGGAGATCTTGTGTTTCTGGGTCCCACAGGATTGTAACAATTGGATGGATAGTTCTTTGCAGGTTATCAGCCCCAGGGCACTACGCAGACAACCGATTAAACCACAGCCTTAGTCTATCTGTTAAAAAAACCTACTTACTTGTCCTGGAGATCCGGCCTAAGGGACAGACTTCATGTTTGCCACATATCTAGAGGCTACAGACCTACTCTCAGAGAACATGGCTGGGGAGAGGGGGGATACCATCTTTGCGTTCTCCCTTGGCCTAGCTAGCTGCTGCTTGCCAGTACCTCCCAGAAACGAGCTTATACACTCCTCTGAAGCCCAGTTTTTGCACCTCTCACCCATAGGACACATCTAGATTGCCTGGTCTGAAAGAAAGCCAGCAGAGTTTACGATGGCATTCTCACAAGACTGTACATGTTGCATACTTTACAAGCTGTTGCTTGAGGGTATGGCTTCTCATCAGCCTGAAATTAGGTGCTCACTGAGATCCCTCCCTTTGGACCACTGACAGGTCTTGGCACACCCTCAACAACTGGAGCTTATCATTAATAAATCAAGGCTGCTTAAATAATTACTAAGGTTTAAGAGACAACCAATAGCTAGGGCAAAGTTGAAAGACAAAGCTCATCTTCCACACGGCGGCTATTTCTTCAAGACTAAGGGAGGTAGCTTTTTTGCCTAGTATATAGGAACAAATAGTCAAGCAAGCAGAGGAATATGTTTCATATGAAAGGACAAGATAAAACCTCAGGGGGGAAAAAAAACCCTTATTGAAATGAAGATAAGTAATTCACCTGGTAAGGAGTTAAAACAAACAAACAAACAACCTTAATATTATATGTCAATTATACTTAAATTAAACAAGAGAAAATATGGGACATGAATTGGAGATTACAGGGGGCCGTGAGATTACAGGGGGCCATGACATGCACAACCTAATAACCTATACACTTGTTAATGAGCGAGCTATTAATTTGACCCTAAGTAGCTAACATAAAAACAAACAAACTTTAGTTATACAATAAACGAATTCCTCAGGCAATGCACAATTAACTTTGACACTGAGATCAGTCATTTCCTCTTGGATTTGTTTTGTTTTGTTTTGTTTTTAAAGAGGATGTCTGTGGATGGCTTGCTTGGGTGCAGATTTTGGAGACCTTTAAAATGAAAGTGTAAAGAGTTGGGTTGGCTACAAGGCAGAAGCAGAGTTTTAAATAAAGGATTGATGAGGGAATGGAAGGCAAGTTGAGGACAAAGCAGAAGCTGACACCCTGCAACCCCCTCCCCCTAGGGTGTGTGCAACATTCCTCAGGCACTCCTGGCTGCTCTAAAGGACAAAGAAACAGTTAACCTATAGATACCACAATCTTGCAAGACTTGAGTCTCCCTCAGTTTACAAATGTCTTAGCAGTTTACAAGACCAAAACTATCAGTAACCTAGCTTCCAGAAGGGAATGTGTGTAGATACAATTAAATTTCCTTACTACCTACAGCCCATTGACAAGTCCTTGAAACAGGCATGGTGACATTCCTCTAGGAACTCAGCTGCCTCGATGTTAATACTTTGCTAAGAGCCAAAGGCAGTCCTAGCCCGACCCCCTCCCCTCCACTAAGATCCTGTAAGTCTACTTTAACATATAAAAATTCCTTTGGAAACTTCCTTTATCTCTAACCTCCTCCCCAAGATACGTGTTAGCAGTCATCTCCCAAGCATATGGCCCACTGATATACATCTGAAGGGTCTCATGACTAAGGTTTTATTAGACGGTAATAAATGACCTTTTCCCAACAATAGCTAGCCCCCTCAAGGTCCTGGAAACCTTGCTTCCAAAATTCTTTAGAGACTTACACTATCCTTAAGCCCCTCCCACCTTGAGGGTATATAATGGGCCATTCCTCATGACTCCGGAGCAGCTCTTTCTGCCCATGGGTCCTGTCCCCGTGCTTTAATAAACCACCATTTTGCACCAAAGACGCCTCAAGAATTCTTTCTTGGTTGTCCGCTCTGGACTCCACCCCACTGAACCTCACCTGTATCCCACAGCCTCATCAGGATTAAACATTCACGTTTGAAGACATAAAGACAGACCTTTTGCTGGTCTGAAGACTTGGAGGGCATTTATGATGGTAGCAGTCATGCAGCTGACTAGCTGAAAGGCAGCGGGATGGATGCTCATGGGGTAGAAGATTAACCAGCTTTCAGTTTTAATCAATTTCTGTAAACCATCTGATCTGGTGTGCTTATTTCAATGTAATAGGGTGAGCAAGGAAGGAAAATCAGACAGATCTTAATGGTTTATCAGTTGTTTTAAGTGGGAGTAGAGTATGCACAAGTATTATAATACCCCATCCCATGCCTGGCTTGGGTTTTTTTGTTTGTTCATTTGTTTTGTTTTGTTTTAGATTCTAGTTATAAAATAAAAAAGTCATGTGGATGAAAAGTACAGTATGGGTAGTAATAGTCGATAATATTGTAATAATGTAGGGTGACAGATGGTAACTACACTTACTGTGGTGAGCATAATTTAATGTACAGAATTGTCGAATCACTATGTTGTTCACCTGAAAAAAATATAGCATTGTTTGTCATCTATATGTCAATAAAAAACAGACCCAATGCCATTAATTTCATTAATAATATAGCCAGTTGGCATTTTCATGTTTTTTACGGGATATCTTAGGCTTGGAATTACAAGTTATGCTGAGGAATAAACTGTAGCCCTTTTCATATTTAAAAAAAAAGTCGCTATGGTGCAGGCTAATAAATAACATTTTGGGACATTGCATCTATAGATAAATCTATTTGTTTTACTTTCTGAATCAAGATTTTTGAGTATTGATTTAAGTAGTTGTTAATATTGATAATGATACTTCAACATATCTTAATAATCCTTTGATTTTTACTCATATATCCGTGTGTAAATTAAATAACCAATATATAAAAGCTAAAGAAAGCTCAAATATGTGGGAGTTTAATGTTAAATTCCTTTCATCCTACCCACATACTGAAGAGCCCTATGACATTGTTGCATACCATGTTTATTGATATAGTCAAAAGGCCACATCTAAATCTCTGTCATTTATACTAAAATGATGTACGAGTATGAGAAATCCCTACCTTATTTAACTTTTTTCCTAACTTTTAGTTTATATCATACTTACAATATTTAGAAAGATCTGATCTTTTCCCCAGGACAAAAAGGGCAATGTCAGTGGGATTTTCTGATATGTTAGATGCTGGTTATGAGAGAAAGAATCTAAGGGCAACTCCAAGTGTTTGAACTGAGCGATGGGAAGAAGGAGTTTCCATTAGTGGAGATGGGGATAACCGTAGGAGTGGGGAGAGCGGATTTTGCAGGCAAGACTAAGAATCGGTGTTGGATAAATCACATTTAATATGTCTCTGTGATATCCAAGTGGAAAATTTGAGGTGATATTTGAATATGAGAGTCTGGAATTCAGGAGAGTAGTCTGGTCAGGAGTTATAAATTTAAGAGTCCTAAAGTATAAATAGTATTTAAAGCTATTGCCTAAATAAATGAGTATAAGACAAAGAAGGGAAATGCACCAAGCAAGGGCTGAATCCTTAAGCATGCCACTTTTAAGAGGTTGGAACAATGAGGACAAATCAGCAAATGGGATTGAGAAATGACCAGTGATGCAAAAGCAAAACCAGAAGAATGAAGTGTCTTAGAAACCAAATGTTGACGGTGTTCTGGGGAGGATAAGTCAGGTCATCAGTGACATTAGCCAGAACAGTTTTAGTGGAGTGGTGGGGGAAAGACTGACTGCAGTGAGGATAAAAGAAAATGGGAAGAGAGGAATTTGAGCTGGGACATCTAGTCTTGGAGGAAGTTATATTATAGAGGGGAGCAGAAAGATGGAGTTGTAGCTGGGGAGGGAAAAGGGAACAAGCAAAAAACAAAATTGAAGATAGAAGAAATCACAGCATATTTTTATGCCAATAGGAAGTTCTGGTAGAGAGGCACAATTGATAGAGGGAATTTCTGGAGATTATCTTTGAGTAAGTAAGAGGGGATGGGTCTAGTGGAGGGATTGGCCCCAGTGTTGTACGGTCAGTTTATCTGTGGTGCAGAGAGCAAGCACAGTGGGACTGGTGTTTGTAGGTACAAGCTGTGGTGAAATAGGAAATTAAATTATCGGCTGAGAGTGAAGATTGGGGAGGAAGGTTACATATTGGAGGTGATAAGAGAAGATATATAATAGTTATCGAAGGAAAATATTATGATTGCTAGGTTTCCTTGAGAATCCAATTCAAATTAATACTCACAAATTTCAAGTGCGACACTAGAGTCAGCCTCCTTGAATGTCCTTCTCCAGCCATGTCAGCTGTCTGTGGAGAGGGCTCTGGCATAGAAAGCAGTTATTTCTAACCAGTGTTAGAGTTTCTATGTATTTATCATGTTACATTTAGGATTATCATCTAAAAAAACTTCCAAAGTGATGTGAACATTACAGATTGTGCTTTGCATGGCATCTACTTATTCATGCATTCATTCATTCATTCATTCATTCATTCAATACTAGTGCTGGGCTCCATGGTTAGTAAAACAGACATGATTCCTGTTCTCAGGGAGTTCACATGTAGCTTTTGCTAAATAAAGTGTTTCTGGAAGGAAAGGTAACAGGCCTAGATGATACAGGTTTTGCCAGCAATGGCCAGCAATCCCTGTACCGACGGGTAAAGGATTACTCCAAACTTTGCTGTGAAAGAGAGGAGAAAGCAAGGGGGTCAACGCTCAGAGAGGAAGACCCTTTGCTCTTCTTTGCTCCTGCTTTTATTAGCCCTTCAGGATAATCACAAATCCTTATCACTGTTTCTCAAGCACGTGATGTGTGACAAGGGGTCTTACTGAAACTGGGAGGATCTGTTTATGGGAAAGATACGATAATTTGCAGGTTCTGCTACACACAGCCTAAGGGACAATGCCTACCTCTCTTAGATCACAGGGCAGCTGTTTGGGCTAAGGAAGCTTCAGGAAGGCAACTCCCCGCAGCATTCCAAGGGCAGAGTGGTCATGCAGGCCTCAGCGTTCCAAAGGCCTAAGCCCTTCTCCAAAACCTTCCCGCACAGCGGCCTCTGTGTTACATTTTAACAAGCCAGGAATTATGGCCAATTTCATCGATTCTTTCTAGAATCTTAGTCAAAAGTGGTCAAATGTTGGTCTCAGGACCCTTTTTATACCCTTTAAAAAAAAGATTTTATTTATTTTTGAGAGAGTGCGTGAGCACGAGTGGGGTGGGGGTGGGGCAGAGGAAGAGGGAGAAACAGACCCCTCACTGAGCACAGAGCCTGGCACAGGGCTCAGTCCGAGGACCCTGGGATCATGACCTGAGCCGAAGGCAGATACTTAACCGACTGAGACACCCAGGCACCCTGATCCTTTTATACTCTTAAAAAATTTTGAGGACACCACATAGTTTTTTTTTTTTTACATGTGTTACTTCTATTGATATTTATATATTAGAAATTAAAACCAAGACTTTTGAAAAATATATATTTAATTCATTTAAGTAACAATAAACCTATATGTGCTCACATAATTAACATACTTCTTATGAGAAATAACTATATTTCCCAAACAAAATATGATCAAAGTATAATTGTTTTACTTTTTAACCTATCTTTGACTTAATAGATGTAGCTGGAGTCCCATACTTACTTGGGCATTTAATCTGTTGGGATACTGTGAGTCACATAGCTTCTGGAAAACTCCACTGTACACTTGTCAGAGAATAAGAGTAAACAAGGCTTCGTATTTTTATACAAATAATTTTGACCTTCTGAACTCCCTCAATGGATCTTGAGGTCCCAGGGTCTCAAGAGCACACTTTGAAAATGGCTCCTCTCAGTGAGAGCTAATTAAAAACTGACACAAACATGGCCGTCAGCTATATAAGTAGCATGTGGGTGTTGCATAGGAAAACAAAACTGGCTGACAGTTTAATTAGAATAAAGAAGAATTGATTGATAATTTTTCTCTTTTGGATTTTATTTTGCCTTTTCTTTAACTGTGTGTCTCATAAAAACATAGAATTGATGAAATTTAAGGGAATCTGGAATTCAGCTATTTCAATTCTTCACCATGCAACCAGGGAAGCTGAGGTCCAAAGAAGTGACAGTGTTGTCTCAATGATGGTTAGGGATGGCTAACTCTTCCAAAATAAAAAAATGTAAATTGACTAATTCGAATTGTGAAAACAATTACATGCAGTTAGTATAAAAATTGGGTACTTCAAATACTATATCATCTAGATTTGATAACTATCCATTCTGAAACAATTCTCATTTTTTTGTTGGGCCTTTCTACTCACACACAACTAATTATCCAGAGGCAACTGCCTAGACACTAGGCAGAAGTTCTGGAAGGGATTAAGAAGTTACTCTTGGGTTTTCTTTGTAATTTCAAATGCTTTAAGTCACAGAGACCACACGTTATGTTAGTCACTTGCTTCAAGAACATCAAAGGCAAAAAGGAAAGGGGAAGGAAATGAATAGAAAGCCATTACAGTGTTTAGAGTTTTCTAAAATCTGTTTTCATTACCATCCATGGCTATAAACACCCTTTTGACAAAAAATGTTATTTAATGGGTAACACTTGGAGCTGCTGTAAATCGTCTCTACCCATTGTGTACTTTAATTACAAACCAAGAAACAGCGTAAATCCAAACTGCACCTTTAAAAGAAGTGCAAATTCAATGTTATTACCCGAGAGTAGAGGCAGCTGATATATATCTATACGTCTATGTCTGTCTGTCTGTCTATCTACCTATCATCCAATTATTTTCCCTCTCACATTTCAGGAGTATCATCTGGAGGGAGGAGCCAATATTATCTGGGGTTCATTCATTAAGCTGAATATTTTTGTGGTGGAGGTAATATATGCTCAGCAAGCTAGCTAGAAATTTAAAACCCATAATAGGAATTAGGAAAAAACAAGACAACATGGCTTCAGTATTCTTTTCCCTCTAACTTTCAAAGATAGGCAACTTTTCTCATTTTTAAGATGGCGGAACTTATTTACATGAGAAAGAAAAAGAACGATCAATGGTACCCAACATTGTTCAGCCTTGAGTTCCTTGTCTATTACCATTTGTTTTTTCCAAGGTACAACAGAATAACATATCTCATTAAATGGCCACCTTCAGTAAGGTTATGGGCTTTCATTAAGGTTAAACTAGGTGAAAGTTGTATATAAATGAAACATTTAGAAATGCCTTGGGAACATTTAGAAACTTGGAAATGCCTTGGAGAAGAAACAACATTCATTCAACAAATATTTGAGCAGCCAATACGGTGATTGCCAACCCTGGCTAACGTTACCACCATCAGGGAAGATTTTGAACAACACCCACAATGCCCTGGTGGCACCCCAGATTAATTAAATCAGTGTCTGTAGGGTAAGGCTCAGCAATCAGTATTTTTTTTTTTTTAAGATTTTATTTATTTATTTGACAGAGAGACAGCCAGTGAGAGAGGGAATACAAGCGGGGGGAGTGGGAGAGGAAGAAGCAGGCGCTTAGCAGAGAAGCCTGATGCGGGCTCGATCCCAGAATGCTGGGATCACGCCCTGAGCCGAAGGCAGATGCTTAATGACTGCGCCACCCAGGCGCCCCTCAGTATTGTTTTTAACTCCCCCTATAATTCTAATATTCTAGAAACTGCTGTACTTATTGAAGATGAATAAAGCATAGTCCTTCTTTGAGGAGCTCACAGACTAACATGGAAGGCAAATATATATGTAGAAATTTGCACTATTATAGATGAAATATATGGTAAGTATTTAAAGCTATTACTATGTTTTGGAAACTATACATACATACATTTCTAATCCATAAACCCTATAAATTTGTCACTATTATCATCATTTTAGAGATGTTGAAATTAAATTTCAAAAAGGTTAGTAAATTGAGTAAGGTCACTGCAGGTAAATTGGACAATGGTTGTTCAGTTTATATTTCTCTGAGTTGAAAGTTTGGACTCCTTCCACAGTGGCACACTGACTCTCTGGTGGCTTTTCAGAAGTAATAGCACTTGAGTAGACACTGGGAATGAGTAGACTTGAGTCTTGGGCAAGGAAGCAAGGGGATTCCACGTTGTGCCAATGGCACAGAGCCATGAAAGAGCATGACTTGTTTGTAAATTATGCATAGTTTCCTGTAGCTACCTAGTGTAGTCACTAATATGGCTTTGGTGAATGATGGGAACTGTAACTATAAAAGTAAGCAAGCATTATATCATAGATGTTAAATTGTCTTATTTAAACATTAAAATGATAAGGAGATATAAAGTAAATTGACAGTGACTTGGAGTGGAGGACCATTATTTTCTCTTCCCAGGGAGTTCTTTTGTCCCGGGAACGTTACTCAGCCATTTTGAAGATACGCCATTCTCTCTTCTCTGACTATGATGCCTAACCTCTCTTTACTGCTCAGGAGTGTGCTTGTGACAATCAAAGCCCTTCCCCAAGGTTTTCTGACCCAGAGGTGAGGAAGAAAGTTAGTCCACTTCAGTTGACAAGAGGCTGGGGGATTGAGACCCAGGAACTGCTGGCAGCCATTTTGCTGTTAAATGAAGGGCAAGAGAAAGAAAAGTGGAAAAGTGGTAAAGTGGAGATGGGAACTGAGACAGAGTCCCCGATTCTGACTGTCCTTTAGATCCATCTTTATTCCCAATTGTAATAATTAGGATGGTCTGTGTTTTTTGGTATAATTAACAGTTCCCAGACCTCAGTGGTTTCAATAATACAGACTTGTTTCTTGACCATGCTCATATCCATCTTGGATAAGTGGAGCCCTTTGTTCATCCCAGGCATGTAGGGATCCAGGTTTGTGGAGCAGACCCATGTCAAATGTTATTCACCATACCAGAGGGAAATGAGCTGGCTCTGAAGGGTCTCTCACTAATAACTAATGTTCAAGCCCAGAAATGTCACACAGCACTTTTATTTGTAAAATCATTGTCCAGGGGTAGTTATGCTGTACCACCAAACCACAAGGGGCCATGAAGTACATGCCATATGTCCAGATTGGGGAGAACTGCAAAATAGCTGATCTAACAGCCTTAATGACTATCATATTAACCTTCCCACAGATTGTTTTTTCAATCCTTCACATTCCATGAGATGTGCTTTTATCTCCTTCCTATAATATCCCTTTTGATTTTAATTTACTACATTAATTTTTTACTTTCATGAAGTAATAAATGTCTATAAAGTAAATGAAACTGAAGGCTTTTAAGAAAAGCAGGAGTCATTCTATTACTCAGGTCCTAATCCCAAGAGGCAGTCACGTTCAAGCCTTTAAGGTGCTTCTTTCCTTTGCTACATTTACTTCTCTGTTAGCTGCCTTCACTCTGCCCCAGATGTGCTGATATCTCTTATGTGAAATACTCTCATGAGCCAGGATTTTTCTGTTATGGATATTTCTAGCAATAAACATGAAATGTGTGGTGTTGTCTTCTTTCCCACTTGTATTATCTTTGAAAGTTTATTAAAAAATTCTTTATGATTATATTTCCTTAAAAAAAGTCTTTACTATTATTTTTATGAAGTATCGGAAGGAAACAGAAGTATGCCAGGAATATTTACGTTCCTGATTTTCTGATTTCCCCTCAGTTCCAACTGGGTTTCACTCAGTTGAGATTAAAGCAGTCCCCCAAAATGGAACTTTTTAACCTGTTGGTCTTCAAACTGTGCAGCAGTAACACAGTTCTGTGGATTAAAATATATTTTAAAGTGAATATTACAAAAATTATTCCGGAATTGTGGTATATTTTCTTGTTTCACTAGAAAAGCCAAACTTGAATTTATACGTAGAAAATTTGATTTGGAGACTCTGTGAAGTACTCTCAGATTACACTTGTTTGTACTGTATCATTTCCTGTATCCTTACCACCTAACTCAAGAATTAGAATGTAAAAGGTAACCTAGCACTGCAACTCAGCTGTGAGAAATACAATTTTTAGTCTTGTCAGGTCATGGATTTTATGATAATGATTTATATTTCCCTAGGCTTCAGAAATCTTTCCAACTTTTATCCCTCTTTTCCTCTATTTTGTTTTGAAAATCCTTCTGGGGGATCTTTATAGATTTTTTTTCCCCAATAAGTGTTAGAAGCTTCTTGAGAATCTTTCAAGAGCACATTAGAATGACAGAGTAAAGGACAGAGTTTGTTCTCAGAACAGTATACATTCTCTATTCTGCATACGGAAACTATTATTTAGAGTTTTATAGCTATTTGTGGATATATCACAAATGATAATTAAGAGAAATGTTATCCTTTAAAATATTCACAGTGACTCAGAGAAAAAGCCTTCATTATTGACTGTTCCCAATTCTCAGAAAATTTTAGAGGGCTGGGAATATATTTTTATATTTTTACTTAGGAATTTTGTTATATTGATATGGTACATATTCCTTTCCTGTTTCCATTAGGAGACTGGAGGCATCTCAGATGTAAATATTTATTGCATTGTAGCACTTCCTTCTTTTGTTTCTTTCTTTCTTTTTAAATTTAAACTCAAGTTAGTTAAATGTGGTGTACTATTGGTTTCAGGAGTAGAATTTAGTGATTCATCACTTACATATAACACCCAGTGTTTATCACAAGTGCCTTCCTTAATGCCCATTACCCAGTCACCTCATTCCCCTGCCTCGTCCCCTCCAGCAACCCTCAGTTTGATTTCCAAAGGTAACAGTCTCTTATGCTTTGCTTCCCTCTCTGTTTTTAACTTCTTTATCTTTCCTTCCCTTCCCCTATGTTCATCTGTTTTGTTTCTTAAATTCCACATATGAGTAAAATCATATGATGTTTGTCTGTCTCTAACTTATTTCACTTAGCATAATACCCTCTAGTTCCATCCATGTTGTTGCAAATAGCAAGATTTCATTCTTTTGATGCCCTAGTAATATTCCATTCTGTGGGGACGCCTGGGTGGCTCAGTCATTAAGTGTCTGCCTTTGGCTCAGGGCGTGATCCCAGAGTCCTGGGATGGAGCCCCACATCAGGCTTCTCCGCTGGGAGCCTGCTTCTTCCTCTCCCACTCCCCCGCTTGTGTTCCCTCTCTCACTGGCTGTCTCTCTCTCTGTCAAATAAATAAATCAATAAAATCTTAAAAAAATATTCCATTGTGTGTACCCACTACATCTTCTTTATCCATTCATCAGTTGATGGACATTTGGGCTCTTTCCATAATTTGGCTATTGTTGATGCTGCTGCTGTAAACATTGGGGTGCATGTGTCCCTTCAAATCAGTATATCTATATTTACATAAATATGTACTGTGCAATTGCTAGGTCATAGGGTAGTGCTATTTTTAACTTTTTGGGGAAACTCCAAACTTCAGTGGCTGCACCAGTTTGCATTCCCACCAACAGTGCAAAAGTGTTCCCCTTTCTCTGCATCTATTGTTTCCTGAGTTGTTAATTAGCCATTCTGACAAGTATGAGGTGATATACCATTGTAGTTTTGATTTGTATTTCCCTGATGAGTGATGTTGAGCATTTTTTTTCATTTGTCTGTTAGCCATTTGTATGTCTTCTTTGGGGAAATGTCTGTTCATATCTTCTGCCCATTTCTTGACTGGATTATTTATGGTTTTGGTGTTGATTTTGATGAGTTCTTTAGAATAGATTCTGGATACTAGCCCTTTATCCAGTGTGTCATTTGCAAATATCTTCTTCCATTCCCTCCATTGCCTTTTAGTTTTGTTGCCTGTTTCCTTTGCTGTGCAGAAGCTTTTTATCTTGATGAGGTCCCAGTAGTTCATTATTGCTTTTGTTTCCCTTGCCTCCAGCAACATGTCCAGTAAGAAGTTGTTATGGCCGAGGTCAAAGAGGTTGCTGCCCGTGTTCTCCTCTAGGATTTTGATGGTTTACTGTTTGCATTTAGGTCTCTCATCCATTTTGAGTTTATTTTTGTGCATGGTGTAAGAAAGTGGTCCAGTTTAATTCTTCCGCATGTCCAGTTTTCCCAACACCATTTGTTGAAGAGACTTTTTTCCATTGGATATTCTTTCTTGCTTTGTCAAAGATTAGTTGACCATATAGTTGTGGGTCTATTTCTGGGCTCTCTATTCTGTTCCATTGATCTATATATCTGTTTTTGTGCTAGTACCATACTCTTTTTTTTTTTTTCAGATTTTATTTATTCATTAGAGAGAGAGAGAACACAAACAGGTTGGTGGGTGGGTGGGTGGGGTGGGGTGTGGAAGATGGCATTACCCCATCCTCTTGTCCCTGTGGTGGGGAACTCTGGGCTGCTACTGTTCAGGTGGCTCTCATAGAAGAGTGAACAATCTCCCCTCCTGTGTCCCAGATCCTTGTCAGATCCCTGCCCTCGATCTGTCTGTGCCTGGGCTGTTGGCTTGCCCAGCACCACAGTTCTCCTGTGTTTTCTCTCTGCGGGCAGCTGGAATTCAAAACTCCAAACCTCAAAGGACCCAGTAAAGCTTGGATCCACTGCCCTCCCCAGGAGGAGAGCCCCAAAATGCTCTGCCCAGCACTGTTCTGTCCCAGAAAAGCAGTCACATGGTAGTGGAGGTGGCTGGAGTCTATGGTGAAGCACAGCAAAAAGCTGCCACCACGTTATCTGCCCTCTGTGCAGACCTGTGTCCCCTGCTGTTGAATGGCTGCTCAATGGTGCCTGGTGGGCCTTTTATCCGTGGAGAGGCAATATACCTTCTTCCAAATGTACTCCAGGAAAGGTAACATTCTCTCCCAGTGCACCCCAGGGGATCCCCACATCATGGCGTCTTGCACAAACCCTATGCACTACTTTCTCTCACACTCTCTCCCTTTCTCCCTAACTTCTTTCCAGGAAAAGGGCTCCCTCCCCTTTGGGACACCCTGGCTTTTCTCTCCCCCAACTCACATCTCCAAACCTCATATCTGCCATGTTTTCTCCCTCCCGTTGTGCAGACTGTTTTCTTAATCCTCAGATTGATTTCCTAGTTGTTCAAAATGATTTGATGTTGATCTAACTGTGTTCAAGGGACAAGGAAGCTCAGGGTCCCCCTACTATTCTGCTACCTTAACTCATCCCTACGGTGTAGACCTTCTTTCTTAATCAATTTACAACCTCCTGCACTGAATTATACCTATAATTGCATATACAACTTATTGTTTTTTATTTATTTATACTTTATTTATTTATTTATTTATTTATTTATTTATTTATTTATAAGTGGGCTCCAAGCCCAGCATGGACCCCATCACAGGGCTTAAACTCATGACCCTGAGATCAGGACCTGAGCTGAGATCAAGAGTCAGTTGCTTAACCAACTGAGCCACCCAGGCACCCTGCACATGCAACTTATTAAAGTATTACGGCACTAGTGTCCTTGATAGTTAAAATTAAATACATTTAGATGACAAGAATTTCTTTGGTTATTTGATTAATCTTCCCACCCCTTCCTTCTCCAGGACCTATGTTAGATGCTCTAAATCTTGCACCTCATATTAATGGAGTTAAGGAGATTTCTTAAGAATGATGGAACTACTTTTCATTTTTTGTTGGATGAATAAGGCTGATATATTACAGAGGTGTTATAAGTTTCAGAGTAAAGAAAATGTATTTTAGGAAAGATAAGGTTGGGCAGTTATATAATCAATATCTATTTCTTGTCTTACAAAATCCACATTTATCTGTATGAGTAGAGAACAGTTTTGTGTGCTCCTTTGGGTCCTTCTGTGATCATCTACAATGAAATAGGTGCCATACTGAAGAACACACACACACACACACACACACACACACACAGTTTCCCTTTATTTTTTTAGCTTAATTTAATTTTTAAATTTTTTTATTCCAGTGTAATTAACATACAGTATTATATTAGTTTCAGATATATAATATAATGATTCAGCAATTCTATACATTTCTCAATGCTCCTCAATATAAGTGTACTTGTTTTCCCCCTACCCACTTTTCCTCTGACAGCCACCAGTTTGTTTTCTGTATTTAGGAGTCTGTTGTTTTGTTTGTCACTTTTATTCTTTGCTTTGTTGTTTTGATTCTTAAATTATACACGTGGGTGAAATTATATGGTGTTTGTCTTTTTCTGTCTGACTTGTTTCATTTAGAATTATAACCTGTAGGTCCATCCATGTGTTGCAAATGGTGAGATTTCACTTTTTTTTTTGTGGCTGAATAATATTTCATTGAACATATATACTACATCCTCTTTATTGATTAATCTATCAGTAGACACTTGGGTTGCTTCCATAATTTGGTTATTTGTAAATAATGCTGCAATAAACATAGGGTGCATTTATCTTTTCAAATTAGTGTTTTGTTTTCTTTGGGTAAATACCCAGTAGTGCAATTACTGGATCATATGGTAGTTCTGTTTTTAATTTTTTGAGGAAACTCCATACTGTTTTCCACAGAGGTTGCACCAATATGCATTCCCACCAACAGTGCACAAGTGTTCCTTTTCCTCCACATCCTTGCTAACACTTGTTACTTCTTGTGCTTTTTATTTTAGCCATTCTGGAAGTGTAAAGTGATATCCCACTGTAGTTTTAATTTGCGTAGTCCTGATGATTAGTGATATTGAGCATTTTTTCATGTGTCTGTTGGCCACCTGTATGTCTTCTTTAAAAAAAAGTCTATTTAAGACCTCTGTTATTTTTTAGGTGGATTATTTGGGAGTTTTTTGGTGTTGAGTTGTATCAATTCTTGATATGTTTTATTTATTTTATATATTTTTATATATTTTGATATTGGATATATCATTTGCAAATATCTTCTCCCATTCACTAGGTTGCCTTTTTGTTTTATTGATGGTTTCCTTCACTGTGCAAAATCCTTTTTATTTTGGCGTAGAACCAATAGTTCATGAGCCCTCATCAGGCTCCATGCTCAGCAGAGAGTTTGCTTGAGATTCTCTCCTTCTGCCCCTGCATGTTTTCTCACTCTCTCTCTCTTCCAAATAAATAAATCAATCTTAAAAAAATAAAAAAACAACAACAAAAAAGAGAGAGAACGGGATGAAATTGAAAAGAGAAAATGAATATAGACAATGCTTTGGAGAAATTTTGCCATGGAGGGGAGCAGAAAATGTTGATAGGAGAGCAGAAATGTTTATCTATTTATTTAGTGGGAAACGTTTAATTTCAAGGTGGGGTTATATTACAGCACTTTTATGTGCTGAAGCAAATAAGAGTAGGGGGATATATTGTTATTCCAAGAATCAGTGATTTCTGGAGCTAAGTTCTTGAGTAGGTAAAATGGGATGGAATTCACTGACCCAAGTAGAGGGTTTTACTTTAAGAGCTAGGAGAGAGTATCCCTTGTAACAAAAGGAAAGACAGACTATACAAACATAGATGTAGGTGGGTTAATAAATGTGGTGGTTGGACAAAGGTGTTCATTTGTAGATACCTGAAAATAGAATTAAAAATAGGTTTTCTAGCTTTTCTAGTCACTCACAATGAGAGGGTTGTTACACAGTCCATCACTGTTATAAGTTACATGTATACTTTTTTAAAGCATACAAGACAGTGAAAAATTATGGGCTTGAAATCTAGAAGATATATAAGCCTAGTAAACATAGATTTTCCCTATGGAGTATCTTCCAGTTCCAAAAGACATGGCCAAGGGGCTGAAATGATTAAAAGAGTGTTTGACAATTTCATGAGACTATGGGTTAGGGAGAGATGGGATGGGAGCTTTAGTAACTGTCCTTGACCCAATCTCCTTTTTGGATTGTGACTCAACTATATACAATAAAAAGGTAACAAGAGAGCTCACATAGGGACTTAAGTCCAGCTTCAAATCACCTCCGTTTCAATCTCTGTTATTACATTAGATGCTCTGGGATTGCTACCTATAAGAATCAAATGTAACTTCCTTATGAGGAAGATACTATCATATTGTGCCTTACATTATTTCCACAATGTCTGACACTCAACCAAAACACCTAGGCCCATGAAGAGACATAATAATGTGGGTAAAGGCAAAGAACAACAATACACAATTGGAAAAGATTCAGAAAGGATCCATACTATAGTGTTATCATAGGTAGACATTTTAAAAAATGCCAAATACATTTATTGGAATAAGAAAGTTTGAGAACTTTTGCAGAGGACAGCAAATAATAAAGATGGAGAAAAATGGAAATTCTGGAATTGTAAAATTCATTATTTGAAATTCAGAATTTAATTGACCATTTTAGTGACAGTAGAGAGAGAATTAGTGAACTAAATGATAGGTTAAAAGAAAATTATCAGTCTGAATCATGGAAGAAAAAGGGATGAAATATAGAGGAAAAATGAAGAGATATAAGAAATATTGTGAATCCCAGAAAAAGTTGAGAAAGTTTAAGCAATATTTGGAAAGTTGGTGGTTGGAAATCTTTCAAATATGATGAAGAACATCAAACTACAAACTTGTATGGACCTACAAACCCTGGTTGAAAAGTAAAAAGAAAAATATATCTAAAGATATCACAGTTAAATTACAAAAGAAAGAAAGAGAGAAACACAGAAAGAAGGAAAGAAAAAATATTAACATAACCAGAGGGAAATGGAACTGACAGCTGTCTTCTCAAAAGAATAATGGAAGCCAGTTGACAATTGAATGATATCTTCAAACTACTGAGAGAAAATAATTGCCAAGCTTGAATGCTATATTCAGTTAGAATAACCTTCAAAATGATGGTGAAATAAATATATTTTGTGACAGACAAAAATGGAGAAGCCATAAACAGCAGATAGTCCACCAAAGTGCTGTGAAGAAGGACATAGGTCAGTAAATCTAAGCTCAAAATGACCATATAAACAAAATCAAAATGTCTTTTAAAATTTTAAATATATGTGGAATTAAAATAAGTCATAATAAGTAGAAATAAAGGGTAAATAAAGTTAAAGAGTCCTAAGGCTCACACATTAGGAAGACATATGAATATCCATTTATATTGGACTCAAATAAGTCAAGGATGCATTTTACATAAACTTAAAGATAACAGATAAAGGATGAGTATAATTCTTATGATAATGGGGCAGAAATAATAACAATCACAAAAAAAATAAGAAAAAGAAAAAAATTAGATGGAACAAATACAAAACAAACAGGAAGAGAGTAGCTTAAAAAAATGTAATTACATTAAGTGTAAAGTGAAAAAGTAAATATTGTCAGGATAATAAAACCAAGTCCAACAATATGCTAGTTAGAAGAAATATTTAAAATATCTGCATATAAAAAGGTTGAAAGTAAAAAGATAGAAAAGATATAGCATGCAAATATATTTGCCAAGGAAAGTTTTTTAAAGCTATTTTAGTATTTTAACAATAGACTAAATGTATTTAAAGATAAAAATACCTTACTAACAGTACTGTAGAACTCTGCATTAATGCTAAAAGCTTCAGTTCTAAATTTGAATGTACTTCATAACATAACCTCAAGATATATAAAACAAAGAAATACTGCAATCATTGTAGGGCATTTTAATAAGCCTCTCTCATTATTTAAGAGACTAAACAGACCAAAGATGAGTAAGGATATAGAGTATTTGAGTGAAACAATCAACAAAATTGATAGCATAGAACATTGATTCTAACAACTATAGTATATGGAAAACCTACCAAAATTGATTGTATGCTGAGTCATAAAGAAAGTCTCAAGAAAGTATTGAAATATATAGGATATATGTTCTCCGATCACAGTGGAATTAGGCTAGAAACCAATCACATCGAAGTAACTAGAAAATATCTATATGTCTAAAATTTTTTTAAAAACCCAATAACTTAATTCTAAATAATCCATGGATCAATGGTAATTAGAAAATACTTTGAACTGAGTGATAAAAATCAAACATCAAAACTTGTGGATGAAACTAAAGCAGTGCTTAGGAGCAAACGTGTTAGAAAAGAAGCAAGACTAAAAAATCAATGATCTTAACTACATCAAAAACATTAGAGAAAGACCAGAGGATAAAGATAGCCACTTGAATCCAAATCTTATATATCCTCTTTCCGAATCGTAAGATCAACAAGTGCAAATAAAACCTCACACAAGCCACACTTTGAGCATTACCAGGAGGCAGAGACTACCATGAGCTCTAATTTCTCATAAGCAGAGAAATAGACACCAAATTCCACCAGAGTTGGCATTATTGCTACAAACCCATGGATATGTTGAGTGGGGAAAGGATGCTGAGGGCACTGCAAGTAAGAGGAGAGGACAAAGGACATGGAAGAAGCATGGACAAGTCATCCCCAGTAGGAGAAAGCCCAACACTAAGAGTCAAATACACAACAGAGATCTGAGACTTGGTAATTCACATCCCCAGCTACAGGGCAGGGCTGGAAAGTGAGCAGAGGTGGCAGCCCCAGAGAAACATTGCTTCTGGGGATAATTAGGTACATAGGAAAGGTGTGGTGGCCTTTGAATATGTGGCAGGGAGCCTTATATAAGGAAATTAAGGGAGTACTGTCCACATGAGTCCTTCTTGAGGAATCTAATGAATGTGTTTCCTCCAACCTAGAGATAACCAGGGACTCTTCAGTAAGATGACAGACGGTGAGCATTTATTATATTTCGTTGTAGAACTAAGACTGAAAGGGTGGAGCCAGGGTTGGAAAAATAGTGTGTAAACATTGTATGTTCTGACAAAGTAAAAAAAAACACACCTGAATAACTAGGAGGCAAATGCTGAGAGAAAAGAGAAAGTAGACCACCACTGACCGGTGAAGAGTAGGTGGGAGTCAAAAGATACCATTTAAATTGGTAGCCCAGACAGTAAAAATTTAAATAAGAAAAAACAGGATTCAGAGCACAATAAATGCATATGTATAATGGTAGCCAATAGGATAAAAATTCAAACGTTCCTAATACAAGAAAAAAAATTATTTAAAGAGAGAGAGAGAGAGAGAGTGTGTGAGTGTGTGTGTGTGTGTGTGTGCATGCTAGTGGGGGAGGGACGGAGGGGGAGAGAGAATCTGGAACAGGTTCTATGCTCAGTGCGAGTCCGAAGTGGAGCTCAGTCCCACAACCCTGAGATCACCTGAGCAGAAATCAAGAGTCAGGTACTTAACAGACTGAGCCAGCCAGGCACCCCAAGAAAAATAATATTTAATTAATAAAGAAGACACACCAAGTAGAGAAACACAACATAACATAATACACATAGCACATATAAAGTAAGATGATATGATCGAGTTGAGACCAAGTATATTAGTTATATCAACAAAGGTGATTGGCTTAACTTGCCTATTAAAGGAAAATATTTTAAAATTCCCTTATGTAGCAAAAAACAATGACAGGCTATCTACAAGAGATCCAGCTAAAACACAGTGATTTAAATCCCTAAAAATAAAAGGATGGTCATAGATACAGCAGAGAGGTGGAAACAATAAGAAAACACATGCTCTGATCCTTATATCAGATAAAGTACAATTCAGGCAAATAAATGTTAAATGGGGCATAGGATACATTCTAATATTAGAAGCTGCAATTTACTATGAAGATATGTTATGGATACCTATGCACCAAAAAGCAGAGCAAACCTTATATGAAGGGAATAATAAAAAACAAAATTCCCAACTCAAAAAGCTAGAAAAAGAAAAACAAAGGACATTTCAAGAAAGCACAAAGAGACAAATACAAAATATAATAAATAGATGTTAATGAGGAGGAGAATATAAAAGCAGATCAAATCAGTAAGTCAAAATTCTGGGTCCTTAGAAAAATCAACAAAATTAATTATTAATATATTTAATCTGGAGGAGAAGGGAGAAAAATATGTGAAATAATAAATAGCAAGCAGAAATGATGATAGGTATAGAGGAAATTTTTAAAAAATCACAAGATGCTACTCTACACACCTCTAAGGAAATAAAATTGAAAACTTGGATCAAGTGGATTTTTTTTTTTGTTTTTAGGAAGAGACAGGTTACCAAAATTGATCTCAGTAAAAATAGAGAGCTTAAATGGAATCATTTGTATAGAAGAAATAGAAGAGTTAGCAATGAACCACAATAAAGCAACAGGATCAGATGGTTTTACATTATCATATCGTATACCTAAAATGAATCCAAAGTTATATGTCAATTATAGTTCAATAAAACTGGGAAAGAAAAGAAAATGAGTGTATTTGCACATAGTGTGGATAAATATTATTTGGTGTGATTTTTGTTTCAGTTTTGCATGGGTACAAGTGTGAACTGGGTCACAATATAAAGTGTATTTCTTACTGTGAGACTCAGTCAAAAAAGTTAGAAAAACACTGCCCGAGTAGTTAAAAGGAATATATTGGATTGATATTTTGTGGTAAAACTAGATCTCAGAAATGTAATGTTGAGTGAAAAATCCAAGTTGCAAAATGTACAATGTGATACTAGTTTTGGAGAAGAAAATGGTGTCATATTTTCCACAGTATCATATTCCTGGTGGAATCATGTTTTCGTACAAAATAAGCCTGAAGGATTTGCACCAGGCTTCTATCAGAGGTGCTTTCTGGGGACTAGGGTGGTATTTGGAGAGGCCTGAGCTTTATATGGCCTGCTTTAGTTTGTGAATAAAAGTAGGTGTGAATGTTTAACTTGTATATTTAAGTGATTAAAAAAAACGATCACACCTTATGGAAAGAATTTCCAAGGAACCCCTGAAAACTCAGGTGGTTTTCCCTTGGTTGTTTTTGTCTTTTTCTAATTCATCTTCTGTTGCTGATCAGTTTACATTTTGAGTATCTTACAAATTTGTAATATGCTCTTATTAACTTTGTTTTTCAGTTATTAGCTTAAGATTGTACATAAAATCCCTTAAACATTAGGAGGGGGGAAGAGAGGGTTACCTGTTAAGGCATTTTGAGGTCTGTGTTTTCTATAGCATTTTCCTCAGCCAGCTACCAATGACCTAGCACATTCTATATTGGGACAATTAGGCTGAGAAATCTTCAAGAATTTAGTGTTTCTTACTACGCAGAGTCACCCTGTGCCACGTTTCCAAGGGAATCCTCTTTGAGCCCAAAAGCTCTCCTTTTCATGTGTCCACTCTTTCCACTTTAATACTCTGTCAGATAAAATGCACGGTGAGTTGTCGCTCCAGTCAGGGCAGATTTATTCTAGATGAGGGTTTAAATATTCTATACTGATGCTAAATGTTAAATGGATTAGTTAATCCAGTTGTAGAAAACAGAATTGAATTGGAACATTTCACTTGTTAGGTTAAATGACTAATTAGCATACCTAAAATATTTATGGATCTATTTTATTTATTTATTTATAACCTGTTCTATTTTATTTATTTGTTTGTTTATTTAATTTATTTATTTATTTATTTATTTATTTATTTATTTATTTATTTTTTTAAAAAGATTTTATTTATTTATTTGATAGAGCGACAGCCAGCGAGAGAGGGAACACAGCAGGGGGAGTGGGAGAGGAAGAAGCAGGCTCCTAGCGGAGGAGCCTGATGTGGGGCTCGATCCTAGAACGCCGGGATCACGCCCTGAGCCGAAGGCAGACGCTTAATGACTTCGCCACCCAGGCGCCTCTATTTAATTTATTTTAGTAATCTCTACCCCAACATGGGACTTGAACTCATGACCCCGAGATGAAGTCACACGCTCTACTGACTGAGCCAGCTAGACACCCCATAACTTGTTCTATTTAAATCTTCTGAACAGAATCTATATCAGCTTTTCTACTAGCCTTCTTAGTGTTTGGGTTAAAATTAGACCTGGGGAATTTTTGTAGGTATTAATCTTCAGTTATTAGAAAGAAAACAAAACAACATTAAGACGTTAGAATATGAAACTACCATTTTACTGCATGGGGGTGATGAAGTAATTATGAAATCTTAGATAAGAAAGAGCCCTATGCCACATTAAATATTGAGAGGGCATGTATTTTTTTTAATATTTAAAATATTATTTTGGAAAAGACCATGTTATTTTTGCACATTTGTTTATCATTTGTAAAAATGCTGTTTCTACAGTTTTATAATAATTTTAATCCTTAGTTTGGAAAATGGCAAAATTTGATAATTACAAGTTTTGTATTATACTGTGATCTCTATGTTCATTGGTTAAATCCTGTTGCTTATGTTGTCTCACAACCAGAATTTAAAATATGCATATTCTGTTTCTAAGGTTTTATGATAATCATTATTGCTCTCTCCTACCTCGGCAAACTTTGAATTTATCTTCAATAATTTCCTCCTCTCTAAGAGTAAGCATAATATAAGCACATCATTCCATGTCTCTAGAGAAAAAGTTTTCTAGCATGTGAATTTTAAGTATATGAAGCATACACTTTTAATAAGAAACTTTACTTTTTTTGAAGGGGGGTTATCATTGTTATTTTATTTTATTATTATTTTTCCTTCCAAGATTTTATTTAAATTCAAGTTAGTTAACATATACTGCAGTATTAATTTCAGGAGTAGAATTTAGTGATTCATTAATTATATATAACACCAAGTGTTCCTCACAATTGCCCTCCTTAATGCCCATCACCCATTTACCCCATTCCCCTGTGCTCCTCCCCTCTAGCAACCCTCAGTTTGATCTCCAAAGTTAACAGTCTCTTGTACTTTGCCTCCCTCTCTGTTCTTATCTTATTTTATTTTTCCTTCCCTTCCCCTATGCCCATCTGTTTTGTTTTTTAAATTCCACATATCAGTGAAATCATATGGTATTTTTTACTTTTTAGAAGATATTTAATAGAAGAATTTTTCAGATGTGATTATCTTTATCCTTTAAATAAAATGTCTAGAACCTAATACAATGATGATACTTACATATTTCCCTACATGACAACTGGTAGTATCCTCAAACCAATCTTTTAAAATTAAAATTATCATTATTGCTTTATGATTATTATTAATGCTTGATGCATGGAGATTTGAGGCATAAATAATTTTTATGGTTTTATGGCATAAATAATTTTAATGGTTTTATTGTTTTGGAGTACTTTTAATTTATTTAATAAAAATTTTAATAAAAAGTTTTAAAATTGGAGTAAGAAATATAACAAACATTAAATTTACCATCTTAGCTATTTTTAGGTATATGGTTCAGTAGTGTTAAGTATATTCAGCAAGACACTTCCAGAACTTTCAGAGATTTTAATGGCCTTATTAGGAAATCAAAACTAATATTAAAATAATACATTTTAGTTAGAGATGTACAGGGTAGACTTGTTATTGTCAGTTTATGCATCACCAGAAATCTGGATTTTTTTTCAATAGACTTCTGCAGGAGTTGTTTCCTATACAAAGGCAATTCTGGTATTTTTTTATTTGTCTCTTTTTATCATGAAATTAAGGCATGGGTTTTAAATCCAGCTTCTTTATTCGAGCTATGAGTTTTGGTTAACTCCATTAAGAGGTTCACAGTCATAGTTACAAATAAGTCCAATTCCTGCTGCACCACAGATTCATGAAATGCATATGATTAAACGACATGTCTGGTGGCCTATCCCGGGAAGCTCATCAGCTCATGCCAATAGCAATGACAGAAGACACAAACTGGGCTCTAAAATAATAATAGTATTGGCAGCCTTCACAAATCAGGGTAAATGACTTGAGAGTTTTGACTTCAGACTTCTTCAACATGAACCAATAAAATAATTTAAAAATGATTTCAGAAAATGAGTGTATTAGGAGAGATGAATAAATCTTCAACACCAAATATTCAAGACTCCAGAGGCAGTCTGAACTGATTAGCATATTAAAGCTAAACTCAAGCCAAGCCTTCAGGGATGTTGGTTGCCTGGGTTATCCTGTCTCTCAGAGATGCGGGTCTGAAGATGGATGTGCAAGCTCCCCCAGGGGCACACTTAAGCTTTGTGTCTTTCTGTGGCCCTTGTCTGAGTTCTTCCTTTTCCTTCTTGCTAAATCACATTTCTCCATGTCATTACCATGGTTGCATTCTTATTCTGAACTGTCTACCAAAGCACCAGAGTCAGATGGCCAGGGTGGACCGGGCAAAATTACTGGACTTTCTCAGATCAGTCTTCTTTTCTGTAAAAATGGAGAAATAATTCTTGCTTCATAGTCTTGTTGTTAGGATTAAATTGAACAATGATTACACTGTACTCTGCTCTAGCTAAAAGAAAATTCCACATTTTGACAGCTTTGGCAATTTTTATGCCTGGGAGGTGGGAGTTGGGGGGCAGAGCTATGTTATATGTTAACTAAATTGAATTTAAATAGAAAATTTTAAAAATCTCCAGTAGGTTTTCTGATTTTGTTTGAGGGGCAAGCAAATTGCTCTTTCATTGAGACAAAATCTCTTTATTTACTTTTTGGTTATACCAATGGAAAAACCAAGATCCTATTCTGGAATGGAGACCTTTGGCATTGTGAGAGAAGCTAAACTGCTCTACGTAATAACACAGTATAAGATTAGTCCTTTTTGTAACATTGTTCTTTTCTGTTCTGTATTTTAACTGGCATATTATATTTATTGTGGTTGTAGGAGAAATAATCTCACCCTGCCGCTCCGACCCGAGAAAATCCCACCCACTTCTGAGAGGCTTCGTTCTGTGAAGAAAGCATTGAAAGGTGCGCACTGTGAGTTGATGGGTTTAGCTCCTCAACCCTAGGGGCAGCCTGGGAGATGAGCGGATGGGAACTTACCATGAAACTCGCAGTGGGGTGGGTAGCCCAAGATGCCAAGATAGTCTAGTCATATTTGGTCCCAGTATAATGCATATGTTAAGTTTTACTTTCTACTCTATTATTCACAAGCTTTTGGGCTGTTAACATTGTACTAAATGCCAAAGGTCTAACTAGCTGTGCTTGCAGAGCGGCTTGTGTCTGTGTTTCTGTACTGAGAATTGGAAAGAGGCTGAGAGATAACTTCCTTAGGGACATGGTTGCTGAGGTGAAAGTGACAATTAATACATATTTATGGAACATACATTCTTTAGGGATTTCCAGAGATATTGGAATTCTTGAAGTCAAACGCACATTTGAATTATTGTTATTTGGGTATTAAGATAAGTGGAATGTCAGGGTAAACAGTATATGCTTTGGAGTAACTTGTACTTTAAAAAGGTTTGAAAAATGGAAGGAATGTTCTAAGCAAAAGAATGGATCAAGAATGGTGAAATAACACTATTGGTGGATATTTTAGGAACATTCCATGCCTAGTGTGCCCCTTCCCCCATTAAAATTTTACCGCACAGGCCACTGATATTTATAAATTGGTTCCTCTTTTGTTCCAAAAATAAAGTAGATCTCAGAGCCTGGATTCCCCCCACTCCCACCCTTTCCCTCTCTTTGAAGTCATTAAAGAGCTGGATCTGTATTTCTTGGCTCTACTCCTGAATCTTGTCAATGAAAGGAGTAAAACATCTATTTGGCCACCATCCTGTGCTACTAGATAGAAAATTCACTTAGAGTAAGCTTCTATCTGTATCCCTTATCTCCCTCTGTCATCTCCTAACCTTGCCAATGTCATTTCTGGGGCTCTCATAAAATGTTGTTGAGTCAATGATGTGGGAGATAAAGAATGAGAATAATGCTGGTGATACTGAATTACTGTCAAAAGGACTCACAGGTCTCTGAGAATCTCTTTGTGAGGACTGTGCAACCTTGGGCACAAGATTTCAGATACAGAAACAGGAGACAAGTTGGGAACTCAAGAGGGATATCCCTAACCTTTTCACTTGGTATCTCCCACCATTAGTATGTAGAGTTGAGGGGTATTTCAGACCATAAGGTTCTGAATGCTCACAGGTGGCCAGGAGAATGGAATCTGAAGAATATGAAATGGACTGATTGTTGGGATGTCCATAGTTTAGAATTGAGTTTCAGTGTCCTTTTATACTGTACAACATTTAGGAATCTATGTTTGGATTATTGCAGAAAAAGTTAATTTGCTTTTTGGTCTGAGGTGAATCCTGTTTCTTTCTGGATCTTTACGTAACTTTTTTTCCTTTACATTAATACTTGGAATAATGGGTTTTTATCTAAAGTGATTTGTGGAGTTATAAATATTTGCTGGAATCAAAAAAATTTTGATGTGTTTTAAGATGATTTCAGTGCCTGGTAGTCCTGTTTATCTAGTATCAGCCTAAGATTATTGTTACTGTCCAAACTTGTTTTCTATTTATAAAATGATATGAAGTTCTATTGTTAGGAGGAGAATTAGTAGCATGCTCCTTTAGGGAGTCTATGCCTTTTAACTCAGAAGAGCCTCTGACCCCTAGAAGTTATTACAGGAGAAATAGAGATGCCCTGGAACAGAAGTGGTGTCCAGTGTACTTGAAAGAAGTGTTTTGTACCTTTTGTAACTGCCAGGCCAATGAGGTAGCACTCTTTATTGAGACTGCAAAAAAGGTAGGACTTGAAGTTTGCTCTCGAAAACTTTTATGCAGGGACTGATTTGACAATTTAGACATATTGAGGCATTTTAATTTCAACATCTGGGAAGGGAGACTTATCCCTTAAAACATTATTAGTTGTTAAGGCTTTGAGGCACTAGGACATTTAGCCTGCTTTATAAAATCCAGAAGAATTCCAATTTTGGCTAGACTTTGGGTTGTTTGGCTGTTTACAATGTTTCCATGGTGAATTTCCAACACATTTCACACTTAATCTTAAAAACCAGTGTTTTCTGCCACATCTTTCACCCACTATTTTTTTTCTTGCAAAAACTGTTTTGGGTGATACATAATAGCTAAATATATTCGTATATATTCTGGCAGTTATGTTTACAAACAGATATAATTGCCTAGCAATACGGTTTGCTATTTCTGAGATAAAATCTTACTGATTAAATATCGTTTTTAAAAACATAAAAATTTAAATACAAATTTTCCCACTATCACCTTCCTTATTTTAATAATTATAAATGAGTTTCCCTAATCTAATGCATGAGACTCATCATGATATTTATGCTAGCAAATATTGAAAAAAATGTAAGACATATTCTTTAACACTAAATTATAGTAACAATAGCAAACATTTAATTAGTGTTTACTATGAGCTAAGCACTTTACAAACATAATTTGATTTAGTCCTCACAATAACACTCAGAGGTAGGTAATGCCCTCTTTCCAGATTTATAGATGAGGAGATAAAAGCCTAGTGGAGTTAAATAAATTTCCCAGACTCACACAGCCAATAAGTGATGTATTGATAACTGAATAAGTTTGTTCCCAAAGCCAGCACTATTTTTTTTTAAGATTTATTTATTTATTTGAGAGAGAGAGAGTGAGCATAAGCAGTAGGGGCAGAGGGAGAGAGAAACTCAAGCAGACTCTGGGGTGAGCACAGAGCACACCCTGGGGCTTGGTCCCAAGACCCCAAGATTAGGACCTGAGCTGAAACCAAGAGTCAGATGCTTAATCGAATGCACCACCCAGGTGACCCCCAAAGCCAGCACTCTTAAGCTCTAGGTATTTTGTTACTTAGTAATTCTGTATGTAGACAACTTTTCTTTGGTTTTTAAATTGTCGGGAAGATGTGTATTATGATATAAACCAGTTGTGGGTGAGAATGGATTTTTGCAATCAAATTCTCTTACAGAGTATTCTTGATATGAGCACTACTGATAGTAGATACTTTCGTTCATTGCTCTTTTTGCTGGTCTGCTCTGATTGGTGTTACGTGTGGATTCACCCTGGCAGGCCATAGCTGCTTGAGCAGCTAGGACCTTCCCCACCTGCCTTCCTGGCTCTTATCCCTCTATTGCAATGAACTGTTTTGCTTGCAGGCAGAGATGGCACTCTAAAAGAGTCCCTCTTAGTGTTCCTTGAGATATAATACCTTTTATTCAAGATGCAATTCCTCTTATATTTCCTCTTTCACTTGAGCATTTTCATTTATTGCACTGTGGTAAAACCCAACACCTGCAGTTATGAGCACTAACCCAACGACTCATGGCAATTTTCTTACATTTCATCCAGTGTAAACAAGGTCAGATAGGCCCAGAAGACCAGCAGGCCCCACCAAGAGGGAAATTTTGCATAGGAGAACTGTCTTCTGACATTTCTGCTTCTAGTCTAGAATGAGGTAGAAGAGCACTGGTCTAGGAATTAGGAGATGCCATTTTTAGCACCAGATCTGTCAATAAATTCTCATGGGGCTACAGACAAATGATTTAATCACTCTGGACACCAGTTTCCTCATTTGTAAGACAGAGATAACAATGATTGCTTAACTTTACTTCACAGGGTTGTAATGAAGGTTAAGTACGGGGAAGCATTTTGAAAAACGTAAGGTATCACACACACACAAATTAGAAGTATGTTTCCATGCAGCACATTGATAACAAGCATAGTCATGCACGCTCGTAGAAAACGGAATCAGTGTCTGGGAGGTGGGCATTTGTGCATCCTTTCTTTGCAAAAAGACTCTGATGACTACAGGAAATTAGATGGAGGACAGTTTCCAGGAAAATTTGGCCTTTTCTCTCTGATCTGCAGCAGGATATTTCATTTATAGGTTTCAGCTCAGTTGTCTGCAGGCCTCACTGCAAAGGCACTGCACCCAGGATAAAAGGAAAAGATACCTGCCGTACTTCCAAGTGGAAAGTGTGAAGCTTAAGCTAATTAATTGTAAGGGTAAGAAGGAAATCCCAGAGAGCAACACTTCCAAGTGTTTTATTGGGTACCTCTGGTTTGGAATCAGTTGTTTGTGGTAAGCAGAATTTTAAGATGCCTCCCAACTCATGATTTCCTGCCCTAATCCCTGGAACGGTGAATATAATAAGCTATTATGCCCATGATTACGTATGTACTTAAGGTTGCTGATCAGCTGCTCTTGAGTTAATCCAAAGGAGTTTATCTGGGTAGGCCTTAACCTAATCACAGCAGCCCTTTACAAGTAGTGACTTTTCTCCCATTGGTAGCAGAAGTCAGTTAGATTCCAAGTCTGAGGTGGATTCGACATGCCTTGCTACCTTGGAAGATGGAGAGAGCTGTTTGGCAAGGATGTAGGTGGCCTCTAGGGAGTAAGAGTAGCCCTCCCCCTCACCTCCTCCTCTCCACATCCAGCAAGAAAGCTTCTATTCAGTCTTACAACTGCAAGGACCTGAATTCTGCCAGCAAGTTGAATGCACTTAGAAGTGAATTTTTCCCCAGAGGTGCCTGGCCAGCAACTTGATTTTGGCCTTGTGAGACCCTAAGCAGAGGATATAGTGCAGCCTGCCTAGAGACTGACCTACAGAACTATGAGCAAATAAGCAGATGTCATAATTTGTTATGCAACAGTAGAAAAAAATACACTATGGCTTTTATATACGTTTCTACATTCTAGTTTTTTCTATTTTGATACCTTTGGCTCTGCCACTGAAAACTGTCTTCTGTCTTCCTTACAGCTGTGGTTAGGATGTCTTTTTTTATTGACTTGATCTGTCCTGAACACATCTGACTTGAATATGGATAAGAAATACTCATGCATTCTTTCATTCAGCAAGTAATCATTACGTGTCTATTATGTCCATGGGCTCTTTTTGATATTAGGTAGAGAATAATAAAACCTATATTGTTTTTATTCTCATAGAGCTTGCATTCTGGTAGAAAAAACAGGTAATAAATAAATATAAACTATAACATCAGATATTATGAAGTGTGAGAAAATGTGCTTGGAGAGGTAGCTATTATACGGAATTTAGATTTTCCTGGGAAGTTATTGGAGGATGTTGGGAGGACAGTGATCAGATCAGACTTTTATTGTAAAAGGATCATTTTGGCTGCTCTTTGGATAATAGACCAAATCACGAGGTAGAGAATGTGAAGGTGGGGCGGAGGAGACAAGGGGAAGTAAGGTAGAAGTAAAAAGCTTGAAGGCACAGGTCCAGAGACATGGTAGTGGCTGGCACTAGCTGGGGTAGTAGAGCTGATGGGAAGTGATTAAATTTGGAATATCTCTGAGAGCGTAAGAAGGTTAAGCAGAAAACAAGTCTTCAGTTCTTGAGTGCCAGTGATTGAGAGACGGTTCTTGAGTGATCTCAAATCCTTCATTTCTCATTGATCAAGTACTAATAGCTGCATTCTGGCCAGCATTCAGGAGATTCCAATTTTGACTTGACATTTCACATATGTGATCTCATTTACTCCTTAAAACAGCCATATGAAGTAGGTATCTTTAATTTCACCAGAAGTTATTATACATTATGGACCTTCAGAGTTGTTTGAGAACAGAGAACTCCGTGTGCGCACGCGTGTGTGTGCTTGTACCAGCAGTTTGATATTGACTCTTGTCTACAAGTTCTTTCTGTTTGAAAACCATACCACATGCTCTTTCTTTCAAAGTTTTTGATGATTTGTTTTGTTTTGGCGTGTGGTTCTTGATCCCGATGCCAGAGACCAGGACTGAATCAAAGGTGGATAAATGTAGTTGAGTCCGAGGATTCTGGAATGGAATTTTTACTTTTGGAATTTCCTTCTGTATTTAAAACATTAAATTATGGTCCAGAGAAGAGACAGTCTCTAGCTCTGGTCTCAATTTCCCTAAGCACCAGTGTCTTTTCATTGTGCTGCCAGAAATGAAGAACTTCCTGAGAGATTTTTTTTTTTTTTTAAGATTTTATTTATTTATTTGACAGAGACAGAGACAGCCAGTGAGAGAGGGAACACAAGCAGGGGGAGTGGGAGAGGAAGAAGCAGGCTCCCAGTGGAGGAGCCTGATGGGGGGCTTGATCCCAGAACACCGGGATCACGCCCTGAGCCGAAGGCAGACACTTAATGACTGAACCACCCCGGCGCCCCCTGAGAGATTATTCTAAATAAGGGAGTCAGAGCACAGTTTCTGTAGGATCATTAGGTGAACGCAGAATGCCATTTTAGGTTTCCATTTCTGACATTTGGGTTTGAAAGATCTGTAAGATATGCAAGCAAAAGGGTGCCTGAGTATGTAAAATGATCTGTTATCACTTTTACACAATTCTTTCAAAATCTAATTGTTTAATAAAGAAAACTAAACCTGAAAATACAGTGCTGATCCTTTGGCATGCTCTTAGGATATGAAGAGGGTAATTTCTGTTTTTTGAATAATTATTTTGAGTGTCTACTATGCAGGTAGCTACTATGCCAGAAACTGAAGCTACAAAAATAAGCCAGAGAGACCCAGTCCCAGCTCTCACGGAGCTTTGAGTCTAGTAGAATAAGCCATTGTTAATCAAGTGCCTATGCAAAAGCGTATAGTTGCAAACAGGGAGATACTGTGTAGGAGAAAACAATACAAATGCTACTATCATACTGAATGTGAATAAGATCTTGATATATGTATGTTTATGTCCTGAGAAAATTTGGAGAAAGAAAGAAATGAATTTTCAAAAATCTGAATATTCATAAACTTCTGGTTAGAAGCTATTAATTTGGGGGAGGAGGAGTTAAGATGGCGGAGGAGTAGGAGACACCGTTTTCAGCCGGTCCTCCGAGTCGAGCTGGATAGGTACCAGACCAGCCTAAACAACCACGGAACCAGCCTGAGACGCAGGAAGACGCATCTGGATCTCTACAAATGAACATCTCCAGCGCTGAGTATTGAGGTACGAAGCGGGGAGCCATGAAACTGTGCACAGATATCGGAAGATAAACGGAAGGGGGAGGGAGCCGCCGCGTTCGGGCACCGGGAAGCGGTAGCCACCTGCACGGGAGAGCGGGCGGGCTCGTGGTCGGCACCCGCAAAACAGCAGACTGAGACCGTGAGCTGGGTGTGCGCGCCACCAGGCATCTCGCGGAACCCCGGAATCCCGGTGCGCTCACTGGATCCAGACTGAGACCGGGAGATCCGGGAGCGTGAGGGGCGGCTGGCGGCTGGCGGCATTAGAAACACAAAGGACAGAGACGCGCCGGCCCTGGAAGTGAGGGCTGGGACGCCGGGTGTGGGGCGCACATCCTGGGACGCTGCAGGGTTGAGCAGCACCAACAGAAACAGAGTTAAAGTGGCCAGAACATTAGTAGAGAACGGGCCGCAATCCCTCTGTTCTGTGACAGAGGCTGAAATTCGGCCGCTGCTGCTCTGACTCTCAGAAGAGGCACAGCAAACCGCCAGGGAAAGCCGCCAGAGAACAAAAGCCTGGAAATACCGGCTCACAGTGTGCCCATCCCCATCCCCCCTCGCAGGGGACGCCGAGACTCTACCCAAACATGGCTGCCTGAGTATCGGCGCGGCAGGCCCCTCCCCCAGAAGGCAGGCTGAAAAATCAAGAAGCCCACAACCCGGGCGCCTGGGTGGTGCAGTCATTGAGCGCCTGCCTTCGGCTTAGGGCGTGATCCCGGCGTTCCGGAAAGGAGTCCCTCATCGGGCTCCTCCCCTGGGAGCCTGCTTCTTCCTCTCCCACTCCCCTGCTTCTGTCCCCTCTCTCGCTGGTTGGCTGCCACATAAATAAATAAATAAATAAAATCTTTAAAGAAGAAGCCCACATCCCTAAGATCCCTATAAAACAAGGGGCACGGCCTGGGACCCAGTCAATAATTTGGGCTCTGGAAACCCCGCAACCTCTCTTCATCAGAATGACAAGAAGGAGAAGCCCCCCCCAGCAAAGAAAAGACAGTGATTCTGTGGCCTCTGCCACAGAAATAATGGATATGGATGTAACCAAATTATCAGAAATGGAATTCAGAGTAACGATGGTCAAAATGATGAGTAGAATTGAAAAAACTATTAACGAAAAGGTTACTGAGAATATAGAATCCCTAAGGACAGAAATGAGAGCGAATCTGACAGAAATTAAAAATTCTATGAGCCAAATGCAGGCAAAACTAGAGGCTCTGACGGCCAGGGTCGCAGAAGCAGAGGAACGGGTTAGTGAATTGGAGGATGGGTTAATAGAGGAAAAAATGAAAATAGAAGATGGTCTTAAAAAAATCCACGCCCACGAATGTAGGTTACGGGAGATTACTGACTCAATGAAACGATCCAATGTTAGAATCATCGGCATCCCCGAGGGGGTGGAGAAAAACAGAGGTCTAGAAGAGATATTTGAACAAATTGTAGCTGAAAACTTCCCTAATCTAGCGAGGGAAACAAACATTCGTGTCCAAGAGGCAGAGAGGACCCCTCCCAAGCTCAACCACGACAAACCTACGCCACGTCACGTCATAGTGCAATTCGCAAATATTAGATGCAAGGATACAGTATTGAAAGCGGCCAGGGCAAAGAAATTTCTCACGTACCAAGGCAAAAGCATCAGAATTACGTCAGACCTGTCTACACAGACCTGGAATGAGAGAAAGGGTTGGGGGAGCATATTTAAAGCTCTTTCAGAGAAAAACATGCAGCCAAGGATCCTTTATCCAGCAAGGCTCTCATTCAGAATTGATGGAGAAATAAAGACATTTCAGAATCGCCAGTCACTAACCAATTTCGTAACCACGAAACCAGCCCTACAGGAGATATTACGGGGGGTTCTATAAAAATAAAAAGGCCCCAAGAGTGATACAGAACAGAAAGTCACAGCCAATACAAACAAAGACTTTACTGGCAACATGGCAACATTAAAATCATATCTCTCAGTAATCAGTCTTAATGTAAATGGTTTGAACCATCCCATAAAACGCCACAGGGTTGCAGATTGGATAAAAAGAAATGACCCATCCATTTGCTGTCTACAAGAGACTCATTTCAAACCCAAAGATGCATTCAGACTGAGAGTAAGGGGATGGAGTACCATCTTTCACGCAAATGGACCTCAAAAGAAAGCTGGGGTAGCAATTCTCATATCAGATAAATTGGATTTTAAACTACAGACTATAGTTAGAGATGCAGAAGGGCACTATATTATTCTTAAGGGAAGTATTCAACAAGTGGATATGACAATTATAAATATATATGCCCCCAACAGGGGAGCAGCAAGATACACAAGCCAACTCTTAACCAGAATAAAGAGACATATAAATAAAAATACATTAATAGTAGGGGACCTCAACACTCCACTATCAGAAATAGACAGAACACCCTGGCAAAAACTAAGCAAAGAAACAAAGGCTTTGAATGCCATACTCGACGAGTTGGACCTCATAGATATATATAGAACACTACACCCCAGAACCAAAGAATACTCATTCTATTCTAATGCCCATGGAACATTCTCAAGAATAGACCATGTTCTGGGACACAAAACAGGTCTCAACCGATACCAAAAGATTGAAATTATCCCCTGCATATTCTCAGACCACAACGCTCTGAAATTGGAACTCAACCACAAGGAAAAATTTGGAAGAAACTCAAACACTTGGAGACTAAGAACCATCCTGCTCAGGAATGACTCGATAAACCAGGAAATCAAAAATCAAATTAAACAATTTATGGAGACCAATGAGAATGAAAATACAACAGTCCAAAACCTATGGGATACTGCAAAGGCAGTCCTAAGGGGGAAATACATAGCCATCCAAGCCTCACTCAAAAGAATAGAAAAATCTAAAATGCAGTTTTTATATTCTCACCTCAAGAAGCTGGAACAGCAACAGAGGGACAGGCCTAATCCACGCACGAGGAAGCAGTTGACCAAAATTAGAGCTGAAATCAATCAAGCAGAAACCAGAAGTACAGTAGAGCAGATCAACAGGACTAGAAGCTGGTTCTTTGAGAGAATCAATAAAATTGACAGACCACTGGCAAGACTTATCCAAAAGAAAAGAGAAAGGACCCAGATTATTAAAATTATGAACGAAAAAGGAGAGGTCACGACGAGCACCATTGAAATTGGAAAGATTATTAGAAATTTTTATCAACAGCTATATGCCAATAAACTAAGCAATCTGGAAGAGATGGAATCCTTCCTGGAAACCTATAAACTACCAAGGTTGAAACCGGAAGAAATTGATTCCTTAAACAGGCCAATTAATTATGAAGAAATTGAGTCAGTGATAAACAACCTTCCAAATAACAAAACTCCAGGCCCAGACGGTTTTCCTGGGGAATTCTACCAAACATTCAAAGAAGAAATAATACCTATTCTCCTAAAGCTATTTCAAAATATAGAAACAGAAGGAAAGCTACCAAACTCATTTTATGAGGCCAATATTACCTTGATCCCCAAACCAGGCAAAGACCCCATCAAAAAGGAGAATTACAGACCGATTTCCCTAATGAATATGGACGCCAAAATCCTCAACAAGATACTTGCTAATAGAATCCAACAGTACATTAAAAGGATTATCCATCACGATCAAGTGGGATTCATACCTGGGATGCAAGCGTGGTTCAATATTCGCAAATCAATCAGCGTGATACATCATATCAACAAGAAAAGACTCAGGAACCATATGATCCTCTCAATCGATGCCGAAAAAGCATTTGACAAAATACAGCATCCTTTCCTGATTAAAACCCTTCAGAGTGTAGGAATAGAAGGTACATTTCTCAATCTCATAAAAGCCATCTATGAAAAGCCTACTGCAAATATTATTCTCAATGGGGAAAAGCTGGAAGCCTTTCCCTTAAGATCAGGAACTCGACAAGGATGCCCACTCTCGCCACTATTATTCAACATAGTACTAGAAGTCCTTGCAACAGCAATCAGACGACAAAAAGGGATCAAAGGTATTCAAACTGGCAAAGAAGAAGTCAAAATGTCTCTCTTTGCAGATGACATGATACTCTATATGGAAAACCCAAAAGAAGCCACTCCCAAACTATTAGAAGTTATAGAGCAATTCAGTAACGTGGCAGGATACAAAATAAATGCTCAGAAATCAGTTGCATTTCTATACACGAATAACGAGACCGAAGAAAGAGAAATTAGGGAATCCATCCCATTTACAATAGCACCAAAAACCATACGTTACCTTGGAATTAACTTAACCAGAGACGTAAAGGACCTATATTCTAGAAACTATAAATCACTCTTAAAAGACATTGAGGAAGACATAAAAAGATGGAAAGATATTCCATGCTCATGGATCGGAAGAATTAACATAGTTAAAATGTCCATGCTACCCAGAGCAATCTACACTTTCAATGCTATCCCGATCAAAATACCAAGGACGTTTTTCAAAGAACTGGAACAAACAGTCCTTAAATTTGTATGGAAACAGAAAAGGCCCCGAATCTCCAAGGAACTGTTGAAAAGGAAAAACAAAGCTGGGGGCATCACAATGCCAGATTTCGAGCTGTACTACAAAGCTGTGATCACAAAGACAGCATGGTACTGGCACAAAAACAGACACATAGACCAATGGAACAGAATAGAGAGCCCAGAAATGGACCCTCGGCTCTTTGGGCAACTAATATTTGATAAAGCAGGAAAAAACATCCGGTGGGATAAAGACAGTCTCTTCAATAAATGGTTTTGGGAAAATTGGACAGCTACATGCAAGAGAATGAAACTTGACCACTATCTCACACCATACACAAAAATAAACTCCAAATGGATGAAAGACCTCGATGTGAGACAGGAATCCATCAAAATTCTAGAGGAGAACATAGGCAACAACCTCTACGACATCGGCCAAAGCAACCTTTTTCATGACACATCCCCAAAGGCAAGAGAAACAAAAGATAAAATGAATTTATGGGACTTCATCAAGATTAAAAGTTTCTGCACATCCAAGGAAACAGTCAGAAAAACTAAGAGGCAGCCCACGGAATGGGAGAATATATTTGCAAATGACACTACAGATAAAGGACTGGTATCCAAGATCTACAAAGAACTTCTCAAACTCAATACACGAGAAACAAATAAACAAATCATAAAATGGGCAGAAGATATGAACAGACACTTTTCCAATGAAGACATACAAATGGCTAACAGACACATGAAAAAATGTTCAAAATCATTAGCCATCAAGGAAATTCAAATCAAAACCACACTGAGATACCACCTTACGCCAGTTAGAATGGCAAAAATAGACAAGGCAAGAAGCAACAATTGTTGGAGAGGATGTGGAGAAAGGGGATCCCTCCTACATTGTTGGTGGGAATGCAAGTTGGTGCAGCCACTCTGGAAAACAGTGTGGAGGTCCCTTAAAAAGTTAAAAATTGAGCTACCCTATGATCCAGCCATTGCACTACTGGGTGTTTACCCCAAAGATACAGACGTAGTGAAGAGAAGGGCCATATGCACCCCAATGTTCATAGCAGCAATGTCCACAATAGCTAAATTGTGGAAGGAGCCGAGATGCCCTTCAACTGATGACTGGATTAAGAAGTTGTGGTCCATATATACAATGGAATATTACTCAGCTATCAGAAAGAACGGGTTCTCAACATTTGCTACAACATGGACAGCACTGGAGGAGATAATGCTAAGTGAAATAAGTCAAGCAGAGAAAGACAACTATCATATGATTTCTCTCATCTATGGAACATAAGAACTAGGATGATCGGTAGGGGAAGAAAGGGATAAAGAAAGGGGGGGGTAATCAGAAGGGGGAATGAAACATGAGAGACTATGGACTATGAGAAACAAACTGAGGACTTCAGAGGGGAGGGGGGTGGGGGAATGGGATAGAACGGTGATGGGTAGTAAGGAGGGCACGTATTGCATGGTGCACCGGGTGTTATACACAACTAATGAATCCTCGAGCCTTACATCGGAAACCGGGGATGTACTGTATGGTGACTAACATAATATAATAAAAAATCATTTAAAAAAATAAAAAATAAAAAATAAAATGGCAAAAAAAAAAAAAAATAAAATAAAATATCATTGCCTGACCCTCATAGATGGATAGATTGGTAGATAGATTAATAGATGTCCCTTATATCAATATGATATTACATATTATGAAGAATATACCTAACTTATACATTAATATATATTTTAATAAAGCATATTCATATTAAAAAGACTAATTCCACTTTAGGTTCTAAAAAAATCTTTAATAATAATGCTCTCTCACACACAAAAACAATTTCACTCAAATCTATTCTTAAAAAGAAAAGCAATGATTTTTACACAAAATTTTTATAATAGTTCAATAGCTTACACTAATATATGGCTGTGTAACAATATTGGAATAATAATGCTATTTATAAAAAATCAGTTGTATTATTTATGTCCCCTTTCCATTAAAAAAGAAATTATTTCATGTATATATAAAATGGACTAGAAGATAAGCTACAAAAAGATGTCTTGAACTGTATTTATCTTAGAAATACTTGTTATAAAGAGGTCTTAATAATTTTTTAAAAAATAACTTCTATTTAAGAAACATGTCATTAACTTAAAAAAATAAGTGATAATATAATGTTATATTTAACTGAACTAATCTTTGTATCTATAGTGTTAAAGTCTTTGATAGTCCTTTGCTATAATCAATATTAATCTGATTGACATTAAGATCTTTCCAGCCATCTTTATAGTGAGTGCTGAAAGATGCCATAATATATATATATTTAAGAATATATATATTTAAGAATATATATATATTTAAGAATAACCTGTGATCACAAGTCTCATTTTCTCACAAAATAAATGCTGATATTGATAATATAATCTAACTTTAATATATGCTAAAACATGTAAAACAAAACATCTTTAGAAATAACTTCATATTAAATATACCATCTGCTTTTGACTTAGGAAAAATGTATTTTCAAATGCATTTTTTAAAAATAATTTTGTCCTTTACTGGATGTGAAACTTAACATTGATGTGTTAAAATGAGCTTGTGTTAAAAAAATAAAAAGTAATTGCATCTTTAAAAAAAAAAAAAAAAGAAGCTATTAATTTGGAAGTTTCATCTTAAATCAAATAAAAAATGGTTATGACCCAGCAATTGCACTACTGGGCATTTACCCCAAAGATACAGACGTAGTGAAGAGAAGGGCCATATGCACCCCAATGTTCATAGCAGCATTGTCCACAATAGCTAAATCGTGGAAGGAGCCGAGATGCCCTGCAACAGACGAATGGATAAAGAAGATGTGGTCCATATATACAATGGAATATTACTCACCATCAGAAAGAACGGTTTCTCAACATTTGCAGCAACATGGACAGGACTGGAGGAGATTATGTTAAGTGAAATAAGTCAAGCAGAGAAAGACAATTATCATATGATTTCACTCATTTATGAAGCATAAGGGATAGCAGGGAGATTGGTAGGAGAAGGAAGGGAAGAATGAAGGGGGGTAAACAGAAGGGGGAATGAACCATGAGAGATTATGGACTCTGGGAAACAAATTGAGGGCTTCAGAGGGGAGGGGGTGGGGGATTGGGATAGGCCGGTGATGGGTATTAAGGAGAGCCTGTACTGCATGGAGCACTGGGTGTTATACACAAATAATGAATCATGGAACACTACATCAAAAACTAATGATGTACTGTATGGTGACTAACATAACATAATAAAATAAATTTTTAAAATTTTTATTTCTACATTAACAAAGCACAGCCTTAGCATTTGACCTTTTTCTTTGTGTTGCTGCCATCTCACTGAGCTAGTGTGGCACATGGCATTTCTTTATATAACTTTGGCATTTCTATGTCTTCATTCCTTCATTCATCCATTATTCTTTCAAGAAAGATTCTATTATCTTTTCTTAACAATTGCTAGCCTTTGGGTAAGTCTCAAAATTATATGATGAAAATAAAAATGACAGTTGTCATTAATTACATTCCTATTCTGTGCCAAATATATACATATATATTTAAAATCTCATTTAGTTCTTTTAGTAACCTTGATATGTAGGTATCAACCTTATTTAGTATGAAGAAACAAGGTCCAGAGAAGTTGGTAAATTACTCAAGGCCATGTACATGGTAGTTATCTAGAATTCAAATCAGGCTGATCTGGTTCAAAAATCTGCATCTTTTCATCAGGCTGTTTTAGCAAGGACAACACTGTGTGAACAACAGTCATATTACAAGGTAGTATGTGATGAGTGCCATGCTCCCACATTAAGATTATAAATGGGGGTTAAAGTTGTCTCTTTTTGCCAGTTCTCTGAATCTGCCGCATTCTTTGCAGACCTCTTTACCCAATACCATCTTTTCTTTATCCTTTATGTAAAACCTGAAGAGTAATTATAAATCAAGTATAAAAAGACTGCTGTCTCTTGAAGTGATCTCTGTATAAAAGTTTTACCATAAGTATAAGAGACAGGTTTGCAGCATAAAGTACTTTTTTTTACCCTTCATTCCAGTTTTAAGAGACACTTTGTGATTCAAGGCTGATTCAGTGCATCAAATAGGTATGCAATGTCATTTTCTTGTTTTTAGCGGTAATGACATATTTGATGACACTGCTCTCAATTTCACTGTTGATTTAGGAGGCTCATGAAGACCCATCTGGCAGCATCTTGTCAGCCAGTGCCAGCTGGTGAGGCAAATGGTGATGGGGGCTCCAACTGTGTCTTCCCAACCTGGCATCAAATTTGGATCACTTTTTGGTGTGTACCATGCAAATGTGCACTCACAAGTAGTCTGCAGTTATAGGCACATTAATCCAGTCGCTATGACTAGAGTGGAGGGAAAAGAATAGTGAACTATATTAATATACTGCTATTTTGCAGAACTATTAAAAACCTCTTTCACACAACAAATATTTAAACTGAAGTTGACAAAGATAAAGCCATTGTTAACACTACAACAACTTCCTTGTAATTGTACCTGGATTTCTTCTCTTTCCCTGGAGGTCCGTAGTTTCCTGAATAATCCATATGTGTTCCAGGCCATAAAATGAGCATTGGTTGTTTTAAATTTTTTTTTTTTTTAAGATTTTTTTTTTTTATTTATGTGACAGAGATACAGCCAGAGAGAGAGGGAACACAGCAGGGGGAGTGGGAGGGGAAGAAGCAGGCTCACAGCGAAGGAGCCCGATGTGGGACTCGATCCCGGTACGCCAGGATCACGCCCTGAGCCGAAGGCAGACGCTTTAACGACTGCGCCACCCAGGCGCCCCGAGCATTGGTTGTTTTAATCAGAATCTGTCATTCATATTTGGTCTTCGGCAAATCACTTACATTCTAAGACCATCAGTTACCTCATTGGAAAAATGAGGGACAATATGATCTGCCCTACTTACTTTTCGGTTTTAAAAGGAGAATATAAATCAGTGTATGGAAAGATAGCTTTGTGACTAGTAACCCCCATACAAATGTTAGTAATCTTTCTGCTACTAATCTGTTCATTCCCAGAAAATATGGAAATTGGCCATATAAGTAAAGGAGTAACATTTTAATTGTAGAAATAATTTGAATGGAAGTTAAGAATCCTACAAGACTCAATCCTGACAAGTGTTTTAGGATTTGGGTGTGTCACTTTCCTCATGGCAATTGAGAATCATACCTGGCTTATTTACTTTGTTAGAAAATCAAAGAAAATATGGGATGGTGCCATTTTGTCCTTTTTCCATTGTTTTCTTGATTGACTAGAAATGAGATGAGATATGGGGAAAAGATGTTTATCAGGATTGACCACCATTCACCTATAAACTTTTCTGCTAAATCAAGTGTACTCACTTAGGTTTCTGAAGAATGTTAATTTTTTAAATTTTAAATGTATAACACTTTAGTAAGATATTATATTGTATTAATTTAAAAAGAAGCTATATATTTAAATAATACTTCAATAGTCTTTTGTGCCAAACTCTAAATTTACAAACAACACCAATATATATCACATGGAAATTTCTCACTCAGACCAAAAAATTGTTTCATTTAAAAAAATCTATTAACTAGTTAACTACTGGAAAAATAGTGGTTGATTTTTTAAAATTTTTAAATTTTTTTCTCAGCAATACTACTTTTATCTGTTTTTCTTAAATTCAATTAATTAACATATAATGTATTACTAATTTCTGAGGTAGAGTTCAGGAATTCATCAGTCTTACATAATACCCAGTGCTCATTACATCACCTGCCCTCCTTAATGTCTATCACCCAGCTACCCCATCCCCCCACCACCCTCCCCTCCAGCAACTCTCAGTTTGTTTCCTCTAAGAATCTCTTATTGTTTATCTCCCTCTCTGATTTCATTGTTTTATTTTTCCTTCCTTTCCCTTATGATCCTGTTTTGTTTCGTAAATTCCACATATGAGTGAGATCATATGATAATTGTCTTTCTCTGGTTGACTTATTCTGCTTAGTATAATACCTTCTAGTTCCATCCATGTCATTACAAATGACAAGATTTCATTTTTGAGGGCTGAGTAGTATTCCATTGTATATATGAACTATATCTTCTTTATCCATTCATCTGTTGATGGACATCTGGGTTCTTTCCATAGTTTGGCTATTGTGGACATAGCTGCTATAAACATTGGGGTGCAGGTGCCCCTTCAGATCACTACATTTCTATCTTTGGGGTAAATCCCTAGTGGTATAATTGCTGGGTAGTAGGGTAGCTCTATTTTCAACTTTTTGAGGAACCTCCACGCTGTTTTCCAGAGTGGGTGCACCAGCTTGCATTCCCACCAACTGTGCCAGAGGGTTCCCCTTTCTCTGCATCCTCACCAACATCTGTCATTTCCTGACTTGTTAATTTTAGCCATTCTGACTACTGTTAGGTGGCATCTCATTGTGGTCTTGATTTGCATTTTCCTGATCCCAAGTTGAGCATTTTTTCATTTGTCTGTTGGCCATTTGTATGTCTTCTCTGGAAAAATGTCTGTGTTTGTCTTCTGCCCATTTCTTGATTGGGTTATTTGTTCTTTGGGTACTGAGTTCTTTATAGATATTGGATATTAGTCTTTTATCTCATAAGACATTTGTAAATCTCTTCTCCCATTTTGTCAGTTGCCTTTTGGTTTTGTTGACTATTTCCTTTGTTGCACAAAAGATTTTTATCTTGATGAAGTCCCAATAGTTCATTTTTGCCTTTGTTTCCCTTGCCTTTGGAGACATGTCATGAAAGAAGTTGCTGTGGTCGAAGTCATAGAGGTTGCTGCCTGTTTTCTCCTCTAGGATTTTGACAGATTCCTGTCTCACATTTATGTCTTTCATCCATTTTGAGTCATTTTTGTGTATGGTGTAAGGAAATGGTCCAGTATCATTCTTCTGCGTGTGGCTGTCCAGTTTTCCCAACACCATTTATTGAAGAGACTGTCTTTTTTCCATTGGATATTCTTTCCTGCATTGTTGGAGATTAGTTGACCATAGAGCTGAAGGTCCAATTCTGGGTTTTCTCTTCTGTTCCTTTGATCTATGTGTCTATTTTTGTGCCACTGCCATTCTGACTTGATGATTACAGCTTGTAATATAGCTTGAAGTCTAGAATTGTGATGCCACCAGCTTTGGCTTTCTTTTCAACATTCCTTTGGCTATATGAGGTCTTTAATTGTTCCATACAAATTTTAGGATTATTTTTTCCAGCTCTGTGAAAAAAGTTGATGGTATTTTGATAGGGCTTGTATTGAATGTATAGATTGCTCTAGGTAGCATAGACATTTTAACAATATTTGTTCTTCCATTCCATAAGCATGGAACATTTTGCATTTCTTCTTCTTCCTCAATATCTTTCTTAAGTGTTCTGTAGTTTTTAGAGCTCAGATCCTTTACCTCTTTGGTTAGATTTATTCCTACGTATCTTACAGTTTTTGGTGCTATTGTAAATGGGATTGACTCCTTATTTTCTCTTTCTTCTGTCTCATTGTTAGTGTATAGAAATGCAACCGATTTCTGTGCATTGATTTTGTACTCTGCCACTTTGCTGAATTCCTGTATGAGTTCTAGCAATTTTTTGGTGGAGTCTTTCATGTTTTCCACATAGAATATCATGTTGTCTGTGAAGCACGAGAGATTGACTTCTTCTTTGCTGATTTAGATGACTTTTATTTCTTTTTGTTGTCTGATTGCTGAGGCTAGGGCTTCTAGTACTATGCTGAACAACAGTGGTGATAGTATACATCCCTGTCCTGTTCCTGACCTTAGGGGAAAAGCTCTCAGTTTTCCCCATTAACAGTGATATTTGTTGTGGGCTTTTCATATATGACTTTTATGCTATTGAGGTCTGCTCCCTCTATCCCTACACTGTGAGGAGTTTTAATCAAGAAAGGATACTGTACTTTGTCAAATACTTTTTCTGCATCTATTGAGAGGATCATATGGTTCTTGTCCTTTCTTTTATTATATGTAGTGTATCACATTGATTGATTTGCAGATGTTAAACCACCGTTGCAGCCCAGGAATAAATCCCATCTGGTTGTGGTGAATAATACTTTTAAGGTACTGTTGGATCCTATTGGCTAGTATCTTGGTGAGAATTTTTGCATCCATGTTCATCAGGAGTATTGGTCTGTAATTCTCCTTTTTGGTGGGGTCTTGGTCTAGTTTTGGAATCAAGGTAATGCTGGCCTCATAGAAAGTGTTTGGAAGTTTTCCATCCATTTATATTTTTTGAAATAGCTTCAGAAGAGTAGGTATTAATTCTTCTTTAAATGTTTGGTAGAATTCCCCTGGAAGTTATCTAGCCCTGGACTCTTGTTTGTTGGGAGATTTTTGATTACTGCTTCAGTGTCTTTGCTGGTTATGGGTCTGTTCAGGTTTTCTATTTCTTCCTGTTTCAGTTTTGGTGGTTTATACTTCTCTAGGAATGCATCCATTTCTTCCAGATTGCCTAATTTGTTGGCATATAGTTGCTCATAACATAATCTTTTAATTTTTTATTTCTTTAGTGTTGGTTGTGATCTCTTCTCTTTCATTCATGATTTTATTTATTTGGGTCCTTTCTCTTTTCTTTTTGATGAGTCTGCCCAGGGGTTTATCAATCTTATTAATTCTTTCAAAGAATCAGCTCTCAGTTTCATTGATCTCTTTTGCTGTTCTTTTGGTTTCTACTTCATAGATTTCTGCTCTAATCTTTATTAGTTCTCTTCTCCTGCTGAATTTAGGCTTTATTTGCTGTTCTTTTCCAGCTCCTTTAGGTGTAAGTTTAGGTTGTGTATTTGAGACCTTTTTGTTTCTTGAGATATACTTGTTTCTTGCTATATACTTCCCTCTTAGAACTGCCTTTGCTGCATCCCAAAGGTTTTGAACAGTTTTGTTTTCATTTTCATTTGTTTCCATGAATTCTTAAAATTCTTCTTTAATTTCCTGGTTGACCCATTCATTCTTTAGTAGTAAGCTCTTTAGCCTCCATGTATTTGAGTTCTTTCAAAATTTCCTCTTGTGATTGAGTTCTAATTTCAAAGCATGTGGTCTGAAAATATGCAGGGAATGATCCCTATCTTTTTTTTTTTAAGATTTTGTTTATTTATTTGACAGAGACAGCAAGAGAGGGAACACAAGCAAGAGGAGTGTGAGAGGGAGAAGCAGCTTCCTGCTGAGCAGGGAGCCCAATGCGGGGCTCGATCCCAGGACCCTGGGATCATGACCTAAGCTGAAGGCAGACGCTTAACAGCTGAGCCACCCAGGTGCCCCTGATTCCTATCTTTTAGTACTGGTTGAGATCTGTTTTGTGACTCAGCATGTGATCTATTTTGAAGAAAGTTCCATGTGCACTTGAGAAGAATGTGTATTCTGTTGCTTTAGGATGGAATACTCTGAATATATCTGTGAAGTCTATCTGGTCCAGTATGTCATTCAAAGCCTTTGTTTCCTTGTTGATCTTCTGCTTAGATGATCTGTCCATTGTTGTGAGTGGGTGTTAAAGTCCCTTACAATTATTGTATTACTATCAATGATTTTCTTTAATTTTATTATTACTGTTTTATATAATTGGCTCCTCTCATGTTAGGGGCATAAATATTTATAATTGTTAGATCTTCTTGTTGGATAGACCCTTTAATTATGATACAGTTTCCTTCCTCATGTTATATTACAGTCTTTGGTTCAAAATCTAATTTATCTGATATAAGGATTGCCACCCCAGCTTTCTTTTGATGTCCATTAGCATAATAAATGGTTTTTCCATCCCCTCACTTTCAATCTGGAGGTAACTTTAGGTCTAAAATGCATCTCTTGCAGACAGCATATTGATGGGTCTGGCCTTTTTTATCCAATCCAATACCTGGTGTCTTTTGATTGGGGCATTTAGCTCATTTACATTCAGACTAACTACTGAAAGATATGAATTTAGTGCCATTGTATTACCTGTAAAGTCATTGTTTCCGTAGATTGTCTCTGTTCCTTTCTGGTCTATGTTACTTTTGGGCTCTCTCTTTGCTTAAAGGATCTCCTTTACTATTTCTTGCAGGGCTGGTTTAGTGATCACAGATTCTTTTAGTTTCCATTTGTCCTGGAAGCTTTTTATTTCTCCTTCTATTTTGAATGACAGTTTCTTACTGGATAAAGTATTCTTGGCTGCATATTTTTCTTATTTAGCACCCTGAATATATCATGCCAATTCTTTCTGGCCTACCAGGTCCATGTGGATAGGTCTGCTGCCAGCCTAATATTTCTACTCTTGTAGGTTATGGACCTCTTGTCCCAAGCTACTTTTAGGATTTTCTCTTTGTCTCTGAGATTTGCAAGTTTCACTATTATATGTCAGGGTGCTGATCTATTTTTATTGAGTTTGAGGGGGGTTCTCTGTGCCTCCTGGACTTGAATGCCTATTTCCTTGTCCAGGTTTGGAAAGTTCTCCACTGTAATTTGTGCCAATATACCTTCTGCCCCCTCTTCTTCTTCTGGGTTCCCAATTATTCTAATTTTGTTTCAGTTTATGGTATCACTTATCTCTCGAATTCTCCCCTTGTGATCCAGTGGTTGTTATCTCTTTTTCTCAGCTTTTTTCATTCTCCATCATTTTGTCTTCTATATCACTAATTCTCTCTTCTGCCTCATTTATCCTAGCAGTTAGGATCCATTTTTTATTGCATCTCATTAATAGCCTTTTTGATTTTGACTTGATTAGATTTTAGTTCTTTTATTTCTCCAGTAAGGGATTCTCTAGTGTCTTCTGTGCTTTTTTCAAGGCCAGCTAGTATCTTTATAATGATTATTTTGAACTCTAGTTCAGACATCTTACTTATATCCATTCTGATTAGGTCCTAGCAGTCAGTACTGCCTCAATGTTTTCTTTTTTTGAGGTGAGTTTTTCTGTCTTGTCATTCTAGAAGTCCAGAGAAGAGTAGATAAACAAGAGAACAAAATACTAAAATGGCAACAATGACCCTAGAGAAATATACATTAAACAAATCAGAAGAGATGCAAAACTGAAAAAAAAAAAAAAAAAAAAAAACCTACAGCAACCACCATAACAAGAACAGCAAAAAAGGTAGAATATCATCAGACAGGTGAACAGAACAGAGCAATACCCTGGATTCTGTGTGTATTTTGGTCTTTTTGTTAGAAAACTGGGTCCCAAAATTGTAAAGAAAGAGAAACTTATATATGTACAATAATAAAATTAAATAGAATGAAAGGATAGAGTATAACTGTAAAAATGAAAATTAAAAGACAAAAAAAAATAGAGAGAGAAAAGGGATATAAACAGACTGGTGAATAAAACAGAGTAATACACTATATCCTGGGTGTATTTTGGTTTGCTTGTTAGAAGAAACTAAATCCCAAAATTGTAAAGAAAGAAAAACTTATATATATACAAAAATAAAATTAAATACATTGAAGGATAGAATGCAACTCTAAAGATAAAAATTTAAAAAGACTTAAAAGAAAAAAAAAAGGGATGCCTGGGTGGCTCAATTGGTTAAGAGGCTGCCTTCTGCTCAGATCATGATCCCAGGGTCCTGGAATCAAGTCCCACATCGGGCTCCTTGCTCAGCAGGGAGACTGCTTCTCCCTCTGCCTGCTGCTTCTCCTGCCTGTGCGCGCTCTCTCTCTCTGATAAATAAATAAGTAAAATCTTAACAAAAAAGAAAGAGAATATTATCAGACAGGTGATAAGAACAGAGCAATACACTAGATTCTGGGTGTATTTTGGTCTGTTTGTTAGAAGAAACTGCATCCCAAAATTGGAAAGAAGGAAAAACTCATACATATACAAAAATAAAATTAAATACAATGAAAGGATAGAATGTAACTGTAAAAATGAAAATTAAAGACTTAAAAAAGAATTGATAAAGTAAGAAATTGGTTGAAAAAGGAAAGAGAAAAAAATGAATTTGAAAGACTAAAGAATCATGGGAAGAACACCATGAATTCTGTATACTATTTTCCCCTGATGTTGGAGATTTAAAGTTCTCTGTGGTCGGTAGCTAGATATTCTTGCTGATCTTCCGGGGAAGAAGCCTGTTTGCACTGATTCTCAGGTGCCTTTGCCCGGGGTGGAGTTGCGTCACCCTTGCCAGGGGGCCAGGCTAAGTAAGTGGCTCCGGATTGCTCTCTGTGGCTTTTGTTTCCTGAAGGCTTTCCCCATAGCTTTAGAGGATGAGAATGAAAATAGAGGCCTCCCAATTTTCAGTTCCAGAGCTGAGAGATCCAACCGCCCCCATTCCTCAGTGTGCTCTCAGGGAAAAGCAGTTAATCTCTCCTGTCTCCCTAGTTTCCATCCATAGTCTGTGCTCCCCTAGCCTGTGATGGAGCATTTCTATCTCAAGCACAGGACCCCGCTTCGAGTCTCCAAACCCTGCAGACTCCTGGGGTGTGCACCCCTGCCTCTCCTCCCTGGGGGAAGAAGGAGGGTGTTGTGTTTCTGCTGCTTTCAGGGTCCCTGCTTGGAGAGCGGGGTTTATGGCAGAGTGTGGTTTATGGCAACCCTGAGCTGAGGGTCCGCTCCCAGACTCCCTGATTGCAGCCGGCTTTCCCTCTCCAATGTTTAGGAACTCTGCCCACTCAGGCACCCCTGTTCTTTCTGTGATTCCAGGTATCCTGGGACCATGCTGCCCACCTAAGACCTGCTCCACTTCATCACCTGAGTGCCTTTCAGGCAGGGATGTCCCACACTGGAGCAGACTTAAAAAGTTCTGATTTTAGCCCAGCTGCTACATCACTTTCTGGTAGCCAGCTTACAGAGGCTCCCTTTCCCCCCGCAGTTTATCTTCCGATATATCTCCTCAGATTCACTTCTCTGCACCTCCTACCTTGCAAAAAGTGGTCACTTTTCTATTGGTAGAGTTGCAGCAATTCTTTTCTTAGATCTCCAGTTGAGTTCACAGGTGTTCAGAATGATTTGATAGCTATCTACTGAATTCACTGGACCAGACAAAACTATGGGCTCCTACTCCTCCCTGGTCTTGGACTCTCCAAGCAAGAATGTTAATTTTTGCATATTTCGTGTTTGGGCAGTCATGTCTTTCTTAGTTTTCTCATTTCAATAAAATTGTTAGTGAACCTGTTTTATTAGTTTTATGAAGAAATAACAACCTACATTTCCTTTGTAATAAACAACAATAAAAATAATAGTAAAAATCTTTTAAGCATTTAACTCTAGCAGGTACGTGCAAAACACTTTACATATATTATCTCAATCCTCACAACAAATTTATAATGCAGGCATTCTTATTCCATTGTCCTTGCTTTAGAGATGAAGAACTCAAGACTTAGAGATATTTCAGTAAACTTACTCAAGGTCATATGACAAAAAAAGAAAGGGAACTGGAATTGTAAAAATCATTTGAAACTAGGTTCTGCACTTTTTTTTAAACATTTTTTTTTAAGATTTATGTATTTATTTTAGAGAGAGAGCATGCATGGGGTGGGTGGAGAACAGAGGGACAGAAAGAGAACTAGACTCCCCACTGACCACAGAGCTCCATGCAGGGCTTGATCCCAGGGCCCCAAGATCATGACCTGAGCTGAAATCAAGAGTTGGCTGCTTAACTGACTGAGCCACCCAGGTGCTCCTAGATTCTGCACTTTTAACTTCTACCTCAAAGGACAGTCTTTTATCACAATTGAAGTTAAATGATAAATTATGTAATTAGTTGTTTAATATTTCTCTGCTGGTTTACTACCTATATCTCCGGCAATTAGCACCTTGCATAACACTGTCCACACAATAATATTTGTGGAATAAATAAATGAATGAAAATAAAAATTGGACTCCTGTGAATGGAAAAAAGAGTTATGGTGACGTGATAGTTTGATGCTATATTAAGTTTTCTCTCCTGGTTTTTATCTACCTGTGTAAGTCAGCTCTGTTTATAGTATTTCCGATCTTCTGTGGCCTGACTGAGACATTCTGTGGCAATTAAAAGCTTTCTTTTTCTGTAAGAGAGGCTTCCTGGATTTGCAAATAGGTTTCAAGAATTTGCAAACTGGTAAGGTTGCTGAAACTCTGTAGGTGTGAATTTTGACAATGGATTCTGTAATAGATAACTACTTTGTCCTTAGATTAATATATTTATTTAAATTTTATTATAGTTATGAATCCCACTTAAAATGAACAATACTGGTTGATATTTATACTTTTATTTATTTATTTTAAAAAGATTTTATTTATTTATTTATTTATTTATTTATTTATTTATTTATTTATTTAGAATCTCAAGCAGAGTCGTTGCTGAGCACTGAGCCTGTTGCAGGGCTCAGTCTCATGGCCCTGAGATCATGATCTGAGCTGAAATCAAGAGTCGGATGCTTAACCGACTGAACCATCCAGGTGTCCCGATACTCATACTTTTTAAAACAAAGAATACTATGATGATTATATAAAATATTTCTGGCTTTTCTCCTAGATGCATGGTAAGGTTACATGTCTTTGCTCCTTTGGGGCTGGATATGACTTGCTTTGGATAATGGAATGTGAATAGAAATGGCATCTATAACTACGAAGTGGAAGTTTTAGTAGGCTATGTCTATTTGCCATTTCTCTCTTTCTTTTTGCCACAGACAGGCAAACCTGAAATGATGGCTGTTCATCAGCCTGTATCTTACAGTATAAAGGTTTGGAATAAAGCTCCTCTCAACCCATGATGGACATGTGGAAGGAGTGAGAAATAAATGCCTAATGTTATAAGCATTTTAGATTTTGGCTTTAAAACTATTTTATTTTGTTAAAAACACTTAACATGAGATCTACCCTCAACAAAATTTTTCAAAGTATGTAATACAGTATTGTTACACACTGTTACAGTGTTGCATAGCAGATCTCTAGAACTTACTCACCTTGCATGACTGAAACTTTATGCTCTTTGATAACAACTCACTGGGAAACCACTATTCCACTCTGATTCTATGAGCTTGATGATTTTAGATATTTCATGTAAGTAGAACCATGCAGTCTTTGTGCTTTTGTGACTGGCTTATTTCACTTGGCACGGTTCTTTAGGTTCATCCATTATTCCAAATGGCAGGATTTCCTTCTTTTTTTTTTTTTTTTAAGGGTAAATAACATGCCATATTTTCTTAATTCATTCATCTGCTAATGGATATTTTAGGTTGTTTCCATATCTTGGCTATTATAATTAATACTGTAATGAGCACAGGAATTCTAATATCTTTCTGAGATCCTGATTTCATTTTTTTGGGTAAATATTCAACTGTGCTATTGAAGGATTATATGGTAGCTCTATCTCCAGTTTTCTAAGGAAACTTCATACATAAGGAAATTTCACCATTTTACATGCCCACCGATACTGTACAAAGAGTTCCAGTTTCTACACATCAGCATTAACAACACTTGCTTTTTTGCTAATGACAATCCTAACAGGTGTGAGATGGTATTTTATTGTGTTTTGATTTGTTTTCACTGATTATTAGTAATGTTGAATATTTTTTCGTATATGTGTTGGTCATTTGTCTTCTTTGGAGAAATGTCTACTCAAAGTCTTAAACCCATTTTTTAATTGGGTTACCTTTTTTGCTATTTGGTTGTAGCAGTTTCACATATATTTTGGAAATCAACCTTATATCAAATATGTGGTTTGCGGACATATTCTCCTATTCCATGGGTTGTCTTTTCATTGTATTATTTCCTTTGCTGTGCAGAAGTTTTTTAGTTGATGTAGTCCCACTTGTCTGTTTCTGTTTTTCTCACTTATCGTTTTGCTATCATATTTGTGAAATCATTACCAAGACCAATGTCAAGAAGCTTTTTCTCTAGGTTTTCTTCTAGAAGTTTTACAGTTTCAGGTCTTACATTTAAGTCTTTAATATGTTTTGAGTTGAATTTTGTGTATGGTATAAGACAAACATCCAATTTCATTCTTCTGCATGTGGATATCCAGTTTATCCAACAGCATTTGTTGAGAGACTATCCTTTCTCATTATGTATCCATAGCACCCTTGTTAAAGATCAGTTGACTTTACAGGCAGAGTTTTATTTTTGGACTCTATATTTTGTTTGATTATTCCATTTTTATGCCAACACCATATTGTTTGTATTACTCTATGTTTCTAATATAATTTGAAATCAGGATGTGTGAGGCCTTCAGCTTTGTTCTTTCTCAAGATTGTCGTGGCTTTGCTGGGTACTTTGTGATTGATTCCGTATGAATTTTAGAATTGTTTATTCTATTTTTGGAAAAATTTGATGGGAATTTTAATAGAGATTGTATTGAATCTGTGGATCACTTTGGGTAGTATGGACATTTAAAGAATATTAAATCTTCCAGTCTATGAGTGGTTGCTAGTCTTACCATTGCACTTCATAAATGAAGGTGAGGGAGGTGAGAAAAATAATGTTTAGGACTGAAGATAGGGTCAAAAACTGAAAAGAGAGCAAGGGTTAGGCAAAAGTGGGAATATCAGGAATGAGCTAAAGATGCAAAGGGATGGCGACCTATGGGATGCTAACATGGAGAAAGTGGGATAATGAAGGACAGTTGAAGGCAGAGTAGGGAACATCCTCTGAAGCTAGTGTGGGGCAAACGCATCATTTGAGAGGGAGCTAAAACCACTCTGCACAGACCTACATTTTGAGAATTAACCAAAAACATTAGAGCCAACAAGTTTTGATTATTTCCAGTAAAGAAGAAGAAAATCTAAATAACCAACTATATATTTTAAATAAACTTTAAAAAGAATAACAGTTTGTAAAATCTCAAGTTATAGGTATCTTTCAAACTGATACTTAAATTTCATTTATAGAGATCATTGGAAAAGGACCTGGATTAAAACAGCACAGAGGGAAAGATCAGATTCTATTTAATAAAGAAAGACATGAATATATAATACAACTATTAAAGCTTCTGAATATATGGTTCCTGAAAGAAATATTGCCAGTGGGAAAATAATTACACTTTTGTTTAAAATAAATGGAAGAAACCCCCCCTAAGTTCCCTTTGAATTCTTTATTGAAAAGGCATTAATTAGTAGAGTGGAATTCTCCTATAAATTGAGATGGATAGAGAACAAACTGAGGGTTGGTGGAGGATGGTGGGTGGGGAATGGGCTAGACGGGTGATAGGTATTAAGGAGGGCACTTGTTATGATGAGCACTGGGTGTTGTATGTAAGTGACGAACCACTGAATTCTACTCCTGAAACCAATATTGCACTGCATGATAACTAACTAGTATTTAAATAAAATTTTGAAAAGAAAAGAAAAGAAAAGAAAAGAAAAGAACAGAAAAGAAATTAGCTTGAAAGCATTCAAAACTGCCCTGATCCAGAGAGAGGTGTGGGTGGGTTCTGTAGTAGCTTATCCATGATAATGTGCATGTGGGGGGGGACGATTGCTCTTTTACACCTCTTAAGAACCAAAAGGGATAATGGAAATGTTCTTTCAGTTAAGATAATTTTGCCTTATGAAAATAAACTATTGATCAACATCCTCACTGGACTAATAACTAAGAAATTTTCTTCCTAGCATATGAAGAATACACCTCATTAAAAAAAATCAAAAAGGAAAGTAGAGACTATAACAAACACATCTTTGAATTTGTATGCTGGCAAGACCAAAAGGGTCAGTCAGCCAAGCTTCAAAGAAATTTTAACTGCTTGACTCTTAGATGAAGTGGACATTGGATGTGATAAAATAAGAGAACAACTGAGGTATTATTGCTGGTTCATTATTTTAAAAAATTAAATCTGCAACACAAAACCAATGATTTGATTAATAATTAATCGTGACTAATAATTGTGGATATGGGTTTTTTTGCTCATTTCAGTGAAGAATCATTTTTTAAAGTTTTTATTTTATTTGTGAACTTATAGCCTCATCATGGTTCTAGATATTGTAAGAATGATAGTTATTGATAAATAATAAAAAGAAGAAATAAAACTAATATATTTGAGATCCCAAGACAATCAATCAATCAATTCATTAATTGATCTTTTATTTTTTTAAGTAAAATTTGTATGTATTAAATTCTATAACATGATGAAGTGATACATATATATATATGTAAAATAGAATGATTACAACAGTCAAGCTAATTAACATATCCACTTGGGGAATTTGGGCTTCTTATCCCTACAACTCTTGGCATTATGTGTCTGGAAGTCCTGGTTCCCAGTGAGAAAAGCCTTCTACCTTGGTGCAAGAGTTCTATTTTATGTAAGCTTAAATCCCAAAAATGGCCAATTTGAGCTCCTGTGGCCAAGAGATCCATGGGCAAGGGAAAGACTCCCCAGTCCAGGGAGGTAACTAACCTTGATCATCAGGGGGAGTTGGACTGATGTACATAATGAAGGCTAGCACTGGGCTATCTTTTGATATTCCTTTGGCCAATTTTGATGGTAAATGGACGAGTGCGCCAGACAAGGCCGGAGAAGGGCATGGTGACCAGGAGGTTTGATCTTTCAGGTTTGAGGGTCTAGTTTAGCAAAGATAAGGGAGATCTAGAAAGAATTGTTGAGGGGGGCAGTGTGTGTCAATTGTGGCTTTGAGTCCAGCTGCAGTAGTAGTGACTACGGTTTGTTTCAATGACCTTTCTCTTGTATGCTTCGTCAACAATAGAGACCAACCAAATTCCTAGAGAACTCATCTCTCAGGGGCAGCGTTGCTCTGTAAGGCACATGGATCAGTGTGGCACACAGGGTGGGCTGTGATGAAGGCTCGCGTTCCCTCTCCAGCACAGAGACTTACTCCCATCAGCTCTCTGGAAGTTTGGCTGCGGACAGTGCATATCTGAGTCCCTGTCTTAGAATTGTCCTTGGCCCATGGGAACTTGTCTTGTCTGATATCCAGTCCCCTCCCAGGGCAGTGTATGCCCAATGACTAGTGAATTTGTATTACAAAGGGGCTACTGATCTCAGTTTAGTACCACTTGAAAGGTCTATCCAAGATCTAGGTCTCCCTGTAGAATTGGCTGAGATCTGTTGCAACTACATTGCTCTTCCACTCTCCCCTTGGCCAGTTGGCTTCCCTCACTCTCTTACAGGTATCATTCCAGAGAATAAACCAGTGTGTCTTCTGTATGCAAGTCTTCATCTCAGAGTCCATTTTCCAGAAAATGTGATCTGAGATAGTAGATATGTCAATGTATTACGTATGCATAGAAATACCCAAGATTTTATCAAGACTTGACTTGGAGTTTCAACATTACATTCTGCTTTTACAAGTGTTTCTATATTGGTCGTACATTATTGTCATAATTAGAATAAATCAATAACTTATAAAACAAAATAAGAAAGAATACTGTATTTGAAGCCAGAAAATTTAGGTTCTGTGGCTAAAATACTGTTTGTGTGGCTTTTTGTGAAATTGTTTAGCAGTTTTCTGTAATTCGGTTTTGTCTTCGCCAGATGTGGATAGTCATTATGACACCGCCTGGATTTGTTTGGAGGAGGTGCATAATGAATATGAAACACTTAGAAAACTGTAATGTACTGTAGAGATGTTATTTGTGATTTTATTATGTCTTGGAACTGTTTCCTACCGTTCTTACTTTGATGTTTGTGCCAAGTGAGAGTGATCCTGGCTTAAATGACTAAGAGGATCACTATTTACTTTTTATTTAACTTTTAAGTAAAGATTAGAGCTGGGCTAGTTCCCTTAATCAGACTGTACCCTGATCAGAACTTTGACATCCTTTATAGGTTAAAGGAAGTCAATATCTTGTTTGAGTTCTGCAGCAATTCTCGCATAGCAGGTCTGTGATTATTACCTCTGGGACTCAAAGCCAGGACTCTCAACGCCTTCAAAATAAATCATTCCCAAGGCATTTCTTTAACTGTTAGGAAATAATAAATGAATGCTCTTTGAAGAAGCCTGCTTTTACTGAACTTCCAGAAAGAAGTCTGCTGGTTGTAAGATCTGGTAAGGGTGGGACACTTTGAATCTTATTTAAAGGAGTCTTTAAATTGTCCCTTGGCAGCCGCACAGGAACACAGAGTTACACAATCCCGTCTGCCTCTAATGTGGAAAGCAGCTGTTCATCGCTGTTGAAGGAATCCTTCTCAAATGAAATTTATGATAACTACCTGTAAAGTCATCTGACTTCTGTAGCTAAATTCGTCTGTTTTTGCTCAAAACTAATTTGAAAATATAGCATGCATTTCTACTTTTTGACTAAATAATTTCCCCCTCTGTGGTAAGTAATAAAAGGAGACAGAGCATATCTAATAAAAGACGTAATTGAGACTAAAGCTGATGAGGCTCTATTTTTATACTAGTTAGTCATGACATGCACTGGGGATTTGTGTTCATGGAGAACTGTGACAAATTTAGAAGAAGCATTGCCCTTGTACAAGCACATGCTTTGATCAAGTGTGGAGAGTCCGCAATTCTGTATCTTGGGAGTTACCACTGGGGAAACTTTCTCATAGAGAAAGCTAAGTAAGAGCTCTTAGACATAAGAAGTTGTAGCTTTGTTGCTGGAGTTTTCTTCTTAGGAAAACTTTTAGAATGGGAGAAACAGTTATCTCTTCTCAGATTGGCAAGTTGTCAAGGCCAAGATGTTAAAAAACAGTCTCTGTAGGTCTCTATTATTCTAAAAGGAGAGGCAATATATCACTGACAGGGGGCTACTGCATTTCCTGATGGTAAGAACTATTTATTATACACACCTTTGTAACTTTCTGTGGCAGAATACCAATCAATACCAATACTAATACTAGAATACTAGTATGTACTATTCTCTGTAGTGAGGGAAGAGGTTAAAAGGAGAGAGAAATAACTTATTGTCAGCGTAATATATAGCCAGGTCAGATGAAAAAATATGTATGCTACTTTGATAAATTACGAAAAATTGGGCCCAGAAAAGGGAGAGCTTTTAACTTTCTGAAACCTTATTGGAAGTCTTCTTTTCTTTAATAATGATATAATAATATTTCAATTTTTTACTCAGTTTTATTGACATATAATTGCATATAATAAACTGTGCATAAAGTGTACAGTTTGATAATCTTTGGCATATATATACACCCATGAGTCATAAGGAAGATGTATATCACCCCTGAAATTTTCTAGTGACCCTTTGTAATTCCTCCATCTTTCCAGTCCCCTGCTTCATCTCCAGATAAACACTGATTTGCTTTTTATTCCTATAGATTGGTTTGCATTAATTAGACATTTATATAAGTAGAGTCATAGAGTACGTGCTTTTTTTGTCTGCTTCTTTCATACAACATAATTGTTTTGAGATCCATCCATATGGTTGCATGTATCTATAGCATATTTTAAATTGATGAATAGTATTCCATTGTTTGGATTTACCACAATTTGTTTATCCATTCAAGTGCTAATGGGCATTGAGTTCTTTAATAAATGTTCACTTCATTTTTCCTGATTTTATTTGAAAGGACAGAAAGCAGTGAAAGGAACATGTAATGAACTTATGTCTAACTGACCACAAAAGAAAGCGATCAAGTGTCAATTGGAGGAACCATGGGAGAAAGTGGACATATTCTTAGAATTTGTTGTAACCTGGTCAGACAGGTATCTAGACTTTAGGAAAGCAAATTTTAAAGATCTTAGGTAACATAAAGATATATAGCTACAACAAAGATATTGATTACAGAGGATAACCTGCTAAAAAAAGTAGAGAATCAAACATGTAATGGCTCAGCACAGTGGAGTAGTGGCTTTCAGGCTGTGGCCCTAAGACTCCTGGGAGTTGCTGAGGACCCTTTGAGAGATCTGTGAGGTCAAAATTCATTTTTGATTGATACCAAAGACATTATTATTTCTCATTCTCATCCTTTCAACAGTTACAGTGGAGTTTGCCAGAGAGTACATAAAATGTGCTGTTACAACAGATTGAGTGCAGAAGCAGATAACAAGAATCCAGCTGTCTTCTATTAAACCAGACTTTAAAAAAAATATATACAGTTTTTTTTTAAGATTTTATATATTTTTTTGCGATAGAGAGAGATCATAGAGGGAGAGGGAGAGAGAGAAGCAGACTTGCCACCGAGCAGGGAGCCCGATGCAGGGCTTGATCTCATGACCCTGAGATCATGACCTGAGCCAAAGGCAGACACTTAACTGACGGAGCCATCCAGGCACCCCTAAACCAGACTTTTAAAGAGATCTGCAAAAATGTGTAAACTGTACTCACTAATTTTTTTTTAAAAGATTTTATTTATTTGACAGAGAGACAGCCAGTGAGAGAGGGAACACAAGCAGGGGGAGTGGGAGAGGAAGAAGCAGGCTCCCAGCGGAGGAGCCTGATGTGGGGCTCGATCCTAGAACGCTGGGATCATACCCTGAGCCGAAGGCAGACGCTTAAACGACTGCGCTACCCAGGCGCCCCTGTACTCACTAATTTTTTGGGAAAAATTACTTTTCCTAAAAATATGATACTAATGTTAACATAATTGGTTTATTATGATTTTATATGACTTAATAAATATTCTTAAATTTTTTGATGAAAACATCCAATATGGTAAATATTGATAAAGTACATAAAAACAAAAGCTCTTTGAAGTTTTCAATACTTTTTTAAGGGTGCAAAGGGAATGTGAGATCAAAGAGCTTGTGAAACCTTGCAATGGAGGTTTATTTAGCACTCAGGTAACAATCTCAGGTGGATTTTCCTGCTTAGTAGGTGGCTTTTACCTATGAAATTATTCATCAACCCAAACTCCTTCCTCTTGTAGCTTCTATATGCTCTAGGACCTCCTTGCCACATACATCTAGCCAGCAAAATAAGAAATATTAGGGAGGTTTCTTAAAAGTCTTGTCAGAAAAGTAATAAACACCATTTTTACTCATATTCTGTTATTGAGAATTTAATATGTAGCCCACTCGGCTGCAAGAAGACTGGTCTGTGGAATGTAGTAGGGCAGCCATTTCCCTGCCATAGAGGTATTCTGTGGAAGAGGAGGATGGATTTTGGTGAATCGTGAGCAGGGGTGTGACTTTAATAGTATTATTTTATATTATTTTATTGAGTAGAGCATCCAAACTGTGATATTTATTATTTGAATGGCAGAGTTCACGACTTATTCATCTTTCAGTCTCCTAAATGCAACTCTTGGTAGAATAAGTGCTAATGAGGTTTGTGAAATAGTGGCTGATCTACTGAATAAGTGAATGGATTGAAAGAGGCTAATTTTAATGCAATATAACTTATAAAAATATGTAATAATTAAAAAATATTTTTGGCATTCCTTCCCTATGGAGAAGTATCTTCAAACTGGAAAGTGTTAAATTTTTGGATGATAAAATTGGGAAGAAAAATTAATATACTGAATAATATCTGTCCCCCAAATTGGGGGGAAAACTTTATGGGTTGAATATATCCCATGCAATTGATAAGATTATATTCAATTGAAACCCATAAAATCTTGCTTTGGAGTTTGAACAACTTAACTGCAAAGATAGTAAAGGTAGTAAAGTAACACTAGTTCAAGGAAAAATTTACTTAATTAAGTTAGTTCATCACAAGTCCAGTTTGAGTTGAGATGTGAAATGGCTGATAAAAGAGATACTAGAGGTTTAGGCAGGGTTACTTTAGGCAGAAGTAGATCTAGGAATAAGTGGTTCTATTGCATTTGTAATTTCTGACCCCCTCTGCCACATTAAGTCATTCTGGACCCAAAATTTAAAGAGCAAATTTGACAAATAGAACAAGCATGTTATTAAGAGGTCCAAAAAAATCATGCTCCTAGAGGGACAGTTTTAGACTCGGGAACATTTGTCACTGAAAAGTGAAGATACAGGATGGAACAGGATAACTAACAAATATTTGAAAGGTGTTGATGAGAAGAGGGTGTAGATTTATTCTCTAGGTAGACCTTTAGCATAAAGTGGCGTTTTTAACTTCGGCACTGTACGTATTTTTGGCTGGATAATCCTTTGATGTTGATCTGTGCATTGCAAGATGTTCAGCAGCATCCATGGCCTGTGTCCACTGGGTGCCAGTAACACCCCTGGACAACCAAAAATGTGTCCAGATATTGCCAATGTTCTCTGGTGGGCAGATCCATCCTCTTCCAGCTCAGGTTAAGAACCATGGAGTGGAATAACAAACAAGTACTAATGGGTGGCTTGAAGTATTAGTTTATCTTCAATGTACAGAAGAACTTCCTCTTCTTTAGAACTCTCCATGACATTCTGTCTTGGTAGTGGTTGGGCTTTGATCCATTACTGGATCTCTTTTAGCAGAAGCCTTTTGATTATGTATCAAGTACATCATTGAGGAAATTTATATTTTTGATGTGAGGTTGGATTAATTTATTTACTAGTTCCCATTCAACCCTAGATTCTGTGATGTCATGACTCAGCATAGATTATTACCTGCCTCTTGGAGATTCCCTACTAGTTATCATACTTTTGATTGGTATCACATGTAGATGCTGAGTATGTTTAAGTATCTTAAGAAAATTAATCATAATCATTACATTTTATTCGATGAGAAATATGGAATAAATAGAAAAATGTGGAGTCAAAGGACCCTCGAATTGTGAGTTTGTATTTTGTCCTGCTTCTGTGACACTGGGTATTTTTCTCCACTCTCACTGTCTGAATTCCTCATTATTAAATAGGAAAATAGTCTAGGTCCTTAGTACTTGCCAAAATTTTTTGAGAGTTAAGTGAGATAACATATGTGAAAACACTTGGAAACACTTGCAGTGTTGTATAAAATCATTAAAATAAAATGATTCCATTGCTTCTGCTATTTTGCTCAATACTTATTTGAATTTTTCAAATACTTATTTGATTTTTCACTTCTCAGTAGTAAATACCGGAGAGCATCAGAAACAATATTCAAATGATTTTTAAAGGGAATGTAATTTTCATATACATTTAAAAATGATTATTCCAATAATAATATTATGCAATAGTGAACCTATTATTCATGAGTTGAGTAAGACGTAAATTGGAGATTCTGAGGACACTCTTAATGGTCTCTGCGCTTATTATATCCTGCATTTTGCACCTATCATTAACTTAGTTACCACACAGGTCTTAGGAAATGCATGGCAGTGGCAGCCCGGGAAGGCCAGACGGCACGCAGGTGTTTATATTGGCAATCTAATTGCATTGGCCATTGAGGTGGACAGCATGTTCCAGACCTTGATCTTACTGACCTCTGGGAAAGAACATACTTGTTCTGTCTGGCTACTAATTTTTCAGTGGGTTACAAATCACTGCTACTGTGTAAGAAAAATAGATTTTCTCGTTTAGCTCTGTCTGTCATTTCCCTTATTGATCTTTATGTTTGAAAGATGTATAGAATTTTACTGAGGTAAGGAAAGGAACTACAGACAGATGGGCTGTTAGGATTGGCATAGAAAAATGCATGCAGAGGTCTGACCAGTAATATCTTCTAGCCCAAGCCATGTTCTTGAGTAAATTATTTAGAATTTACATTTGAAAGATCTCTTTGAGATCAATTTCCCATCTGTGACCTGACAGCTTGTAGATGAACATTTAGTGATTTTAAAGAGCCACTATTTTACATTTGACACGTGTATGTCAAATGAAAGCACAACCTTTTCATTCTCGAATCTCCTTTAAACTCTCCTTATGAATGGATAATTATAGGACTTCTGTGTGGCATCTGCTGTATGAGAGGGATGGTGTCTGTAACTGAAGGTTACTCAAAAGGATTTTGCCATTTGTTGACGATTATTTACTTCAAAATTGTAGTATTTATTCTGTGTGTGTAGGTGTCTGTCCCTTTTTCTCTATCTTTCCATCTCATCTTCAAGTTTTGCCATAATCCTTCTGTCTGAAGGGTATGTGATTTATACTTGCACTATAAAGTAAACAAGCGTTTTTGAATTCTGAAGATTGGATGATTCATTTTATATTTGGTTCTTTTAGATACAGCAGTTCATGCTGTGAACTTACTTTGTTGTCATTATTTAGGGTAATCATCAGTTTGAAATTATTTTACAAATGGTAAGAATGTAATACCCTAAGCTTAACATTCTCCAAGAAAATATACTTGGTAGGTTTATTTCATTGTTATGTTTTAATTAATGTCTTTTGACTGAACTCCTCAAAAAAAATCTTTTAAAAGCTTGTGTTTCTGAGGTTTGCAGTTTTTACACTCATTTTGTCATTGATCCATTAGTTTCTTCCCTTGTTTTTACAGATCCATGTGTTCACATTAAAGTCAATTTTTATTATATTTATTTAGTTTTTTAATAATATTTTTTATTATATTATGTTAGTCACCATACAGTACATCCCTAGTTTTTGATGTAGTGTTCCATGATTCATTACTTGTGTATAACACCCAGTGCACCATGCAATATGTGCCCTCCTTAATACCCATCAATTTTTAAAAGAAAAAACGTCTCATAATTTCAATACTGGAACACAACTTTTTAAAAAAATATTCTTTCTAGTCTTTGATTTATGAATATACTTATATAATTATAATTCTGAATTTTTTAAGATTCTTATATTAAGTATTTTTAATGTTTCCACAATTATTATTGTCAAAAGCTGCATGGTGTTGTAGATATTTCACTATAATTTGCTTAACCATTCCTTTCCATCCTATCTTTTGCTGATTTTTTTTTTTTTTTACTATTTTTGATAATGCTATAATGAATATTTCTGCTTGGGTAGCTATTCTTTCTCTGCTGAATTAATTACTTATGAATATTTTATGACTTTTGAAACTTATTATCATTTTGCAGCCAGAACAATCACGGACACAATATTAAAGTTTTACAATTATATATAAATGTATTAGTCTTACCACATCATCAAAATTTAGTGTCAATAATTGTTTCCCTTTTAACAGATATAAAATTACATCTTAATCATGCTCTAATTTTAATTTCTTTGATTATATCAAGCCAGGACTGAGTATTTTTAAAAATTTTGGAAACTTTTTGTATTCCCTCTTATGTGAATTGTCTCTGAGATCTTGGGTATTCTTGGGGCATTTACATAAGCTATTTTGTATAGGTACTGATACTTTGTCGTACTTAAGTATTTTCCCAAATTGGTTTTCTTTGGTATTCTATTTTTCTTATTTTTAAATAATGTATATGTTTTGGTAGCCAAATATGTCAATCTTTCTTTTGTGATACTGTTATTGCAAAACAGTTTTCCATTTTAGAAATGAACTTTTTCTATAATTGATCTCAGAGCAGAGAATAAATTCATGTAAAAGAGTTCCAAATGCTTATTTATGCAGTTAGAACCAAAATTATTCAGAATGGCTTTCATCAATGAATTGACAACTTTGAAAACAGAATAAAATATTTTACTATGGGTATTATGGGCTATTTGGAGATAAAAATTCAGAGCTATTCTTGGGATAGATACCTGTTTTTGTCTTAGTTAGAAGCAGTGGAAATTGATCCAGTCTCCTAAATAAAAGGTGAATTACTGGAAGGCTATGAAAGGCTCACTGAAAGAAAGAGAAGCCAGAGGCCCAAGATTAGAAATTGCTTAGGAGCAAGGGAGAGCGGCAGCACCATTGCTGAGACCCACCACTGTAACAGTCTGGTCCACTGCTGCTAGCAGAATATAGATGAGGCCTTCCCCGTGAGCTCTGACTCTCCAGACTACCCAACATCAGGAATTCCCCAAAGTGGAGATCAGAGTGCCAACAGGAAGGGAGCTTTGGATGTTGGATGACCCTGAACAATTGTTTACAATAGTATTTTTGCTGATTCAGCCCTGCCTATCCCTAGATTCTAGTTTATTGCTCTGGAAGTTTTTCATCCATTGAAATTCATTAATAAAATTACATAGAAATCAGGTTTTCTCTCCATTCCTACATTTTGCCTACATTTTGAACAGAATATATAAATAGCTTAAGAATGCTGACCAGTCTTCTACTCCAAGTCTTCTCTTTTATAACAGCATATTAATCCAGATAACTATTAGATGTTTGGTCTGATTAAGTTAGTATTAGAGCAAGTGGAAGATAATGATTTTAGGGGTCATTTCATACTGTTTCAAGTAACACTTGGAACTTCATTGTTTTCCACTTGTCATGTATTTTTATTCAGAGGTCTAAACTTGCCCATTTTATTGTAAACTTTATTAGAAGTTTCATGTAAGGAGCCTCTTCTATTTGCTCCTGGCTAGAAGTATAGGCTTATGCTAAAACAATTTTCTTCTTTAAACTCCACCAGGTTTAACATTTATCTTGTTCTTAAGGCATTGAATAATTGGAATCTTTGAATTCTATTGTTTACTTAGTTTACCTAAAATTTGTGTGACTTTTTAAGTTATAGCCATCTACCCCCTCAGCATATTAATGTCAAGTTAGGACTAAGAACTATAAAGCAATTGTACAGATATATAATTGTTAGAATTATTACAGTTGTTTGAATTGAATATCATTAAATTATTTGAATTATTACTTATAAGAAAGTGTAAGTATGTCAAAAGTTTTCAAAGTTATACAATCTAAATAGTAAACTTTTTTTTTTTACCATAAAAATATACTTCTGGAAAAATATACTAAAGAAGCAAAAGGTAATAATTGTTTCATTTTTTTACATCTTGGTCCAGGTACAATTCATTTAATGCTTAAGATATATACATAAACATTTAAAGTGAATGAGGCAATAAAATAATGAATTTTCTCCTTTATTTTTTCCTTTTAAGGAGATCTGGCATTAATGATTAAAATGGGAAAGTGAAAAATATTTTAAAATTTCTGACCAGGACTCATTACATTATTTGGCTTTTAAATGGATCTTTTTTTCTGATAAACCTGGGGTTCAGTAGACTCTAAGAATGATTCTTTAATCTTCAGTGTAAAAAAACAAAACCTAAATTATGGTTTTTGGTTATAATCAGGAGCCACTTTATTTTAAGGCCTAATCAAGCGAAACAAGTAAAATCTGCATATGGTCCTATTTATTCAATTAATCATTTAAACACTATTTCTTATGCCTTTACTATGGGCCAGACTCTATGACAGACAAATGATATTTATAGAATGAACATGATCACTATAATCGAGAAGTTTACAGCTTAAAATGTTATAGTATAATTAATTCAGCAATTTATAACCTTTGCCCTGCCTATTTTTGCCATAGAAAACCTAGATTATAGTTATAATGTTTGCCCTACAGTATCGATTAGCCATTAATGCACAGCCTACCCGAATGTAGTAGGATAACAACAATGAGAAATAGTTATTTATCAGTATTATCTATCAACGTTCTGGGACTTGACTGGCCTCAGCTGGGAAGTCCTCACTTGGGTTCTTCTATCTGGTGGCTCTCAGATAGGGCTGGGACTGGAGTCATCTTGGGGGCTTTCTCACTTACATGTCTCGTAGTTAATGCTGGTTAGCAGGTAGAGCCTCAGCTATGGCTATGGGCCAGAATAGCTTCATGTGGCCTCTCTGCGTGGCTTGGGTTCCTTGCAGCATGGAGGCTGAGTTCCAAGAGTGAGCATCCCAAGAGAGAAAGAGCCAGGTGGAAGCTATCTCACCTTTTAAGACCAAGCCTTTGAGATCGGTAGTGTCACTGCCACTATACTCTGTTGATTGGGGCAATCACAAAAGAATATCATGTAGTAACAAATGCATATGGAGATATTGTTATAAGCCATTTTTGAAAAATACAACTGCCATACCCATTTAATTTTGTATGTGGTATACATAAGAATATCTATGGTACATGCTGAAAGTGAATTTACAGAGATTAATTTGATAGCCACACATTAGATTAATAGGGGATAGAAATGGGGAACGGAAGACTAGATGGCAATTTAGGATGAAGTGAGTGATAAAAGGGAATGGAAAGCTGGCATCTAAGAAAGATTTTGTTAGAAAAATAAACAGAATTTAAATACTATTCAATGTGAAGCACAAATTAGGAGATTTAAAATGATTCTAAGACATAAATTCTGTGTTAATATAATAATAGATGTGACAATAACAGAGGTGGGTCTATTGAAAAGCGCATATCATTTCATGGGATGCACAGAGGCATTCATTTTACATACTTGGAGTCTGACATGATGTTTGAGCTTTTAAAAATAAATGCCTTGTATAACACTGAAATACAGAGTGAACATGGCATAACATCAAAATACCTTGGGTGAGATATATAGGGGATGGAAATATATATTTGAGATTATCAGTATAGAAAGGAGAACCCATAAAATAGAATACTTTATCTGAAGGAATAATATAGAAAGACATGAACCTAAGCTTATGGACTAATCAGGGGCTTTCTATAGTTAGATGTGTTGATAAATAATTTGTGTTTCATTGGAAGACTGCATTTTCTGTAGCACGCACTCCCCCAGAATCAGATTCTAGTTCTGTTCACTGTCTTTGAGCTATTTTGCAACTCTTCACAAGTTGTAGATGCTGGTAGATATATAAATGCTGTCCTGTGATTTTAATTGGCTCTCCTGACTCTAGAAAAATCAGTTTTGTCTTCATTTGCAATTCATCTCAACATTCCTTTATATAAATTTGTACTGTTTGACTTTCCCTTTGAACCCGTTTTATCATCTGTTTTGTATCATGAGTAAAAACATACCTTAACATGTATTTATGTTCATATTTGTATGTTGTAAAAGATAAAATTATTCTGACACTTGTTAAAACAGTAGGTTGTCAAAGCTATCATAATAGTAGAGAGAGATGGGGCACAACTCAAAAACAAGGAAAAACAGGGATTTATAGTTAAGGAGCAGGTTGAGAGGGGTCAGTGGATAGAAAATTACTAACAGGAAACATCCAGGATAGGGGGAATTTTTGTTAAACTGACCTATGAAGATTCTTGCTGAAGGCAAGCCAGGGTGACCAGATGCCACTTGGGGGATGGTGTGGGATGAGGAATTTGATCAGATGTTATAGGTGATACGATATCATGGGTGGGAGGCTTCTTTTTAAACTGGCTTAGCAGGGTCTTTGCTACAATAGGGCTAGGCAGATTTAAGGACAAGGCCCAAGGACCAGACCTAGTTGAGAAGAGGGCTCAGAAGTGCCCAACTTGTTTGCTCAAGCAGAGAGTCTTTGTCAATGTGTGTGCATCATGATTTTACTTTGTTCTGAGAATTATCTTACCAGATGGTAGAAGGATAATCTGAGTGGCAGAAGAAGAACCTAAAGTTGTGGTGGAAGGATGAACAAGTTGCACCTAGAGTGAAACAAAGAAAAAACAAGAACAAAAATCAATTCATGCGTGCCCTGACTCTCAACAAATTATGATTCTCTCAGCCTCTGGTTCCTATTAGTAGGGTTGGAAGATAATAATAATGCATACTTTAGAAGGCCATATATAACTAAATGTTATAATGTGAGAGATGTTATTTCCCAAATCAGTGCAGGCTCTGTTAGCATGAAGTTATGATTACATTTGGAGTCAAGGAGGGGAATGTTTCAAGAAGAGTTGTGGAATAGGAACATGGCAGAGACTGCTAGCTGCCTCCTAATATCCATTTTGTCCTTTCTCTGTTGTAGAAGTTTGGCTTATAGCTGGGTAAATTACTGCCCAGTCATAGTCTACATACAGCCTCTTTGATCACCTAATTTGGCTATGGAATTGAGTTATGCTCATGAGAAGTGAGCAGAAGTGTGGGATTCTGGTCATGTGTACTTTCTTACAATCCTCATCTAGAAGCTGAATTTGCTTTGTAATTCCATTACTTTTGTCAGAAGTGCTCTGTACTCATATAACTATGCCTTTCAGACTTTTATCCCCCAGCACGTGTTGTTATTGCAAATTTCTGTTGCAAAGAGCTGTTTTTTCTTGGTTTATACTCCCTCTGATTTTTTTTTATTAGTTTCAGAGGTAGAATTTAGTGATTCATTGGTTGTATATAACACCCAGTGCTCATTACATCAAATGCCCTTCTTAATGCCCATCACCCAGTTACCCTTTGCCCCTACTCTTCTTCCCTCCAGCAACACTCAGTTTGTTTCCTAGGGTTCAGTGTCTCTTATGGTTTGTCTCCCTCTCTATTTTCTTCTTATTTTATTTTTCCTTCCCTTTCCCTATGTTCATCTGTTTTGTTTCTTAAATTCCACATATGAGTGAAATCTTATGTTATTTGTCTTTATCTGACTGCCTTATTTCACTTAGCATAATCCCCTCCAGTCCCATCCATGTCTGATGGCTGAGTAATATTTCATTGTATATATATATACACATCTACTTTATCCATTCATCTGTCAATGGACATCTGGGCTCTTTCCAAATTTTGGCTGTTGTAGACATTGCTGCTATAAACATTGAGGTGTGGGTAGCCCCTTCGAATCACGTTTGTATCCTTTGGATAAATACCTAGTAGTGTAATTGCTGGGTCATAGGGGTAGTTCTATTTTTAACTTTAAGGAATCTTCATACCGTTTTCCAGAGTGGCTGTACCAGCTTGCATTCCCACCAACAGTGTAAGAGGGTTTCCTTTTCTACACATCATCGCCAACATCTGTTTTTTCCTGAGTTGTTAATTTTAGCCATTCCTCTGATTTTTCTTTCACTCTTCTGTTATCAATTGGCCTATCTCCTATAACCAAGAGTATTTAAAAAGAACATGCAATGTCAAGGGAACAAAAACAGAGGATTCTATCTTTGAGTCACAATTTGCTCTGAACTCTTTAAATTTTGAGATAACATGGCAAAATTGAACAAAAATTAATTTCCAGCTTTGTTACTTTTTGAACATAATTCTGTGAAAGGCCCTAAATTTTATTGTTACTTGAACTTTTCAGAGTGAATATGAGTAATATCAATTATTTAATCAAATGTCCATTTGGGGCCCAGAACTATCCACTGAGTTTGCATAAAGGCCCAGACAATTGTGCAGTAATGCACTCATTCATAATAGAGATGTATTTTAAAACCTTGAGGAAACAGGCCTTGGACTTTTTTAATGTTTTTTTATTTTTATTTATTTATTTTTTTAAAGATTTTATTTATTTATTTAACACAGATAGAGACAGCCAGCGAGAGAGGGAACACAAGCAGGGGGAGTGGGAGAGGAAGAAGCAGGCTCATAGCGGAGGAGCCTGATGCGGGGCTCGATCCCATAACGCTGGGATCACGCCCTGAGCCGAAGGCAGACGCTTAACCGCTGTGCCACCCAGGCGCCCCGGACTTTTTTTTTAAATTCTAGTTAGATCACACATAGTATAGTATTGGTTTCAGGAGTAGAATTTAGTGATTCATCACTTACATACCAGTGCTCATCACAAGTGCACTCCTTAATACCCATCATCCATTTAGCCCATCCCTCCACGCACCCCCCCTTCCAGCAACCCTCAGTTTGTTCTCTATAGTTAAGTGTCTCTTATGGGTTGCCTCCCTCTGTTTTTATCTTATTTTGTTTTTCCTCCCCTTTCCCTGTGTTCATCTGTTTTGTTTCTTAAATGTCACAAATGAGTGAAATCAGATGGTATTTGTCTCTGACTTATTTAACTGAGCATAAGATAGTCTAGCTCCATCCACATTGTTGCGAATGGCAAGATTTCATTCTTTTTGATGGCTGAGTAATATTCCATAGTGTGTGTTTGTGTGTGTGTTATGTGTGTGTATGTAGACCACATCTTTATCCATTCATCAGTTGGTGGACACTTGGTTCTTTCCATAATTTAGCTATTATTGATAATGCTGCTATAAACATTGAGGTGCATGTGCCCCTTTGAATTAGTATTTTTGTATTCTTTGGGTAAATACCTAGTAGTGCAATTGCTGGGTCACAGGGTAGTTCTATTTTTAACTTTTGAGGAACCTCCATACGTACCAATTTGCATTCCCACTGGCAGTGTAAGAGGGTTCCCCTTTCTCCACATCTTTGCCAACATCTGTTGCTGTTAATTTTAGCCATTCTGACAGGTGTGAGGTGGTATCTCAAATGGTTTTGATTTGTATTTTCCTGATGATGAGTGATGTTGAGCATCTGTACGTCTTATTTGGGAAAATGTCTATTCTGTCTCCTGCCTATTTCTTAACTGGATTATTTGTTTTTTGGGTGTTGAGTCCATTCTTTGGATACTAGCCCTTTATCTGATTTGTCATTTGCAAATATCTTCTCCTATTCAGTAGTTTGCCTTTTAGTTTTGTTAATTGTTTCCTTCACTGTGCAGAAGTTTTTTGTTGTTTTGCTGTTGTTGTTGTTGTTGTTGTTGCTTATCTTGATGAAGTCCCAATAGGTCATTTTTGCTTTAGTTTCCCTTACCTCCAGCGATGTGTCTAGTAAGAAGTTGCTGTGGCCAGGGTCAAAGATGTTGTTGCCTGTGTTCTCCTCTAGGATTTTGATGGATTCCTGTCTCATATTTTGGTCTTTCATCCATTTTGAGTTTATTTTTGTGTATGGTTTAAGAAAGTGGTCCAGTTTCATTCTTCTGTATGTGGCTGTCCAATTTTCCCAACACTATTCGTTGAAGGGACTATACTTTTTTCCTATTGGATATTCTTTATTGTTTGTTGAAGATTAGTTGACTGTATGGTGTTGGGTCCATTTCTGGGTTTTCTGTTCTGTTCCATTGATCTGTGTGTCTGTTTTTGTGCCAGTACCATACTGTCTTGATGACTATAGCTTTGTAATATAACTTGAAGTCCGAAATTATGGTGCCTCTAGCTTTTCTTTTCTTTTACAAGATTGCTGTGGCTATTTAGAGTCTTTTCTGGTTCCTTACAAATTTTAGGATTGTTCTAGCTCTGTGAAAAATACTGGTGGTATTTAGATAGGGATTTCATTGAATGTGTAGATTGCTTTGGGCAGTATAGACATTTTAATATTTGTTCTTCCAATCCATTGGCATGGAACGTTTTCCCATTTTTTTGTGTCTTCCTTGATTTCTTTCAAGGTGTTCTATAGTTTTCAGAGTATAGATCTTTTACCTCTTTGGTTAGGTTTATTCCTAGGTATCTTATGGTTTTGGGTGTAATTGAAAATATGACTGATTTCTTGATTTCTCTTTCTGCTGCTTCATTATTGGTGTAGAGAAATGCAACAGACTTCTGTATGTTGATTTTATATCTTGTAACTTGCTGAATTCATGTGTCAGTTCTAGCAATTTTTTGGTGGACTCTTTCAGGTTTTCCACATACAGTATCACGTAGTCTGCAAAGAGTGAAAGTTTGACATCTTCCTTGCTGATTTAGATTTTTATTTCTTTTTGTTTTCTGATTACTGAGGCCAGGACTTCCAGTCCTAGAGGAAAGCTCTCAGTTTTTCCCCATTGAGGAAGATATTAGCTGTGGGTCTTTCATATATGATCTTTATGATGTTGAGTCTATCCCGACTTTGTTCAGGGTTTTTATCAAGAATGGATGCTGTATTTTGTCAAATGCTTTTTCTGCATCTATTGAGAGGATTATGTGGTTCTTATTCTTTTATTAATGTGGTATATCACATTCATTGATTTGTGAATATTGAACCACCCTTGCAGCCTGGGAATAAATCCCACTTGATCATGATAAATAATCCTTTTAATGTACTGGTGGATTTGATTTGCTAGTATCTTGTTGAGAACTTATGCATCCATGTTCACCAGGAATACTAGCCTGTAATTCTCCTTTTTAGTGGGGTCTTTGGTTTTGGAATCAAGATAATGCTGGCCTCATTGAATGAGTTTGGAAGTTTTCCTTCCATTTCCATTTTTTCGAGCAGCTTGAGAAGGATAGGCATTAACTCTTCTTTAAATGTCTGGTAGAATTCCCCTGGGAAGCCATCTGGCCTGGACTTTTGTTTGTTGGGAGATTTTTGATTACTGATTCAATTTCTGGTTATGAGTCTGTTCAAATTTTCTATTTCTTCCTGTTTCAATTTTGGTAGTTTATATGTTTCTAGGAATTTATCCATTTCTTCCAGATTGCCCAATTGGTTGGCATATAATTGCTCATAATATTCTTTTATATATTTTTTTTTATTTCTGCAGTGTTGGTTGAGATTTCTCCTCTTTCATTTGTGATTTTATTTATTTGGGTCCTTTCTCTTTTCTTTTTGATAAGTCTGGCTATGGGTTTATCCGTTTTACTAATTCTTTCAAAGAACCAGCTCCTAATTTCCTTCATGTGCTCTACTGGGTTTTTGTTTGTTTTCTTGTTTCTGTATCATTTATTTCCACCTAATCTTTATTATTTCCTTTCTTCTGGCTTTAGGCTTTATTTGCTGTTCTTTTTCCAGCTCCTTTAGGTGTAAGGTTAGATGTGTTTTTGAGACTTTTCATACTTCTTGAGGTAGACCTGTATTACTGTGTACTTTCCTCTTATGAATGCTTTTGGTGTATCCCAAAGGTTTTGGACTGTTGTGTTTTCATTTTCATTTGTTTCCTTGTATTTTTTATGTATTCTTTAATTTCCTGGTTAACCTGTCACTCTTTTTTTTTTTTAAGTTTTTATTTATTTATTTATTTGAGAGAGAGAGAGCATGAACAGGGGGAGGGGCAGAGTGAGAGGGACAAGCAGACTCTTTGCTAAAAGGGAAGCCCAATTGAGGGTGTGATCCTAGGACCCGGAGATCATGACCTCAGCTGAAGTCGGGCACTCAACCAAATAAGCCAGCCCAGTGCCACTAATCCATTCATTCTTTAGTAGGGTATTCTTTAGCCTCCATGTATTTGTGGTCTTTCCAAATTTTTCTTGTGGTTGACTTCAAGTTCCATAGCACTGTGGTCTGAAATAATGTGTGGTATGGTCTCCATCTTTTTATACTTGTTTAGGCCTGATCTGTGACCCAGTACGTGATCAATTCTGGAGGACGTTCCATGTGAACTAGAAAAGAATGTGTATTCAGCTTTAGGATGAAATGTTCTGACTATATCTGTTAAGTCCATCTGGTCCAGTGTATCATTCAAAGCCATTGTTTCCTTTTTGATTTTTTGCTTAGATTATCTGTCCATTGCAGTGAGTGGAGTATTACAGTCTCCTATTATTGTATTGTTATTAATGAGTGTCTTTATGTTTGTTACTAATTGATTTATATATTTGGGTGGTCCCAAGTTGGGGGCATAATTATTTACAATTGTTAGATCTAACAAGAAGTCCTTGGACATTTCTTACAGACAACCTCCTACCTCCCGCCCAGAAAAGGAAAATGAAATCCAACAAATGATTATATCAAAATTTTCTGGTTCATTTCATTCTATTAGACATGGTTGAGAAAATTTTACTGAATTTTTACCCTTAACAAGGTAAACTTTTCCCCCTCAAGATGGCTCCATTTTGTAAATCCGTGTAGGTTGTATTATTTTCTTTCTAAAATTTTATCCTTTTGATATTTTTGTTGTTGCTTGTATATGTAAAACTGTTTTTTTGAGCTAGAGGTGGAGTTGGTCTACTACTTTGAATCTGGGCCAACTTTATGACTTACTTTAGTGAATAGAAAGTAGTAGAAATACTATTGTATGAGTTCTAAAGCTTAGGCTGTAGGAAGCCTTGCAGCTTCTGCTCTCATTCCCTCTTGGAACCTCACCATTATCAGAAAGCCTGGGTACACTAGTGAATGATGGGACTCATGGAGAGGGTCTCCAAGGTCCCAGATGTGAAAGTGAGGGTATTTTAGACTCTCTAGTCTCAGTCAACTTAGTAATAATTAAAGATGCTTAAGTGACCAGGTGAGAACAACAGAAGAACCAACCAGCGGGGGCCCGCCAACCCCCAGAATCATGAGACATAATACACTGTTGTTGTAAGCCCTTGACTATGAGGAATGCTGTGTGTGCTAGGCATCAATAGATATCTGACACACCAGACCAGAGGTGACTGGGCTTAACTGAGATAGAACTGGCAGATGGTGTTGTGAAGGCCTGGATGTATTTAGCAGGAACCCCGTTTAGGTATGAGGATTTTGGATCAGGAATTTAGTGCCAGGAATGAGTTGGAGGCCGAATAGGGCAGACATGGGGAAACAGAAAAGGGAGTTAAGCACAGTGGTGGTATTAAAAGACCTGGCTATTTAAACCGATGTATAAGGTGAGGATAAGAACATTGCTGATGTGAATTATTACTGTTTGCAGACATGCTGCATACTGGCCTGGGCTCTTAATTTTCCAGGTCAATATTACAGTTGCTTCCAGACTCAGGTAGCAGGCAGAGTAGCCAAACTATCCAGTTACTCTAAGACAGTGAGCTCTTTTTAAAATGTTTTAGGCAAGATTTAATTGCATCGTTTTATTAAGAAGAACACTGTTAGGTAGTCTTAGTTCTCTGGCAGCTTGTCTTCATGTATCAATTTATCAAATGTTTGTTGAGAACAGACACAGGAGAAGGCCCCTGCTCTCCAGTAGCTTATGGTCTGGTTGCAGGGATAGGAGGTAGTTATGGGGCAGAAAAGGCAGGATGCAGTTAAGGGATAGGTGTGTGACAGGGTGGAGCTGAGTGGATTTGTGTATCTGGATCTCAGTGGGAGGGACTGAGAAGAAGAGAAGCAGTAATGTGGAGAGGACTATCTGATGAGCACATCTGGGAGGTTGGGGATAAGCCTTGGTTGGTCCGGGGCAAGAGAAGAGAGGATCCTGGCTGGAAGCAGGAGTAAGAGTGGGGAGGAGGAAGTAGTTAGATCAGGTGATGTAAGTCCAATGGACCTATTTCCCAGCTCTCACTCTAAACCAACCCACAGTACTGTTCCAAGGTGATAACCCTAGCACAAAGTAAAGTTAGTTGTGAGCCACAGTTGGCCGGGGGGGGGGGGGGCGGGGGGAGGTGGGTGCTAGCTATCTCATGAAAGAGGTGGAGTACCTCACTGTGGTACATACCCTCTGACATTCTGGGAGGACATATTTGTGATTATGTTCCATGAAGTTTCAATCATTGTGGTGAGTTTTAAATTGTGCCATGACACAACTCCCTATTGCATATCTGAGTTTAGTGAAATGCCACAGGCAGGTGAGTCCTCTGACGTGTAATGGCATATTTAATAGATTTTCAGTTATGGTTAGGAAGATGGTGTTAAGAGTTTTCCTGATGGGTGGGCTCCAATTTTCATTGGCTACTCTAAACAGAGACTTGGAAAATTTGACTTTTAAAAGCCTTTGAAGATTTTTTTTAAAAAGCATGTGCAAAGGGGGTATGTATTTTTGTTGCACACCATTTTATTTTGCTTCTTTTGTCAGTGTTGAAGCTTTTACTGCCTTTGCTCTGGCCCCAGTGGAAGCTGCTAAGGTGGGATTTCAAACTAAGCAAGGATATGCTAATGTTCTAAGAGATGCTGCTTCCAAAAGTCATAAAGAAGGAGTGAGATGATTCCTCATGAGTGATACAGATGAAGAGACCATGATAAAATTGCCTGCTTAGGATATACTGTTAAAGTATTATACACATTTGCTGACCTCACGGATTCTGTAGCATCTTTGATGAATGAAGACAGCAACACCCAAGTGCTCTAGAGGTTTGGATACAAAGGATAGCAGGGTTTTTGGGGTACCATCATAATTGGGACTCTGACTAAGCTGCAGTGGCTTTCCCAGAAATTCAGATGGTCTCCTTCAGCTTGCTTGTATTCTACCACTTGAGATCACAGACTTTAAGGAGACGCATGCTTTCCTGAGGAAATAAGACAAATATGGACTGTGTTGGTTTCTGGCTTGTGTTGACAAAATTCAAAAATAATACTTATGCATTTGGTAGTGTTGGACAGGTCCTATTAATAGTATCACCTTTGCCTGAGGTGAGGGCTCCACATTATTCGTTGAAAGAAACCAACTGTCTGTGACTTATCTGTGATGTGAAAATTATTTTAAGCTCACTATATAAAGATGATATATTGAATCTGAAAATACTTAGAAAGAACTAAGTTTGCTATTTAAAACCTGTTAAAGAGATGATGAAAGAGAACCACTTTTACAGTTGAACGTTCTGATTCCTACTCATTAATTATTAGAAGTCCAAATGTTGTCACTTAACACAACTAATTTTTTATGCCCTTTTAAGGTTGCTAAAACTTACTGGTTACTATATGAGATTTTTAATAGGAGTGTTTGGTGTAAGTTTTTGTTTTTGTTTTTTTTTTACAAGAAGAATAAAATATAAAAAACTTAGCCCTTGGTAGCACAAAACAGTTAATAAAATGCGGGTATTGTAAAGTGCCTTAATGAGTTAGTAAGTATCACCAGATATTTATCAGTAGGTAGAGTGAACTAAAAAGTTTCGGTTGAGTGATTAGTAGTCCAAAACAGAAACTATAACAGGAGCCATGTGCAAACCAGATAAAAGAATCTGGCCCACATCAAATAAGTCTTTCTGTGTGTCTGTAAAAGGGCATTTTCAATATTACAAACATAAATGGTAAAAGGGTTCATCTCCGAGGGACCAAAAGAAAACAGAATATTTCCAAATTGTTATAACAAGCAGGACCAAATATTATTTGGAGCACATAGGTAATTAAGGTGGCACCAAATCAAAAGGCATTTTATTTTCAAATAATTGATGGAGAATTAAAATAATTTAACCTACATTGTAACTTTATCAGTTATAAAAGTTTAGAAACAATAATTAGGAGATAATACAGAGGTAATAGAGTCAGGCCAAAGATTATTGCACTAATTTCTTCTGCTTCAGAGGAAGTCATGGGTGAGGGCTTTTATATCAACTTCTAAAATAAAATATGGAAGAGTAATATAAGACAGAAACTATGCTATGTTGTACATCCTGGTTAAAATAAAGCCTAAGGGTTTATAGGGAGATAAGGGGGAACGATGGTGCTGAGAGAATTATGATTAATCATACCGCAGCAACTCACTGCCTACATCATCTCAGGCTAATCTGTTGATTTTTTTTAAGCCCCATTTCCTCATCTTTGAGATGATAAAAGAAATAACACCTGTCTGGGTGTGTTTTATGAGGGTTACAGGGGATGATAGGTATACCTAAAATTATGTGCATAAGAAATGGTAGCGAATAGTCAAAATTATTAAAGAAAGATACAATATGATTCTGAATATAGGGTCCTTAGAAGCTAGTGTATCTTCCATACAAGATAAATCCACAGTTTTGATGAATTTGAACAAATATATACACTCATTAACCACAAAGCCAGTCAAGATAAACATTTCCGTCACCCCCCAATTTCCTTCATGCTCTTTTGGAGTTAGTTCCCCAACCCTTCCCTTGCCCATGGCACCTGATGATTTATTTCCTGACACTGTAGTTTCAATTTGCCTTTTTTAGAGTTTCATATAAGTGGAATCATACACTGTGGACTCTTGTGTCTGGTTTCTTTCACTCCCCATATTTCTGTGATCCATCTATTTGGTATATCAGTTTTTTGTTGCCCTTTATTGCCAAATTGTATTCCCATTTATGAATATACCAGCTTTCTTTCCCCTTTCCAAGTAAATGCCAGTGGGCGTTTTAGTTGTTTCTGTGGATACATTTGTTGTAAACATATGTTTCCCCTTCTCTTGGTCAAAGGTCAAAAAATCAAGTGGTGGAATCGCTGGATTTCACTTATGAGAATGTTTCACTTGATAAGGAAAGGGTTTTCTTTGGCCAAACTCCGTTCTCCCCCTTAGTGTTTAATACCATTTTCCACTCCCACCATCAGTGTATGGAAGCGCCAGCTGCTCCACGTCTATGTCGGTCCTCGGTGTGGTCAGTTATTTTGATTCTAGTCATTCGATTAGGTGTAGAGTGGTATCTCATTATGATCTTAATTTTATTTCCCTGATGACTAATGATATTTAGTATATTATTCATATACTGATTAGCCAATCATATCTCTTTTTTAGTCCAGTGTCTATTTAAGTATTTTGTGCAGGATCTAAACCATATAACCCAGGGTCTGTAGCTTGGCTTGACAGAGTTTCCTTCCTTTGCCTCCTAGGTGAAACCATCTGTATTGTTCCAAGATGGGGGGGGGGTTTCTGTAAAGAGTAACATGCTGCAAAGATAAATCTGAAGTCCTGTCAATCAATTAGGAGCTTATCAAATTTTACTGATGCTGATAACAATGATTAAAGACTAACATAATGGTATCTGGGAGAGACTTGACATTGATTCTTTCATAATGTCATGTTTGACTACTCTAATCAATACAAAATATATACTTGGTGACTGCTTCATAAACACATTCTGTTGTAAAGTCTTGTGATTTTCTGTATGAGACCCATGTGAAATCTAGGTCATGTTACTACCTATAGGAAGTGTCAGTATAAAATAGAACAAAGCTTGTAAGGAAAAGGAATCAATCCATGGTTTAAATTCTGTCCTCCCTCCATTCCTTCCATGTCCTCAGCAGCTCCTCCCCTTCAACCTCCTCCCTTTGGAGCTGTGGTTGGGGCAAATCTATTAGAGCAACTGCAGTTAACGATTGACCTTCCCGCTTTTCTCAACTGTGATTAACACTTTTTTTTTTTTTTTTTTTTGGTTTTCGGTTAGCTTTACATCCAAAGAGAATATTTTTCAGTAGACAGTACTGTTTCCCGTGTGTGATAAAATTGACAAATGACACCTGTGCAAAGCACTATATTGGCTGTTCTATTTCTGTGAAGGCACTAAAGCAAGCACATGTATTTTCCTGGGAATGTTAAAATGTCAGCTCTGAGTGCTTTCTGCAGTATTTATGCTTACCCAGGTGTATCTGTGCCACAAAAAATGTGAGAAGAGATGCACGCATTGTTTTCGGTTTGATCGTTATAACTGCTTTTTGCATCTGAGGGAAAATATATTCTTTAAGTAGAAACGTAGCTACTTCTCACCGATGGTGGGTCGGTTGTGATAAAGACTAAAGTTAGAGCTAAAGGAGAACTAATTCTCATTATGCTGCCGCTGTGCAGCCAAGTCAAGGACTGCTGATGAGATTGTGTCACATGGGGGCTTTGTCACTTCTACTTGGGCTGGGGGAGTTTGAGAACCACTGACCCATTTGGAAACTTTAATTATGCAGCACTTAACTGGCCTAAAAATTCCGTCGACTAATTCTATCCCCAGAGCAATATATTCTGTATAAACCACTTTTAACTGAGTCAAGCCCCGTTCTCATCCTCCTCCCTAACAAATTATAGTGGCTCACTCCCGTGTTTGTTTTACTTCATATAAAAAAATACTTGTATAGGTAAATGAGTTAAAGTGTTTGGCTCTCAACTCTGGATCCCACTTAAAGGCTGATTTATAACATTTATGTTCAAAGATATAAAGAGAACACGAAGAGAATGAAAATACACAATCTTCCATGACATTTTCCATTTTATGTCTTTTTTCAGAAAAATTGAGTCCCAGTAGAAATTACCTACACAAAAACTGACTTTTAGAAATGCCTTTGGGTGCACATTGGTTATATTTTAAATAATTACAAAAATTTGAAAAGGGGAATTTCAGTATTTTATGAAAACAGAACCACAAAATATTCTAGGTTGAGTATGACTTTAAAACAAAGGGTCTTCAATTTTTTTATCACCAATTTTATTTTGAATTCTTTTTCCTAAGAATTCAAGGTATATTCTACTTGAGAGAAAAAGATCTGAGGCGTGCTAGAGAGCACATATTGACAGCTCTCCTGAAATGTTTTGCTATTAAAGATTTATGGGTGGGGAAAAAAAACCCCACTCTGCCAGAAATTGGTATTATAATGTTGGAGAAGTAGGCTCATTTCCCTGTGAACTGCATGTCCTAAATTTTCAGGGGTTTTTGGTTTGTAGTTAGGAAGCAGGAAACTTCTTACTCATCTTACTCAGTATGTCACTCATGTGTTTAAGTGTGGGTTTCCTTTATTTTTGACCCCTGATTCCTGGCTCTGATAGGTGGGTTTTTTTTTTTTTTTTTTTTTTTAGATTTTATTTAAATTCAAGTTAGCTCACATATAGTGTATTATTACTTTCAGGGGTAGAATTTAGTGATTTACCAGTTGCATATAACACCCACTGCTCATTATAGCACGTGCCCTCCTTAATGCCAATCAACAAGTTACCCCATTCCCTCACATCTCCCCTCTAGCAATCCTCAGTTTGTTTCCTATGGTTAAGAGTCTCTTATGGTTTGTGTCCCTCTCTAATTTCATCTTATTTTTCCTTCCCTTCCCCTACGTTCATCTGTTTTTGATCTGTGTCTTTTAATCTTGATTGGACATCAAGACATGGGCAGGACAATGGCTGGCTCTTTATTCATTCATACCAATAATTGGAGTTATGTGGCATAAATTGTATTTTGAGAATTAATAATTTCAAATGCTAGCCATTCTTACAGTTCTGGCAAATATCAAGCTTTTAGACAATTGATGCTATTTACTGTTTTATGTAGGTTTTGATTTTTGAGCACACTTTAAAATTTTCAAGAGCAGTATTTATAGGCAAAATGATATATGTCTGAGATTCACTTCAGAATACTTCGGTGTGCCAGCAAATGCTTGTTTGACTCAAATCTATTTTCCTACCTTCCTCTGATTTTCTCTCTGTTAAGAAAGTACATTTCCCTGGCTCTCTTTCACCCTGGCTTCCAGGAAGGTTTGTTCAATGTAGGGTACTGGTGGAAGATTGGAAGGTGAAAGGATGGGAGAAGCCAGGGTATTCTGCTCCAAATCACTCTGCCTCTTCTTGCAACATCTCTGACTGTGAATGATCTTGTCTGTAGCTCCGAGTGTGATGGAACAACTCCCACCATAGTCCCAGTGGCGCATCTTCTGATGTTCTAGCACTTACCAGAGAGCCCTGACAACTGGACTCTGGTAACATCTCTTTCCTTTGCCTTTCCAATCCTAGGATTGTCAGCAGCTTTTAGCTATTGTCAATCTCTTTGTTTTCGCAGACCTTCCATCACCTGTGAAGCCAAACCATGTGTATTTAAAGTCCTTGTGTTTAAGAAAACTAAAGTGGTTCTTATTTCTTGGTTGGGCCTTGCTGACATTTCCACAAACAGAAAGATGGGAGGAGCGTTCTATTCTGGCGTGGTGGCCTTAGCCCACACCAGCCGGATCCCTGAGGACACTTGGAAACTCAGAACAAAACAAACGGCAACATGAAGGCAGAAAATAAATTAAAGCACAGTATTGTGGAGGGGTCACAACTTGGAGAACTCAAATGCTTGGGAGAGGGGTTTACTACTTTTTTTCCTCTCACAGTTTTACCCCAAGGGCAGGCCCCATCCCTGGAGTTGCACGGTGGCATATCTGCTAAAACTGATAGAAATTTCATCTTTCTGGACAGAAGAATCAGAAAATGGACCGTCTGGCCAGGAAGTTTGTGGAAGATATCGTAAGGGAAAGAAAGCCAAAACAGCGTTGTTCTACTTCCATACAGTAACCTGCACCAGTCTCAGACCAACCCCTGAAAAATCCATGCTCGGGACACAACCAAAGAACTAAAACTAAGGATTAAGGAGGTTAACTGAAATTTGAACACCTGAGCAAGTCTCCTGACTAACATATGCATGGAACAGAGTCAAAAGCAATGTAGCAAAGGTCTGAAAAGCTAAATGGAAACTTGAACTATCCCTAAGAAGGGCAAAACAGACCTTAAGTTATGAACTTAATCAGGTTGAATGCCTTCTAAAATAGAAATATCAGGGTGCCTGGATGGCTTAGTCAGTTAAGTGTCTGACTCCTGATCTCAGCTCAGGTCTTGACCTCAGGGTCATGAGTTCAAGCCACACATTGGGTTCCACACTGGGCGTGGAGCCTACTTAAAAACAAACAAACAAATAAAAATAAAATAGAAATATCAGCATTCTCTAGATGATTATAACTGGACCTGGAGTCTATGCAGCATAATATTCATAATGTCTAGAATGCAATCCAAAATTACTCAAAATGCAAAGAATTGGAGAAAAATATGACCAATTACCAGAGGAAAAGCAGAACACACACACACACACACACACACACACACACCAATCATGAGATGACCCAATGTTGCAATATCAGATAATGATTTTAAAGCAGCTATTATAACTATGGTCCATGAAGTAAAGGAAAGCATGCTTGATATCACATAGTTGTTGCATGTAATTGGTATAGGAGCAGTGGTAATTATGAGGACTATAGTTTTGGATTGCTTTTTTTTTATTGTGATAAAATATGCATTATGGGAAATATAACATTTTAACTATATTTAAATATATAATTCTGTGTCATAAAGTACATTCACATTGCTGTGCAACCATTACCACTGTCCATCGCCAAAACATTTTCATCAACCCAAACTGAAACTGTACTTATTAAACAATTACTCTCCATTTCCATCTTCCTCCACCTTATGAAATTGTGGAAGCCAGGTGGAGGTACATAAATGTAAGAGGAAAGGTAAATATAACAGTCATAATAGGTGATAAGGCTGGAAAGAAGAAAAAGGTGCCTTGAACTACAGAGAGCTGTGATGTTAGCTAATAGATCATGGAGTTTTTAGCAAGAAAGCTGACAAGTGGGAAGTTGGTGTCAACTATTGCAGTGGAAAATTGAGGCCCTTCATTCAATTTTCAAATCTAAGTTCACAGACCCCATGCCCATTCATTTCAGGTGAGCTCTTGAAAAATAATCCTTAATGCCATTAGAAATATATAAAATAAATGCTCCTTTGATCCTTTATTAAATAGACCTGATGCCATTTGCCAGGATAATTTTGTGATGAATAAGCAGGATTGCTAGTAATGAAGTATGAACTGACATTGATACTAAGGGACCTAAAACACAATTTCACATTTTCACATTTCAAAGCATATTCTAGTGGTCTCTGGGTTCATTTGCAGTTATTTCCTTGGATCTTGAATGTATAATTGGGATAGATATAATTAGCAACTGGCAGGAACTTCTGACTTGTACATGTTTGTCTATGGAGTAATGACCATTATAATCAAAGGGTTAGTTGAAGCCCTTGAAAATGTCTTCCCCTGTCCTGACCATGATGGTTAATGTGAAGGGCTTGGGGAAAGGATTAGTCCTCTAAACAGAGTAAACAGCCAGTCTGAAGGCTCTGAGATGGGAATAAGATCAATATCTTTAAGAGACAGAAAGGAGGACATTGTGCCTGAAGGATAAGGAGAGAAGAAAGTATTAGAAAAAGATAAAGTTCTAAAAGTAAAAGAGTAGATGATGTAAGGGGTTCTTAGGCCCTAATAAATAATGTGTATTTTATTTTCAGTGTTATTTATTAGCAGAGGAAAGAAGTGCAAGCAAGGCACAGGCAGTTAATATGTGCAACAAGGTAGCAATACAGTCAAGAAATTTTAGGGAGCTGGTAAAATGCAAAAGCCCTGGATATTCATTGAATATGGTCATGAAGGTGGAGGATTCTAGGATGATTGTTGGATTTCTGGTTTGGATGACTATGCTTACATCATGGTAGTATTATCTGAAAAGGAAGAATAGGAGTAAGAACAAGTTTGAAGGGGAGAGAATAATAGCATGATTTGGACATGATATATTTGAAGGGAATGTGCAAGTGATATATGTCTATGTTAGAGTATTTGACTGTAAATATGAATACGTAAATATTTAACTGTAAGTATTTGACTGAAAATAACAGTGATTTAAACAAAACAGAGGTTATGTCTTCTTTTTAAAAAAGTTTGACAAGAAAGGGATAAAGAAAGGGGGGGTAAACAGAAGGGGGAATGAAACATGAGAGACTATGGACTCTGGGAAACAAACTGAGGGCTTCAGAGGGGAGGGGGGTGGGGGAATGGAATAGGCTGGTGATGGGTAGTAAGGAGGGCACGTATTGCATGGTGCACTGGGTGTTATACGCAAGTAATGAATCATGGAACTTTACATCAAAAGCTAGGGATGTACTATATGGTGACTAACATAATATAATAAAAAATATTATTAATAAAATTAAAAATAAAAAAGTTTTTATTTAAATCTCAGTTAGTTAATATACAATGTAATGTTAGTTTCAGGTGTACGACATAGTGATTCAACACTTCCATATAATACCTGGTACTCATCAGGACAAGTTCACTCCTTAATCCACATCAGCAGTTTAATCCACCCCCGCACCCACCTCGCTTCTAGTAACCATCAGTTTGTTCTCTATAGAAAAGAGTCTGTTTCTTCGTTTGTCTCTCTCTCTCTCTCTTATTTTTTTCCTGTTGCTCATTTGTTTCGTTTCTTAATTTCCACATAAGAGTGAAATCATGTGGTATTTTTCTTTCTCTGACTGATTTCACTTAGTATAATACTCTTTAGCTCCATCCATGTTATCGCAAATGGCAAGATTTCATTATTTTTTATGGCTGAGTAATATTCCATTGTATTCCATATATATTCCATTCCGTTACATAATGTTCCATTCTACTCGACATATATATTCCATATGGATATATATTCCATTCCATATATATATATATTCCATTCCATTTCATAATATTCCATTCCATATATATGGAATGTATATATATACCATATCTTCCTTATCCATTCATCAGTTAATGGACACTTGGGCTGTTTCCATAATTCGGCTATTGTAGATAATGCCGCTATAACATCAGGGGGCATGTATCCTTTTGAATTACTATTTTTGTATTCTTTGGGTAAATAGTGCTCTATTTAGTAGTGCTCTTGCATGTCTTCTTGTATTAATAAAGTTCAGAGGTAAGAATCCACAGCTGATTTGTGTGGGAGTCTTAATTTATGAAGGTGATTGATGACAGGGAGAGGTCAATGCCATTGGAAGAAAAGTTTATTGTTACTTACAGTTCCACTAGAAGTGAGAGGCATGGAATGCTGTGCAGGCCCACGTAGAAGCACCAGAGTTGGTCAGGAGGCGGAAGAAGGAGTGAGAGGAAAGCATAGGTCACAGCCTTTTTGGGGGTTTCTATGGAGAAGCCCAGGCAGGGCTGGGTTAACAGTTTAGAATCAGCTAGTTTGAATAATTCTGGAGGGCTTTGGGACAAAGATGTCCCTGCTTATCTGGTGCCGGGCCCTGGGTTGATTTAGGACAGGAGAAAAATTTGCTTGGTGTGTAGTTGGGGATGTGGGCTCTGCATTAATTGGTTTGCATATGAAATGCATATCAGCAAGTTATTTATTATCTCTGGGAATTAGGCTTGGGAGGTGCAGTCTTCTCAGCCAACAAGTACCCCTCAAGATGTCAAAATATCATAAGATAATGTGATTAATACAAGGATTGGCAAGATGCTACATTATTATTATTATTATTAATTTTTTATTATGTTAAGTTGGCCAACATATAGTACATCATTAGTTTTTGATGTAGTGTTCAACGATTCATTAGTTACATATAACAGTCAGTGCTCATCTCAACACATGCCCTCCTTAACACCCCTCACCCGGCTACTCCATCCCCCCAGAAATATTCAAATAATAGGTGAAAGCTGTTCTCATGGACATGTACTGAAGTGTATAGTAGCTTATAATGCACCGAAATAAGCTAAAATAGTGAATGGTTTAGATGCAAGTAATTGAAGAGTAACATTTCTGCAGGCTAAACTGACTGCTGATTGGTATAAACAGAAAAGGAAGGCTATGTCATTTGCCTTAATTTGGTCATATAAACAAGTACCTTTTTTTCTTAATGAGGTGGTTTTATAAATATCAGTTTAGTGGGATGTTTTCCTGTACTTTGTGTGTTCTGCCAGAGTAAATGTTAAACATGAGATTTTATTTAGAAAGGTAGTGAAAAATCAGGGTGCTATGTTATGGAAGAGAGTATGAGTGCCATATCTAAATAAAACGTTTTTAAGAAAGGCTTCTTTGGGACTACTTTATTATGTAAACTGTCAGAGAGTCTCAGTGCCAAATAGGCAGAATTTAAAGACCATTAAGAGACTTAAATATTAATGTGACTTGTACTTTCATGGGCGACCAAATTATTGGTATTCAACTAGCATTTCTTACTCTGTATCAGGAAAAAAAATACTCTCTCATTTTCCTCCTGACACTCAACAGTGTTCTTAATTATGTCACTGATCTTGCTACAACTGCTACACTTGACATCTAATAAATCTGATTCTAAATTGGTTTGTAGTCGAAATTTGAAAATGATCAATAGATTCATTTACGTTGATTCTTGCTGTGTTACCAAACGTGCCTGTACATGCAAAGAATGAGGTTACCAGATTTAATTCACAGTCTCTTGGCTGTTTCAGAAACAGCAGTACACCTGGAATACTGTATAACATATGAAGAATTAAATTAGGAGTACTGGTTGGTCCTGATACTGTCATCTGTGCCTAATAAATAGCAACAAGTAGATAAGACGTTGATTTCTCCTACCAATAGAAAACACCTTGTTTGGGTTTTTAAGCCTCAAAAATAAGCCTTTAACCACCACCATTGTCGATAATGGTAATAATAATGATCATGATAGAATCAAATGCCATGTTATTTACATGATTATAACTTCAAATAGGAAAAACTATATCAGAAGGCTATCCTTTTAAATTTAAATTGAAGAATTTAAGGGAAACTGATTAAGAAAATTATATGTCTATGGAACCCATTAAATATTTTTTTGCTATTTATTTGGGTAAATTACTAGATTCGATTAAAAGGTTATTGAAGGGATATGCTATACTATTGTGTGTTGTTTGGTGGTGGATAAAAATACACATAAGATAGACTTTTTTTTCAAGTAACTTCTAATTTACTATATAGAGAAGAGGTATAGTACAACAAAAAATAAAAGATTTGCTCTAATAAGAGTCCCAATACTCGACAATGGTTTCTCACCAAGAAGAGGATTTTGGAGATGGCTTATGTGGCAGGTGGGGGATATTTAAGCTGCTTTTGAGGGACAGGCAAATGTCCAATAAGCAGAGAAGGCAGGATGGTGTCTTAAGAAAAAGATACAATCATAATAAAGGAAATGTAATATGAAATGACATATCATGCTTGGAAAGTGCTCCAGCATACTTGAGTAAAATGTAGAAGATGAGGTGGGGAAGGTTGTAGCCAGACCATGGGGGTTCTTACATGCCAAAACCAAAGGCCTGAATTTAACTTCAGGTCAAGAGAATGTGAGGGCCAGCATTTTGTGCAAAAGGATCAGAATCAACATGATTAATTAATGACATAAATTAATATCAAATTTTTCTGGACATTCTCAAAGTTACTAAATAAACTTTTTTTTTAAATACTTCGTGAACCCAATGTTAATGTCACTGTCCTTTTTGGTCCAAACCTCTGAACTCAGAAGACTCAAGTCCTATTCCTGGCTCTACCAGTGATTAGTCTTGTGGCTTGAGAAGTCATTTCTCTTCTGAGTCCCAGCTTCCTTACATGTAGAGTGGAAATAGGAGGCTTTGGGGATCATATGAGGTTATAATAGCACCACTTGTTTCTATTAAAAAAATAGTAGGTGGGTATAAATTCACCCCCAAAACTCAAGTGTATAAAAATAAATTTTTATAATGAAATATTTTATATTTATTTATAAAAATATAAAATAATATAGAATTATATTTATATATAAATAAAAAATAAATGTTTATGCATAGTTTAAAGAACAATAATAAAATGACTACCTATACCCTACACCCAGACTTTAGAAACAGTAAGCTGATGTCCCCAATTTTACCTCCTTGCCCAGTGACTTCCAGATAAAGGTCATTCCTTTTGAAAAAGGGTTCTATATTTTAAAATTTTTGTTTCTGATATTTATATAAATTACATCATATTGTGGATATTTTCTGATTTTTTTCTTTAGTATAATATTGACCTCTTAAGATTCAGCTATAAACTTAATTTGTTTTCATTCAGTCACTTATAAAATAGCTATTGAGCCCACTGTGTGCCAGGCCTATTTGTAGGTGACGGGAGTCAACAGTGAATGAAAAAGACAAAAGTTCCTGGCCTTATTGAACTTATATTCAAGTGGGATGATATAGTAAATAAAAATAATAAATGAATAAATAAGCAAAGTAAGTAAGAATTGATATGGTAAAAATATAGCAGGATAAGGGAAAACAAGACTGCTTAATGGGGAGTGCTATAATTTTAATAAAGTGGTCAAAGTAGGGAACCCTGATAAAGAGCTATTCAAGTAAAAACTGAATGAGTTGTAAGGCTTAGCCACATGGGTAACTGGGAAAGAGTATTTGGGGAAGAGAGAACAGCAAGAGCAAAAACCCTCAGGTTCTCACATGTCTGAAATATTTGAGGAACAACATGGAGGCCAGTATAACGGAAGTGGAGTAAGTGAAGGTTGAAACTGGTAGAAGATGAAGTGAGAGGAGTAATGAGGTCAAGTATGTAGGATATTCTAGACAATTTCAAGGACTGTAGATTTTGTTTTTTAATGGTGTTGAGTAAAGAAGGGCTATGATCTCACTTAACATTTAAAAAACTTGGGGTGCCTGGGTGGCACAGTTGGTTAAGTGGCTGCCTTCAGCACAAGTCATGATCCCAGGGTTCTGTGATCAAGCCCCACATTGGGCTCCCTGCTCAGCGGGAAGCCTGCTTCTTCCTCTGCCTGCCACTCCTCCTGCTTGTGCTCGCTCTCTCTGACAAAAAAATAAATAAAATCCTAAAAATAAATAAATAAAAATAAAAACAAAAAAAAAAATCCATCTGGTTACTATGGTGCCATGGGAAGGCAACTGTGGAAGCAAAATAAAACAAAACCCTAGTTTGGAAGTTTTGCAGTAAAATTTCACAAAAATAATGGCAATCAGTCTAAGGTGACAGCACTGGAGGTGATGAGAAGGGATGGGTTTGGTATCTATTCAACCCAAGTTGAATTGGGTGAGAGAGAAGAACGGAAGTTAAAGATGAATCTAAGAATTTTTGCTGAACTACTGTGAAGATGGAATGATCATCAACTGAGATGGGGAAGTTTGGGAAGGGTGTAGAGTTTTGTAGAATATCAGAAATTCAGTTCTGGACATTTAAATTTGAGATGTCTCTTAGACATGCAAATGGAAATATCAAATGGAAGCTGGAAATGATATAAGAGTCTGGAGTTCAGGATGGAAGTCTCAGCTGAAGATATAAATTTGGATAAGTTAACATATTGATGGCATCTAAAGTTATGAGACTGAATGACATCACCAATGAAGAGAAGAAATGATAGCCAAATACTGAGCCCTGGAATATCCTAGTATTAAAATTTCAGAAGGAAGAGGAGAAACCCCAAAGGAGACTGAGGAGAGACCAGTGAGGTAAGAAGAAAACCAAGAGTGGTATATTTAGGCCAAGCAATGAGAGTATCAAAGAAGACAAAATAATCAGCTGAGTAGCTCATTGGCTAAATAAGATGTAAATAGAGAATGAATACTGGATTTAGAAATGTGGACATCACAGGTTACCTTAAAAAGGGTAGTTTCAAAATAGTGATGGTGGAGAAGTGAGTATCTGATTAGAAGGGATATAAGAGTGACTAGGAGAAGAACTGGAGGAAGCCAGTATAGGCAAATCTTTTGGGGGATTTTGCTGCAAAGGGAAGCAGAAAAACAGAGTAGTAGATGGTAGAGGAAGTGGAGTCAAGAGAGTTCCTAAGATGGGAGAGTTAACATCATATACATATGCTGATGGAAATATTCCATTAGAGAAGGGAAAAATGGAGACTGTAAGAGAGGCAAACATGTTTATGTGACATCCATGAACAGATGAGAGGAAATAGAATTTAGACTATAAATAAAGAGTTAGTTTAATGAAGCTGTATGGGCAGTGTCTCTAAACAGGAGAGAAGATAGCGGAGAGAGCACTGATGCTAGTAGCTACATACATGGGGTTGGGAAAATCTGTGAAGCACTCCTCTGATGCCTTCAATTTTCTTGGTGAGATGGATAGGTCATCAGCTGAGTGGGAATGAGGGAGGATTAATGATTTGATGATAGAGGAGGAAGTTATCTAAAAGAGTGGGAGAGATAATGGATCAAGGAAATATATAATTTGTGGGTAGCATTAAGTTTATGGCTGTGAATTTAAAATCAAAGCTCTAGTATGGTTATATGTTTTCTCCTAGTCCTGTTCAGTTTGAGGAGTATAAAAAGACATGTTTTTAAAGCATAATTCTGATCATTCTGATTCTGAACTACCTCTTAAAATCCTTCAATGGTTTTCCCTCACGCTCAGTATAAAATTCAAATTCTTTACCAGGGCCCATAACTCTGATATCAAGCTCCCCTTATTCATAGTACTCTAACCTTATGGCCTTTTCCCATGTCTTCACCCCATTGATGGGGCTTTTGATAAAATGTCAATTCCTAGGGAGGCCTTCAATGATCATTCTTCCTAAACATTTGCTCTCTGTTTTGTTTTATTTTCTTCATAGCATTTATTACTGTTTGAAATGAACTTCTTTGTGTGATTTTTTAAAAATCCCCTTTCTCTAGTTCAAATATAATGAGAACATGGATTGGATCTATATTTTTCTCTGCTGAAATCTCCAGTAACCCTATGTAGGTACTCAGTAACTATTGATCGAATACATGATTTTACCTGGATACAACTTGGTGAAATGCTAGAAGAGCAAGGATGAAGAAAATTCCTTAACATTAACAGGACAGAAAAAAATGAAAATGATTTTTCACAAAGGAATGAAATATATACATAAAAGTCAACTCAAAATGAATCAAAGACTTAAAAGGTAAGACCTGAAACTCTAGAAACTCCTGGAAGAGGAGGAAAGCTCCTTGATATTGTATTTGGCAATAAATCTTTGTATATGATAACAAAAGCACAGAAAACAAAAGCAAAACTAAACAAGTTGGGGCTACATCAAAGTATAAAGATTCTGCATAGCAAGGGAAACAGCAACCTAAGGAATGGGGAAAATATTTGTAAATCATATATCTTATAAGGGTAAATATCCAAAATATATAAGGAACTTACACAATTCAGCAAAACAACAACAACAACAACAACAAAAACAAACCCAAATCCCAAATAACTCCATTAAAAGATGGATGAAGGACCTGAGGAGACATTTTTTAAAGAAGATACACAAATGGCCCACAGGTATATGAAAAGATACTCAACATCATTAATCAACAGGGAAATGCCAATCACAACTACAATGAGATATCACCTCAAATCTGTTAGAATGGCTATTATAAAAAAGAAAAGAGATAACAAATATTGTTGAACATGTGAAGAAAAGGGAACCTAAAAAATAAAAATTAGAACTACTGTGTAATCCAGCAATCTCACTTCTGGATATATATCCAAAGGAAATAAAATAAATATCTTGAAGAGAGGTCTGCACTTCCACATTCACTGCAGCATTGTTCACAGTAGCCGAATTATGGAATCAACCTGTGTTCATCAATGGAGAAGTGAATAAAGAAATTTGAAATATTTTTCAGGCATGAAAAAGAAGGAAATCCTGACATTTGTGATAACACTGATTGACCTGGAGGCCAATATATTAAGTGAAATAAGCCAGACATAGAAAGAAGGATTTTGAATGTTGACTCTAGACAGTAGAGAGGATACTACTTTTCTCACTCAAAATTAATATATACTGAGGTTTACTTGGAAACTTATTCATCTTTGTTCATTTACTAAAATGTTTAATGACATGTCACTGTGCTAAGTGTAGGGGATAGATACAGCAGGGACAATAGCTTGTCTCTGCCAGCCTAGAGTACAGAGCCAATCTTAAATATTTAATTTAAATTGTCTTCTTCTTGCTGTCCAGCATGATTGCACTATTTTGTTAGTTCTGTGCCCAGGGAAAGCAAATATTTGTGGAAAGCAAAACATAATTTGGAAAGTAAATCGTTCTCCCCAAATCTGAAGATGAATTCCAGAAAGTAAAGGAAATTGCTGTTTTTCTTTGGGATATCTAAATGTTTTCCATTGTCATTAAAAGAGGTCGACACTTTGTGTACATGTGTCTGTGCGCATGTGTGTACATATGCTCACCCCATCTGTGTGCATTTGTGTGTGCATTTCAGATATATAAAATGTTGACATAAGCACAACTGTTCAGGGATGAGTCACTAAATAAGCTTAATCAAACTGAGCACTTTCCCATCTTGGCTTCTCTTTTTAGCCATGAGGTGCATGACAGTCTGCTTCCAGGCTTGCAGGGGGGAAGAAAACGCTCTTTCCAAGGTTCTTCTTCATTGAACTAACCAGAGAGGTGATTCATTCACCTGGAGCTGATGACCTCTGGGATGGTCGACTGATGAAGATCCCCTATAAAGGTCCTTATGGCTGTTCTACAAAAGGCTTGTCTTTGGAACACACCTGGGTGAGGGGATTTCTTAATAGTTCCCACATGTGACCTTTTAAAAAAATTATTATTCTCCATGGAGATATTCAGATTTGGCCAACTTTTGTTGAGTGTTCATAAAGTTCCAGGTACTGTAGGAAGTATTGTATACTCTTTGTCTCTCAGTACTCACAACACTCTGAGGTGGGTACTATTATTGCCCCCAGTCAGACCTGAGGAACTGAGGTTCTAAGATGCTCAGTAATTAAGCTAAGTTGGTACAACCAGTAAATGGGGGAACCAGGACTAGAATACAGATGTGATTTGATGTGAGGATTTATGATTTTCATGAATAACACTATCGTATGGTCTCCCCAAATATCCTCAGCTCTTTATCTTTTACCTTCTGCTCCCTGTTTTTTTTTTTTTTTTTCCTTTTACTGCTATCATTTGCGTATAGACACTAGAGTAATGATGAGAACTGCTTGGTCAGAAGCCGGATGAATTAAGTGATAACTCTAAATATGACACAGAAGATCATTTTAAGTTACTATCTAATAAGGGAACTTAATAATATTAATAATGATTTATTAAAACTTACTAATTAGATTTAAAAACCTGTCTTACATTGAGTCCAATAAAATCAACAGGCAGTAATGATTCATATTTCATACAGTTTACCTTCTAGATGGTAGGAAAAGGCCATGTGGTCAGCTGGAAAGGGCACTGGAGTAAGAATTTGGAGTCTTGGATTTGAATTCATTTGAGCTAACTACTAGTCTGACAAGTTTTCTTTTGAAACCTGATTTGCAAAACTTGTAAATCACTTCCATCTCCTAAAATTCTGTGACTTGGAAATACTGGTAGTTTGTGTAGAGGTTCTCAGAGAGACCAGTGTGGTTTCATATCTAATGACATATGAAAATGATTATCTATAATGATGTATACATATAACAATATATAATATATGTAATCATACTTAAAAATCAACTTAGACTATCCATGACATTAATTCAAGTTTATAAAAGGCAGACTGTGCAGTGAAGAGATTGAAATTGTAGATTCATGTTGTTGCTGACTACATTCATCCATAGGCTTCAATCTTTACAAGTTTTCAAGTTAGGTAATGGGTGAAAAATAAGTGGTGGTGGAGATGATGCTACTTGTTAATTCCAAAGATAATTCAGTTTCTGTGATCTGAAACAGAGCAATTGCTCATGCACCATATTGCCGTGGATGAATGGAGAAGACTCTGGGCCAGACTGCTGTCAGGGCATCTGTGTCTCTTTCTGGAGCTGGTAGTAGAGGACCACATGGATACAAGAATGTCACTTGGTTTTCCTGCATTCTCGCTTCCAATTAAGTGGAACATGAGGGCTAGAGGATGTGTGTGGGATATGGAAATGCGTAGGGGAAGAAATAATTCAGATGCCAGAACCCAGAATAGGAAATATATTCAAATCCTACACTTTAGGAAAGACAAAAATATATTAATACATAAGTGTTGCTTCTATTCTTGATACTATAATTTTAATTCATTTTTACACAAATAGAAGAGGAAAACTTTGTTTCTGTAATCTCAGCTCAGAATAGTATTTCTGCCAGGCTTAAAAAAAGTTTCCTTAAATCATATGACTTAATGTGATGAATATATTCTGAAATAAAAATGAGTTATTGGATGAAGTCTGAATAGGACACACTGTGCTCAGATTTTATCATCTCACCAGTGGTGTAAATATTGTGAACTAAAGCCAGGAACATATGGCTTAAAACTCAGTAATGCAGGCAATGAGGCAAAATAGCCCTGTACCTATGTGCTACCCCAAATTAGAAGTTAGTTTCCTATCCTTCCCTGAAGAGAATGTATTTCTGATGCCTTTTATGAAATTTATGAAGAAACAGGGCTTATTTTTGGTGCTGTGTATTTACAACGTACACATATAGCTACTTTGTGAATTGAGCACACCTAGATAATGCAAAGGCAACACAGATGTGCCTTTCTACGTATGTCTTCTCGATAAAAGATAGTTGCTGGAGCAAAAACAAATCTGGTACCAGAAATCTAACGGGAAAAGATCACCCATTTCTTATGAGTTATTTTAACATTTACTCTCATGTTAGAAACGTACATTCTTCTCCTCTTCTATCACTGGCTAAAACATGCCAAGGATTTGAATAGGCGATTCACAGAAGAAAGAAAATGCAGGTTTTTATTTTATTAGTATCAGTGCAGTAGCCAAGCTAAACGAAATTATGTAGTTTTAAATTTAAAAGTACATTTTTTTTAACAGAAGATTCTCACCAAGACCAGTGCTCATCTTGGCCAGAGCTGTTTCTTTTCTTTTCATTTTTTAAAAAAGATTTTATTTATCTATTTGACAGAGCACACAGGTAGACAGAGTAGCAGGCAGAAGGAGAGGGAGAAGTAGGCTCCCTGCTGAGCAGAGAGCCATATGTTGATCCCAGGACCCTGGGGTCATGACCTGAGCGGAAGGCAGACACTTAACCGACTGAGACCACCCAGGCGCCCCTAAAAATACATATTTTTTATTAAAAAAAGAAACTTGTTCTGTAGTGCTTGGGATTTAAAGTGAGTTAAAAATTCCTTTTAGCATAAAATAGTGTTTCTATGGTCAAGCAAAAACAAAAGAAATCAGTATTTACTGGCTATAATTTTAAAAAATTACTTTGTAAGGATGATTTTGTAACATTCTTTCCTTAAAATACTGCTTGTGGGTGCTCTGTTAATGAAGTGGCTAGCATGTTTATCATGTTGCAATACACTTATCTGTAAACAAAGGTGAAACCCACAGACTAGAGGGAATTATACAAATGCTGAAAGTCTGTGTCCTTCTTTGCAACCACCAGTCCCTACACACACTCTCTCTTTCTCCCCTTTCAGCTTTCTTATCCTCTTATCCATACTGCTTTTCCTTCCAATTCTTTTTTCCTTTCTCTCTTAATGCTTTTTGTCTTTTTCTATCTTCGCTTTTTGATTTGTAAGCTTTCAACACACCTCTTAACTCTTCTTCCCTTTTTATTCCCCATGTATCTTCTGTTTGGTTTTTCTTGTTTTAAAATATCCCCTCCTAATTTTGTTTTATATATATATATTTATGATATGTTAGTCACGATACAGTACATCATTAGTTTTTTATGTAGTGTTCCATGATTCAGTGTTTGTGTATAACACCCGGTGTTCCATGTAATATGTGCCCTCCTTAATACCCATCACCAGGCTAACACATCCCTCCACTCTCCTCCCCTCTAAAACCCTCAGTTTGTTTCCCGGAGTCCACAGTCTGTCATGGTTCGTCTCCCCTTCTCCCCTCCCCCCCTTCATTTTTCCCTTCCTTCTCCTAATGACCTCCCTGCTATTCCTTATGTTCCACAAATAAGTGAAACCATATGATAATTGTCTTTTCTGCTTGACTTATTTCACTTAGTATAATCTCCTCCAGTTCTGTCCATGTTGATGTAAATGTTGGGTAATCATCTTTTCTGATGCCTGAGTAATATTCCATTGTATATATGGACCACATCTTCTTTATTTCATTTCTTACCTAGTCTCACCAGTTCTTCCTCCATTATTTTTTTTCACTATTCCACTTTACTTAGTGCCCTTCCACCTCCCACCTTCTGGACCAACTAGTCGGAGGAAATTCATTTCCTTCCACAAGTTAATAACCTTCTGCTCCAGTGTGATTGAGGTTTGTCAACTGTCCACATATCTTCTCCCTGCATCTAACATTTCACTAGTTCTACATAACTTGCCCCACCATGCCCACTCCCTCCTTCTCAAGGAAGGAAACATAAAACTAAAATGTGTCTGGGTGTATTTACTAGTAGACTCATTAAACTAAAGATGAGAACACTAACTGGGCTAGATGCACTACCCATTTAAAAGTTTGTATGCCACTTCTGATAAATCAGAACATACTCAAATGGTAAAGTCCCTACCTGTGCCAGAGTAGGTAACACTCAGGGCTTAAAAGAGTTGTAAAAATATGCTTCAAAGAAGTCATTTTGGAAGTAATCACCTTCAAATAAAAAACTAGAAACTAAGAGATACATTTTCTCATATGTCATTGCTTAGTTGATATAGTTTAAACTGTGATGAGCCTTTAATTTTTTTATTACTTTGTTCTTTTCTTTTTTTGCCTTTTTCTGTAATCTTGATCAAACTAAGTTTTCAATTAACCAGGCAATTAATTAAAATAAGATTGATAATCAAACTTTATGAATGGTATATTGAAAGAAAGGCTTCCAAACACGGATCTCAAATTAGAATTAAAATAATCTATTCTTCACAAAGTTGCTAAGAGAAACAGGACCACCCTCTACAACCTCCTCTATGGTTTGATAGCCAATACTACAGAAGAGGCAACTCATTTAATTTGGAATTAATTCAGTAATTTGTGTTAAATGAAACTGTTCTCGTGTCTTTGACTTAAAAATCTGGTTTGTCACTAATATAGAATGTTTTGGACTGTTGCCAAAAAAGAAGTAATTGTAAAAATGTAAATGTATAAAAATGAAATAAAAAAAAGTTAGAAAATTTAGGTGAGTTCATAAATAATCTTTGAATTTGTCTTTATTAGCAGAGAAATGAGAAGTTTTTTATAGTAAGAAGGACAATAATCTAAGTTAAAAAACAAAACAAATCTTCTATATGATGAACTGGAGAACATTGCAAAATGTGGAACAGTCAAACTTATGCGTGTAATGGAAATATTCATTATCTTGAATGTGGTAATGGTCTCAGGAGTGAATACATACGTTAAAACTTTTTAAATTATACACTTTTGAAATCAGAAGTATAATGTATGTCAATTTATTTTCCATTTGAGGACCATAATTAGGAGCAACCACTTGGAAAACAACTTATTATCATCCCTCCAAATCTAAAATTTATAGGCACACATCTATTTATCAATATGGCATATTAGATATCCTGGAAACTGTCCCACTGCATAATATTTAGACCTGCTGGATAAGCTATAACATATGTCCTTTAAAATGAACAGCTGGAGTAAGAAGAGTGAAATGGAAATGCTCAGGGACCATATATGAAGGGAGAACAGAAAACCAGAATGGCAAGCAAGTGTTGTCAAGGTTGTCCTGAGAGTATCTGCCAATTTCAGTACCCTAGAGCATTGGGTTGATAGCCATGCAGAGGTCATTATAAGGAGAGGAATGGAGATTGAGTTTTCTGCTTAAACTAGAGCCCTTAAAAATCTATAATGTTGGTGGCAGACTAGAAAAATGCCAGGTACCAGAAAAAGAGAAGACAGGGAAACTTGACAGCCTTATCCTGGGCTTTCAGTGAAAACAAAACAAACAGCAAAAACTCTAAGAAATTGTATTGATAAGCCTGTGCTCATATAATTTAGGGATCCAAATGTATTGGGTGGTCCAGAAAATCCCAATCTGAGAATTTACCTTAAAGTGGTCTTTGTTTGGTAGTATCTTTGGGTGCCTGGCTATAGTCAAAGAAAATCTCTGTCAAACAGAGGCACAAAGAAACTTCCCATCTGTAAATTCCACATGAAGTTGATATTATAATCTAAAATGATAAGACAGAAGCTACCATCAGTGACCACAGAAGTAAAAAGGCAGAATTAGACCCCTAACAGCACCAGATAAAAGAATTACTGAATAAAGACATAAGACAAATTTGCTTAATATGTTTCAAAGCAGAAAGGAATAAAAAAATGAGCACAAAATAAGATATTATTTTTAAATAAAGATTTGAAGGAAACAGTATAATTTCTAAATATAACCAATGCTGACATTGCTACAAATGCTAAAAGAATGTTAAATATCAGAATAGACAAAATTGAAGACAATTTATAAACTGAAGCATAGATTTGTAAACTGAAGCAAAATATAATACAGAGAGATAAGGAATAGATAATATGAGAGGCAAGGCAACCTGGAATTAAAGTGAGAGCATATAATCTACCTTTCTTGATATTTCAGAGGAAGAGAATAAAGATTAAGGAAGAAAAGCTATTAGAAGTGTAATACTAGAGAATTTTCTGGAACTGATGAAAGACACAAATCTTCAGATTCAGTAAACACAATAAAACCCAAGCAGAAAAATAAAATGAATTCATTTTAAAATACATTGTAGTATTTAAATGTACACTACATTTACATTGTAGTTATTTTGAACCTCAAAGCAAATGAGAAGGCTTAAAAACAAACAGAGAGAAGAGACTTTTAGAAAGAGCCCAGACTTCTGAAGAACAATGGAGTGGAGCAGTGTCTTCAAAATCTTGGAAGAAAAAAATAACCATCAGACAAAGAAATGGAAAGTCATTCCATACTCATGGATTGGAAGAACAAATATTGTTAAAATGTCTATACTATCAAAGCAATCTACACATTTAATGCAATCCCTATAAAATACCAACAGTTTTTTCACAGAACTGGAACAATCCTAAAATTTGTGGGGAACCACAGAAAACCCCCAAATAGCCAAAGCAATCTTGAAAAAGAAAAGTGAAGCTAGCGGCATCACAATTCCAGACTTCAACTTACATTTCAAAGCTGTAGTAATCAAAATGGTGTGGTATTGGAACAAAAAACAGACACATAGCTCAATAGAACAGAAGAGAAAAACCAGAAATAAACCCACAATAATATGGGCAATTAATCTTCAGTAAAATAGGAAAGAACATCCAAAGGAAAAAAAAACCAGTCTCTTCAACAAATGGTGTTGGGAAAACTGGACAGCAACATTCAGAAGAATGAAACTGGATCACTTTCTTATACCACAGATAAAAACAAAGTCAAAATGGATGAAAGACCTAAATATGAAACAGGACACCATAAAAATCATAGAGGAGAACACAGGCAGTAACTTCTTTGACATCAGCCATAGCACCTTCTTTTAAGATATGTCTCCTTAGGGAAGAGAAATAAAAGCAAAAATAAACTATTGGGACTACATCAAAATGAAAAGCTTCTGCACAGTGAAGGAAATAATCAACAAAACTAAAAGGCAACCTACAGAATGGGGGAAGATATTTACAAATGACATATCAGATAAAAGGCTAGTGTCCAAAATATATAAAGAACAGATTACAAAATGGAAATTTACATGCTGGTTGTTTATTAGGGGTGTTCTCCCAGAAACAACAGTGGGAAAGGAATGAGTGAAGCAGGCTTAGGCAAAGAGCAAAATTGAACTCTGATCCAGTTGCAACTGACTTCAGATGGTCTCCTAGAAAGCTCTGTAGGTGGGATGACCATTTAGAGATACTGGATTGAGGTAAGACCCTTTGCCTCTACCCTTCATACACATTGAGCAGCCATTGCATGTGGACTGCCCTTGAATAGGGTTTAACATTTACCAAGAAAATTCTTTTTGCCCAAGGGCAGTTCCTGGGGAGGGACTCAGTTGTGAGCTCTCAGCATCCAGCACTCCAGCCCCTGGAGGAATGATTGCCTCATCTTTTTTTTTTTTTTTAAAGATTTTATTTATTTATTTGACAGAGATAGAGACAGCCAGCGAGAGAGGGAACACAAGCAGGGGGAGTGGGAGAGGATGAAACAGGCTCACAGCGGAGGAGCCTGATGTGGGGCTCGATCCCGTAACGCCGGGATCACGCCCTGAGCCGAAGGCAGACGCCTAACGACTGCGCCACCCAGGCGCCCCGATTGCCTCAGTCTTGAAAAACAGTTTTGGTAGACATAATAGTCCCCACTAGAGAGAGAAAAGCAAAGAAGAATAGAGAGAGTTTAAATTTTTCTATCTATATCTATATCTATCTGTCTATCTGTCATCTATCTATCATCTATCATCTATCTATATCTATCTATCTATCATCTATCTATCTATCTATCTATCTATCTATCTAATCTATCAGATCTATCCATCCATTTAGCTATTTATGTACCATCTCTCCATTCATCTATCTATCTGTCTGGCAAAGGCAAGATTTAAATTTTTGCAATGTGCATATTTTTCATTTATTTAAAAATTATATTGCAAAGCAAATGAAGAGAAAGGAAGGAGGGGAGAAGGGAGGGGAAAGAGGAAGCAATCTTGATTTTACTTAAATGATAATCGCAGGTACAAAGTAAAGACACCAGTGCACCTAGGTGGCTCACTCAGTTAAGCATCTGCCTTAGACTCAGGTCATGGACCTGGGATCCTGTGGTTGAGCCCCACATAGAGCTCCCTGCTCAGCAGGGATCCTGCTTCTCCCTCTCTGTCTGCCCCCCTCCCCCGCTCCGTGCTCTCCCTCACACTCTCTCTCAAATGAATAAATAAAATCTTAAAAAAAGAATTAAAGACACTTCGGCAAATAAGGCAGGCTATGCTCGATAAAGTGGGAGTCTCTACTGCTGAACCTTGCATTTAATTGTATGTCTATAAATCTGCATGTTTGATTATTAGCTCATTTGATAATGAAAAAAGAAACAGTGTAAAAACCAAAGTCCTTTGAAATCACATGAAAAACTGTGTCTTGTAAAGGTCAATGGAATGAACATAGGACATCAAACAAAAGCCAGCGGGAAAGAATACAGAAGCACTTTGTCTGTACCTAACATTTATGATTGTTACAAGACACTCTCTCTACATGAAGAAATCAAAGGTTTAAATGGCAAATAGAAATATCTCTGATGTTATTTTTGATGCATGTGGTATTTTGTGTGTGTTAGTTACTGGAGATAACTGAAAAGCAGTGGAGTAATTGGGGGATGCAAACCATAATATATACTATTATGGAGTTTCTAAAATATATCAGCAACTTTAATAAAATAGCATTTTGGTTTCGTTTGTGAAATTGCCATTTTCCATGAGAAGTTTGATCGTTAGGGAGTTACCAAATCCAAAAACAGCATTTTTTTTTAAACTAATAGGCTTAGAATAGAAAAGAGAAATTCAAGCTATTATAGAATTATCAATACTTTGTTGTGACTGCCCACACCAAAATAAACATTATCAGAAAAGATACTTGAAAAATCAATGGAATGAGACAAATTCCCTTTATATTATTTTTTCCCAATCTTTCCCATGTTTCCTTTCCTTCCATTCTCTTCTCTCTCCTTATTTCTTATAATTTATCTATTTATTTCTCACTTATTTATCAATTCATCATATACTAATGGAATACTACAGCAGGCAGAATTCAGCCAGTAAACAGAAAGCACTATAGGTATTTTGATGAGAGAAGTATTTCATGTAGATTATTAGGCTGGAAATTTGTTAGAAATACTAGAGGAACAAATGGGAGGAAAATGGCATCAGGACCTGAAATGAAGATCTGTGTCCACTGGAGCCTTTTGCATATGCCTCCTGTTGCTGCACAGCTATGGAAAATCCCATGGTTGCCTGGCCGTGTTTCACTTCTCCTGCGTTACCATGTGAGTGATGCATGCGCACTAGACTACTGTTAGAATCTGAGGAAAAATAATGACTTCTAGCTTCCATCTCCCATCTAATCTCGTGAAAGCGCTTCATTGGGTGACCCTACGCTGGAACATTGCTAACAATAGCACCTTAGTCTCCTAGCACATGAGATATAGGGACAAATTAGAAAGGAGGGGCGGCGCTAGGAACTAAAACTGGCAATATCTAGCACAGTTCATCTCTGATTACTTAGTGTTGTCAAAAATCCAGAAATGGCAAAATTAAAATCACCAGGTCAGTAAAATAGTAATTAGTGAGAATGTATTGTGCATATAAGAACAGTTTGCTTTCAAATCCAAAGAACTGGGAGCTTTCGAATCTAAAGCTGATGTGAAGCTCAGGGTCTTGACATTGCAGGATGGGTTATAAAGTGAAAATGAAGAAGTTGTTTAACTCTTCACAATGGTTGGTGAGTACAGTGGAGGTTTCCAGGTAGCAGGGGGATTGTTTAAAAGTGATTGTTTTATACCAATTTTGGGAAGATGATTTAAGTTTCTCTTATGATTATCAGAGACATTTATAAGAAATAGTCTAAGTTAAATTTCACTTATGTTCATGAAATGAGCTATATTTAGTTTTGCTAACATGGTTTATATCTTTCTTTTTCTTTTTTTTTTTCCTGAGGACTTTTTCAAGTCTGGTCTCCATTTTCCATTTAATATAACAGCTTCTATAGCTCTTCTTTGCTTGTTAATTGCTCCTTACATTTGCAAGTTAGTTGCAACCATTCTTGTTATTGAAAACAGTGGTCACAGTGTCTACAAAAGTGAGGCAGTCACAATGTCCCATCAGTCACTATGGTAACCTCTGACTTTGTTAAGTCCTCTTATTTTTAGTAATAATTTTACTTGTGACTAAATTATATAACTTAAAAAATATACTTCTAGGAAAGACAGAGTAACGGGGACTTGATTTACCTCTTGCCTAAAAATACTGGAGAAGAAACCAAATATACGAAACAATGTCCTTCATGGTATTGGAAACCTAGCAACAACATTAAGTGTTCTTGGAAATAAAGGAAACAAATGAGGTGAGACATAAAATTACCTGAGCTACTGGTTGAAGAAACTTTTAAGTCCACTTCACGAACAGGAAGAAATCAAGTAGAGCCCAAGTGGAAAAGACAGCTGAGGGTTTGGAAATTTTTTGGCAAAGAGTAATGGAGGAGAAAGAGGTGCACAGAGAGAGAACCCTGCAGATCTTCAGAGAATGCCCTCAGAGATTCAGTTTAGTACTGATGGTTGCATTTGCTGAGGAAACTACTCAAGCTTGGGAAAAGAGGAAACAGTGCTTAAAGCTGACCTAAGGCCAGGAGTAGTGTGCCTGTTCCAAATAGTAAAAGTGGAAAATATCAAAATTCATTGAGCATTTGGTAGAGTATAAAGTATTTTGCTTCAGTGGTGGGAAAAACTAATCCTTGACTAAATGTTGCTGTGGTTTCTCTAACAAAGCTTAAAAGCAAAACCCAAAAGCATCATGTGGTTTCTAAATAACTTTTACTCATCCCAGAACAAAGTTCAAGAATACAAAATATAGGTATACAAAAATATACAGCAACCAACAAGTTAACATTCATAATATTTAGCATCCAATCAAAAGTTACTAGCCAGGCAAAGAAGCAGGAAAATACAACTCATAATTAGAAGAAAAATTACTCAATTGAAACTAACCTAGAAATGATATAGATGATAGAATTAGTAGACAAAGATTTTACAACAATTATTATAATTGTGTTTCATATGTTTAAAAAGCTAGAGAAAAGAATAAATGTTAAACAGAGACATGGAAGATACAAAGCAGGCCAAATTGATAGCTATATATGAAAAGTACAACTTCAAGATATACCCAACTATATGTTGTCTACAAGAAACAAGATGCATATACAGTCAAAGTAAATAAAGTAAGATATACCATGCTAACACTGACCAAAAAAAAGCAGAAGTCACTATATTAATTTTAGACAGAGATATGACTTTAGACCAAGGAAAGTTATCAGAGATAAAGAGGGCATCACATAATGATAAAGGGATCAAAATGATGAAGGGACCCATTCTCCAAGGATACATAATAATCCTAACATGCATCTAACAACAGAGTGTCAAAATGTGTGAAGCAGAAACTGATAGAACTACTAGGAAAAATAGATTAATTCACTAGTATAGCTGGCAAATTTAATGCCTGTGTATCAGAAATGGACAAGATACAGCTCACAGTAAAACAATAAGGACATAGTTCAACTCAATAACACCATCGGCCAACTGGATATGATTGATATCTATGGACTATTTCACCCAACAACAGCAGAATTCATATTCTTTTGTTTTCTTTTTTTAAAAGATTTTATTTATTTGACAGAGAGAGACATAGTGAGAGAGGGAACACAAGCAGGGAGAGTGGGAGAGGGAGAAGCAGGCTTCCTGCTGAGCAGGGAGCCTGATGCAGGGCTCGATCCCAGGACCCTGGGATCATGACCTGAGCCAAAGGCAGATGCTCAACGACTGAGCCACCCAGGCACCCAGAATACACATTCTTCTTAAGCTCACATGAAGCATTCAACAAGATAGACCACATTTTGGGCCATAAGATACACCTTAACATTAAAAGAAGAGAAATCATACAATGTCTGCTCTAAGACTACTATGGAATTCAACTAGAAATCAATAATAGAATAATAGGTGGAAAATTCTCAAAGACATGGGAATTTATATATACATATGTATATAATTTTATATATATGCTGATTAGTCATATATTTTCAGGTCTCCTAATTTCTGTTTTTCCCTCTCTGATTTTGTCTTTATGATCCTGTTTTGTCTCTTAATTTCCACATGTGAGTGAGAGCATATGGTAATTATCTTTCTCTGACTAACTTATTTTGCTTAGCATAATACCCTCTAGTTCCATCCACATCATTGCAAATGGCAAGATTTCATTTTTTTGATAGCTGAGTAGTATTCCATTATATATATAATATATATATATTATATATAATATATATATAATATATATATTATATATATAATATATATATATAATATATATATTATATATATAATATATATATATATAATATATATATTATATATATATAATATATATATATAATATATATATATATATCACATCTTCTTTATCCATTCATCTGTTGATGGCTACCTGGCCTCTTCGTAGTTTGTCTCTTGTGGACATTGCTGCTATAAGCATTGGGGTGCAGGTGCTCCTTCGGATCACTACATTTGTATCTTTGGGGTAAATACTAGTAGTGAAATTGCTGGGTAGCTCTATTGTAGGGTAGCTCTATTTCAACTTTTTGAAGAACCTCCACACTGTTTTCCAGAGTGGCTGCACCAACTTAAACAATATATTTTAAATATCATAGAGGTCAAATGAAAAATCTCAAAAGAAATTTAAAAATCTTCTGAACTAAATGAAAATTAAAACATAAATTATCCCAGTTTGTGGGATGCAGCAAAAGTAGCACCTAGAGAAAAATTTATAGCATTGAACAAATATATATGAGAAGAAGAAAGATCTAAGATCAACAATCTAAACTTCCACTGTAGGAAACTAGAAAAAGAGGAGCACATAAATCCAAAGTGAGAAGAAAAGAGATTATAAAAATTAGAGCAGAAATTAATGACATTGAAAACAGGAAAATAATGGAGGAAACAAACAAAACTGGAGGCCAGTTCTTTGAAAATCAATAACACTGATAAGCCTCTAGCAAGGCTACTAAGAAGAAAAGAGAGAGGGCACAAATTACTACTACCAGAAATGACAAACAGGACATCACTACAAATCCCATAGACATTAAAAAGCTAATAAAGGAATACTGTGAACAACTTTATGGCCACAAATTTCATAACCTAATGAAACAGACCAATTCCTTGAAACACATAATCTGTCAGAACTCATAAAAGGTCAAACAGACAATCTGAACAGGCGTTTATCTATTAAAGGAATGGAATAATTAATTAATTAATTAATAACCTTTGAAAACAGAAAGCACTAGGCCCAGATAGGTTCATCGATGAATTCTACCAAACAGTTAAGGAAGAAATTATACCAATTCTCTACAATCTCTTCCAGAAAATAAAAGCAAAACGAATACTTCCTAACTGATTTTATGAGGCCAACATTACCCTAACACCAAAACAGACAAATAAATCACAAGAAAACTACAGACAAATATCTCTCATAAACTTAGATGCAAAAATTCTCAACAGAATAGTAGTAAAATGAATCTAACAATGTATATAAAAGAATTATATGCCAGAGCAAAGTAGGATTTATCTTAACTATGCTTGCATACTTGCATTCAAAAATCAATTAATGTAATTCATTACATCAACAGGCTAAAAAGAAAAATCACATGATCACATCAATAGATTCAGAGAAAGCATTTAACAAAATTCAACACCCATTTAAGGTAAACACTCTTAGTAATGCAGGAGTGGAAGGGAACTTCCTCAGCTTGGTAAAAAAAAATATATTCACAAAGCCTACAAAGCATACTTAATGGTGGAGAACTTGAAACTTTCCCACTAAGATCAGGATCATAGCAGGGATGTCCCTTCCCAACTCTACTTTACAGCACCATATTGAAAGTCCCAGCTAATGCAATGAAACAAGGAAAGGAAATTAGAAGTTTATAAACTGGGAAGGAAAGAAATAAAATATCTTTGTTCACAGATAACATATGTAGAAAATCCAAAAATAGACCAAAAAAAAAATCTTTGAATTTCTAAGTGATTACAGCAGTATTGCAGGATACAAGGTTAATACACAAAAATCAGTCATTATCCTATATACCAGCAAAGAACAACTGGAATTTGAAATTAAAACACAATACCATTTACATTACACAGCCAAAGTGAAATACTTAGGTATAAATCTAAAAAAAAATATGTGTAAGATCTTCATGAGGAAAACTATAAAACTCTGATAAAAGAAATCAAAGAACTAAGGAAATGGAGAGATATTCATGGAGGGGAAGACTCAATATTGTCAAGATGTCATTTCTTCCCTAGTTGTTCTATACATTCAACACAGTCCCACTAAAAATCCCTGTAAGTTGTTTTGTGAACATTGACAAACCAATTCTAAAGTTTACATGGAGAGGTAAAAGACCAGAATAGCCAACAAAGTACTGAAAGAGAAAGACAAATTTGGAGGATTCACACTACTCAACTTCAAAATACACTTATAAAGCTACAATAATCAAGACAGTGTGATATTGGAAAGAAAGATGAGATTGAAGGAGAAAGAAAATTGGAGGACTGACACTCCAACTGATAGTGGTAATTACATGAGTAAATGTATGCTTTTTCCCTTTTTATTATCAATCTCTGTAAAGGATAACCGACAAATGTGCACTCTTGACCAACTGGAGTAACTGCATCGAATTTACTTTCCTATCTGAAACAATAAAAAATTGAAAAGGCAGGAAGAAAGAAAAGAAAGAAAGAAAGGAAGGAAGGAAAGATGGAAAGAAGGAAGGAAGAAAGAAAACCATTGGCTTTCAGGGTACTGGACATCAAGGAACACAGGACAGTGGTAAATTCACTAAATACTTCAAGTAAAAAGACTATGTTTGCTAGACTTTATAAATGTATTTTTAATATGAAGACTGAACGTAAAAGAAAAGAAAAGAAATGCTATGCAAATCAATACTTACAAATACCTCTGGAGTGGCCGTTCTAATATCAGAAACAGTATCATAGAAAGTAAGAAGAATTACTTCACAGAAAAAAGGATACTTTTTTAATAATAAAGAGGTATCTGTACTTGGAAGATACCACAATTCTATTTCTGTGCACTCAATAATTGTGACTTCAATTTATATCCTACAAAGACTGAAAGAACTAAAAAGTAGATAAATTCAATGTCATAGAAAACCTTAACATTACTGTCTAAATAGCTAAGAGAAAAACAGAAAAAATTCTACAATGGTAGAGAAGATGTACAGTTAACAAAATTGACCTAATTAACAAATGTAAAATATATGGGTTTCCTGGGTGGCTCAGATGGTTAAGTATCTGCCTGCGGCCCAAGTTATCAATGATCTCCAAGTCCTGGTATTGAGCCCTGCTTTGGGATCCCTGCTCAGTAGAGAATCTGCTTCTCGCCCTGCCTCTCCTCTCTGCTTATGCTCACTCTCTCTCAAATGAATAAATAAAATCCTTAAATAAATATATATAAAAGATAATATAATGTAAAATACATTAATTAAATACTTGCACATGAAATATTTACTAAAAGTGACCATGCACTGGAATATAAATAAAACCTCTACAAATATTAAAAGAATTTGACGGGCTATATTCTGCCATCACAGTGGAATGTAGTTAGATATCAGTAATAAAAAAGGTAAGTTCACAAGTAGTTAACATTTACAAAATAATGTCTAAATAGTCCATGGGATAAAGAAGAAATCAGCAATAAGGGAACATTAAAACTGGATGATAATGAAGATACAACATTTTCAAACTTGTGAGATGCAAGGCAAAGTCGTTACTAGAGTGAGATTTGCAGCCTTGTATACATGTGTTAGAAAAGAAAAAAGGTGGAAAATCAGTGATCTTATCTTTATCAGGAATCTAGAAAATGAAAAGCAAGACAAGATGAAGGAGAAAGGTAATGATAAAAATAAAGGTAGAAATTAATAGAAAATTTTTCTTTTTTTAAAAGATTTATTTATTTTAGAGAGAAGAGAGTGAGAGCACGCATGAGTGGGGCAGAAGGGCAAAGGGAGAAAGAGGCAGAGAAGCAGAGAAGCAGACCCCCCACTGAGCACAGAGCCTACAGGGGCTCATCTCAGGATCCCCAGATCAAGAACTGAGCTGAAACCCAGTTGGAAGCTTAACCAACTGAGCCATTCAGGTGCCCTGAAAAATTTTTCTAACAGAAAATTTGAAGTCAAAATGTGGCACTGTGAAGAGTTAACAAAATTTACAAATTCAGCATAACTTTATCAAGAAATAAGAGAAAAACACAGATTATAAATACCAGAAATTAAAAAAGTAAAAACATAACTACAGATTTTACAGAAATAAAAAAAATAAGAAGAAGATATTCTAAGCAGGCAAGGCCAATAATTTAGAAAGCTCAAATGAAATAGAAATTTTAAAAATACAATTTTTCCAAACCAATAGAAGAATACATAATTTAAGTAGCCTAGTAACTATTAAAAATTATTACTTTATTATAAATTTTTATTTCAGAAAATCTCAGGTTCAAGGGCTTCAACAGGATATTCTTTTAAATCTTTAAGGAAATTACAACACCAATGTTGTATAAACTCTTCTGGGAGATTAGAAAAAGAGAGATTAGTATAACTTTGATACCAAAGCCTAACAAAGACATTACATCAATAAGAACTTGCACACCAGTCTCTTTCATTAACAAAGGTATAAAAATCATTAGAAAAAAAATTAACGAAGAACATTTAACAACATTTATTTATTTAGTTATTTAGTTGGTTATGTAAGATTTTAATTTATTTGAGAGAGAGAGTGAGCGAGAGAAAGCACAGGCAGGGGGAGGGGCAGAGGGAGAAACAGCTCCCCACTGAGCAGGGAGCCTGATGCAGGACTCCATCCCAGAACCCTGGGATCATGACCTGAGCTGAAGGCAGAGGCTTAACCAACTGAACCAGCCAGGTGCCTGAAAACTTAACAATATTTAAAAAGAAAACACATGACATAAAAGTGGAATGTATTTCAGGCCTGCCAGAGTGATTTACCATTTACATTTTGTCAGTCTAATTCATCATGTTAACATGGAAAGGAAGAAAAATTATATGATTACATTGATAGATTTAGTTACTGCGCTTGATAAATTCAGACAGCATTTATAAAAAAATAAAAACAAGGTAGAATGCAAGAGAGTTTTCTTAGCTTAATAATGAATTATCCGAGACATCATATTTAATAGTGAAATATTGAAAGATTTTTCTCTGAGATTGGGAAGGTGACAAAAATGCCCTTTCCACTAGCTCTTTTCAGCATCTTCCTGGATACTTTACATAGTGCAAGAAGGTAAGTAAAAGAAAAGAAAAAAAAAGATTAAGGGTTGGAAAGGTAGGAACTAAATTCAGAAAATAGGATTGTGAATTAAAAAATTTCAAAGACTCTCCAGATAAGTTATTATAATTAATTAAGTGGAGTTAGCGTAATTATAGAATACACTATGCAAAGACAAATTTTAAAATTTAAACTAGAAGCAAATAACTAGAAAATTAATTTTAAAATAATATAATTATCAATTGTATTAAAAATTACCAAACAAATAGAAAGTCAAAGGACCTCTACATTAAACATTGCAAAACTATTGACAGAAATTTAAGATGATAAAATAAACAATACATCATGTTCATGGATTGAAAGATACAGTATTGTAAAATATTTTTTTTTAATTAGAAATTATTGTGTAAGAAACTGCCCCATATTTAGTGACTTAAAATAACAGTCACTTATTATTACTAGTGAATCTACTAGTCATAGTGAAAAGTCTCTTGATCTAGGTCATGCTCAGTGGATCTTGACCTGTCTCATAATGGATCTGTGACCATCTGGTAGATCAATTTTAGCCTAGGTGGTCCTGAATAACTTCACTTGCATACTGGGAGATGTCTGGCCCTAACATGGGCAACAGGTGTTATAGGGACATTTGTCTCCTATAATTAAGCAGGCTATCCTACGTTTGTTCATATTGGCAGGGTTCCAAAAAAAGAGAATAAACACAAGTCTGCTTAAAGCCCAACCGTGACACTATACAATATCATTTCCATTGTATTGTTCATCCAAAACAGGTCCTATGCCTTGCCCAGGTTCAGGGGTTGGGCAAATAGACTTTATATCTTGACAGGGTGAGTTGCACACTTTCATTGCAAAAGAATGACTATAGATAGGGCGCCTGGGTGGCAGCGTTGTTAAGTGTCTGCCTTCGGCTCAGGGTGTGATCCCGGCATTATGGGATCGAGCCCCACATCAGGCTCCTCTGGTGGGAGCCTGCTTCTTCCTCTCCCACTCCCCCTGCTTGTGTCCCTCTCTCACTGTCTCCATCTCTGTCAAATAAAAAAAAAAGAAAAAAGAAAAAAAGAATGACTATAGATAAAGATGGAAAATTGTGTGCATTTTTCTTCTATAACAGATATTTCTTCATAACCAATTTTGTTATAACATCAGTACATCCCAATAAAAATCTTGTGGGGTGTGTGTGTATGTGTGTATAAATTGGCAAGCTGAATCTGAAGTTCATTTAGAAATGTAAATGGCTGGGCACATGGGTGGCTCAGTCCTTTAAGCATCTGCCTTCAGCTCTGGTCATGATCCCGGTGTGCTGGGATTGAGTCCTGCATTGGGCTCCCTGCTCAGCGGGGAGTCTGCTTCTCCCTCTGTCCCCCTGCCCTGCTCGTGATCTCTCTTTCTCTCAAATAAATAAATAAATAAATAAAATCTTAAAAAAAAAAAAAAGAAATGTAAATGGCTAACAATAGCCAAATGATTTTTTTTTATTTTTAAAGGTTTTATTTATTTATTTATTTGAGGGAGAGAGAGAGTACAATGTGGGGAGGGAGAGAGAGAAGCAGACTCCACACTGAGCACAGAGTCCAACACAGGGCTCAATCTCACAACACTCAGATCATGACCTGAGCCAAAATAGTCAGATGCTTAACTGACTGAGCCATCCAGGCACCCCAATAGCCAAGGTGATCTTAAAAAAAGGAACCACGCTGGAGATCTGCACTAACAAATAACAGGACCTATTATAAAGTCGTGGTAATTAAGATAGTATGTCATTGGTACAAGGATATGCATTACCTCATTTCTAACAAAGCTGATGTGCAAGGTGGCATGGAAACAGTCTTTTCCATACATTGTTCTAGGTCCTTTGAATAGTTATATTAAAAAAGAAAAGAACACTGATCCTACTTAACCACACACACACACACACACACACACACACACACACACACACACAAGCAAGCCGACTACAGGTATAAATGACAAAGATAAACAATAAAGCTCTTTGGAAAACATCTTTATACTTTAGGAGTAGACCAGTAATTCTCAACAGGGCACTAAATGTGCTAATCATAATTCAGAATGAGAACTTAGACTATTTTAAGAACTTCTATTCATCACATACATCACTAGGAATGTGACACTATAAACCACAAAAAAGGCAAAGACCTACTGCAACTCAGTAATAAGAGACAAACAACCAAAAAAAGAATATACAAAAGACTCGATGGGGCGCCTGGGTGGCACAGCGGTTAAGCGTCTGCCTTCGGCTCAGGGCGTGATCCTGGCATTGCGGGATCGAGCCCCACATCAGGCTCTTCCGCTATGAGCCTGCTTCTTCCTCTCCCACTCCCCCTGCTTGTGTTCCCTCTCTCGCTGGCTGTCTCTCTCTGTCGAATAAATAAATAAAATCTTAAAAAAAAAAAAAAGACTCGAGGAAGGACTTCACAAAAAAGTAGATATCGAAATGGTTGATACAACTATAAAAAGTACACAGAACATTATTAGCTATCAGAGAAATTACAATTAAAACCACAGTGGCTTACACAGGCATCAGAATGAATAAGATGAAGAAAGGAGAGAATACCAAGTGTTGGAGAGGGTGTGGAACATCCCAAACTCTCATAATGCTAAATGGGAATGTAATCGCACAGTCACTTTGGGAAACTATTGATACATACTGAAGAATCCCACTCCAGTACTCAACAGAAATACCTACATAAAGTCACCAAAATGCACATAAGAATGTAGATAAGAGCCTATTCATAATAGTCCCAAACTGATAACAGCACAAATATCCATATATGATAGAATAGATAAATAATATTTGTATAGTCACACAATGGAATGCTATCCAGAAATAAGAATGGGCAAACTATAATTATATCCAACATGAATGAAACTCAGAAACACAATGTTGAATCAAAGATGACAGAAACAAAAGAGTACATACTTCGATTCCACTTACTTAGAGAACAGTAAAAGGCGCATAAAGTATTGTGCTAAAAGTTGGAATAGTGGTTCTCTTTGGGAGGACTGTGATGTGAGAAGACTGTCTGCAGTGACAGTAATGCTCTGCCTATGGACGTGGGCTAGAGTTCTAGAGGAGAAAGAGAAAGAAAAAAGCCGATAGTATTTAATCATACACAGAATGTTTTGCAATAGGTGATAAAATAGTATAGACTTTGAAATAGATGATGCCATTCTATTTTCAGATACATTTGCCTACACGGATAAAACTTCACATTATCATTGCATGCTCTTACGTTATCTGCTCATCTTAGCTTTAGTGAGCTAAGTCATTCAATAACACCATATACTCATCTGGTCTTTAATCTTAGTTTATTATCCAAATTGTGCTGCTGCTGGGTTTAGCATCATCATTTTGTGTGATTATTTAAAAATAAACCTCATTAGATAATATTAAGCCCTAATTCCCAAATGGGGAATGTGCATTTTTTTTATTAATCAATTTGTTTCACAATTTAATGGGAAAGTTTTGAATTTTTTCCTCTTAGGAAAATATGCAGATGGATTTGTATCAAAAATCATTTTTGTGCTGGAATACAAAGACTTAAGTCTTTAAAACAAAACCTCAGAGCACCTGGCTCAAGGGCACCATCTTTCCCAGATCACCAAAGAAGCAGTATATTTATAGGAGCTGAGATGGTAGCTGCAGAAGTGATTGATGGCACTGTGTTCTATGGCTCCTTTGATAAAATCATGACCCTGTAATTTGGAGACCAGCTAGTTGCATCAAACAAAGGAATTGGTAGTATTTTGTTTTCCTTGTAAATTTATCATTAAGGAATAAAGAGCTATTTGAATTCAAGCAGGGCTGATTTTTTTAGGGATTGGGCAGAAGAAAGTTGCAACTCTATAAACAAAGCATATATGAATAGATGTACAGATGTACAGATATATAGATAGGCATAAATCTACCCATCATCAATACACAGAAATCTATGCATAATCCATCCATCCATCCATCCATCCATCCATCCATCCATCCATCCATCCACACTTCCTATCTGTCTATGAAAAAGAGTGACCCATCTGCATTAGAGAATTACTACTCTTGGTATTGTGGGATTTTGAATGTATGACAAATGCTCCTACTTATGAACTTGTTTGCCCATTGGTTAGAAAAGCACATAGTAGGTGCTCAATAAAAATTGGTGAGTGAATAAATTGTTTATACTCCACTTCCTTCCATGAAGCAGTTCTAACTTTTGGACAGTCTCCAAGATTATGAAACCCGAAGCTGCCCTGACAGCAGCTTCCTTTCATCAGCTCAGCTTCCTACTGTCGCTGGGAAGACAAGATTTGAAAGTTCTCTTTTTATGGTCAATCATGTTAATTTTGATCCATTGAGCATTTAAAAACCAAATGTACTACCTCAAAGCTAAACATCAGTGTGGCTTCTTTTGTCTTTTGCATGGGGGTCAAAAATAATAACAGTACCTGTCTTGAAATCTCCAGTGTACATGCTTATCTCTGCTATACTTTTCCTGACTCTATCAGTGCACTGAAAATGCCTTTTGAACGTCTTTGTACTAGTGAAGGTAATCTAATCGTTGTAATTTATGATGCCCAAATCTCAGTGGTTTAACAGAAATTAATTTTGTTCTTATAAAGTCCAATTGGAGGCTTGGGGGGACATAGGATTGAAGGGGTATTAAACTGCTCCAAAAGTGATTTAAGGACGTGGACTCCTTACATCCCATTCTTTCCTTCTTTCCCTAGGATCTTAGAGTCCTCTGCTAGATCTTTTGAATCTTACTGGCAGACAAGGGGAGTGAAGCTTTGTATAGGTCAGACAGGACATGGCATTCATCGTATCTGCCCACACTCTTGGCCAGAGTTCATTTGGATAACAACACCCAATGGCAAATGATGCAGAAAACTTCTGCCAGTGTGCCCCAGAGAAGGAGGAAGGAGGTTTGCTGAGTAGCTAACCAGTTTCTGTTATTGGAATTATTGGTCTCTATAGTACCAAAAAATGGAATTTTAATTTTATTATAACACTGAACACTCTGATGGACACTTGTTATTAACCACTTCTTGAAACTGCCTCCTCTTTGATTTTCACAATCTAAATTTTCATTTTTTTCCCTTCTACTCTTTTTTTAAAGTTTTTATTTAAATTCCAGTTAGTTAACCTGCAGTGTAATACTAATTTCAGGTGTACAATTTAGTGATTTAAGACTTACATACAACACACAGTGCTCATCACTGCTTAATCCCCATCACCTATTTAACCCATCTTCCCACCCACCTCTCCTCTGGTAACCATCAGTTTGTTCTCTATAGTTAAGAGTCTGTTTCTTGGTTTGCCTCTCTCTTTTTCCCCCATGACTATTTGTTTTGTTTCTTAAATTCTGCAAATGAGTGAAATCATATGGTGTTTGTCTTTCTCTGACTGACTGACTTCACTTGCGTAATATTCTCTAGCTCCATCCATGTTGTTGAAAATGGCAAGATTTCATTCTTTTTTATAGCTGAGTAAAATTCCAGTGTGTGTGTGTGTGTGTGTGTGTGTGTGTGTGTGTGTGTACCACATCTTCTTTATCCATTCATCAGTCGATGGACATATAGGCCTTTTCCATAATTTGGCTATTGTAGATAATGCTGCTAAGGGAAACAAAAGCGCAAAAAACCAAAACAAAACAAAAACCTATTGGGACTTCATCAAAATAAAAAGCTTCTTCACAGCAAAGGAAAGAATCAAGAAAACTAAAAGGCAACGTAGGAAATGGGAGAAGATATTTGCAAATGACATAACCAATAAAGGGTTTGTATCCAAAATATATAAAGAACTTATAAAACTCAATACCCCCAAAAAAATAATCTCTTTCACTCTTGCTAGCCATTCATTCTAGACCCTTTTTGAGCACTGTTCTTTCTCTGAGAAGTCTAAAAGTCAAAGTCATAATTCCAAAAGACTCTGTTGTCATCTCTCTGAGCTTTCACTTCAAATATGATTCCTACAGTATCTTTTTAAAAGGCTTTTATTAATTTTTTTAGTATAGTTGACACACAATGTTATATTAATTTCAGGTGTGCAATATAATGATTGGACACGTTTTTACATTATGCTGTGCTCACTGTAAGTGCAGCTACCATCTGTCACCATACACTTTTACAATATCATTGACTATATTCTTTGTATAATTCCTACAATATCTTTTTAAAAAGCTTACCTCAAATGTTTCCTTTACATTTGGGTGACTCATATCTAATCAAGAATTCTTCTAAATTCCACACCCATATTTCCAAGAGCCTAATAAATATTTCAATTTGGAAGCCCACAGGCACCTTGAATCAATCACATTGAAAAATTAATCATTAGTTTCTGCCAAAATCATTCTGTATCATCTATCTTGGTGAATGGTAATACTCTTTGCTTTGTAATTTCATATTCTTTATTCTCACATACACACTCCTCAGTGAATATCATCAATCCAGTTACCAAATTCTACAATTTCTAGCTTTTAATATCTTTTGTACCTACCATCTATTTTTCACTGCCTGAATTCAGGCTGTCATCAGATTTTTGCCTGGCTTCAAGACAGAGCAGTTAGGAAGAACCAAACTGGAATGTGCAATTGACAGAGTAGATCGGAGGACTCTGGAGATAGACTAGGAGTTGGGCAGGACAGAGCCTAGGAAGAGAAGATGGATATCAGAGCCAAGTATTAAACCCCTGCACAGGGTTCAATATCTAAACAGAGATTACGGTCAAGTTGATGGGCTAGCCGAATGAACTTGCTAGACTGAGACCTGCAGTTGAGCAAAGCAGAGTCAGGAGCACAGCCAAGAACAGCAATATTTGGGCCAGATGGATGCTGATCGGAGTTACGAACAAATCGGTATAATTCAAAGTGAAAGAATCAGAGTGGGCTGGGGTGTAAACTATGAAACCAATTTCTTAGATAAGCTCTCAGCCAGTTCTGTTAAATGGCCAGAATGAGAAGTAGCGGAGTTTCAGAGAGACAGATTTCTGCTCACTCCAAGAAATATCTTTTAGTCATCAAAAGGTTGATTGTGAAAAAGATGGGCTATCTTGTAAGTTAGTGAGTTCCCAGTGACTAAGATGATTCAGAGAGATTTCATGAAGGCCTGCAAAGCTATGGTTCAGGCTGTTTCTGATCACTCAGATGAGGGGATTAGACAGTTGCTGAGCTTATTTACCACTCTCAAATATTATATGTTTTTATCTTACCTTCAATTTGAAAGCTATGATTTGGTTCCAACTGGGCTTTGTGGCAATCTTTCACATTCTCTCCTCTATAGCAGATACCAAGTTGCAGAAAGTCTCCTGTGTTACTCTGTGTTGCATTGCCTATCCTCAGAGAAGTAGTTTTTACCTTAGTCCCATCCATACTCAACAAATAGACTGTTTAGTTTGCTCTCCCCCATACCCGTCCTGGTTGAATTGGGGTGCCAGTTAACCAGTGAATTCCTTGAGATTTGGGGATTGACTGGCCCTTTGGTTGAACAGGAACGATGAAGGCAATCTGGAGCACAGCGTCCAAATCATGGGATCCAGCTTTGGCAAACAGAGATGCCTAAAACTGACGGGCCCTTCATGTAGAGACCAAAGCCAAGCAGCGGTGACACAAGATCTAACTTGGGAAGCTTCTCGCTGAGAAGGCTGAGCTTCTTAGATTTGTTGTCAAACGTAACATTTGGAAGTGGTAAATCATTGCAGGAGCCTGTGTGCTTGGCAACCGTGTTCCTGCCTGGGTTGCTGGCAGTCGAAGCCGTTTATGGATCCATAGCCTCATATAGTTCTGATGGGGACATGTGAGCCATCAGTGACTGATCATTTTGGGAAAACCTGACAGAGAACAGAAATTTTCCTTACTTGCTCTTGCCATAATGAAGTGAGCATAAGCTGAATGAAATAAAGTTGTCTCATTTATTATACAGATGACTCACATGCTTTCTGACTCATGCCAGTAAAATCACTCTGCAACTAGCAGAAATATGCCAGGGCCTAAGAAAAATTGTGCTCTGTGGGCCCCCGCCCTCCCCTTCCCGACGACTAGGGTATCATGATGCTGTTGAGACCTGCCCTCTGCTTGGAGCTGGGGCAGTAAGTCATTTAATTGCAGGATGACTTTTCTGGCTATAGATATACCCTTCAGGATAGGAGCTGTTCATCAACCCTGTCCATGACATCATTAAATTAACAGCTCCTGCATATAAGTAACATATTATAGCTTTGTCATTCCCACAGTTTTCAAATGCTTCTGTTCTTTCATCCATCAGGTAAAACAAAGATGCAGTGGAAACCTGTGCTTTCAGAACAGATGCCTCCATAATTGTGCTGTTCAAAAGAATGTGCTGTCATGCTCTGTACTATGTCTCCTTTCCATCTGCTTTTTGTCTGGTTGTATTTGAGCAGAAGCCATTTTCCCCCGCTCAGCTTACTTTCAAAACTTGATATGATAGAAGTATTGCCAGGAGTCTGAATAAAAGCAGAATGTATTGTATGGCGTCATTATAAGACTTCGGTCAGTTAAACACTCTGAGAATTTACTATAGTAGTCAAGAATAGAATTCATTTGGATTATCTTTCGAGAATATACGCTAGGTGAGCTGTACCTCACACTATAGTCCTAAACTAGTTTGCAGTTTAGTGATAAAAGTTGACTTTCTGGAAAAATAACATTTGATTTGTATCTATTGTGATTTCTTGAAGGGTAAAATCTTCCACTTATCTAAGAGCAGGTCATCACTTTTACAGTTGGTCTTTAGTAAGAACGTCTTTGGAAATAATAAAACTTAAGGCTTCTACTTTCTTTGTCTTGCCCATCCAACCTATGTGAGAAGGCCTATGCTTTTCTCTAACGCAGAGATCTAGGCACAGGAAAATGAAGAGATCTACCAGAGATTCTAGACAAAAAACCTGACTGAAACTCCTGGGCCTCAGGGACTCTATTCTTGTATTCTTTAAGCAGTGAATTTCTGTATATCACTTTATTTTCACGTATGACTTTCATATGATATTTATTCTTATAAAATGGTTATTCATTCTAGCTCTTTCTTGTGGGTTTTACATTCTCCTTCTGAGAAATTGAAATTGTCTCTGTGTAACATTTGTCAAAACATTCCTCTTTCCTCATTCACTGACCTTTTTTTCTACACATAACATTTTATCCTCAGTGGTTTGGAGTCTGGCACAGGGATTCTTAATAGGAGAGCAAGAAGACATCTATTTGAACTGATCTATATATTTTTTATTTAAGCTGATATTGATTCTCTTGCAAGCTCAAATTAGGTGTAAAGGGTCATTTTTAAATGTGAATTGAGCTAAAAATTTCTAGGGAAAATTCTAAGATAAATTGATAAATGTGGATTGGTTAATAGGGTAAATTAGCTATAACTACTTGTCGACCCAGTCTGAACCAATTAAATCGTATCTTCTCTAGAATTTCAAAAATATGTTCTATCAGATTTGATTTTTGTGAGTTTTTCCCATGAAATAAAATTTCACTGTAAAATAAACTCAGGGAATGCCAGATGATATATTTTCCTGAGAAATTTAGAATGTGTATTTGTATGATGGAACCCCTGAGATGTCACATAATCAATAAACACTTTTGACTACATTTAATTTTGTTAAATACAGCATTTTCTCCCTTTGCCATACCTGTTGGCATGCTGAAGAGTTGCTGTCTTATTGGACACTTATTAGGAATCTTTGAACTAAAATTTTCTTCCAGTAGGTAATACAGAGTCATTTTTAGAAATACTTACTACTACTCAAAGCATGGAAGTTTTGGTGAAACGCAAATTATATTTTCTGTTAGATGACATTATTTGTTTGAACAAATAATTGCCATCTTCAAAAAGAAACTTGTCTGTGAGCTCGAGTACATACTATTTATTTTTGTATTCTTATCACCTAGCACAATGCCATTAGTCAAAGCTCAATCTTTGTTGAGTTCGAAATAGTAAATAAAAAGATACCTGAAGATTTCAGATTACCTTGTACACAAAGATTTGTTTTTGTTTTTGTTTCTTTTTTTAAAGATTTTATTTATTTATTTGACAGAGAGACAGCCAACTAGAGAGGGAACACAGGCAGGGGGAGTGGGAGAGAAAGAAGCAGCCTCCTAGCAAAAGAGCCTGATGTGGGGCTTGATCCCAGAATGCTGGGATCACGCCCTGAGCCGAAGGCAGACGCTTAACGACTGCACCACCCAGGCACCCCACAAAGATGCACATTTGAATGTTAGAAAATTAAAATCTGTTCTAAGCATCCAAAATGCTACATTTTCCTAAAATAGCCCATGTTTTCCTTTATAAAACAATTTTAGTCTCCAGTGGCTTCTCACTGAGAATGGATACACTCTATTTATATTTTTTAAGTGAAATAGAAAATGCAGAACCAATGAATAGATATTATAGCTGTCCCATAAGACCCTAGCCAGTTTTTTAAAAAAAATTTAAAACATGACTGTTTTCTAAGAAATAATAAGAAACAATATTCATTGAACGTATTATTTTCTTTTCTGGTACTTTCTTTTCCTTCTTTCTTTCTTTTTTTTTTTAAAGATTTATTTATTTATTTTAGAGAGGGGAAGAGGGACAGAAGGAGAGAGATAATCCCAAACAGACTCCCTGGTGAACATGGAGCCCGACATAAGGCTCAGTCTCACAACCTTGAGATCATAACCTGAGCTGAAATCAAGAGTCGGACACTTAACCGACTGAGCCACCCACATGCCCCACTTTTCTGATACTTTCAATGCAAGTCATAGGTTTATTGAAAGCTCTATCACTCTAGTGGAAACAAGTATGAAATATTTTTCCATGGAGTTTTTGTTGTTTTGCTTTTGTTTTGAAGATACCGGAAGTACCATGTAATTATTGTCATGGTATTGGATATCTGGTCTGGGAAAACAGCAGCATGAAGTGACAATAGCCAATGTAATGGTAGGTTTTTTTTTTATATATATAAATCTTTTTTTTTTTTTTAAGATTTATTTATCTATTTATTTGACAGAGACAGCCAGCGAGAGAGGGAACACAAGCAGGAGGAGTGGGAGAGGAAGAAGCAGGCTCCCAGCAGAAGAGCCTGATGTGGGGCTCGATCCCAGAACGCTGGGATCACGCCCTGAACCAAAGGCAGACGCTTAAAGACTGCGCCACCCAGGTGCCCCCAATGTAATGGTAGTTTGATGTTAATAATAATTTAGTGTTTGTAGTAATCCAAAACTAATTGTCCCAATTCTCTGTGTTTTACTTTTGATATCTTAAGGCTTTTTGTCTATTTTGTCATATGTTTTAACTTCAGGTGAATAAAATCACATCAAAACAAGCATGGAGAAGGGCTCTGAACAGACTGGTGGGCACTGGTATTGAAACTATATAGAGGCCACCTGGGTGGCTCAGTAAGTTAAGCATCTGCCTTCAGCTCAGGTCATGATCCCAGGGTCCTGGGATGGAGCCCCACATCAGGCTCCCTGCTCAGTAGGGAGTCTGTTCTTCCCTCTCCCTCTGCCCCCCTCACTCATGCTCTCTGTTTCTCTCTTTCTCAAATAAATAAATAAAATCTTTAAAAAAATCAGCTATATGGGATTGTGGTCTGACAACACTCTCACTAGATTTGCTGGTCTTATGTATACATATATCTGGCATTAATCTAGTGGATTGGAGCCATGGTCTTGACACAGTAAATATCACTATGTCTCAATACCAGAGAGAGAGAGAGCCCCAGGATTATAGAAGCATCTTTCAGACTATTAACTGTACAATAGATTATTGTGCCATGTAGATTAGAGAAGGATTTTGACCCTTTGGACCTATGCTCTTTACTTGGCCTCACTGAATTATTTAGTCTTCAGTGTTGACCTCCTTGCTATTTTTTTGGTAGTGGTTATTTAACTGCAATGTCTAATCATCCCTCTCCTGAAGCCTTCTGGATTGTTTCATTCTATTCCTACAATGTTTTATTCTTCTCAATGAAACTTACCTCTTTCATTATCATCTAGTATCTGAAATTCTTTATCTTTCTTAAAAACAAAATTAGGAGAATTAACACGCTCCCCTCATAGTTTCCTCATTCACTATTTCATTAAATATTTTAAATACCTTGATTCTATTATTTGTTTTATATTCTGAGTATATATCTATATCTACATATAGATATACATATATAGTTTTATTTTAGACTCCTCAAAAGACAGACTATTTAGCCTGAATTTTGGAGAGTTTAATATAATATCAGGTGTATCAGATGATGCATCATTATATGATAAACACCTAAGTACTCTCTATATATTGTAACTGTTCTTAATGATTGTTGATTCAGTGTCATATAGATATCTATATGATTCAATATCATATAGATATTAAGCCAATTTATCTTCAGTTATTTTATTTTCCAAAAGTCATGGGGAAGTTAAATGTAGGGACCTATGATGATGTTGTATCTGTTTATCATATGATTGAGTTACATTATCTAGTAAAGCTGAATTGGTATACTTTCCAGCATATGGCGTATTAAATCAATAATGTGAGAAGGAAAAAGAATAATGGAAGGAGTACATTCAATTTAGTATAAAATCTTACTGCTTTATGCTACATGAATTAAATTGTTAAAGAATTAAGTGAGCATTGATTGTTTATTCTATGCCAGGAACTAAGGACCTACAGTGAACATATCATGAGGACAAGATAGACATGATTACTTCCTAATGGGACTCACTGTCCATTTGCAATTCACAAATGGATATGTGGTAAAATAACTATACATTAATGTATATCCTATAGAATGGCAGTGGATAGAAGATTCCAGGCAAAGATAGATTCAGTGCCAAAAGCCATGAGTTACGAAAAATCATATTCTAGAAATCAAGAAAGAAGACCAATATGGTTAGAAGATAACAAGTGGGGGGAAAATGGCATGGGGTGAGGCAGAGCCTCAACCATGCAGAATCTCAGTCCATAATGAGGAGCTGGGATTTTATTCTAGGTGTAATGGAAAACAGTGAAAAATTTACAAACAGAGGAGTGACATGATCAGATTTAGGATTTTAGGGTTTTATATTTCTGTGCAGAAAAAAATAACTCTTAAGCTTCGTTTGCTTATTTTTCCTTTAAGTTCAAGCCAGACATTTTGATAATTTGATTAGGGTGGTAGCAATGGAAAAAGACGTGCATGAAGTTGGGGCATCTGGGTGGCTCAGTCGGTTAAGTGTCTGGCTTCAGCTCAGGTCATGATCTTGGGGTCCTGGGATCAAGCCACACATCAAGCCCTACATCTGGCTCCCTGCTCCATGGGGAGCCTGCTTCTCCCTCTGCCTCTACCTCTCTCTCTGTTTCTCATGAATAAATTAATTAAATATTAAAAAAAAAAGAAGTGCATGGAGTGGAGAGATATTTTTGGAAATGGTATGATAAGATTCATTGTTGATGAGATACAAAAAATAAGGGAAAAGCAGTAAATAAGAATGACAGTTTTCTGGATTGAATGACTATATGATTGGCAGTGCTATTGAGAGAGAAACAGGTTTGGAGATTTGGATGGTGTGAGCAAGTTCCATTGTGGACTTGCTACTTTGGACTTCCTAAATGTGAGATTCTGTTAGACATCTAAATGGAAATGTGAATTCCTCTGTCTGTCTCTATCTATCATCTATCTATCTATCTACCTATCTATCTATCTATCTATCTATCTATCTATCTATCATTTACCTGCCTATATATCTATGTATGAGTCTAGGACTCAAAGACAAGTGTAGAGTGGAGATATAATCTGGAGTTCTGGAAGCAATCTGAATAAGAGAGTGTTGATAGGGGAAAGTGAGAGGGCTTGTGAAGGACTGCCCAAATGTTCATCTCTGTGGAATTGTGGTAAAGAGGAGAAACCAATCAAGGAACCTGGGAAGGAGTGGCCAGAGGGGTAGGAGGAAAGTCAGGAATTGTGGTAGCACTGACTCCAAAAGCAGAGAATGTTCAAAGGAGGAATAAATGTCTATCTTTGCCAGATGCTGCTAACATCAAACCATATGTGGACAATGTGTTCTCTAATTTAGCAAATGGGTCATCAGTAACCTTGGGAAGAACTGTTTCAGTGGAATTGTGGTGATGCAGACCAGGAGAGTATGTGCTAAAAAAGTGAAAACAAGATGAAGAGGAGACATAGTGTGTGGACAATTCTTTTGGATTTTTTTTTTGGTAGGGGGGAGTAGAGATATAAGATGGAAGCTGATGTGGAATATAGAAGCCAAGGGAGGTTTATTTGTGGTTAGTGAAAACTATTCTGATACTTTTAAAACATGAAGCAATTCATACTTTGTGAGACATTTCATAGGAACAAAGAATTTCAAGAAATAGCTAGGATTTAACTGTTAGTTGAGTAGTAGTCAAATATCTTTATTGATATAGGCCATCACTTATCTTTTTTTATCACTTCCATACCTGACTATAAAAGTATGTGACTAAAAATAATGTTCCAGTGAACAACTAGTTTGAAATAGCTTTCCTATTTTATGCAGCTACAATGTCTGGAACAATCACAAAAGCAGAAACATATCCTTTTTTCTGAATGTGACCTTGGTGAATAACAAATTTTTTAAAAAGCCTGTAATGTCAATTCAAGGACTCCAGCTGTAACTGAAATGGGATATTTTTTGCCATCTAAATTTCAACTTGTCTTTTTCTTTTGCTACTGTTTCTAGGGATGCTTCTGGAACCTTAACATCATTGTTGCCTTTTCAAGTCATTCTAAAATTGCCTTGTTAAAGCAAGAGGCAAACTCAAATATAAAATCAGCTTCTACCTTGGTAGCAAACAGAAGTCTGTAGTTTTCAAACATTTCAATATCAGGACAAGAGTGGAAAGAAGGGTCTTTTTTCAGAGGCTCTCTTTTCTAAGTGGTCTTGGCCAAGGGCACCATCAACCACCGCACGTGCCTTCTGTGACAGCCTCAGAGAAGAGCTGCCACTGGTGTGGTTGAGCTCTTCCAAAGAGGAAAAGCCATCTAGGGCATCTGTTGTTCTAGTGGTCTGCATATGATATTGCCTTTACCAGTAGATATCACAACACAGAGTTTTGGGGTAGAACCCTTAAAAAACATTTCTTGCCTTTTGAAATTCTCTGAACTCGGAACTAAAAGGGTGAATTTTTCTTTTTTCTCCTTAATAATTAGTGTTTTGAGAGTTTCCACTTTAAATAGGAGTTAAAGTAAGGTGAAAACTTGCATATCAGGGTACAGAACTCAAAGAACTGTTAAATGCAGAGGGTCCTCTTGTGGACTGAGTCTTATCTAATGCTCAGGATATCTGGCTGGAATAATTTTCAGGTGACACATAATCTGATATGTTTTCATAGTTGAGGATGTAGTTCTTGGCTAAGAGATCAGGTGCAGGAAGCAGCTCAGCCATGCCCAGCAGAGTTTCTTCTGTTGATGTTCTGAAGCACTGTCTCTGTAGTAAGAGCTATTCCTGGGTGGCAGTAATGTACAGATTGCTCCTTGAGCATTGCTGGGAAGTGTCTATCCATTCCCCTTTGGCCTCTTCCAAATATGTTTGTCTAATTTTATCTATAGGGAAGTCCAAGTGAAGCAGGCATAACTTGCTATATAGTGAATTGCTTCCTCAAGGTGGCTGCAGTAAAACCTTTAATGTAAAATTGTGGCATGTGCTTATTTGTCTCTGAACTCCAGGAAACTGTCAAATGGGGCATTTGGGAATGACAGACATCTAATCAACATGTTTGCTGCTGTTTTAGGAGTTGCTGATTGTTAATACAAAGGCGCTTCTGTTTCATAAAGGTCATGCTGTCATATAAATCTTGTCTGCCGAGGCACATTCACCTAAAGGTGAGTGCTTGAGAAAGAACAGGGTAATATGACAGTTTCAGGAAAATGCATTTATATGTATGCATTTAATGGGGAGTTGGGAATGAAACTTGGAAAGCATCAATTCCATTGCTTTTATTTTTCTTTCAAATAACACTGTTTTGTAAGCTGAACTTACAGAAATAGAAAACAAATGAATATAATTAACTGATCTAATTTAGAAATGATGGACTTTTAAGCTAATTCTTGAATTTACCCTGATGCAAAAATTCCAAGCTTTTGGAATGCTAGCCATCATTCATTCACACATGTATGTGTGTATGCATGTGCGTGTGTGTGTCTGTGTGTCTGAATTAATTAAAGGCAAAAGGATGACACAATTTTTAAGTGAAAGCATTTTTTGTCCTGTGAGAGCCCTGCATGTACATGGTTTAAAAGTGAAAATACTATTGATGTAATTTTTAATTGTAAGTAGCAAAATGATTTGGTCGAAGTAGGAAGTACTCATTGAATCAGAGTTCTTTGTTTTGTTTGTTTTTTGTTAAAAGCAGAATGAGACCTTAGCATTCATCTAAGCCAGTCACTCACTTTCCACATCATGAAATGAACCCTGCTCTTTAAGCCACGCAGAGACCCACTGGCTGATAAAAGTCATCCAAGGTTGCACCACAGTTATTTGTATCCATCACTCTGGATCCTTCTCCCTTTTTCTAGACCTGCCTTCTCTGATGTTATTTCTGAATAATTTAAGCCCTTACTTTCTGTCCCTGGATCTGATGTTACCTCCAGAGCACCCCTTAGACTTGAAGAGACTAGACACTTCACGTCTCCCTCCATAGCATCTGGTTCTCAACTCTGTTTGGTTGATTGTGGCTTAACTCCAGCTCTTGCCATCCCTGACTTCATTGGATAGAACTAGGCATGAACACAACCCCACCTCAAATATAGCCCTGGTGTCTATAGAGGGCATGCTGAGAGAGATGAGTATTGATTCTGTGTCACCATAGCACTTCAGTATGATCAATGAAGCCCCTTAGTTAATAGTCACTTGATGGCAGCTGTAGGAGTCTGTGCACTCACTGTGGTTTGATGGTGAACTAATATATTTCATCCTGAACTGGCCACTATGGTCAGGCATTTGTATCCTGAAAGAATAACCAAAAGATAGCAGAAGATCGACTTCAACCCCATTACCCACATCATAATCTTGTAGAATATCTTCCTTTTTTTGATTAGTAACTTAAAAGCATTTATCCAGGTAAATAGCCAGGATAAGAACCATGCCTTTTTGATCAGCCATTCTCGAATTGTCCTTTCAGAGGATTCATGAGATCAAATTCTTTTCAGAATAATCCTAAAGTATTACTTCCCCTTGTTACTCTCATTCTCTCACAAATACATGGTGGAGTTTTCCAGTGGCTGTCCGATGTGATGATGTCATTGCTCTGTTGCTAATGGAATGTGTGCTCATGTATTCTTGAGTTTTAAACTCTCAGTTTTGATTTCTGATACGCTAAATAATATGGCCTGCATAAATTAATGTGCTTTGGTATCTTCAATGATTTTTAAGAATATAAAGGAATCTTGAGACCAAACATTTTGAGAACTTCAGATCTGGGTTATTGAAATTCATGCTTTGCAACTTTCATTGTTAGAATCTATAAGATGAATTATTTCTCAATGTCTCTGCTCTCAAGGTTTTACTATTTAAACCAATGAAAAGCTGACTCAAGGAAACAATAAGAATTCTCAGTGAGATGAAATTAGATGAATTCTATGATTTTTTTATAGGTGTATAACTTAAAATAATTTGGGGGTAGCTTCAAATGTCAGACTGCTCAAAAGTAACGTTTTGAAAACCACTAGTATCTCATTTCACTTCTCTGTGCCTCAATTTCCTCATCTTTAAATGGACATGAAAACTACAGCTATGTCACATGGTTGTTAAAGATAAGTGAAATAAGCACATTTAAGGCACTAGAACACTGCTTAGCATATGGTAGCACTCCACAAATATTAGCAATTAGCTATGACCATTATTTCATCCCACTTGACTTAAATTTAGAATTGGGGTTAACATTTCTTCTGAGGCTAATTATTTTAGAAATAACAATGAAAGCTCAAGAAGTTTAACTTTATTTTTGTGTATTTCCCTTATACTCCAATTTGGGGAATAGTTTTCATTCATTAAGTGGTCAGAATGAAACTCTGGGCCTCATCATTGTTCTCTAGTTATTTAGCTGGGGATTATAGAGCATAGAATGGGGACAATATTCAAAAGAGAAGGGACAGGAATAATAAACCCTTGTTAGTCTTATTAGAATATGGACATAAGAATCTGACCTATAACGTTAGGTTCTCCACTCTTCGGAATGTTTATTCGAACTCAAGAAAAAGGAGTTGAGACTGAAATTTTTACCAAGGACCATGTTTAATTATTTGGAGTTTTTTTTTTTTTTAAGACCAAAGTGTGCTTCCAAATTCAGAACATTCACTCTAAGTCCAATTCATTACAGTCCTAGGGTGAGTGTTAAAATCAACAATGTGACATGTGACTTTCTGTTTTTAAGTCAAGGCTAGTTTGCTGAGGATAATAATTTGTGACATGAACCTGAAGAAGCTGCTATAATTGACATAGTCCAAAGTAGCAATCTGATTATATACTCTCAATTGCAGCTTTCTTTTAAACTAATTCTATCTCGAACTTGGGAATGATGTCATAGTGTCTCACCATATACATCTCACATGTGTACAAAAAAAAAAAAACAAAACCAGTATCCACTGAAATTGTGTATGTAAAGATCTGGATGGACGTTTTGGATGGGTTTCATGTTCAGATAATCCACAATTCCATTGGGAAAGGGGGAATTAAGGTTATACTAGGATGAAATTTGTTCACAGCCTTGGGACTGTCTGAATTCCTTTTTCAACTTGTTCGCATAGAAGAAAAACAAGTGAAAGTACATGGTATTATTTACTGGGCATTGTCCAATTCAAGGGAGTTTGGCAGCTCCTATGGATTACTTCTTTGCTTAGTCTATACAGACTCCAGCACCACAGTGAAAGTCCATCAGAATATCTATTTTGCTTAATCCCAGCCCAGTCTCAAACTAAAACCTTTGTTCTTATACAATTTTTGCAAGAAATTCCCAGTCCAGATTGTACTCATCACTTAAAAGCAGAACGGAGCTCGGAAGTGAGTAGGGGAATAGCTCTGGCAACCATCCCATGCCTTTCTTGCCTTTCTTAGTTGATAGACCTTTCACAAGGCTCTGCCTTCAGCTCAGTCAGCTGAATGGGAGAAGAGAGCACCACCCGAGGAGAAGGGAGCCATAGAGAACAAGAGCTGCTCTGGCGTCCAGCCTTGTTAGTGCTTTGAACGGTAGGAAGGCAAGCCAACTACGTGGTTCTTGACTTGTACTTTCAAAACACGGGCTAGTAAAATGTTCTCAAGGCAACAAATATACAGTAGCATTTCTCCTTGGGGATAGATGGGAGGGTGATATAGATGTGGGAAGGAAGGGGTGACAGGAAGTTGCGAGTAGACTTCCCATTAGCAACAAATTTAAACCATTTTATTAAATAAGTGTTTCTGGTTTATATACATCTGACTAAAATCATAGCATAAATTCAACAGAATTAGGCATAAGGAGAATACTGTTTCACCTGTGGGAGTTGGAAAATATAGTTGACCTTTGAACATTGTGGAAGGTGGGCACTGACCCCGTGTAGTCTAAAATCCATGTGTAATTTCTGAATCCCTCAAACCTTAACTAGTAACCTATTGTTGATCAAAAGTCTACTGATAACATAAATGGCTGATTAATACAAATTTTGTATGACATACGTATTACCTACTGTATTCCTACAATACTGTAAGCTAGAGAAAAGCAAATGTTATTAAGAAAATTATAAGGAAGAAAAAATACACTTAGAGTACTGTACTATAAAAAAAAATCCATGTAGAATGGACCCATGTACTTCCAACCTGTGTTCAAGGGTCAACTGTATGAAAACATTCCCTAGATGATCCTATCTATGCCTTAGACTTTTAGTTTTGCTTAATAATTGCAAAATCTAGGGGCACCTGGGTGGCTCAGTCGTTAAGCGTCTGCCTTCGGCTCAGGGCGTCATCCCAGAATTCTGGGATCCAGCCCCACATCAGGCTCCTCCGCTGGGAGCCTGCTTCTTCCTCTCCCACTCCCCCTGCTTGTGTTCCCTCTCTCACTGGCAGTCTCTCTCTGTTAAATAACTAAATAAATAAATAATCTAAAAAATAGTAATAATTGCAAAATCTAAGGGTTTTTTTTTTTTTTTTTTTTTTTTTGGCACTCCAAATATCTATTGGTCATGTTCATACCGATTCCATATGGATGTCCCATGGACACCTGAAACTCAACTTTCTCAGGACTGACCTCAAAATGTCTGTCTTCTAAACCCACTGTCTATATTTTCTACCATCAATCCATTTTTCTACGTATCTGCCTTTGAGACTTCTCTAGACCCCACAGCTATTTCATTTTCCCAGAGAAGTTGATTGCTATTTGGTACCCTGCCATTCTGCCTCCACATCAGCCTCACCATTTCCAGTTTGAGTTCAAACATTCATTTTCTTTCATGCAAACAATCTCCTTCTCCTAAATACTGCTTCCTTCAAGACCGTCCTCAAAAATGTTACCTTCTAGTCGGATGCCATGTCGTTATGATAAAAATTCTACAATGATTTCCTTAGTGTTAGGAAGGAAAGATAAATGAATTAACATTTACCAAGCACTTACTATGTTAGGTACTATGCTTGAAATCAGAAATAATGTGTTTTATTTACTCATCACAACAATCCATGAACAGGCGTATTAATCCCAGCCTTGCAGGTGAGGAGGGTGAGTTTTAGAGAGGTAAAGTAATCTGGATAATTTGAAAGTATAATGCAAGGCTTTGAGCCTGTTTGGCTGACGTTTCTTATCTGATTCTCTTTTATATCCGTTTTGCATTCACAAAGTCTATCAAGTTCTCTAATGACTCCAGCTTTTAGAATCTGCTTGCTGTTGCCTTTGTTTTCAGGCTCCTCACTCACTCCTCAGCTCCATTTTCCTTCCACTTGCTCTGCAAATCTTCCTTTAAAACAAACTTCCTCTTCAAATCTCCCTCAATTTCCCACGTTTCTACAATACCTTGTGTATGGCTTCATTATGGCAGATAAATGCCTTCTGGTAATCATTTTTGTTTCATATACCATAACTGCTTTTCCAACAGCCTGTGACCTTTCTAAGCATAGTCCGTCTCTTTTCAGCCGAGTGTCTGCAGCATTGCACGGTGCCTAACACAAAGCCGGCTCAATGAGACTTGCCTGGATGAATACATAACTGGATGAAAAAATGTTGAATAGAGAAAAGCAATCACAGTCATTCATGATCCTACCAATTCTGCTGAACTTTAATGTGAACAAATATTTACCTTTTATCTCCCTCCCACTAGAATGTAAGCTTTACAACGGCAAATGTTTTTATATGATTTGTTCATTGCTGGGCCCCCAGTAACTAGAACTGTACCTGATTCCTAAAAATCATTCAGTAAGTATATGTTGAATAAGTTGCTTTCATCGTATTACTAATTCTTAGCATCTCATATAAGACGAGGATATTTTCTCTAACGTCCATTTCATCCCTTTAGATCAATTTGGTTTTTTACAATTTCAGGCATCAAATATGTGCCCAGTACCATGCTAGGTATTGAAAACATAAAGAAGAATAAACCTTAGAGAGCTTACATTTTAATAGGTGATTACTGAAAAATGCCAATATAGTTATTTTTCTGAGATCCACAGATGGCAGAAATAAATAGCTTTCTGGTATCCTGTAATATTTGGGTTCACCAAATTCCTTCTAAACTTTACTGATCAAACTGTGGTCCTCTTCAGGGATTATTTATATGGCAGAATAACAATTAGACAACACAAAGAAGGAGGTGGCAATTGTATGGTGGCAATATTTGGCCCATAACTTCTGCCATTTTATGAATTCTTAATTTCTGAAGACCGGAAGTTTTAAAAAAGAACTTCAAGGGCTTTTTTTTCTGTTAAATATGGAATATTTGCATTCCCATTTCCTGAGAGATAACCATTATTATAGTGGTTATCTCTCACTATAAGAAATTCTTAAAGCAAAATTTTAAAATAAATAATCTATAAAAATCAATTTTTTTCTTTAGTCTCTAACTGTTCCCTGCTGTAATTTCCAAAAACCCATGAGGTGCCACTGTTAGTGTCAAGGCATTTTATTCTAAACATTATTTTTACAAATCAGGAAAACAGAATGTTTGGTGTTAGTTAAAAGCTATGGTAAGGAAGATATTAAGAATTGTTAAAGAAATCCAGTGGCTGGGGCACCTGGGTAGCTCAGTTGGTTAAGCATCTGACTCTTGGTTTCAGCTCAGGTCATGATCTCGGGGTTGAGGGATTGAGCACCGAGTCTCCTGGAGATTCTCTCCTTCTCCTTCTCCCTCTGCCTCTGCTCCTCCCTCTGCTCTCAGTCTCTCTCTCTCTCAAATAAATGAATAAAATCTTTAAAAAGAGAAAATCTGGTGACTTTTCACAAAAAGACTAGCTTTAAGGGAAAATAGTTCTTCCTACCCTCCCTCTCTTCCTTCCTCTCTCCCTTCCTCCCTTCCTCTCTCCCTTTCTCCCTTCCTCTCTTCCTCTTTCTTTCTTTCTTTCTTTCTTTCTTTCTTTCTTTCTTTCTTTCTTTCTTTCTCTTCTCTTCTCTTCTCTTCTCTTCTCTTCTCTTCTCTTCTCTTCTCTTCTCTTCTTCTTTTCCTTCTCTGCTGTCTTTATTTGTTGTGAGCTCTGGTACCTGGAGTAGATAGTAGGCTCCATTACAACAGTGGTGAGTGTTGGACTTCAGAGAATTCTTCTGTTACAGCATCTTAGTCTTGATTTTTTGGGCTGTGTGAACTGGCACTAATGACCAGAACTCTAGAGTATAATATAAGGATCCCAACCTCAGTGTGGTTTGTGATTTAACTGGTAGTATTTGAGCATTTTTTTAAATCATATTTTATAATCAGCGCTACTAAATTGTAAACTACTTCTGGGTAGGAGAGCCGACTGTTCATAGGTGCTCAGAAAATGTTGGTTGAATGTCGCAGATGACATGATACTCTATATGGAAAACCCAAAAGAATCCACGCCCAAACTATTAGAAGTTATAGAGCAATTCAGTAATGTGGCGGGATACAAAGTCAATGCTCAGAAATCACTTGCATTTCTATACATGAACAATGAGACTGAAGAAAGAGAAATTAGGGAATCCATCCCATTTACAATAGCACCCAAAACCATAGGTTATCTTGGAGTTAACTTAACCAGAGACATAAAGGATCTATATTCTAGAAACTACAAATCACTCTTGAAAGACATTGAAGAAGACACAAAAAGATGGAAAAATATTCTGTGCTCATGGATTGAAAAAATTAACATCGTTAAAATGTCCATGCTACCCAGAGCAATCTACACTTTCAATGCTATCCCAATCAAAATACCAATGACATTTTTCAAAGAACTGGAACAAACAGCCCTTCAATTTGTGTGGAACCAGAAAAGGCCACGCATCGCCAAGGACTGTTGAAAAGGAAAAACAAAGCTGGGGGCATCACAATGTTGGATTTCGAGCTGTAGTACAAAGCTGTGATCACAAAGACAGCATGGTACTGGCACAAAAACAGACACATAGACCAATGAACGGAATAGAGAACCCAGAAATGGACCCTTGGCTCTTTGGGCAACTAATCTTTGATAAAGCAGAAAAAACATCCAGTGGAAAAAAGACAGTCTCTTCAATAAATGGTGCTGGGAAAATTGGACAGCTACATGCAAAAGAATGAAACTTGACCACTCTCTCACACCATACACAAAGATAAACTCCAAATGGATGAAAGACCTCGATGTGAGACAGGAATCCATCAAAATCCTAGAGGAGACCATAGGCAGCAACCTCTACGACATCGGCCACAGCAACCTTTTTCATGACACATCTCCAAAGGCAAAAGAAACAAAAGAAAAAATGAACTGTGGGACTTCATCAAGATCAAAAGCTTCTGCACAGCCAAGGAAACAGTCAAAAAAACTAAGAGGCAGCCCACAGAATGGGAGAATATATTTGCAAATGATGCTACAGATAAAAAACTGGTATCCAAGATCTACAAAGAACTTCTCAAACTCAATACACAAGAAACAAATAAACAAATCATAAAATGGGCAGAAGATATGAACAGACACTTTTCCAATGATGACATACAAATGGCTAACAGACACATGAAAAAATGTTCAAAATCATTAGCCATCAGGGAAATTCAAATCAAAACCACGCTAAGATACCACCTTATGCCAGTTAGAATGGCAAAAATTGACAAGACAAGAAACAACAATTGCTGGAGAGGATGTGGAGAAAGAGGATCCTGCCTACATTGTTGGTGGGAATGCAAGTTGGTACAGCCACTGTGGTAAACAGTGTGGAGGTCCCTTAAAATGTTAAAAATTGAGCTACCCTATGATCCAGCCATTACACTACTGGGTATTTACCCCAAAGATACAGACGTAGTGAAGAGAAGGGCCATATGCACCCCAATGTTCATAGCAGCATTGTCCACAATAGCTAAATCATGGAAGGAACCGAGATGCCCTTCAACAGATGACTGGATTGAGAAGATGTGGTCCATATATACAATGGGATATTACTCAGCTATCAGAAAGAACAAGTTCTCAACATTTGCTGCAACATGGACGGCACTGGAGGAGATAATGCTAAGTGAAATAAGTCAAGCAGAGAAGACAACTATCATATGATTTCTCTCATCTATGGAACATAAGAACTAGGAAGATCGGTAGGGGAAGAAAGGGATAAAGAAAGGGGGGGTAATCAGAAGGGGGAATGAAGCATGAGAGACTATGGACTCTGAGAAACAAACTGAAGGTTTCAGAGGGGAGGTGGGTGGGGGACTGGGATAGGCTGGTGATGGGTAGTAAGGAGGGCACGTATTGCATGGTGCACTGGGTGTTATACACAACTAATGAATCATCGAACTTTACATCAGAAACCAGGGATGTACTGTATGGTGACTAACAATATAATAAAAAATATTATTATAAAAATATCGAAATTAAATTCATCTTTGCAAGCACTTTAAACAAAATAGCACATTTCCAGAGCACCAACTTATTTGGAAAATATGGATCTCAAACTTTCTTTTATTCATTCTTCTAGCCCTGCCTCAACAAGGCATAACCGGAATGAAAAGGTTTTAACATACATTCGCAACTATAAAGCTGACAGTGATACCAGTTAACATGTATTTGCCTAACTTGTGAAAGTCCCAAACTGCTGGCAGCATTATATCCTTTACAATGAAAATCAATGAGTTAAATTGGCCAGAACAAATAAGGGGACAAAGGGTAATGATGAATGGCAGACAGAGAGAAACCTACAATTTAGGAACCAATAAAGTCATTGCACGTAGCTCAGCACAGCAACCTGATGAGACATATTAGATAGTTAATTATGTGTTTTAATAGTGGTAGCCAATGATTTTATTGTTTTCTTTTGTGAAGTTAAAACGAGGGTTTCTTATTGAGTATTTTGTGTGGATGAAAAATTGGGATCTCATTCAAATGAGAATTATAGAGGAAGACATTTGCCAAGGGCATCAGGAGATTGAGCTGGGTAATTGGAGCACTTCCAGGAATTGGTTTCATTTTCACCAGATTGAAAAACAACAAATCAATTGCTTATTAGCAGTGTAGCTCTGTGAACAAGGTGTTCTTGTTGATGCTTATGTCAGGAGTATATTGTGGATCTGATTTGATAAATAAAACCAAATATTATTCTTCACCATTGAGTCCTTGCAGGAAATCTTTCAGTTAGAAGATCATTAAGGAGTCTATGGGTTTATTGGTAAAGTTTGGGGAGATAAGGTTTTTCAGGACTTCCATAAGTCCCCCATTCTGAACCCCTGTGATATTGGAGATGCGAAACTTGATCGGACTTGATAAGAGTGAAATTTAGTGATTGATATTTTCTGAGGCAAACTATCAGTTTTGCTGAGTTACGCTCACAGCGGCCTCTGAGTTTCAGCGTCAAACGTCAAAAAGTCCTAATGGCAAACAACTTCTAAGTGGTAAGAAAAGTTTATACTAACTCTAATTCTGAAGTCCTGTGAAAATATTTCAGGCTGTAGGATAGGTAAACAACCACACCAGACCATATAGTTGCATTTCATTAACTGGCCATGGCATTAGCATCCAGCCAACTTCTATGATGGCTGGATGCAAATTAAACTTCCAGAGAGAATCTGGAAGTGTTAGGATGGGGAAGACTTCCCCAGACTGTTGACTTAATATCTCTTTTTTTTTTCTTGTGGCTCCTAAAAGAACAGTGAATAGAAACTTAACTTACTAGTTCATCAGACAGCAACATGGAAAGAGTAGTGGCCCAGAGTGGGCGGTAAGAAAACCCCTTCTACTATGGAAACACCTGTGTTCATTGGAGTCTTGGCATGTGGCTATGACCCAGGCCCACACTCACATGTGGATTTACTATAAAGCTCCAGGATTTTGTCTCAGTGTTCTTCACTTGTAGAAACTCAGTCTAAGCTCCTGGGAGAGTCTCAAGAGTTGTCTTATATAGCCATGTGTTCTAGTAAATTTGCAAATATAAGGTATTTAAACTGAATTTTAAACTGAAATTGTTCAAGACTCCTTTCTCTTTCCATTCTAACTTTCCTTTCCTCACGCTTTCCTTCATGTCAGTGTACAGGCAGTGACAGTGGGTATTTTAGGTATCTGGCTCCAGATACATTGATTTGAGGAGATATTTTGTTGCATTAAGTGGGATGTGCAGAGATGGCTCAGAGTTTCTTCTGTGTGATGTTGAACCACAGTCAGGCACATGTATCACAATGTTGCTGTTATGAAAGGTAAACATAAAAGGCTTCAAGCAGGACCAGCTTCACAAGTGTGTGGCCAGTGGGATCAGAGGGTCCTGCATTGGTTTAATCATCTGCCATCACTTTCTTGAATTCTTCACTTTTTGAACAAGAGGCCCTGCAAGTTACTTAGCCAGTTCTGGCAGCAAGTACCCTGTACACACACTAATAAGCGGACTGAATGTGTGCCACATTCAGCTCACCTTTAATATCATTTGACACATTTTATCATTGAAGACAGAAGGTGACTTTACAAGTGAATGATGAATTCAGCACTTTCCAATAGTTACATGTTTTCAAGTTTATCGTGTAGATGGAATTCTCTGAATACTTGCCGTCCCTCTGATTTTCCTTACAATTCCCTCCTCCACTTATGAGTCCCTACACCTGCCTCCCAGGCCCTTAGTTTTGGGCACCGCATCTCTCTCGTCAGTGTAAGTGTCATCTCTATGCAGGGCCTTCCCTAAAAGGTCCATGGTTACCACAGCCCCTTGTTTGTTTCTTCCATAGCACTTGTAAAATCTGTAATTTGAAATGTATTTTTTTGTACTCTTCTTTCATTTATTCATTCAATAAATACATGTTGAGTACACACTATGTGCCTGGTACTTCCCTGGGCATTGTTGTCAAAGTGAAAAAATAGGTAAAATTCCTCATGAAGCTTACATTCTATTATGGGGAGATAATAAAACTAAAACTAAATGAGTAAGTGATATAATATATTAGAATGTTATTAACTTTGGTTTAATTTTTTTTTTAAAGAAATAAAAGCAGGGCAGAAGGATTGAGAGTTCCAGGTAATACTTGAAGGAAGACTTGAAGGTAGTAAGAGGTTGCCACACACAGAGGAGTATTCCAGGCAGAGGAAATGTCCAGTCAGTGATTCTAATGCAGGAGAGGGCCCGATGCGTGTGAGGATGAGCCCGGGGTCAGGGTGTCTGCAGCAAAGTGAGTGATGGAGAGAGTAATTTGTGAGATCAGAGGTGACAAGGACTTCTTACAAGATTTTTTAGGGCTTTGATGGTCTTGTGTGAACTTTGGCTTTTACTTTGAAACAAATGGAGAACCACTGCAGGTGTCAAGCACAGAGGTGATGTGATTGGACTTACAGTGTAAGAGAGGCACTGTGGTGACTTGTTGAGAAAAAGAGGTGGGAGTTCCAGGGAGAAATACTGAGCCCAGGTAAGAGGCTGTTGTAGTAATTGAAGTTGGCTTGGATGGGTACTTGAAACAGGTGGTTAGCAGTGGAGGTACTGAGAATTAGTGGGATTCTGGATACATTTTGAAGGTGCAGACAGCAGGATTTCCCAATGATTGAAAGTGATGCATGAATTAAAGAAACAAGTGAAAAATGACCTGTGGCCTGAGCAAAGGTATTTTTGCCATCAACAGAAATAGAGAAGGTGATTTTAGGGGGCAGGTTTGAAGGGGAGGATCAGCTGTTTAGTTTTGGATGTAATGAGTTTGAGAAGTCCTTTGACCATCCAAATAGAGATGTGGAACTGACTGTTGGAAATGAGTCTGGAATTTGGAGGAGTGATCTGGCCTGGACGTTTGATTATGGGAGTCATCGGCCTACAAGGGGCATTTCCAGCTATGAGACTTAATGACATCAAGAGAGTGATGATACATGGAGGAAAGGAAAGGCAGGAAGAACAAGCCTTGCAGTTTTCTAATACTAAGGGAATGAAGAGAAGAGCTGGGAACTAGCAAAGGGGACTGAAAAAGAGACTGAGATAAGATGAAAACTTAAAGCTGATGGCAAAGTGAAGAAACTGTATCAAGGAGGAAGAAGTGGTGATCTGTATTGAAAGTGTCTATTTTGTTACCTTTCTTCCTCTTTAGACTGTCAGTTACAAGAAGGCAAGAGTTTTGTTTCTCTTATAGTTATCGGATCCCTGATTTCCAGGAAGTTCCTAGCACATATAAAGTGATCAGTAAATGTTTGGTGAATAAATTTAAAGATGATTAAACAAGAATCAAGCACAGAACAATAAATAAAGGCTTCTTGCTAAAAGCAAGTACTACAAGTTGAAAATAAAGCAGAAAACATTTACACAAAGGAAAAAAACACAGATTGGAGAAGCAAGTGTAGGGATGTTGCATGAAATTAAGAAAATTAGTATAGTGATGGTGTTTCCTAAAACTGGCAATTCCCCAAATATATCTCAAGTACAGACATATCTCCTAAACTAGATGGATGTATTTAGTTGTCACTAGATAGCTCTGCTTGGATGTCTAAATGATTTTTCAAAGTCATCCCCAGCCACCCACACATTTGCCTCAGAGTAAAAGCTGCCAGACCTCTCACAGCAGCCTAAAGGGTCCTGAATCTGAGATCTGCTACCTCTCACCTGATCTCCTACCACTCTCTCCCTTCCTCACTTCTCTCTAGTCATGCTGGTGTCCTGTTCCCTGAGAACCACCACTTCCTTCATACTTGGCTTACATTGTAACCTCCTCGCGGAAGGCTCCTCTGATCATGCTATGCAAAAATGCAATTCTCCGCTGCTCTTCTTGTTGTTGTTCCTAACCCTTACCTTATAACATTCTGTATAATTTACTGTGTTTCTTCTTTATGTTTATTGTTAATTGCCTGTCACCTCCCACGAGAATGAAAACTCCACTGAGGCGGAAAGGTTTTTCTCCTTATTTTTATCTCTGACCTATCTCAAGTACCTAGCATAGTGTCTGGCACATATATTTGTTTAATGTTGGATGCTTATAAAATTGGAATCAAGTCTACATTCATTGGGGAGGGCCTCAGTGCCATATTAAAGAGAGGAAGCCTAATTAGAGAGCCAGTCGTATTACATTGAGATTCTCAGAGATGTCACATGAAGAAGCAGTGCTGTATGAAGCCAAATCTGTATTAGAGTTTAGTTCACGTTGCCCTGCAAAGAGATAAGACACAGAAGCAAGTCAAAAGCCTATGGAAATCGGGGTGCCTGGGTGGCTCTGTTGTTAAACGTCTGCCTTCGGCTCAGGTCATGCTCCTGGCGTTCTGGGATTGAGTCCCGCATCGGGCTCCTCCACTGGGAGCCTGCTTCTTCCTCTCCCACTCCTCCTGCTTGTGTTCCGCCTCTTGCTGGCTGTCTCTCTCTCTGTCAAATAAATAAAATAAAATGTTAAAAAAAAGTCTATGGAAATGATATTATGTGATGATAGATCTGAAGTAGGATGATGTTAGTAGGAAAAAAGAAGCATAGATTTAAAAAGCACAGATTAAAAAAAAATAATAACAGGTAGGACTTGAATTCTGATTCCTGTTAAAAAATAAAGTCAATTTTATATGATTGGGAAGTTATCAGGCATGAAGGAACAGCTATGATTTTTTGAGAGAAAGGTGCAATATTTCAGTACAGTATCCATTCGTGATAAAAACCCTCAACAAAGTATGATAAGAGGGAACATACCTCAACATAATAAAGGCCATATGTGAAAAACACATAGTGAAAGTCATACTCAGTGGTGAAAAACTGAGAGCATTTCTCCTGTCAGGAACAAGAGAGAGCTGTCTACTCTCACTATTATTATCTAACGGTATTGGACAAGTCTTAACCACAGCAGTGAGACAAGATGAAGGAATAAAAGTCATCCACGTTGGTAAGGAAGAAGTAAAACTTTCATTATTTGCAGATGACATGATACTTTATGTAGAAAACCCTAAAGACTCCACCAAGAAACTACTAGAAGTGATAAATGAAATCAGTAAGGTTAAAGGATATGAAATCAATGTACAGAAATCTCTGGCATTTTACACACTAATAATGAAGCAACAGAAAGAGAAATTAAGAAAACAATCCCATTTAAAATTGCACCAAAGGTCATAAAATACCTAGGAATAAGCTTAACCAAGGAGGTGAAAGACCTGTGTTCTGAAAACTATAAAATACTGATGAAAGATATTGAAGATGACACAAACAAGTGGAAAGATAGATCCTGCTTATGGATTGGAAGAACGAATATTATTCAAATGTCCATACTTCCCCAAACAATATACATATTTAATGCAATCCCTATCAACATACCAACATTTTTCACAGAACTAGAACAAACAATCCTAAAATTTGTATGGAACTACAGAGAAGCCCGAAAAGCCAAAACAATCTTGAAAAAGAAAAACAAAGCTGGAGGTATCATGTGTCCAGATTTCAAGATATACTACACAGCTGTAGTAATGAAAACAGTATGGTACTGGCACAAAAATAGGCACATGGCTCAATGGAATAGAATAGAAAGCCCAGAAATAAACCCATGTTCATATGGTCAATTTATCTTTGGCAAAGGAGGAAAGAAATGTGAAACCTGAAACTATAAAAATCCTAGAAGAGAATTCTGGCAGTAATTTCTCCAACATTAGACATAGCAACTTTTTTTTTTTCTCTAGAGATGTCTCTTGAGGCCAGGGAAACAAAACAAAAATAAACTATTGGGACTACATCAAAATAAAAAGCTTCTGCACAGCAAAGGAAACAATCAATAAAATTAAAAGGCAACCTACAGAATGGGAGAAGGTATTTGAAAAGAACATATCTGATAAAGGTTAGTACCCGATATGTATAAAGAACTTATACAACTCAACACCCAAAAAACAAATAACCCAATTAAAAATGGACAGAAGATATGAACACACATTTCTCCAAGGAAGACATCCAAATGGCCAACAAACACTTGAAAAGATGCTCAACATTACTCATCATCAGGGAAATGCAAATCAGATCAAAACTACAATGAGATACCATCTCATACCTGTCAGAATGACTAAATTAAAAACACAAGAAACAACAAGTGTTGGTGAGCATGTGGAGAAAGGGGAGCCCTCTTGCACTGTTGGTGGGAATGCAAACTGGTGCAGCTACTCTGCAGAACACTTTAGAGGTTCCTCCAAAAGTTAAAAAGAGAACTACCCTACAATCCAGCAGTCACACTACTAAGTATTTACCCAAAGGATACCCAAAGGATGGAAAAATACAGATTTGAAGGGGTATGTGTACCCTGATGTTCACAGCAACATTATCAACAATAGCCAAACAATGGAGAGATCCCAAATGTCCATCAATGAATGAATGAATAAAGAAGATGTGCCATATGTACATGTGTATACACACGCACATATATACATATACATATATCTCCACCTAGTGATGAGCACTTGGCCCGTCCCATAGTTTGGCTATTGTAACTAATGCTGCAATAAACATGTTGCATGTATTCCTTTGAATTAGTGTTTTTGTACTTTTTGGGTAAATACTCGGTTGTGTGATTAGTGGATTGTAGGGTAGTTCTATTTCTAGCTAGCTTTATTTGTATACACACACATATATATATGTAATGGACTACTACTCAGCCATCAAAAAAGAATGAAACCTTGTTATTTACAACGACATGGATGGAACTAGAGGGTATTATGCTGAGCAAAATAAGCCAGCCAGAGAAAGACAAATACCATATGATTTCACTATGTGGAATTTAAGAAATAAAACAAATAAGCAAAGGAAATAAAAATGAGAGAGAGACAAAGCAAGAAACAGACTCTTAACTATAGAGAACAAACTGATGGTTACCAGAGAGGAGGAGGGTAGGAGGATGGGGGAAACGATAATGGGGATTAAAGAGTATACGTATCGTGATGAGCACAGAGTAATGTATAGAAGTATTGGATCACTATATTGTATACCTGAAGCTAATATAACACTATATTAACTATATTGGAATTAAAATTTTTTTAAAAACTTGATTAAAAATGCAGTAGTTCATTTTAGGCAAGGTGGGTTTGAGGTAATGCCAGAACATGTAAGAAAGTAACCCAGTGTTCAGGAATGCTGTGGGTGATAGCTGCAGACACTTGTGGGATCTCTGAGTCACCTGCAGAGGGAAGAGCTCTGAATCCATGAAGGTAACTGAGGTCTGTAAGAAAGACACTGGAGGGCAAGAGAGCAGTGAAACAGTGAAAATGGAACTGGGGCTGCTCAAAATTACAGAAAAAGTGACATCACTGAATTATAAAGAAAGGGAGAAGTGAGAAGAATGGGAGGAGAATCAGGGAGACAGAATCTGGTTAGGGAGAATGTGTATGCAAAGAAAGATACTGAATTTTAAAGATACCAGTTTTTAAAGAGTGTTCAGGTAATATGATTTCAGTACAGTTAATTGTAAGGAATTGAAGGTTAAAGGCTAAAAACTGTAGACATTTGTAAGAATGGAAATTACAAGGAGATCTTTTTTTTTTTTAAATCATCCATGAACTCTGCACATTTGTATGAAATATAAAGAGCTCATGGAAAGCAAGAGACTGATGCTCATAAGTCAAACTACCCTCATTTGAAACAAGTAAAATATCCATATCAGAAAGGGAAAAATTCCTAATGGGGTGCACTTTGCCTTCTTGTTTTGCCAGTCTTGGTCTCAGTGAGAGATTGAGATTGGTGGGGACAAGGAGCCAGTGAGAGTCTCATTCCTCTCGTTCCCTTTAGAGGGAACTCTGTGTATGGGAAAGTTCTGAGTAGATTGGTTCAGTGAGTGGTGGGGAGCTGATGCTGAGCGGGATAAATCATGATAAATCATGCTGTAAGTCAAGAAAATTAAAAGGTCCAGAAGATACTGTTAAAACAGCAGAATATCTGGAATTATACTTCATTGAGACTTCCTGGAAACTAATTTTTGCTGGCACAATTGGATCAATTTGTGTGGGGAAAATGATTTGTGCTAATAGTAATTTCATCAGAAGATCTCAAAGTATTTCATAAAAATTTTTTAAAAATTCTCTGCCAATTATTTATACAAGTTCAGAAACTTTAACCATGAAGACCATGGCAATTTTCCTTTCTCCTAGAATTCTTTTCCAATTATTAAAAACATATGTTGGAGAGAGTATTCACTTGGGACAAAGACTGAACTGGGCTTTAATACTACTCAGAGATAATGCTTAATTTACCTACCTGTTTTATTTTTTCACTCATAAATATACAGATAATAATAATGTATATGAAACACCAACTCTGGTCCTGGGCACATAGTAAGACCCACACTGATACATGCTGACATCCTATCATTCTGTTCTCTACAGGAGGGTTTTACTTTAAAAGCTAAAAATCCATAATTTGTCCTACATTAACTCAATCTGAAAATTTATGGTCAAAATGCCTCCATAAAATCCTCATTTGATGCTTCCATCTGTTCCAGAGACATACCAATAATGGATAATATATAAAAAATGAAAACTGAAAAGACATATAGCTGGATTTGAAGGCAAGATCAACACTCTGAGCAGCAGAACCGCATGCAGTGAATGGGCCTGAAGCTGCAGCTGTTTGGAGCTCTGGGTCTATAAGTCAACAAGAGCAGCCAGAATGGGAGTATTTCTGTGAGAAATGGAGAATGAAAATGCTTCATACAAGTGCAAAGCTTAGCCCATGACTGAAGCCAGGCGTCAGGAAATGATGAAGTTCTCTCAAAAATGAAAGAAAATTGAGTATCTAAAATGTGTTGACCCCTCTCTGGGATAGAGCTTTAAGCAAACTGTGGACTTTGGGAGGCAGGAAGACACAGGCTTAGCCTTGTAACCAGGAAAAGCATCAAGTGTTTCCTTGCTCCATAATTTCCCAAAAACCACCAGAGAGAAGAAACTTAAAAACTTCATTAAAAGATCTGGTTCTGGAATTGGAGGAACAGCTGGGTAGAGGCAAATTCTCAACTACTAGACCTATATTTGGGGAAGTTTGTTGGGGACAGGAGAAACAAGCATGTATATCATAAAACCCTTTACATGCACAGCCCTTTACTAAAATCCCAGAACATGTAAATAAATTTAAAGTTGAGAAAAACAATCAAGAAAACCAATAGTCAGATTCACTCCATATGAATTTATTGTTATTTTTGAAAATTCCAATTAAAAACTTTAAAATAAGACAACACAGAGCACTCTAGAAGGTAAGATAAAGATAGCCATGTAGGTCTGGATATCCTGTCACCTCCTTCAGAAAAATCACATGGGGAAAAAAGAAGCAAATGATTATATCTACAGCCTATATCTACAGCATTCTCAGGAAGACTACAACCTCCCTTTACCAGTAAGTGGGAAATAAAGCCTGGAGATGGACCTAGGCCCATGAGGGTGCAGGGAGTATGACGAAAGGACAGAGAAGAGAGAGGAGAACACCAGCAGCTAAACAAACAGAACAGAAGGAGAGCATAGGAACTCCTGAGAGCAGGTCTGAAACCTGGCCAGTCAGAACACTGGCAACAAAGATGACAAAGGGCTTTTGATATATATTTATGGGACGAGAGGGGGCAGTTTCTGGGAGTCATTGCTCTGAAACAGTGTCACTTGGCAAAATTAGCTGATGGTGAAGGAAAGGAACACACTTCAGATGCTAAAGCCCTCATGAAACAAGATAGGATTAAAGATTCAGTGCGGAATGGGGCAAATTAGAAAACAATGCAGAACAGAAAACGAGAAACAAAACTTTCTAGCAGATGAAACAAACCGGAAAAATCACACCAGAAAATTAAAAAAAATTATTCATAATTTTAAAAAGCATTTCTAGATATTAAATAATGCAAGGGAACAATAATGCAAAGCCTCAGATAAGAAGAAGAAAAGGAGCAAGGTCTGACAAAATGCAGAAAGCAAAGTGAGGAAAAAGACAAAATTATCTTAGAAATGAAAATTGTGTTAGAAAATGCACAAGGGAGAATGGTTACCATTAAAGGTACAGTAAGTGCTATTGAGGATAAATGAGAGAAGCCAAGAAAATAAAAGATAAAGAGATTGTTACTCCTAAAGAAAGATATATCCCAAGTCATACATGCTTGACGTATACACATACACTGGATGGGAATTAAAGGATGAGAAAAGATTAGCCAGCAATGAAAACAAAAACAATGGTATAATATTAAGATCAGACAACACAGAACTTGTTAAGATGGGTAAAAAGGGGTAACTCAATATTACAAAGAACAGCTCTCCAAAATAATTTAGTAACCGAGACCTTAGATGAACCTAACAATATAATCTAGATGTGTAAGAAGCAAAAATTGGCATAAGTTGATTTTTAACATATTTTTATTTGGAAATGAGAGGCCAATAGACCAAAATTAGAATATATTAATTTATTAATATTTATATGTTATGTTAATATACTATACATAATATGTATTATATATGTGAAGCCGAGTCCCCATGTAACTTCTAAATGAAGAATGATCATCCGACCGTACAAAAGGCTCATAGGAAGTTTCGACATGTTTTTAAAAATCAAGGTTATGCATACTGAAATCTCTAACCACAAGGTAATTTAATTGGAAATCAACTGAAATCTCTAACAATAATGTAATTTAATTGCAAACCAACAGAAAATTTAATAACATGCTTAAAGACTTAAAAATGCATTAGCAAATATTTCATGGGCAAAGGACAAGGATTATGATGGGTAGTACTGATATTTATAACCGAAAAGTCACATGTAGCCAACACATTGTTTTCGAATTAAAAGGCATGTATTGAAGGATGGTTGTGGTGGGTACAGAACGCAGGAACTAGTGTGCTTCTGGATTTGCAAGCCCTAGAAAGATAACAATTGCAAACCACATAGCTTCCTTTTCAGTTGGTATTTTAGATTTAATTAGGTTCAGTTAATCAGATACCTTTGCATAAGATGTAGAAGTGAAGATGAGTGGAGGCCAAATTTTGTTAACCCAATATCTGTAATGACATGTATCATTATAGCCAACTTCAAGAAAATTCGACAATATAGTAAAGAAACACATTTCTGGTTGTACAACCTAGAATAGTATTTCTCAAATATTTTCATATCAAGATTCCTTTACACTTGAAAAAAATTGGTGAGGACTCCAAGGAACCATATTTATGTGTTCTAATCTATTGATATTTACTGCATTGGCATTTACATTTGCAAAAATTTTAAAACATTAGAATACACAAGCACATATTCTGTTAGCTGTCAGAGTAGTGACTTCACCACTTAGCATTTAGTGTCTGGAAAACTCCCCTCTACACTCAGGAGAGGATGAAAATGCGAAAGGCAAATCATGTCTTAGTATTAAGGAAATGGTTTTGTTCTTGTAGAGCCTATAAATGGTCTCAGGACCCCACAATACCAGGTATCCCCTGAACCATCATTTGAAAGGTTTTGCTGTAAAGATACTCTTTCATATATGCGTAATATTTTTTAAGTGTTTATTCCAACATCTTCTTGGTAATACCAAAACTTGCAGGTCAATAGGACACAAGAAGAGTGCATTGTGATGTATTCATACCGTGGGATAGTATACGTCAAGAAAAATGAGTAAATTAGAGGTACATCTATCAGTACAGACAAGTGTAAAAAAAAAAATCAAGTACCAAAAAAAACCAAAACAAAACCAAACAACATATACAGTTTGTTTAAATTTACATGAATTAAAAAACAACTTTCCGTACTAGTTGCTTTTGTTCCCTTTTTATGTGTGCATAAGTTATTTATAGTCTAATCATATGATAAGCACCAAATTCAGGATAATGAAAGAAAAGGGAGGGAAACAGAATTGGGAAGGGTATACGTGGCTCTTGAGCACTACCTGTAAGTTTTATCACAAAAAAATGAGGCTAATATGGCAAAATGCTAACACTGAGTGAAGCATGCACAGGTTGCCATTAGGTTATTTTCTCTTTATTTTTGACTGTGAATCTGTGGGTCTGGACTCTTTATTCCTTTCCATTAACCTGTCTATTTTTCCTTATGTGGATACATCACTATTTTGATTATAGCAGTGTTATAATTAATCATGAAATCAGGAAATGTAGTTCTTCCAAGTTTCTTGGTTTCTTTCAAGATTATTTCTGACTAATCTAGGAATCACATAAATGTTAGGATCATCTGTCAAATTCTGCAAAAAGTACTATTGAGATTTTGATTGCAGTGTTAAATCTATAGATAAATTCAGAGGAAGTTATCATCTTAATAGTATCAAGTGTTCTAGCCCATGACTGTGGGGCGTGTGTACGTGTGTATCTTTTAAAAGTTCTCTTAGCAGTGTATGTTAGTTTTCAGTGAAAGGATTTATCATTACTTGGTTAAATTCAGTGTAAATATTTTAAGTTTTTATGGTATTTTAAAAATTTAACTTACTAATTGTTGTAGACAGACACTCCCCCCAAAATATGCCTCGGTCCTAATCCCTGGAACCTGTGAAAGTGGGCTTATTTGGAAAAAGGGTCTGTGCAGATGGAATCTTAAGATGAGATCATCCTGGATTTAGGGTGCCCTTATAAAAGATAGTAGGGAAGAAGACACAGAGGGAAGAAGCCATGTGAAGGTGGAAACAGAGAATGGATTTATGTTGCCACAAGTCAAAGAAAGCCAGCCGAATAGGGAAAGGGCCAAAAAGGATTTTCTTCTAGTCTTAAGAAGAGAATATGGCTCTTTTGGCATTTTGATTTTGGACTTTTGACTTTCTGATTGTGGAAGAATAAATTTCTGTTGTTTTCAGCCCCCGTTTGTGGTAATTTTTTTTTTTAAGATTTTATTTTTGTCAGAGACAGACTGAGAGAGAGAGAGAGACTGAGAGAGAGCACGCACAAGCAGGGGAAATGGCAGGCAGAGGGAGAAGCAGGCTCCCTCCTGAGCAAGGAGCCTGATGCGAGACTCGATTCCAGGACCCTGGGCTCATAATGTGAGCTGAAGGCACACACTTAACTGACTGAGCCACCCTGGCGTCCCCATTTGTGGTAATTATGACAACAATCTCATTAAACAAATCCACAATAGTTTGTTTTTAGTATATAGAAATTCAAGTGACTTTTTATACTAAGTATCCTATAACCTTGCTCAATTTATGTAGAAATTCTAGTCGTTTTAAAAATAAAATACTTAGGATTTTTACATAAACCGTTCTGTCATAGATGCATAAAGACGGATTTAAACAGAGTGTAGTACATCCATAGCACGTAATACTAAGTACTAGAAAACTACGGATACACAGAGCAACCTGAATGAATTTCTAGAGAGTTATGCCGAGTGAAATACACCAATCCCCAAGGTTAAATAATGTATGATTTTATTTATAGAAGATACTGAAGTGACAAAATTATGGAAATGGAGAACAGATTAGTGATCATCAGACGTTAAGGAAGGGGAATGGGAGGGAGGCAAGTGGGTGTGGCTATGAAAGCAAAATATGATGGATCTACATGGTGGTGGAACTCTTCTGCAATTTCACTGTGTTAATAGCAATACCCTGGTTGTGGTATTGTCCTAGAGTGTTGCAAGATGTCACTCACTGTCAGAAACTGGGTGAAGGGTACAAGGATCCTCTCTGTATTATTTCTTAGAAAACATGTAAATCTACCATGATTTCAAAATAAATATTTAATTCGAAAAATTATTTCATTTAAACCTACCATTTTTGATTTCTGTTTTTTTATATTACTTCTGCATATATGATAGACTAATGCATTGGTATTAGTTTTGCTTTATGTAATCAAGTCTTTTAAGAACATACTATATGTGTATTATATTAAAGAGATATTTTATATGTATTTTCATATTTATCAATTCTTGTGGCCTTTAGTTTCAGTATATCAAAGATGCTAAATGGAATCATTCTACTTCAGCTGGACCTTCTTTTAATATTTCTTGTATTGTGAGTTTGCTGGCAATGTATTCTCTCAACTTCTGTTTATCACAAAGTAAACACATCTTACATTCATTTTTGTAAGATATTTTCACTAGATATAGAATTCTATGTTAATAGTTTTTTTTGTTCTGAATTTCAGTACTTTAAAAATTATTTTCTTTTTTTCTGGCTTTTACTGTTCCTATAATCAAGTGTCATTCATATACAGAGATAGTTTCTTTGTAGGTAATGTGTCTTTCTCCTATTTTTTAAAATAGTTTACTCTTATCTTTGTTTTTGTCATTTTGACTATGATGTACCTTCTTAATACTTATTTTTCTTAGTGTTTCTTGAAATTCCTGAGTCAATAGGTTGTTTTTAAAAAATCAAATTCAGGAAAAAAAAAAGTAAAATAGTTTAAAATCTCTTATCCTTCTAGAACTGTAATTACTTGTATATTAAATGTCTTGATATGGTCCCATTCATCTCTCCTTTAATTATTTTTTTACTTTTTTTCTTTCTGTGCTTAGGTTTTAGGGATTTCTCTTGACTAATCTTTACATTCACCAATCTTTTCTTATGATGTGTTCAACCTGACAATAATCTCATTCAGTAAATTTTTTATTCCGAATATTCTATTTTGTATTTTTATCATTTCCATGTGTTTTAAAATTATTCCCAAATATTTCTTTGATTCTTTAACCCATTAAATTAATCTGTTACTATAGATTCTTTTATTTAAAACTTGTTCTGGGTTTTACCAACATCTGGGTAATCTGTAGACCTTTTCTCTCTTGACCGTAAGTCACATTTTCTTGCTTCTTTCCTTGTCTCACTCATTTTAATGGTTTGTCAGAACTAACATTAATGTTAGGTAAGGAATGATTCCTTTGATTCAATTAGTATTTGAGTTTGTTTGGTGTGAACTTATATAGGCTTTAGTCTCTCTTCTATGGCCTTGGAATTGAGCAACAGTTGTCTTAAGATTTCTCATTTCTTCTCAGTCCAGTCCTGAAATGTTTGTGCCACCATGGGGCTAATATCTTTTTTTTCCCTTCAGCTTTATTGAAATATGATTAACAAATAAAAATTGTGTGTATTTGGCTGTACAATGTGAATTTTTAAAGTATAAAATGATGGGGTGCCTGGGTGGCTCAGTTGGTTAAGGTCTGATTCTCAATTTTGGCTCAGGCCATGATCTCAGGGTCATGAGATCCAGCCCCATATCAGGCTCTGCGCTCAGCAGAATCTGCTTGCGATTCTCTTTCTCCTTCTTCCTCTTCCCCTCCCCCACTCACTCTTTCTGTCTCTCAAATAAATAAAATCTTTATAAAATGTAATAAATATATATATATATACACATTGTGAAATGATCACCATAATCAAGGTAGTTAACACATTTATCATCTCAAATAGTTACCTTTTTTTGTGTATGTGATGAAAACCCTTAAGATCTATTCTCTTAACAAATTTCAAGTATGCAATACAATATTTTTAACTATACTCATCATGCTATACATTAGATTCCCAGAACTTATTCATCTTACAACCTAAAGTTCGTACCTTTTGACCAACATCTCCTACCCCCAGCTCCTGGCAACTACCATTCTACTCTGGTTCTATAAGTTTGGCTTTTTAGATTTCACATATAGGTAAGATCATACAATATTTATCCTTCTGTGTCTGCTTATTTCATTTAGCATAGTGTCCTCTAGGTTCAACCATGTTGTCATAAATGGCAGGATTTCCTTCTCTTTCATGACTGAATAATATTCCATTGTATATCTATACCACATTTTCTTTATCCATTCATCTGTTGACAGACACTTAGGTTGTTTCCATATTTTGGCAATTGTGAATAAGGCTTCAATGAACGTGGGAGTGCATATACCTCTTCGAGATAGTGATTTTATTTCCTTTGGATATATGCCCAGAAGTGGACCATATGGTATTTCTATTTTTAAATTTTCTGAGAAATTTCTATACTGTTTTCTGTAATGGCTGTACCAATTTATATTCCCACCAACAATATAAGAGTGTACAAATATCTATCATCTTTTCAAAATTTAAATTGGGTAGATGTTTGGTAAAGAGGTAGAAGTTCAGGCCTGATCTTCTAGTAGGGGTTTGGGACCAAATACAAAAAAATCTGGGTGACCTGAAGTCTGACAGATCTTATCACTCTTACACTGTTAAACCTCATGGCTTTAAGAACGATGTTCTGTTGAAGCTGATAACTTGGATAATAAGAGATATGGAGACACCCTGCCTGATAGACACAGAAACTGTGAGATTATGGGAATATATTTCTGTAAGATTTCAAGATGTCTTTGCATTAGGTTTCCTCTGGGTTCTAATCTGACATGTGGTCCTAATTTTGTCAAAAGTTTAGCTTTTACTCCTCCTCTGAGCAAAGCTACCCTTTTTTGCACGACTTCTCTAAGTGGTTCCAGGTATTCAAACATTATTTGTTTTTGTTCACTTGGAAAGACTCCTCCTTCTGAAGTACATTTCTTTTAGATCTCTCACTGTCCATATTTCTTCACTGACTTTTTTTTAAAGTGGGTTTTTGTTTATTTCATTGGTAATACCTTGTTGTTTTGATGGGAATGAAGGTCTTTTAAAATCTATGGTCTATGAATTATTAATTATTTTAACTAAATATATTTCTGTGTTTCACAAACATATTAAAAAAACAAAGTTGTTAGGAACTCAGGCAATACATAATAGGACATCATGGTTTCATTGAAGTTGGGAATCCTTTGCCGAAATGCTAGTACAGTAGAAACTTTATTAATAGAAATGACAAGTCACCAAATGTTCAGATAGTAGAGTTTAAGAAGTCATAGCAAAGTACTAGAGAATTTCCAGAACTCTTTAAGGATAAGCAGTTAGGGAGGATAAATTTAGGGAAGAAAAATGTCCTAGAGAACTATATGTGTCTGCCAACATAGTATCACAGGGTTCATGACCCCGATTTTTGGTGCGTTGGCCGCTACAGACAAGTATTTGGAAGCTTAGCTAAGGACAGCACAAAGTGAAAGTTGACAGCAGTTAATGAATAATGGAGGTAACCCCTCTCCCCAGAAATTGAGCCAGTTGCACTAAGAAATTGTTGGAGCCATAGAAGTTGAAGCAGAGAGGGAACATGTCTGGGATAGAATGGGGAAGTGGGTATCAAACTAATAAAGTACATTCATCCATCTGTATTACTGTGAGGCATATGAAAAGTAGATCAAGATCTGAAGTGGTATGGACAGAGAGGGGGTATAATGTAGGAAGGAGATGGAGGTATAGCGGAAACTTGAGGCACTGATAAGAAACAAGAATCTAAGCAGTAAATAAGTAAGGTAGATTGGCCAGAAGATTGCGAAATTGAGAGGGCTGCAATGACCTCATATCAACATGAGTATTCCAGGTTAAATCGACTTCTCTACATTAAAAGTAGGTGCAGCTTATTAATTGCAGAACTTTACTGGCTTATGGAAAGGTACTATCCCATGTACCATCTGGGTTGTCTCTCAATAACAATCGTACTGAATGAAATGGAAATTGTAGATTTTACTGTTATTGGCGGTTGCATAGGGGTGAGAATTGTTGAGCAGTAGACCAGAAATCCTGGGTAGGACATTACACAGGTGCTCAAGTTCTCTTTTGGACAACTTTCTAAAGAAAGGAATATCTTAGTCACCAGAAATTAATGTGCTATAACCACAAAGCCAAACCAAACCAAAAATTCCCTTTAAATAAATAAATAAATACTTTTTATTTACTTTTATATATTATATATAAGTATATAGATCCTTCTTTCTACTAAATGAACAGAAAGCAACTTGGGGCCATTATTTTATGGCTTAGAATTTTTTTTTTTGGCTTAGAATATTTTAAGTTAATTTTCAAGTTTTTGAAAATCAATGGTGTTTTGAAATTTGTGTATACCATCAATTTCCAAACTTTGATAAATATGTTATTACTAATAATTTTAATTTTTCACATAAACATTGTGGTATTAGCTGAAAGTTACATTATTGTGGCAAATAGCTGAAAGTTACAGAAATTGGTCACTGTAAAATTATTTAGAGTCTAGTTTATCTTCACTTTTTTTTGTCAGTGATGAAACATTTTATGTGACAGTAATATTAAAATTTAATGGAAATGTCTGGTGTTATTGTGTATGTTATTTCTGATTGCTTTTTCTTTAAGGAGTTTTCCTATAAGTAAGCAATATAGGAAATAAATCTTATTTTTTACAGGGCACTAGGCTTCATTTTTGTAAAATGTATTCTAGTGGTAGATTATGCGTAGGTGAAAGTGAATAATTGGTGATGGGCCAAAGGCAGATATAGAACACAAGAATATATCATGCATGACATCTTCTTTCTAAGACTTTTACTGACATGATTGCAGAAATTCTCCTTGTGAACTTATGAGATAGGCTACCACCATGGAATATCAATTTCTTCCTATGCACAATGCAAATACAGCATAGAATGGTTTAAGCTATTTTAAAATTAGAGCACAAGATTCTGGATTATACAAATTTGGGTCCAAATCCAAATTCTTGGGTTTAGTTCTATAATCTTGGGTGAGCTAATTTCTCTAAATATGATGGCCATTCTATAACATGAGGATAATATGAATATTCACCTTATACAGTATGAGTATTAATTAAAATAATCAATATCAGATTTTTTGACATATAGAAAGTGACATATATATTAGACATTATTATTATTATATCATCATCATCACCAAATATTAAGGTATTTTTCTGACACCAAGTACTAGTCATAAAATAATTAATTCCCAATTTGATGTTTATATATATTTTCAAATATTCACTTTCACATTTTACCAAATCCCTTAGTGATTAAAATAAGAAGAAATTTTAACATATTACATATCAGGCCAGATTTAAAAAAATTTTAAGGACATAACTTTATTAAATACATATGCCTTTTTATTTTATTTTGTTTTATATTTTTTATTATGTTATGTTAGTCACCATACAGTACATCATTAGTTTTTGATGTAGTGTTCCATGATTCATTGTTTGCATATAACACCCAGTGCTCCATGCAATATATGCCCTCCTTAATATCCATCACTGGGCTAACCCATCCCCCCATCCCCCTCCCCTCTGAAATCCTCAGTGTGTTTCCCAGAGTCCATAGTCTCTCATGGTTCATCTCTCTTTGATGATAAAGAGATCAGAGAAAGATCTAGACTTTGGCTCTAATATGTGCCTCTGCTTCAAGTTTGGGGTCATATAATGCGCATCATAATATCTGACCTCAATTACACTCATAACCCTGTTAGTAAGATAACTGAACTTTCCTCCATGCGTGAGTTTTTGCTCCAGGGTCATACTGGTCTTATGTAACTGAAATGGAACCTGATTCCTCTTGAAGTCTTTTAAGTAGTTCTTCAAAACAATATGCACATAAAAGGTGTAGTATAATAATTGGTGGAAAAAGGCTAGTCACCTGAAGGAGTTAATTACCTTTTCAAAATACCCTTGGAGAAGTCCCCATGGGTTTTCATGGCTGTCATTGATATGGGCTTATTTTAGACATACTTACTAGAATGTAAACTTTTTGAGAATGAAGACTTCTTACTCTTATTTTGTGCCTTCTTTTTTTTTTTTCTTAGAGAAAGAGAGAGTGTGTGAGCAGTGGGGCAGTGCCAAGGGAGAGGGAGAGAGAGAATCTTAAGCAGGCACCCCATTCAGTGCAGAGCCAGATGCAGGGCTCAATCTCACAATCCTGAGATCATGACCTGAGTCAAAATCAAGAGTCAGACACTTAACCAACTAAGCCACCTAGGCTCCCCTTATTTTGTGCCTTCTTTTTTAAAAAAATTTTTTTAAAGATTTTATTTAATTATTTGGCAGAGAGAGAGAGAGAGAGAGAGAGAGCACAAGCAGGGGGAGTGGCAGGCAGAGGGAGAGGGAAAAGCAGGCTTCCTGCTGAGCAGGGACCCTGATGTGGGGCTCGATCCCGGAACCTTGGGATCATGACCCGAGCCGAAGGCAGACAGATGCTTAACTGACTGAGCCACCCAGGCACCCCTATTTTGTGCCTTCTGTTACAAATAGCATGGGGCATAGGCACACAGCTTGCTTATCACTCCTAGTTAGAGGTAAGTTGGACACTAGAGACACTAAAGAGGACACAAAAAAGCCACAATTCCCCAACATCCCCATCATACACCACATCACCACCCCAGTGCCAAGCTGTGACCAGTGAGGGAGTGAATGAGAGAAATAAATTCCCTGATCTCTGTCCTGCTCTCTGACCTGCTGGCATCTCCCATTGGTTGAGCTCCACATGAAGCCAGACAACAAAGGGAGAATGTGATGCACTCCACTGAGGGCATTTTCTCAGGGTACAGAGCAGAGTAGAGAGAAAAGGAGAATGAACACAGCCAAATGGAAATAATCAATACATAAGATGAGAACATAGCATGATTCTAATTCTTCTCCTTTCACAGGAAATAAGGTTCTAATGTCCTGCCTGCTTTAATCAATCAATGAATCAATTAATTAATCTTTTAATTTAAATTTTGTTAGTTAACATACAGTGCAATATTGGTTTCTGGAGTAGAATCCAGTGATTCATTACTTACATACAACACCCAGTGCTCATCACAAGTGTTCTCTTTAATACCGGTTGTCCATCGTCCATCTTCCACCCACCTCCCTCTGTCAACCCTCACTTTGTTCTCTGTCATTAAAAGTCTTTATGGCTTGTTTCCTTCTCTCCTTTTTTTCTTTTCCCCCTTCCCATATGTTTATCTGTTTTCTTTCTTAAATTCCACATATGAGTGAGATCATATGATATTTGTCTTTCTCTGACTTATTTCACTTAGCATAATACACTCTAGCTCCATCCATGTTATTGCAAATGGCAAAATTTCATTCTTTTTTATGGCTGAGTAATATTCCATTATATATATATATATGCCACCTCTTCTTTATCCATTCATCAGTTGATGGATAGATGGATATTTGGGCTCTCTCCATAGTTTGGCTATTGTTGGTAACGCTACTATAAACAACGGGGTACTTGTACATCTTCAAATGTGTATTTTTTTATCCTTTGGGTAAATACCTAGTAGTGCAATTGCTGGATCATAGGGTAATTCTATTTTTAACTTTTGGAGGAATCTCCAAATTGTTCTCCAGAGTGGTTGCACCAGTTTGCATTCCCACCAACAGTGCAAGAGGGTTCCCCTTTCTCCATATCCTCCCCAACACTTGTTTTTTGTATTGTTAATTTTAGCCACTCTGACAGGCGTGAGGTGGTATCTCATCATGGTTTTGACTTACATTTCCCTGATGATGAGTGATGTTGAGCATCTTTTCATGTGTCTGTTGGCCATCTGGATGTCTTCTTTGGTAAAGTGCTCATTCATGTCTTCTGCCCATTTCTTAACTGGATTATTTGTTTTTTGGGGTGTTGAGTTTGCTAAATTCTTTATAGATTTTGGATACTGACCCTTTATGAGATATGTCATTTGCAAATATCTTCTCCCATTCCATAGGCTGCTGTTTAGTTTTGTTGGTTGTTTCCTTCACTGTGCAAAAGCTTTTTATCTTGATGAAGTCCCAATAGTTCATTTTTGCTTTTGTTTTCCTTGCCTCCAGCGACATGTCTGGTAAGAAGTTGCTATGGCCAAGGTCAAAGAGGTTTCTGCCAGTGTTCTCCTCTAGGACTTGGATGGTTTCCTGTCTCATATTTAGGTCTTTTGTCCATTTTGAATTTATTTTTGTGTATGCTGTAAGAAAGTAGTCCAATTTCATTCTTCTGCATGTTGCTGTCCAGTTTTCCCAACACCATTTGTTGAAGAGACTCTTTTTTTTCCATTGGATGTTCTTTCTTGCTTTGTCAAGAATCCTTGAATTAGTTGACTATACAATCACGGGTCCATTTCTGGGTTCTCCACTCTGTTCCATTGATCTGTATGTGTGTGTGTGTGTGTGTGTGTGTGTGTGTGTGTGTGTGTGTGTGTTTGTGCCAGTGACATACTGTCTTGATGACTATAGCTTTGTAATATAGCCTGAAATGTGGAATCATGATGCCTCCAGTTTTGTTTTTCTTTTCCAGAATTGCTTTGGCTATTTGGGATACAAATTTTAGGATTTGTTTGTTCTAGCTCTATGAAAAATGCTGGAGGTGTTTTGATAGGGATTGCATTAAAAGTGTAGATTGCTTTGGGTGGTACAGACATTTTAACAATGCTTGTTCTTCCAATCCATGAGCATGGAATGCTTTTCCACTTCTTTGTGTCTTCCTCAATTTCTTTCATAAATGTTCTGTAGTTTTCAGAGTACAGATACTACCTGCATTGTTTTAATTCTAACACCTGAACTATCCTTGACTCCCCCCCCCTTTTTATTATCATACTCTTCACTGCACTAGAATCATCTGCTCATGGGGCTGAGAGAGGATGACTGACTTTTGGGGTGATGAACATACCATAGTTTCTTGAAGATTCTAATATTTCCTATATCCTATCATGGTGCTTTATTTTTCTTAATTCAGCAAATGGAATTTAAGTGGAACAATTATGCATTCAAAAATATTTTTGAGGTCTTACTATAGATCAGTCATAATTCTTGATGCTAGATATCCATACTGAATAAAACAAATAATGTCCCTTAGCTCATGGAACTTATGTGTTAGTAGGGAAGGCACACATTTTATCAGCAATTGCACAAGAAATTGTTCGGTTGCAATAGAGATAGTTCTAGGAATCTAAACAAGAGGAATCTGTGAGACTATATAAGACGAGGTTCTGATCTTCTAGGTGTTTAGGAAGTGTTTCCTAGAAATGGGGATTTTGAGATGATCCTTCAAAGGTGAGTGGAAATTGAGTATAAAAAGGGCAAGAGGGAGTAAGGAAAGAACATTCTTGACTGATGTGAATGCACTAGGGTGGGATGAGCAAGATTCAGTGAAGGCTCTGAATGCAAATGCAATGCCATGAATCAGAGAATATGAAAGCTGAGGAAGATTTTTAGAATTTTTTGGATTCATTCCCAATGTTTTATAGATGATCACTAACAGTACCTGCTTATTACTGACAGAATTTCATGTCAAAACCCCAGGTGATTTTTATGGTTATAATCAGTTGGATATTGACACAAGCCCACTTAGATTTGCAGGGGTCTGTCTTAATCAGTTGAAGGTTTTGGCATGGAAAGTCCTTATCAATAATCATGAGACATTACTTTGATATATTTATGTTCATTTAAGTTTTCATGGATTTCTTTATTTTTCCCACTATTTTCCAATTCCCTAACATTTTTGTCACAAAATCCACATTTCAATTTTTATAAGTTTAACTTCTAGATTAGCTTGTGAAGTCATTTTAAGAGAAGCAATTTTCATTTTCTTTAAGGTGAGGTTAGCACTGAAGTGATCTCATGAATAATAGCTGAACTTGGCACAATGCTAATTAACAGTTCTTGGATACTTGAACAAGCCAACCACACATTCTTTAGGATAGCTTGTTTTCTTCATTTTATGCTTTTTCTTCTTCTTTTTTTTTTTTTTTTTGTCTATCCTCTTCTTACCACCTAATATGTACTATTGAATAAGTGCCATGTGAACTTTCTTAAGCATTCAGATTTTGTTACTTTTTGGTCTCAGCTTTCACAAAATTTAGTTTATTGTTCCACTATGTCACTCTTTATCTCTATAGTAGGGGCATTGTCTGAACATAGATCTTTGACAAGGGTTTCTTTTCTTCTTTAAAAGGTAGAAATTGTCAGCATATTGATGCTGTAGTAGGAGATGGGAGGGTGAGGTGGGGCAGAAGTAGCATGGGAATCCCAAACTGGGTAGTCTATACTATTTCCATTTGAGCTTTGGTTGTATTTTTAGGAAATCCTGCCTTTAATTTCAGTATCAGTTGGAAAGGATCACAGATTCAATGACTGGGGCTCCTACAGTCTTCTGGCAACCAGGAATGTATTCCAAGTCTTCAGGAAGGTGAAGGCATTCTTTTTTTTTTTTTCTTCAAAGATTTTGTGTATTTTATTTGACAGAGAGAGAGAGAGAAAGAGCACACAAGCAGGGGGAGGGGAAGAGGGAGAGGGAGAAGCAGGCTCCCCACTGAGCAGGGAGCCTGACATGGGACTCAGTCCCAGGACCCTGGGATCATGACCTGAGCCGAAGGCAGACACTTAGCCGACTGAGCCACCCGGGTGCCTCAAGTGAAGGCTTTCTTTATTCATCTTTCAAATAGCCTTCTCATCTACCCAGGGATCTTTTCACCTTGAATTGTCTCTCTCCTTTATTTTTTCTCTCTCTTCCCTGCAGCTCAGTCTGACCTTTCAGTCAATTCCTGTGTATTATGGATCGTCACATTCTGCAGAGTGGAGGATTTACTTAAGACCATTTGTCTTTCACAGCGATAGTCTGATAACTTTATTATGCCAACATGTCTCTTCCCCATAAGTAATGAGGATGCCATGAGTAAAAAGGAGCAAAGGGGCAAGAGACACTATCCTGCCATATGTTGTGTCATTTGAATATAAATGTCTATTGTGTTTAGATATTTAAAATGCTCTCATTCTTGTTACCATGTTACTTGTTATATTTAAGAGGTTCACGGTTGAATTGAGCACTTAAAAAACACTTCTTACCCCAAATTCATAAAGTACCAATTGTTTCTTATTTATAACTCTACTTTTATTAATCCTCTTTAGAAGAGGAAGGCAATAAACATGTATTGATTGCCTAATAATTGCCAAGCACTGTAGGTACTTCATCGCAATTATAGAGGTAAGAATAATATTGACTCAGCTATATTAATTAACTTGTTTAAGATAACAGAAGTAGAAAGGATAGATTCAAGATTTTAAATCAAACCCATTAAACCCCTCTAACCAGAACGCACAGCCTCCTACATGTATTTCTTTGTTTGAAATATACTTCCTTTCCAACCTATTCACATACAATATATCCCTCCAGGAAGTTCTTCCCTATCATGTAAGACCTTCTCCAACCATCAGGAGTCTTAGTACACTTTCCCTTTTCTAAATTCCTGTAGGCTTATGGTGTGAGCCACAGATTCTTTTTATTGTTTCTTTATTGGTAGGTATTCATGATTTTGCCTCTGTAGCTGGATTTTACGTCCCTTGACGTTAGTGACCTTATGAAGGATCTGTAGCACATACAAAAGTCAATAAAGTGCTCATTAAGTTTGTGGTTTTCAGGACTAGTCCAAGGATGTGAGTGAAGATAGGATGTTTGCAGACTTTTGCCAAAGGTATGTGAGTTACTGAAGGAAGCACAGAAAGGCTTAAAAAACAAGGATATGAAACTCCCAAGACATGAAATTTAGTTTGAAGAAAATATAGCAAGGTGATATTTAGATATAACAAACACCGAGTTATAAGAATGAGGTTAGTATTTGCAGAGAGATGACCACTAAGATCAAAAGTGAGATTTAAACAAAGACCACTCCTTCTAAAGCCTTATGCCTAATATTTTTACCAAGTGTCTCTTTATGGACAATTTCTCTGGAATTATTCGTGAAGGAGAGAATTTCTGATCCCTAGGCCATGTGACTTATAATGCATAAATCTCCTCTGGTCCTTCTCAAACTCTCTCTGTCCCTGTCTTTCTGTCTCTGTTCTGTCTGTCCATCTCTCTCTCTCTCTCTCTCTCACACACACACACAGTGTTTTCTTAGAGAAATGAATGTAATTGCCATATATATGTAGAATAAACTTAGAAGTACCTATGTCCAATATTGTTGTAGCCTTATATCAAAGAAAGAAGTGATTGTCAAACTCCATATCTGCCTCTTACTATTCCCCCTTTGTAAGAATTGCTTACCTAAAGTTTGGATGTATTGTTTTAAAATGGACACAGAAATGATAATCATTGTCATCATCACCATAAATAGGTATGAAAATAAGAAGAATGAAAATCTGAGACCATGTTGTTTGGGTAGCCTACTTATTACTGGGCATGACTCATTTCAGTTATAAAATTACTTATGATAGACGTTCATAGGATGCAATTAATGGCACTATGCAATAAAAATAAACTTTGTACCCATATCTGCTTAGGTTGAAGTTGCTTTCACTATGTTTCTACTCTGCTCACATTAAAAGGAAAACATGGAGCAGGACAGAAAGGGGCTTGTTTAGATCATATAAAACTCAGAATAGTGAAGGAAAGAGAGTCACAGCTCAGAAGCTATTACAAGAATAGTAAATAAAATAGTCAACCATCATTTCGTGGAGCATATTGGAGAGAAGAACAATTTTCTTGGCAATGCAGCAGGGCATTTGGAACTAAGCATCATGTTTAAGTAAGGGATTGAGGCTTTTCTACAAAAAAGCAATATTTCCCTGGCATAAAAAAAAAATGTACTTCCCTGTGTAGCCCAGGATTAGAATATTCAAAAGAGGAGCCGAACCCTAACATTCAAAAAGGAGATGAAGGAAGCATATGGACAATGACTATAATATCTTACTACAGTAATTCGGGGTAAGATTATTCACTATTGCAAACTGACACATAAAGGGATACTTATATTAAAATGTACAACATGGGATCCATTCATCTTGAACAGTCTTTTTCACATTGTAGGTTGCCACTCACTAGGGTGTCATTAATTTAATGTGTCATGAAAACAATTAAAAATGAAATAGACTAGACTTAAATAAAATGCATAGAAGATGAACTGCATATAGCAAAGTATTTGCTTTGTAAAAAATTGTTTAATTTTCCTGTCTATCATCTATCTATTCATCCTTTAGGGCTCATGTGTGGCTCATGGCCAAAAAGGTTTCAAATTACTAGCCTTTTATGACAGGAAATCATGGAAGGCATTACAGTGGTGGTGACATTTTGGCTGATTATTAATAAAGGAGTAGAAGTTTTTAAAACAAGAAAGGCCTGATAATAGGCAAAAAAATTTGCAAAGGCAAAAATAGTACTTGCCAAAATTATTACTCTAGGGAGGTTAGTAATATTACATATAAAAAGCCTGAAAACTTTTTGGAAACTCCTTTACAAGATATAATTCACATATAAAGAAATTCATTTATTTTAAAATCACTAGTTTCTAGTGTACTCACCAGAGTTGTGCAACCACCACCACTATCAATTTTAGAACATTTTCATTACCCAAAAAGGAACACCATACCCTGCAACTGCCGCCCTCCCTTATAACTGTTGATCTCCCCATCCTGCCTCACCTTCAGCAGCCACCAATCTACATTCTATCTCTATAGATTTGCCTATTTTGCACATTTCATGTAAATAGATTGTATGATTACATTAATTGATTTTCGGGTATTAAACCTACCTTGCATTCCTGGGACAAATCCCACTTCATCATGGTATAGAATCCTTTTTGTATGTTGCTAGATTTCATTTAGGATTTTTTGCATCTATATTCATAAGAGGAAATGGTCTGCATTTGTCTCTTCTCATGATGTTTTTGCTTTGTTTTATTTTTGGTCTGGTGAAAACATTTCTTTTAATTGCAGGACGTCTCAAATTTTTAACATGCTCATAGTCACTATGAGTCTTCATGTACGTTCAAGCATTTCTTAAGTCATTTTAAAATGAAATCTTTTATTGTTGGGTATCAAAAGGGACAAGTGGTCCATGGAAAATGCTTTGGGAAACACCATAATAGAGTAACAAATGAGCATGCCATATTTTGAATCCTAGAATAGTTTGGTATTTATAAGTTTTTTTTATGAGGTTCTTGGTGAGAAACGAAAGGGAAATTAAAATTAATATAAGAACCTCACTCTCCAATTTCTTTTTTTTTTTAAAGATTTTATATATTTATTTGACACAGAGAGAGAGAGAGAGAGAGAGAGAGACAGTGAGAGAGGAAACACAAGCAGGGGGAGTGGGAGAGGAAGAAGCAGGCTCCCAGCGGAGGAGTCTGATGTGGGGCTCATCCCAGGACTCTGGGATCACGCCCTGAGCGGAAGGCAGATGCTTAACAACTGCGCCACCCAGGCGCCCCTCACTCTCCAATTTCTAAAGTTTGTAGTAGGACCTAGGGTAATTATATAGAAGCTGAATATGTACCTTTCATCCCACAATTTGAATTCAGGTATTTTCAACTAGTCCTTTAGCTGTTTTCATGAAATGTGGAAGCTACTCTGTCTTCCTCATGCTGTTACCTGGAATGGTGGAAATATCCATAGGGATCGTGTAAACATTCTGAAGCCAGCCAGAGGAAAGTCGGATACAAACTGCAACCATTTTGAAATGCTACTTATTTCAGAAATGCTTATTTCTGTCTAAATATGAAGTATAATCTTTCAGAGGCTGTCTTTGGTTTCCCAGCGACTAGTCATAATAGGTTTCTAGTATGCGCCTGTCCTTTTCACCCCCTCTACTCCAGACCACTACAAACTTCTTGCTTTCTTTCCTTTGCCAGATTTATTTTGCATGTTACCTTTTTCCGATCACTGCTTCCATTTTCTCTGTGGCTTCATGGCAGGGTGTCCATAGCTTTGATATATTGTCAGCCACCCACGTGTCCTCAAAGCATTTGTGGTGGTCATTAGGCTAACGAGCATATGGGCTGTGGTGTTGAGTGCTATAAAAATAATCAATGGAATGTCACCCATCTTGTTACTTTTCTAGTCCAGACACTAACTGTCTAAGCGACGGCTAGGCACAATTTGTTCCTCCTGAGTTATTACAGAGCCACTGGTGCTTCCTTTGCGAGCACGCTGCAGGGAAGTGTGCATAAACACAGACATTGGCTTAGTGACAGATCCTCTGTCATCTCATCAGATTGGCCTGAATGTTCTTCCTCTTTGGGACTCTCAGAAGTTAGAGATTTCATTTAACTTGTATCATCAGTATTAAAACAAAACAAAACAAAACAAAACAAAAGCCTGTAATTGCTTCACAATAACTTGACTCTGAGTTGGTAAGCGGAAGGTGGCACTTGAAGTCTTTTCCATTATGTACACTGTTTTCTCATATCCTGGTCCTAGAACATTGTGCTCGTATAAGCTTTCCAACGGAACTTCACAGAATGATAGCAAAAAAAGTTTGTTGCTGTACATTATTCTCAGAGTCCGGTATTTGTCACCTCCCACCCTCTATGCCTTTTGCAATGATAATTGTTGACCTCCTGGGAGAAACAGGTGCCCAGCTTAGACATGCCAATGTAGTACATTCCTTTGATAGGTGTACTGAGTTCCACAACCTATTAGAAAACAAGCAATACACCACCATGATCTTCAGAAACAAAGAAAGAAAGAAAAAAGTAAGAGTTACAGGAAAAATGGAAACTTTTTGCTCCCATTCTACTTTCTGTCCTTTTATGACTCACTTGCCATTACGCTCATTAGAAGAGCCCGTCTCCTTCCTGTCTTCAAAATTTGGTTTCAGGACAACAAATTGAGAATCATTTGAGGCTGGGCTCTCTTGGTTTCAAATCTTCAGGAAATGAAGTTCAAGTAGCATGGGTGACTAAGAACCCGACCTCCAGGACCTAACGGACTGTCTGGCTGGAGGGTTTCACTGTGCTCCCTCCAGAGTTCCTAGTTCCCCTTGCTAAAGAATCGTGTGCATTTCATTTATTTCACTTGCAAAAATAGAGACAAATATTAACCTGCTTTCCAGGATTTATGCCTTCATAAATGATAAATCCATGATCTCAGGGCTTCATATCAATCCAAGTAGACTTTTTTCTTTTCTTTTTCTCTCTGGCATATATTTGAATTGACATTAAAATTTCAAGAGGAAGAATATATTGTCCAGGTGGAAACTACCAATAGAAATTCAGACTTAAAAAATTTATCAATACTGAAAGCATATTCACTTGATCTAATAAGCTATACTCTACGTACACCTCTTTTCTGCTTACGTCAGTCTCCATGAGTCTGCCCCTGACTCACTGAGAAACCTGGGAAGAATTATTTGCCTTCTGCATGAATTGTTTGCACAATTAGTGGGAAAAGGATAAATATATTACTTCCTTTTGCTTCTTGTCTTCTGTGTAAAAGGCACAATGAGGACACATGACATCAGTTTTCAAAATACTTAATCTTTCTATAAAAACATAATTGTTACTGTATTATAATTATAATTATTATCATCTCATCCTATGAATATTACTGGTTAGGTTAATTACTGTTGAACAGCCGTTTATCAACATGCAAGAGAAATAGCTTAACTGTCACGCTAACATAATCTTAAAATCTTTTGTATCTCTTCAATTAAGTAAATCTGAAGTTGTATCAACAAGAAAAAAATTAAATTGCATGGACATTCCTAAAAATGAAAAAAGTAAAGTGGCAGTTTGGCAACTAGAGAACACCAATAGCTTGGTACAAGGCAGACAAATTCATCAGCAGGTCTAGCCGCCGTCTTGTTTAGGGGAGATGGAGATCAAAGACTGCCTGTCAGTCATCACTGGGGATGTAGTTGGGTTTCATTTGAAGACAGTTAAACTGCCTGATTTCTTTGAAAATCTGAGTCCAATTTCTTCTTCTTGATTATGGTAAGATCATTTAAGATGTCAAGAATCTCTTATTTAAAAATACTTATTGATTTGGTATTGAATTGTTCAATAGGCTTGCTTCATTCAGTCTTATGAGAATGGATTCTTAAATTTACTTGCTTTAGAATTTTGAAATGAGGGGCACCTGAGTGGCTCAGTTGGTTAAGCTTCTGTCTTCGGCTCAGGTCATGATCTCAGGGTCCTGGGATTGAGATCCGCATTGGGCTCCCGGTTCCGTTCTCCCTCTGCCCCTTCCCCCACTCATTCTCTCTCTCTTTCTTTCTCTTTCTCTGTCTCTCTCTCAAATAAATAAATAAAATCTTAAAAAAATAATTTTGAAATGAATTTAATTTCTATTTCCTTCCCTGGCGAAATAGCTCAAATATTTTAGTTACTACACCTTCCAAAAAGTTCCATTAAAATGCAAATGCTAGCCACTGATTTAGATGAAAACCCCTCTCCCTTTAGTCAAACTGTCCAACAAAATTAGAATTGGGAGCAGATGTCTTGGCTTCTTCAAGATATTTCCTCTTACCCTTGTTTATTATAGAAGCTTCTGGTTAATGAGTCATGGGCAGCACCTCATTTCTTCACAATTCCTATGGCAATTTATTTATTCATTTTCTTCTAAATCACCATTAGCAGATTAGAAGGAAAGAAAAAAATAGCCCACTACCCATAAGATACAGATCACTTTTTTTCCTCAGGCAGTATTTTTCATTGTTGTATTCTCCTGTATGGTAGTTTCATTCTTAGCTATTATTTTAGTTGCAGTGCTACTTAACTTCTTGCTTCCTTCCTTTGCTCACCTAGTATTATGACTCCATGACATCCTTTACAGTCTCCTGTTTGTTCGGACCTGCCATTTATGAGAAATGCCCTTTTTATGACTTGAGTTATCTAATTAAAAAGCTGCAGTGAGTTACTGGAGATGATTGAGACATATTTTTCCTTGGAAAATAGTTGTAATGGCACCAAGATGTGTGGATAGATATGGACAAGTCCCTCTTAAGGGCAAGAATCATAATACTTACTGCTTTTATTTTCTTATAGACTCTAGTACACAAAAAAGACATAGCAGGAGCCTAACAAATATTTAGTGAATTGAATTGAACATTCCTAGTAGTGTTGCTAATATTTGAGCTGACAATGAATTTTCTGTCTCTCCTAGATGTGATAGGGAGCCTCAAGACAGGCTTTGGATATGCACAGCAATTACCGAGATAGTTTAACGGTTTATGACAAACAATGGTGCAGCATATTTCAAATAATGATACAAGGCCAGCGCATTCAGCACAGCCGTATTTACTCTGCAGACATTTACTAAACATTGTTTCAGATACAACGATGACCAAGACACTATGCCTGCCTCCAGGGAGCTCACAATATAATGCCCTTTGCTAGTAACAGGTGCACTTTTAGAGATGAAGAGGTTGTTGTCAAAAGAGGTAAAATTTCTGAAGACAGTGTTTTTGATGTAGTTGAGCATACATTTTTTTCACTTCAAAATTTTGAGGCAATAAACAAAGTTAAATTGATACTTCTATTTCTCAAAGTCCTATTAATGTTGATTTTCTTCCTCAAATTTACTTGTTCAGTTTTTATTTGGTCAGTCAACTTCTTTATTTCCTATAATAATATGTATAAATGGAACCCTCAGGTAATTTGAATACCTAAGTATTTATTCTTATTTCATATTAAAGCTTTTTTTTAAAGTTTTTTTATTATATTATGTTAGTCACCATACAGTACATCCCTGGTTTCTGATGTAAAGGTCAATGATTCATTAGTTGCGTATAACACCCAGTGCACCATGCAATACGTGCCCTCCTTACTACCCATCACCAGCCTATCCCATTCCCCCACCCCCTCCCCTCTGAAGCCCTCAGTTTGTTTCTCAGAGTCCATAGTTTCTCATGTTTCATTCCCCCTTCTGATTACCCCCCCTTTCTTTATCCCTTTCTTCCCCTACCGATCTTCCTAGTTCTTATGTTCCATAGATGAGAGAAATCATATGATAATTGTCTTCTCTGCTTGATTTATTTCACTTAGCATTATCTCCTCCAGTGCCGTCCATGTTGCAGCAAATGTTGAGAAATTGTTCTTTTTGATAGCTGAGTAATAGTCCATTGTATGTATGGACCACATCTTCTCAATCCAGTCATCTGTTGAAGGGCATCTCGGTTCCTTCCATGATTTAGCTATTGTGGACAATGCTGCTATGAACATTGGGGTGCATATGGCCCTTCTCTTCACTATGTCTGTATCTTTGGGGTAAACACCCAGTAATGCAATGGCTGGATCATAGGGTAGCTCAATTTTTAACTTTTTAAGGGACCTCCACACTGTTTACCAGAGTGGCTGTACCAACTTGCATTCCCACCAACAATGTTGGAGGGATCCCCTTTCTCCACATCCTCTCCAGCAATTGTTGTTTCTTCCCTTGTCAAATTTTGCCATTCTAACTGGCATAAGGTGGTATCTTAGTGTGGTTTTGATTTGAATTTCCCTGATGGCTAATGATTTTGAACACTTTTTCATGTGTCTTTTAGCCATTTGTATGTCATCATTGGAAAAGTGCCTATTCATATCTTCTGCCCATTTTATGATTTGTTTATTTGTTTCTTGTGTATTGAGTTTGAGAAGTTCTTTGTGGATCTTGGATACCAGTCTTTTATCTGTAGCATCATTTGCAAATATATTCTCCCATTCCGTGGGCTGCCTCTTAGTTTTTTTGACTGTTTCCTTGGCTGTGCAGAAGCTTTTGATCTTGATGAAGTCCCACAGTTCATTTTATCTTTTGTTTCTCTTGCCTTTGGAGATGTGTCATGAAAAAGGTTGCTGTGGCCGATGTCAAAGAGGTTGCTGCCTATGGTCTCCTTTAGGATTTTGATGGATTCCTGTCTCACATCGAGGTCTTTCGTCCATTTGGAGTTTATCTTTGTGTATGGTGTGAGAGAGTGGTCAAGTTTCATTCTTTTGCATGTAGCTGTCCAATTTTCCCAGCACCATTTATTGAAGAGACTGTCTTTTTCCCACCGGATGTTTTTTCCTGCTTTATCAAAGATTAGTTGCCCAAAGAGCTGAGGGTCCATTTCTGGGTTCTCTATTCTGTTTCATTGGTCTATGTGTCTGTTTTTGTGCCAGTACCATGCTGTCTTTGTGATCACAGCTTTGTAGTACAGCTCGAAATCCGGCATTGTGATGCCCCCAGCTTTGTTTTTCCTTTTCAACAGTTCCTTGGCGATACAGGGCCTTTTCTGTTTCCATACAAATTTAAGGACTATTTGTTCCAGTTCTTTGAAAAATGTCATTGGTATTTTGATCGGATAGCATTGAAAGTGTAGATTGCTCTGGGTAGCGTGGACATTTTAACTATGTTAATTCTTCCAATCCATGAGCATGGAATATTTTTCCATCTTTTTGTGTCTTCTTCAATGTCTTTCAAGAGTGATTTATAGTTTCTAGAATATAGGTCCTTTACGTCTCCGGTTAAGTTAATTCCAAGGTAACATATGGTTTTTGGTGCTATTGTAAATGGAATGGATTCCCTAATTTCTCTTTCTTCAGTCTCATTATTCGTGTATAGAAATGCAACTGATTTCTGAGCATTGATTTTGTATCCCGCCACATTACTGAATTGCTCTGTAACTTCTAATAGTTTGGGCGTGGATTCTTTTTGGTTTTCCATATAAAGTATCATGTCATCTGCAATGAGAGACATTTTGAGTTCTTCTTTGCTGATTTGGATACCTTTGATCCCTTTTTGTTGTCTGATTGCTGTTACAAGGACTTCTAGTACCATGTTCAATGATAGTGGCAAGAGTGGGCATCCTTGTCGTGTTCCTGATCTTAAGGGAAAGGCTTCCAGGTTTTCCCCATTGAGAATAATATTTGCAGTAGGCTTTTCATAGATGGTTTTTATTAGATTGAGGAATGTACCCTCTCTCCCTACACTCTTTAAGGGTTTTAATCAGGAAAGGATGCTGTATTTTGTCAAATGCTTTTTCTGCATCTATTGAGAGAATCATATGATTTTTGAATTTTTCCTTCTGGATAAAATCTAAGACACTGATCGATTTGCGAATATTGAACCACGCTTGCATCCCAGGTATGAATCCCACTTGGTCATGATGGATAATCCTTTTAATGTACTGTTGGATTCTATTAGCCAGGATCTTGTTTAGAATTTTGGCACCCATATTCATTAGGGAAATTGGTCTGTAATTCTCCTTTTTGATGGGGTCTTTGCCTGGTTTGGGGATCAAGGTAATATTGGCCTCATAGAATGAGTTTGGTAGCTTTCCTTCTGTTTCTATTTTTTGAAATAGCTTTAGTAGAATAGGTATTATTTCTTCTTTGAATGTTTGGTAGAATTCCCCAGGAAAACCATCTGGGCCTGGAGCTTTGTTTTTTGGAAGGTTGTTTATCACTGTTTCAATCTCTTCATAATTAATTGGCCTGTTCAAAAATCAATTTCTTCTTGTTTCAGTCTTGGTAGTATATAGGTTTCCAGGAAGTCCTCCATCTCTTCCAGATTGCTTAATTTATTGGCATAAAGCTGTTGATAAAAGTTTCTAATAATCCTTCCAATTTCTTTGGTGTTGGTTGTGACCTCTCCCTTTTCATTCATAATTTTTTTATTTTGGTTCCTTTCTCTATTCTTTTGGATAAGTCTTGCCAGTGTTCTGTCAATTTAATTAATTCTTTTAAAGAACCAGCTTCTAGTTCTGTTGATCTGCTCTACTGTACTCCTGGTTTCTAATTCATTGAAATCTGCTCTAATCTTGATCAATTGGTTTGTCGTGCGTGGATTAGGCCTGTCCCTCTGTTGCTGTTCCAGCTTCTTGACGTGAGAATATAAAAACTGCATTTTAGATTTTTCTGTTCTTTTGAGTGAGGCTTGGATGGCTATGTATTTCCCCCTTAGGACTGCCTTTGCAGTATCCCATAGGTTTTGGACCATTGTGTTTTCATTCTCATTGGTCTCCATAAATTGTTTAAATTGATTTTTGATTTCCTGGTTTATTGAATCATTCCTGAGCAGGATGGTTCTTAGTCTCCAAGTGTTTGAGTTTCTTCCAAATTTTTCCTTGTGGTTGAGTTCCAATTTCAAAGCGTTGTGGTCTGAGAATATGCAGGGAATAATTTCAGTCTTTTTTTATCGGTTGAGACCTGTTTTGTGACCCAGAACATGGTCTATTCTTGAGAATGTTCCATGGGCATTAGAATAGAATGAGTAGTCTTTGGTTCTGGGGTGTAGTGTTCTACATGTATCTATGAGGTCCAACTCGTCAAGTATGGCATTCAAAGCTTTTGTTTCTATGTTGGTTTTCTGATCCGTTGCTCTGTCTATTGCTGATAGTGGAGTATTGAGGTCCCCTACTATTAATGTATTTTTATTTATATGTCTCTTTATTCTGGTTAAGAGTTGGCTTGTGTATCTTGCTGCTCCCCTGGTGGGGGCATATATATTTATAATTGTCATATCCACTTGTTGGATACATCCTTTAAGAATAATATAGTGCCCTTCTGTGTCTCTAACTATAGTCTTTAGTTAAAATCCAATCTGTCTAATATGAGAATTGATACCCCAGCTTTCTTTTGAGGTCCATTGGCGTGAAAGATGGTATTCCATCCCTTTACTTTCAGTCTGAATGTATCTTTAGGTTCAAAATGAGTCTCCTGTAGACAGCAAATGCTTGGGTCATGTCTTTTTATCCAATCTGCAACCCTGTGTCATTATGGGAGCATTTAGGCCATTTACATTGAGACTGATTATTGAGAGATATGATTTTAATGGTGCCATGTTGCCAGTAACATCTTTGTTTCTATCGATTGTGACTTTCTGTTCCTTATCACTCTTGGGACCTTTTTACTTTTATAGAACACCCCCTTAATATCTCCTGTAGGGCTGGTTTCATGGTTACGAAATTGGTCAATGACTGGCGATTCTGGAAGGTCTTTATTTCTCCATCAATTCTGAATGACAGCCTTGTTGGATAAAGGATCCTTGGCTGCATGTTTTTCTCTGAAAGAGCTTTAAAAATGCCCTCCCAACCCTTTCTCTCATTCCAGGTCTGTGTAGACAGGTCTGACGTACTTCTGATACCTTTGCCTTGGTACGTGAGAAATTTCTTTGCCCTGGCCACTTTCAATACTGTATCCTTGGATCTAATATTTGCGAATTGCACTATGACGTGACGTGGCGTAGATTTGTCGTGGTTGAGCCTGGGAGGGGTCCGTTCTGCCTCTTGGACACGAATGCTTGTTTCCTTTGCTAGATTGGGGAAGTTTTCAGCTATAATTTGTTCAAATAGCTCTTCTAGACCTCTGTTTTTCTCCACCCCCTCGGGGATGCCGATGATTCTGACATTGGAACGTTTCATTGAGTCAGTAATCTCCTGTAACCTACATTCATGAGCGTGGATTTTTTTAAGTCCAGATTCTATTTTAGTTTTGTCTTCTACTAACCCATCCTCCAATTCGCTGATACGTTCTTCTGCCTCATTCACCCTGGCCGTCAGAGCCTCTAGTTTTGACTGCATTTGGTTCATAGAATTTTTAATTTCTGCCAGATTCACTCTCATTTCTGCCCTTAGAGACTCTATATTCTCATTAACTTTTTCGTTAATACTTTTTTCAAGGCTACACATCATCTTGACCATTGTTACTCTGAATTCCATTTCTGATATTTAGTTATATCCATATCCATTAGTTCTGTGGCAGAGGTCACAGACTCATTGTCTTTTCTTTGCTAGGGGGGATTTCTCCTTCTCGTCATTCTGATGAGGAGAGGTTGCTGGGTTGTCCAGAGCCCAAATTATTGACCAGGACCCAGGCAGTGCGCACTTTTTTATAGGGATCTTAGGGATGTGGGCTTCTTGATTTTTCAGCCTGCCTTCTGTGTTCTGGGGGAGGGGCCTGCTGCACCGATACTCGGGCAACCCAGTTTGGGTAGAGTCTCCGTGTCTCCTGGGAGGGGAGATGGGGATGGGCACACTGTGAGCTGGTATTTCCAGGCTTTTGTTCTCTGGAGGCTTTCCCTGGCGGTTTGCTGTGCCTCTTCTGAGAGAGCAGCAGTAGCCGAATCTCAGCCTCTGTGTCAGAGCAGAGGGATCGCAGACCATTCTCCACTGATGTTCTGGCCACTTTAACTCTGTTACTGTTGGTGTTGCTCAACCCTGCAGCGTCCCGGGATGTGCGCCCCACACCCGGCGTCCCAGCCCTCACTTCCAGGGCCGTCAGGTCTCTGTCCTTTGTGTTTCTAACACCGCCAGCCCCCGCCCCCCGCATTCCCTGGCTCACGGTCTCAGTCTGCTCTCTCATGGGTGCTGGTCCGCCTGTCCGCCCGCTCCCCTGTGCAGGTGGCTACCACTTCCCGGCGGCCTAATGTGGCGGCTCCCTCCCCCTTCCGTTTATCTTCCGATATCTGTGCGCGGTTTCACGGCTCCCTGTTTAGTACCTCTATACTCAGCGCTGGAGATGTTCATTTGTAGAGATCCGGATGTATCTTCCTGCGTCTCATGCTGATTCCGTGGATGTTCAGGATGGTCTGGTACCTATACAACTCGACTCAGGGGACCAGCTGAAAAAGGGGTCCCCTACTCCTCCGCCATCTTAACTCCTCCTCCCATATTAAAGCTTTTTAATCTATCTAATATAACATTACCTTTTCTTTGAAATTGCTTCTCAACTTATTTTATTGCTGAAATATGCTGTGATTGCCCTGATATTTGAAAGTAATATACAGGAAGTGTTGTTGATTTGGCCTCTAGATTCTAAGTGTTAATGATAACATTCAATTGATGATAATTGCGTTATTTTAATAAATAGACTTGCATCACCTTTAACATATTTATTGGCATATTTTAAATCTATTTTTATTTGTCCTAACATTGCATGAGACAGAAAAGAGATGTACATTACCACAGTAAATCCATTTTCCATATGAGATACTGATGCCCTATGAGTTTAAATGACTTGCAATTATTATCCAAAGCCATTAACATTTAAAGTACAAATATGAGGCACTTGGTGAACATTCCACACTTTATCGTATTTGAAATTTAATGTGGAAGAATTAGAACTGAAGATAGAATTCACATGTCCTTTTCTAAGGACACCAGCTGATGGACTCTGATGGGATTAGAGCCCCATCCCTCATGATTTTACCTAACCCTAATTACCTCCCAAAGTGCCCACTTTCAAATACCATCATATCAGGGATTAGGGCTGTAACATATGAATTTGGGGGGACACAAACATTTGGTTTATAACAGCATAAGTATCAACAAAATCCTTGAATGCCGATGTAATTTTTATAGAAATATAGATTTCTTTATTATCAGTCTCATTTATTTAAAGAGTCTAATTATAAAGTCAGTGGTTTACCTTTTTTATATTGGAGAGATGATAATTAATTATCCATGGGCCGTGAGCTATGAGGTTTGACAAGAATACAACATGCTGAAAATCAGGGCTATGTTATTTGCTGTCAGTTGCCCTACAGCTGCCCTTGCCAGAATTCTCCTCCATTCTAACTCCTGATTAACAAGGTAGGGGTCAAAGAGCCTCACTGGGATTTGAGAGGCAGTTTCAATTATTGTTAGATGATTAGAAACTCTGTTTCAGTTTTAAGATATTTCCCCCAGCTTTATGGAGATGTAATTGACATATGACATTGTGTAAGTTTCAGGTGTGTAACGTGGATTTGGTACATTCTGTTGCAAAATGATGACCACTGTGGTGCTGGCTAACAGCTCCACTGCATCATGTAACTCCCATTTCTTTCTTGTGGTGAGATTTAAGACCTACTCTTTTAGCCACTTTTAAGTATATACTAGAGAATTAGTAACTATTATCACTGTGCTATATATCTTCAGAACTTATTTATCTTAAAGGTAAACGTTTGTACTCTCGGACCAACTTGATACCAGCTAAACATTGAATTGGTTGTAGTCTCATTTTTTTAAATATTTGGGCACTGTCATTGAGATAAAATTACAGTCTATTTGAAGGCAACTGTCTCTTATGACCTATAAATTGTAAGTATTCAAATATACCCTAAAGTAGGAGGAGTGATATAAAACTAAAGAAATTACTTAAAGTATCTATATAGATTAAACAGTGATCTTATTTTATTTGCCCTGAGAAAAAGATCAATTTTTTTTCTTACTTCATATCTCCTTGTAGTATGAACTAACTGCAATCTTTTCTTGAGAAAATTAATCTTAGATCCTTCATTTGGAATTTTGGTCTGTTTTCCTCTCCCTCCCTCTCCCTTGTCCTGGATATATGTGCAGTACGGGTCTATTAATACAGCTACTTAAGTGCCTACGGGGATACTGTGCTATTGCTCTTCAGGGTGGAAACACCATGGCGCAGAGAAGCTCAGGAGGACTTAGCCATATCTAAATGTGCCAGTTGTCAGAAACTCACAGAGAGGTCTAGGTTCACTCCCAAACCTAACACAGTCTGAGAGTACTCCTCACTGGCCAGTTCTCAAGTCTTCAATTATAGTAACTCAATTCTTCTGTAAGAGTGAATGGTGGAAGATATAAAATAGAGTGATTTGCATTATTTGCTTTGGTGATTTACATTCTGAACCCATTCACTGAGAATAATGTAGATATTAAATAAATAATATAGATATTAAAGTGTATTGTGGGTTTATTAAGTTGAATGTTTTATTTTTAACACCAGCAACTCTTTTAAAAATGTTTTCATGAAGGATAAAGGATATATTTGGGCCATTCATAAATCATTTTTTAAGAACTTAGAGCAGTATTTCTTGATTTGAATGTACACATGAATCACCCAGGGATCTGATCTTGCTAAAATGCCAATTTGGATTCATTGGTCTGGGGATGGGCCTGAGAATGTGCGTTTCTGTTGAGCTCCTAGAGGATGATGATGTTGCTGGTCTGTGGACTCCATTTTGAGTAGCAAAGCACACACACACACACACTCTCTCTCTCTCTCTCTCTATATATATATATATGTATATATATAATCATCAACCAAACATTTTCCAAATCACAGTGGAATAAAGGAATTAAGTAGTGTTTGTCCAGCAACTTTTCAGGTATCTCCCCAGAAAGATTCCCTTTCTTACATTTATTAAAACTTTAAAAAGGCTGCTTTTTTGTGAATGCTGGAGTGAATGGATAAGGAGAGGCTGCTGTTTTGTATGGCTTAATCCATCAGATAAATCTAAAGTAATTGCAATTAGCTTGCTAACTCTGAGCAAAAGCAACATAAAGATTTTCAGGTCACAGATTTTCTGCTTAATTTCAAGTAAAATATTATAAATACCTTCTTTCTCTTTTGTTCTCCTCTCCCTATTTTATTAAAATGTTAGCTGGAGCTGTTTTTCAGTCTTCTTCAGGTGATATTTTTGGAGAAGATGATCATTCCGAGATTTCACTAATGGGGAGTGGAGTCAGTAAAGAGGACAGAACTGGCAGAAGGCATCCAGCCCCCTTCCTTCTGCCTACCTTAAGAAGCTCTCATGTTCTCTCTTTGTATTGCATGCCATGGGCATCTGTAAGATTTGAGGACTCTGTGTCGTTTGTATTCTCCATGCATAAACAAAAATGTAGCATCTGGACTTGTTCTCTTCAAACTCTTCTGCCTGCAATTAATGTGAATACATTCACTTCTTGGATAAAGGAGAAAGAAGCACAATTTCAGTGCCAGGGCCAAGCTAATTTTCCTACTCGAACCTAACTGCGGGTTAGTCTACTTTGGGAAATAAAGGAATCACCTTTTGTTTCCTTTGTTTACTTTATCAAATGGTTACAACAGTAGTTGGGGAGAAATTGTGGTAAACGTTCTCATTCAAACTCCCTAAAACTTTCCCTCTTGGTACATTTTCTCTATATTTCTTGCTCCTCATCATATGCTGTTATCTCCTCAGCTTCTCTTCTTGGGAAGGGCACCAAATCTCTCTTCCTTTTAAATTTTGAGTTCCTTTTGACTTACATATTGAGGTTACACATACGAAAATATGTCTTTGTTCTTCAATGAGACTTAAAAACAATGAGGGAAAGAATTATCCCAGTTGGGTTAATCTAGAATATAAGAATACACAGAAGGAAAAAGATTGACTCATACAGTTGAAATGATGCCATAATGTTGGGAGGAGGGTCATGCAGGTAGCTGTCTCTCAAATGTAAATGGTTTGTTTGTTTATTTATTTATTTATTTATTTATTTATTTATTTATTATTTTTTTTTTAGAATTCAAATTATTTTTTTAATGTGATAAACAAACATCAGTATTTTAAATTAAGACAAGATCCATCTGCACTTGCAAGACTCACCCACCCTACTCCAAGCTCTGGTTTTTGTTTTTTTTTTTATAATAATTTTTTATTATGTTATGTTAGTTTAGTTAAAAATTATGTTCAGGTAAATACATGTTAATGACCACGTGGCAAGGCTCTCCAAGAAAAATAGTAGTGACCTCAAAATTCCAGAGTTTAACCTGGACATCCCCTTAGGAGAAATGCAATAGAAATAGTATATTACAAATTAATAAGTTATTTAGCAAATGATACACTTAAGAATTCTTTTCCTAATGGTCAGAAGTCACCCACTCTGCATCCTTTAAATAACCTGTTTGAGAATTTTTTCTGGAATTTTTGCTAATCTCACCGTTTTAATTGATTTGACACCTGTGTTTCCCCCATTCAACCATCTAGATACACTTTGTTTTATTCCTGGGCATCTCCTATTTTCTATGATTTCAGATATTTCTTATAACTATTTACTATATTCATCTATTATCTGATACATTTGGAACATATTTTGTTTAGATCGGGGGGAAAACTAGGATTATAAGCATAGGATTTGAAACTAAATATAAAAGACCTTTATTATGGAGTTATATTTAAATTAACTACAGAGTTAACATATTGACTGTCATACAGAAATTCAATTAGTGAAAATATAAAGAGGTTTAATTTTGTCTATATACTTAGCTATATTGACATTTTAGAGAGAGTAGAGAGTAGACTTATTTATCCCTGGGGGTCAAGGGCAAAGCATAATAGAGATATTGAGAATGGTGGTACAGAACATAATTTCCCCCAACTTCTCAGAAGGTAAAATCTTTTATTTGATGTTGTCTTAAAAATAATAGAGCTTTCAAAGGTATATGCAAATAGCCAGACATAAATCATTGTTCTATTTGTTTACCTATAGTTCAAAAATTATAAATTTTCATTGAACATCATCAAGAAGTTTTGAATTGAAATTCAATGTTGAAAATATTGACAAATATCAAAAAGTAAGTGATGGCATTTGGTACATGCAATCGATTTTGTTAGTTTAATAGTGCTACTTCTAGCTGACTGCTATTTTACCAAATGGAGGTATCTAAAGTTGTGAACATGTGACACATACATTTCTTATTATGCTTTAATAGTTGAATATTTCAGCTGCATTTTATTGTGATTTTTTTCTTAGTTTTGTAATATTTTGAATGTAATACCAAAATAAGCATTAAGATCATTTGCAAATAATTAAGACTTCACCAGTTGAATCAACTGATGGTATCAGTTGAGGTTTAATGTTGCACAACTGAAATTTGTCCTCAGGTACCAAGAGAGACATACAGGATAACACATACAAAGGCAGCTGTGATCTAGAATTCTTTCCACATCATGATATTTCTTTTTCTTTTAAAGATTTATTTATTTGAGAGAGAGGGAGAGAGAGAGAATCCCAAGCAGACTATGCGCAGAGAGCGGAGCTCAATATGGGGCTTGATCCCATGACCCAAGAGTTGGACACTTAACCGACTGAACCACCCAGGCACCCCATGATATTTCTAAGTGAGGAATTATGTAACTTAAAATTTAGCTTTAAGGTACAAAAAGTTGAATTATAGTAATGTATAAACTTATAAAAGCTGGATCTAACGTTATAGCAAAGGTGAAATTCTTTGGGTAATTCTGTTTATTTCTGCCAACAGGTACATTATATGATAAAATTGTCTGATAGAGAAGGAACTTTTTGGGGGTGGAAAATTAGGAAAATGTGATATGCACTGAAGTTATAGGAATTTTGGAGACAATGTTGAATTTATGATAGAATTGTAAATTTAAAAATGTCAGTTTACTCAAAACAGGTTGGAGAATATAGAATGTATATGAAATTTATCATTCAATATATATATATTCACGGTCTAGAGGGCATGATAAATTTATTACTTCTACGATTATGCATCTATAAGTCTTCCCATGTTATTGGAAATCTGAGATTAAGCAAACTGAAAGGACACATTTTAATTTATAAGTTCACAGTTGATTCCTGTAAGTGTATGAAAATTCAAAAGTCAATCATTGGAATAATAAGGATAATAATAAGGATTCAAATGTTGCAGAATCCAGTGATTGTTACCAATGTTTCCTCAACTTAATAATAAGACAACTGGTCATGAAATTCATGTAAGAAGCCTTTAGCCACCTGGGTGGCTCTGTCAGTTACACATCTGCCTTCAGCTCAGGTCATGATCTCAGAGTCGTGGGATCCAGCCCATGTTGGGCTCCCTGCTCAGTGGAGAGCCTGCTTCTCCCTCTGCCCCTCTGCTTGCTCCTGCCTTCTCTCTTTCTCTCAAATAAATAAATAAAATCTTTTAAAAAAAGAAGCCTTTAGAATATACAGAAGTCTATTTTAATAAAAAGGATTTTAAAATTTTATTGATGTTGAAGAGATGCTTAGGACCAATTTACAAAGGATTAAATTAAGCGCATTGCCAAAAATTGAGTTTGATTTTAATAAAATACTGCACTAAAATAGAACTGCTGGAAGAAATCTGAAACCAAGTGGCATGATAGCAAAATTAGGTGAAGTAGCCAGAGTTTTTGATAAACATTGTCATGCCTATCTTTTGGACATCGTGATAATGAGGATTAATGGTGAAGAGTTAGAACACTAAAACACTTTCAATACTGTCAGTTCTTCATGAACTTCGAAACATGTAGATTTAAAATACTTAAATCTTCGGAAATTTCTGCAGAAGCCTCAAAAATGGGAAGTTGTATTAGTTGATTTTTAAAGTATGCATATGATAGTGAATGGAATATTTGTCGATAATGATCTTCTTACTTGAATTTTTGCTTGGAATTTCTTTATATTGTTTTCCATTTGTTAGAAGAATTCTTTCTGTAGACTTTTAATGTCAGAACTAAAAACTGTGGTTTTAACCTTTTATGAATCAAAACCTTTATGGGAATCAGTTAAAAGTTAAGAGATTTCTCCTTAAGTGCACTTAACCACATGTAAAAAAACATTTAGCATACAATGAATTTTATTCTACCAAAAACTCACTTATTTCACAAGGACAATATCTAGGGAATGTTTGTTCCTTGTAAAAAAAAAAAATTGTTTCTTTTAAATTCTTTTTTCAAGCAAAAAAAGTTAATGACAAAAGAGAAAAACATCAATAAATACAAATTCTGCAGATAAAGTAAAATTTAAATTCACTTCTTGGTAATTTTCAATAAGAAAATTGTAACGTTTTGGCTTGAATAGGTTAAAATTGAAAAGTCATCTTTGACATGGCAAAGTGCATATCATTTTTGACACCCAGATGATTTGGGATTTTTAATTTGGATGGCACTGAACACAGTACCTGAAACATAAGAGTTGCACAAAAAATATTTGTAGAATGGATTAATCAGTAAGTGTCAAAGAATGACACCATTGCACAGCTGAATTTATCATCAGGTGCCAATATGGACATCTAGAATGATACAGGACAGCTGTGATCAAGGATTTCTTCTACTTTATGGAATTTCTGAGAAGTGATGAAACCTGTAACTCAAAGTTTAAGAAACAAAAATATTATGGTCATGCTGTGATGCTTTGGATAATGACGTGTTCTGACACTTTACTCTAGAAGCGAACACAGCCAGCTACTCACAGTTACCTCGGGCAGAGAAGCTGCCGGAGGAGATGGGAGCACCATGAGAAGCAAATAAATTGTTGCTTCCTCAAAGCCATATTACTTAAATATTTATTCAATATCTGATCTGTGTGCACAGTAACAGATTGATTTTCTTTCAGTAAAAGTTATCTGACTTTATCTTCAAAATAGAACATGAGTTGCATGAATAATAAGTTTTACAAGAACCAAGCAATTTCTTGAGGAACATTAAATCCTTTAAACATGACATAAACATGGTTGATGTGAATCACTTGTTGCCACTAGACACTGTTGTACCACGCGTTACGACAAGGCAGAATTTCTGCTGACTCAGGATCCATCTCAAGGAACTAGGTTCAGTACTGGAGGCAAGGCGAATGTGCCACGTACCTCGAATCTATGTGTTACAGAAACACAGCAGAGATATTCTAAAGAAATATCAATAGACATTTTCTAAAAGAGTTCTTTTCTTTTTAAAATTTAACATAGCCAGAAATGGGATCATTTTCTATTTCACCCAATACTTGAGGAATTACATGGAAACCTAAATACTTGGTAGCAGCTTCCTACCTTATCTAAGTGTTGTTTCTGTTCTCCTTACAAATTGAGATAGAGATGTCTGTGGCAGCTGTCCCTTTTGCCTGCCTCTTAATCTGGCTCTGCAAACACAGGTAGCTTGGGCCAAGGGAAAAACAGAGTTTAGCAAGACTTTTGGTGTTGAATTCACATGCGATCTTTTTCTTTACTAAAGTCAACAAGACTGTCTCCGTCAAAGTCTGCACATTCGATTTTAAGCTCTGAGCAGTTTGCCTAGCAGAGTTTAAACAGTATTTCTAATAATCTATAGATCCCTGCCTGTAGAAAAATTCAGAAGGCTTTGTTAAATTTGCCTTTAGTTGCAGAGACACTATTCAACATTGGAAAGTTCGGAGTTTTCCTCCTGCGTTTTCCTTCTGCAGAAGGAGATGCTTGGGGGGGGGGGGGCAATGTAATCTTTTAGAACACTGTAATCAAACTCTACAGACCACAGTGGAAAGATTTACTTTGTGAATAATGAGAAAAATATATACTATAAGAGTTAAGCTGTGAAAGAGCCATGTCTTGTCAAATATTTCTGTGACTGGAATTTACATTTTTTTCCCCAAAACAAAAGGAATGTTTTTCAGGAGGTAAATCATGAATGTGGGAAAATTCTCCAGTGATCTAGTAGGTGTCAGTGTAGTAGGGAAGGACTTTACATTCTGTTCCAGTTTCTTGTCCAAATCTCTTGAAAGGTTGATGCCATTCATGTCATGAATGAGAAGACTTGAACAGTCTTTTCTGTTGGCAGAGAGCTCTAATGTTCTAAGTGAGCAGAGGTGAACAGCTGTGGGATTTATTCATGAGGATTCCAAGGCAGGGTATGTTGCCAATATGGAAAATGCTTCACCTTTTAAGTATCAAGAATAGCAACATTTTTCTTGTGGCCAGAGTTCTGCTTAGCATTTGGTATCTTCCCCAAGTAGGGATTCCTCTTTAGTATCAAGGTGCGTTAAAAAACCGTAGCCCAGGAGTCGGTAAGCACCCAGTCAGAAATGGTTGCCTCCAGCAGCATGGTGGAAAGAGAGAGCGCAGCTGTTGTTTCCTTTATGACCTGCATCGAGGTATTAGAGAAAAGTTTTGAGACCAGGCATTATGTATGTGATGAGTCACTTCTTTAATTTTTTCTTTCCCAAACAATCCTTTAGAAAATATGTGGTTTCTGCACATGATTTTTAATCTCTCATGTACATCTTCTTTAATGAATAGTAGGGATATGCAAACACTGGTGCTTGAAGACAGGATTTTTATATGGGAGAAAAGTCTAAGTTTTAGTAAATTCTTAGCTTTTTCAATTCAGACACTCTTCTCATGAAAGCAATATATACTTTCCATTGTATTTTTAGGACTGACAGATACAAAGAGTTCCTTCAGATTTGTTCTTGCTTCCTGAGAAGGGCTTTGCAACAAAAGAAGCACCATGCCTTTCATTTCTTTTCAATTCCAGTGATGCAAATAAAACCCAACAATGCATGTGCTCTGTTGTACTCAATCTTTGAGGTTTTTCCACTTAAGCTAGGACTCATAGAAACAGAGATAAAGACCCATAACCATAATGTGAATGTTTATTTCCAATCTTCTCATTTGTTATTATTAATAATTAATTCAGCCGGCATTTTAAAGCACTTACTATGTATTAAGAACTGTGCTAGTCCCAGGCTACCCCTGCAGACAGACAGACACGGTCCCTGTCCCTGGAGGAGGAGGTAAAGAAGAGCGAATGAGCCATATCAGTATAGTTCTGTACAATGGCGATGTGGCCACTGGACTAGCCTGACACACAGTCCAGTCTTGGAGGAGCCAGGAGAGACTTCTTAGAGAAGTGACATCTAATTTGTGTTGTAAGTTATCTCAAGGAGTTAGGCAGGTAAGGAGGAATGGGAACAGCATGCCTGGCAAAGGGAATGACCTGTGAGGCCCAGAAGCGAGCGAAGGCAGTGCACGTTGTTGTGAAACGAAGCAGTGCAGCACATTGAGCTGGGGAATAAAGGCGGGGTTGTGTGGACAGGTGAGTAAGAACGTATCGCAGAGGCTTTGTGAGCCACTGTTGAGTCTTTGGATTTTATCTTGTAAAGATGGTTAGCTCTTTAATGTTGAAAACATAGATATCACATGTTGGACTTGCGTTTGAAGATGTGTCTTATGGCAGTTCAGAGCGTAGATTTTAGAGACAGAGAGCCTGGGTTCCTCTTCTGGCTCGACCATTTATTAACTGCAGGGTCAACTAGCAGAGGAGCTGGAGGCAGGGCAAGAGAGGATGAGAGATGAGGAAGCCGCAGCTCTGTGTTGCGAATGAGGGGGGCTTCCACTGTGTTCCTGGATCCAGGCAGAATACAGCTGGCTTTAAACACCACGGAGAGGTACAGAGTATCTTCTCAAGTGAGAAGAAGCAGGAAATATAGTTCCTGCTATTCAAACCTCTTACTAGAGAAGGTGAGTGAGTACCTTAGTCTGATATCATTTGGGCTGGTGGTCTGGGCTTTCTTACTAGTGTTCACTATTTTAGTTGTCCACAAAATTCTCATTTACCTTCCTTACATTATCTTCTGTAAATCAAGAATTCATTCTATGTAAGAACTTTTGCAAAGTCCTAAAAATGGTTCAGTTGCTATGTTAAGACCTTGAATAAGGATATTAGAAGTTTTTAGCTTGTTCTGGGGAACGTGGATGACTCAGTCGGTTAAGCCACCCACTCTTGATTTTGGCTCAAGTCAAGATCTCAAGGTTGTGAGATTGAGCCCCACGTTGGGCTCCATGCTTGGCGTGGAGCCTGCTTAAAATTCTCTCCCTTTCCCTTTGCCCCTGTCCCACCTCCCTCTCTAAAAAAAGAAAAGAAAGAAAAGAAAAAAGAAATGTTTAGCTTGCTCTGAACGAGGTCTGCACTGCAGATAACATACCTCATGGAGACAAACTATGCATTAATTGATGATGGACCAATAAATTTGATATTATCACAGTATCATTTAAAAATAATCCTTATTTTTCCTCAATAATGTCTGCCAACATGGTTATAATAAACTGAATAATTTCAGGGGCACCTGGGTGGCTCATTTGGGTAAGCATCTACCTTCGGCTCAGGTCATGATCCCAGGGTCCTGGGATGTAGCCCTACATCGGGCTCCTGGCTCAGCCGGTAGCCTGCTTCTCCCTCTCCCTCTGCTCCCCTGCTCCTGCTCTCTCGCTCGCTCTCTCTCTATCTCAAAAAAATAAATAAAATCTTTTAAAAAAATAATAAACTGAGTAATTTCAAATACTTGTTCATATTTCTTAGCTTTTTGATTCATTGACTGGTCTTTTGATTCTTGTGCCAATGTGGTACCATTTTTATTCTTGAGACTAATGCTGGTCATATTAATGATAAAAGTTACTAATATTTATGAGCACATACTGTATGCCAGGCATTATATAAAAGGCATTATATATTTTACCCAATTAAGTGCATGCAGGACACCTTTGAGGTGCTTATTATTCTCTCCTGAAACATAGGGAAAGAAAGGCAAAATTAGTGACATTAGTCAGCTCGCTCAATGATGAGCAACTAGTTGGTTGCAGGGCTGGATTCAGATCCAGGTTAACCTCCTTTGTTGGGATATATGTACCTCCATGAAAGAATAAGTTTCTCTTATTTCTCTTACCTATTATCTATGGTGATTTATAGCCATGTCCCCACTTTAGTCCTCCATGAAGTCTTAGTGTCACTTTGTCATGTTCCTCTTCTAACAGAAACCTTCCCTCCAATCCCACTGTTATTTTGTTAGTATTTCATTTTTGTATATATATTCAGAAAGGAGATTGTTTTGCAGGTTTGATTTTGTGCTATCTTTGTCAGGATTTATTGTGTAACGTATACAACTGTTATAAAATAAGTTGTGCAGTGTTCTATCTTTTTATATGCTCTGAGAGAATTTATATGCTATGGGAATTATGAACCCCTTCAAAGTTTGAAAGATCTTATCCATAAGTCATTTGGCTGCTCAGCTCATTTTAGAGAAAATTGTTTGACCCATGGAGAGTTTTTTGGTTTCTGCCTCCATTATTATTAAATTATTCAGGTTTTCCATTGCCTATTGAATCAGTCACAGAAACTTACCCATTTGGAATTTTCAAGTTCATTAGCATAACATTATAAATAATATTTGATTAAAATTAAAAATATAAAATCTGTCAAACTCTCATTTTCATTTGTAATTTTGTCAATAAGTGTCTCTTTTATTAGATTTGTGTTTATTTTATTTTTACCCAAGAGCTAGCTCTTTATGTTAGGTCTACTCTCTAAAAATAAACGCTTTCTATTTCACTGATTAAAAATGTGTCATTTTCTTAGGCCTTGTAAAACTTATTTGCATTGATTTTATTTTTCAAATAACATATGAAATTATGATAATTAATACAACCCTGAGTACAGTTTTGCCATATATCACATTGTTAGCTTTTTCTAAATAGCGTGTAATTGAGGTTTTGACTATGTACTTCATCCAGTAATTACTATGTATCTTTAAAATATCAATTGGTTGTAGATTTATTGATTTAACTTTTTTTTTTTAAAGATTTTATTTATTTATTTGATAGAGAGAGACAGCCAGCGAGAGAGGGAACACAAGTAGGGGGAGTGGGAGAGGAAGAAGCAGGCTCCTAGTGGAGGAGCCTGATGTGGGGCTTGATCCCGGAATGCCGGGATCACGCCCTGAGCCGAAGGCAGACGCCTAACGACTGAGCCACCCAGGCGCCCCTGTTGATTTAACTTTTGTTCTTTTTTATTTTCTGGTCTTTATTGCAAATGTTTGTAGAAACTTTCTATTTTGGGGAGTCTAATGATTTTTTTAGAGATACATTTAAAATATTTATTTCATCCATTTAAAACTTTTCAATCATTCCATGGACTTTTAAATATATTGTGTATTCCCAATGTGTATATAGATAACTTTATTGATTAAATCACTTTGATTATATAATTGTAGCATATTACAAAACAATATGTATCATAATTTAACGTACTATCAATGTTATTTGTACTATATCCACACATTTGAGTGCATAATATTCAACTATATCTAACATATTATATATTATTCAAATCCACACTGATTATTTTTCCATACTAGATGAGTGGGGATAAATAGATCATTTAACTTTTTCTTGAGTCCAGCTTTTCCCCTCATGCTGTTCTGTTCTTGCTTAATGGAAGTCGCTCCTGGGGTCAGGCAGATCATATGTTACTGTCTCTTGTTCCCACTAGTGTTAGCATTTTTCATCGCTCTGTTGTTTCTTAGATATTTTATTGGTCATGTGTCAAAGATCAAATCAAGTTCTGTGAGCTAGTTTTCTCGTTTTTTTTTTTTTTTTCCTTACACTGTCCCCATGTTGAGCAGGGTGCCTGACACATAGCCACTGCTCCAAAACATTTGTGGAATGAATTTCTGGAGGATTCCCCAAGTCTCTTTTCTATTTTTAATGTAATATCAGTATATACTGGCTTCGTTCCCTCTCAATTTATTTTCAACCCATAGATCATCTAAAAATACAAAATTATGCTTGTGGCACTTGTTTCCAAGCTTGACCTAATAGCTTTAACTACGTATATAAGTATTCCTAAACAACATGGTTAAATTTACCCATATTTTGACCTTTATATAATTGATATGTGCATTATCCGTATGCTTGCTTATTCCTTTTATTCAACATTATTTTTGAAATTCCCTATGAATACCTTTAGCCATAATTAATTATTTTTTTGTTGTTGTGCTTCATTTTACATTAAAATTTTCTGTTCTACTGATGGACATTTGGTTATTTCCATTCTAAAGTATTTTGGAAAAGTTGCTATGAACATTTTTATTCACATCTTCTGGTTGAACAAATGAAAGAGTTTTTCTGAAATGTATGGGTCAGAGTAGAATTACAGTGTTGAAGGTTTGCACAAGTTAAATGTAGTATGTATTACTAAACTGTTTCCCAAAATATTATGTGTAGCATTTTGTATCCTCATCAGCACTGTAATCTTGTTCACATTACTTCCCATCCTTACCAACATTTGCTGTTTTTAGACTTTAAACATTTTCTAATCCGATAGGTGTGAGTTAATAACAGCCTTTCACACATTTATGGGCCACTCGTGTTTCCAATAATTTAAAATGCCTTTTCATGTCTTTGCTCATTTTTTTTTTCTATTGGGTCATTTGTATTTACCTTATTGGTTCATAGGAAGTCTTTATGTATTCTGGGTACTTTTTTGTAAGTTATATGGGTTGCATAAATATCTTACATAAAATTTTGGGATCAGATTCTTATATTTATGACTCCAATTGAAATTTTCATTATAACTACATTAAATAAGTAGACATATTTGAAAGCAATTATATCTATATGAATTTGAATCTTTCTATTCATGGACTTTATGTGTCTCTGTATTCTTTTAGTCTTTTTAATGATTTTCAATCAAATTTTGTCCGTTTTATTGTTATTTCCATAAAAACCTTGTGCGAAGTTTGAAGGTTATACTCTCAGGTGGCACGATTTTTTGCTTATTGAAACTAGTGTCTTTTAACAATGGGCATTTTTTCCTGCTGTGTAGAAATGTGATTCATTTTGGTTAGAGATTTTGTATCAAACTAAAAAAACAAATATTCTTTATTTTTTTGGTTATTATTATTTTTTTTAATAACACTGTTTAAATCTATCAGTCTATCTAAGAGTACTTTGGGGTTTTTTACATAGATAGTTATACCATATATAAAAACAGAGAGTTTTGCTTCTTTCTTTCTAATCCTTATACTTTTTATTCCTTTCTCTTCTCTTCTTATTGTGATCATTCTCCTTCCAGTAGAATGTTGAATAGGATTTGTGGTATCTTTGACTTGTTAGAGATTTTAAAGGGATTTAAAAAATATTTCCCATTTTATAGATAAGTAATCCACCTTAGGGATAGTGCATAGTCTGTTTACTATTTGCTTAATGTTGATGGGAATTTGGCTTATTTCTAGTATTTGACTTTTACAAATAAAATTTACATGTGGGTCTTTGTGTGGACTATGTTTTCACTTCCCTTGGGCAAATACCTAGGAATGGAACGTCTGATTGGTACAGTTCTACATTTCCACGTATGAGTTGCAATTGCTCCACAACACTTGATGTTTTCAGTTATTTCAATTTTAGACATTCTAGTGAGTGTGTGGTTGTATCCCATCAAGGCATTAAGTAGTGATGCCCTGATATCTAATGTTGTCGAGAACCCAGTTCACTATGTTTCTCCCCATATGTGTTTAATATGCTATTAAAATCATCTTTTGAGTCCATTCAATTATGTTATTTTCTTATTTCTAACGGTCTGTTTGGCTATTTTTCAAATCAGACTCATGAAATCTTATAGTATTTTATTCTTTCAATCAAATTAATCTTTCCATTAATTTAAAATGTTAAATATTTTAAATATATTTTAAAGTTATTTTATTTTGTCTTTCTGTTAATTTTGTTATCTATGGATGTAAGTCTCCCTTTTCCATTTGGTTTTTATGTTTAGACTTGCTCATGTTGGCTTGTTTCCTCATGTATTTAGTATTTTGTCCCCAAATTTGAGCTCCTGCCTCTTGAACATTCTCTGTGAGAGTTCTAGACTTTGCTTTTGCTCTTGCTAGGTTCCTAGAAGCACAGTGACCTGAAGCAACTTTAAGCAACATAATTTGCTGTAGGTGGGGATGGTTTGGGACACACAAAGTTTTAAGGTCACATGAATAAGGGCTTGTATTGAGAATTATGAGTCACATTTTTTTCCCTAATTAACTCTACACAAAACCCAAACCAATGTAAATATACATTTATTTCTTCCCCTATAGGGTGTAATTTTTCTAGTTCATTTCCTGTGGTTGTCCTGACTTTATGTGGCTATTTCTCATTTGTATTAGTCAGAGCTCTCCAAAGAAACAGAATCTGTAGAGTGTAAATAAATTATAGGAATTGGCTTATTATGAAGGCCACAAAGTACCATGATCTGTCATACGCAAGCTGGAGAACCATGAAAGCCAGCGGTGTAACTCAGAGTCTGAAGGCCTGATAATAAGAGGGTTGATGGTTTAAGTCCTGATCTGAGTCAGTGAGCCAGGAGCTTTGATGTCTAAGGGCAGCTCAAACAGAGAGAGAAAATTTGCCCTTCCTCCACCTTTTTGTTCTATTGAGATCTTCAGTAAATTGGATGATGCCCATCCACATTGGAGAGGGCCATCTGCTTTACTCAGTCCACCCATTCAAATGCTAATTTCTTGCACAAACACCCTCACAGACATACCCACCAATAATGTGTACCAGCTAACTGGGAATCCTTTAGCCCCATGAAGATGACACGTTAAATTAACCATCATTTCCCTCCCAATCTGCTGGGATCCAGACTTGTTATTTTGCAAAACACCAAAGCTCTGTATCAGTAAGGATTGGCAGATGTCCTCAGAGAAAATGGTATCATTTCCTCTGGAGTTCTGTTATCTCTTTTGAAGTTTCTTTCATTTTGATTGTAGCCTTTTCTAGTTTTTCTCAGCTAAGCTTTAAAGTATGCCATAGACGTGTTTTTCCTGTGTGTTCTATATCAGCCGGTGATTCTCAGTAAATTTTTCTCACCATATTGCTGGAAAATGAAATTTTAAATAATTTCTTTAGAGATTTGTTATTGTGAAGATGAAAATGTGCACATATGATGAAGACTTTACATGCATTAAAGTTAAAATATTTGTTATTATAATTCTATACCTCCATCGAGCCTGATAGAGGAGACTTGGTATGGTAGATACGTAATATGTACTTTCTGAGTCAGTGGTCACGTTGGATATCTGGGTTGGGGTTGTTTTTGCTTTTGTTTTGTTTTGCTATAGTTACACATTCCTCCATTCACTTAACATACATTTATTGGATTCCTACAGGATGCCATACATAATACGAGTTCGAGTTGCATATTTATCTTGATATATTGAATATACTTCCATTTTGGGGAAAGTGGAATAACAGATTTACATTGAGTTGGTTGTTTCTGGTTTCTTCCTGGCCATTCAGCTGATTCTTTCAGTGACTAAAGAAATAATTTTTAAAATCCTGCGTATCTTTGTTTTTAGTTTATAGTTCTTTAATATTAAAAGCCATATCCTCCTTTATATTCACATTTATCAGAAGTTATTTAAAAGCAAACATGGTTTGCTTAAGGACATAGTTTTCTATAATTTTTTTACTATTTTGTTAGCCTCAGCTTGTTTCAATTTTTTACATTTTTACAAAGGCAATATATATCATTTTTGTCAAATAAATTGTGACTTTATTTTTCCTTATAAAATATATACCAAATTTTATGTGTATTTGAAACTCAAACCAAGTGTATTCTGTAGTGAAAACTAATAAGCAAGCCATGTTATGATAGTAAGCCGTGTGAAGTTATTTTGGTGATATAGCTACTGTGACAAGAAGAATTACAGAATCTGAGTCAGTGAGTCCATTCTTTCTTGCTTGAATGATTGTTAAGATGGTAGAAATTTACTGTTGACTTCCACCTTGAAGTCCTACAACTACCAGCAATGACTTTATCTAAGTGCATTGAAAGTGAATAAAAGCTACATCACAAGGGATAATTCTTCGAATTAAAGATGGATGTGACAGCCACTATACTACAAATAAAAAGTAAATGTTTTGTTGAGAAGCTATGCATCAATGGAACCTAAACTATGAAGGATATCAGACTTCAGGTCGCACTGATGCAGAGAGTTCTGGGAGCAGTCAACCTGCTAAACTCGCAGTCCTACTCAGTGATAGCAGTTGGGCTGCAAAGACCCTATAATTGGCCTTCATGACTGTCTTCTTCCCATCTTTCCTGGGCTCTAGGCCTGATCATCATCTGCCCTGTCCGTATTTCCATTAAGCCACTCTGTCCAAAAGGCAATGGCTGAGTCCATTTCACTTTTATTACAATCAAAAACAACCGTATTATTATATTTCAGTATCTTTCTAATTTGGGTTTTTTTTCTGCCCACTTCAAGCAATTCTTCCCTATATCCAAGATTCAGTAATCTTTTAAAAAACACTCTAATTGTATTATTCAAAAGCCTTTGCTGGTGCTTACACAATATATTTCAAGCTCCCCAGTTGAATATTCAAAGTCTTCCATAGTCTTGCTCCTCAAGACTCTTCTTATCTCTAATACAGCCTTCCATGTACCTAGTGTTTCAGCTGAATGCATTGTTTGCTCTCCCTGGCAATATGCTTTGCACATGTTTGAGAAGGAAAGCTGTTACCTGTAGTGTAAAGAACTCTTGTTCATTAAAAAAGTCTGCTGTGTCAAACTAGTTCATAAAAATCAAGCTCTCCTAAATGATAATCCAAAGAAGAAAAATTCATTTTTCTCCATCTATACAACGGGGCATGGAGAAAGCTTTCTTTGCTTTAGGGTAATATGTTCTCTTGTTTTTAAAATTACAAAGACATTGAATAAGTTCACTGTTAGGTATTGTTGTGAATCATGCTAATGCAACTGCCAGGCCAAAGAAAATAGACACGCATGTTAATAAATAAATGAACAAAGTGCATAAATAAAATTCTGCATATTTTTGATGGTTTTACTTCCATATACATTTATTGGTTTTCGTGAAGTAGAAGGAAATAAGACTTGTCTGGAGAAGAATTGGTTTCTAAAGACGTTGGTCCCGTTCATAATTTTTTACAGTCTTTAATCTCTAATTAATTCCTGGTCATATTTCTTGAACCAACTGAAATTAAAACATTTCAAACTAAAGGATAAAGAAGTAGACAAAGGAGGACCTTGTATATTTGAAAAGATTTGAGATTTTATCATATAGTCTGTGGGGCCTATTAAAAGTTTAAAGTGGGATTTAAGATCATTATTTCTATAGTTTAGATGAAGAACTTGTTCTAAGGTGAAGGAGGTGGATTGGAGATAAGAGTGTAGATGCTAATTAGTCCGTAAGTAAATAGTTTGATGTGAACAAAGAAAATGGCAGAGCAAACATAAAATGGGGGAGACAGCTTAGAGCTACTTAGGAAGTAAAAAGGATGGGACGAGGGTTTTGGTTGAATGTGAAAGGGATTTGGGAAATTTAGTTATTTGAAATTTCTAGGTTGGGTGACTTGGTGGCTGGAGATGCCACCAAATTAGCGAACATGTGTTGGTCACATACTGTGTGGGGTACTGTATAGCACTGAGGAGTGGTGAAAATATACAAGGCATTCCTTTTGTCCCGAAGTAGTTTGCTGGGCTATAGCAGAAGACAGTATGTGAAAAGTTTGAGGCCAGGGTATGTGTCTTGTTCACTGTTACGATGTAATAGGTGCTCAATAAATCTTTGTTGGTTGAGATAAGGCTGGGAAGGAGTGGAGGCAGGGAGGAAGAGGTGAAAAATCAAGACCTTTGCATTTGTCATGTTCAATAACTGATTTTCTCTGTTATAGTCCTCTTGACATGAGACACACTTTTGAGACAATGCCTCACTATTCACAGAGAATCTGTCAGATGGCAGGCTTTATATATAATTTCCAGCAGTTCTTTTCAACTGCTTTATTGCCTGTTTCATGATTGACTTGAAGGCTTCTTTAACACTTTTTCTTTAGACAAGTGAGCTCTATAACACAAAAGCTACCCTCAAGCCTAAAGCAAATTCTTGATTTAACAATAAACCTTGAATTACTGCAGTTTTCCCAGTCACTGAATTCCAGTGGATCTTTTGAAGTTTCTTGCCCCTCTTCTTGTAAGAATCACGAAAAGATCAAAGCTGCTTCTGTGTGTGCGCACACACGCACACACACACACACACACAGAGCAAACAATGCTCAGTTGATGATACTGAATGATAAAAAAAGAGAGGTGTTATTTCTTTCTTTGAATAAACTTCCAGTCAAAGAAAATAAACCCACAGGCAACAAGAATTGGGAAATATTTCTAAATGTTGTGAAATTTACTCCAGTAAAATATTCTTTTAAAAATAAAAGTTTTATAAAGGTTACATTTAATGAAGTACATTAGCCTTCTTCCATATTAAATTGGCTTATCACATTTTTGTGAGTTTTAATGCCTCTAGCATTCTAAACTAAAATCAATCATTTACAAATCCAAGTAAGTGTCTGTGTATATAGATATGTATGCATAAGTGTCTGCCAATACTGTTGATAAAATATTCTCATAAATCTCTTGTGAAGCAATGGAAAAACACTGAACAAATTGTATTCGTTGTCTAGAGAATGAGATTTAACCACAAGCGTATGAGCAAAATGGCACACAAGTAGGGCAATAAGAGTATTTTGATTGCTTTTGCTAATAAACTTTTCCATTTCCTTAAAACAAAGAGATTTCTGGTTCATTTTAATGTGGCATTTCTGATGCTTACAAAATATTATGTGCTTTTAGAAGAAAAAAAATCTTAAAATATAGATGTGTGCAATGCCCTACTTTCTCTCATGCTTACAATTTCCAAATCTCAAAGAAAATAGACTGACTCAAAATTGCATTATAACATCTTCTTGAGGGATTAGATGTATATAGCAAATATATAACATTAACAATTAATAAATGGCTATATACATTAAAATACTAGTTTTGTTTTAGTTAGTACTTTCTCTCACTAGGTTTTCTTTTAAATGGTTTCAGTTGTATGTAGTATTGCAAGGTCCTCATTAGAAATCTCCATACTACAATGAACCAGCAATAAGCATAAAGAATAATTCAATTTTGAAATAACTGGAACTGATGGGATAACAATAGGAAAATTACATTAGTTATTTCTTTTACTATAAAAACTACCCGTAGAAAGTGACTATAGGTAAACTTAGAGTGAGGTGAATTCATGTAAGGTTTAGAATTATACCACTTAGAAACTCTGAAATTTATTGTTATAATTAAACTTATTGACTGAGCCCCCAAACAGGGATTGAATGCAGTAGTAGTTGTTGGCTGGAACTGAACGTGTGTGTGTGTGTGTGTGTGTGTGTGTGTGTGTGCGTGCGTACTTCAGTAACTTCTTAGGAAATGTATGAGAACAGCCAGTTTAGGGGACCGCTGTATTAGGCCATGTATCAGTTTCTCAGATTGTATTCCGTTCATCATGGGATCTATGCAAACACTATTTATTTGCTGTGGCACTTTCCAAAAGTATTTCGCCACAAGATCCTTTGTGTACACGCAGTTCTCAGCAACTCAGAATTAGTTATCCACACTGACAACTCATTGTTAAGTGCTGGAGTCCATGGTTCCAGACTGTTGAAGATTTTTCATAAATTAGAGAAAAAGTGTGTCTACTTAGTATACAGTGAAAAGCATACCGAGTCTCTGGAAACTGCCTGGCTTCAACTGCTGGCTCCACCATTCGTTAGCTCTGTGATCTCTGGCAGTTTACCTAACTTCTCCCTGCCTTCGTTTTCTCAAGATTAGGATAACAAATATAATGCTGTCCGAGGACTGCTGTGAGGTTTGAGTTAATATATGGAAAGCACTTAGAACAGTGCCTGGTACGTTGTATGCACCTTACAAGCATATGCTATTGTTATGTTTAATAGTGCCGTTTTGGAACAATAGCACAGAAGTCTGATACTGTTCTGCTAATAGCAATATATTGTTGGAATCTCAATATCTTCCTTCTGAAATTTTGTCCAAAAATAAATTTAAGATATTTAAATTATTATTTCCTTGCAAATGGTTTTTGCACATCTATCAAGTGCACAACATATTCTGATCCTTATACAGAAAAATGATTAATAAGATTTAGTACTAAAACTTGTAACCTAAACTAAGGTCAGTTTTCCATACAATCAGATTAAAATCTGCCATAGAAATCCATATACCCATATGGGTCTTCCAATAATATCAACAAAACAGTCTCTTAAATCTTTCGTGTAGTCATGAATAAACACTTGCAGTGTTTGGAGAAACTGAGATACCATATGCTCAGAAAAAGAATTATGATATAAGGTCCTCTATGATCAATACTACAGAAGTGAGAGAACCATACTATAAATGTTAAAGGAATCCAGAGGCATGAGAGTTCACTTTTAAGTGGAGTAAGTGAAGAAAGCTTCCTGGAGGGAGTGGTATCAGAGCTAGATCTTGAAAAATATTTTTACTGCAATAGCTCTAGAGGTGAAAGGTGATAGGTAAGGAAGAACGGTGGAGGATATGCATTTTAGAAAGAAGTCATGACACAAACAGATGAGTAGATGGGGGAGGAGGTAGCATATGGGCAAGGCCAGTTTAGGTGTGGAAAGCAATGAAAGCAATTCAGTTTTATGCAAGTTAAAATTGCGAGGACCCAGATCTCAAAAGTACTAAATAAAATCCTGTCAGTCTTTTCTCCCCAGTCTTTCCAAAATATATTTAATTTTTAGACTTCACAAAAATTGAACAAGAAGGTTTTATAAGCCCACTAAAATCAGCAGATAAAAACAACACTCCCAATGCTAAAAAACGAATTACACATTTTATTTATATTTAAAGCATTTAAAAATGATTTATGTCCTAATATGCAAGTAATGTGCGGTAAACTTACCCATGAGTGCCTGGATCATGTGAATAAACACTAGAGAGAGAACTAAAATTACAGTTAGTAACAATACACAGTTTAGAGACTAAGCTGGACGGTGAAACCACAGTAGAAAAAAGTGCAGAAAAGAAAAGGATAAGGTGTTTTGACCAGGAATGGCCTCCCTCTTCGATTGAACTTTACAGGAATTCATACAGAGTGGAAGAAATTAACTCTCTTGACAGACTCTTCCCAGAAAGAGTCTACCCTAAATTGTGGTGTGAATAAATATTACTGATAAAGTTACAGTGTCTACTTAGACAGTATCAGGAAAAAGCCAACATAAAATCTAATCAGTGGGGGGGGGAGCTCTTCTCTGGGGAGTTTGATATATTTTATGACTGCATGTGAAATGAGGAAGGCAATAATTGAATGACAAGAATGAAGAGAGGGCATCCCAAGTGTAAGAAAAGAGACAGTTGGAGAATAAGAATGTGTCAAACTGTCACCCAATACTATTGAGGGGAGAAAGTTCCAGGGTTGCAGTGAACCCAGGTAACATTGCTTTCTCTGGGCACTGCCAGGACACAGCTTGGGAGGGAAAGTGCTGGATGGATTCCAGCCCCTCAGCTGGGCATTTATGCAGGCCACAACCTGTACAGATGTACGTAGTTCACCTGATAGGCTAATAGTGGTATGTAGTAACTTTCATAGGAATAACCTCATATTATGAAAGATATTTCATCAGAATACCATAGCTCACAGATAATATCCCAGAACATTAACCAGCTCTTATGTAAACTCTGATTTCACCAGTAAATACTTCTTAAGAAACAGAGTAACTCAGCTTCTCAGGCATATTTAATAGTAAAGATTAGAAAATGAACAATCTGGCAGCAGAATAAAGTATGGGCACTGCGGTAGGCAGCATAATGCTTCCCCCTTGATACGTCCATATCCTAATGTCCTGGACCTGTGAGTATGTTACATTATATGGCAATAGGACTTTGCAGATGTAATTAAAGTGAAGGATCTCAAAATAAAGAGAAATCCTGGATTACCTGATTGGGCCTGATCTAATTACATGAGCCCTTACAGCATGAGAACTTTCTCTGGCTGGAGTCAGAGAGATGCAGCAAAAGAGGAGGCAGAAGAAAGATGTAGGGAAAAAGAGAAGTCAGAGAGATTCCAAGCAAGTGAAGGATCCCACTCTTTCTGGCTCTGAGATGTAGAGACCACATCTGAGGACTGGGGAGAAGCCTCTAGAAGCCAAGGGTATGCTGCAGCTGACAGCCAGCAAGGAAACAGTAAGGAAATGGATTCTACCAACAAGCTGAATGAGCTTGGGACAAATTCTTCCCAGGGCCTGATTCTTTATGAAACCAGGAGCAGAGAAACCTCTCAAGCTAACTTGGACCTCTGACCTACAAAACTGTGAGATAACAAACTTGGGCTGTTTTAAGCCACAAAATTGGTGATAATTTGTTACAGTAGCAATAGGAGATCAATACAGGACTCACCTGTTAGCAATAAATATGATTATAACCATGACTGCCTCAAGGGAGACAAGTTGCAGCCATAGACAAAGTATATTTAGGCCTACAAAATCGCTGAGATGAAGCCGTATGTTAACTATCTAACTTTACATAGAGACCTTCAAATGCCCCTTTCGGTTTCAACCTTTCTTAAAATTCCCTAATCCCATTGTGCCTGGTTTTATGCTTGGTACTTATATTTTACATACTCTTTTTTTTTTTTTTAAAGATTTTATTTATTTATTTGACAGAGATAGAGACAGCCAGCGAGAGAGAGAACACAAGCAGGGGGAATGGGAGAGGAAGAAGCAGGCTCCTAGCGGAGGAGCCTGATGTGGGGCTCGATCCCATAACGCCGGGATCATGCCCTGAGCCGAAGGCAGACGCTTAACCACTGTGCCACCCAGGCGCCCCTATATTTTACATACTCTTGACTTCAACTTTTTGATTGATAATTTTCTACCTTAACTTTGTCTCCATGACTCAGTATTCCTTGTTGCCTAACCAATTCAACACTAAGCTCACTGGACTTGACCCTTTATCCCGGTCAGCCTAGTTCTCTGTAGGGCATCATTTTGGCATCTTATCCAATGTCTGACTCCTGGCTAATTTTCTTTTGTGAGTTGGTGAGGCATTCACTGAAATTTGACCATTCCTGGGTAAACTGATGCCATTGAGTTTCTGAGCAGGCAAAATTGAGATTTCAGTGGGTAAGCCTGACTTTCTAGGTGCTGTTCACCTTGTGAGGCATTTTGCCTCTTCGTTTGCTAGCTCTTGTCCTTGCCTACACTGCATAATTGTATAGTTTCCCAGCCTGCTTGGGACTCTCCCATATCTGCTTTCCTCTTGTATTTCACTGTATAATAGTTATTCTACAAGAATTACTTACTTGAAAAAAGACTATAAGTAAGATCAAGAAAGGGAAAGAAACAGAAAACTAAAGCCTAAGTAAAGTTTGAGCAAGTGGCATTCTGGAGTTTGAGTCAAAAAAGTAGGAAAGAACTCTAACCCACAGAATTTAGAAAAATGCAAAAGCAGTAGAGCTTTCATTTTGTCTGTTAATTGTGTTGCAGAAGTGACACCTCTCCCCGTTTATTTTCTTTAAAATACAGTATGGATAAGAGGGTAGTTATGTCTTCCTCTTTAGTTGTTCTGTTTATAGAAGGTACTGAATGGGGGAAGCAATCTGGCTTTGGACTTTATATTGAGTTCCTCCTTTTTTTTTCTTTTTCTATTTAAGGTCATTTTCTAGAATATTTAGTGCTATATAAAGTAAACCAAGCAAAACTTTTCACGGAGTACAAATTATGATAAATAAATATATATGTATATATAGAAACTTCATATGATATGTTGTATACTACATATGTATGTTATATACAATAAACATATGATAGTTTTATACACACACACACACACACACACACATACAGTGTTTATAAGAGTAAATTAAAGTCATCATTTTAATCTCCGAGAATGGAAGTGGCTTCATAAAAAACTGGACCACCGTTAGTGGATAATACCTGAATTTATCCTGTAAAATCACTTTTAGAGGTCATGTAAGTAGCTTTTGCCCTCGGAGGATTTGAATTCATACTTCAAAAGATGTAGCATCTCACGAAGCACAAAAGCAGCTTGATATCCCAGTTTAGCCTAATACACTGTTAATAGGGGAAGCTGAAGATAGGACTCAAGGGTGAGAATGAGGAGGGACCATGTCTGTCACCACTCTAAGTCACAAGGCTGTCTTTATGTCCTTTGTCTTAAGCTCTATAAAGGCCTCAAGTAACCACTACCTTTGAGCTTAGGGAACCCAGCTGCAGAAAATGTCAGTTCACTATAACACAGAAAAACTCAGGTGCAAAAGATTATGTTTATAAATTCTTCCAGAGCAAGGACCTTGCCTGAATCATGGTGAGAGTTTTATAAAGGTTTGAACTGAGTGAGTTATGCAACCAATGCATTTTTAATGTAGTGTTAATTCACCATTTCATCCAGAACAGTTTGGAAATTATGTCTGTTCTGTTTCCAAGGCTGAGCCTAGTCTATGTGGAGGAACAGGGTACTGAATTAAGTTTCCCTAGTTTACTTCAAAAAGTCACTGCTGAATTCATTATACTTTGAGCACTATTTGAATTTGTGAGTTAGAAATGTTTCAGGGGTGCCTGGGTGGCTCAGTCTGTTAAGCGTCAGGTTCTTGATTTTGGCTCAGGTCATGATCTCAGGGTCCTGGGATCAAGTCCCACATCATACTCCATGCTCAGTGGGGAGTCTGCTTAAGAATTCTCTCCCTGTCCCTCTGCCCCTCTCTCTACTCATACTTTCTCTCTCTAAAAAATAAATAAGTCTTTTTAAAAAAGAAATGTTTTAATATGATTTATTCTATTTTTTTCTATATTGGATTCTAAGGAGCAAAAGCTTCAAGTCAAGACTTTCTTCATTTATTTCATTCAGCTTAAATGATTTTTCAGCTGGAGGCTTAAAATAAAATTGAAGAGGAATAAAGGTATACGTATTAATCAGAATTCTTGAGAAACAGAACCAATAGGATAAATATTTATTCCTTAACAAGAGGATATATATATATATATGATATTTATTCTTTTATAAGAGGATATATATATATATGATATTTATTCTTTTACAAGAGGATATATATATATATATATATGGGAGGAATATTAATTTAAGGAATTGGCTCACACGATGATGATTGTGGGGGCTGGCAAGTTTGAAATCCGTTCAGCAGGCTGACAGGTTGGATATTCAGGTAAGAACTGATGTTGCATTTTTGAGTTGAAATTTGCAGGGCAAGCCAGTAGTCAGGAAACTTAGGCAGAATTTCTATGTTATCATCTTGAGGCAGAATTCTTTTTCCTTTGGGGAATTTCAGTCTTTGCTCTTATGGCTTTCAATTGGTTGGTTGCAGCCCATCCGTATTATGGAGCACAATCAGCTTTACTTAAAGTCAACTGATTTAAAATTTTAATTGCACCAAAAAATGTCTTCACAGAGTTAACGTTAAAAATAAAAGTGCCAATTATTTTACTGGCAAAATGTGGGTTTATTTGGGAATAGCTGAGAACTGCAATCCAGGACAAGCAAACTATAGCAAAACCACAGGCAAGTCTGGAGAACAAGGGAAAGAGAGGCTCTTTTATATAAGGAGCAAAGCGGTGAGCTTTGAAGGGCTGTTAAGAACTAAAAGTCCATTGGAGTAAACTGGAAGTTTGAAGTATAGTGGGTTCTCATTGGCTGAGCTGTTGTTGGGGGAGAAAGAAACTGTTTTTCCTCCTGCTGGGAGAGTAAAGTAGTATTGACTGGTGTGGTCCATCCCTTCCGTTGGGTCTGCATTGACTAGTGCTGGGCATGAGAGCTCCCCCTGCTGGCCTTCTGACTGTATTCTAAATGAGGTTTCTTTTTATGAATCACAACGGCAATATCTAGACTAGAATTTAACCAAACAACTGGGCATTATAGTCTGGCCAAGTGGACATAGAAAAATTAATCATCGCAATCAACTGGTTGTCAACTTGACACCCATACACATTTTTTTTTATAAAGTATACTTCATCTCCAAATAAAGACAATAACAAAGTAAACTTCTGCCCAAACATGGTACAACTATGCTTCATACAACTGAAAATGCACTTACTCTTTCCCCAGAAGAAGATACAGAGTTTTGGGGTGATGTTCACTTTTCTCTTTGAAGTCCTGTAGCTTAATTACTATGGCATAAAGTTAGCAACTCTTAAGTACTGTAAGGTAAAGTTAATATATCTTGTATGGAAAAGGGATGAGACAGAACTTAAATATATTTATGTGCATATGTGTCTAAATGTGTGTGTTTGTGTGTTGTGTGTATATACAGAAACATATTAATAACAAAATAGGAAAAATACAATAACTATAGTCCTAACTTCCGTAACTGATCTTGTGGTCATAGCTTCTTCTATTACACATTCCATATTCCTTTTGCTTTCAGTAAGCACCTCAGCTGGTCAAGGTTCTTTACTTAGTGGGGTGACCTCCTCTTCATTCCTGAAGGATTTGGGCCATTTCTAGTCCTGCTTGAATTGGGTCATTGTTGTTTGCAGTCGATGTTCATCACCCGTTGGGCTACTACAACAGAACATCACAGACTGGCTTAGAAACAACCAGAGACTTATCTCTCACAGTTATGGAGGCTGAGAGATCCAAGATGATGACACCCACAGATTCAGTGCATGGTTCCTCATAGCTGGCACTCCATGTATCTGTAAAGTCAAACAGGGGAAAAAGGGGCTTGAAAGTTCTGGCAGAATCTCTTCTATAAGGGCATGAATCCCATGCCTCCATCTTCATGATCTAATCACCTTGCAAAGGCCCTCTCTCCTAATTCCATCACATTAGGCATTAGGTTTCAGCGTATGAATTTGGTGGGAGGAGCAGAGGGGTCACAAATGTTCAGACATACAACACCAGACCTAGGAGATGGTATGGCTGTCGTGTTCACAAACTGCGTTAAAGATGCAGCAGCTGTAGGAAGTGCTCAAGCAATGGCATTGGAAACTTTTTATTTTATTTCAATAATAGATGCCATCTAGAGAGCAAATCATATTTGTTCCCTAATTTATGTTTTAATTGGGATAGAGTAAAACAATTCAGACACAAAGACTATATATTACTTCTTCAAATCTTCCATCTTTTCAAAATATATTTATGATCAAGTTGCAAAAATATAAAAGGATACGTTGCATTCTGTGGTTAAAATGTGTTGTCCTTACGCAAATTCAAAAATAAGGATTGCAGCCCTGCTATAAAAATGCGGTGAAATAGAAGGGTACTGTAGCTGAGGTGGTATTTTGCACCTAGTCGAATCTACTCTAACAATAATCAAAACAACTTTTAAGCAAGCATTCGTTTATTTAATACATCCCTGTGAGGAGAGAGCATTCCTATGAGGGGTAGAATTTGGGAGATTGAGTTTACTAATTCCAGATTACTTTAGGAATATGAATTATTTCCTTGAAGCACAGGAGAAACCTATGGCTTGTTTTGGTTCTGTATATTGGAATAAGGAGTATTCATGGAAAAATAGGCCTCTTGTTCAGGTAGACTCAGAAAGCACATGGAGAGTTACTACGTGCCATGTTCAGGAACAAAAATGGAAGGATAAAATCCATCAGAATGCCCAGTTGCAAGCCTATAAGAAAATGAAGACTATAAATTGTTTTTAAGACTTAAAATTACTATTAAAATATATAAAATTCAGCAATCTTTTTAATGTTCCCGTATTTGTTGTTTTTGTATGCCAGACTTCTTATTTTCTAACAGCAACAAAAGCCTTAGTCAGTAGGTCTATTATATTTTATTATTTTATTTTGTTTTGTTTTTTTTAAAAGAGCAAGAGATAGGTAAGCTGAAGAAACTGTGTTTCTATAACCAGGCTTGTGAAGAACACAGAATCCTAAGGGAGAATGTTGGTAGTAACAGCTTTGAAGAAGAGAAAGAAATAGTCTATATGTTGTGGGAACTGCTGTAAGGGAGAAAAAGAGTCTGGGGTATGGGAAGAGAGATTGCCAAATTATTTTCGAAGCATAGAAATAACACAGCTTAACCATTTTCTAAGATCCAGAATATCTCTTTTTCTCAAGTAAATATGTACACTAGCTCCATTAGCAATTTTGGGTCATATGGTACTGATATTCCAACCTTAAAACAATGCCATTAGCTCATCTGTGGTTAGCCACTTAAAAGAAAAATCTATACAGTTTATTAGCCAGATCTTTGAATTAGACAACAAGGCTTCCTGACTACAGCTTCTACAGCTTTCTTTATTAATTCATTATACTTAAATATATGCCAAGTGTAGCTTCAGGATTACACATAGTTGATCCGCGACTTTTATCAATTTTCGTTTTGCTGGTAGTGCTACATACAATCATAGACGATCATCCCACGTACCGTGATGAAAAATACCGAACATACATGCAGAGTACTTAATTTGCCACTAAGGACTAATTTGATTGTGACCATTATCTGGGTGAAACACTAACGCAAAATCTAAATCAATTTCTGACAATTTGTGGGTCATTTAAAATAATTGTCCATAGCAAAAAGTATATAAATTAGTTAATAAAAGTAGTACCATCTCTTTAAAGGACATCAGATGTCCAATATCTATCCAAAATTAAATTCAAATTTAATCTGGACTGTGGGAAACCCGTAATTGACCCTGTTAATGATCAAATAAGCCTAACCTAATCCACACCTAATCGATAAGGGACTCTCTGAGGGAAGCCTTGGTGAATGTGAGTGGAGACTGCCAATTTTATAGGGCAAATGTTATTTTTGAAAAATGCCCAATAACCGCTTTATTTGCAGTGCAGCTGTCCTGCCCACTATGGAACTGCATTAGTGTTTGGGGTCAAGGTCACACGTTCGTGGAGATGAAAAGAGAGAACGGTCTATTTGGTTTTCAGTACATAGTGTTTGAGGAGTGGTGGCTGTGCAAAGAGAGATTTGGGTATTTTAAATTCTAGTTTCACTCTGCATTCATTCATTCATTCATTCATTCATTCATTCATTCATTCATTCATTCGTTTTGTACCTTATGTGTATTTTTCTGCTGCTTTTATCACTGCTTACACTATGCTTGACAGGTCAAGAGATTCCTGCAAAATGTTATCTGTAAACTTTGATTGTCAGTGGTCATGGAAATTAACAAATGGTCTTGTGATCTTAAAAAGTATAATGCCAAAAACAAAAGCAAATCAAAACTCACAGGCCATACTATGAAAATGAAATGCTTCTGAGTTCTGTTCATCTTTCCGCTGACTTCATTTCTTTGGCATTTTCTGTTTCTTCTCTCAGGTTATCCTATCTAGTAACTTCCATTGTCAATTTCAACACGACACATCTAATTACATACAGGTATTATTAGAACTCTTGAAGGACACAGAGAAGTAAATGGACATTAGTGATGTATACCAGAATATACGCTAGTCATTTCAACTATATTGGATATTACCCCTTTTATTACTTTTTTCTGAATACTTTTAATATATATTAGTGTTAAAAATGAAGAACTGAGCCAATCTTCTGTATTCCCTAAAGACCTTGGCCTGACTTCTCACCCAATTTAATCTCCTTCTATCTTCAAGTGATGATTTTGGCCAACTAGGCTCTTTTTATTCTTCAACATTTCCCACACTCTTGCTCTTTCCTGGTCAAAATGGAATCATTACAACTGAATATGACAAAAACAAAGCTTTCCTATATCCTCAAAGTTTCTTTTTATATTTGCCTCAGCTTAAAAAATTTTCTGTTAATAGACCTGACGTGAGAGGAGAGGCGGTCTTTCAGATAGCACCATGGCTAAGAACTTAAATGAGGGAGTCAGGCAGCCTGGGTTTAAACATGCTGCCTCTTCATGTTGTGACCTCAGTTCAGTTCCTAAACCTCCCTACAGCTCCTCTCTACACAATCTTTAAAGAGAAGAAAATAAAACTAAAGGAGATGTCTCTGTGGACTTACAATCACCTCTTTTCACTCTCAAATATTCTGGTGTGGGCAATAAATCATAGAGCCACACAATGGATGAAGATTCCAAGTTGTACAAGTAATACACGTTAGTGGTATTTGTTAGTATCTTTTGCCAGGGCAATTGTAAAACATTGCTTATTTTGTGTTTCATATCTTATATTTAGTAGTAACTACCAGGAGGAAAAGGATGAGCAAGGAAGAGCTAAAAAATGCAAATTAGACAGTAAACTTCTGAATCCTTCAGAAATGATTGTGTTATTTTGCTGTCATGCAAACAGGCATGTCAGAAATCCGATTATTTATTCCATAATTCCTGTGCCTGGTTATTATTATAATAAGTTTTTTTCCTCTTTCCTGTCATTGTGTTCACATATACAGTCACTTGTTTTTTAAATTTGATTGTGTATTGCATTACTTTTTATGGAGATAGTAATACCAAAGATTCCATTTGCTCTTCTATGTTTTTTCAGCCCCTTTACAATTAGGTGGGGTCATGGAGACCAGTTCTGGACAAAAATTGTGGCGGAATTCTTTGTGTCACTTCCAAGGTGAAGCTTTGTAAACGGTGGTTGCCATTCCAACCAGTGCAAATCCCAGAGAGTGAGGACCCATTAGGCTGCTCTAGAGAGCAGAGCCCCTGCAGATTTGGGGACATCCGCTGTGACTGGGAAACACCGTTTGGTATGTGAAACCACAGAGATTTGGGGGTTATTGATTATGCCAGTATCCCCTAGCCTGGCCCGTCTAATAGAGAAACTGGTACCAGCAGAGATGTGCCACTGTAACAAACACGCCAGCATCCTCAAGTACATGGCCGCGGGTTTGGTGGCTATGGAGGAAATGATTATTGAGCTAGAAAGGTACCAATCTGTTTTTTAAATGAGCTTTTTTTTAAATTTTAGAACTGTTTTAGATTTACAGTAGCAATCTATTTTTGCAGGGGTAAAATATTTTGTAACACGGGAACCTGGGCTCTTTCGGGAAGCAGATCTCGCAGCATACCCGATGTAGCTCTCCGGGAGGAGGTTGGAAGACAGAGCGTTAATAGTGTGTGCGGGCTGCCTTTGGGTTGTGTTTCATAAGGTATGACAAGAAAGAGGTGATTTCAGCAAATTGTCAATTTGCAGCTTAATGAAAGGGAATGAGGACATGCAGGCCTTTCACTGTTCAGAAAGTTAACCGTTTTGGCACCCAGCAGTAATAGGCTTGAGAAAGCCTTTTTGAGAAACCTAGTCAGTACCTTTTCAACTAATTATAAAATGCTTAAGGGCAAAATTAAACTATGGAGCCGAGCAGAAAAAAACATTTTCACTGAAGCCCAGGGGATTCAAGTCATCATGAGGTGTAGAGAAAGTGCAAGTTAAAGGGGGAGAAAGCAAGTCAATATTTTGTATATGAGAACTATGTCTTGGGAGAATGTGAGATGCACTTACGGGCACACTGGGCTAGCTGGAGTGGACTGCACAGGATCACTTTGAAGGTCTTGAAACAATTATCTTGCCAAAGAAGCCACCGACTAAACGAGCTGGAGCCTTAAAATGACCATGTAGGATGGGTTGTGGCAGCAGACAGCTACAACGCGCTCTTGGCTTACTGAGGCACAATTAGTTCCTCTCCGCACCACGACCATCGCAGTGGGCTGTGACTCTGCTCCGTGCCGTCTTTGGGTCCCATCTGAAACAGCCGCTGTCTGGTACATTGCAAACCAAAGTGGCAGAGGGTGTGGGGGCAGGTTCTATCCTACGTGTAACACATGCCACTTCTTCTGTGATCTTGGCTGAAACACAGATAAACCCAGAGTTTAACAGCATGGCGCATATGATCCCTTGCCTGTAGGGACTGTGAACATTGGTGAACAGTCGTAAAGACAACTACAGGCTACTGATGTTCTATAGGCAGGAATATGGCTCAAGAATTGGCACAGCCGTGATGAAGGTTATACTCCCAGGGCCCAATTCAGATGTGGGAAAGGAGAGTCAAGATAAAGGAATCAAGGATCATTTCCCATCCTAGCCGAGGATGCCCTAGGCAATGTGCGCTCAGTGGGATTTTGGATGGTACTACTGTGCATTTCCTATTTTTCTCTCCTGATGGATGTTTTCTACTACTGTGTTTCATTAGAGAGAGCAGGAACAGGTCTTTTTTGTCTATAAGTCTCCGGGCCTAGATGAGCCATATATGGGCTAACATAGAGATGACTGCACATGGGCCCTCCTTGGAAGGTTGTTGAATGTGCCCATCTGTTGGAAGAAGAGAACAAAAGGATGTTTGATAACTAGAAGATTAAACTGAGCATAGACAGTAATGCTCACCAAATATTCCATTTTCCTGTTCATCTTATGTGACTAGTGATAGCCAGTGAACTCTGATTGGAGGCAAAGCAGCACTTCGTGGTGAGGTGGTGAAAAGCCCACACGTGGCCTGCAGCCTCTCTTTCCCCCTTGCTCCGGATGGCACACTTGCAGGAGGAGAACCCACTGTCAGATCTACCTCTGAGAGGCTCTAGGGAGCAGAGCCTCCCAACGACCTACAGGAGGCATGAGCCCTGGGTGAAAAATAAACCTTTCTTATGTTAAGCGCCTGTCCTTTGGGAGTGGTTTGTTCCTAAAGCATATTCTGGCCTATCAAGTTATGCTGGGTAAAGCTGAAAATTCTGTACAAAGCAGACCTTTTAAAAAAAAGTTTTATTTTTCCTTCATGTTTATGAAGACACTTCGTGTAGGTTATCCTCCCTGTTCAGCACCCGCCTCCCCGAGCCGGGGAGAAAAATAAGTATCATAAAAATAACTGTGAAGCGGCAGCAAGCTCTTCCTATCTCTAGTGCCATGTTTCAAATGCAGCAAAATGTGGGTAGAAGAGTTTGTTTTTCCCTTCCCGCATTATAGTGCATCAGGGGTTAGATACACTTAGGAAAAGGTTGCTGAGATGATCCTTTGGGAATTCCGTAATGCGTGCTTGGTCTTTGTGCATGCCTTCTAATCAATGCAAAATAGCAGATTGTGGGTTCCATAAGCAAAAGCACAGACATTTAATCACATGAATGCACACAGATCCGAAAGAAGAATTAATTATTAATGATGCTGTGGTTAGGCTCAACTTCAATTAATAAATAATTCAGAATGCTGTACACAAGGAAACCACATTCTAATAAAAAATAAGGTAAAGTCTTAGCAGAAACCTCCAAATCAAAATTTAAGAGGTCATTTCTCAACACTGATAATTCCTAATTGTGTAGCATTCCAGTCAACCCACTTCTGTTTATTCATAGCAACATCAGTGGACCGGCATGAGGTAAGAGATTTATTAATATTTACAAAGTTCTTTTCATAAGTTTATGATAATTTGTTGTAAAAAGGACATAATTCAAACTATAATCTGGCCTGATAAAATGAGCATTTGCACCCCCCAAAACAGCTTTCACTAATACATAGAAAAGCGATGAACAAACTTATTTCTGCTTGTAGTTATGCCTGGGCACTGCTAGTCTTTCAAATCCCAAAACTACATCAACACAGATTTAACAACCATCTTAAAAACTGATGCTACCGGAGGTCCCGTTCTCACATAACGGTCCACCTGCTGCTCCTGGCTAATGTGTGTGATGAGATGCTTATTCCAGGACGAACCAGCACTTAGACTTTGAGAGGAAAGAAAGGACATCATCATGGGCTGTTGTTTTCTTTCGATATGCACTTGGTAGACATCCCTTGTGGTCATCTAGCTTCAGAGTTAAAACTACTTCGACAGGATGCAGACATAGGAAGAAATTAATTTGGGAAGTCAAATTTGAGAATTATTTTCAAGAACCTCCCCTCACCCCCTTTTCACCCCTTCTCACCCCTCCTTTCAAGATAGTAATAGGAAAAGGGAAAAAAAAGTGAGTTTCAAATTAGTTTTCAAACTTCTTTTGGCAACAACCACATTTCTAAACACTAAGATACTTTTGGGCCACTTCACATCCAGTAAATTGTGTGATATTCCAGTTACTCCCTGTGAAGCTAATTTTTGGAGTTTGTGATGTCGTGGATAAAACTATCTCTAGGCATAATTTAATTTTCATAATTTATTGCCTTTCAAAACCTAGAATTTATTCTAGGCCAGACAGAATATTAATCATGTGGACTGTCTAGAGCTTTTGTGTGAGATTCTAGAATTAGAAACTGAAGATGTTGGTATAATGCTCAATTCTGGGCTACTGGTTTCTTTTCATTCTTACTTCACTGTAAAAGTGATGGCCTTTAAACAATCACTCATATAAAGTTAGCAAATGAAATAAAAGGAAACAAGAGCTCTGTGAAAACCTCTGGTTCTACATTTTCTGACCTAGCATTTAGCTTCTGTCGTTTTCTCCTCAATTCACGAGGTAGATGCAATCCTACTGATGCCTCGGGGATAACAGGATATTTGTAAACTCTGTAATACGCGTTGAGTTCTTATGCAATAGGTATTCTGCAATGGAGAGTGGGTCATATTTTAAGAGATGTCCATCATTAGTGTTGTGTTAACAACTGCAAGATAGACAGGTAAAATGAGCTAACTTGCAATGGCATATCTGCTGAAAAGAAAAGGAAGAAGAATTAAAAACAACTTTTCTTCTCAGGAAGAATAGGAGAGTCCTCCTGCGGACACATATGCGGTGGTTTCTGCTTTCTGGTGTTTTAGTGCCTCGGTCTCATGGGCGAGGGGGTCTTCGAAGTGATGGACTCCAAAGTGTCCTTACCCTAGTGATTGGCAATGGAGGACTTTGGGTTTAGGAATAAGAATTTCTAACTGGCGGTTTAGGTGACTGCAACGTGCATGCTCCATACACCTTTGTTTCACAGGTAGAGGTAAAAGCTGACCGAAGACCTCTAGAGATAAGCTGGATGGGAGGAGAAGAGGTTCTGCTGAAGGGCCAGCTAGAGTAAATAAAAGAGTTCCCTTGGTAATGAAAACCAAGGCAAAGGAAATTAAAATAGATAGACCAACCCAGAAGTAGTTAACGAAGAGGAAAAAGCCAGTCTATCAAACCTACATAGATCAGAAGCAAAATTAACAAATATAAGAGAACGATGAGAAAGCAATAAGGTCACCTTAGTTTTAGTGTACTTTGTGGGGAGGGGGATTGTATTTTATTTTTTATTATTGTTCTTTAATGCTTTTCTGCCCCCACTAACCCCCACTACCCTGACTCTCTCCTGCTTATAGAAATAGATCTTTTCCTCAACAGTTGTTCTTTGACGGGTTTCTTGTGTTAGGAAAGGTTAAGAAGTCAGAAACAATAAAAACATAACTGGAGTGAAATTACCCTTCTTGACTCCTGGTTCCGAAACATGGAGACACATACACATTTAGAAGTAATCTTGAGGGATTCATAGGCCTTTAAGCCAATCCACTGGATTTATTGTTTTTTACCTAGAGTTTTCAGCACAGTGCAGTTTAAGCACCCCAGGAGAAGAGCTTGGTTAGCTTTTTCACATCCAAAGTCTTTTTGGAAAAAAAATACTTTTTATAACACAGATACAGAAAAGTCCATTAAATAAATTCTTATTTAACAAATTTTTATAAAACAAAAACCCTGGGAACTACCCAGCTCAAGAACCCCACCCCCACACCCTTCCTAATTGCCACTTTATGCTCTACACTGAAAGAAACCACTTACCCTGACTTTGGTGGAAATCACGTTCTTGCCTCTATAAAAATGGCTTTATCACCCAAGTATACAACCTAAAATACTGTAATTTTTCTCCACACACATGTGAAGGCTCAGTTGTCCTTCATCCTGTTTTTTTTTCCCCTCTTAAAATCTATTATTTTGGAAAATCAGATGATATTAACTGTAGTTTCACGTAGTCTGTGAGTGTTGCTGATTTGATACCCATGGTATATTTCCCATTTCCTCTGTATTCCCTATAACTTGGTAGTAAGATCTAAAGACTTGATTAAGTTCCTTTTCCTTTGATTTTTTTTAAACGAGCTAACTTTATAGGTAGGTATTCTATTATCAGGAAGTTCTCTCTCTTTTGGAAAGTTAGTAACCATTGATGTCTGATGCCTGGGTCCATCAATTCATTGGGGATTGGAAGTGATGACATTTTAATTCCATCACTTTGGCTTTATTTATTAGTTGGAATACTTTTATAAATAGATGTTTCCCTTCATTTACTATTTTATTGTAACGTGGTATAGCTATTATAAGAAAGCTAAGATATGTTTCATTCTTTTAAGATAATTAATAATTGGATCCCTGTCATTCTCCAAAGTTAATCAGTTTTTCTTTAAATTTGAAAATGAACTCACAGACTTAAATATATTTGCTGTTTCAATCTGTTCCAATTAATATTCTTATTGGAGCGTAAATTATCTCAATTATTTTGTCAGAACTTCTTTAAGTTGGTTCCTAAGTTTACTTTAGTAAACTTTGGTAGTTTTTTTTCTATCTGATATGAAAGATGGTTTTAGCTATTTTGTCTATCACTTTTCTGTTTTCTGTTTCATTGATTTTTGTGATTACTTTTATTCTGTTTTGAGAGTGTTTTGTTAATATATTTGGAATAGAAGTCCTTTATCAGATATATTATTTAAAATATTTTCTGCCAGTACATGACCTTCTTTTTCATTTTATTAAGTGTCTTTTGAAGAGTAGATATTTTTAATGTTGATGAAATTTATCAACTTTTCTTTAATGGATCATGCTTTTGATGTCATATCTATGAAATATTTGCCTTAACTAAAGTCATAGAGATTTTCTTCTATGTTCTGTTCTAGAGATTTTGTAGTTTTAGGTTTACATTTGTGTAGCACACATTTTCTTCATGAGGGTAGTAAGGGAAGGGGGAATTTAAATTGAAGTTATTATAAAGTAATACATGCTTTGTAGAAAGATTGAATTCTACAGTTTATGTTATAAAGAATGAAATCACCTTCAAATCCTTCCATGCAGAAATATTAGTTTATAATATATATAGCCTTTTAATTTTTTTCAACAGTTTTGAAGATGTTTAAAACAAAAATTGTATCAACACATAATTCTGTTCTGGAGTTTGCTTGTATTTCTGCTTAACAGTATATTTATCTTGGATAGTTTGTCATTTCAGTACAAATGAATTTATTTTGTTTTTAAATGACTGCATAATAATACCTAGATTAAACAATTCTCATGTTGATGGACTATAGGGTTTTTCATTTTTCTATTACAAATGATTGTACGTATCTTGCTCTATTTATGTGACTATATCTCTAGGATAAATTTCTCCAAGAGGAATTGCTGGACTATGTAGAGTCCATATTCAGATTTCCCAATTATTTCCTGAATTGTTTTTTTAAAGCTGTTTCTTTTCCATTGAAGACCCAATTAAGGTTCACAATTGAATTTAATTCTTATGCCTCCTTTGTATGTTTCTTTTAATGATCTTGGATATTTAAAGAGCCTGTATCAGTTGGCTCACAGAATATTACACATGCTGGAATTGTCTACTTGTTTACTCATGATTAAATTCTAGATAAGCATTTCTTACAATAATGCTACAGTAAATAATTTGAACTTCTTATGGTTTTATATCAGGAGGTACATAAATGTTAGATTATCCTAATATTGGTAGCCTTACATTTGTTTGTTCTCTTGGGTTAAAACGAAAGGCTAAAACTCTCTCTTTCTCTCTCTTTCTATCTAGAGATAGATAGATAGATAGATAGATAGATAGATAGATAGATAGATAGATAATCTCCTTTGCATCTATTTTTCTTTTTTGGCTGCTGGTATCTCTTGCAGGCAACCTCCTGTGTCCTTTTGGCATGACCCCATTAATCATTGAGCAATCGTTTGCTTTCTGGAACCACAAGCTGTCCCAGACTCTCCTTCTACGTTTTCTGCACCACACCTGGAATCAGCTATTCCAAGGATCACTGGACATTTCAGTGAAGAATGAAATTTAGAAAGCAATCTCTGCATGTAATATATTTGTTGTTAGTGAAGTGGCATTTCTTTTAGGCCTTTCTAATGAATAGGGCTTTAGGAAATACATATCTTGTCATAAATTTATACAGATGATTCCAAGTCAAATGTAGTATTACAATGTTTCCTTACCACTGTTTTTAAAGTTTTATAGTTGAATCTCGTCTTAGTTACAGTGCACATTTTTTGCTCTGACACAATTATATTTGCATATTAACTTTAGTCTACTTAATATACATTCACACGTAGACAATAGTTTTAGAATTATGCTGCTAATATTTCCACTAATAAGAAACTTATCAAGTCAATTTTAAGACCACTTTGGGCTTCTTTCTTTCCTTAGAGTATTACAGTAAGTATTGTATTCAAAAGCTGTCTTTAAAATTATTTTCTTTTCTAAATTATTTTCTTTTCATAGTCAATGTTATCAATTTGCTTTGGAGTTAGTTTCATTTATTTCTGTCTTTATATAACTTCGGGTTTATTTTTTCCCACTTTTGATTTCATTTTAGTTTTGAATATGTAAAATATAAAATATTGCTACGGTTCAAAAGTTAAGCTATATAAAAAGGTGGTATACTTTTTACTATTTTTATCCCCATTTTCTTCAGTTTATGGCTTTTCTTTCCCTTCCTTCCTTTCTTCTTTTCTTTTTCTGTGTGTTTTTTTCTTTTCTTTTTTTTTTACACCAAAGTTGTATGTTATACACACTTGTTTTTACCTTTTCATTTAATGCTGTATCCTGGTAATCACTCCTGTCAGTTTTCTAGAGATCTTTTTCGTTCTTTTTTATAGCTGCAAAGAATTCAATCACGTGCACATACCTTAGCTTATTCAGCCAATTTTCTATGACTCTACATTTGAGTTATATATAAATTTTGTCAGTACAAATAATATCTCCATGAATACTGGGATTGTATATTTTTAATTCTCCAACAAGTTTGACTATTTTATCCTTCCATCAAAAATGAATAGGTTATTCAAGCACAGATGAGCCCCTGCTTTCAGAGATCTGTTAAGCTGACAATGTGACAGGGAGCAAGATGCAACTCTCTAGACTCACGAGAACAGGAGTCTTTGCCGTTTGGACAAACATGGGCAAGTGAGGACAGCAGCCCTCCTTAGAAGTTCCCTTCCCGCTAAGGCAACGTGAGGAGCAGGCTCCCGCCCAGCAGTGACATTCTGGCCGTTACATCTGATATTGGCAAGATCAGGATCCTACAATTTCAGGGTTGTGGGAAGCAGGACCCTTATGCTTAACAGATGCCTCTCAAAAGCCCAGTTTGTTCTAGAGTTACTCCAAAGCAGTATTCTAGTCATGTATGCTTCCCGGGGCATGCAGTTATGCTATGACAAAGGGACTGAGTTGTCACTGCCTACCTTGCTCCCCAGGATAGGGAGAAAGCTTCCCTGTGATAACAGGGCAAATGACGCATGTCACTGTCATGGCTTGATGTTGCCAGTGAAGATGAGTGCTTTCTCTTTTCTTGAAAAAGAAGCAAGTATTTACTCTTCTAGTTACTGTAAAGATATTTCACTAAATGTTGTCTCGGTTCAGTTCTATTTGACTACAGAGCCTGATGTGCTCCACCCTGAGGAAGGAAATAATGAACAGATCCTTCTTTTCTTAAATAAATATGCAACTAACTCTGCTAGAAATGTTACGCGGATGTCAGTTGGTTTGCCATAACGAGGCACCAATATCTACTTTGCCAAGTACTCAGCCGTGAAGTACGACTGGGGATTTGTAAAACAATTCTGAAGTGTGGACTGTAAAATAAAAATGAAAATCTTTTTAATATATCTAGACCAACAATCTAATATGTGTATTACTTTCGAAGACCCTAAAATGTAAGCACCGAAAACAGATATTGTTTAAAAAAGTTTTTTAATGATTTTATTTTCCTCAGTGGAGATGAACAATGTGCCATAGTATGTATTGTAGGAAGACAGAACATTTACAAAAAGAGTGATTGCAACCAGTTTCTCCTATTTCTTTCCAGTTTGCCTTTGAACTCCTAAATAGTTAATGCTCTCCGTTAATATAATCTCCCACCACCTAGAAACAACATGTACTCAGAAATGCCTCATTTAAAAAAAGATTTTGTTTATTTATTTATTTATTTTAGAGAGAGCAAGCCCGCATGCAAATCGGGAGGGGAGGGCAGTGGAGTCGGGAGACAGAGAGGGAATCTCAAGCAGTCTCTGCACTGAGCCACATGCAGGGCTCCATCCCACGACCCTGAGATCCTGGCCTGAGCCAAAACCAAGCCCCAGATGCTTAACCGACTGAGCCACTCAGGCGCCCCAGAAATGCCTCATTTTAATTAAAATTCTCTTACCCAACTAAGAGGTCTTATCAGGACAATCTCTTTTACTTTATGTGAACTGCCTGTTCTGACTACAGATTAATTAGGGATAAAATGATTTGAGCGATTAGTAAGAGGACTATTTTTCATCTTTAATGTTAATATTGTTCTTTCTTTTTTACGTTTATTAACAGCAAATACACTGACTATGAAATAAGAATATTAGGTACTATTCATTAGTTGTTATCTGTTAGTGAGTATTTCTATGAATTCTTACCGCTCGTGAGAGTAGATGACATTTTGCCTTAAGGTGAGCATTCTTTGCAAAGGAGCTTCTATCATGAAAATGAAAACCAAATGAAAGAACAAGAGAAAGCGTCTTCTTATAGATTGATTACTCCAAAACATACACAAACAAAACCCACTCCAACAATCAGTTAAAGCATTAAACACGCCAATGGTGTTTTTTTCCAAATTGGATTACAAGCCACTTAGGACAGGTGTCACAACAAAGTGCAAATGCGTTTGAAGAAAGCTGATGAATTTTCAATAAGAAAGTTAGTGTTTACCCTTGATTCATGGAACCCTTGGCAAAATAAACCTCAGGCCAAGGTATAGTTGGGTTCTACTCCTCAGTTTCTAAAATTCCTTCCTCATACCATCATGTTTATCAGGACTTTTGGCACATGGATCAAAAGAAACAAATCTGAAAAGGGACTCGGTGAAAAGACCAAATAGGCATTGTATCCTTTGAGAGTCTTGCTGTATTCTATATTATAATGAATCTTGAATTAGGGTCATGGCTAAATGTGTGTTTTTACATACACACACAGAGTCGCACACACACAATTAATACATTCATTGCTAGGTGTACAGATGCCATACACATGTCTTGGCATTGGGATCCCAGAAGTTCTGTGTCATGGAGTCAGTTAACATAACACCAACTTTGTTGTGATGGTAGAGAAGACAACAGTCTTCAGTATCACTTAGGAGGCGAGAGTAAGACTGTGAGCACAACCATTTAAAAACCTTGCTTAATATTTCTATAATTTGCCAGACGAACTTTTCAGTAAGACGGAACTTTTTGAATTAATGGATTATGCTTCCTTAATGTTTTTTTTTTTCCATCCTTCTCAGAAAGAAAGGGGAAAAAAAACCTGTTTTGGCTTCATATCTTGACCCTTGAGAGATTTTAAGAACAATCATTAGTCTTAAGGCTGGATGAGTAAGGGCAAATCATAGTAAATGAAAGAGCCTGGTCCTTATAAACCTCTGAAATTTTTATACTCCTTGTAGTTATTCTCATCATTTTGCAAATGGTTTTTGTTTGTGTAGTTTTTGAGAAGTGAGTTGAGAGTTATAACTGGAATTTTTGCACTGTAATCTATTCTATTTTAGTTGTACTTACCTTACTCACTCAAAGACAGCTTCATAAAAGGCAAGGACTCACAGAAATATAGAGAAAGTTCTATGTTAATGAGAAATAATGTGAAATTGTCTTCATTTCACACTATATTCAATAATCAATATTAATCTCCTTTGTCAAGTTCTCATCAGCCATATGGCTGTCTTTTTTGGTTGTGTATGAGTTTACATGATGCAGAAATATAAAAATGCTCTAGCTTTTGTGTTGTTATATCTGCTATCTGTCTCAAATTGTTTAAAGTGATGAGGGCATAAACAGGTCTTTTGTGTTATTCTGCAAAGATTCCTCTGCCTAAAGTTTGTTATTAAAATAAAGTCATACTGTGGTTTTAGGATTGTATCAGTTAGTTTGAAAGCAACAGAGAATGTCTCTGGCTAATTTTAACCAAAGGACATTTATTGAAAGAATACCCAAGGATCACAGAATTGGTGGGAGACCAAAAGACATGGCTGAGTAGGCATGAAGAAGCAAACTATGAAAGAAACCAGTGATCATTTTGAGTACATTAAAATTAGAAACTTCTGCATAAGAATGTTACTTTTTAAAGGGTAGAAAAAAAATCTCAGCAACAGAAACAAATATATACAATGACCATAACTGACAATAAATTATGTAAATTATATTAAGAACTTAAAAAATCAGTAGGAAAACACAAAACTCTCAACAGAAAAGTATATAAAAGAAATGAGCAGGCAATGCACAAAGAATGCAAATGACTAATAGATATATGGTAAGGGTACTACTTATACTCTGCTGGTGGTATTATAGGCTTGTTAAACAAACTAGTAGAGTGACTTGGAAATATCTGGTAATGCCAAAGAAACATTCTACCTCTAGATATGAACTTTACACCAGCTTTTTATACATGTTCACATGGAGACATGTATAAGAACGCTTATGGAGGCTTTTTACGTAAAGGCAATATCGAAAAACATAAATGTCCATAAATAGGAGAATTTGATAAATTATTTTTGGTATGCTCATATAATGGGGGATTATCAGAGGGAGAAAATTAAACTAGTTAATATGGATAAATTTTCAAAATATTATATTGGGTGGCTCAGTTGGTTAAGCATCCGTCTTTGGCTTAGGTCATGATCTCAGGGTCCTGGGATCGAGCCCCACGTCAGGCTCTCTGCTCAGCGGGGAGCCTGATTCTCCCTCTGCCTGCTGCTCCCCCTGCATGTGCTCTCGCTCTCTCCATCTCTCTCTCTGTCTCTCCCTCTCTGACAAATAAATAAATAAAATCTTTAAAAAATATTCAATTGAGCAAATTAAGTCATAAAACAATGTGTGGCATTTGAGCCGTGGACAAAAGCCAAAGCTCAGTTTCTTCTCTCTCAGGGAAACCTCAGCCTTGCCTTTAAAGCCTTCTGACTGATTAAGTCAAGCCCACCCAGTTATTCAGGGTAATCTTCCCCTCTCCTCTCACTTAGGGTCAACTGATTAGGGACTCCAATTACATCTGCAAAATCCATCCTCAGCACACCCAGACAGGGATTCCAATGAGCCACTGGGAACCATATCCTAGGCAAGTTGACATATCAAAAAAGTCATTGCCATGAGATTAATTAAATATTTAAAGCTTTTATGAGTGAGATTGAGAAGCTAGAGTTTTCTATATCATCACCAGGCAATTTAGGGACGCAAACACATGGTGGATCGGAAGTGGGTACCTGATACTATTAACATCTACTCAGCATTCAGAAAATAATTATTGGATGAATGAATTAATATATTTGAGGGAGCAGCCCCTTGGGGGACAGGTGTATTGTGCATAGGTACCTTTGTGAAGTTGTTGCTGGGGAGAATATAGTGAAAAGAACTTCAGGTTTAAGTATTCTTTTCTTCAGGCTTCAGTCATGCTGTGACAAGAACAAGGCTTTCACAGTGTCTCCCAAACATTTCCTTTTAATCTTTTAATAATATTGCATCAGGGAAGAGTTTCTCCAGCCATTTTCTGTGTTATACCAGTACTTCATCAGATATTAATGGTGTTCTGTGAAAAACAGGTTCCAAAGCAAAACAAATTTGGTAAAAAACAAAAACAAAAACCCCTAAAACACCAGGATAAGTCAGGTAGCAACCAGTAAATCTTAGTAGCTTAAAACAACTGAGGTTTATTTCTCACTCACAAGTGTCCCTTCTGGGTCAGCTGCAGCCTCTGGTCTGTGTTGCTGTTTTTATTGTGAGAACAACTGGACAGAGAAGCCACTGGAAGAGTGGCATACGTTTTGTGGCTGCAACTGAGGTGGAAAAGAGCCTGGCCAGCACCCATTGGCTCTTAATGTCTGGGTCTAAAAGTGACACATACACTTCTGCTCACATTTCATTAGTCAAATCAAGTTCATGGCCCAGCCTGACCTGAAGAGAGCAGACGAAATGAATGCTCCTGCCGAGAGGTAGACATTATATAGTCCACCACCCAGAGTAAACCACAGAGCTTCACAGAGCCTAGAGAGTGCTGAAATACATAATAAATAGCAATGAACACTGTGCATCTCCTGCCAGATCTATTGAGCACAGTATTAACCAATCTGCTAGAATACAGACAGAAGCTTTCCTTCTATTAACGAGAGGGCAATGTACTATAGGTAGTTCATGCATGAACTCCGATGTCATGCTGCTTGGGTTCAGCTATCACCCCTGATTAACTAGTGACCTTGGGAAGAGTTCTTAACCTTCCTCACCTTCAGTTGCTTCAATAACATTTCTTATCTGATGGGTCTTTTAGGAGGATCAAATGCACATAGATCACTTATTCACTTCCCGGCAAGTTATGAACTCCAATAAAACTCAGCCAACATTTTATGGGGCAGTGAGGCTCAGTGAGGAACACTGAAAAACATTGTTCTGGGGTTTTGTGTCATTAGTTCATGAAATAGAAGATTTTACTCCTCTTGCTCAAACATCAAGTGTTCTGTGTGTAGTAGTAGGTAAGGGTCACATGAGGAATTGATCAAAGCTGTTGAAGAAATTGGAATGAGCAAGACAAGGAGGGTGGCACAGGGACAGGAAATGAAGGTAGTAGGGCAGCCGGAAAGACTGACCCTGGGAGCATTACATTTCCATTATAGCTTGGAGAACCAGCAAAACTGAGTCTTTTGAATCTTCCCTTAAAACATTCACTAAGGTCCATTCAGTAGAGATACAGTTCTAATAGAATAATAGTTGATTATTCTTTCATCATCAGAATGCTGAAAGTTTAAAAGGGCAATATGATAGTTGCCGGATGACCAGGACTCATACTGATTGAATGCTCTGGAAGCGCATTTTACAACCAGCCAGTTGTGCCAAGCACCACCAGCTACATCATTATAGGAGTATTTGGTTTTTTTCCTACTGTTTTTATAATCTTTTCATGTTCTGAAATAATAGGTAAGAGGTTAGATATAAGTACCTAAATAGCAAAGCTTACTAAGTTTTTGGAATATACTTAGAAGTATTGTTAATTTATCTCATTTAATCAATAGCTTCAAGATTTTTAATTATTTCTAAAGATTGAAATGTACATGGCTGAATAGGAGTTGTCTTAAAGAATGTTGCTATACAGAGTTACTGATTCCTTTAATTATTTTGGGGTGAAGACATTTTTGTACTGGAATAAATGAATAATTTCTACTTATTTAGAGTTTAAGATGTTGCTTATTTTTATGTGAAGGTTGATTAAAATTTCATAATACTCTTATATAATTTCCAAATAAACAAAACATGTTTCTTCCATTTCCTCAAAATAGGAGACCTAGAAAACTAAAATAATTTCTCATAAAAAAGAAGATATCCTTTTATTTAATGTCCATCAGTAAATTTCTCATGGAATTTACATTTCTGAACCAAGAGATTAACCTTATGGAATTGAATAAAATTGAATAATTTATGTAACAATGAATTTTCCATTTTTCCTGATTAACAATATGCATACCTATTATACTCTCATTTTAGAAGTTTGAGATTCTCTTGAGATTTGGGGACTCAAAAGATTCTCGGCAAGAAGAATCATAACAAGTGTCCTATTCTTTATCCATAAATCAATGTAAAACTTAATCATGCTACAGAAGGGACACCTCAGGTGATCTGGCTCTCTGACAGTCCTCAGCATCAACTGAAGACAAAATAATTGCTTCATTCTTTATGGAAATATGCAGTATTGTCTTATGGTTAGTAGAAGTTATTATTGTGTCTGACTAAAAAGTTAGTAGATATTATTGTGTTAGATAAACACTTGGGAGAAATCCAGATGCCTGAACGTATATTAAGCAAAATAATGCTGCACTGTCTATCTCTCAGGTGAAATAAGCTTACGAAGGATAATCCTTTTGAAGCCTCAGGGGTCAACTTTCAGTCAAGTATGTGTTTTACTTTTTTTAGAGAAATTGTGACTCTGTATATAGACACATATATACATATAGTATATATATTTTACACACTCTACATATTTTATATTTACTATATATATGAATTCCTAATATTCAACATTTATGGGCTAATAAATGAAGAAGATATTTACTCAGTTATCTCATACCCAAAGTTCATGCATTTTGGAAGAGACTCATAGGACTCTGTAATTCCTATATCACAGCAGGTGCTGGTTAAGAAACATAAGCTATAATTATTTGCCTTTGTATCAAGTTTGAAACTCATTTTGAAACTTTTCTTTCCTTTTTTTTTTTTTTTTTTGGAGTGACACCTTTTTCTGGATGGACATTGAACCTTTTGAACTTGATCTATGTCAAATACTTGGCCCTCTTTCCTCCTTCATTTCCCAGCAAAACATAGGATTGGTAAAAGTTTCAACCCTATGGGTGGACAAATTGACTAAATCTTCACTGGAAACTTTTAGCATGTATACATGCCATACATAATGCATTGTGAAAGTATATTATCAAATTTATCCACATTTTTAAAATGACTGGTCAATGCTGAATGATAAATTAGATGTTGAACACTATGATTTTGATCAGGTAACATTTCTTTTTTGGTGGTGCGTTCCATTAGCACATCCCAACACAAAGAGACCTCTCAGTGAACGAGCCTATATTCAACTTGCTGTCTATATCACACCTTTAATGCTTTGCTTTGTGAGTATTGCTGTATGCATTTCAAAAGTCTTTTAAGATTATTGGCATCTGGAAGGCAAGACTGAGATTGTATACATCTTTACATTTTTTAATGTTTCTTTTTTTAAAATTTTAAGTCAATAAATTTTTATTTAAGGAACTTTACATGCGATTCCTTCCACTGTCAATCACTGTAGTTCCTCCAAAGTCAGAATCATAATCTTCAAAACAGCCCTTTTAAAAAGAACTTGTATTCAATCCCCAGTTGTCACTGTCAGTCCAGATTTCTTTCAGTTGGGCTTCTTTGACCTCCACTTGAATATGGACATACTTCAGAAATTCCTCACCTGTAACCTTTGGTATCCAATTTCTTTACGTTAGGGCCCTAGAAGTCAAATTGTAGGCAGTATATTGATTGCTATTTTGGCAAAAGATCTAAAATTATTATTCCTTAGTTGTTCCTAATATTGAAAAGTCTTTTTCCACTCTACTCCATGAACCTAGCAGAAAATGTTACAGGTCTCATGGTCACCACCCCAACAAACTTGCTGTGATGGAAGCATAACCTGTGTCTCAGTGTAGCCACATTAACAATTTCTGGAGACCATGAATGACAGTAGTCATTTCCATCTAGAATGAGGCTTTGAATGTTTCTTCATAACCCACACCATATCTTGAACAATAAAGGAGCTTGAAAAACATTTGCTGACGAATGAAACAAAAAAAAGAGAAATGATAATTTATTCTTGAATTTATTCTACAAGTTTCAATAAGATGAAAATTATATTTCATTTTAAATTTTAAAAAGAACAAAATGAAGTTAAATGCAAATTCCTGCTCAAATGAAATTATTTTACTCCTAATGTAAGCCCCAGATTACTTAAAGATCTAATGTGCCAGTAGAAAACAAATAGAAAGTAAAATATTCAGATTAAATTTAATTTTAATTTACTTTTTTAAAGTTTATTTTAAATTTACTTTTAGAAATTTAAGAATGAATTTACGTGCTTAAGTTAAATTTTGATTTTATGAAGAATGTCTCATGTTTTCTCATTACCAAGTAACTTTTCAAAAACAAATTCTAGGATTGATAGAGTTTGAGGATTTGGTGATAGATTCTGGGCTTGAAGCCAAAGCCCTGCTCAAAGTGGGCTGTCCAAAGACATTGGAATTCTCTGCTTGTTCATTTCTTACAATTGAATCTCAAAACTGAGAAGTCAAAATGCAAGTATATTATCTTGGAGTGGTGAGGGATGTTGGCAATGAGCAGAATTAAGGATATTTACCAAGAATACTTTTGTAAGGAAAATATGAACAAAGAATATGCTTCTTTGTTTATACAAATAGGATCTTCTATAAGGACATTGTTATAATGAAACCTGAATCTTAATGGAAGTGGCTTTTAATCTTTTTGATTTTCAGAATATTTTCGAGAGTTTGAGGAAAGCTGTTGTACCCTGTTACCATAAAAATAAGGAATACAAAAAATACATTTCGTGAATCAACTTTATGGAGTTCTTGGACTCTCCAAAACTCTTCTATTGGTCTGAGTTAAAGACCCCTTTCCTATTTGACACACCTACTATGGAGAAGAAGCTAGATTAGATCACATATATGCTTCAGGTCTAGGAAATTAAATAATTCTTAGTTCCTTTGATCTAGGCCAAGCTCCCAATCTTTTCATCCTGTCTCACCAGTACAGGAGGAGATGAGGCAAAGAGAATCAGAACTAAGGGAAAAAATAGGCTTCTTTCCATGATCTAGAGCATAGCCAGCCTATGGATCCCTTGTAGGTCTTCTTGAGGTGGTAGTGGTGATAAGGAGACATGGAGGAGGACAGATGACTGTTAGTTGCATAAGAGAAAATTACTCCCAGCAAGCAGCATAGAAAACAAGAGAAATGTAAAAAGATTACTTCAAAATGGACATGTGATATGGCTGCCACATTATTTTAGTTCTGTCATGAACTAAAACTTTTTGATGTTAGCACCTTGACCCTGACCCATATCAATGCTTTTCGTTTTTCAGAGTGGAATACAGAAGGTGGGAGAAGATTTCTTTGGTAGATGTTTCAATTACTGGTGCTTTAGGGGATGCCTGGTTTTACAGATTTTTGCAAGAAAGACTATCGCTGAGATGGAGGAAAACAGAAGGGGAAGAGAGGCAGGGCTAGCCAGTGGTCTTAAGCTCCAGTGTGCAAATAGGTCATATTCATAAAACTCACCCTGAAAAATTCTAAGTTAGCATTTCTGGAAGTGGAGCTAGGAATTTATTCTTTCAATCAATATCCTTTGTAATTTGATTTTAAGAAGATTTTGATACATGAACAACATTTTGAGAAACACTGGTGTAATGCCCAGGAACACTAGGTCTGTCAGAAGTATCCACCTGTATGTTTGTGGTGAGAGTGTATGTGTGTGTGTGTTTGGGAGGAGGTGTTTGGGTTTTTGTTCTAAAAGTGAGATGGCAATCAGAAGGCAGTATTCATTTAGGCAACACTTGGCTACCTGCTAGGCACTTGTCTTTACCCTTGTGGGGACTAAATTTTGTCAGGGGATTCAGACTGTAGCTAATACACCTAATAAGTTATATAGTGTGTCAGAAGGAGAAAAATACCATGGAAATAAAAATAAATAGATCAAGGTAAAGGAATCAGAACTTCCTGAGGGATCAGTTCTAATTTTGAACTGGGAAGCCAGGGATAAACCTCATTGAGAAGGTGACATTTTAGAAAAGACATGGTCTTTGAAGAAGGTGAAGAAATTGACTGTGAAAATACTTGAGGAAAGAGAATTCCAGAGGGTCTCACTTGGGCCCTCAGGGAAAGATTAGTTGTTATGGGAATAGAGCAAAGAAAATGAGAGGGAAAAGAAGGCATTAACTGGGGTCAGGTAATAGACCGCCTTCTAGACCATTGCAAAGATGTTGATGTTTACTAAGCAAAACTGAGTCATTAGAAGATTTTGAGAGAACAGTCACATGATCTTACTTGTATTATTAAAGAGTAACTCTGGCTGCTGTGTTGAGAAGGGACCATGGTTGGGAATGCTGAGTTGTAAGAGTAGAAATTTGGGAGAAATTCAAAAGACAGATGACCATTGGTGGTGGTGGTGAGAATTAGAAGAAACGTGGATGTATTTTGAAGATAAATTTTTTTAAATCTTGATTGAGTAAATGTGAAATATGATAGTATGTTAGAGGGTTCTAGAGAATGAGTCCAAGGTTTTTGGTCTTAGCTACATGGAAGGATAAAGTTGACATCAACTGAAATGAGGAAGATTTTAAGAGAGAAGACCATAAAACCCTCCAGTTGCTACTATTTTCAATAACATAGAGGGGAGTGGTCAGTGCCATAAGGTATGAATTTGCCTCCTTGATCTACTATATAGTAGCTATTTGAACAACTCATTGAACCCATTTCCTCATCCTTAAAATGAAATAATATCTGTCCTGTCTACCTTACAGTTTTTTAGGGGGAGAAACAACTGAGATAATTCATGTGAAAAAATTTTAATGTGTTTATAGCAGAAAGTTTTAAGATTTCATAATTTTACCTAGATTTACCTAGTAGTTCCAAATTAAGAGTTTTTAACTTAATTGCAGAAATGCGATAAATTATAACAGTGCTATTTGTTTTATACCCAATATATGCCAGATATTGCGTATGGATACACTATTACTAACTCTTATGGCAACTTTACAGATGTGGAAATGAATGCCAGAGGTTTTTAAAAAATTCCCGCGTTCATGAGAATAATAAATGGTATAATTATAATTTAAATTCAGACTCTTTGTTCCTTTACATACAGACTCCTACTAGATAGAAAATCACACCAACTAAAACTGGTAAACTGTAGTCTTTTTTTCTTTTTAAGTGTTATTGTGGTAAGAGACTAGTAGGTTGAGGGTTTGAGCCAGAAGATGCCAAGTCAAGACTTAATTGTAAAACAAGGCAGATTTGAATATTTTACGTGTAGGAACAGTGAGAAAAGGCCAGATGGGATTAATAAGACTATTTCATGCATGTCCTTTGCTATTACCTTGTTAACAGAGGGAATTCCATGTGATCTAGGCTTTTCCTGAAGTGTAGAGACCCTATAATCCGAATTCAGGCAATGAAATGCTGTTATGTGCTTCTTCAGGATTTTCTTCTATGAAAACTAATGGCACTTGCAAAAGACATATTTTTATTAAGTTGATGGAATGTCAGACAAAGGTAGGCTACATAATTTTTATAATAACCAAGGGGAAGTTAGATCACTTTGAGAGCTTTGGTTGGTAGAAATTTCCTTTAATAACTGAGTTTAATGTTTTGTTTTTGTTTTATAATTTGTTCCTGTATAATATTATCTACCACTCTTTCCCTTTTGTTTGCCTGAAGATTTAAAAATGCCCTTGTTTTTTAATAGGAGAGCCAACAGGAAATATTGTGCTTTTTAAATAATCCATGCAATTTGTAAATGTCTCTCTGTTGGACTATTAATTATTTTCAGAGTATAAAGTGAAGTTGGATTTTAAAAATACTACTTTGATTTGATGTTTGGACATTCGTTATTAAGCCAAACAAAACTGGGTAAATTCACTATTAATGTCTCCTTTTCTCTTCCTACACAGCACTATTTTCTTTTTGTTTTTTAGTATTGCTCATCAGAAGGATTTTATTTCTCCTTTTATCTTCCCACAGACTTATAGCAGAGTCAAAGATCCCCTACTTGTTATTAGAGGAAAACAAAATCCTTGAATATATTTCTTGCAAATGTTATTGGTTATGTGTGGAGGTAACACATCATACTCCTACTTCTAAGTACCCCTGCTCATTGAGATGCAGCCCAGGAGCCCAGAGACAGCTATTTCTAGAATAACCTTAGAGTAGGGACACAAACATAAATATCCATTATGTAATGAATGAGTTATGGTATTAAACAGAATCCCCTCCTTCCTTCTCTAGTTTAATTACTCTTCTTTACTAAGTAATCATATTATTATTATTATTGTTAATTTGATAAAAAATAATATAAAAATTTCCAAATTCATTGGTTTATTTCATCTTTATGGCAACACTTTGGTATTGGCACAGAAGATATAATTATTCCAACTTATCGATGAATACATTGAAGCCAAAACAACTCATCTACCTCATTTCTAGTAGCTATTATTTAGACTTTGGTTTTCGCATCAGGGTCCTCTGGATCATCTACTGCACTATTTGGGAAATGATCTCCTAAAGCACTAATGCTTTGCTAACCTCATATGCCCCGTTGGGCATCAACACATTGTACTTGCTGGTTATCATTAGTGCCTAGTGTGTCCCACTGGATTGGTTCCACTCTTCTCTCTGTGATCTGGAGTGGTTCCCAAAGCCATCCCTAGGGACTCCACGCAGCCAAGAGACCCTGAGTCCAGTTCGGGGTCTTGTCTCTGATTTTCAATAGCCTCTTCCTCTCTATCACACTTAGTGCTACTTGAGTCGTAAGTATGTGTGATGAGGTTAATGCAGTGAAAATGTCATCCTATATGGGAGCTGAAACTAAGGGATAAACTGTGGAATTAGTTTCTGCAAGTTAATTTTTATTATTGATTTATTTAGTTTTGATAATATTACTTTACATTATATTCATAAGTACTTATGTCCAGGAAAAGATTGAGCATCTTAGCATGATAAACTATTTCTGGATTTATATTAACATTAATTTGTTACTTATCAATTCATATGTTATCCACTAAGTCTTGTGAGCAGATATTCATTGTTGGATAGCAAAGTTTAAAAATAAGATGTCGGGGTAAAAGATCAAGGGGATTCATTGAAAGGCTCATATTCCTTAAATTTGTTTTTAACAAATTAAAAAAGACCATCATTATCCAATTTAGAAGCAGAGAACTTGGCATATCACACAAAACTCTAAATAGTGTAGTTTAAATTTCTTGACTAATTTAAAAGTTCTTGGCTAATTTGAAAACTAAAAATGACACTTTCTATTACACAGTGGATATGAAGGTAGGTGCCTAAGAAAAAGATAATACCTCTGACATCATTTTTATTTGTATCCTGTTAAATTTTTTTTACTAGTTTTGAAAATAAAGTTTAGTAGGAAAAGCAGTAATTTATAAGCCTCACTTCATTAAGCTCGTTAGGACAGAATGTTTTATTTTTCAGGTAGTCTATCCTTGGAGCACACTTCCCGAATGTGCTTCCTCTGCCCTGATATCCAAGCCACAGCTTGTCTGCTCCTCACCAGGCACAGGGGCATCAGGAACAGGCTGCCCCCTCCTTCTCCCTTCTCTGCTCCAGCCACACTGGCTCCTTGCTTTCTGTGAATATGTCAGGCACCTTCCTCAGCGGCTTTGTGTGGGCTGAAGCAACCTGGAAACTCTTCTCTCAGAGAGCCACTGAGCCTTCTGCTTCACCTATATCAGCTTTGGGATCAAAGCCACCTTCTCAGAGAGGTCTTCCAAACCACTCTCACCACTGGTACTTCCTGTCCCCCTTTCCTCAATATTTTTTATCATAAAATTTATAACTTCTAATATACTATAATATCTTCTTGTCTACTTTGTTTATTGTCTATATTACTCTGGGTTGCCATCACAAGAAAGACTAATATAGACAATAAGCAAAATAGATAAGATATTATGGTATATTAGAAGTTATGAATTTTATGAAGGAAAATATTGATAAAAAGAGGTTAGGAAGAAGAACCAGCGGTGAGAGTAGTTTGGAAAACTCCATTCCTCAGTGTGTTTGCACAGAGAGAGCTCCCTGGTATCTCTTCTTATAGGGACAGTGTTCCCATCAAATTAAGACCCCAATCTTATGACCTCTTGTAACCTTAATTATGTCCTAAGGACCCTATTTTCAAATACAGTTGCATTGAGGTTAGGGTTTCAGCATATGAAACAGGGAGGGGGGCACAATGGATAGACATTACGGGTGGCTGTCATCACACAATTCAATTTTTTCCCAAGTGTTGTATATATTTAGTAACTTATTTGATGCCTGAAACACTTGAGGCAACAAATCACTCATGAAGTTTAGTAAGTAAACAAACTCTGAATCCAGTGTAGGTCTTCAAACATTATGCTTCCCTTTGATTTTTCTTTTTATGTGTGAATGAAATGAATATGTTTGTGGAGTTAAAAAATATTACAGCCAATTCTGACTGTCCTTGAAGGAAATTGGGTATGTGTCCAGAGATATATGAGGGTATTCAAGTTATTTTATGTATGTCAGAGAACAAACATTATTTATGTGTGGAGCTTAATAGCTCTTTCGTTCTCTATCCTGACATGGAATGTTCTGGAATTGTCTCCTTAGCTTTGTTCTCGTTACCCATTGTTTGATGACACAAAGAGTAGAGGGAACTGAGTTTTTATAAAACTCTAAAATAAGTAATCAGAATTGAAGATGAACTAGATCTACCACTTGATGTAGAGGGGGAGGGAGTGTGAAGCTTTGGGGGTATTATTAGGTAAGAAGGTTTAGTCCTGAGGAGAGAGGGGATTAAGGATGCAAAATGGTGGGGCAGAAGAGTATAGCTGAGGGAATCAGTTCTTCTCAAGAAATCAGGGTGAGATGCTTTACAGACTATAGGTATTAAATAATCAGAACGGTCAGGTAATTTTTAATATGAGCTCCTGTGGAACATCTACATGAAAATATGCAAATAAAGCGAAAATTCTCTTTGGAGCCTATGATTCTTCAAATTTGATGCTGACCTCAGAATGAATTATACGGGTCAAAGTTTCATAGGTATTCTACTACAGAGTAGCTGTGGAGGAAGGGAAATGTTTTGGTGCCATGGAAAGGGAACTGAGCTGTGGGGCACTGTGTGAACAAATTCAGCTTTCTTGTGAGAAACACAGACTAGTCATTGTTACAAATGAAGAAAGGGTGAAAGAAAATGGGAGTACTATCTTTTGACTCAAGAGACCTGAATACTGCATCCCTTAGTCAATTAAAAAGAAGTAGTTTGAGTTAGACATAGAAAATAGAAATTACCATGCATTTGTTATTCTAAATTGTGTTAGAGCAAGAGAGTAGGAGGGCAACTTCCATATACTTTATCAAAGTTCCATGGAGGGGTATAAAGTCCCCTAAACATGGATCTGTGAAATGCATAGCTCTTGAAAATGTCTAGGACATTGACTTAGACTCATTTATTATTTTTATACTTTATATATTATAAAAAAGAAAACAGAAAAATAAAAATCAGAGTTTAATATAAAGCTTACCAAAATAGCAGCATATCTTTAAAAACACACACACACAGGTGAGAGAATATTTGAAAAACTGGAATGCACTGAAACAGCAGGCCCAGATGGCATGCACAATAGGGTATTAAAGAGAACCAGCTTGTGAACTTACTAAGCTAAGCTGCTTCAGCCAGTAATAAATCATGGATATCTGAGTGGGAGGACTCCAGTCTCCCTCACTTTAATGGGGGAATGAAAATCATACAACCTATCGAAATTGAAAGAAAAATGACAGTGAACTTTGTCAGAAAGCCATGTACGTAATGAAAAATATTTTCTACAGACACATGGAAAGCAAATATATAGCAAATCAAAGCAAATATATAGTAAATCAATAAGTGGAAGCATTTTAAAAGAAAACCATATACATTTTACATGTGCTTTTCCCAAAATAAGAATAAATGATTCTATTCGATATTGTAAGTTTAGTCAGATTTACAGCCTGCACAATTACAACAAAGCAAAGATAAGGATCTCAATTAAGTGGGGGAATTTGACACAAAACATTTTGGCAGACATCTGGGAAAGTAGTTGAATATTACTTGAAAAAAGTTTTTTTTCCAGTAGCTTAAAAATGGGTCAAGGATCTTGATGAATACTCACGGCAGTATATTTAGTGTGCTTTACTAATACTTAATTTTAGACAAAAATGTAGCTATTTGCCCCACAAAGATGAGAGATACATGCATTTAGGAAAATGATATCTTTCTGACAACATGATACAGTAGATGTTGTATTTTGGTTTTTTATTATAAGAAGTTTTATTGCTCGTGGTAGTTACGTTGTCATCCCCTCTCTTTTCCTCCTTATGTCCTTTACTCCTCTACTTAGGTGGAGTGTGAACTGTTGTTCTTGCTAAGTGAATCTATTTTTCTTGGAATACTAATTTTTGAGAAAAGGTGTGTATTGCTGCAGTGGGTGGTCTACGTCATGGTGGAGGGACCTGTCGCACAGATAGAAACACATACACACAAAATCATTGAGTAGAAGAAACACAGAGCTGCAGTTAGGAAAACCCTTTCTCCCATTTTCCTGATAAAATTGTGATTAAATAATACAAAAGAAAATAAAGACAACCACAGTCATCTGTTAACTGCTCATCATGTTTCATTGTCCTCAGTCCTTCAGATACATGATTTGTCATCAACCCTGCAGTCTGCCCCCGTTTGATATACGAGGAGGCTGAGTCCAGAGAACTTTCAATGCTTTGGGACAGGCAAATTCTAATCATTACATTTAGGCGAAGCTATTATTGCATTCTTTCCATCTTAAAATAGAGCAGATAATGGAGAAGCTGCTGTGTTTAGCAAACCGAATGGGTTGCAGTAAGTCATAACACTAGGAAGCACTGGGAAGAGAACTTTTCTCCATAAAAGGAAAGTATAAAACATGATTTAATGATGATGACTATAAGAGACATAGGGTTATTTGTTTTTTGGTTGAAACCTACAAAATGGTCAATTCTTATGAAACTGAATGCCCTACTCATCTCAGTATAAATTGCAAATCCTCCACTTGTATGGCTGTGGCACTGTGTTACGCTCTGTGGGGATCAAGAAAGGTGAAAGAGATGGAAATGTAAGTCTATCAGATGGGAAAAAAGAAGAAACTAGAGGAAAGGCCATTCAATGATGTGTTGTTTGCAAGGACAGAGGTTTTTTATTCAAGGTCACTCCCCTTTGCTCAGGTCCCTTTGGCTCCTCATCTTCCCCAAGGGCAAAGACTTCCTCACATATTCTCTCTCCTTCTTCCCTTGCTCTGCTCTCTCTCCTGGAGCCTCTGAGATGAACATGAACACAAGCAGACAGCAATACACAAACATCTCCTGGGACAGGAATTCCTCCACTTATTCCTTCTCTTACTGAAGCTAAAGGTCATGCATGTGTAATTCAGGTACTACATTGTTTTTGCATCTTAAATAAATAAATAAAAGTTAAATCCAAAGCCTGTATACCTTCTAGTACTCCATAAAAGGCTGGCTAATTTGTTGTTCTTATGTATTGCTTTACATGAGCATTCATACATTTTCTTATCATTTAGTTTCCCTTTTGTGATCTTGTTCACCAGCTCCTGGTTGTGGCCTGGTTCTTGTTTCCCTTTCTAAGTCATTTGAGTTGCAGTTAGGCTAGCCCCCCCCCCCCCGCCCCACCTTTAGTAGTAAAAAGAACTTGGCAGAATGTAGGTAATCCAAGATGACTCCACATTCTTCGTGATTTGGGAGGTGGGAGAATACCCAACAGCAACACAGAGGTTTCTACGGCTACTTACAATACTCTCCTCTCATATTGACCTAACCTACAAAGGCTCCGCTGTGGCCAAGGATGTATGAAGTTGCAAGAGTGCTGTATTGGTGTTCGTATTTGTATAGATATTATCACTGATAATTCTTTTGAAGACTTTCTAGCCTGGCTCAGGGCTAAACCCCTGTTCTCCCTTGAGTTATTACTTTGTGTTGTGATCTGTGTTGTGGCTCCTTCCAGTGTCAGCAAGGTCACTGCGGTGTTAGCTGCCCACAGAGGGCACATGAAGGAGTTAGTTGTGTTAGAGCCTGTAGGTTTCATATGGGGAGAGTTTGTATTTTGATTTCAGTTCAAATGTTGGGTCTTCAAAAAGAGAAAGTATATGGAAAGGAGCTCATTTTGGCCAAGGGCTGTTAGTCAGAAATGTATTCATAAGCTAAATGACTGTTAGTCAAAAATGTTCTTCCCATACCACTAGAAACTTCCAGGTCCTCACTTGGCAGTGAGTCCTCAAATTGGAGTTTGTATGAGTGCTTCAACTTCAGCCGCATGACGGAGGCTCTAAACAGACTCTCAATCTTCCCTTATAAAACTTGGTCCCAAAACCATGCTGAAGGTTCCTTTTCCTAACCCTTGGAATAGTTCATTTGATGCCCTAAGAAAAGAATAGGTATTAGTTACCATCTTTGTTAAATAGCTTATATTCTCTGTGTTTTTTTTTCTTTTAGAAATAGAAAGCTCATACTTCTCAACAAGCTGGTTTTGATGAATATTCTGAGGATTAGCTAGATAATATGATTTCTTTCAGTATTAGAAATGCCACTTTATTACCAAAATTAATATCACCAGGCAGATTAATATCACAGTGAGGCTAAGAACCATGTTGTATGAATCTCCCATAAAAATATTATGAACTGAATTGGAAGGTGCTTTAGTATTAACAAATTTAATAGAATACAAACCTTATCTAAAATTGTGTAATTCTACTGAGGATTAAATTTCTTAGGATTCTTCAGATAAGCCAGAATAGTAGACACAACAAAAAAGTGAGTTGTGATCGTCAGTAAAAATATTGTTAGCTCATAAATCATATTTGACCAGCAATTAAAGAATGCTCATTATGTTAAAAATGTATAACTTAAACACAATAAAATGTATTTTAATAATATCTTATGATTCCTTTTTGTTTATGTTTTTATACTTACCCATAATTAGTCTGAAAAATTCTCTAAAAATGTACTATTTCTATGGAAGCTACCAGATTTGTCAAATAATCAAGGAGGAAGAGTTTTAAGACAATTTTTTCTTTTGTGTCGTGTGTAGTTTGTATTCAAATAGAATTAGAGTTACATGTACAACGAACATTAAGTCTAACTCTAGTTAAGCTTAACAATTCATTCTGATTCAAATATGAAATTAAAATATGGATTTATACTGGAATTATTGATATAGCAATGCCGGTTATAAATGTATATTTACAATTTGATGAACTGGATATTCATAATAATATTTTTTATTATATTATGTTAGTCACCATACAGTACATCACTGGTTTTTGATGTAAAGTTCCATGATTCATTAGTTGCGTATAACACCCAGTGCACTATGCAATACGTGCCCTCCTTAGTACCCATCACCAGACTATCCCATTCCCCCACTCCCTTCCCCTCTGAAGCCCTCAGTTTGTTTCTTAGATAACTGGAATATTTGCCAATCTTTGGAGGTTCATTCTTAAATTTCGCCTTTCTGATAAAGCATTGCCCACATACTTCAGCACATTCTGATATTCTCTTTTATTATATTCTATAGCTTCTGTGGTCTATATTACTCTTTATGTTATTTAATAAAAAATAGACATTGGATATAAATATTTAAACATTTATGATATTTTTATAAATATAAACTTTAAATATTTATATTATTGATATTCATATTTAAAATAGATATTTTAACTCTTAAAATATCATTTTAAAGATTTCCTTCATGTAGATTATTTCCTTTGTTTTAGTATTATATAGAAATATGTATACATGTGTGTATATAAATATAAATATACACATATGTTTATATATATGTATATATATATCCCTTCTTTTATAACTTTTATCCTTTTGTAACTTTTTATCCTTTCTTTTATAACTGTTATTATTCTGATAACACTTAGCATATGACTTGTCCATGGTATATGTTCAAATAATTTGTGAACAATTACATTGCATATAGACTTTGTTTTGCTTTTCCTAACAGTTCTAGTGGTTCACTCAATTCTTCCCTGTTTTCTGCATTCTACATTATGACGGCATTTCTACATTACATGATATTATCAAAACACAAATATGAATAGGTCCCCAACCCTTCCTTAAAAACCCATGAATGTCTTCCCACTGGTCTTGGGCAACATGGGGGCTATTTTCCATCATCCTGCGAGGCCAGGCATGATGTGACACCTGCCTACTCCTTCAGCCTCATCCTAAGCTCTGTGACTACATTCCAGCCCCATGGGCCTCTGTTAGCTTTTCATGCTTCCCAGGCCTCCTCCTACCACAGGACTTTTGTGTGTGTCATTCTTTTGGCTGAAGTGCTCTTCTCTGTGCTCTGAACACCTCTTATCCATCTTTGCTTGCTCTGAACCTACTCAATGCTACAAGCATGAATTAAGCCACCATCGAGAATTTTCTAATTCATCTCCTGGGAAAGAATCTCTTTTTCCTGTGTCCTACCAATGAATTATAGTTTAATATCTCAGATATTTTCCCATAATTGTATTAAAATTATAGTGAAGCTGCAAAAAGCCCCTTAGGGAGGCACAGTGGATTTCCCAGAAGGAGACAAGGTCACCCGTTAAGAAAGTTTTAAGGTCATCCATATGAGAAACTTTTAAAACAAACAAACAATATAATCAATTATGAGCTTTAGAAAAATGAGTTTAGTCAACAATATTGAGAAACATTTTTGTTAGAGACGAGGCTCTGAAGTTATTACTCAAATAAAGCGTTTGTTCAATCCATTTCACTATTAGATTTACGTTCTCGATTGTAGGATTTATATATGAATATCTGCATAACTGACCAGCTCAAAGATCTTAGCTCACTGTCTTATACCTAGGAATTTTCTAAGTATGTGACAAAAGGAAGCATTCAGCTGTCCCATGTAAGCAACAGGTCAAGGTTATATATTTATTCTGAATTAGATAATCAGTTACCTTGACAAAGAAAAGCTGTTCCATGCCATTCCCAATATGTCTCCTCAATTTCTCTCTATTGTGTATTTAATTCCTTATATGACACTGTTTTCTTCCTCTTTCCTTTCATCATTCTCTCTTTGGTTCTGAAGGATTGTATTTACTTAATACACCTGAATCTTTACATTTCGAATTTTCATCCTTGCTCCTTGGATTGTGCCCCCACTTCTGGTTACATTTTCATATCTGTGCTCCATCTACCTTTTATTCTATGGTCCATATACAGCTAACTCTGCGATCAGGCCTACATTTGTTACCACCCAAGATTGTCGGAGAGGGGTTATTCTCTTCTCCAGTTTTCAGTCTCATCAACTACCTGATTTCTTTTTTGTTGCTGACATTTTTATTACCCAAGTTCCCAGTGGTAAAGGAATTATTTCATTTCTGTCTTTATATCATGTATAGCTCATAATACTGTGGGAGAGCTTGACGCTTGAAAAGAGTTTATAAATCCACCAAATCTAACCTCTCCCAGATCAACCTCCTTCTGATATGTTGAAATTTGAGTACTTCTTTGTAGTTGGAAAACAGTTTAAATCACCCACTTGTGGTAAGTCCACGGAAAAATTGGCAAACTTGTAACAATCATGCCCCAGAGTATTCATTATGAAAGGTTACATTTTCCAGGGTCTGGTATTCCTAGGATACAGTTACTGAGAGATATTTCTGAGTGGTCTAAAGATCACAGAAACCTGCATATACCAGAGCTTTCCCTTGTTTGGGCATGAAGACATTTATTTTCCCACCTTCTTAACTGTGGGTACCCATCAGCAAGGAAAGGTCACTTCAGTCTCCTGAAACATCAACTAAAAACAGTTCCTAGGGCTTCTGCCCCAAACTAGGAAGGTTGCTTCGCTTCTTTCCAATTATTAGCCAGCGTGAGCCCTGGGAGAGCTCAGGTTGTAGTTTCTATCTGAGGTGGGTGAAATGTCATCATTGCCAGACATGAAGGAAAAATCAGATACTAATTTTCCAAATTTAAATGTAAACTAAATCCCACAGGATATGACCCACATTTGAATCTTGTGTGACTATATGCAGGTGGAATTTCTATAGAGTTGCTGAAGATGTGGATATTTCCTTTGGTAAACCTTCTAAGAACTTTTTTAATATCCTACTGAGCTGCCCTTTGCCCTCCAAAAAGCAACCGTGAGGCAAGCTGTCTGGGACAAAAAGGAGCAGGGGTAAGAGAATATGGCCATTCTTTTGTTCATGTGCCATAAGCCATTATTTAATTGATGCCAACTCCTTGTTACACAGAGTAATAGGCACTGAGCATAGAAAGATGAGGAGAAACAATTCTAGTCATAAAGGCTCATAGAAAATGAAACAGACACAAAACTTGCAATTAGGAAACTGAAGCACACGGGTGAACACATTTTCTAGAAACCTGGCCAAAGAATTCCTCATAGGAAAGTAATAATCTTAGCGGGAGATTCAAACACACTTCTGTCAAAAAACTGATGGAACAAGTAGACAAAAAGTAAGTAAAAATAGAAAATATTTAAGGGCATGATTAGAAAAATAGAGCTAAGTGGCATATATATAATACCATGCCAGTGAGCTCGGAATATATATTCATTTCATTTTTTTAGAAGCTTTTATTTATTTATTTGAGAGAGAGAGAGAGCATGAGCCCGGGGACAGAGGGAGAGGGAGAAGCAGGCTCCCCCTGAGCAGGGAGCCCAAAGTGGAGCTCAATCCCAGGACCCTGGGATCATGACTGAGCCAAACGCAGATGTTTAACCAGCTGAGCTGCCCAGGCACCCCACACATTCATTTCAAATACACAGAGCAGGCCATACCTGAACATGTCATTCTTATGAAAACATGGTGACTTGTACTTTAGGGATGGTCATAAGAGAATTTCAAGTGTTTAAGGAAACATTACCAGAAGGTCATGTAGCCCTCAGGTGACTGCAGAGCTCTCTATAAAGGAGGTAATCCTAGGTTACATGAGTGATTTCCAGATGGATAATAAATTGATTATTTAAGCATACCTCATGGTCAGTTTTATATATAATAATCATTTAATTAGAAAAGGTAGTATAGAATTTGTCCTTGACTTTGGCTCAAGTAATCAATGACAGCACCTTAGCCCTGGATGGTATTCAGCTCAGTCTCAACTCCCTGGCCAAGGTTGATTTGGTGACAGAATTGCCCTTCCTCTTTGTGGGCCACTGTGGAGTCTGTGCAGTTGGTAATACAGCCTGTTATAACTGGGTCAATGCTACTTGCCAAGTGGAAGGGTCTTTAGAGAAATTTGAGGTGAAAGCTACTTGGATTTCTAATGTAGACCCTGATTGTTTATTGGATGTCTTCAGCTGTTTAAAATAGAGACACTGGGGTCATTAGCTTGGATCAGTATTGCAGGTTTGCCACATGGTACTACCTGGAATCTTGTTGAAAATAGTTTTAATTAAGTGTTGCATGGAACACATTGAATGGATATAATCTCAGCCTTTGTTAGTGAGAGTCATCCGAGTGGCTAAACAGAGACATATGTACAATAGAAAATTTGCTATAGGCCAAGACTTTAGACACCAAGAATGGACTCATTGGGAGACAATTCTCCCTGGGTCTCTCTCATTTCTGCACACTTAGGCATTAATAGCCAATTGCTCCAGACTATCTTTACAAGAATGTTTATCTAAGCAGACAGCATTGGAAAGATATATATCTTTTACAATCCAGGGAATAAAGATAGGTAGATAGATAGATAGATAGATAGATAGATAGATAGATAGATAGATGATAGATCCCTCCCCAGAGCAGATTTATTTACATTACAGAAATTAAAGAGAGGGATGTCTCCCTCCCTTCTCTGGACCTGATTTTTTACCTTACATGGAAATAAAGAAAGTGCCATCTCTGGAGGGGAGAATGGGCATAATAGATCAGGGTTGCCTAATCTTGGGGTTTCTCACCTATAATTCATCCCATTTGCATGGGCAAAACTGGGTCCTCATCACATCACTCTGTGGGACTTGGAGCTCAGGAAAATGCACAAAATGTCACCCTGGCTATTCTTACTGCTGTGGGTAATAAAGTGTCATTTGTCTCTGAGCCAAAAGACTTGTCTTTTCTGCTGTTATCTATAAAACTGACAGTCTAACATACTAGCCTTCAAATAGGGTAAAATCTTCCACCTTCCTAGTTTCTCTCTCTAGTTTTTATGACACTTATGTATTACTGATTAGTTGACCATTTTTCATTGTGAAATGTCCTCATTTGTCTCTGTTTATATGCTTTGTTTTGGAGTCTGTTTTGTCTGATGTTAATATAGTCAAAATTACTCCTTTAGTTTACTATTTGCATGGTATATATATTTTTTGATCTGTTTACTTTCAAGTCGTCTGTGTCTTTATGGTTAAAAGTGTCTCTTATAGTTAGTATAGAGTTTGTCCCCCCTTTTTTTTCTTTCTGAAAAATCTCTGCCTTATACCTTGACTATTTAGTGTATTACTATTCAATATAATGATTGAAACACTTGCATTTAGGTCTAACATTGTATTTTTTGCTTTCTGTTTTCCCCCTCTGTTTTTTGTTGCTCTGAATCTTCTTTTCTAACATCTTCTGGATAATGTGAAGTATTTAAAGATGTAAATTGAATTTATCTATTGGATTTTTGATTACACCCCTATACATGATATTTAGTGGCTTTATGGGGGATATAAAATATATGTCATAAATTTTAACAGTTTAGTTTGATTTATTACTGTACTTCTTCGCAGAAAATGAGGAAACCTTTCACTATGTCAGTCCATTTACTGGTGCTATCTATTACATTATTGTTGTCACATTTATTTATATTATAAACCTCATGAAGCAATTATATAATATTTGCTTTAAAAGGCGCTATGTATTTTCTTGATATTTAAAATTTTCTAAGAATTTTTCTTTCAACTTGAAGAACTATTTTTCATACTTTCTTAAACCAAAATCTACTGGTAATAAGTTTTCTTAATGTACATTTATTTGATGATGTCTTTATTTTTATTTTATTCTTAAATAATATTTGTTGAATATGCAATTAGGAAATTATTTATTTTTTAAAAGATTTCATCTATTTATTTGAGAGAGAGAGCACAAGCTGGGGGGAGGGGTGAAGGGGAGGGAGAAGCAGACTACCCATTGAGCAGGGAGCCCAATACAGGGCTCAATCCAGGACCCTGAGATCATGACCTGAGCTGAAGACAGGCACTTAACAAACTGAGTCACCCAGGTGCCCCTACAGTTAGGAATTTAAAAGCTCCCCCCCCCCTATTTTATTCTCTCTGTACTTTAAGGATATTTTCCCATCATTATCTGTACTTCATAGTTTCTGATTAGAAGTCACTGCACATTTGAATCATTCTCTCTATATATCATATTCTGTTTCTTTGGCTGCTTTCAAGGTTTTCTATTTATCTTTGTTTTCCAGCAGTTTTACTATCCTGTGCTTATGCATATTTTTTTCTATACTTATTCTCCTTGTAATTCACTAGTTTTCTTGATTCCCAAAATTAATATTTTTCCTCATACTCGGGGGAAATACTTTGACCACTCTGTTTTAAATACTTTTTTCTATACTATTCTCTCTCTCATATCCTTCAGGAACTTAAATTGAAATACACAAGACAATTTGATGTTTCACTCAGGTTCCCAAAGCTCTTTTTATTTTTTCAAAAACTTTTTTCTTTATGTTCTTCAGGTTGACTAATTTCTATTACACTATCTTCAAGTTCACCACATCTTTCTGGTCATAGCTATTATGTTGTCAAGCTCATTTGTCAAATTTTTTGTGCAATGTGTTTATAGGTGTGTTTATGTGAAAAGACTACTTTGTTTCTCCTTTTCTTTTCAAAAAAATATATCAACATGCAGGAGAGTGAAAAGGAAAGTACTGAAGGGCTGGCTGAGAAATGAAAAGAGCCTCCAAAGAGATTCAAATGACAGTATGAGGGAGAAAAAATGAAGGTGAAGACATCTGGCAAGGGTAGAAGAAACTATAAAATATAGAGACCAAGTGTTTTAGAGAAATAAAATAAACTGTTTTCTCCTGTCACCAACATTTTGGTAATGTGGTTTCTAAGGTTGAGATATAAGGCAAGGCAGCCAGGAACAAGTAAGTCTCCTGGAAGTTGTCAGAGAAGTAACAATTCCTTAAAGGTGGATTGAAAGAAGTTTTCTGCCAATGTCAAAAATTACATGTGAGTTTTCCTAGAGGAAGGATTGTATCTCTGAGAAAGGGGTTTGCAACAGATCTTGATGAATATGCCTTATTTGCGGGTTTAGAAGGAGGAAGAAACTAGAGCAAGTACAGTAGAATTTCAGGCCAGTTGGGAATCTATAAATGCCTCACTCATAAGGAATAATGCATCCTTATGTTTAATATACAGAATTACTGGGGGCAGGATGTTAGCTAAAAGTTGTGACGAGGTGAGCTCATTCAAATGGGGTACCCCCGGAATAATAATTTTCTACAAAAGGAGTTGTAATATGTGTACATGTCATTACTGATTTATACCAATTATATATACTTAATGTGATAGTGGGAGTCATATAATTTAGCCATTCCTAAAAGTGTTAGCAAAGGACCATCTGCCAAAATACCATGAAACATATTACTTCAAATAATTCACACACACAAAAAATACTTCTATGAAGAGGCACTTCATAGAAAAATATTATTTAAAACATGATGTATTCATTAATCTCTTTTATTTTTTTATTGTATATATGGCCGGCAAAATGAAAAAGACTTTAGATTTAGAAATAGGATTAAATCTTATCAGAGGTGCTAACTCTCTTTTAAAACAGAGCAAATTATTTCTGTATCACTATTACCCTAATTGTAAAAATGAGGATAAAAATATTTCTCATGTAATTATTTTAATGACTAAGCTAGCACCATACTTGACATACAGTAGCCAATTCATGTCATGAGTTCACAGGTTTAGCAGACTGCATCATGCAATGAATGCGCTTGGGGTTGATCCAATATCATTAATAAGGAGGGAATGTAGCCATTTCTCAGGGTTCCAATACATAACATCCATCTTCTTTGCTCAGTTTGTTAAATTGCAGGTGGGTTTTTGCTTTTTTGATGAAACTGCTGTTATATCAAGTTAATCCTCTGTATAGGGTTTTCATTCCAGTCATGAACGAAGTCTGTCAAATTTCTGATCTTCCCTTAGCTGGAGTGAATAAGCTAGAGCTTATTCAATTCCAAGGCTCTCTCTGAGAATTGTTTTCTCTCACATTTCAACCCCTTTCTGACCTAGAAGATGGGAATGCTGTGAAAAGAGAATAAGTGAATTACTTAATTTGGTTGAACAAAAATCTATGCATGTAGTTCCTAAGGAAATAACAAATGTTTTCCCCACAAGTTGAGATATCCTTTTCTTCAAATGTGTTTTAAAATAGGAAATATAAGATATTTTATTTTTTGGAAAGTAGTTTAATGCTAATCAGGCTTTCCCCAACAACATGGTTTATAAGATGAGCCCATTAAACTAATTTATGTTTCATCATTACCAACTTAATCTCTTTTAAATTGATTTTATATTCAGGAGGACAAGGAATATCAAATGTTTGCTTGGACCTTTTCACTGTGATTATTATTATTTCTTCTCATCATGGCGGATAAGTTGAGAAATTTTCCCTTTTCTTAGAAAAGAATGGTGAATTCAATTCTTTGGCCTCTTACTAATATGAATTTAAATTTTTTTACTTTTAGTCATATCTAGAGCTTAAATCTCTTCTTTTTGGAGTTTCACAGGAAACATTAAAAATATGACCAATAGGGGCACCTGGGTGGCTCAGTCGGTTAAGTGTCTGCCTTCAGTTCAGGTCATGATCCCAAAGTCCTGGGATTGAGCCCCGCATTGGGCTCCCTGCTCAGTGGGGAGTCTGCTTCTTCCTCTCCCTCTACCCCTCCCCATGCTCACGCTCTCTCTCACACTCTGCTCTCTCTCTCTTTCAAATAAATAAATAAATAAATAAATAAATAAATAAATAAATAAAATCTTTAAAAAAATGGGAGCAATACATTTTCAGAATGAAGAACATAAAATTAGATTAAATTAAAAAATTAGTCTTTAACAAAATTGACCTAGCTAACTCTTCATCATATTTCTGATCTTAGGTTGGACAGTGTTTCTCCTGGAATCATTTTCTGACTGCCAAGGCTAATTTTGGTGTCTTTCTTATGTGTCCCTGAATCCCAAGTCTTCCTCTAGCATAAAGCATTTCTCATTGTATTGCAATTATGTGTTGGTTTCTACATCACTAGAGAGCTATCTATTAGAACAAGAATTCTGTCGGTCTTCTACACCATGTTATTCACAACATTAAGCACAGTACCACATAGATAGTAGATAGTAAATATGTGTTGAATGAGTCAATAAATATACTATGTACAATACTAGAGATTTTTTTTTTCTGAAGATGCATTGTTAATAATGAGACATGCAGAAATTAAAGATGCACCAAGGAAATTATGAAAACATTTGTCCTAAATTTGTAGTTTTTCTACATTTCTTTCTTTGATTTTGAGTTGAGCTACCCAGTGTCCTTCCCAATTATGTGTGCCAAAAATAATCATTTTTCCTTGGGGTCTTTTGAATTGAACTTCTATTCCTTGCAATGACAATAATCATGACTAATAATTTTGGTATTGGTCAAACAGATTGTTAAGAGCGGAACATTAATGTTGAAGGAAAATATTTTACAAGAACCTTGTCCATGGATGACTCAGGGGTTGATTCTAACTTTGCTCTTTACTCGTCCCCATTCTTTGTAGTCTTCCATTATAAAAACTGACAGAATTAAAAGAATAGTGATTGTATGCTCTAAGTAGTATAAATGTTGGGGAAATGAAAGAGAAAAAGAAACATCTCACATTTGTTAAGAGTTAGATGGCATATTAACCTCAATTCATATTATCTTACATGATCCTCAATATAAGCCAGCAGGAGAAGTAGGAATAATTATTCACCATGTTTATGAGGAAATTGAAATTTAGAAAGATTATACAACTTGCCTGGAGTCACACAGTTGGTGATTTGTGAAGGCTCAGTTTGAACCCATGTCTTCTCATTGTAAGTCCTTGCAAAAAGCAACTCCCGGCTTCAGATCTGGATATTGAGTGCATTGTGAAGATAACAGCAATATGCAAGAAAAGAGGAGCAAGAACATTTGTTAGGGAAGATATTCTTGAGTTTTATTTATTTTCCAGGTTAATAATTGAATTAACTCATTAATTCTCATTCTTCGACCCTATCACAGAATTTGTTTAAAGCTCAGTTATAACCCTTATCATCCATGATTTATTATATAGCTCTTTCTAATCACAATAGTTCCTTACAGTTCACCTCACTGTATCTGTCATTGTTCTTAGAACAACGCTTTTCACAAAATGGGTTGTCAATAAATGCTTGTTGAAAGTATTGGATTTATATCTCTAAATAACAGATTTACAATAACATTAAATATACTATAAGACCACAGTAACAGTTTTCTACATTAAATTTCAGAATGTCTGTATGGACAGGGTTACAGGAAAATTTCCTCTTTAAATTTTGCAAGAAAATTGCAAATGAAGGTGGGAATAAAGGGGTTTCTAAATTCATGTTATGCCCATTAAGTAAAGTTTGCAGGTGCCTCACTGGCGTGAGTCTGTTTTGGAACCCAGCAAATGTAATTAGCAAGGGAGATTTTGGACATCCAATTGTCAAAGGGTTGAGTATAAGATCAATAAGCAGCTGTATGAAGGAGACAATAATCAAAGGTGAGGAAATGAGAAAGTAGATGCAAAGCTTCAGTCCTGTGTCTAATTGTATTATTGATAATTCTAAAGTATAAAGCCATCTTAGGTATAATTGTTGTACTATAATTAGAGTGATTGAGCTGACATCGTTCGGCAACCTGTGGGCAGAGGTGAAAAGAGGTTTCTCCTCTATTACAGGCTGTTTTTATGGTGTAAATGGCCTCTGACCCAACAGAATAATTAGCTTCCATTGTGTTAACCTGTTAGTTAAAAAGTACAAGCACATACTACCATGAATATAGAGAATTTTTCCCCAACCCAATAACATTGCCTTTGGAGCAAGACCTTCCTTTAACAGCTGTTGTAAAGACAATAAAGGCATCTCATGACAATACCCATTTTTCTTTCCTGCTGAGGTTAAGTTTTATGTTCTTACATTTTGTAACTGGTAGAGAATTTACTATTTTGAAAACTACTATATCATTCTAAAAGCAACAGAGGACTGTGTAAATGTGTGATGTAAAATATAAAAGTGGAAAGAAAAACATTAATAAGAGGTATGGTAGCTGTGAAGTCCCTTCATAAATAAATATTTCGACAGTTGGGTATTTTACAGGCTGAAGAATAATACAGATGAGACTATTGACAACCAGTCTGTTTATAAGCAAATTACACAAATTACAAATAGTGTTGCTTTATTTGTTTATTATAATTACCATGTTTCTTTATCCAAGAAAGGCTGGTAATACATAAGGATTTCTCAAGTAAAAATAAGTAGTGAGAATGGATAATTTGATCATGGCTGATTGATTGATTTCCCCCAACTTCTCAAGGGCCTGACATTTCTGGTTTCTTGGCCTCCATTGCATAAGTTTTATGGATAGTTGATCTTTTTTCTACTTTGTCTTTACTATTTAATAACATCCATGAAGTTCTCCCTATTTCATTATTCTCTATATAAGTTTATTCATATCTTCCAGTGCCTATCCTGGAGCAAGAGAAAACTTTTTTTGCTCATTCAGCACTACTGATACATATTGATTATTTTATAGGCTAAAAACGAGGATGATATTGATTATTTTAGGGGCTAAAAACAAGGGTGTTCAAGGGTTTAAAAAATGCCTTTGAGTACCACATACAAACTATCAAATTCTGCCTAATATCTAAGTACTTTTAAAAAAAGTTTTTATTTAAATTCCAGTTAGTTAACATACAGTGTAATACAAGTTTCAGGTTTACAATGGAGTGACTCAGCACTTCCATACAACACCCAGTGTTCATCACAAGTTCACTCCTTAATCTCCATCACCTACTAAACCCATTCTTCCGCCCACCTCCCCTCTGGTAACCATCAGATTGTTCTCCACACTTAAAAATCTGTTTCTCAGTTTGCCTCTCTCTTTTTTTCCCCCTTTGCTCATTTGTTTTCTTAAATTCCACGTATGAGTAAGATCATATGGTATTTGTCATTCTCCGACTTATTTCACTTATCGTTATACTCTCCAGCTCCGTCCGTGTTGTTGCAAGTGGCAAGATTTCTTTATTTTTATTGCTGAGTAATATTCCATTGTGTACATATATATATATATATGTGTGTGTGTGTGTATATATATATATATATATATATATACACACGACATCTTCCTTATCCATTCATCAGTCAATGGGCACCTGGGCAGTTTCCATAATTTGGCTATTGTACATAATGCTGCTATAAGCATTGGGGTATATATATCCCTTTGAACTACTATTTTTGTATTCTTTGGGTTAATATGTAGTAGTGCAATTGCTGGATCATAGTGTAGTTCTATTTTTAAATTTTGATCTAAGTACTTTTTTATAAATGCAGAAGAGGCTCTTTTGGCTTAATCAGTGGTCTTAAGCATGCCATCTATACTTTATAAATGTTTTTTTTTTGACTGTTAGTGGCTGCTTTCTTGCTACAGTGGCAGAATTCAGTAGTCATGCCAGTGATACGCCATGACCTCATAGCCCACAAAGCCTAAAATATGTACTACCAACCTCTTACAGAAAAAGTTTGCTAACTTCAGAGCTAAATGAGCGGAAGAGAAAAATTATCTGATATTCTTCATTTTACTGAACAAGAAGCAAGTATCAAACAAGAACAGAGTGACTGCTGTCCCTTCTGGTTATGCTGGGTATTTCTAGTCAATACTGCATAAAATACACTTGCTTATTTTGTGTATATACTGTTTTAGAATTTAGTTCTTCCCCATAATCATTTAATTTTATTATAGTAGTCTTACAAAATAAATAATGTAGATATTGTTATACTTTCTTTCCATTTGAAGAAATTGGAATTCTGATTTAGAACTTCATTAGCTCCCCAGGAAATGAATGTAATGAAAATCATGTCATTCCCAAGCTCAAACTTCTATCTCTCAGTCCCCTTCTGTCAGAGAAGTTGTTCTGTGGTTAATGTACTGTTTACTCTTCCCAGGAATATAGAAAGAGTACATTTTCTAACTTTTCTTATCATTAAGTTGCGTCATATGACTCAGTTTTGGCCGATGGATTATGGATGAAAGCAATATAAGATCTATATAGATCTTGTCCGCAAAAGCACATCATGCCACCTGCCAGTTCCTTCTTCCCTCGCTGCCCCAGGTAGCAGAGCTACAAGATGAGTAAGGTTTATATCTTTCCAACTTGTACTAGATTTTGTGAGAGTGAGAAATAAATCTTGTTTGGTACAAGACATGAAGATTTGGTGTTTATTATTATCCCATAGCCTAATCTATTCTTATTAATATATAAATTTTATTAGTACATAATCTATTCATATTAATACATTAATTCTCCACTTGAATGCCTTAGTCACCTTGAACACATTGTACTCAAAATCAGACTCATTCTCCTCAATCTCTGCCTTGTACCTACCCCAGATGTATTTTTGATCCAGTACCGTTTTTGTAGGTTGACATCATTTCATAGAAAACATAGTATTTCTAGATTCTTTTCTTTCTCCTGACTCTTATATCCATCTTTGCCAAACTCTTAAATTTATCACTTATCTATGTGTTTGGCCATCTTACTGGCTTACTTGCTCTACTAGTTCTCTAATATGAAACTTACATGATCTAATAATGGGAATTTTGTTCTTCCTTTTAAAGTCTATGTTTTTGATCTTTTTTTTTTAATTGTCAAGTCCTCTAGAAAAAATGTTGCACAGCTTGTAATAATGGTTATTCTAGACACCCGGACTTCATAAAGGATGATATTTGCTGTAGTTTTTGAATAGATATTTATCAAAATAAGAAAGTTTTTTCCAGTATAAGTTGACAATGACTTTTATATAATAAATGACTACACTGTCCTTTTACTGAATTCCTAATAATCCTTCAAGTGTCACTTTGCGTTACCTCCTTTGTTCAAACATTGACTTAAGTATTCTTCTCCTTTGGGTTCACATAGTACTTTTTGTACATATTATCATATTGTAATTGCTTAACTTTCTGTCTTCTTTAGAAGCCTGTGAATTTTGGTGAAGATTGTTTTTCTTTGTGCACTTGGTACTCAAAAGAGTGCCTATCATAGAACTGTCTTCAGTATATGTACAATAAATGAGTTTCCTTTCCTGTACCTACTGATTGTATGCCATATTAAAATAAAACTTTATGGATCAGGATAATGGGTATGAGTTCTGACTCTGTAGGGCCTATTTTGATAAGAACTAAATCTGGTAGTTTATTAGGATACCCATCACAACTTTTTGATGAGTGGAGGATTACTCTGTTATCCTTATCCTGGTTCTTGGTCTACTCTGTGTTAACTCCCAAAGGTTCTTGGTAATGCAGCCACAAAACTGTAATCTTACCTAAGGTGTTTATTCCAAGTCAGTTTAACTGGGGTCCTACCCTGATTTCTTTTTTGCTCTCCATTTCTTTGCTGAGTCTGAATCCCAGCTTTGGAATTTGAGGACCAACTATATTAACTGGATCTTGACAATGAGGGGTTGGACCATAGTGATAAACTCCCTATTAAAAATGTGTGTGTCTGATACTAGTTACCATCCATTAGTTAAGACTCAAGTTGGTGACCAATGGCCATAAACATGGTTGGGCAAGGGGCAAGGGGAGGTCCAGAATTGTGAACCAAATTCACAATTTGGCCAGTTAGTCCTAGCCACAGTTTACTTTTTTCATGATTCTAGTCTATCATTGATATCTTTTTTTTTTTTGAGTTTATTTCTTTATTTGAGAGAGAGAGAGAGAAAGTGAGAGGCAGAGCATGAGTGGAGGGGGAGGGGCAGAGAATGAGGGAGAAACAGACCCCCCACTGAGCAGGGAGCCCAATGTGGGCTTGATCCCAGGACCCTGGGATCATTACTTGAGCCAAAGGCAGACGCTTAACTGACTTAGCCACCCAGGTGCCCCACTATCATTGATAATCTTAATGTGGTCTGTGGCTTTATAGCTTATGTTTATGGGGCAGGAAATGAAATTCTAACAATGAGGTTCTAGAGAAGATATGCTCTTCTTAGGACAACTACCAAAAAGAGAGAGAAGACCCAAGTAAGTATTTTATTCTCAGAGCAGCTAAGAGGCATAACTAGAATTTCATCATGGAGGGAAGTCAGGGACTTGTGTATGAAAACTGGGGGATTATGTGAGGGGTTTGATCTTCAGGAACAGTGCAGATAATCACCAGAACACCATTCTGGCTACAAGGAGGAGACATCCACAAAGAACCTTCTGATGATACCAGCCCTGAATGAAATGGCCTCTAAAACAGTGATAAAAACAGCTGCCCCAGATGTTTGAAACCTAGGACTAGAAAGTAAAAAACAGTGAAGATCTCTTTTGATCTGAAAAGCTGTTAGGGACTAATTATTGTTAGAGAAGATTATCTGTAAGTCATATATAGTCTTAGATATATCTGAAAAGAATGGAGAAATGAATTAAACTGTCATTATCATGGAATTGCCATTAGAGAATGCCCTATATATGAATATATTGCCTGTTTTATGCCAAAGGTTATTAGTGAGAAGTCATGCAATGTAAAATACATATAGTAATTGTCTTGGACATTATTAGCCAGGTGTCCAAGAGCATCAGTCACATTGGAGAAGGATTTGGCACCTATACTTGATTGCTGCTAAGAACCATCCTTACCTGTGGAGTTGTAGGGGTCCCATAACTGTATTGATATTTTATTCATTTTTTTATTCATTATTTTATTCATTATTTTATTATTCATTTAACAAATATTTATTGAGCATTTATTCTGTTCCATATAGAAACAGCAAAAGGTAGGAAGAAGACTGAAGCATTTCTCTTGATCAAGGAAAAAATTTACAAATCTGTACAGCAATAGTCCCAATGGTAATGAATGTGAAAAAAATAGGGCAGTCCCCAAACAAATGCAAGGAGGATATATATCCAGTTACACTTCAGGGTACACCCAGATACTAAGGTAGTAAGGATGTAGTACCTGGTACCTTGGTTCATTTGTAACATGCCTAATTAAAGACATGCTGAAAATGTGGAACTCCCTCTCTGTTTTCTTCCACTCAGTTTTCCCTCCCTTCCCCTAAGAACTATGGGAAACAAACTGAGGCTTACAGAAGGGAAGGGGGTGGGAGGATAAGGTAGCTGGGTGATGGGTATTAAGGAGGGCATGTGTTGTGATGACCAAAGGGTGTTATACACAACTAATGAATCGTTGAACACTACATCAAAACCTAATGATGTACTATGTGTTGGCTGACTGAACATAATAATTAAAAAAAAAGAAAGAAAAAGTGGAACTTCACTCTAATGGGCAGGAGGATTATTTAGGAAGATGATTTAGAACTCCAGGAAACCCTCATCCCCTACCTAAAGATGCTAGTCTTCTACTCAGTGGAATCAAAAAGGGTGTACCTAAGAGATATGGGTCATAAACAGTTAATGTTCCTGGGAAAAGAACATCATGGACACTGTGAGAACTCTGCTGTGTTCTAACTAGTGTTAGCTAGATGAGCCTTCTGGGCAGAAAGAATCCCTCCTCTTTTTTAACAAAGAGAAAAATAAAATTCCAGAGGTAGGTGAAAGGACAAGAAAAATAAAAATACTAATAATTTTAAAAGGCCATTCCTTCAAATGCCGGTCATTTTGTCCCTTGTCAAATGATACATTGGAGGGAAAATTGTGCAATGGATCGCTCGTGTCATGCAGTTTCTTAATCTTAATCTTGCTAAGAACTTTTGCCTGATTTGTTCAGTCCTGCTTCACTCGTTGGGGCCTAAATCTGGCCCTAGGCATGAGGATTCCCCAAATTTGTAAGAATTAAGCAACAAGGGAAGATTTCATGTGTAGGTCACATTTGAGTTCAGTCTTGAAGGATAAGCAAAAGTTCCTACGGGAATAAGAGGGATCATGGGGATTTTCGTTTTGGGGAAGAATTTCATTAAGAGTTAAGGTGTTTGATGAATGTTCCAGATGACACTTAAGGTTAGGCTGGAATCAAATAATGAAACCCTCCATTTACCAGGGGTGTGTATAGACCAAATAAGGGGCTTTAAAATGCATAGTTTTCCTGCTTTATTTCTGCATTCCATCCATCTTCCTAAGGTTCCAGTTGGAGAACCATTTGTTCTCCCCTCAGATGCTTATTATTCTTAAGTCCTAACTCTTTCAGTTTGTCATTTCAGACCCCCCATAACCCGTTTCCAGAATTTTTCTCCAATCTTTTAATCTGATTACTTCACTCCCTTTCTTGAAAACTTCCAGTGGTCTTTCATTTAACCTAGAATAAAATCCAAAGTCCTTAACATGGCCTTGAAGATCTGACCTACTCTAGCTTTTGCCTCAGACACAATCTCACAACACATATGGTTCAGCTCCATCATCAGGCTCCTGGAAAGCACTGAGTTGTTGCAGCAATGACTTTCTACCAGCTGCTTTTCTCTGTTTGATACACTCTTTTCTCAGATTGTCATAGATCTGGTTCCATCTATCGTTAAGACCTCGACACAAATAATTTCAACTCCTTGGAAAAGTCTTCCCTGATTCTAAAATATAGTTAGCCCTTCCCCCCAGCACAGTTGATTACATCACCATATTTTTCTTTCTCTTTTTTTTTAAAGATTTTATTTATTTATTTATCAGAGAAAGAGAGAGCGAGCACACAAGCAGGGGGAGCGGCAGGCAGAAGGAGAAGCAGACTCTCCACTAGGCAAGAAGCCCATTGTGGAACTCAATCCCAGGACCCTGGGATCATGACCTGAGCCGAAAGCAGCCGCTTAACTGACTGAGCCACCCAGGCATCCTCTTTTTTTTTTTTCCCCTTGTTGCTTCTCATTTTGTGAAATTATCTTTCCTGTGCTGCTTTTTTTTTTTTTTTGGTTTAATTTAAATTCAACTTAGCTAACATACCCTGTGCTTCTTCATTTTAGTGTTTAATTATTCCCAACAGCAGGTAAGCTCCTTGGTCTTGCTCCCTACTGTATCTACAGGGCCAAGCACAGTGCCTACAAGGCATAAAATAGGAACTCAATAAATATTTGTTAAATGAATGAATGAGGGGCACCTGGGTGACTCAGTTGGTTAAGCATCTGCCTTCGGCTCAGGTCATGATCCCAGGGTCCTAGGATCAGGCCCTGCATCGGGCTCCCTGCTTAGTGGGGAATCTGCTTCTCCCTTTCCCTCTGCCCCTTCTCCTCCACTTGTGCTCTGTCTCTCACTTTCTCTCTCTCAAATAAATAAATAAATAAATAAATAAATAAATAAATAAATAATCTTTAAAAAAAAATGAATGAATGAGTAAAGCGTGGCTCGTATCTGCTTTCATTGTTCTTTCTGTTGCTCCTTAGAGAATGATCTTGGTAATGCATGGAAAAGGCTTGGCCATTACTTTCTCTGCTTTTCCTTTATTGTCTCCTTTCATTGCCTTCTGCTTCATTTCCTTTCTCTACAAGGTAATAAATAGAAATTCTGATATATACAGATTTGTATATTTTATATGTTTCAGCTCCCACAGCAACTTTGTGTATTATATGTATATATATATTACATATATCAAATGCATACTTCCTAAATATGTCTTCTACTGAATTGCTGTATTTTGCTTATCACTAATTTGGATTGTTGAGAAAAGGATGTTTTCTAGAGTATATGATGGATGATCCCCTACTTGCTCTTCTCTGCCTGTGGCAGACACTGCTGAAAATCCTGCATACCATGCTCCCTGTTGGCACCTCTCCTTCAGGAGCTCTTTTGCACCATATATCACAGGATATCTATGAAGAATTAGTAAAGTTCAACTTAAATACAATTTACAGCACATCAAGTCCAAGAGTAGAACTGGGAGCCACACTGTGACCTCGAAGCAATCTTTATTGATCCAACTAGGTTTTAATAGCATCAGTCAACATGTACTCTGACAGCTCCTTGATATTTTTTGACTATGGTGAGAATTTCACCGACATCTCTAAACTCTTTCTTCATCTGTCTCCTTGTCTGTTGTCCTCTCTCCACTATCAAAATCCATTTATGGCCAGATCTGTTGACTCAGGGGCATTAGCTTCTTCATCAATATGGTAGAAAAAGAAGAGGTTTTCAGGCTGCCTTCTGCCCTTCTTTTATGCTGCTGGGTATGATGACGCAAAAGCAGCTGCCCTGCTCTTTGATTGAAATGCATCTTCTCTTGGCCATCTAAAATTTAAATAATTCTTTCTTAAAAGATGTATAGGAACGGGGTACAATTTTACAGTGAAAACTTTCCGAATAGTTTTCCACTTGAAGATGGGTGTTCTGGAAGTGATCATCTACTCAGATGTAATTTCATCCGTCCTAATCTTTTAAGAAGCCATTAATTCTGCTTGTGCAAATTCACTTCCTTCATCCTCATTTTTGCCAAAAGAACCATTCAAAATTAGTAGTGGATGCAAGAAGAAAGTGTCTAGCAGAGAAATGGAGTGCTTCTCTTTATTTTTTGTTTTTCTAGTTTACCTCAACTATACACTCTGTTTCTTGTTTTGTTTTTAAGTCTGTTGACATTTTCATATACTGCTGACATATTCAGTCAGTTGAATTCACAGTTTTATCCTTTAAAAATGTGGAACTATATTTTATTCATTTTCTTGTAACTACGTATTTTAATTACTGAATTGTAACAGGGACTAAGTGCCCATTGAACGAAATCTAGCATGTTGGCAATATGCTATTCAGATCTTACAAAAATATTTGTTGAACACCTACTATGTGATAATTAATACAATCATGTGCTTGATGTAAAAAAAGAGTAGAAGACAATACCATAGCTGCTAATTCACTGGAAAATACACCTAGGAATTGGACCCGTTACTGTGTTTTGATTCAAACCTAGAATTCTCATGTATTCTTTCCATTTTTGAAATAACAATGTCACTAATCCTACTGTAAACCATCCAATTTTTCTTTTTGCTATAGAAGTAAAAATACCTTCAGCAGTATTTTAGAAAAAATAGAATTGGCCTTTGCAAACTGGCTTTTCAAAATAGTCGTATGGTTACTAACAGGGTTTGTGATATGCCATGTGCGATAATCAACAGTGTACCCTTATTGTGTTCACTTCTTCAGACAACCCTTTGAAGTCATCATATAATTAGTTCAACTTTACAGAGATGTAAAGTGAGGCTCAGAGATACTAAGTATAATGTGCTCTAGGTCCCAATGTAAATGGAGCAGAGATTCAAACCACCCTGTACTATTATGTCTTACCTTTAACCAGCTTGCTTCTTACTAAGATAAATGAATGAGTGCTAATTTCATACTCAACATTCAAGTAAATATGATCTTAAGCTCTCAGCTCAACATACATTTCCCAAAAGACTTGAATTTTCTTCATATAATCACAAGGTGGCAGTGTATCAAACCTTAATTCAGAGTGTGAATGTTTATGCATTTGTACAAATTGATATTGGCCTCAGATGTAAATCTGAAAAATGTGATTGGTAAATGTTTAAACAAAATGAAAACTGCGGAAGAAATTCTTACAATATCATTAGGAATTTAAGTTATAGACGATGAATTTTTAGATATGAACTTTTCTTCTATAATCTACAAGAAAAATAATTCTCTTTATTTGATGAGATAGACCATATATCAATTTTGGCACTTTCTTATTTTCCATATGAAATATGTGTTTCTTATTCAATTACAATTATATGACCTGAAATTTGCATGATGATCTTTATGTGAATATACTTTGGAGAGATTATGACTATTTCTGAGAATGTATTTCTTTTATGAGCCAGAATTCTTCCAATGGCAAAAACAATGCTAAACAATTATAAACATTATTATAAAGTTGTTTTAAAATGAACACTTCTTAAATGCTCCACATAAATTTAACTTTGAAATGATTACATGTGTTATGATTTGTATTTCTTAATATGTATGTCATCTCTTGATGCCATCACTATTGCTTTCAGACCTTAATTATCTTTTTGAGTTGATAATATCCTTCTTTAGCCAAAATAGTTAATAGGATTTCTAAGAGCAGAATATTATAATTCTGATATTTCAGATAGATTGACACAGAATGAACCAGGGATGACATTTAGAACTTTATATGACTTAAATGTAATTTTAATTAAGGTTTTATCTTCTCTTTGCTGGATTCTCTAATTATATTCAAATAGTAAGAGGGAAGACTTTCCAAAGAGGCCAAAATAATACACACACATTCTTAAAGATATTAATCACAGACTCTGGGGCATAATAATTTGCCTCAGCCCTATAATTCAGAACTATTTTCTTTTTTATTCAACTCTTGATTTTTCTCCCTTAAACATATCACTCGTCATTGTTCACCTTATTCATTCTCCACTCTGCCTGCAGCTGGCTGTAAAGTAGCATTATGACATTTTATAGGTAATCTGAATATAGATCAGCTATTTTATGCATAGAGAAAGTAAAATATGGGTGATCTTTTGATGTCTCCAAAACATTCTATCTTGCTTTTCTTTATTCTGCTTTTCTGCCAAGGTACCTCCAAAAAAACATCTCAATTTCTATTAATAGGTAACAAAGAAACAAAAATGTGGTAAAACAGAATATTTGAACTAGTAGGGAACAATGTAATTATTTGTTGTTGGATTCACACTTATGCAACAAAAAAAGTCAGGATTTTTATGTTTTAGTTTTAAATTTCACCATTACTTCCAAATGCTCTTTTATTGCTTTCTGTAATACTGCCAATTTACTGAGAACAAATCCATCAAATGAATTCAATTTGTTTTACATTTTATTTTCTTCAATTTATCTTGTGCATGGAATATTTCTAAACTTAATTCTATTTGTATATTATGTCCTCATCGTATTTCTTCTTCTTTTCAAAATCCCTATATTTTTCCCTTAAAGGCTAGTATCTTCTGCCTGGATGAGCAGAAGTGAAGCTAAAATAACTCTATACTTCTGCATTCTAGTGGGTATTATTCATTATTAAAACATAAGCTTATTCTTCATCTAAGATTTTCTGGTCCAGCCTTTTTAATACCCATCTTATCATGGAGATACCCTTTCCTTCTTCAGTACCACAATGGATCAGAAGAAATTTCAATACAAAACAATTTATATTCTCCTAGAAAATCTAATGACAGAATGTGATAATCACAAAAAACTAAGTTGTGATCCCTGCTTCTAGGTTGGACTTTAAGCTTCATGCATAGTGAATTCTGCTATTTACCATTTTTAACATCTATTCACTCCTAAAATGTGGCTCCTGAAGGTAGAGGAATGATAATGAGAAATATTGGCTGTTTGTCTCAGTTGCTTTTAAGAACAAAGGGTGCACTGATTCTCAGAATACATAGCAGAGGGGTACTATCCCCCCAGCTTTCCTGAATTATTCTCTGGCTAAACACAGAATATATTTGCAACAGCATATATGTAAGATTACCCATATCCTTATAACTGCATGTTATTTTAGATAATAAAAGGAAACTGACATATACAACCTTCATTTCTTAAATTAAAATGCTACATAGATTCCTCAGGCAAGACAGACTAGTTGGAAAGAAACATACTCCCACCATTGCACTCAATGTCTGGACCTTCTACTTTGCCAAGTAGTCTCTCTCCCTAAGGGGAAATATGTTCTTATTTTCTGTCAAAAATTTTTTGCTAAGTCTACTTACAACTGCCTGAACATAAGTTTCATAATTCTCTACTTCCATGTGATTTTATATTTCTTATAATTTAGTTTGAACCTTTTATTTTTAAACATATTTATAGCTCAACTGAAATAATGAACATGCTTGTGAAGATTAAGAAGTGAAAATTCTAACATACTAATAAAATCGTGAAGTTTGAACCATTCAAAATATTCTGATATAAGAATTACTCAGGAAATATTTTCTAATTAACAAATTTAAAAATAATTGTTTGATATCACCTCACACCTGTCAGAATGGCTAAGATTAACAACACAGGAAACAACAGGTGTTGACAAGGATGTGGAGAAAGGAGAACCCTCTTACACAGTTGGTGAATATGCAAACTGGTACAGCCACTATGGAAAACAGTATGGAGGTTCCTCAGAAAGTTGAAAATAGAGCTACCCTACGATCCACCAATTGCACTACTAGGTATTTACCCCAAAGGATACAAAAATCCTGATTTGAAGGGATACGTGTACCCTGATGTTTATAGCAGCATTATCAATAATAGCCAAATTGTGGAAAGAGCCCAAATGTCCATTGACTGATGAATGGATAAAGAAGTGGCTTATAGATATACAATGAACTATTATTTAGGCATAAAAAAGAATGAGATCTTGCCATTTGCAATGACATGGATGAAGCTAGGGAGTATTATGCTGAGCAAAATAAGTCAGTCAGAGAAAGGCAAATACCATATAATTTCACTGATGTGGAATTTAAGAAACAAAACAAAGGAGCAAAAGGAAAAAAAAGAGAGAGAAAGAGACAAATCAAGAAACAGACTCTTGGAGCACCTGGGTGGCTCAGTCAGTTAAGCATCTGCCTTTGGCTAAGGTCATGATCCCAAGGTCCTGGGATTGAGCCCCATGTCAAGCTCCCCTGTTCAGCTGGGAACCTACTTCTCTGTCTCCCTCTCCCTCTCCCTCCTTCCTGGCTTGTGCTCACTCTCCTTCTCTCTCTCAAATAAATAAATAAAATCTTAAAGAAAGAAAGAAAGAAAGAAAGAAAGAAAGAAAGAAAGAAAGAAAGAAAGAAAGAAAGAAAGAAAGAAACAGACCCTTAACTATAGAGAACAAACTGATGGTTACCAGTGGGGAGCTGAGCAGGGGATGAGTTAAATGGGTGCTGGATATTAAGGAGGGCACTTGTGATGAGCACTTGGTGTTGTATGTAAGTAATGAGTCACTAAATTCTACACCTGAAACTAATTTTACACTGTATGTTAACTAACTGGGATTTAAATAAAAGCTTGGAAAAAAAATTGTTTCAAAGTCACTCAGAATTTACTTAATGAATTTTATAAATGTTTAACCTTTTCAAAATTTTGAAATCTACAGAAATAACATAACCACACAATGAAAACCCATATACACTTGAATTAGATTGACAAATTATTAGCATTTTTAAATATTTGCTTGACCTTGTTCTCTATATCAGTGCCTGTATCTATCATTTTTTTTCTCTCTCTCATCCCAAATAACTATTATTTATTCAATAATATTGATGTTGAAAATTCTCACGTGTCACCTTCTATGCAATCTCCACCTCCCATAGTCAACTATGGGTCTGATTCCTATCATCCTGGATTAGTTTTGCCTATTCATAAAATTGGAATCATAGTTGAATTCTTTTGTCTTTAGATTCTTTCATTAAGATAATGTTTTTGAGGGGCATTTGAGTGGCTCAGTTGGTTAAGTGTCTGACTCTTGATTTTGGATCAAATCATGATTTCAGGGTTGTGAGATCGAGCCCTGCATTGGGCTCCACACTGGGCATAGAGTCTGCTTAAGATTCTCCCTCTGCCTCTCTCTCTCTCTCCCCCCTCTCTAAACCAAACAGACAAACAAACAAAGCAGTAACATTTTTGACATTTATTCGTATTGTTATGCGTATGGATAACTTTATTAGAAACCTCCAGAAAGTTTTACATAGCTACTGTTCTGCATTTCCACTCTCATCAGCAATGTATCAGAGTTGTCTACATATTACAAATATTTAAAGGGAACACCCACTTTTGTAGTCCCAGAGGCCATGAAAAAAGTTTGATTACTTTGAAACCTCCATGCTGTGAGAAGTGCCAGGCTACATGGAGAGGTCATGCATAGGTGTTCGTCTCAACAGCCCTCATGAGCTGAGCCCAGGTTCCAAATGTGAGTGAAGATGTCACCAAACAATGCCACACCTAGTCATTAAGTTGCCCAGCTATGCCAGCCTTCCCAGCTCAGGACCAGCAGAAACATGCATCCTCATGTTCTGCATCTGAACTCCTGAACCACAGAATCCCTGAGCATAATAAACTGGTCGTTTTATACCACTTAGTTTTGAGTGGTTTGTTAATTCAGTGGCAATAACTAGACATTTGGATACATTTTACCTGCATTGTCATTCAGTCTGAAAAGTTTTCTAGTTTTTCTTATGATTTCTTTGACTCATGGATTTTTTACAACTGTGTTGGTAAATGTCAAATATTTCAGGATTCCCTAGATATATCATTATTCCACTTCTAATTTAATTCTGTTATGTTCAGAGAACATATAAATAAATGCAGCCCTCTGAAACTTGTTGAGATTTGTTTTATGGCCCACACATGGTATTTCTTCATGAATGTTCCATGTACACTTGGAAAAAATGTGTATTTTGCATTTGCTTCATGTATTTGTTGTATAAATATCGGTTGGTTCAAGTTAGTCAGTAGTACTGTGAAGATTTATAAACTTTCTGCTTTCAGTCCACTTGTCCTATTAACTACTGAGAGAGGGATATCAAAATCACCAATAATTGTAGAATTGTCTATTTCCCCCTTCCATTCTGTCAGATTTAGTCTATTTTGAATTCTCATTATCAAGAGCATATACATGTGAATTTTTTCATATTTTTCATGTATTTACACTTTTTCATTATAAAATTATTCTTACTATCACTGGCAAACCCTTTATCTTATAGTCTGATTAGTCCAGTATTAAAAGTTTTTGATTTTTTGTTTGCTTGTTTGTTTGTTTTTTTTTTTTACTTTAACACAACTTTCTTATACTTGTTTCTGTTCCAATTATTTTACTTAAAATCTGTATGGTAATTTAACTTCTAAGTTTATTTCTTATAAATCTCTTGTAGGATCTTGTTTTTTTTTCTTTTATCCAATCTGACAATATCTGCCTTGTATTAGGAGTGGTAAGTTTTTTGGCATTTAATGTAATTACAGATATGATTTGCTTTAATTCTACCATTTTACTATTTGTTTTAAATTATTCTCCTCTGAACTTTGTTTCTATTTTACTACCCTTTGTTTGTGACTTAATCAATTGTTGCTTTAGAATTTATGTCCTTTATTGGTTTCTTTGTTACAGTGGAAGATTAATAAAATTGATGATCTCTCAACAAGTAGATGAGGAATACTTGTAAAGGAGACCAGTATTAGAATCGTAGATTATTGCCCAGAATTCTGAATGTAATGTTGCAAGATGACTCCTCAAAAGTAATGAGACCTCCACATGCAAAGAAATTAATCTAGAAACAGATTTGATTTACACCTTTCACTAAAGTTAGTTCAAAATAGATCTTAGACATAAAGGTAAACCACAGACTATAAACTCCTACAAGATACCATAGGAGAAAATCTAGGTGACTTTATAGTGGCAATGACTTTTTAACTATAAAGACAAAAAGCACAATCTGTGGAAGAAAAAAATTGATAAGCTAGATTTCATTAAAATTGATTACTGTTCTGCAAATATACTACCAAGAGAATAAAAAGATAATCCATAGACTAAGAGAATATGTTTGCAAAAAGACATATCTGATAAAGAATTAATATACTAAATATACAAAGAATTCTTAAATTCAACAAGAAAGTGAACAACCAGGTTAAAAACTGGGCAAAAGACCTCACACACACTTCACCAAAGAAGATATATAGATGGCAAATACACATATGAAAATATGCTCAATACCATATATGATTAAGGAAATCAAAGTAAGACAATAATGAGATATCGCCACACAGCTATTAGAATGGAAAAAAATCCAAAACACTGACAACACCAAATGTGGGGAGGATGCGGAGCGACAGCAACTCTCATTCATTGCAGGTGGGAATGCAGGATCGTACAGTTTGGAAGATAGTTTGGTGGCTTCTTAAAAAGCTAAACATACTTTTACCATATAGCCCAACCATTTGTGCTTCTTAGTATTTACTCAACTGATTTGAAAACTTACGCCCACCCAAAAATCTGCACATGATTATTTTTAACAGCTTTATTCATCATTGTCAAAACTTGGAAGCAACCAACATGTTCTTGGATAGGTGAATGGATAAACAAATTGTGGTACATCCAAACCACGGAATATTATTCAGCAATTAAAAGAAATCAACTATCAAGCCATGGAAAGATATGAAGGAATCTTGAAAGCATTTTGCTAGGTGAAAGTTAACCAGTGACTTGAGAGCTAATGAAATAGGCAATGTTTTGGCCTTTCTTTCCCTTCAGCTTTGTTGAGATGTAATTGTTTAAAACTATACATATTTAAAGTGTGCAATCTGATGAATTTTGGCATATGAATATACCTGGGAAGCCATTACTAAGATCAAGATGATGAACATATCCATTACCTTCAAAGTTTTCCTCATGCTCATTTGTAATCCATCTCTTTTCCAGCCCCAATCCCCTGATTCCAGGCAACCGCTGATATACCAATAATCTTAACAGTGGGAGAAGAGGTAGTGATATGGTCATATGTATGTCTCAAAAAGAAAACTCTGAGAACAGTATGGGATAGAAATGGGAGAAGATCCTGAGTAGACCATATTGGTAGACCATACAGAAGACTATTAAAGTAAATCTTGACATTAGCTTAGAATGAGGTGGTGTTGTTACAGATGGTGGAATGGAAAGATAAAAATGTATAAGGTATAACTATGGGACATTGTTGATGGGTGAACATGGAGGTGAAATAGAGGAAATTATTTATCAGAAATGAGTTCCAGCTTTCTAATTTGCAGAATGGAATGGATAGTAGTAAAATTAACTGATGTAGAAAAACCCTGGGATGGGGAGAAAAAGAAAGAAAAACCCTGGAAGAAGACTAGATATAAAGATGGGTTTTGGTAATTTTGAGTCATTCCAGATGATATATCAAATATATGAATAAATATAGAGATTTGGAGTTAAAAGGAAAGGTCAGATATGGAAATAAGAGGTTGAGAGTCACAGGTGTTTTTTCCATTAGACTATGTGCCCTATTTTCATTGTATATTCTCTTTAATCTTAAGGAAACAGAAGCATGTCTGATGGAGTTGGAGGAAAAAGAAAAATGTGTCATAGTCTGTTGAAAGATTCTTATTATAAAAAGAACAGAAATTGCAGATAAAACTTGATTTTGAGCCTAGTGTGTATTTATTTCTCTATTTTTTAGACTTTTTGTTTTCTATTCTATTTGTATTTTCATATACATATTTTTTCGGTTTTATATACTAATTCAGCTTCCAGAATTAATAGCATCATACTTACCTAATAGGGTCTTTCGTGTGCTTGATTATCAGGTTGTTTCCTTCAGTGTCTGGCTCTCAGCTTGGGCATTGGCTTTTTATTCCTTTTGGCACTTACCATTAACTATTCTCATTCTTACAGAAGAAAATGATTTCTGGTTATTTATAAGAACTTGTCCTACTGTTTTTCTCTGAGATCTACTGAGCTTGCGTATCTATTCCTCAAAATTTGTTCATTGATTGAGAAAATTTAGCATTACATGGTGTGAAAGACATATCTCCCTCAAGTGGTGATGTTTTACAATTTTTTAATGTGTATGAGATATTATCCCTTTTCTTTTTGTTTTCTTGTCCTTCATAAAAGTAAAATCAGTACCCCTGATATTAAGAATATTAGCATAGCACGTTAGAGTTTAAAGGAAGCTTTGCGAAGGAAAAATTTGTTATCGCTGACTTCTTGCTTAAAAATGATTAAATATTGGGGCACCTGGGTGGCTCAGTCAGTTAAGCATCTGCCTTCAGCTTAGGTCATGATCCTGGGGTCCTGGGATTGAGGACTGCATTGGATTCCCTGCTCAGCGGGGAGTCTGCTTCTCCCTCTTCCTCTGACACTCCCCCTGCTTGCATGCTCTCTCTCTTTCTCACTGTCTCTCTCTGGGTCAAATAGATTAATAAAATCTTCAAAAATAAAAAAAAAGATTAAATATTGCTCTGTTCCATATGTCATTTTGGTTACCCTGACAATGTTACTTTTATTTAATACTATAGTAATTTCCATAAAGCTTTGTCAGGATTTTCTGTTGTTGGTCTTAACAAGGACTAGACAAATACGTAGCCACATCCAAGGGTACAGTTTATTTCCATGTAGACATTAATCAGTTTTCTATCTAATGCAGCAATTTTATCCTAACTTTCCTTTATTAAATTTCTTATAAATGCCTAGTTGAATGGAATCTCTGATGCGTTCATCTTATATTTTTATGAGTCATGTTGTTTGGGCTTTTAAAAAATTATACTTAAGAGGTTTTGGAGGATATTTTTTGAGATGCTTAAGTAAACTAATCTGTTTGCGAGGTAATAAATCTACATTTTTTGAGAAGTAATTCTCATAAGCTGCTTAACCTTGGCCCAGAGTAAATCCCAAGCACCAAAATAACTTTAAATTTGCAACTCTCTGTTTCTCCAGACTTTTCCCCCTTCCCTACTGATTTTTTGTTTTGGTTGCTGGTTCATGCATGACCAATATATTATTTCCCATTGTTGACAGCAGTGATCAAGAATTTTGCTTTTTCCCAATCAGTTGATAATCTCTGTTAGATGGATCATAAAAATCTATTCTTCCTTTGGTGAGAGAGAACAAGAATCTGATTAGTTAGTCTTTTTTGTTTGTCTCTTGGTCTACTTGTGACCTTCAGTCAATTAAGAGTTTTATTCACAGCAGCTCCTTGGAATCCAAACTAATGTGTTTCTGTTTCTGTACTTACTTTGTTCTATGGCTGGACTTGTAGAACTGAATTTATAAGCTTTCTATGTTTTTGTGTCTATAATTAATGCCCTGGCCTCTCACTGAGTGAATGTTAGATCTTTTCCTTCCATAATACCTCGCCCCCAAGGTGACCCCAATCATCCTTGTTCCTGGTATTCACAATCTCTTGTAGTTTTCTCCCATACTACGCCATGCTTGGTCTGGGTGGCCAAGAGTTTAGGGCAGATGTGATCGTATATAACTTCTCAGATGTGGCTTGCATCTTGGGCATGCCTTCTTGCTCCCTTTCTCTTGGACCACTTGTTCTGGGAAAAAGAAAACTGCCTTCTTGTGAGAGAAGTGCTGTGAAAAGACCCAGTTGGTGGGAAACTGAAGCTAATTTCAGTCAAGGAGAACCTTAGGCTTCCACATGAATGTGGTTGGAAGCCCCTGTTGAGCTGTGAGATTACTCAGCCCTGGATAGCAGCTTGATTGCAGTCCCCTAAGAGATTCTGGCCAGAACCACCAGATGTTTCCACATTCCTGACCTTCAGAAGCTGTCTCATGTAATAAATATTTGTTGTCTTAAGATGTTTAGTTTTGGAGTAATTTGTTAAGCAGTAGTGGATAACTAATATACCTGCCTCTGGAAGGTATTGGTTAATAAATACCTCTCAAATTAAAAGTGCTCTGTTTTGGTTTCTGGTTGTAATAGTTACTTATATAAGTCTAATATCCAAAAGTGCATAAAAATAATAATTTGTAAGTTTTAGATTAAAAGTATTCTTACAGAAACTGCTAACTCAAGAATGTTTTAATATGAAAATCCAAGTTTATAAAGTTAAGGTAAATCTGTGGATAAATTAGTACAACTTAATAATTTTAGTTTAAAAATTATGTCTTTTCCTTGATTTTTATCAGTAGAAAATACTAAATAAGAACACATTTTATTATTATTATTTTTAAATATTTTTTTATTATATTATGTTAGTCACCATACAGTACATCCCTAGTTTTTGATGTAAAGTTCCATGATTCATTACTTGCATATAACACCCAGTGCACCATGCAATACATGCCCTCCTTAACACCCATCACCAGCCTATCCCACTCCTCCACCCTTCACCCCTCCAAAGCCCTCAGTTTGTTTCCCAGAGTCCATAGTCTCTCATGGTTCATTCCCCATTTTAGTATTTTTAAAAGAAGATTTTTATTTATTTTTTTAAAAAGAAACTAGTTCATTTGAGTCTCTTCAACTACTTATCCTGGCTACTAATAAAATAAGTTAACAGTAATCTTATATAACATTTAAAACTATAAAAATATAAATTTGTGCCCAACTAAATTGAATGATTCTGAGAAATTTTTATAAGAAAAGTAATTATGTTTTCTATGTATCAGCTTAAACATCATTTCCAAAAACTGTTAGATATTTTAAAATCTTAAAATAATATTAAATTGAGTTAATTAATAACTAATCATTTCATATCTAGATCATTTCTAAGTAATGTTTCTGAACACAGAGACACTATTACTGAGTATAATAATGTTTATGTATATTTGCTCCTTTTTAAAATATGAGTAGAGTATTAGAACATGTTTAACAAATGTGTTCATTTTTGGAAAGCGATGTTTTTGGCTCCAGAAAATTGCTAGTTTTGCTAGTCTTCTAAAATGCTTATGTATGAAAGTTTTCAATTACTATCCTTCTATTATTTTTTGTGAAACACTACTTTTGCTAAATTTATAATTAACATGGGTATTTGAGACTAAGAGTAATATTGACAGAACATTACCTTCTCAGGTCGGCAGGTGAGATTTTGTTTTTCAGGGAATCAGAGAGTCGGTTTGTTTTTCTAGAATATGAATGATCAGATAGTAAAGGACAAAATGTGACTCTGTGTTCCAAGTTTTAAAGGATACGAAGCAAAGAAATGGGATTTTCTTTGGTTTATAATATCTATATCTAAAAAAGAAAACTAAGAGGTATGTTAAAAATTTGGCAACATGTTTTCAGTTTGATAGACATATTCTCAGATAATTACATTTTTAAGTTGGGATAGAGGATCTCCTTAAAACATTTACTGACAAATATTGATACAAAAGTAGAATTTTGTTTTCTCCTTATTAAAATGTCCTCATTGGTTTAAAGCTCTTAACAAAGAGCTGATTATTCTTTACCTTTTATAACATTGGTATAATAACAAAGTTTCCATATCTCACTAGAATAATTTGCTTTGCTTTGAATTGACTCTGAAATGTTTTGATTGTTTCAAAATACAGTTCCTCGGTTGTGAAAGAGCCGATATTCCTTACAATCATATGGTCTTCTATGTTTTATTTTTAAATAACACTTTGATTAAATAAGGAACCACTACTGATCCTATTGCAATTAGGTAGCAAAGTCCCATTTGGTAATTCTTTTGAATTCCCAAGACTAGTCCCTAAAATCTGAAAAAAATATTCAGAATGTCTTTGACACCTAAAATATTTTTGAGATTTCTTAAAGGTTCCCTGGAAAATTGTATAGATCTCATTTTTAAGGCAGGATGCTAGAAATAATGAAGTGTGCTAGGTATGCTTCAAATTTTGTAATTGGTTCAAATTACTATAGTACCTGTATGTGAACAGTTATCACATCAGAAGAGATATTCAACCTTCTGTAGGATAAGATTGTGTAGATACAATATTACACAAAATGTATTATTTTCTCCAGTTTGAATATTTGAAAATATATCATGATTATACTCACATGCGGTTTTTATTTAAAAGCAAAGCAATGGTGCAGGGGTGCAGTGAGAGAAAAAGAATGTAAGCAATCATCAGAGGTCCAGGAGGCCTTCTACAACTCAGAAAGTCCCTGGGACCCTTCTTTGAGCAGACAGGCCCCAGCTAAGACTCTCATTTGCACTGCCAAGATCTGTGCGAGGAATCTTGATTTCAGCCGGCTCACTGAAAAAGCTCTCAGTGACCTTTGAAGTAGTGAAGCTAGTTTGTCAAACCACGTAGGCCAGTTGTAAATCATCAGTAAAGAAACTAACTCTGGGATCATGGCGAGGGGAGTTTAGAACCTTAAATCGGATATGAAAACTGCTCTTCTCTTGGCATCATCAGACATTAAACAGAGAAAGATACAACTTTTCTAAACCAGCTACAAATTAAATCTACCTCCATATAAAATATTACTCATATAAATATTCTGTGTTTGTGTGTTTTTTGGAAAGGTCATGTAAATTTGTCAATACCTTGGCGCCCATAGTTATTACTCTTAGGAAACTATTGCTTAAAACCTCAAAGAAATAGTCCTTTCCTGAATCCTAATAAGGAATTCTAATTTCTTCCATTCTGATATGATTGAAAATAAATTACCTGTAGACATTGAAGCTCATTCTCAAAGGTTTTTGCTTCCCTCTGAAGCTTGCTGAAGACTCTGCCGTAAGTGACAAGTTAGAATTTTTGTTTCCGACAAAGAGGAACAATCTAAGACCCTCATGACAGGATCAGCTGCTCTGAGCTATTCATTATGTGTAAGAATAGTTCTTGAGTACCAGCCTCCCAAGTGACATCATTTAAGCTAACTTCTGATTGTACCCGTAGATCAGGTCAGGATTTCTGGGCTCCTTTCAGTCCTAAAGCAGACATGCTAAATTAAAGGCGACTTCTGACTCAAGATTGGGCAGAACAAGAATTAATTAAACTGAATTGAAAGAATGGATAGAAATTGTATTGTAGGGTTTTGTTCAGAATAGTGTTATGACTTCCAACGATTTATTGTTACGCTTACATGAGGAAGACTTGTCTTTCTTAAGCTATCTCTAGACTTTAATTTACTAGATTCTGTTTTTGCAAAATGAAAGGAAACAATTTTAATGAAATTGAATTCTCATTGGCGTCTCCCCACCCCATGCCTGGAATTTAGAAACAAATATTTTATCCAGTTCCCTTCCTTCCATGTAACATATTATTCTGTTCCTTCCATGTAATATATTATTCCCTTCCTTCCATGTAACATATTATTCCCTTCCTTCCATGTAATGTATTATTCCCTTCCTTCCATGTAATATATTATTCCCTTCCTTCCATGTAATGTATTATTTGCACAGGTTCTATAGCAAGGTGTTCTTCTTTTAATCAGGATATGTTTAGAAAAATTAATTGTGCAATTGAAGCCATATCTATAGGATCATACTTGCAGATCATAACTCCGTGGTACCAAACCATTTAGAATTGGTAAAATATTCTCACCAACTAGATAAGAAACTCTTCTTGGGTATGAAGTGGAAATTGAATGAGGCTATAAAAGTACTCCCACCCATTACTTCTTAGCAGTTCATAGAAGGAGGAATTAGTGGAAACAAATATCCCTCCAGCTCTCTTTCACATCTTTCACTGTGTAACAAGGGTCAATGACTTTTTCTGTAAAGGGCCAGACAAAATATATTTTAAATTTTGAAGATCACTGTTGTTTCCGTTGCATAATCTCAGTGTTTTTTACAGTTCTTTAAAAATTCAAAAACCATTCTTGGCTCACAAGTTATACAAAAACAAGATGTGGGATATTGTTTGTCAATCCTGCTATAATTTGTACAGTTTAAGGATTTGCCAGAGTTCGAGTATTCTATGCAATAGTGTTAACCAGTCAATAAACTCAATATTTTCATTCTCATTTTTATCTTCTAGGACTATCTTATAGGTCATGTGGACTATCAAAAATGATTTGTTCTTAATAATTAGGTTTTTAAAAACAATTATTACACATTCAATTAGATGATATTATAGACATCCCTACTTAGAAATATCCAGATCACATTATCTGATTAACTCTTCAATGGAAGGGTTAACATGAGAGTTGTTAGGTTTTAGACTGGACAGAACATGGACAGAAATGTTAATTGATTGATTGATTCACTACCCATATGATCAGTTTGAAGGCCATGTAATAGTCTTTCAGGAAGCCAGTCTTTCTTTCTTTATGCTTCTGCAGTTAACTCTCTAAATTTAAATCTGATAATGTTGCTTGCAACATTGAAAACTATCAATGACTCTCACATTCTTATATGATCAGTTTAAAAATCTTCAGCAGAGCATTCCAAGTTCTTTATAACATGACCCAGTGTTTATTTCTAGGCCAATATTTGGCATATTTCTGTATTTTAGCCACAGTAACACTTTACCATTGTTTCATTATGCTAAATTCTCCCTGTACTGATGATTTCTTTGCTCATGGTATTTCTTCACCTTAGAGTGCTCTTTCTTCTTCCCATAAATTTGTAGCAAACAAATATTCGTGATTCAATTATGTCCTCCTTAGTAAGTGAGTAAATTGAATATGTGATATTGTGTTTTTTTCTGCAATAGAAAAAATTTTTCAAGAGATTATTAATATACCAGACTGTGGTGAAATGGCTGAGTTAGCCATCTGGGTTGTGTGCTCTAAGAAACTATTAAACAAAATGCCAGCTCATCTGCTCTAGTGCTTGTTAGCTTCCCCCATTAGATTCAGTTCATTGGATTATGATTTTGTGTCAAATACCATGCAATAAAATTATATTTGTTTTGTAGAAGGCCATAGTTGGAAACACTGTTGATCGCTACTCATGAACATCAACTGTTTTTACAAATTAATTAGCTGTCACTTAGCAGTTGATAAGACACCACTGTATTTTAAGGATTGAGATTCAGGAAATACCAAGAGTTTGAAGGTATATGGCTCCGTGGAAAAAGATCCAGAAGGTGCTCCATCATGGGACCCTAAGTGAGAGGGGATTATGGGATACTAGAGGGAGGACAGGCAAGAAAGGGTTTTCAGTTGACTCTTGTATCATCAAAATACGCAGTTTTGATTCTTTAATATGTAGTTCAACAAGTAAATGAGTCTTCATTTCAATGAAAATAATGGTTTAAGAATCAATTTTCATTGTTACCTCAAAGTATTGAAAATTTCAAGTTGGCAGATCTGGCTTTGGGGAGGGCTGGTAAAAAAGAGTTACTTGCAAACTAATAAGGAAAGTGGATTCAATTGAAAAGAGCTATCCTCATTTCTCTTTTTAAAATCTATAGTTTTTGTTTTTTTTTTTCAGTTAAAGCGTGCAGAAAATATTTCTTCTTCTGCCTTATCTGTTCTTTGTAGTGGGATAAAAGACCTCACATGATAGTTAAAAGAACGTAGACATCTGAAGGCTACCGGCTGCGTCATTAATAGGAAAAACAGAATAAGGACTTGTAGTTCAGTAATGTCATTTTCCACAATGCACAACTTCAAACACATCACAGAGAACAGTGGCTATGAGTAATCACACTCTTAATAATGCTTTTTGTATTAAAATAAGAAGTCTTGTCAGAGGTTTTAACCTTAAGTTTCTTTGTGTGTCTCTAGATGTCATGTATATTTTCCTAATTTGTTACTTGCCATATGGAGGCAAAAATACATTATGAGTTATTCTGAGACCAAGTAGCTCACTCTGTTTTCCTAGGAATAGTGAAAAAGACATCTGATTCCTAACATTTGTCTGTGGCAGATCTATATGTAAATGCCCCATAAGAAGCTGAGTAGTTGTCAGTAAGTATAATATAGTTGTTGATTAGAGTTGGCATGTGATCATGGTATTACATACCATAACCCCCATATTCTATTACTCAAATTATTTTATAATTCTAATTTGGTTTTCTAATTAAATCGAGAAACTTCCAAATTCTATTACTTAGAATTAATACATTCTGAAATTAAAAATGTCTTTAAAAGAATGCTATTTTTCTTAGGAGTAAAGCACAGGTCAAATATGTTTAACAATGTTTTCAAAGTACTTGGTCTTGAAATTTTATAAGTATATAAGATGGAATTCATAGAATTTATGGTTTACATAAATATAATCTGAAGTGCATTCATTAGATAGAACATTTTAAAGTATGTAAACATTTTCCATGAAATTAAATATTTTTTAACAAATAGACTTTCCATTGATAAATGAGTCTCAGATTTCACATGTACAACTTAATTTAATAAAATAGTTTTTTTCAGAATAAATACCTTAAAAAGAAAAATGTTATCATGTTATTTAGTTCAAAGAAGCAGGGGATTTTTCTTTGATAAAATATGAGTGGGCTAGTCTCACTTTCCCCTCAAATTTAGAAATTTTTTCAGATTATAGGAGGCAACTGACATACTAAATGGACCAAGGGAGGAAATATTAAATAGAGCAATGGAGGAGCCTGCAAACTTCTCTTTCTCTTCCATTTACTTTTTTAAACCAAATTTAAGTTGTTATGCTTGAGTATGAGTCAAGACTAAAACATGACTGAGCTGGGAACATAGGTATTTATGAGCTCTTTTTTGTGTCACCTAGTTTGGAAAGTTCTCAGGGCAGAAATGTGGCTATGCGGAGGTCATTCCCTGAAAATACTGAAAGGTAAATGGACATGCTGCTACCTGGGGCTAATGGTAATAATAATAATAGTAATAATAATAATACTGTTGAGGCAAACAATAGACACACCAAAGCCTGAGAGAGATTCTTTAAAAAATTAAGGCATTGAAAATTTAGAAAGCCAGATTCATGCCCAGAGCAGGGTACAAGTTCAGAAAACTGCTGAGAAGACACTAATCTTTGACCTCTGGCTGGCTGTTCATTTTAGTGCAAGCAGAAGATGAAGGCTAAAACGGAGTTGTAAATGGCCTTGGCTAACTGTTGAAGGAATGTCCTCAAACAGAGCCAATCCACAAAGACTAGTTGAGTTTTATTCCTTCTTTTCTTTTTCTCCCCCCACTTTTATTTGATTCTAGTTATTCAAAAGAATTTCTATCAAAACACTAGCTTATCACAGGCTAAAAGGATAACAACTTTAGAGACCATGCACAACAAATTAGACAGTCCCTACAAAGAAAGTTTACATACATCACTAAATGAACAATTACTACCCACAAAAACAAACAAACAAACAAACAAACAAACAAACCCCAACCATACATACATACAAACCCCAAGTCCTGAGGATGGAGAAGAATCTGATGTCTAGAGCTACTACATTATAATATTCAAATTGTTTAGTTTTCAATAGAGAATTAGAGAGCATGCAAAGAAGCAAGAAAATATGGTCCTTTACAGGGAAAATGAAAAGAAATTGTCCCTAAGACCACAAAGACGTTAGACTTAGTAGATGAAGAATTTAAATCAACTTTCTTGGAGTGCTGGAGTGGCTCAATTGGTTAGCATCCAGCTCTTGATTTTGGCTCAGGTCATGATCTCAGGGTCATGAGATCAAGCCCTGCGTTGGGCTCTGTGCTGGACTTGAAGCCTGCTTAAAATTCTCTCTCTCCCTCTCCCTCTGCACCCCCTGAACACACTCTCCTCTCTCTCTCTAAAAAAAAAGTAAGTGAACTTTCTTAAATAAGCTCAAAGAACAAAAGGAAGCCAATCACAGATTAAGAAATGAAGGAGATCAGGGGAACAATGTATGAACAAATGGAAAATATCAATAAAGAGATAAAAATTATAAAAAGAACAAAAATCTGGAGCTGAAAAGTACATTAAATGAAATTAAATATTCAGTAGAGGTTTCAACAACAGATTTGAGCAGACAGAAAAATGAATCAGTGGGCTTAAAGACAGTTCAGTTGAAATTATCTGTATCTGAGGTATAGAAAGAAAAAGAATGTGGAAAGATAAAGCCTAACAGACCTGTGGGATATCATCAAGGAACCACATGGAGAGAGAATAGAGAGGAAAGAATATTTGAATAAATAATGGCAAAAAGGTCAACAGCTTGATGAAAGGTATTAAAAACTCCAAGAAGGATAAAGTAGAAGAGACCCACAACAAGACTTGTTATAATCAAATTGTCAAAGACAGAGAATCTTAAAGAAAATGACAATGACAAAAAAAGCAATTTGTCACTGTATGGGATCTTCAATGAGAATATTTGTCAATTTCTCCTCAGAAGCCGTAGTTACCAGAAGACAATGGATGATATATTTAAAATGCTGAAAGAAAAAAATTCAACCAAGAATCCTATGTCTGACAAAAGGTCTTTTCAAAAATGGGAGAAACTGAAACATTCTTAAATAAAAGAAACTGAAGGAGCTTGTTGCTAGTAGACCTGCCCTACAAGAAATGTAGCAAGGAGTCCTTTAGACAGAAATGAAAGAACACTAGACAGTAACTTAAATCTATATGAAGAAATAAAGAACATTGGTAAAGTTAACTTGAGAGGTAAATACAAAAGCCAATATTGTTGTATTTTTTATTTGTAAATCTCTTTTTTAACTCTAAGATTTAAAATACAGATGCATAAAACAACAATTATAAATCCATGTTAATAGGCAGACAATGTATAAAGATGTATTTTCTGACAATGATAACATAAAGAAGGGTATGGAGCAATACAGAAGCAGTTTTTTTTATACTATTGAAGCTAAGTTGGTATTAATTTAAATTTGCATGTTATATGTTCAAAGGTTATTTGTAAACCCCAGAGTAATCACTGAGAATTACTAAAATGTATAAAGGAAAGGAAAAGGAAACCAAAATGATGAATTAAGAAAAAAGCAATTAAACATGAGAGAAGGTAATCAAGGGGAAACTGAGGAACAAAAAAAATATGACCTATAGAAAACAAATTGCAAATGGCAGAGGTAGGTTCTTTCTTATCATTAATTAATTTAATGCATACAAGAGACTTACTTTAGTTCACATTCAAATAGGTTGAATGTAAAAGAGTGGGAAAGATTTTCTACACAAATAATAACAAAAAGAATGTAAGGATGACTATGCTAATATTAGAAAAAAATAGACTAAATAAAAAACTGTTCCCAGAAACTAAGGATACTATATGTTGATAAAAGAGACAATTCATCAAGAATATGTAACTATTATACATGTACCTGATGACAGAGTCCCAAAATAATATGAAACAAAAAAACAAAAATTGAATGACAAGGGACCTCAAAAAGCCAAAACAATATTGAAAAGGAACAAAGTTATATAACTCACACTTTCCAATTTCAAAACTTACAATAAAGTAACAGTATCAAACCAGTGTGGAAATGGCATAAGGATAGACCTATTAACCAGTGGAATAGAATTGAAAGTCCAGAAATAAACCCATGTGTCTACAGTCAATTGATTTCAACAAGAGATCAAGAAGATTCAATGAGAAAACAAATAGTCTCTTCAGCAAACGGAGCTGAGACAATTGGATATCCATATGCAAAAGAATGAGTTGGAGCCCTATTTCATACCATATACAAAAATTAACTCAAAATAAATCAGTGGCTTAAGTGTACAAGCTAAAAGCAAAACTCTTAGAAGAAAATAAATAAATATTTGTAACCTTGGATTATGCAATTGTTTTTTTAAATGTGACACTAAAAGCCCAAGCAACAAAAGAAAAAATTGATAAATTGGAGTTCATCAAAATTAAAAACTTTTGTGTATCATAAGACATTATTAAGAAAGCCCACAGAACAGTAGAAAATATTTACAAATCAGTTATATGAGTAGTCTAGTATCCAGACTATGTAAAGAACATCTGCAACTCAACCACAGAAACACAAATAACCCAACTTATAAAACAAGCAAAAGAATTAAATAGATATTTCTCCAAAGAAGATACATGAATAGTTAACAAGTACATAACAATATGCTTAACATCATTAGTCATTAGAGAAATACAAATCAAAACCACAATGAGATGCCATTTTACACTCAGTGTAAATGTGGGGGGGAAGGAAAATAACAAATGTTGGGGACAATATGGAGAAATTGCTGGTGTGAATGTAAAGTAGTGTGGCCCTGTTGGAAAGTTAGGATGTTCTTCAAAAAGTTAAACATATAGGGGCTCCTGTTGTTGGTTGGTTAAGTTGGTTGTTTAATTGGTTAAGCATTTGACTCATGATTTTGACTCAGGTCATAATCTCATGGGTCATGAGATGGAGCCCTGGGTCAGCTCTGAGCTCTGCTTGGAGTCTGCTTGAGATTCTCCCCCTCTGTCCCTCCCTCCACTCACACATGTTCTCTCTCTCTTTCTCTCTCTCAAGTAAATGAATAAGTCTTTTTTTCAAAAAAAGTTAAACAGAAATATCATAATACCCAGCAATTCTGCTCATAAGATATACTCATATTGATTTGTAAGCAATCATTTCATTATGTATATGTATATCAAATCTTCATAGTGTGTACCTTAGATATGTACAATTTTTATTAAAAATAAAATTTAAAGAAATTGGAAACTCAATTCGGAAAATTCAGTTTGTTGGAGGTTCTTAAGCAAATACTTGTACCTGAGTGTTTAGAGAGTGTTTATTCACAACATCCAAAAGGTGAAAACAACCTAAATGCTCACTACCTGATGAATGGATAAACAAAATGTAATGTATACATACAGTAATATTATTCAGTCATAATAAGAAATAAATTACTGACACATGCTACAACAACGTGGGTGAACCTTGCAAACCTTATGCTAAATAAGAGAAGCCAACCTCAAAAGGCCACATATTATATGCTTTTATTTTTGTGAAATATCTGGAATAGAAAATCTGGAGAATGAACACAGATTGGCAGTTGCCTGGTGGTGTGGAGACAAAAAGGGGAGAGAAAGCTTAGCGGGCCTCGCGTTTTCTTCTGGAGTGCTGAAAGTGTTTTGCAGCTGGATAAAGGTGGTGGGGGTTGTACAACACTGTGGATGTGATTAATGCCACTGACTTACACACTTTAAAATGTTTAATTTTATATGAATTTCACCTTCTTTTCCTTAATTTTAAAAAATAAGCTGAGAAAATTATATTGATTGACCAACATTACAAATTAATTTATAAAACTCGTATTTTGCCATCTATAAGAAATAGTAAAGACGGCATTCATTTATTCACTCATTTACTCCTTCAGCTACTATTTATTTAGCATCTGCTATATGCTAGGCACCATTTTAAGCTTTAGCTATGTAGTCTATATTGCCAGAATATACTTCTGACTCCTTTGGGATTACATTTTAATTGAGGGGGCAGACAATAAATAAAGAATTACATAGTAATCCAAGCAGTGATAAGGTTTATGAGGAAAAATAAAGTAGGGTAAAGGAATAAAGATTGTGGGGCGGTAGGGTGTTATTTTAGACAGTATAGTTAAGGCAGGCTCCTATTTAGCTAGTAACATTTGAGCAGAGACCTGCAAGCCATACACATATTAGGAAGAAGTACAGCTCAGACAGAGGTAACAGAAGGTCCCAATGCCAAACGCTTGCCAGCGTGAGGAGCAGCAAAGAAGCCTGCGACTAGAGAAGCTATCTTGTTTGAGAGTAAGAGTGAGGTCAGAGAAAGCCAGAGGTCAGCCCAGTCAAGACCCAGTGTCCTAACTACTTTGATATTACAACTTTGGATTTGTGATGGAGGAGGGCACTAAATGAAATGACACTGATAGCATTTACTGCCTCTTAAAATAGTATTATATACTAAAATATTTTCTTTTAACAATATTTGTGAAATATTCCAGGATCTTCTGTAGCTTCAAAAAAATGCTGTGAATTTGCTTTTCATTATGCCAAAGTGATTATCTACAAAAGGTCTTTTCCTGTATCTTGTTCTCCACTCAAATTTTTTGTTTGTTGTGTTTTGCTTTGCTTTAAATTTTATGACTTGGAATTTATCCTAATCCGTGTATACTCGATTTGTTTTCCTGCTGTTGTAGAAAAGGTTTTCAGAATTAAAATGACTTGAAGAGAATTTCATTTAAAAGTCATCTTGAGTTTAAGAGGAAGTAATCTCACAGCGTTGGGTAGAAAAAAAAGCGAACTCATAGTAATAGATTAGTTAGTTCATATATATTTATTCAATTATCTAACATCATTTGGTAGATATTTACAAAAGGACACGGAGCAGCATCAGGTCAGAGATATTTGAATATAGTATTCATCTATAAACAACTACTGAATTTGTTCTCTGGAACCTGAGAAATTGTCTCTGAGCATTGCCATCACCATCCATTTTGGACAGTAGATATGAATCACCTACTCTTTTTTCTTCAAGTTTTTATTTAAATTCCAGTTAGTTAACATACAGTATAATATCAGTGTCAAGTGTATAATACAATGATTCGAACTTCTGTACAACAGCTGGTGCTCATCACCCTAATCTCCATCTCCTTTTCTACCCATGCCCCCACCTACCTCCCCTACTCTTTGAGAAGAATGCTGTAAAGCAAAAGAGGAAAGGGTGCCAAATCTTTGACTCAAATTTTAAAATAGAAGGAAAATATATACTTTTAGAGAAAACTTTTCCCGTGTGAGAAAAAGTTTTAAAAAATACAGCCCATACTTTGGAGGTGGTGGAGGTTGGAGACTAGAAGAATCATGTACAACTGAAAGGAAGATTCAGAGGGAGATAGAGATACCTGAACTTCACTGGGATAAGCAATGTGATTGCATCTCAGCTGCCAGGAAGCATAGGAACTGAGTCAGCCCCCAGAGTTCAGGCCACCCTGTCTCCAAGACTGTAAACTCTATGCATTGTCTTAATCAAGGTGCTTCCTTGGCTATCTCTCATTTTTTCCCACTGTTAGTCACCTTGCACATCTCCCAACTCTTGGCAGACATACATTCAGGCAGCCATGTATTGGACCAATCCCAGAACTGTGATCAAGACCCCTGCAGAGCATAGGGCCCTGGAATCTCAGGGCTGGGCAGAGACCCTACTCCAGGGTAAGGTTGGATAAAATATAACCAGTTGGGGATCTCCCTCTAGACAAGAACAGCTTGGGAGTCCACCCCACTCTCAATACTGGTATGGCTATTAGTACTTGAAATAGAAGATTGATGAAAACTCTGGAAACACCTTATTAAAATATTGCTACTGCAATGGAGTAGAATTTGCCACCCCAAATATGTCTCTTTGGCATAGGGACTATTTTAGGCTGGTTATTTTTTTAAGAAACTGCAAACACAGGAAAAGCTCTGAAAACCAAGTAGAGGTTGCCCTTTCGTAAGAGACATTTACATGTACAGTTGACCCTTGAACAACATGGGTTTTGACTATGGGGGTCCACTTATATGCAGATTTTGTTCAATAAATACAGCACAGTACTGTAAATGTGTTTTCTCTTCCTTATGCTTTTCTTAATAACATTTCTTTTTCCATCTTCCTTTATTGCAGAATACAGTATACATACAATATACAAAATGTGAATCAACTGCTTATGTTATGGGTAAGGCTTCCAGTAAATAGTAGGCTATTAGTAGTTAAGTTTTGGGAGCAATCAAAAGGTATAAATGGATTTCCAAATGGGAGAAGTCTCCATTTGCAGGGGTATCTTCCTAGCTGTGCCAGGAAGAGGGGGATGACTCTAAATCTCTAGAAACTCTTATTAATGGAGAAGACAACAACTTCAGTTTGCGTAGCTAGCTTACCCTTATTTACACTGCTTTTGCTGGTAACTTCCCTTAACTGACTCCCCATCCTAACACCTTCTTTTGTCTTTAGCTGAAGGTGGTAATTAAGGTGATGGCTTTGGCCATTTTCAATAATTACTCAGCTTGGGGGCGGGGTGTCTCTCCCCTGTATACATATCAATAAACTGTTGTTTGCTTTTCTCCTGTCAATCTTACATAAATTTAATTATTAGGCCAGCCAAAGAATTTAGAAGGGATTAAGGGAAAACTTTTCCACCCCTACACTACTTTCTTATAATTTGATGAGGTTTCTTGTGAAATCTTTCAATGTCAGTAGACTATATATAGACATTGAGTAAAACAAGAAACTGAAATTAAAATTATTTTCTTTTTCTTTCTTTCTTTCTTCTTTCTTTCTTTCTTTCTTTCTTTCTTTCTTTCTTTCTTTCAGAAGTGATTGATTTCATGTCATTATTATTTCTAAGGTAACCATTATTATTATTTTAAAAAGTAAGCCACAAACCCAAAATGGAGTCATTTATGTTAAGGCCCCACATCAGCTATCCAAGACTTAATACCTAACCTAACTGCGGTTTTAACCACTCCAGGAATGTAACCTTTAACCGGTCAACATGAAATTTCCTGGTCAGCACTAGGTTATTTAGTGATAGACTCTTTCTGTTCCACTTAGGAAGGTGATCTTGCCTAAGACAATGAATTCTTGGCTAATAATTTTATTTTTTCCACTCCCTTTCTACTGTTAAAAAGCAAAATTTCAACTAAATAAATTTTTAAAATCTAATTGGTTTTATTAAAGAATTCATGAATTGGGCAGCATCCCACCTAGCAAACAGAGGAGAGCCCTGAGGAGTTAAACAAAATTGAAGGTTTTTATAGAAAGGAGGATGCAGCAAAGAAGTTATAAGCAAAAGAAAAAACAGGATTGTTTCAGGCCAGATTACCCTCCCTTAGGGGGAAGGGCAGGGGGTGTTATTATGCAGATTACCTCATCTTTCTTTGGGGGATGGACAGGGCCCATCCAACAAATTACCTCACTGGTGCTTGTCAGAAAATTCCTGCTTCACCACTTAAGCCTTATTATTTCTGGTGGAGGATGAAACTGCGATTAGATTAGGTATTAAGCCCTGGTTTACTGACTTGGGCTGTAACCCAAATGATGCCATTTTGGGCCTTTAGTTTTCTTTTTAACACTATATTTAAAAACATTTCCTTTTCTTCAGCTCAAGGGATCTCCTTTCTATTTATTAGATGAGATGCTGCCTGATATATGAATCATTCAATAAAGCTAATTTGATCTTTAAGCAACTCAGTTGAATTTTTGTTATTTAACAATAAATACCAGTTACCTCTATTTGAAATTAGTGACTTATTTACTTGTTTTTTGCTACTTTCCCACATTAGAAAGCCAGCACTAAAAAAGGATAGAACTTTTCTGTCCTGTTCATCATTCTGAGACTGAGAATTGGTACATTCTAGTAGTTAAATGGTGGGAACCGGAGTCACACTACCTGGGTTTATACTCCAGCTCTGTCACACTTATAAACATTTTGTTTTAGATTTTTTTCTATTCTAATTTGTGGGTTGTAATAGTCCATACATCATAGGTGGTTGTTGTGCGATATTAAAGTGACTCGTACATGATAAGCACTAAATCAATGTTTATTAGATGGATGGTTTGCCCAGCACTTAGAACAAGGCCAGCACTTGTATCTAATAAATAGTGTAATATAATTAACAAATGAATGAATGGACATGATGTAGTTTTAGAATAAAGGTGAGGTTCAGTGGGGTGGAATCTGCAGCTGAGACCAAGAAAGAATTCTTTTGAGACATATTTGATGCAAAATGGTGGTTTATTAAAGCCCAGAGACAGGACCCATGGGGAGAAAGAGCTGCTGCCCTGTGATTGTGAGGGGTGGCTGATTATATACTATGGGTTTGGGGGAGGTAGGGAAAAGGGAGGTTTCAAAGGGCTTTTCATAAAGACTCACAGGATACCAGAGGCCTTGCCATTGTCAAGTTAAGGTTGTTTCTCCCTCTAGCAAGGCATTAACATGAAGATAGTTGGGAACTTCCTGGAGGAACATTGTACCAGCCTGCTGCAAGTATCTGACAATGGGCTACAGGTTATTAGGACATTTAATTGTATCTACATTTCCTTCTGGAAGCTAGGTTATTGATAGAAATGCTTTGTTCTTGTAGATTGCAAAGACATTTGTAAACTGAGGGAGACTCCGGTCCTGCAGGATTGTGATCTCTATAAGTTAACTATTTGTTTTTCCTTTCCTTAGCTTTGGGACAGCCAGGAGTGCCTGAGGAATGTCACAGAAATCCCATCGTGGGGGAAGGGGGTTGTGCCATGTCAGTTCTGCTTTGTCCTCAGCTTGCCTTCTGTTCCCTCTAAAGACACTTTCAGAAAATGCAGATGAACACTTGATAGAACGAAAAAATATTAAAAAGAGAACCAAGTAAATAATCAGTACACATTTTTCCTTACCATGTGGTAGAAAGAAAATAAAGCATAAGTCAGAATGAAGAACCAGTGCAAGAGGGTAGAAATTGTATGGAACAGATCACAAAAGGTTTACAACCTTAGGCCTGGATTTTATGTCTATCTATCTAGGGTCTGCAATAGTGAGGTCTTGTGAGTGTACTAAATAAATTGGATGGTTGATACATGCCTGGCACTTAACTCAGTGCTCTGTACTTCATGAATGCCATGAAAACACAGTCCTAACTATATGTAATTTCAAAAACCACAGAAATATTAGTACCCTAAGAATACCTCTGGAATTTGTTGATTGATTTGATGTCTACCTTTCTACATATTTGATAATTATTCCTGTTCTTTAAGACTTTCAGTCATGTTAAAATAGAAATGCCTTTAGGAATTATTACACTACACTTTTAACCTTAATAGTCATTTTCAGTTCACTTTAGGGGTGGATACGTTTATGATATATTTTTTTGATAACACAATTTGAGAAGCATTCAGATTGGAAAAATAAAATTGGATTCCTTATTGGACTCTAGGGATGATGAAAACTTGCAATACCAACAATAAATTGAACTTACTTCAAAAAACTGTGAAGGATAACACTAGTTAACAACATTCAGGTCCTCTGTGTCTTGGTTTTAGGCTAGAATATGTATGATGTCAGAGACTGGGGAACGTTTATTGGGTTCATGGGACATTTTTAAGTATTTTCATGTTAAATAACCAGGATGTATGCTTTCAGTTGCAGCTTTTTTTTTTTTTTCCGTCCTTGCAACTTAATGACTGTGTGAATCACTAGACAGAATGTAAATAACAAAGCTGCTCTATTGTGGGCTGCTTACCTGATTCCTTTATTCATCCCTCAACATAAAAGCAAGAAGTCGTATTTATTTTATTCATATTGGAATCCATGGATGAGGTGGCAAATGACCTTGCAGAATATACAATCAAGGCAACTGGCAATGAATGCTTCCTGTCTTGTTGAAGAAGTATGTAACAGCTCTTGTTCTGGTTTCCCAGGTCACAGATCAATACAATTTCTCTAAAATGTGTTGTCTACTGATACCACCAAATGGGTAATGGCCATGTGCTGGTTCTAAATAAGAGTGCTTATGAAGAAAACTAATTCAGTGGAGGTTTGATTTCAGCAACTGTTCCCAAGCAAAATGATTATTAATTTAATATGACTACCCAGATTTCAAGACCTTTAGTCTACACTTTTTCATCATTACCTTCTTTAACTCTTGTAGGGAAGTAGAATTTGCCACCCCAAATTGTGTCCCTTTGGGATATTGATTATTTTAAGCTGGTTTTTTTTTAAGGAACTGCAGATGCAAGATGAGGCATAACCAACTCCCACTCTCAACATCTTTTGTTTAGCTGAAGATGGTTTTTAAGATGATGGTTTTGGCCATTTGGGCAAGTTACTCAGTTTTCCTGGATCTCTCCCATGTGTATAGGAGATATACATGTTAATAAACATGTGTTTGGTTTTGTCCTGTTAAATTGCCTTGTATCAATTTAATTATTAGACCAAGCAAAGGGAAGAAGGGAAAACTTTTCTGCCCCCACACTATTTAAGATTATGTTTTTATCCGTACTTCCCTGATCACCATTCTATAGGCCCAAATAATACCAATACTATTCATTGTGGCTTGCACTCTCTTACTTTTGATCCAGGAAGCGTTTCCAAGTTACAGAAACAAATGCTTTGTGGGAAGTCAGAAATACACTTTTGATTCCTGTGACATCTACTTCTGGACTTCTTTTTTTGTTTATTTTTAAGATTTTATTTATTTGAGAAAGAGGGAAAGAGGTGGAGGTTTGGGGGAGGGGCAGAGGGAGAAGGAAAAGTAGACTCCCTACAGAGAAGGGAGCCCAATGCGAGCTCTATCCCAGGACCCTGAGATCATGACCTGAACCAAAATCAGACACTTAATGGACTGAGCCACCCAGACCAGACATCCCTCTACTTCTGGACATCTAAATTTAAATAGCAATAAGTAGAAAAATAAAAAAGCACAAAACAAAAAACAAGAAACAAACCAAGCTAATTAACCTTTGTTTAGAATAGCAAAAGACAGAAAAAGGCAACATAATACTGAAGAAAGTGTTGGAAGAATAACACTACCTGACTTCAAGACATAATATAAAACTATGAAGACAGAGTGGTATTGGCCAAATGATAAGCATAAGAATCAATAGATTAGAATTAAGACCCACATAAGTATAGTTAACCAATCTTTGACAAAGGCAAAAAGGCATATCCGCGGGAAAAGGAGTGTTTTCAACAAACAGTGCTGCAACAACTGGACATCTATATGCAAAATCAATCAATCAATCAATCAATCAATCTAGACAGAGAAATTACACCTTTTTTTTTCAAAAATTAATTCAAAATGGTCCACACTCTAATTACAAAGCATAATACTATAAAACTTCTAGAGTCAAACATAGGAGAAAATCTGTGAAAACTTAGGTTTTGAACATGAGTTTTTAGGTACAACACCAAAAGCATAACCCATGGAAGAAAAATTGATGTTAGTTTTTATTACAATTAAAATTTTCTGTTTTGTGAAACATACTGTTAAAGAATGAAATTACAGTCATAGACTAAGAAAAATCATTTTTTATTTTTATTTTTTTAAAGATTTTATTTATTTGTTTGACATAGAGTGAGAGAATAAGAGAGCATGAGCCAGAGGGTAGGGGCAGAGGGAGAGGGAGAAGCAGGCTCTCTACTGAGCAGGGGGCCCAACATGGGGCTGGATCCCAGGACCCTGGGGCATGACCTGAGCCGAAGGCAGACACTTAACCAACTGAGCTACCCAGGCGCCCAGAAAAATAATTTTTTTAAACACATATCCACTAAAGTATCCAAAATATATAAAGAAGACTTAAAATTCAACAAGAAAATAAATAACTCAATTTATTTAAGTGGGCAAAAATCTGAAGAGGCACCTCACCAAAGAAGATATACAGAAGGCAAACAAACATTAAAAGATGTTCAACATTATTTGCTACTAGGGAATTGCAAATTAAAAGGACAGCAAGTGGGGTGCCTGGGTGGTACAGTCGGTTAAGCATATGACTCTTGGTTTCAGCTTAGGTCGTGACCTCAGGGTCATGAGATTGAGTCCCACAATGGGCTCCGTGCTCAGCTAGGAGTATGCTTAAGTTTTTCTCTCTCTCTTTCTCTAAAAATAAATAAATCTTTTTTTTTTTTTTTTTTTTTTTTTTTTAAGAGGAACAATGAGTTACCACCACACATCTGTTACAAAAGCTAAAGTCCAAAAAACTGATATTGCCAAATCCTGGTAAGGACACAGGAAAACAGAAATTCATTCATTGCTACTGGGATTGCTCCATGGTACTATCATTTTGAGAGACAGTTTGATAGTTTCTTGCAAAGCTAAATATAGTCTTATCATCCAATCCAACAGGTAGCTAATTGGTGTCTACTTAATTCATTTAAAAAAATATCCATGCAAAACCCTGCCCATGAATATTTTTGTAAGCTCCATTCATTAATCACTCCAAACTGGAAGCAACCAAGATGTCCTTCAATAGGTGAATAAATACACCAAATTATAGAACACCCAGAAAATACAATATTATTCAGTAATTTGAAAAAGAGGTATCAAGCTATGAAAAGCATAATGGCTATTTTTAAGTAAAAAGAAAAATCAGTTTGAAAAGACTACTTACTCCATAATTCAATTATGTGACATTTTAGAAGATAAATTATAAAAAAATAAAAAGGTCAACATTGACAGGGTTTTGGAGGGAATGAAAGGGGATTAAATAGATAAAGCACCGGGGAATTTAAAGGGAGTGAAACTATTTTCTATGATAGTTTAATGATGGATACATAGCATAATGCATTTGTCAAAACCCAATATGTTTTAGTACAAACTATTTATCTTAATGTATACCAATTCAAGAAATTATTTAGGAGGTTGGGGATTCTAGGAAGGAATGCAGAGTAAGACAAGAGAATCCAACTGTATTACAAATATAAGAAGCAACCTCCTGAAAAGAATGGCAGGAGAAGATGTTGAACTAAGTAACTCTGGAAATGAGAGGACTCTGTAAGACTAATGGCAAAGGAACTGACAAGCTGTTGATAAAGTTTTTTTCCACAGAGGTGTGAGTTAGCAATTCTGGTACTACTAAATGTGTATAGGAGAACTGAACAATTAAGTAAATGGATTGCAGATGATGGGAGCCTGGTTTCTCCCTGTTAGAATGAGACTTTATAGATAAGCAAGGGAAGGAAGTTAGAATGATTTATGTGGTAATTGATTAGAGTCAGAAACATCTGTAGCTGCAGTTTAGCTAAATATTGATACAATTTGTTTTATATAGAAATATTGATAGATAATGTGTGCATATATAAGTTAGTATACACATATATTTCCTTGCTCTGCTAACTGACAAGGCCTAAAAGTAATAATACCTTAGTGACAACAAGTAAACACCCAGTGCACAGGTTTTGGTTTTAATGCTGTTCTTGAATTAAAGAGGAACCAGGGGTCTTTGGAGAGATGGTGGATTCTAGGACTGGAGCGAGTAATATACAGTGTGAATGTGGAATGCATTTTAGTACCAGAAAGCAAAGAAGTGCTAAAAAACAAAACAAAACAGAACGAAACACTGATGACTTGAAGGTATGTCAAAGAGCATGGAAGCCACTTAAAAATTACCCAGTGTCTACAACTGAAACAATTTGAGCAAAGGAATCAATAAGGTAGTATTGGATTATAACCTAAATATAACATAAATATCGATGCTGATAGAAATAAATGATTAAATAAATGAATAAATAGGGAGAAAAGACAAATCTCCTGTGCCAAATAATTCTAAATAATTTAAATAGATACTCAGTTCTCAAGGAAGGGAGCATACCTCCCCACTCCTTATGCACACTGTGATTTCCTTCCTAAGGACTATATACAGAAGGAAAAAAAAAAAGAGAGACTATCTACAGAAGGAAAAAATAATTCTATAATAAAGAAACTTGACAAACACTAACACAGCCAGGTGATCAAGGTCAACTTCAAAAGTCATAAATTGTGTTGATTGTATTTACACTTGATATGATGTGATGACAGTGGCAATTTACCTCTGTGATCTTCTTCCCAAGGATCTATTCCCTACACTAATTATGAGAAAGACATCAGATTTATTATAATACAGGGGTTTCTACAAAATAATATCAGCTTTATTGCAATACAACGGTTTTCTACAAAATACCCGATTTGTACTTCTCCAACTGTCAAGGCCTCCAAAACAAGGAAAGTCTGAAGATCTCTCAGAGCTAAGACGTACCTAATGAAACACAATAACTAGATTAATATGGTATTGTGGGTGGACTCCTGGAACAGAATAAGGACATTAGCTAAAAACTAAACAAAACTCAATAAACTGACTTACATTTATAATAATATTTCAATGTTGGTTAATTAGTTATTTTAAAAATGTACCATAGTACTGTAAATTATTAATAATAAAGGAAACTGGGTACACGGTATATGGGAAATCTTTAAGTTATCTTCTCAATTTTCCTGTAAATTTAAAACTGTACTAAAAAAATTAAGTCTATTTAAAAAATAGAGATGAAACAAAAAACAGTTGGGGGAGCAGGCATAAATCAATAGGGTTTTAGGCAACATGAGGTATATTATCAACTTACTAAAAATGTCATTAGCTAGAATCTCAAGCACACTAAACCATTATTATGAAGCTTATTGTGAAAATAGGAAAAATAAGTATATCAAATAGTCATTCTGATATTCTCATATTCTCAAATAGTGAGACTCACAGTGTAAGTCCTCTAATATACTTTCTGTAGATTGTTTTGGCTATCCTTATATACATCTTTACACTTATTTATTTATTTATTTGAGAGAGAGCACAAGCAGGGGGTAAGAGGCAAAGGGAGAGGGAGAGAGAATCTTAAGCAGGCTCCATACTCAGTGTGGAGCCCAATGCAGGGCTTGATCTCACCACCCTGAGATAATGACTTGAGCCAAAGTCACGAGTGGGCTGCTTAACTGACTGAGACACCCAGGTGCCGTGATGCTTTTATAGATTTTTAAATAAACTTGTCAACTCCCATTTTTAAAAAAAGCTTATGATGTCGTGTTGGCATGTTCAATCCGTAAATTAATAAGGGAAGAATTTACATCTTGACAGTATCTATCCATGGACATTAATTTAGGTCTAAATTTCACCCTGCAGTATTTTGTAGTGCCTTATCAGTGATATGATTTGTAAGTACTTTTTACCAGTATGTGTTCTGTCTTTCCAAGTTTTAATGGTGTCTTTTGAAAGGTAAAAGCATTTAATTTTGATAAAGTCCAACTTGTCATTTTTTCCTATTATTACTTGTATTTTTGGTATCATATTTATAGAATCTTTGCCTAACTCAACATCATGAAGATTCCTTCCTATGTTCTTTTTTCTTAGAGTTTTATCATTTTTATGCTTATATACAGGTTTATGAAATATTTTGAATTACTTTTTATGCATGGCATAGGAGAGCGAAATTGCCACCCCAAACTGTATCTTTGACATGTGGATTATTTTCAAAAAATAAAAAACTCAAAAAGTTTTTCTTTTTTGCCTCCCATCTAACTGCCTTAAAGAATTTAGACAGAGGACCACAAAGGGAGCTATCACCGAAAATAACCATGGTATAATATGAACTAGGTATGGTAGACAGGGAACACCTTTTTGTTAAAAATCCTTTATGTCTCATTGGTTCTGGATGGCCCAGCAAACATTTGTTTACCAAACATCTAATCTTTTCATTAATTCTGTGAATTCCCTTCCTTCCCTTTGAAGCCTCAGATCCTTATTCTCTTCTTCTTAGTCCAGAATGATATATGTACCTCATTTTTCCTGTCTTTGGAATCTCTCATGTGGATTCCTTATATGTATACAATTAAATTTGATTTCTCCTGCTGATCTGTCTCATGTCAATTTAATTTTTAGACCAGCTGAAAGCAACCTTGAAGAGTAGAAGAAAATTTTTCTTCCTCAACAATGGTGTGAGGTAAGATCTAATTTCATGTTTTTCCAAGTGAATATTTATTCTTGATTTTTTCTAATGTTAAGCTAGCAGCGTATTACAGGATAACTTAGATTTGATGATGTGTTACCAATGATATAGATACAGACATAGACATAGGTAGAGATTTAGATTAAAAATATATATTATATATTATTTTATAATTATGTAAAATATATAATTAATATATTTATGTATATATAGTATATATATTTCCTCTTAATTTAGTAAGTACTCTTTTCTATGTTATGGGAGTATTAATTTGTACTGTTCTTTTCTTGTAATATCTTTGGCAGGTTTTATTACAAGAATTCTTACAAATCAGAATTCAAAGTGTTCTTTATTCCTTGATTTTTAGAAAGATTTTTTATGAGTTGATAATATTTTTCCTTATATATTTGAAAGAATTTGCCAGTAAAACTATCTCCCCCCACTTGCACTTTGTCTCTCAAATAAATAAATAAATAAATAAATAAATAAATAAATCTTTAAAAATAAGAAAATCTAGGGTAAAATTCACATGGTTATTGACATAGTTATTTATGTATATATCTTTTCCTCACTGTCCAGAAGGCATTTTGAAAATAAGAGAAATGGCATAATCTAATAAAGTTTATAGAAAATATATTAGTGGTTGCCTAGTGTTGACATGTAGGAAATGGAAGAGAATAGGGAGTTACTTCTAATGTACATGGGATTTCTTTTTGGTGTGATGAAAAGATTCTCATATTGGACCATGGTGATGGTTACACATTACATGAATGCATCCATTAGTCGCCAAGTGGAGTAAGAACAGATGTGTTTGTCCAAATGTAAAAATGTCACTGTAGCTGGGGAAGCATTAAATATATGCTCTATTTACTACAAGTAAGTTCTCAGAATGTCTTCTGAGAATAACCTCTTCTAGTAAAAAATGATCAATTATAGTAGATGAAGAAAGTTATTTCTAGTTTCTTTTTTTTTTTTTATAATGATTTTTTTATTATATTATGTTAGTCACCATACAGTACATCCCCGGTTTCCGATGTAAGGCTCGATGATTCATTAGTTGTGTATAACACCTAGTGCACCATGCAATACGTGCCCTCCTTACTACCCATCACCAGCCTATCCCATTCCCCCACCCCCCTCCCCTCTGAGGCCCTCAGTTTGTTTCTCATAGTCCATAGTCTCTCATGCTTCATTCCCCCTTCTGATTACCCCACCTTTCTTTATCCCTTTCTTCCCCTACTAATCATCCTAGTTCTTATGTTCCATAGATGAGAGAAATCATATGATAGTTGTCTTTCTCTGCTTGACGTATTTCACTTAGCATTATCTCCTCCAGTGCCGTCCATGTTGTAGCAAATGTTGAGAACTCGTTATTTGTAGTTTCTAGTAGTAAAAGTGAAATTCTGTATTTTTCCCATGAATTGGTAGAGGTTATTATATTGATCAATTTAGGAAACATGATTTTAGAAGGCATGTACTGAGATATTAAAGTAAAACAACCCAATTCAAGACCTTCTGTCTCCTAGGACAATTTTCCAACATGATTCCTTATTTCATGAGTATTGGAGTTTCTGTTACAGATATTCATTCAAGTGTGCACAAACCACCAGAGAAGAATGATTTTTGTTATTACATCTTTCATTGCACATTAGGTGTCACAATGCATTGCATATAACAAGTAGTCAAGGCAAGGAGTTGTGTCTACAAAAATAAAATTAAAAACTGTGAAGTAATAACTTAAGTTTTTTAGAATTTGCAAGCACACTTTCAGTAGCTTTATAGAATTTGTAATGAGGTTGTGTTTTAAAAATAATAATAGAAAATTTGAGTTCTGACTTCTTTTTTGGACTTGTGTTTTAGTGCCTGAATTTCTGAAAGCATATGGTGATTCTCAAAGTTATCCTTGTTCTACCTACTGCTAGAAATTTCTTGCCTACTGATTTCAGCACCTCTTCAACGGTGTTAAAGCCAATTAGTGATACATCGAAGTTTTTTTTTTAAATTACAGAAAGTTTAAACCACTACAGAACATTTGCACATCCAGCCTATGAAAACCTATGATCTCATAATTTTTGATCTGTGCTTACGAGGCTAAATTCATAAATGTGCTTTCATTACCAACTTTGACACTCATCAGGAAGCAACCAAACAAAAATAAATGATCTAACCTTAACTAGAATGGCAAGCTCTGTGAAAAAAGATTGTAAGTCAGGTATTAATTTCCTAGCAGATGTATAGATTCCCCCTCCCCCAGTCTTTCTGACAGTGTAGTTAAAAATCAGTTACTTTTTAATATGAAAAAATCTAGCAAAAACTAATGCACTAACAGGCAACAACAACTACAACAAGCAAGGCACGTGTCGGCAAACGTTTGCTTTTGATCTCATTTTCAGTTCAAATATAATTGGAGATCATGCAAATATATATTCATTAATTTATACAGATCAGACATAAAAATCATGTTTACATGTTTGTGTTTATTGTTTGTATAGTGTGTATTTATTTACAGAACAATGGAGTTGCTTTGACGCCAAATGATTCAGGACTAGAAAAAAATGCAGAGCTGCAGTAGAGGATTTAGCTTATTATTTAACATTATGAGGGAAAGTTTTAAAAGGAAGAGAAAAACTTTTTGGAAGCTAATCCAGGTTTCATCCCATCTGGAAAGATTTTTTTTTTTAAGATTTTATTCATTTATTTGAGAGAGAGTCAGAGATAGCAAGAGAGAGCACCAGCAGGGAAGAGATGGAGAAGCAGCCTCCCTGCTGAGCAGGGAGCCCTAACTGGGGCTTGGTCCCCAGAGCTCAGAGATCATGACCTGAGCTGAAGGCAGACACTTAACTGAGTGAGGCACCCAAACACCCCTAGAGAGATTGTTTTTAATGTTACTTTGAATGCCTCCATTTCCTGTCATCGTTTCATTTCTCAGTCACCACCTACCAAACAACTTCATACCCATACTCTTTCATAGTCACTTTCTGGAAGATCTCTATCACAAGAGAGGATCCAGTCAGTCTTACATGTTGCTCCTTGATATGCTGTATATTGGAGAAAAGTGTGGGTTGGGGTTGAATCCTAGTTTGACCATTTAAGTTATTCAATCTCTGAGTCTCAAATACCCTCCACTTAAAAGTGGGATTATAATATATATGTCATAGTATTTGCTACATATTGTATAATGAACAATTAATGTCATGTTTTACACATAAATGATCAATAAATGATTCAGTAATAATGCTGCTGACAGTGAAGATCCCTGCAGATATATTTCAGCAAGAAGTCAGGAGGAAATGGTATTCAGCCATTAAATAAAGAGTATGAAATCTAAGTGTGAAGCCTGGGATAAGAATAGGTAGGTCTAAATTATTTATATTTTTTTCAAAGTAAAGAGATAAAAGAGAAAGTTAAGGCAATAGATAAATGGGTAATAAGGCTCAATGCATGAAATCAATCAATCAAAAATCAAGTGTAGATCTATACTGTCCAGTAGGACAGCTATTAGCCATATGAGGGTATTGAGCATCTGAAATGTGACTGGTCCACAATGAAATGTGCTATAATGGTAAAGTGACACTGGATTTGAAGACACTTAATAAAAAAAAAAATTAAAAGGGCATAAAATCTCTCCATAATAATTTGTGTACTAATAACACTGAAATGATAAAAGATATTTGGATATTTGTGTTAAATGAAATGTGTTATTAAAGTTATTTTACCTTAAGTGTAGCTACAGGAGAATTTTAAATTACATTTGTGGTTCACACTTTATTTCTATTGGACAGAGCTAATTTAGAGAAAGAGACTGACATAAGAATAGCTCTATCCTGATGACCTAAGTGTTGGGGAAAATATTGGTGATGCATCCTTATTCTCATGTTGCGTTTGGAGAGGTTCTCAAAGTGGGTGGTATTTGGAATTGTACATGAGAAGATTAATAAATTTTCTCTAGATAGTGAAAACAATAAGGAAGACTTTTGTCAGAGTCTATTAGTGATCAGAAAAAGAAATTATAAGATGACTCCAGTTGAACCTGAAGTTAGACACAGAGTATTAGGTAAAAAAAGAATAACTTCTCATTTTCATAGTCAGAGAACATTTCAACTGAAATGGGCTAGCCCAAGAAGTTTAACAGGTTTTCTGAACAAGATTTAAATCATTAATCTGTGCAATAAATACTTTCTGACATTCTCTTAGTTTTAAATACAACCAATTGTTAATATTGTATAGATGTTGGCATGGAAAGCAGAAGAAAACAACATTTTGCAAAACATGTTTCTTTTTCCAGAGAACTAAATGATACCACAAAATTCTTAATTATTTTCACTTTTAGACATAAAATTCAAAATTCCCTTTCTCAACATTTTATTAAATATTTACATCTTTAATTTTGTTCTTTAATTTATAGTTCAAAACACAATAAAAAAGTATAAAGTCTGGAAACATCAATTTAGGTTTTCATTTTACATACACTATTTTTTCATGTGTTCTCAATTCAGTATTTATGACTTCTGTGTTTCATATCATTACTAACATCCTTCTTAAGTGTCAACTCTACTGATTGTAAAATTAATGAGGGCAAGATTCAATAAAATGTCTAAATAATCTCAAAACCAACATTGCTTTGGAATTGTGGTGATGCTGCTAAACTGCATTATTGGTTTGTAGGCAATTATTAGAAATATCAATCATTGGATATAGGCAAGTTTGAATTTAGAATATGAACCTGACCTAGGGATATTAATGTATAAAGGATGAGATGTAAATTATTTGAAATCAAAGATATGAGTGATGAGACCATTCTGTGCAAGCTAGGCCAGCATATCAACCACTTTATACAGTTGTCCTCCACTTTGGAAAGTGATACTGATGAACATCTGCTTAATTAAATTACTGTGCACATCTTGACTGACACATCTGGCTGGAATAATAACTTATGCAACTTTTTAGGCGTGAGTTTTGTGTTAAGATCATATATATCATTTTATTTAAACATATTAAAGCATATAGCTTTTTTTCTCTCCTTCCTTCTATTCTTAATTTTTTCTTTCTCTACTTTTATTTTATTTTTCCTTTCTGTTGCTTAGAGCGACACGGTGTTTTTTATAACAAGGAGGAGTCAGAGATTGCAATATATAATTACTGTATATCATCATAATATAACTATCTGGACATTGTGTTGTTATGTAAAACATAGTTCAAACTGCATTTTTAAAAAAAATTTTTAGAAAATAAATCTATTTGAGGGGTGCCAGGGTGCTCAGTTGATTAAGCCTCTGACTCTTGACTTCCACTCAGGTCATGATCTCGGGGTTGTGAGATTGAACCCCATGTCAGGCTCCATGCCCAGCATATTCTCTCTCTTTCTCTACCTCTGCTTCTCCTCTCTCTCACTTTCTCTCTCTCTCTTTAAGAAAAAAACAAAAAGAAAAGAAATCTATTTGATAGAGAAACATGACATTGAATGAAAGCATGAATTCTATTCTTACAATGAAATTTAGAAAAAGGTATGTTTCCATAGGGACACACCTAACTATAAAATTGCATCAGCACTTAAGTAGCCAAAAGAAAAACACTTAAGATTATGTGTTTAAACATGCTTATCATACAGAGAACAAACTGGTGGTTGTCAGAGAGGAGGTGGGGGTGGGTGAGTGAAATAAGGGGGATTAAGAGTAGACTTACCTTGATGAGCCCTGAGAAATATATAGAGTTGTACATTCTATATATGTATGTATGTATGTAGGATGTATATAATCATTCTATTGTATACCTGAGACTAATATAATGCTGTATGTTAATTATAATTGAATAAAAATTTAATAATAATCAAAGAAAGTAAATTTTAAAAAGAAATATAAAAACATGCTTATCAAAAATATTTAGTATTCCTGAAGTCATAAAAAACTCCATAATTTAATAATTTTAAATATGAAGTAGACCTGCAAGAACTAAATGGAATTAGCATCCATCATGACCTTCATTTCAAATGTAAGCCTTTTGACATCAAGAGGACAACTAAATTAAGGAAATTATGGGGCTGACATGTTAAATTGTAATAGTAATCAAGTAAAAAAGAATCATTCATTAGTGCTTGAATTTGAATGGTAGTTAATTGAATGGATTTATTGTCAAATTATTTCATACTTGATCAAATAAAAGTGTTATTTGGATCCTAAAATAGTCACTACAGTGCTGAATTTGATGGGATGCCTAAGATAAGAAGCCAACAGCCTTGGAGTTAAGTAGGGCATAGGTTTGTAAAAGGTCCTGACTGAAACATGAACTATTCGAAGAAATTTAAAAGTGGAAAATGCAGTTGGAAAGAGAAGGAACTGAAAAGTATTTATTTATTAAAATTTGTTTTTAAAGAGCAATAGCACCTACTCTGTGTGGAATACTGTGCCAGGGACTTTATAAATGCAAATAACATGTCCACCAGTAATTGCCCTCCAAGGAGTACCAAGATAGCGGGTGAAGCAGACCTATTTATATACTGTTCTGTTACAAAGTTTAATGAAGTGAGTAGTATAACAAAGACATGTAAGCTACTATGGCATGTATATAGTAAGTGTGTATTAATTTAACCACATAACACTGCAAAGTTTCTTGGAGAAAACATTTAAACTAGATCTTGAAGAAAGGAAGTCATGGTATGTGGTGTGTGGGGAAGTGGTCCTTGCAAGCGATTCTGACATTTCCACTCCTCTGCTTTTAAAATGCTCCACAGATTTCTTGATACTTTTTCCTAATAAAACCCAAAAACCCATGAGGCCCTGACTGACTTTTTCCCTGTTTATTTCTAGACTCCTTCTGCTTCCCTCCTTTTTTGCACCTCATGTCCCCTCACCCTGGCTTTATTTCCTTTCCTTAAATGTACGGACTCCTTCCAGCTTTCGTGCCTTCTCACACGCTGTTAATGCGCTCCGCCTGAAACACTCCTCATCCAACTGGGACTCATCCTGCAGATGTCAGCTTGAGCCTTATTTATGGAGGGAAAGCCAGACCAGGCTAATTCTTCCCTTGACTTTTCCTTCATATTTGTACAGTGTGATTAATTGCTTTTTGTAATGTTTTGCTTAATGTTTACTTCAAAACTAGACTACAATGCATGATAGCAGGGAAGTTCATATTCTCTCGTTCAAAATTGTGTCCTCAGAATCTAGACAATGCCAGACTGATTGGAGGCATTTAAAGATATTTTCTTGAAGGATTAAATAATTGAATAAATGATGGGAGCAGTTTAATCAAACCCCCCAGAGGAAAGGGTATATAAGGTGTGGTTAGGCAAAAGGAAATAAAATAATGTATCTGTAGTGTATGTAGGCATGTATAGTCATTATCATTTTGTTCATGGTGGTAATGGTGAAGAACAGAAGATGTATAAAAGGAAATAGAGCTAAAGAAATAAAGACCACTAAAGAGGATTTTGTATACCAACTAGATGCTAGATTGCATTTGATAGAAAAGCTAGTTCATTAGAGATTCTCGAACCAAAGGGTGATATTTTCATTGACAGTGATATGTTGAAAAAGGAATGGATGAAGTTTATCCAGATGCAAATAAAAAGAGCTGAACTTGAGGTTAACAACTTGGAAGCAAAGTTGGCAGGATATGTTGACTGATTTTGTGTTAAAAAAAAAGAGAGAGAGAGGAATTCCAGTTTGAGGTTAGATGGTGAAGACTCACTTTCCCTTGTTCCTTCCCTCAACACACAACAGAATATCCTGTAAACAAGTCAACAGACAATCATTTAATCTGAAAGGTGAATTTGAAGAACAACATATCAGCATCTCAACATTTCGGTGAGTTCCCTGGATTTTCCTTTTATTTCCCATTTACTGGAAACTGAGCAGCAAAGAAAATCTGCATCCCAGAACCTCCAAGAGGCTCAGAAAAATTATAACAAGATCAATAACAGCACCTGCCACCTTTGGCTAAAAGATTTGGAAAAGAAAAGCCCTGGACAAATTTAGTAGGGAGATCTATACCCAAAAGCTAGTGGCATGTTCAGTCTGCCCATGCAGTCACAATAGTGAGAGCATACCTGAGTGAACTGACCCACCCCCTTCCCAACACATGCTGGCAGCACCCCAGTCTGTCAGTTTAACAGCAGCACCTGCAAGCCTGGTGTCTCCAAGCCTTCCATTGAGTCATAGAAGGCAAACCATGTCCAGGTTCTCCAGATCCACAACTCAGGGCCAGAGAGTGACTTGGACCTTGGTGCTCCTGGCCCTCTATGCAGAAGTATAGGATAGCTCAGGTAGACACTTTCCTTCCCCTGCCACACAACAGAGATACAATGGGAAACCTACCAGACTCAGCCATAGATCAGGGCACAAGAAATTCTCTCCTGCTGATACAACATATCCCACTTGACACTTAGTGATAACTGGGTGGCTTAAGAAAGAGTCTTCTACTTCCATATGCAGTACCAGTGAGGTTCTAGCAGGTGCTAACTCAAAACCAGAAAAATGAAGCAGAAATATTGTAAAAGCTCAGAAAACTAAATAGTCATTAGACTATAGCCCATAAAAGTAGACCAGAAGAAATGTTCAGGATATAATAAAAAATCACTGGTCATATCAAGAACCAAGAAAATTGTAACTTGAATGACAAAAGACAAATCACATCAATACAGAGATGAATCAGATGTTGGAATAATTGTACAAAGATTTTAAAGCAGCCACTGTAAAATTGCTTTGAGAGTAATTACAAATTCCTTTTAAACAAATGAAAAAATAGGAAGTCTCAGAAAAAATTAAAGTTATAAAGGAACTAACTAGAAATTATAGAACTGCAAAATACAATAACTGAAGTTAAAAAAAAGAAAACTTGTTGGATTGGCTCACTAGTAAAGTAGGGATGAGAGAAGTTAGAATCAATGAAGTGACAGTTCCTCAATCTGAACAGACAGAAATAGATTTTAAAAAATGAATAGGGCCTAGAGACCTCTGGGCAACAACAAAAGATCTAACATTCGTATCATTAGTATCCCAGAGGGAGAGGAGAAAGAATGCAGGACTAAAAAAGTATTTGAAAAAATAATATCTGAGCTTCCCAATTTGGAAAAAGACATAAATGAAAATAGTTATGGAACTGAGCAAAAGCCAAATAACATAAGCCCAAATAAATCTATGTCAAGACACATCATAAACTTCTGAAACCTAAAGACAAAGAAGATATTTAAAGGAATCAGAGAAAATTATGACTTACTCATAAGGAAAGACCAACTGGAATGACAATGGATGTCTCAGCTGAAATCACAGAGCCCAGTAGGGAGTGGAACACTTTTCAAGTGCTCAAAGAACTGTCAGTCATTAATTCCATATTCAATGAAACTATCTTCCAGAAATGAATAGGGAAAAATGTATTCTCAGTGCAAGGAAAAGTAAGGGAATCTGTCACTAGCAGACCAATCCTTAAAAAACGGCTAAAGGAAGTTCTCCAAAAAGAAGTAAAATGAAAACAGAAGAAATGTTGGAAGCCCAGAAAGTAAAGAAGAAAAAGTGAATTGTACAATGGGGTAAATGTAATAAACTACCTTTTTTCTGTAAGCTTCATAAATCATCATATTTTATTCTTAAAGCAAAAATTATAACTTCTGTTGTGGTTTCTCAATACGGATATAGGAAAAACTTTAGATAATGGTACTCAAAAAATGGAGAGGGCAAAAGGGCCTAAGTGGAACTACCGTTTCAATAGTTGGCTCAATCTTGTAAAATTCCCATACCATTACGATGTGATAAGTTACATATTCTATTGTTACACCTAGAACATCTGCAAAGATAACTATACAAAGTAATGTATTTTTTAAATGTTTAAATGAAACGAGGGAATTCTTTAAAAGTCTATGTAACACATAGGGAGGGAATTCTTTAAAAGTCTATGTAACACATAGGGAGGCAAGAGGAATAACAACAATAAAACAGGAGAAAAAAACCCAGAAAAGATCTAATCATAATAAAATGACAAATGTAATTCCTACATATCAATAATTATCTTAAATGTAAATGATAAATGCACCAAATAAAAGACAGAAATTGGCAGAGTTTATTTGGAAATTGCCCAAATATGTTTCTAAAAGAAACACTTCCCATGTGACATGGGAGGGTTGAAAGTAAAAGGATAGATTAAGATATCTCATGATAACATTACGGAAAAGGTAAAAAGGAAGAGTGGTTATTTTTATATCAGATAAAGTAGACTTCAAAACAAAAAAAAAATTAGTAGGGATAAAAAGATGGATTTACATAATAAAAGGATCTGTCTACAAGAAAAGCCACTGTTAATGTTCATACTTCAAACAACAGCCCTTGAAAAGTACATGAACTGATAAAGCCAAAAAAGAAATCAATAAATCTGCAATTATAGGTGAAGTCTTTAACATCTACTCTCAACAATAGATAGAACTCCTAGATTACAAAAAACAAACAAAAAAACCCCCAAAACAAAACAAAACAAAACCCCCCAAAACCAAAGATAAAGGAACTAAACATCATTGTCAGTCAAGATTTAATTGACACACATCTCACATAGAACACTTCACTCAACAGAATACATATTTTTTTCAAGTGCTCATCAAATAAAATCACAAAGAAGATAAGATCTTGGGTCATAAGTTAGATTCCACAAATTTAAAATAATTGAAATCATACAGACTGTATTTCCTACCATAATAAAATCAAAATAAAAATCAATAATGAAATACAACAGAAAAGTTTCACACAGTGGGAAGTTAAATAACATACTTTTAAACAACCCATGCGTCAAAGATGAAGTCTCAAATTAAAAAAAAAAAAAAGGAACGTATAAAACTGAATGCAAATAAAGTTACAATATTATAATAGCCAAGATATGGAAGCAACATAAGAACTCATTGATAGATGAAAGGATAAAGATGTATTAAGTGTATAGATAGATAGATAGATAGATAGATAGATAGATAGATAATAGATAGAATGGAGTGGAGTGGAATGGAATGGAATGGAATGGAATATTATTCAGCCATGAAAAAGAATGAAATCTTGCTACTTGTGACAACATGAATGAACCTAGAAGGTACTATGATAAGTGAAATAAGTCAGACATAGAAAAACAAATATCTTCACTTATATGTGGGATTTTAAAAAAACAAATAAATGAACCAAAATAGATACAGATTCATGGATACAGAGAACAAACTGTTAGTTACTGGACAGGGGAGAATTGGGGGTTGGCAAAATAGGTGAAGGGGAGAAGGGATACAAACTTATAGTTATAGAATAAATAGGTCATGGGGATGTAAAGTGCACCATAGAGAGTATAGCAAATAATATTGTAGTAACTCTATATGGTGACAGATGGCAACTGGACTTATTGTGGGGATCATTTCATAATGTATAAAAATATCAAATCACTATGATGTGCACATGAAACTAATAGGATATTGGATATCAATTATAGTTTAATTTAAAATTGTGGGAAACAGCTAAAGTAGTGATGAGAGGGATATTTATAGCTCTAAATGCTTATATTAGAAGAGAGAAAAGTTATAAAATCAATAATCTAAGTTCTTAGACCTCAATAAACTAGAAAATAAGAGGAAAATAAACCCAAACCAAGCAGAAAGAAATAATAAAAAGTAATAGCCGAAATCAATGACGTTGAAAACAGAAAAATAATAAAGCACTGAAATCGAAATGTAGTTCTTCAAAAATAATCCTTTAAATAGACAAATTTCTAGCAAGAGTGACATATGCAAATCACCAAAGTTCCCAATTTAACAGGGATATCACTACAGATCTTTCAGACATTAAAAGGACATTAGAAGATATGATGAACAACTTCACACCCAACAGTCCATTAACTTAGAAAAAATAGAGCCAGCCACAATAGTCCTACAATTATTCAATAAATTGAATTTGTAATTTAAAAGCTCCCAGAAAATAAATACCCATGCCAGATAGCATCATTGGATAATTTTACCAAACATTTAAAGAATGACTTTTTTTAAAGATTTTATTTATTTATTTGACAGAAAGAGAGAGAGCACAAGCAAGGGGAGTGGCAGACAGAAGGAGAGGGAGAGAGAGAAGCAGGCTCCCCGCTGAGCAGAGAGCCAGATACAGGCTCCATCCCAGGATGCTGGGATCATGACTTGAGCTGAAGGCAGACTCTTAACCAGCTGAGCCACCCAGGCGTCCCTTAAGGAATGACTAAACACAGATTTTACACAATTTCTTCCAAAAAATGAGAGGAAAGATGACTTAAGAACTGATGTTGTGAAATGAGTATTACCTTCACACCAAAACAAGAAAAAGACATTCTAAAAAAGAAGAAGAAGAAAGGAGAGAGAGGGAGAGAGAAGGAAAAAAGGAAAGACAGGAAGGAAGGAAGGAAGGAAGGAAGGAAGGAAGGAAGGAAGGAAGGAAGGAAGGAAGGAAGGAAGATACAGACCAATATTTTTATAAAAGTAGACACAAGAATTTTCAACAAATTTAGTACATTGACTCCAACAAGGTATATAAAAGAAATTATACATTGTAACTAAATGGGATTTATTACAGGTATATGAGGCTGAATTAGTTTCCAAAAAAATCAGTACAATCCTCCATATGAACAGCTTAATGGAAAAAAAAATTAATTGATGCAGAAAAAGCATTTGGCAAAATTCAATACCCATTAATCATAAAACCTCTCCAGAAAAATAGGAATAGGTAACTATATAGAGAATCTACAAAAAACAAAACCAAAAAACCCTAACAGCTAACATTGTAAGTAAAAGTGAAAGACCAAATGTTTTCATATCATGCTAAACATGTCTATGTGACTGAGCCCCACTAAAACTCTGAAACCCAAGGCTTGAGTGAGCTTCCTTGGTTGGCAGTACTCTGTCTATTATCACACATTGTTGTTGGGGAAAGTTAGTTTTGTTCACCACTCCACCGGAATAGAATACATGACTCCACTGGTAAAGAGTTGACTGTGTGGCTCAGTCAGTTAAGCATCTGGCTTCAGCTCAGGTCATGATCCTAGGGTCCTGGGATTGAGTCCTACATTGGGCTCCTTGCTCAGCAGGGAGCCTGCTTCTCCCTCTGCCTGCTGCTCCCCCTCCTTGTGCTTTCTCTTTCTCTCTCTCTAACAAATAAATAAATAAAATCTTTTAAAAAGAAAAAAAGAAAGCAACTAGAAACTCATACTTGGAACTCTTGCTGGATCCAGACCTGCGTGTTTCTTCTCTCTGCTCTCGTTAATCTGTACCCTTTCAGTGTAATAACTGTAACCATGAGTGTAATGGCTTTCAGTGAGTTCTGTGAGTCCTTCTAGTGATTTACGTAACCTGAAGGTAAGAGAGGACCCAGAACTTGGTAACAATGTCATACAATATTAGCAGAATGTGTGTGTTGAAAATGATAAAACACTGATGAAAGAAATCAAAGACCTAAAGAAATTGATAGATAACCTTTGTTTATGGATTAAACTACTCTATATTGTTTAGATGTCAGTTCTCTACAAATTCATCTATATATTCAATTTAAGAAAACCCCAATCAAAATTTTAGAACTTTATGTGGATATTGACATGAGGATTCTAAAATTTATATAGAAATGCAGAGACTCTAGGATAGGCAAAATAGTTTGAAAGGAAGAACAAATTTGAAAGTCACAAAACCTGATTTTAAAATTCACTCTAAAGCTACAGTAATCAAGGCAGTGTAGTTTTGTGAAAGGATAGATACCTAGATCAATGAGCAGACTAATGTGTGAAGAAAAGGAATATACAATTATGGTCAACAGGTTTTTAACAAGAGAGCAAAGATAAGTCAATGGACAACTAATAGTCTTTTCAATAAGTAGTGATGGGAAAATTGGATACCTAGTTACAAAAAAAACCAAAAACTCCAAATGGATCTTAAAACCTAAACTTAAAATTTAAGACCATATATGTTTTAGGAGAAATCATAGAATGAAATCCTTGTGACCTTGAGTTAGGCAAATGGTTCTTTTATAAAATACCAAAGTGCTACCCATAAGATAAAAAGTTAATAAATTGGGAGCGCCTTGGTAGCTCAGTCGGTTAAGTGTTTGACTCTTGATTTTGGCTCAGGTCATGATCTGGGTGTTGTGAGATTGAGTCCTGTGTTGGGTTCTCTACTAAGCATGGAGCCTGCTTGAGATTCTCTCTCTCCCTCCCCCTATGCTCATCCCCGTTTGTACCCTCTCTCTCTCTTTCTCTCTCAAAAAAAAAGTTAACAAATTGGAGTTTATTAAAATAAAAAAAAATATTTGCTTTGTCAAAGACTCCATTAAGAAAATGAGAAGATGAGTCACAGCCTAGGAGAAAATACATGCAATTTTTGTTTTTGACAAAGGACTTGTATCCAGAAAGTATTAAAAATGTTCAAAATTCAATAACATGAAAAAACCTAATTAAAATATGATCAAAAGAATTGAAGAGACTTGTGCAAAGAGAATATTTGAAAAACAAATAAGCACATGAAAAGATGTTCAACCTCATTAATTATCAGGGGAATGCAAATTAAAACCAGAATGAGATACCACTATATATCTATTAAAATGGCTCAAGTCTAACAAGCTGACAGTACTAAGAGCAGATGAAAATGCAGAGTACCTGAAAATCTCATACTTTGCTGGTGGGGGTGTAAAATGATACAATCTCTTTGGAAAACATTTGTCAATTTCTCAAAAAGATGAACTAACTATTGCAAACCAGAAATCACACTCATAGGTTTTACCCAACTGAAATGAAAACCTGTCTTCACCAACTTACATGCAAATGTTTACAGCAGTTCTATTCTTAATTGCCACAAAGTGGAAATGACAAACATCCCTAAACTAGAAAATGAATAAACAAACTTCGGCACATTCATAAAATGGAATGCTAATCAGTAACAAAAAGGAACAAATTATTGTACGTGCAACATCATGAATGAACCTCAAATGCAATGTGCCAAGCAAAAGAAGGCATACTTGAAAGGCTACACACTTTGTGATTCCATTTATGTATTTTTATAGGAAAAGTGAACAGATTGGTGGTTGTCTGGGCTTAAGAATAGCAGTAAAGTACAAAGAGGTAGCATTTGGAAATTTTGAGGGTGAGTGATTCACGTCTCTATTTGATAGTAATGTTTGCAACAATACGCATTTATCGAAACTCATAAAACTATACAACAAAGTAAGTGAATTTTGGTGTATGTAAATTTAAAAACAAAAAGAATATTCTTTATGTATAACTATATCTGCTCTTTTGTGGGTTTAATAAAGGTAGAAAATGTGTCTTCCAAACTTTGTTACTATAGATGTGATGGTTGTATAGCCTTGGGACAAAGTGTGGCAGTGGCAAAGGTCTGAACAGAGATGAAGCAACGGGAGTCTCATGAGTAAAGATAATATAGAGAGAAAATAGTGGTTACTATAGTTATTATTGTTTCTTGCCCAGACCAGCTCTTTATACCCCATACTTTCATTCTCTCATACTAGAAACTTTTAATTCGTTTTGACTTTTTAGTCTCTCTTCCCCTTCACATGTAAACAGCCATCAATTGCTCATGATTGTCCTTTCCCAGTTAAGGTTGCTCTACTTTCTTTATATATCCATTGTCACTCTATTATTCTAAGTCACAATCACCATTTGCCTGGAGTGATGCAAGAACCTTCTAAAAGACTTTGTAATCTTTCTCAAGGACAACCTTTTCTGACCACTTGTTGTCAATTTTTAATGGGCTAATTGATTTCCACAGATTTAAGCAAATATAATTAATATTGAAGATCCCCTTCCATTTTTTTCCTTTAGTCACTGTCCTCTTGCTTAGACTATTTGTTTTCATGGCTTATTTGTCCGGGAACTATTATTTACTCCTAAATAAAAACAAATAGGTAAAATAACTTTTACTTAACATAACTCCACTGACACCTGTGAGAAGGAGTTTAGACCTTATACCCTGGAGCCTCAGCTAATTTCTGTGTAAGTGGTAAGTATTATGGGGAAACAGCAAACAATAAACAAACAAGTTGGTTAAAGACAAGATGGTCAAGGTCTCAGAGCAGGATGAGGATTTGTGTACAAGTGATGTATTAGGAGGTGCTATCAGTGAAACTGATAAAGTATTTGGGAAGCCAGACAGGGAAGAGGAAGACAAGAAAAAGTACGATTTCAGACCATTTCATATGGAAGATAATGTTAATTATATCCTGTAGAACTCTGGAGTGAAAGTTATGCCTCAAAGCTTGTCCCTACCACGGGCTAGGGGAGCCATTCCCAATACTACTAGTTATTGGCTGAGGACAGTCCAGAGAGAATTTACAGTCCCGAAAGCCTCAGGCTCTCTATCTGTAGGACAAGTGGTTCCACTAGTCTAAAGGTAGTCTACCTGACAGAAGTTCCAGCTTCAGGTTTTTGGAAGCAGTTATACACCTAAACTAGGAAGGAGTACACAGAAATGGTCAAGGTATTGGAAGCTATTGGAAGGTGTATTCATTTCCTAGGGCTGCCATAACAAATTCCCACAAACTGGATGGCTTAAAACAAAAGAAATGTGTTCTCTCACACACTTCTGGTGAAGGGAAGTACAACACAGTTGGTTTCTTACGGAGGCTCTGAGGGAGAATCTGGACCTCTCCTCTCTCCTAACTTCTGTTGGTTGCTGACAATCCTTTGCATTCCTTGGGTTGTAGATGTATCACTCCCATATCTTCCTGCATCTTCATTTGGTGTTCTCCCTGTGTGTTTTCACATCTTTTTTCTGTGTGTTTCTCTGTGCCCAAATTTCTCTCTTCTTCTAAAGACACCAGTTGTTGAATTAGGGCCCACCTAATCCAGTATGACCTCATCTTAACTTCATTACATCTGCAAAGACCCTATATCCAAATAAGGTCACCTTCATGGGCAACTGGGGTTAGGATTTGAATATATGTTTTAGGTTGACACATTTGTATACTCAATAGAGAGGAGCTGGATAGAACAGCAAAAATGTTCACTATAGCCTAGAAAACAACGAACACACTTTTTCTTTCCAGTCTTCCTAATTCATTTGGACCAAAGGGATAGTTTAACACTTCTGCAGACTTCAGTGTCCTTATCTGTAAAGGTAAGGATTTGCACCATATAATTTCTAGGGACATTTTAGATATATAATTCTGTGATTCTCCAATCCAGTGTCATTGGTACTGCTCTACCAGACTGTTGGGAATAAAAATAAATAAATAAACGAGTCCATGGCTAAATATTGATTTTAACCTTAGTCATATTTATAAATTCTAGAGAAACTTTTTGAACCAATTCTGCTTGAATTGGACTTATAAAACCACCAGCCACTACTGAGTTCAATAACATTTTTATCTGTTAAATTATACCAGTTACTCAGGAAGGATAGTGTTTTGTTATATGATAGCACGACAGGGTATTTTCTTTAAATCTTAACAAGGAATAGCCACAGATATATTATCCCTTCAGAAATGCTTTTATTTATTTTTTAAAAGATTTATGTATTTATTTTAGGGGGGGAGGGGAAGAGGGAGAGAGAGAATCCTGAAGCAACTCCCCACTGAGCATGGAGCCCAATGAGGGGCTCAATCCCAGGACCCTGAGATCTTGACCTGAGCCAAAATCAAGAGCCAGCCATTTAACTGACTGAGCCACACAGGCATCCTCACAAATGCTTTTAAAGAGATGTTTATTTTCATCACCCTACTTGGATAAGCTGGTAAATTATATAAAGAACAATAATTTTTCTCTGTTTGGGCAAGAATCTAAATCCCCTTTTATATGGTTATTGTCTATATAATACAGTCAACATTTTAAATTTTGATATTCCTATTTATTGTTTGAATGTCAGAGAATCTGTGTAAGACCTTTAAAAATTTCATGCTTTATTCCTTCTAAGATTGTTATACTTCCTTTGACCTCTGTCCCACTCAAATATTTTTAAAAAATCAGTAGAATTGTTTATGTAAAGTTTTATAATATATGTATAATATCTCAATTAGAATCAGTAACTTTCTAGCACCTCTCAATTTCTTTTATATACAATGATAAAAATAGGCATTTTATATAAGTAAAAAATATATATAATATATATTATATATATGTCATAAATTCTTTCTACAAACTTAGTTCTAAGATATTTAAGAAGACCTTTTGATTTTGGGAAGCGTTATTCTGACAAAGCACCAGTCACTGTAGTCAGGTGGCTTATTATACATATTGAATAAGCATTTTTGTATCCTTTGGATAAACACCTAGTAGTGCAATTGCTGCATTGTAGGATAGTTCTATCTTTAACTTTTGGAGGACCCTCCATACTGTTCTCCAGAGTGGCTGCGCCAGTTTGCATTCCCACCAACAGTGCAAGACGGTTCCCTTTCCTTTGCGTCGTCACAACATGTATTGTATCCCATGTTGAAAATTAATCCATTCTGATGGACTTTAAAAGAATTGTATACATTTTATTTTTATTTTTCACTGTTGCTATGCCAATTTTTTATGTTTCAAGTTTTTATCTAAATTCTAGTTACTTAACATAGAGTGTAATATTAGTTTCAAGAGTGGAATTTAGTGATTCATCACTTTCATATAATACCCAATGCTCATCACATGTGCCCTCCTTAATGTTGATCTCCTGTTTAGCCCATCCTCCACCCACCTCCTCTCCAACACCCTTCAGTGTGTTCTCTATAGTTAAGAGTCTCTTACGGTTTGCCTCCCTCTTTTTTTTACTTCCACCATATCCATCTGTTTTGTTTCTTAAATTCCACATGAGTGAAATCATATAGTATTTGTCTTTCTCTGACTGACTTATTTCACTTAGCATAATAACACTCTAGCTCCAACAATGTCAATGCAAATGACAAGATTTCATTCTTTTTAATGGTTGAGTAATATTCCTATATATATGTGGTGTGTGTGTGTGTGTATATATACACACACACACACACACACACCACATCTTCTTTATCTGTTCATCAGTCTGTGGACACTTGGGCTCTTTACATAAGCTACCTCTGTGACGCTTTGAATAAATATTTTTGTATCCTTTGGGTAAATACCTCATAGTGTAATTGCTGGATCACAGGGTAGTTCTATTTTTAACTTTTGGAGGAACCTCCATACTGTTTTCCAGAGTGTCTGCACCAGCTGCACCAACAGTTTAAGAGGGTTCCCTTTTCTCCACATCCTAACTACATCTGCTGTATCCCATGTTGTCAAATTACCCATCTGACAGGTGTGCGATGATATCTCATCATAGTTTTGATTTGTATTTCCCTGATGATTACTGAAGAGCATCTTTTCATGTCTGCTAACTATCTGGATATCCTCTTTGGAAAAATGTCTGTTCCTGTCTTTTGCCCATTTCTTAACTGAATTATTTGTTTTTTGGGTGTTGAGTTTGATAAGTTCTTTATAGATTTTGGATACTAACCCTTTATCAAATATGTCATTTGCAAGTATCTTCTCCCATTCGGTGAGTTGCCTTTTAATTTTGTTGATTGCTTCCTTACTGTGCAAAATCTTTTTATCTTGATGAGGTCCTAATAGTTTATTTTTGCTTCTGTTTCCCTTGCTTCCAGAGAATTGTCTAGTAAGAAGTTGCCGTGGCTGAGGTCAAAGAGGTTGCTGCCTTTGTTCTTCCCTAGGATTTTAAAGGATTCTTGTCTCACATTTAGGTCTGTAATCCATTTTGAGTTTATATTTGTGTATGGTGAAAGAGAATGGTCCAGTTTAATTCTTCTGCATGTGGCTGTCCAGTTTTCCCAACAACATTTGTTGAAGAGACTCTCTCTTTTCCATTGGATATTCTTTCTTCCTTTGTTGAAGATTAATTGACCATACAGTTCTGGGTCCACTTCTGGGTTTTCTATTCTGTTCCATTGACCTATATGTCTGTTTTTATGCCAGTACCACACTGCCTTGATTATTACAGCTTTGAAATATACCTTGAAGTCCAGACTTGGAATGCTTCCGGCTTTGCTTTTCTTTTTCAACATTACTTTAGCTATTTGGGGACTTTTGTGGTTCCATACAAATGTTAAATGGTTTGTTCTAGCTCTGTGAAAAATTCTGATGGTATTTAAATAGGGATTGCCTTAAATACGTAGATTGCTTTGGATAATATAGAGGTTTTAACCATATTGCTTCTTCCAATCCATAAGTATAGAATGTTTTTCCATTTCTTTGTCTCTTCAATTTCTTTCATAAGTGTTCTTTAGTCAGCATACAGATCTTTTAACTCTTTGGTTAGGTTTATTCCTAGGTATCTCATGGTTTTGGGTGCAGTTGTAAATGAGATTGATTCCTTGATTTCTCTTTCTGCTGCTTCATTATTGGTGTATAGAAATGCAACAGATTTCTGTACATTGATTTTGTATCCTACAACTTTGCTGAATTTATTTATCAGTTCCAGCAATTTTTTGGTGGAATCTGTCAGATTTTCTGCATAGAGTATCATATCATCTGTAAATAGTGAAAGTGTGACTTCTTCCTTATCAACTTGGAGGCCTTCTATTTCTTTTTGTTGTCTGATTGCTGAGGCTAGGACTTCCAGTACTATGTTAAATAACAATGGTGAGAATGGACATCCCTGTTGTGTTCCTGACCTTAGAGGTAAAGCTCTGTTTTTCTCGTCGAGAATACTAGAGGTGGGTCTTTTTTATATGCTTTTATGATGTTGAGGTATGTTCCCTCTATATCTACATTGTTGAGGATGTTTATCAAGAGTCAATGCTATATTTGTCAAATGCTTTTTTCTGCATCTATTGATAGGACCATATACTTCTTATCCTTTCTTTTATTAATGTGGTGTATCACATTGATTGATTTGTGAATATTGAACCAACATTGCAGCCCAAGAATAAATCCCACTTGACTGTGGTGAATGATCCTTTTAGTGTGGTGTTGGATTCGATTTGCTAGTGCCTTGTTGAGAATTTTTGCATTCTTGTTCATCAGGAATACTAGCTTGTAATTCTCCTTTTCAATAAGGTGTTTGGTTTTGGAATCAAGGTAATAATGGCCTTGTAGAATGAGTTTAGAATGGAAGGAAATTTCCTTCCATTTCTGTTTTTTGGAACAGTTTGAGAAGAATAGGTGTTAAATCTTCTTTAAACATTTGGTAGAATTTCTTTTTTTTCCTAAGATTTTATTTATTTATTTATTTCAGACAGAGAAAGAGTGTGTGCAGGAGTAGGGGGGAGGGGCAGAGGGAGAAACAGGCATCCCACTGAGCAGGGAGCCCAATGCAGGGCTCGATCTCAGGACCCTGAAATCACGACCTGAGCTAAAGGCAGATGCTTAACCAACTGAGCCCCCAGACACACCTTATTAATTCTCTCAAAGAACCAGCTCCTAGTTTCTTTGATCTGTTCTACTGTTTTTTTTGTTTGTTTCTATAGCATTTATTTGTGCTCTAATCTTTATTATTTCCCTTCCTCTGCTGGCTTTACGCTTCATTTGCTGTTCCTTTACTAGCTCCTTTAGTGGAAGGTTAGGTTGTGTATTTGAGATTCTTCTTGCTTCTTTAGGCCTATATTGCTATACTTCCCTCTTATAACCACCTTTGCTGCATTCCAGTGGTTTTGGACCATTGTGTTTTCATTTTCATTTGCTTCCATGTATTTTTAAAATTTTTTCTTAAATTTCCTGGTTAACCCATTCATTCTTTAGTAGGATGTGCTTTAACCTCCATGTATTAGCGGTCCTTCCAAAGTTTTTCTTGTGGTTGACTTCAAGTTTCATAGTGTGGTCTGAAAATATGCATAGTATGATCTTTAATCTTTTAATACTGGTAGAGGACTGATTTGTGACCCAGTCTGTGATCTGTTATGGAGAATGTTCCATGCGCCCTTGAAAAGAATGTGTATTCTGCTCCTTCAGGATGAAATGTTCTGAATATACCCATTAAGTCCATCTGGTCCAGTGTGTCATTCAAAACCCTTTTTTTCTTTGTTGATCTGCTTAGGATCTGTCTGTTGCTGTAAGTGGAGTGTTCAAGTCCCACTACTATTATTGTATTATTATTAATGAGTTTCTTTATGTTTGTTATTAATTGATTTATATATTTGGGTGCTCCCAAGTTGGGGGTATAAATATTTACAATTGTTAGATCTTGTTGGATAGACCCCTTTATTATGATACAGTGCCCTTCTTCATCTCATATTATAGTCTGGTTTAAAATCTAGTTTGTTTGATATGAGTATGGCTCATATGATGGGTATGGCTGATATGAGTATCAGCTCACCTCTGGCTTTCTTTTGACATTCATTAGCATAAATGGTTCTCCATCCCCTCACTTTCAATTTGCAGGTGTTTTTAGGTCCAAAATGAGTCTCTTGTAGGGACCACATAGATGGGTCTTGTTTTTTATCCATTCTGATACCCTATGTGTTTTGATTGGAACATTTAGTCTTTTATATTCAGAGTGATTGTTTATAGATAAGAATTTCATGCCATTGTATTACCTGGTAGATCATTGTTTCTGGAGATTTTCTCTTTTCTTTCTAGTCTTTGTCACTTTTGGTCTGTCTTTCCCATTCAAAGTGTCCCCTTTAATATTTCTTGCAGGGTTGGTTTAGTGGTCACAAACCCATTGAGTTTTTGCTTGTCTTGGAAGCTCTTTGTTATTCTGAATGAATAGCTTTGCTTGCTGGATAAAGTATTCTTGGGTACATATTTTTCCCATTCTGCACATAGAATATATCATGCCACCTTCTTCTGGCCTGTCAAGTTCTGTGGATAGATCTGCTGCTAACCTCACTTGTCTTCCCTTGTAAGTTAGGGATTTCTTTTCCCTTTGCTGCTTTTGGGATTTTTTTCCCCCTGTTTCTGTGTTTTGCAAATTTTACTATGATATGTCTTGGTGTTGGCCTCCTTTTTTGATTTTGATCAGAGCTTTCTGTGTCTCCTGGATTTGGATGTCTGTTTCCTTCCCCAGAATAGAGAAGTTTTCAGCTATACTTTCCTCAAATAATCTTCTGTGCCCTTTTCCCTCTCTTCTTCTGGGACTCCTATGATATGAATGTTATTACGTGTCATGGAGTTGCTCAGTTCCCTAAGTCTACATTCATGATCCGATATTTTTCTTTCCCTCTTCTTTTCAGCTTCATTATTTTCCGTAACTATCTTCTTTATCACCTGTTTGTCCCTCTGCTTCTTCTATCCTTGTGGCCATTATATCCAATTGGTTTTGCATCTCAGTTATAGCATTTTTTTTCAGCCTGACTAGTTTTTAGATCTTTTATCCTCCAGTAAGGGACTCCCTGGTGTCTTCTATGCTTTTCTCAAGCCCAGCTAGTATCCTCTTGATTGTTGTTTTAAATTCTTAATCAAACATATAAGTTATATCTGTTTTGATTCGATCCCTGGCTATGACCTTTTCTTGTTCTTTCTTTTGGGATGAATTCCTCTGTCTTGGCATTTTTCTAGGTCTCTGTGTATTTCTCTGTGTTAGGAAAGCCTGTTGTTTCCTGCTCCTGAGAGTAATGGATTTATTAAGAAGAGGTCATATACTCTCCAGGGCCTGGTGTTTCAGGAAGCGTTTCTGGTATATATGCTGTATGCACTCTACTCCTGTATTTTGGTTTCTCTTTCCCTCAGATCAGTCCTCTGCAGAGTTTCTTATTGCCTGCAGTGGGGAGTGTTTGGCCTTGTTCAGTATGTGGCGAATTTTATCCAGGTGTTCTCTGGTCTGCTTGTTAACATAGGCCTGATCTTATTTCCACTAGATGTGAAGATTTGTAGCACTCTATGGTTAGTAGACTTGGTGGTTGCAGGGGGTTTGTGCTGGCCTTCTGGGGAGTGGCCCATTGTTGCTCTGGCTCTCAAGCATACTTGCCCTAGTAAAGAAACACTTGCAGAGTGCAGGACAGTGGGTCTTGGTGTAAGTGGCTCAAGCCTCCACTGTGGATGCTGTGCTAATCCTCCGGGGGATTAGCTGGGGCTGGGGCTAATTTTCTCAGAAAAGCAGTCACACAAATGCACAGGAGCTTGGAGTTTAAAGTGCAGCAAAAATCCAGCATCCAGGTTAGCTGCCCTCAGCAGGTGTCTCTGCACCTGTGGTAATGAATGGGACAGTGCAGTGGTGCCCACTGGCTCTTTTGTTCCCTGAGAGTCAATGCTACCTCTTCCAGATGCACTCCAAGAAGGAGGAACTGTCTGTCCCAGTGCAACCCAAGGAATCCTCAGACCATACTGTCTGCTCCTGGGCCTCTGCCCTCCCTCTCCACAGGAGCACTGCTGCACCCACCAGGCTCCACACCTGCCATAGCATGGCCTTCTAAAACTTAAGTTTTGGGGCTCCGCTGGTTGTAAAAACTCACAGTGATCAAACTCCCTCATTTTGCCAGTCAGTGGTTTTGGGGAAGTGTTTTTCTTGTGCAATCCCCTGTACACTTGTTTCTCTCTCTGTGTCTCTCTGTCTCTGTCTCCTCTCTGTGATCAGGGCTTCCTCCCCTCTGCAGCATCCATGATTCTTTTCTCCCCCAAATCACATCTCTGTACCTCCTACCTTCCACAGTGTGGCCTCTTTTCTTCCTGTACTTGTGCAGTTTGTTTTTTTCAGTACTCAGATCAATTTCTTGGGTGTTCAGAATGATTTGGTATTTATCTAGAGAGTAGGTAAGCATAGGATCCCCCTGCTCCCCCTTAACTCCACACCATATAGGCCTATAAGTGTGCCTGAGCACTCCAACTCAGGTTATTCCAGTTCCATATCCTATTCTCCCTTTAAGGACTTATGAAGGAAATCAAGAATACACTGTTAGAAAAGGCATGTAGAGAATAGGCGTTCTGCTTTTCCTGAACAATCTATGTAACTGACATTATTATGTCATTCATAATGACAAGAAAATACATGAATGATATTTGATATATAAATTATTATAATTTATTAATTATAGAGAAGGGACTATAGAATATACATAGAGGCAAAAAAGATCAGTCCATGCTTTCATTTAGCTCAGTTGGATTATGCTTTAAATATTTTAAATAAAAGTGTATGTGGGAAGTACAAAAAGATTGGCAAAGAAGAGAAAAATAGCAGCTCAGAGGAACATGGAGACAATATAGATTTGGACAATCGGAAAAGGCTTCCCAAGGGTGCTATTAAGCTATGAGTTTTAAATGCGTAGCACTAGTGTAAAAAGAGTAGATTTGGAATTCATTCTAGATAAAGGAAGAGTGATAATGTGATCAAAGTTTGGAGGAAATGGACAAGGAAGCTTTGGGCCACAATCAAAGGACTTCCCTGGGATTAGTTCATGTGACATTGAGCAAGTCATTTCAAGTCTTCACTTATCTGTAAAATAAATATATTAGGTCACATAATTTTAATTTCTCTTAAAATGCTAATGATGACTTACTATGCTTACTATGTGAGAAGCATGTATTAATAATTTTACATGGATTATCTCTTCTAGCCCTCACCATGACCCCATGGTGCAAATCCTGCTACTCAGAGTTTGGTAATAGCCAGCAGCTTTGACAAGCATCATCTGGAGGGTGTAGAAATGCAGAAGAGCAGATTCTAGAGGAAACACAATTAATGAGTGACAGAATCTTAACAAGATTCTTAGATGATTCATCTGTGAAGTAATTTTTGAAAATCCTTGTTGTAGATATGTGCGTATTGCCATTTCATAGAAATTGAATCAAAAAGCTAAAGTAATTTGTTCAAGATCACTTAGCTAATATGTGATGGTGACAAGTTTTAACCAAGGGAACCTGGCTTAGAAGTTGCTGTTAGCCACTGTTCTGATATGTTTAGTTTCCATGGCTCTATGAGCAGATACATAGGGCATTACGTTAGAAAAGGAAGCACAGCTGGATGGAGGTAAGCTTGCTTTGCAGCATAAGGATTTAGTCTTAGGGGAATTGATATTTCCTAGTTATCAAAAGTGGAGACAACAGTAGAATTCAATTATTCAACTAAGATATAATTAAAATACCATAGTTAGTGACCATTAAAAGAATACTGCTATAAATATAATAATATATGTGTTAAGAAATGCCAAAAATCCTTTGAGTGACTTTTCTAATATATGTGACAAGAATGTTAAAATTTGTAACTTCATCCTGAAAGGGCAACTTAATAAATGCACAAAGGCATTTCTTTCCTAGATTTAAAATACTTTGAAATACTTAAAATGCTATGAAAGAATAATATATGGATTTTCATATTCCACTACATTGTCTCTTTCAACTGTTATTTAATATCATGGCTTCATTTCTGTTGCTAGAATCTAGTTTTAGGTGATTCAAAAAATCAACCAGTCATTCAATCAGTGTGTTAGGACATCTTTTATTTATCAGTCAAACTAGGTGTTTAGATCAAGCTGTTAGCTTTCTCAAGGTCATCATCCCAGGGGCAACAGTTTCTTCATTGTCTTTTATACATCTTGGTAATGTGATTAGATTGCTTAGGACAACTTCCAGGTGAGAATGGCTGTCATGAAAATACTTGGTTCTCTTTTTTTCTTTTAAGAACACACCGGTCCGGAATTAGTCACTTACAATTTTTAATAATTTGGGATTCTCGGTTTGAAGGTGCACAGAAATTTAGTTGCTTAGCAACAGGATTAGTATACTTTTAGCAAGTTCATTAACCTTATAGAATGTCATAAAGCAAATTGCAACTGCATTTTACATGCATTCCTTGTCCTTAAAAAATAGTGATCCATGGTTTTTGTATTATCCCTATTTCATGTTTCTGATAATGGTACAGATTTAGATATCAATGCCTAGTTACAATGAGTCTCTTTTTTTTTTTTGACTAAAATATATTCTCTTTTCAATTTTAGTAGTAAGAATGAAACACTTCCTGAATTTCTGAAATAATCAAATGCCATCCACAGACTTATTTTTGTTAGAGAAGCAGCATTCATTTCTTTGTTTGAGTTCTTCAGCAGTGACTATCAACCCAGGCTTTAAGACTTGAAATGTTTTTAAAATATCTCTGCCTGGTCCTCAACCTTGGGTAGTAGGAGTCTGGGGTTGGGCCAGAACATATGTATTTTTCAAAGGTCTCCAGGTGATACTAATGTGTATGCAGGGCTGAGGACTGCATGTTACACATATATGTATGAACTTCAAATAGAGATTTATTGCAAAAGTTGAGGTGGAGAAGCATGAAGAAAGGAAAGACCAGAGAAACAGAGAATATAGGACAAGTTCCCTCTGTTATAATCTTTCTTTCTTCTCATGTACTTGTTTTTCATATTTTTCAGTGTTTTGCTGCTTAGTGCATGGCATGCAAAGCTCAGATGTGTTTATTCTGTACTAAATTGTTTCCTTTTCTTTTATGCTTAATATCAAAGATTTATTTCATTGTGATATAATTTTCTTCAGCCCTAATTAAGTTAATTGCATTGACCCAACCAATTAATATTCTGAGTTTATGCTTTTTAGCTTAATAGGGAAAGTGTTAGAAAAAGTGGTATTTCTAAAAAAGGCTAAAGTAAACCTTTCTATCATTTTTATTTATGAAAAGTCGATAATTTTAAGATCAGTATTTTAATATTCAGATCAATTGATACATTAATTTGTAGTATCTGTATTTTAAAGATTAGCTTTAGTTATTTTTTGAATCAGTCATACTTGAAAATTTTATATTCTTGATCTTTCTTTCACTGAAGTGTTTATGATTCAGAAGTGCCTGGAATATATTGGATTGTAGTAAGGGCTAGTGTGTTTTGTGGAATTTTATTCATGGAGGTTTTCCATCATTCAGGGGCAGTGGAAAGCACCATTTGTAACACTTGCACAAATGATTTTAGATTCCTTTCTTTTTGGAGCTGGGTGCATCAGTACCATATTGTCTTCATGGTTCTTTTCTTTTCCTCTATGATGGATTCACCGTCTCTGGTTCTTACCTTTTTTCTAAGAACAGCTTCTTTGTATTATATTAAATGACAGACTTTAGTGAATTTAGATGATTTTCTAGGCACTCTCTCTGCTACTGACTCTGCATTTAGAGTGAATGTTAAATGGCCATGGACCCTGAATTCTTCCTTGTTAGCTGGGTCTGGAGTTCCTGGGCTCTGAAAAATATTTAGCAGGAATTGTCAGTGCAGCAGTCAAGTTTTTAAAAAGCTATGATTTTACTCAACTTACTATTTCCTTGTTAGCAGTCCTGCGTTGGCTCATTGGTGTTTCAATGCAGTTGTCATTTGCCCTAAAAATATGTGGAACTGATTTTACCATGTTGATTTAACCCCACTCTTCAGTCCAGGGAAAATATTTCTTATTACTTATATGGTTTTTGTTTGCAACAAGTCAATGAAAACAGGCTATGGATCTTAAGAAAAATGTATATTCACTTTTCATTTCCATACAAACTTCTTGAATGCCTATTAAATTCAAAGCATAGTACTAGGTTCTATGACTATTGCCAAGAAATCTGAAATATAATTGAAAGTGTTAGATACTTTATTGTCCTTAACCATAGAGATTGATCACCTCCCTTTTGCTGCTCCTCTCTCACTGAATTCTAGAATATATTTATAAAGGGTCCTTGTCATTTTAATGGTATGGTATTCACTCTGTTCTGGAACTGCTCTGGTAGAGCAAAAGTATGGAGAAAAAGTACAAGATAAATATCACGTTTGGATACAAAAGTGTTTAATCTGGGCCTTAAAAAAATCAGAATATAACTATTTGGCATTTTTAAAAATGCAAATTAAATCCACTGTATCAGGGTAATAGTTCTTAGAATAAATTTTACTACCAGTTTTATTTTATGGCCACTAATACTAAACAGGATTGGTGTGCTTTTATTGCTGAGTAATAACACAAGAATTTTCCATCTCTGTTGCCTCTTTAAAAATTGGCAACAAGTTCTTGTGAAAAGATTGTGATGCGTTGTAATATATAAAGCCCTGTTTTCCTGACCACAGTTATTAGAACAGGAATCTACACTCAACTGGTCTGTAACACTGTAGAGACTGAACCAGTAAGAGGTAGCGATTTGGAGCATGTGCAGAGTGACTGAGAGCAGGGACACTGGACTCATTCACTCCACCACTTACTAGCTAGGTGACTGACATATATATGTAACCATTCTAAGCATCAGTTTCCCTATTTGTAAAAAGGGATATGAATTATACTTATTTCATATGATTTTTATTAGGTTTAAATGAAACAATATATATAAAAATCACCTGGGCCCTAGTAAGAATTCAATAATTAGCAATCATTATTATTTCTATCTCTTAGAGATTTTTGTCCAATAAAGACCCTACCCTGAACAGGTGTTAATCAAACCAATATGATTCTCCATTAGAAAGTTTATGTGTGGTGAAGAAAGAAAGAGCAGTATGAAATAAATGCAGAGGAGCTAAATTGCTGTAGTACAGCAGTCACTAGGCCAGGAAGAATGCCAGCAGAGCTACTGTTGTCGTTACTGTAATTATCAGGGCACAGAATGAGAGCCCCATTCTCCAGGAGGCCTGAGTGTATGACCAATGAAACCGGATTCTCTGCTCCTATGCTCCCAATAAATTCTCATAGCTGAAGGCATTTCTGTGTGTCTCTGTGATATTTTTGGTATAGACTTCAAGATATTTTGTTAAATTTATTCCTGTGTGTCTTATTTTTTGTCTTTCTGAATGATGTCATTGTCATTGGAGTTTTTTTTTTAATTTAATTTAATTTATTTATTCGACAGAGATAGGGACAGCCAGCGAGAGAGGGAACACAAGCAGGGGGAGTGGGAGAGGAAGAAGCAGGCTCATAGCAGAGGAGCCTGATGTGGGGCTCGATCCCATAACGTCGGGATCACACCCTGAGCGGAAGGCAGACGCTTAACCGCTGTGCCACCCAGGCGCTCCTCATTGGAGTTTTTAATTTCTATCTGGTATATAGGAACATACCGGTTATTTTACGTTGATTTTAAGTCTACTACACTGTTTGAATGCTATTATTAATTCCAATTTTTTCAACATACCTGTTGAATTTTCTATGTGCAAATTTGTACATTGTCTATGAATGATAGTGGTTTTGTTTATTTTTGCCTAATTTCTATTGCACTAACTAGAGGATACAATTCACTGTTGAAGAGAAAAAGTGGTAACAGGAATCTTTTTGTTCACTGCTTAATTTTAAGGGGTTGTTCCTACAATTTCATCATTAATTTTAATTTCTGTAAATTTTTTGCAGAAAAAATAAAGATTCCTTTATCACATCAAGGAATTTCCTTTCCGTTCCCAGTTCGCTTAAAGTTTCTAATGATGAATGGGTACTAAATTTGAACAATGATTTTTCTGCATTTAAGGCGATGCCATCCTCCATTAATTGCTCAATGCGTTAAATTTATTCAAAGTAATTTCTGTTGTTAAGTAACTATTGCATCTCAGAAATGAACCCTTCTTGGATATTAATATCTTTAAATAATTTTTTTTTGATTTCAGTATGTTATATATTTTATTAGGGATTTCTTGTATTTGATCTATAAATGAGGATTGGAATTTTCCTGTCTCATATTCTCCTTAATTCTTTACAAATGTTATTGCAACCTCATTTTCTCATGGATAATCTCATGGATAATCTAAATTTCTTTAATGACTGATAATGTCGAACATCTCATGCGCTCATCTGCCACCCATATCTCTTTCTTGCTGAAATATCTGCATGAATCTGTGCCCACACTTTATTGTGTTGTTTTTTCTTTTTATTGTGTATATTTATATTATAAATTTGAGTCCTTTCATAGATATGTGTTTTGCAAATATTTTCTTGTCTGTGGTTTGTCTTTTTATTTTTTAAAGTGTCTTTTGAGAAGCAGAATTGTCTTAATTTTGACAAAATCCGGTGTATCACATTGTGTATGGTTTGTGGGTTTTTTTTAATATCCTACCTAAAAAACTGTATTTTCCATTGTTGGAATGTTTTCTACTAGATTGTTTATAGTTTTAGGGTTCATACCTCGGTCTGTGATGCATTTGTTATTTTTTATGTATGGTGCAGGACAAAGATCAAGGTGATTTTTGTTATTATGTCTGATGGCCTGACCCTTTTATTATCACACATCACACATTGTTCCTCTTTATCTCCATAACTTTTTTTAGTCAATTTTTCTTGATATTAGTATAGTCACTCCAAATTTCTTGTGACTTCTGTTTGCATTATCTATCTTTTCCATCCCATTATATTAAATCCCATTATATTAAATTATATTAAATAGATTTAATATAATTTCAATCTTTCATCTTTCAATCTTCCTGTAGAGGACATATAATTGTGTCTTGTGTTATAATCCAGTCTAATAATTTCTACCTCTTGATTCGAATGTTTCATCTATTTACATTTAAAATACTTAACTGGTAATGTAGCGCTTGCATCTGTCATTTCAGTTGTTTTTTATGTCTTATGTGGTTTCTGGTTTTATATCCCCTCTTTTTAAAAGATATTTTTAGATTTTATTTTTTTAGTGGTTGCTCTGGGATTGAAATAAAGTCTTAAATTGAAATAATCTAGATTGGATTAATACCAATTTCATTTCAATAGCATGCAAAAGCGTTGCTCAATATAGTTCCATTTCCTTCCCTTCCTTCATAATATTATTGTCATACAAACTACAAATTTGTACTTTATGAAACTACCAACACAGTTTTATAATAATTACTTCATGTCACTGTGTTTCAAAAGAAGAAAGTGTTACAAAAATGTTTAAGTTGTTTTTTTACATTTACTTGTGTAGACTCTATTAGCACTGTTATTTATTTCTTGGTGTGGATTTGAGCTACTCATTAGCATTCTTTCATATCAGACTAAAGAACTCCATTGTATTTCTTGTAGGGCAAGTATGCTAGTGAAAAATTCTCTGTGTCTTTGTTTGCAATGTCATGTCTTCCAAATTTTTGAAGGATAGTTTTTCTGGGTATAGAATTCTTTGTTACTAGCCTTTGCCTTTCAACGCCTTGAAGATGTCACCCCACTCTCTTTTGTCCCGAGTCAGTTGTCCATTTTATTGAGCATTCTTAATCCATGTCTTTTTTCATCTTTCTGCTTTCAAGTATGTCTCTTTGTCTTAGATTTTGAGAATGAAACTCTAACATGTCTAATTGTGTATCTCTTTGAGTTTATCCTGTTTGGAATTTGTTGAGTTTCTTGAATATGTAAATTGATTTGTTAAATATAAGAAGTTTTGGACCAGTTTTTCTTCAAATATACTTTTTCCCCTTCTTTTCTAGGAGTCCTTTTAAATATTTATTGCTGTCTTGATGGTGTTCCACGGGTCTCTGTTGATTTTTCTTTTTTTTTTTCTTTTTTCTTTTTCTTTTTGTTTTTGTTTGGTTGGTTCTCAGACTGGATGACTCTATCTGTCTTCAAATTTTCTGATTCTTCATTTTGCCAGCTCAAATCCACTGCTGAGTCCCTCTGGTTAATTTTTCATTACTATTATGTTCCTTTTCAACTTGACATTTTCTATTTGGTTTTTTTTTCATAACTTCCTTCTATTGATATTTTTATTTGGTTGAGCAGTGTTCCTATGCTTTTCTTTAATGTTTAAAGTATATTTTTCTTTATTTAGTTGAACAAAGTTATAATGCTTTAAAATGTTTTTCTAATGAGTCCAACTTATGAGATTTCTTGGGTATTGTTTCTAATGACTGCCTTTTACCTTTGTGTATAGGCCATACTTCCATGTTTCTTTCATGACTCATAATGTTTTGTTGGAAACTACAAATTTTAATTATATAATATAGCAGGTTTTATTGTTGTTTCCATTGGTGTGGTTTGTTTGTTTAGTGAGTTTGCTGAATTCTGTGAAGTCTGTATTCTTTGATCTGTGCAGTTGCTGAAGTTGTCACTTGATTAATGTATGGTCAGCCAATGATTGAACAGGTATTTCCCTAAATGCTTTGAACCAATGTCTTCCACCCTTTCTGAGGGACTCTTTGTTTATGTTGGGTATGCCTTTAACATTCTGGTAGTTTATAACTTTTCCTTCTTGTGCAGAACCTCAATGTGAGAGTTGAGAGATTAGGGCCTTCTCGGGGTTTTTTTCTGAACACGCAAACAACTTTGTGTTTGTATGTGGAATTCTCAATGCTCAGGAACACGTCAGAGCTTTTCACAAAGTCCTCTATGGGCATCTCATTCCCAGATTTTACTTTTACATTTTTTAGCCAATCTCAAATTTGCCCTAACTAGTATCACCACGGCAAGAAGCTGTAATATTAAATAATTGTTGCTGATACTGTTTGAGAAATAACCTGGGGAGGGGGATTTTCCCAATGAGAAAAATCTGAGTTCAAATAAAAATAAACCCTGTGAATGGAGATTTTTCCAGACAATTGTCAAGCAGGTCAAATTGTGACAATTCTCTGGGATGGGGATTTTTATGGAGCTCCAAACAACCTGTTCTTACCCCTGAAATGCCTTCAGGCTGCTGATCTTATAACTACCATGCTTGCAAACCTATTGTTTTCTAAGACTACTGTGCAGTGGAGAAAGGAGGAAGGGAATAGAACAAGTTGAAATGCCACAAAGCTTGTTCTTACTGAGATTAAGTAATTTTTCTGGAAAAAAACACACCTTAGATTATTGTAAGCCTTTGTTTAATTTCCAGAAATATGAAAAAGTTGATTTTGACAATTTTTCACTGCTTTTATAAAGGAATGGATTTTGGCAATATCATTTCTCTACCATTCTCCTGGTGGGAGGCATTAATAGACCTTTTTTACAAGTGTGTTCCTCTGAAAAAGTTCTATAGCAGAACACAACTTGGCAGGTGCTCCAGGGAACATATTCTTGTAGGAGTACTTTCTATATTCTTTTCTTGGCACACACTCAGTCCAAATAGGTAGTTTAAATGTGAAGTCCAAATTCAGGTGAGGTATCTTACATTCAGAAATTCTAAATGGAAACCTTTTCTATTTAGAGTCCAGACTAAGGAAGATGTGTGTCTTTGTTGCTTTCACATGCTAGTTTTTTCTAAACTACCCTTTCAGTGAGTATAGCCATAAGCGAAATGGCTTCCACTGTAGTAAATTGGGTTGGATCATACCCTGTTTTCCTTCCTCTCCAAATATCACATGGTCACACTTCTCGAGACAAATCTATTTTTTCAAGGATTTGTTATTGTTAAGGGTAGCCACTATCTGCTTCAATTAATATAATGGAGGAGGGGGGTTACTACTGTTGGTTTCTAACTCCATTCATACCCACATGATCAATGCTATCTGATGACTCTGCTGAAGCTCTTGATTCTTACTATGCAATCATGTATCAAACCAGAGGTCAGGTTGTTGGGTGGTGGGTGTATACTTGCTCAGTTTTTTTGCTTGCTTGTTTATTTTTCTTTATGCTCCTTATTGGAAATCTGAGAATTCTGAATTCTGCACCAAATTAAAGTAGTTTGTGAGCGTTATGTAACACATATGCCCATCTATGACACAGCACAATTGTCTTAAAAACATCATCCATCTTGGACTCACGTAGGAAAATATGATGAAAATAAAAGGAATAAGTACAACTTTCTACCCCAACCTATGTCCTTCTGGCCCTTAAGCGTTCAAGGCTTTGAATTCTCTGTATAAAGCCTGAACTAATTTTTGGTTCTAAATTATATCAGCTTAATTGTATATCTTTATCCTCCTGTATTGGGACTCCTGCCTAATTATGATCATGTTTGCTGAAGATAATAATAACTAACTTTGGCATAACCTTAAAATTTCATTTGGTTCTTCCAACAACTTTTTGAGAAAGAAACTATTATGAAGCCCATTTCATAAGTGAAGAAACAGGTTTAGTACATTTAAATAACTTGGCTAGGTACACCAACAGCAAACTGTAGAGTCAGCATTCAGAATCATGTCTTTTACTTTAACTACCTTACTTGACATTATTACTTTTCTCTCAGAATACAAAAATAATAGAGAATAAATCAAATCAAAGCAAAATAGACAATGCGTTTCTAGAATGGAAAGAAATGGAAACGCTGTTTTTATTCACAGGTGATATGATTGTGTAGAAAATCCAAGGAAAGCTACCCCCCCAAATCTGCCAATACTAATGAGTTTAGCAAGAGAGCAACATACAAGCTCAATATACAGAAATCAATTGTATTTCTATATACCAAATAATCATATACAAAAAAAATTTGAAGTACTATTCAAAATATTATCAAACATATTATCAAAATATGTTTGGCTAAGTCTGACAAAAGATATTAAAGGCCTACATACTGAAAAATATAAAGCACTACTGAGAGAAAGTAAATATATAAGTAAATGGTGAGGTGTACCATCTACAGATTGGAAGACTCGATATTGTTGAGATGTAAATTCTCCCCAAATTGATGATTTAATACAACTCCAATCAAATCCCAGCAGGAATTTTTATGAGACTAGACAAACTAATTGAAAATTAATGTGGAAATGCAAAGTACTTAGATTAGCCAAAATAAGTTTGTAAAAAGAATAGAGTTAGAGAACTAATACTATTTAATATCAAGACACTATAAAGCTATTGTAATCGAGACAGTTTTGGTATTGGCAAAGATAGATAAATAGATAAAAGGAACAGAATAGGAAGTCCAGAAAGAGACACACACATATATGGACAACTGGTTTTTGAAAAGGTGCAAACTCAATTCAGTGGAGAAAGAGCAGTGTTCATCAAATAATGCTCAAACAGTTGGCTAACCATGTGCAAAAAACCCAAACCCAAACAAAAACAAACATTGATCCATAACCTACACCATATGTTATAATTAACTCAAAATGAATTATTGTCCTAAATATAAAACTTAAAACTATAAAACTTGTAGGAAAAAAGATAGGAAAACTTTTGTGACTTTGGGTTAACAAAGAATTCTCAGCTATGACAAGAAAAACATACACATTAAAAAAAGATAAATTGGATTTCATTAAAAATTAGAACATTCTGCCCTTCAAAAGTTACTTGTAAGAGAATGAAAAGATAAGCCACAGACCAGTAGAAAATATTTGTAAAGCATATATATAATAAAGGACTTGTATTCAGTATCTTTGAAGAATTCTCAAAACTTAATAAGAAGAAATCATGCAAACTAATAAAAAAAAAACTGGATAAAATATTTGAAAAGACACTTTAGTAACCATTAGTAGTTGCCTGGGCATGGAGTGCAAAACACACATAGGCAAGAAGAAACTTTTGGAGGTTATGGATATGATTATTAGCAATTATAGTGATGATATAAAGGGGGTATACATATATAAAAAGGTATCAAATTATACATTTTAATACATGTAGTTTATTATATGTAAATTAAACCTTAGTAAGGCTATTGAAAAAAGAAAACATTTAAAACTATAGTTTGAGACCTCAGCCAAAAGAAAAAAAAACTTAAATAACTCTAAAATTTTTATTCTAAGCAAAAATCTGAATATTTTCTTCATATAACATTACTTATTTTTTATTTCTTGGAATGAGTGGGATTGAGTTCCTGACTTTAAACTATAAGGAGAATTATTATAGCTCTTTTCAGGGAAAGGTTACTATATTTTTAGCTCAAAATTACCTTCGGGGAACCAGGAGCCATCCTATCCTAATGACACCTTACACACTGATAGAGAAGCTGATCTGATAGATGTCAAAAGCAGGAGGTAACTTGTTGGATGAAGATTGCTAGTAGCATGATATACTTGGGGAAAAAAATAACCCTTCGGCTTCAGTAGTTGCTCGTGTAATTGAGCTCGCCTGTGGGAAGAATATAAGTAGTTCGGATAGTTAACATTGATTTATAGATCTCTGCTCTTCCTTTCTCTATGCACAAAGACAGGTTTCTCTCAACAACAACGAAAGAAAGAAAGAAAGAAAGAAAGAAAGAAGAAAAAGAAAGGAAAAGAAAAAGAAAGGAAAAGAAAAAGTAAAAGTAAACTGAGAAGCTATTTCAGGAGCAATAAGTTTATTATTTTTATATTGTTTTAAAATAAATTAATGCATAGTAAAAAAAAAGTAGAATATACTTTCTATTGGTTCTTTATATAAGGTAAAGAATAAATATTTGCAACATATAATGGACAGCAGTTTTTAGTATTAATACTGCATGAAGAACTAATGAAAGTCAACCCCCCAAAAAAGATGAACAAACAAACAAGAAAATGATAAAAAGTATATACATTATATGATTTAGATGAAAGAAGAAATATAAGTAGCCAATAAATATGTGAGAAAGTTCTATAAGCTCAGGGGTATACCAATAAAACAACATTCTTTTCTCCTATCAGTTTGGCAAAAGTTGAACACATGCACAAGCATACACACACACACACACACACACACACACGAATGCACATGCACACTGCATTACTAACAACTGCAACAATCCTTTTACTGCTACACTATCCACCTGGGCTTTTTAGTTATGTTGCACAGGTGTCTTTCTTGGAATTCTCATTGCCACTGTCACGGGTTACAGCCACTGCATCCTGAATCATTTTTTACTAGAATTTGGGGAGGGTTCAATCACGAGGAAACCATGTATCAAGGCTGAAATCTAACCTCAAAATCTCCCTCATTCAGAAAGAATCCTTGATTCCTAAACTGAGGAACATGATCATTCAGAGTTTTCTATTTTTTTTTTTAAGATTTTATTTATTTAACAGAGAGAGAGATACAGCCAGTGAGAGAGGGAACACAAGCAGGGGGAGTGGGAGAGGAAGAAGCAGGCTCCCAGCGGAGGAGTCTGATGTGGGGCTCAATCCCAGGACCCTGGGATCACGCCCTGAGCCAAAGGCAGATGCTTAATGACTGAGCCACCCAGGCGCCCCACAGTTTTCTATTTTTTAACAGAGGAGAGCTGCCAGAAAATAAATGCCACCTATATATAACTATAGTGAAGTCTCACTCTTTATCGCAAGCATTGCCAGATTTTGGAACAAGTTGTTAAGTGCTCATTGTACTCTATGAAAGAAGATAAAGATGAGAATGGGAATTTGGCATGAGTCAAAAATAGCATTAAGCATCTTGACTGGTGTTGTATGTACTTACCATTGCTGACCTGATGAATTCTAAACACCATTTGTGGCTCATGTGGATATATATATGGAGTCATCTATATATATATATATAAACATATAAAACAAATGAAAATGTAATGTGTCTTTAGTTAAAACGATGGAAGTTGAGATGTCAGAAAGAAAGCATAAGATTATCAAATGCTGTTTCTCATTAACCTGGGGAGTAAATGTATAAAGGAGGAAGCAAATAATTTTTTAAAGTAGCTCAAAAAATCTTTTCATTGCCTTGTATTTCTAATAATTTCTAAGACATTGTGCACTTGAGATTCAATGCAAATGTTTTATTCAGTTAAAAATTAGTCTCTATTACATACTAGTTCTTTCTCATTAACTTGCCATCCTGTAGACGACCAGTCCCCAGTTATTTTTGTGCTGTTCATTGTACACTAGACAACAATTTATAACTCACATTTTGATTACTTATTACACATTTCTGCTTATTTGAATTTTTATCAGCTTCAAACTATTTTTTGTAAGTGAAAATTAAGTTGAAAACTCCAAATCATCCTAAAATAAAAACTTAAGTTCCATATTTTTCCACAAATTATCTTAAGTAGTTTAAAATATATATTTTGTGAATCTGTTAAGAAAGTTAAAATAACTTATTGCTACACGCAAAGGTTACTAACATTGAAGTCCACAGTGTTTCATCCATTTTCTATTAGTATACAAAGAGTGTTAAGGCTCTGAAAATCATGGACACACACCAACATTAAGTTGGAGGTAGATTGGCTTGGGAGAGAAAAGCAAATAAGAAGGATAGGAATATTCCAGAGTTAAAATTTGAAATGGCCATGTCCGTGTTTGCATCATCTTTACAAATATTCCAAATAGTTACAGACTTTTCATAAGAATGCAAAGAATGCTACCATGAAGAATTGTGAATAGTTGTTAGTTGATTAATACAGTGGTAAAGGGATACTTTCAAATGATCAATGAAAGGGTGTTGAAGAGTTTTAAAGAATAGACACCCTCAAATATTGGCTTTGGAATCCAGACCAGGATGGTGACATCATGGGATACTAGGAGAAATCTTTATTTCTCAGACTTACTATAAAACATTTTAATTAAGTCTAAGGTGGGCCCCATGGATCTATAATTTTAAAATGTATCCAGGTTACTCTGATCTTTAGAATACTACCCTTGAAAGATGTTAAAACTTTTTTTTAAACCATATGGTTGTGCAGATACTTGGCATAATTTTTTCTTAACTTATTTCACCATAAACTTCCTTCTCTAAGCATCTTAAAGACTTGTTATTTTATGGACACATTTTGAGAAATGCTTTTCACAGAGTTAAAAACATTTGCTGTGGCTATGAGATTTGGTGGAAAATTGGGTAGTTATAAACAGGTTTAAATATAACAGTGATAGGGGAGTGCATGATGGATACTATTCTCTCCATAGTCTAAGGAAAAGAGACCCAGGCAGAACATGAGCAAATCGAGAGAATGTGAAATCAAATAAAGATCAGAATGTGATTGACAAAATTACAATCTGAGCTTAAAACTAGAATTGGTCATCCGTTCTTAGAAGCAATCTCAAGAGGCAATCAATTGTAAGATCCTTCACCTGTGTAACAGGCTCTGTTGGGATGAGTGGGAAATCTGTCCCTGTCTCCAGGGGCAATTGAATCCCAAGTGCAAAGAACAGTATTGGCAAAGCACTGTTGGAATCAAAAGGAAGGAACGTCGGTCATTGCCACTTTGCTTGGTTACACAGTGCTTCAATTAAGACCAAATGTCCCATCACATAAAAATTGCTAAAACTTTTGTGAAGATAATATTACCATGAGGAAGTAAGGAAAGGAGATTGTAGAGCTACATGCTAGAAATAGAATAGTAGTCCAGTTGTTCCAGGAGCTTTCTGAATGTGATGGTCCTTGTCTCCCCTTACTTTTTCTTTCCTTTGCTTTCTTCCTCCTCTCTTCTCTCTTGTCCCTTATTTTCTTTCCCTTTTTTACTCCTTTTCTGGTCTTACTTATGTGCCAAGAATATCTCTGGGGTGACCAGGAGAAAATTCATAGGTTGCTGCCTAGAGGAAAGGATTCCTTGACAATGTCTAACTCCTTCTTCTCTGAGCGTTCATTCTCTAACAATGCTGACCTGACCTGCGTTCTTCCAACTGAGGCTTCCACTATGCGCACTTCCTCTGCATTTTCACAAGATCCTCTGAAACCTCCGTCTCTATATTTACAAGTTGAATCACGATTACAGTATACATATGTCCCACTAAGTAGATTTTTAACGCCTTTAAAACAGGGATTGAATTCTTTCATATTGTATTCTTGATAGTGTTGTACATTGTATGTACTTGGAAATTATAATTGATCTGAACTTGGATAAATAAAATAATTAAAAGAGAATTCTGTGAAAACAGTTGATGCAGATTCTTAGACCAGTAATATCTGCCCACAGTCCATTGTCAGCCACTTAGCACGTGCCTGATAATGGTTTACGGGGCAGATATACCAGTGTTCTTACAGTCTCAGGCTACTGAATAAGGGGATGACCTCCTAGAGTATTAGCAGCCTTAAGAGTAACCCAATTCAGCTCAAAAGTAAATTCCACAGAACAAGACTGGTTGAAAAGACAGATGGCAATGAAAGGGTGTATATACACACACACACACACAAAATATATTACATATATTTACATATGTAATACACATGTAAACATAATATTATATATTAAACATATTACATAAACATAAATATATTAAACATATATGTAAATATATATTACATATACAATAAATAAAATATATAAATAATTAAAATAATTATTTTAAAATTAAAATAAATTAATTATATTTATACTTAATTATTTAAATTAAATAAATAAATATTTATATTTAATTATATTTAAATTAAATAAATTTATATTTAATTATATTTAAATTAAATATATTTATATTTAATTTATTTTGATTAAACTAAAAAAATATATATATTTGTTTAAAACCATGAATCATTCTACTCAGGGTTATTTAAATCCTCCTTTGAGCGTATCTGCCTCTGTGTTAGGACCTCATAACTAAAATAGGGTGTGGCCTAACCAGAAATCTAGAGGAAATCAACTGAGTCAATTTAATGCAATAAATATTTATTGATTATCTGTTATGTGCAAGGAACATAGGTGAATGATTGAAAGACTGAGAATAAGGGAAAAGTTAAAGAAACCCGGGTCACTTTACATGAAGCCAAATTGACCTCAGGGTTGGGGAACTGAGGTAGCAGATTTCAGGTCCCTGAAAAAACGTCATTTGTAAGCAAAACATGCACATTTCCACCAAGACAAGTAAAAAGGATATAAATGCAATGAGCATTTTTAGCAGGAAGAGTTTTAGCTTAGAATCAGCCTTCCAAGAGTGCTTTACCAAATGGGGCTAGGATGGCTATTTCCCAGGAGATGCTTTTAAGGTTAAGGTAAATTAGTTTCAAACTTTTTAATAAGTAAAAAGCCAAGATCCCTAAAGCTCCCTTCTGACTATGTAGTTCTAGGCTATTTTAGTTCCTTTTTATGCCTCTCCTCTAGTGACCTTAATTCCTTTTATCAATTTAAAGTTTAAAGCATTTACAAGGAAAATGTATCTATTTACAAGGATGAGAAATCGCAAACTTTTCCAGGCAAATCTATTTTAGAAAGATCCCCTGTTTTAAGTAACCTCGTGAGTTTCTTCAGGGTAGACACAACCATTAAAAGATGCAGTTAACACAGAGTTTAACTTTGAAGGAGATGATATGAAATACAAAAACAGACTTCCTTTTTATAGTGTGTACAAGCACTGTCTTTCTTTAAAAAGTAAAAAAAAAAAAACAAAAAAACAAAAAAAAACATTGGAGATACATAAGGTTCAGAAGCAAAAACAGCTCAAGTAAATTTCTCAAATGTTACCACTGAACTCTGATTAAAACCTCTCACCATGGGGCGCCTGGGTGGCTCAGTCATTAAGCGTCTGCCTTCAGCTCAGAGCGTGATCCCGGGGTCCTGAGATCGAGCCCCGCATCAGGCTCCCTGCTCTGCTGAGGGCCTGCTTCTTCCTCTCCCACTCCCCCTGCGTGTGTTCCCTCTCTCGCTGGCTGTCTCTCTCTCTCTGTGTCAAACAAATAAATAAAATATTTAAAAAAAAAACAAAAAAAAAACCCAAAACCTCTCACCAACTTTATACTTAGACATTTACAATTATACCAAAACTGAGAATGGCTGTCAATGGCATGGCCTTGGTTCTTTCCCCTTTCTGTTGGGTTGCATTTGATACTCTCTGATGCAACCAATGTCTAGCTGCTTCTAGAAAATTTGCACATACCATGCCTGCTAACTTTACGTTCACATACTCTTTCCTACCTCTGCCACCCATGCTCCTGATGATACCCCAAACCACACTGCACTCATGCTCTGCCTGATGACATTGTGTACTTATCAATAGCTATATTTGTGACTGGTGGCCACCCAGTCTGTGGAGTGGACACAGTAGCTCCCAGAGTGGTAGAAAGAGGAAAATTTGAGGAACCATTGCCGTTTTCCATCAAACAAGTTCAATAAACACAAGACGAGGCCATTCAATTGAATTTGACAAGTTTCCACGTAATGTATTAGGTCCAAATTGTTAATTCTATTACATTTCTATAATTTACACAGGTTTTTCCACATATGTCCAATATAATGTATATAATCCAATAATATAGTCCAATAATCCTCAAACAACCCAGTAAGTAAAATGGAGCAGGGTATCATTGCATTCAAACTTCTGGTCTTCCTCCTGAACCAAGATTCTGTGGATACTGGGCTCCTGTTTATGCCTTTCTTATTTGATCTTTTGTTCACAAACGTAGCTGTGCAACTAAGTCTTACACAAACACTCCCTTATGTACACATACTCATACACGGAAATTGTCAACATGCATCCTCAAGAACTATGATGTGTTATGTCCGGGGCGCGGCATCTCTCCTGTGATTCTGACATTTTGCCAACTGGAGGATATACCTTCCCTGTCAATGTTTTTGAACTCTAGTTGCACATTAGAATTACCTGTGGAATTTAAAAAATTATGAGTTCGTTCTGGCCCCAGGAAAAAAGTAAACAAATCGGATTCAGTGCGGTGGGGACAGAGCATGAGATTTTTTTTTTTTTTTTTTTAAGTGCTACAGATGATTCCAGAGTACAGCCAAGTTGCAGGATCAGTGGCTCAGAGAGCACCTTTCAAACTTGAATGTGCAGGATGCACTTGGAAATCTTGTTAACATGTAGATTCTGGCTCACTAAGTCTGGGGTAGGGCCAGAGATTCTGTCATTCTATATTTTTACATTTCTAACCAGTGTTCCAATGATGCTGGAAGACCACACTTTGAGGAGCTTCACATACAAAAGAAATGATCACCAGTCTCAGCTGCTCGGAAGGGTTAATTGCAAACCTTACCACAGAAAAGGCCTTTTGACATTTAAGGCTCGGGCTCCTGTAGTATATCCTGCCATTGAGCCACAGTGAATCTCTGTTATCCTTATTGGAATTGTCACACTTCAAGACATCAAGTCTTTTTTTGTTCAAGGAGCTTCTGTTTCACCCTACTGGCAAGTTTCTAATTGTTTTTCCAGCTGTGCTCAGGTAAGCTGAGTTACCTGCTCTGTTCTCAGGGGCTTTGGGCCTTCTACTTCCTTGTGAACAGCTGAAACACAGGGACTGTGCCTGGATCACCTCTGTATTCCTAGCATCTTTTATATTGCCTACGAGATACTAATTGTTCAATAAATGTGTGTTGAACAAATGAGCACAGCTCTTAGAACATGTAGCCAGTGTTCTGTCTTCCCAAACATCTGTGAGCTCTTTGAAAGCAAGGCCTATGTCTTTTCATATTTATAGACCCAGGGCCTGGTAGAGGGTAGGCAATTAATGCATATATGACCTATATAATGAAAGAATTAATGCCTTGTATTTACGAAGACTATCACTGTGTTACAGAATGATGCAGTGATTAATGTTAAGACTCTTATGTTCTTTAGAGAATATTAACTTGTATTCATCATACTCTGGGGAAAAACACTGATACATGTGTATATATCTATATGTATATGTATATATGCATGCCTATATCAGAGTCTGATTACTATCCTGAGATAGTTTTCATTAACAAGAATTGCAACATTTTGTAATTAAGAGAATCAATTCCCCTTATTCCTGCCCACCCAGCCCCACTCATGCATTTGGATCAAAATCCTTCCCTGCCCACACCAGATATATGTATGAGTTGTTGCTCTGATTGTATCTGATGTAAGCACCATGACAGTGCTTTGGAGTAACTATGAAATTATTCCTTTTGATTCTTTTCCAAGCCTTCTGTGTAATCATTTGTGCAGACTGCTCTGAAACCGTTGGCAGTGCCAGTCAAATGTCAGCACAGGAAGTAAGGGCACATGCGAATCTCCTCAAGAGGCCTATTTACAGCTTTTGCAGATGATTGTGCATTTTTTACTTTAAGGAATGTAGACTTTTCCATTTTCAAAGCTTTAGTGAATTACAGGTTTGGATCTGCATTGTTTCCTGACACTGGTAACAGTAGAGTATCAGCCCCTTTTCTTCTCAACTCATTTGCAGACTTCATTAGGAGGAAGACTGTGGCGAGCTGATTCAAGAGAATCTGCACCACTGGTTGGGCAGACTTGTTGAGAGTGTGGGTGACGGAGTTAATAATAGGCATTTTCAAACCTGCTTTTGCCACTTACAGATAGTATAACATTGGACAAGGCAAAGGCTTCCTCTGTACTTCTCTTTTCTCATCTGCAAAATGGACATAAAAATAATATTCACTTCATAGCATTCTGAGGTTTAGAATTAATTCATGCTTAAGACAGTAACTGGCATGTTATTACATGTCTATTATTGTTTGGTTTAATTATTTCTATTCTTTTACTCTGAAATCTTCAAGGTTTACATAGTAGAAGCCAGCACACATGTTACCAAGCAATTAATTAACCAGTGTATTAATGTGGGTCATATGTTTTAATTGATTTCAGGAAAGAGAAAAATCACATTCAGGAAATATGGCCTAAATTGTGATTCAACTGATGCCAAGTGACTGCATTGACTCTATTATTTTTTTCCCCTGGAAAGTTAATTAGACTTTGGGTACTATAGGTTAGTCGTATGAGGCAAAGTCAGGATATAAGGTGAATATGACAGGAGAAATCAGTAATTGGGGGAGAGAATTTAGGGTATGGCTGGGTTTGTTCTAACACAACTGGAAAGTTAACCACATTTGTGTTTTGCAAATTGCGTTTCCTATTGCTAGGTCTTCCTGATCCTGGGGTACACTTATAAAACTCAACTTGAAGCTTAGGGCTACAACTTTCTCCATCTTGTAATAATCCTTAATGGATATTTTCTCTAGTCTTTTTTTTTTTTTTTTTAACTGGAGACACCTATCCCATTTGTAACTCCATTTGTGAGGGGTTTTATTTATTTGTTAGCTTGGACTAACCTTGGAAATCTTCTCTTTGTTCTTGAAAATAACAAACATGAGAATCCTTCATTTGCCATTTTCTATATAGACTCCAAGTTTTTAAAAACTAAAATTAAAATGTTTTTCATTGAGTCTCTATCCTGGAAAGCAAATTTTTTGATGAGAGTATGTTTCTTAAAGCAAATAAATGATGTAAGAATGCTAATTACCTCTCTATGTTTTTTTCCTTAATGCATGTTCATCAGTTTGCCCACTGAGTATATAAAATATAGATAAATTCTGTTTTGTTTTACAAAATTGGATTTTAATGGCTTATTTGGGCCTAAAAATATTTCTTTATGCTACATTTTAATCAATAGTATCAATCTGGATTCCACAAAAGTGTTTTAACCAAAATTTGAATAAAATTCAAAAATCCACAATTGAACATGTGGAATCTCCTGGTTTCTAAAGTTAATCAAAACTGATAGTTTAAGAAAGACAAATACCATATGATTTCACTTACACATGGAATCTAAAAAACAAAACAAATGAATAAACAAACAAAAAGCAGAATCAGACCTATAAATAGAGAATAAAATGATGGTTGCAAGAAGGTGGAGGGTGGGCAAAATGGATGAAGGGGAGTGGGAGTTACAGGCTTCAATTATGGAATGAATAAATTGGGAAATAAAAGGCACAGCATAGGGAACATAGTGATATTATAATAGCATCATATGGTGACAGATGGTAGCTACACTTGTAGTGAGCATAATGTATAGAATTGTTGAAGTCACTATGTTCTACACCTGAAACTAATGTAACATTGTGTGTCAACCATACTCAAGTAAAAAAATAAAATTAGGTAAAATTCAGAGAGAATGAAACCTGATAGTTTCAATTAGAAGTCATATGGCCTTTATTTTTTCAAGAGGTAGTGCAAGCTTGACAGGTCTTAATTGGGATTAATTCAAAGTTGTATTTATTTATTTTTATTTTTTTATTCCAGTGTTTCTCAGCATATGGCCTATTTTCTACTTCCATTACAACTATTTGGGCATGCTTGTTAAAAAACTTAGATTCCTGGGCTCCATTCAAGACTTACTGAATCAGGATGTCTGAAGGTGAAGCCAAGGTATCTCCTTTTTTTTTTTTTTAAGTATTCCCATATAACTCTTATACACATTAAAATTTGATCTGAGTGTCACTGGCAAGAATCAATGGAGGGGCCAATGGCCATTAAATGAGCTTGCTCAGGGAGATGTGGGTATGAAAAAGGGCAAGGCAATTCAGGCTTGATTATCAGTGTATGAATGGTAGATAGGCAAATGCTATTTTCCATCTTTTTATTTGAAAATCTTTTACTTTGTATGAACAACTGATATTCAGTAAATACTTAAAAATGGTAGTCAATTCCTAATTCACAATAGAGTGATGAATGCAGAAAAGGAGAATGTTTAGAGAATAAAAATAGATGAGATGTGCTTTTCCACAGGAGAAAACAAAGCTGTTGATATGAAAAATAGGTTAAAGAGACAGTGTCATGTCCATTTCCTATTACAGTTCTGTAAATTGTCCCTTAAAAAGTCCTGAAGCCAAGGTTAGTTAAAGCTAATTCATCCCCATCTGATTATATTGATTTTTAAAAATTATGTATTAAAGTGAAATAAACACTGCAACTCTAAAATCCTAAATTTTATATAAGTAATTGCATATAGAACTATTGAGTCTTCAACATTTGGATTAAAATGCCCACTATCATTTTGTAAAATAGTTCTAATCAAATAACCTCCTTTTGGGGAGGATTTCCTTTTATCTCAGTTTTGCTTTGTATTTAATTAAGAAGTTTGTTGGCATTCTCCAAAGACTTTCTCCTGAAAAAGGGAGAAAATAAAAGAATTACCCTTTCAATCTTTAATATATGTAAGTTGCAAAATATTTTATATTAAGCCAACATGAGACAATAAATAATTCATGTAGTCTATTGGTAATTGGCAATGGGAGATGGGAACCACATAAATGAAATGTATCTCTTTGCTATCATTTGCCCGAAGTAATATATTTTATAGACACTAATGATACACGAACAGTAAAGTTTAATGATGTTTTGAATGCTGATTATATCTAAAAGATGCTTCAAGTCATACAAATATTCCAGAAGTGATCACACAGTGAGCTATTTGTTGAAATAAACATTACAGGATGGCTTAAGGTCAATTTAATTAAATATATATGGAGATCTTTTTGTAGTTGCATGAATCTCACTATTGCTCAGTCATTTAAACCTGTTTACTTCTCAAATAAATCAGTTCTGGAAAAACAGTAAAATGTAGTGTGTCACCAATTAGTGCAACTTTTCCTCAAATTTAATTAACCTTTTATTCGATCAAAGGGCACACCTACAAGTTTCCATTTATTTGGGGGTTGATATTGCTATTTCCCAGAGACTCTCTTAGGACTCAGGATCTTCTAAGCAGGTGCTTAGACCAAGTGTGGTATTTTTTATATCAGAGAGATGACAATTCATTAGACTAAAAGCAGATAAAATGGATTAATTAACGAAGCCACCCTTGAAAAAGAAATGTCACTTTTTCTTTAAAAACTCAGTTCTATTTTAGAGCACTTTCACACTGTATTTAACCTTTAGGGAGAGGTTTGTTACCACCCAAATTCTTACTATCAGTAAATGGAAGAATAGATAGTGAATAAATAAGACAGACGAAGTTTTAGAAAGGGAAAGTTGATTATGCCTTGTCTACTCCCAGAGTATTTTTATTTATCCAGCTGCTCTATGATACATCATTACTTTGTGAAATAAAGATTGTTAGATTTCAGTTAGCATAGCAAGAAAATATCCATTTTTAATCAGCAAAACTGAATTATGCTGCTTCACTGAACTAATCTGGGCAGGTTGCTCATAATACTCAAGGTATTGTCATCCAGCTGCAGTAATAGCGACAATCTGAATAGGAAGTGGGATCTCAAAAGCCTTTCACCAGATGGGAGATTTTATTTATTCCTCGCAACCAGATGCCACCAACTTCTCTTACTGATGAGGCTGTTTACTTATTTTACTTGGAGAGGTGGTGGTTGCTCTTGAGAATGTTTATTGAGAATTTCAACTCCCAGTTGAGCAAAAGAATCCTCACTTAATAACAGCTAATTAACATAAAACCAACAATTCTTTTGTGATTTAAGAGAACCATTCAACCGACTCTATTCTCTATTTCATTAGCAAACTGTCCTAACTATGGTTCTCCAGTGCTGGTGGCAAATGTGCAGTAATGAAGGAGGCAACATCAACTGGTTTCACCTGCTTGACTCTGGAGCCAACCTAGGGGCAGCCCAGAATGTGACCTGGCGTAGGGTAGAGCTGGAAGGGGACTCATCAGCCCACAGCAGCCGCAATCCTAGAATCCCTTAATGTTGGTATAGAGTCCTTAACAGAAGTACTGAAATACAGTTAAATTGTAGGACTGACAACATGATTAGTCTGACAGTAGTCCCCCCTAGATGAGCTCTGGAATCGAGGGCTTCCTGTATTCTCTCAGAAGAACTCTTCATGAGCCATCCCAAAACTTGTACCCTTCCTCCTTCCTCCACCAACCAAAGAAATCCTATGCAGAAACACACGTAAAAGAGATCAGAGCAGTGTAGCTCAGGAGGGCCTGGAACTTCAGCTCGTTTGTATTCCCCCTCGTAGCTTTGTAGCAGCTCCTCAATACCCTTGGGACTTATTGCTCCAGATGGCCCAGCATTAGACCAAAACTGCTTCAGAAATTTGTCAGCTGTTCCCTGTCCTACACACCATACAGTGAAACAGGTGGTCCCCAGCCAGACCACTATGTGTGTCATCAAACCCTCATAATCCATATTCTTTGACCCAACCAAGATGAAGGCCATCTAACCTCACTACACCTCTGTGTCCATCCATGAGATTAATCACCCATTAAAATGTGTCCTCTTATCACACAGATCCACCTGTGTTATATATAATCACAGAAAATAAGAACCTGTTATTAAGTTAAGCCGTAGGGCATGCATTGGATTCCTAACATTGTCGCTCTCACTACATAGGTGCATTAAAATTCTATGAATGTTCCCACAGGGAGCATAGAATTTAATTATCTGTAACAAATTTAATACATTTATATGAAAATGGCTCTAATATCAAAAACTATTGTAGCCTTTATAGCCTGGGCACATTTAGGGTAGGAATAGTGGCTTATGCGGTCACTACCACAAGAAGGCTCTCAGTTTGTTTTTTGGTTCTGTTACTCATTGGGAAGTTACTAAATCTCTTTAAGCTTTGCCTCCTTGTGTATGAAGTGTAATATGTAAAGAGTGTGTACATAGAGGGTTGTTAGGAGTATTGCATATAAAGCCCTTAGCATCGTTTCTAACACATAGAAAGTATTTTTAAATGTTTGCTATTTTAATTATTACTAAAAGTATTTTTATTATTGATAATCTAATTCTACTTGATCTGTTTATAGGCTAGATTACTGTATTAATTTCCTAATGCCACTACAACAAATTACCTCCAATTTAGTGGCTTAAAACAACACAGATTTATTCTCTTACAGTTCTGGAGCTCAGAAGTCCAAATTCAGTCTGACTGGGCTAAAGTCAAGGTGTTGACAGGGCTGGTTTCTTCTTTAGGCTCCAAGGGAGAAATGGTCTCCTTGCCTTTCTACCTCTTAGAAGGCAACTGCATTTCTTGGTTGGTGGTCTCTTTCTCCACCTTCAAAACCAGAAGTGTAGCATCTTCCAATCTCAGTTTCTGTCTTTGTCTTTCTCTCTGTCTCTGTTTTTCTCCTCCCATTACCACATCACCTTCTCCTTCTTTGACCTTACTACCTCCTCTTATAAGTATCTTTGGGATTATATCCAGGGGACAGAATAATCCCCCCATCTCAAGATCTACAAAGTCCCCTTTGAATATAAGGTAACATATTTACAGGTTTCTGGGATGAGGGCCTTGACATCTTTGGGTGGCCATTATTCAACCTACCACAATAACTGAGACCCCTGAGTTTATCTGGCCAGTTATGTAACCCATGTCCCAAGGCTCCAAGCTAAGTTTTAATCTGATTTAGTGTTCTGTCTCTTGTTGTAGACCTAGTCTTGTTTTGACTTGAAAATAGGCTCATAGACTCTTATTTGTTATTATTTTTAAATTAACACAAATAATACATGTTTAATTTTATTATATAGAAAAATGTGAAAGTTCCTTTTCCGCATTTTTTCCCCAGATGTAACCACACTAATGTATTCATGGCCAGCTTTCTGTATCCTTCTATATATTTACATAATTATTACATTTTATATAAATGCACATATCTGCCCATTTATCTTTTTTGGTCTTTATTTTTACATAAATAAGATCTTACCATAAGTATTACTCTCTCCTTTTTCCCCACTTACCAATAATGTCATTTTTTAAAAAGATTTTATTTATTTATTTGACAGAGAGAGAGACAGCCAGAGAGAGAGGGAACACAAGCAGGGGGAGTGGGAGAGGGAGAAGCAGGCTCCCAGCGGAGCAGGCAGCCCGATGCGGGGCTCAATCCCAGAACCCTGGGGATTACGCCTGAGCCAAAGGCAGACGCTTAATGACTGAGCCACCCAGGCGCCCCCAATAATGTCATTTTTTAACATGGAATATAGGATTCCACTGAATAGATGCATCATATTTTCAACTACTGTTTTTCAGGTAGATATTTCTATTTCAACTTTGTGCGATCACCTCAACACTATGATGAATAGATGTCTTTGTGCACATGGGAATGAATTTGTAATGGTAGATTATCAGAAGCAGCAATGTATGTGTGTGTTTGTGTGTGTGTATTTACATGTGTGTTTTAATTCTAAAGTCTAAAGATTTGAAGGCTTAACCAACATACAATCCAACTGATGTTTGTACAAGACTATATGAGTATAGGACAGTGCTCATATCACCATGTCTTCAATTACAATTGATAGTCTCAATTTTTGTCCCAGTTTGATAGGAGGATAATCATACTTTATTATGGCTTCAATATGTGTTTCTTGAATTAGTAACATTGAAATTTTTTAATGCTTCTTTAGAAGGATGATTCAAATATGGATATACAAGGGATTCAATGACACCCTCTTACACCAGCTGCCCCAATAATTAGCCACATGGCAAGTCTTCACATATATTTCACAGCATTTTCCTGTGGCCTGACTCCACATTATGTGGCTTACATAGAGTTCTTCTGCAATCAATCCCTTAGTCAGTGAAACATTCATTCTTATTTTGTGTCTAACCACTGTTTTTTATATATGGTTATTTTGTTCACCCATCCTCCCTTAAACCAGTCTTGTTTGTTGGACAGGCTTGGGATAACTGAATTCACTGTTATTTCATAACTGAATTCACTGTTATTTCATAATTGCTATCATTGTAGTTCTTCTTTTCCTATTATTTTTATACTGGTTTGGGTTTCTCACTGATCATTTAAAAGTAATTAAGCTAGTCTACCACACTATACACAATCTATGATGTCTAAGGTTTTACACATTAGTCTGTTTATATAAAAATAACATCAGGGTGAAACTAATTTACCAATCTACCATGGCTCTTCGGGTGATCAATGATCACTTTTAACACAATTGGAACCAAGACACTCAAAAGAATGGCAAAAAAGACATCTAATTTGCACTTGCTTAATGTTGGCAGAAGTGCAGGGGAAACTGGTGTACTTTTCCATCAATATCTCTTGAATGAGGTCATCTGGGAGCTCAGCCACATCGATTAGGTGAACTTGCATGTATCCTTTGATTACAATCATGTTGTCAAGATTCAATTATGCTTCACTGGAAAAAACAAAAAATGGCAATTATAGCCTGAACTATTTTAGAACTGGAATTTTCAACTACTTGAGCAAGTTTCTGTTTCTATTATGTTGTGGACAAAAGTTTATACTATAAGCCAGTAACTGAACTTCAAATTATGCATGTAAAAAGCAAATGATGACCCTGACACTGGACTCATAAACTCAGGATTCCATACTGAGGAAATTGAGGTGGTCAAGGAATAGTCACCAAGGGGGTTGATATTTGAGTTGTCATCTGACTAACAAGAACAAAGCAGCTATGTTAGAGTTTGGGACAGAGTATTCATAGCAGAGGGACAGCGAGGGCAAATGTCCTAAGGCTAGAATGAGCATAATTGTTGAGAAACAGAAAGAAGTTCAGATGTGGCCAGAGCATAGTGAGCACAGATGAAGGTGAACTATGATGAGGGTGGTGAGCTTGGGTGGACAAAGTTAGAAACACAATGGAACACAATTAGAGGGCTTTTTTAGAGGAAGAGCCATGTGATTCTATCTGCATTTTGAAAGGATTGCTTTGACTATCATATGGGGAAGGGACAACAAGAAGTTGAGGGACGTTGTGCATGAAAAGTTGATTACAGCTGGATTAGAGTGAGTGCAGTGGACATGGGACAATTTAGAGAACCTAGATAAATTTTTAAGGTAGAGTAGACAGTACTCGATTCATTGTAGTGAGTAAGGAACAGAGTTTTGGCTTAACAATTTGGGCAGAGAGTGGGGCCATTTACAGAAACAGGGAAAATTCATGAAGAGGCAGATTCATCTTTCTTTTTAAACATGTTAATTTTGAGAAGACTGTCAGTTGCAGATATCAAATAAGCAATTAAGAGTTAAAACCAACACTTCACGAGGAGGTCTGGGCCAGAGTTACAGAGTTTTAGTTATCAGTCCATAGATAGCATTGAAAGGCACAGTAAGAAGTGAAATTAAAATTTTAAAGGTAAATTGAAGGAGACATTGAATAGAAATGGAGGCGTAGGGTGATTCCTGAGAGATTCAGACCCTTACAGTTCTAGTAACAAGGAAGGAGCAAATAAGAGAACAAGTGGGAAAAGTGAAATGTGGCAAGTGAAAAAGGAGAAAGTTTCACAGATATAAATGTCAGAGGGAAAGTATGAGAGACCAAACAAGAGTATTTAAGAAGATGACTACTGGAAAGCACCCATTTGAATCAGCAACGGAGTGACAGATGTGATACTGACTGGAGAAGCTTTAATTGCTTGATGAGGACGAACTTTTAATTAGTATGTATGGGAGATCATTGGCAAGTGAAGCAGTAGAAGAATGGTTTGTAGTAAATTATACCAAAACTTCAGGAAGGGAAATAGAGAAATGGTGGAATAGCTGGAAAAAGATGTGGAGGCAAAGAAGCTATATTTAAACATGGGAAATTCTGAAGTGGATTTCTGCACTATCGGCAATGGTCCATAGAAACAGAGTGGTAATGCAGGAGAGGAGATAACCAGGAGAATAAAGCCATTGAAAAAGTGAGCTAAAGTATGATAGAGGGAACATATGAAGTCATTAACCTTTGCCAGGGCATTTCTCCTTTGAAGGAAGAGGAAGGAGAAGATGGGAGCAGATTTTGGCCATGAGAATATGTAACATATTTCTGTATGAGGCCTTCAATATTTCAGTGCGATATGATGCAAATGCATTAACTAAAAATGGAAAGGTGATTATAAGTGGCAGGAGATTAGAAAGGAAGGAAGAGGTGTGAAATGTTTCTTGCTGAGAGTAGAATAATACCCGTACTTGAAGAAAAGCATAGGTTTTCCAGTATTGAGAACTCATTTGCAATTCAAGACCATGAATTTGTAGTGAGCCCAATCTGGCCAGTTTCAAGATTTTTCTTGAAACACTTCACTACCTGAGTCTATACACAAAGAAGATAAATGTTTAAATCTCAGCTTGTGAATTTTCTGGATGAGTATAATGGAAGCATAAATGTTTGTAAGAAATGCAATGGACTGCAATACTATGTTGAAGGATCTTTACATTGAAACTGGAGTAAGAGGATGTGAGGTCTAGAGTAAGTGGTAGAGTCACTGGTTTGAGGGTCTAAAAGTGGTGGAAGCATTGTTTCCATGAGACTATTGACAAAACAAGCAGTAATAATAGGACATTTGTGCTTTGAGGTAAGATGGTTTCTGGAGAGAGCAAAACCTAGGACGTAACTATGGCTGAGGTGCAGTGACAGTGACATTTTCATGACACATGAAACTCATTCATTCATTAAACAACTGTTTTCAGTACTTCTGTGTAATATGTACTGTTTTTAAGCTGCAGGTTTATAGCAGTGAACGAAACAGGCAAAAACTCCCTGCACCAATAGGTTTTATATTCTAGTGGATAAAAGAGATGACAAACCAAAACATAGATATAATAAAGTGTCAGGTGTGACAAATGACAGGGACTGAAGAAGGAGAGAAGGTCAGAGGCGTGTTCAGATAGAAGGCCTCATCAGTCATGATAAAGCGTGTGAATTTTGTTGTTAGCACAGTGAGATGCCACTGGCAGATTTTGAGAGGTGTGCGTGCGTGTGTGTGTGTCTGTGTGTGTGTGGTGTCAGGGTTGGGAAGATATGATCAGATTTACATTTGTGAATAGATCACTAGGACTACTACCTGGGAAGTAGACCTTTTGTAGTCAAAAGAAGAGACCTGCTCAGAAGCTTCTGCACTGGTCCAGGCAAGAGATAAAGGTTCTTCCCTATGTGAGGGCACAGGAATGGCAGAGATAAGCTAAAGAGGTTGAATTCAGGGACTATTTTGGAATTAGAATATCAAATCATCAGGTTCTTGAGCAGCAGTGTTTGAGAGGTGATTCTTTGTGATCTCAGCTCATTCAACCCCAAGAGACCACTTCTGTACCAATAGCCAGGCATGGTCAAAATTCAAATTTGATAACTCTCTTCACATCAATGATTGCATGTAATTATTACAACAGTTCTATGAGGTAGGTTTCATTAACCATCTTGCGAATTGCTATGCATGATGGACCTTGTGTGTTGCTTGAGAAGAGGCATTAATTTTATACATACAATAAGAATATTGTACTTACTTTCTATTATATATATCTTTGTTTGATTTAATAATGGCCTGGAGTCAAATTCACTCTGTTTTGGGAAATACACAAGAGAGTGTACAAGTTTTTGGTTAAAAGTCCAAATAGTCTATATAGTTGAATTCCATGAGAATATCAAGAGAAAAATATGACTCTCTTTAAAACTTCACAAAATGTTTACCACCCACAGAAAGACACTGCTTTTGTTTCATAGGTCCGAGTTTTTGGGCATTTAGTTCTTGATCTTGCTCCCAAATTGTAAGACCTATGGAAAATAGAATAGTTGTGGTTCAGCAAAGCAATCTTCATTTGAAGTTACTTTTACTTTTGGGATATTCTTATGCATTTAACACATAAAATTTTGGCACAAAGCAATAACCATCATTGGCTTTCATCCCTGTTTTCCCAAGCACTAGTTTCTTTACTGGCTAAGCCATAAGAGCTGTTAAGAGCATCCTGAGAGATTAATAAAAAATGTGTTGGAGTAAGACCAACAGCTCAAGGAGCTGAGAAGTCAATGTTTTAGAGGGCTGCTCTTGTAAATATTACAATTACTTAAAATCCTGTCAGGAAAGGTGTGATGAGAAGATTGTGAACCAGGTCCTCTAAAGACATCAATAAGAAAAGAAAATTGACAAAGAGGTTAGTGGAAGCCAGTGATGATGGGAGCAAAGTGTTAAATGCTAATGAAATCAATAGACCTCAAAGTAGTAAGGGTTTCTGTGAGAGTAAGGAGAGGAAGTAAGGATATGTTAGTGTGTCTGGAAAGGAGGAAGCTGCTCACTCCACTATGCAGGTGTGAGCTTAAAGAACATGTGAAATAAACACGTTCTACTGGATAGCAAGTATTCTCAGGAGATGGCCAACATTCAGTTGGAGCAAAGAGGTGGAGGGAACTTTCAGAAAAAGACTGGGGATAGCGGGGGTTGTGCTAGTCATGGAGAAGAACTTCAGAGGACACAGGGCAAATTGTTATTATTCTCATTTACCACACTGAGGTAAGCTGAAGCCGGAAATGAGCATTTACTCAGAATCACAGGGATACTAGATGACAGTAGAATTTGGATCTTTATACAATTTTATGACTCCAAAACCTATGTTCTTTATAGGAGCTATGAAGTTAACTTAATGTAATGTCAAAGAAATGCTGTTATTTACCATGCTTTAGCCTGCAAAGCATTGCAACACAGACACGGAACAATGCTTTTGATGGTAATATAGAGATGAATTCGCTACCCTACTTATGAGAGGTCTCAGTGTGTTGATAGATTTGTTGATGGACTCCTAGGAAATTTGTTCACAGGGCGCCTGGGTGGCTCAGTCAGTTAAATGTCTGACTTCGGCTCAGGTCATGATCCTAGGGTCCTGGGATCAAGCCCCACATCGGGCTCCTTGCTCCACGGGGAGACTGCTTCTTCCTCTGCCTGTCACTCCCCCTGCTTGTGCTCTCTCTCTCTCATTCTGACAAAACAAAATCTTAAAAAAAAAAAAAAGACAGATAGAAATTTTTTCACGTACTGATCAGGGTGAACTCTGGGCTTTGACAGTCTTTAGTGCCTGCTTTAAAATAGGCCTGGAGGGGCACCTGGGTGGCACAGCGGTTAAGCGTCTGCCTTCAGCTCAGGGCGTGATCCCGGCGTTCTGGGTTCGAGCCCCACATCAGGCTCTTGCGCTATGAGCCTGCTTCTTCCTCTCCCACTCCCCCTGCTTGTGTTCCCTCTCTCGCTGGCTGTCTCTATCTCTGTCAAATAAATAAAATCTTTAAAAAAAAAAAAAAAAGAATAGGCCTGGAAAAAAGCAAAGAAAAAGTAGATTTGTTGTTGAATCCTGTTTGACTAATTCGCAACATAATTAGGGCCAGCTATGCACCCAGCTATGAAAAAGCACTATGCAGAACCATGAAAAATATAGTTTCATATCATTGATATCTTTTCTGTATCACTCTTCATTCTTCAATTTTTCCTCTTCTTCTTCATCCATAAAATTATGTAAATGTTAATTCTTGCCAGACTGAAAAAAATATACATTTAACTTAAAAAAAAAAAAGCTCACCTGGTGATTGATAGAGTGCCTTAGCAACTAGCACATACAACAATCAGGAGAAAGCCCTATGAACTTTGAGGCAAAGGTTTTCTGTGGTTCAGAATGTAAATTATTTTTAAAAACGTAACTTTGACCTCTTTCTCCAACTATTTGAAAAAGATATAGTAGTTCCATATTTTAATACATATTTTTTAGATAGCGAAGCAGAGAAAGCTAAAGCCTAAGTGCCTTCACAGAGGAATAATGATAAAACCCAATTTACTTTAGAGAGATCCAGAACATGTGATGTGGATTGAGTCTTGAATCTAAAACTCAAATGTGGGTTGATTATCTATAGTGGAAATGAAACCTTAGATCTCCTCCTCCTCACGCAGGCCGCCGGGTGATTCTCCCTCCCTGCCCATCCCCAGCAGGTGGAAGACATATATTCTCTGGAGAAATTGCACTCAAGATGCTTGGGATATGGAGGCCAGGCTTCCTGAAGATATAGGGAGTAAGTGGATATCTGCTTAAGAATCATGAGACTCCCACAATCATTTCTCATCCCTGTTCCAAGAACAGAGGCCAACAATAATATGCCCTTCCAGTCATCAAAGCAAGAAAATAAAAGATTAGTTTCTGGAGAGACTGCTCTAGAAAAAGACATTTCTCACTTTTAAGATCTTCTGACATTTGGGGTCACCTAAGGAAGAGGTTACTCTGCCAGATCACTTTACAATGCTGTTTATCCATTAAAAAGTCCTGCCTTGCACCTGGATCTCCCACAGGACCTTTAGTGCCTCACTCACATGGAAATTTAAAGGCAAGGGTCACAAAATACTTCCAAAAAAACCTCTAAAATCAAGGCCAAAGCCTAAAATAATAAGAAAAAAATGACTTGGAGCAAGAAGATAACTCAAGATGGCCAAAAGCAAATTTTATATATCTATTATTAATATGCTTAGTTTGATAAACATGAATAGTGCATCTATGAAATGAGAATAGTGCAAATAAAATGTGGCAAATCAAAAAAGCACTCATGGAAATTAAAATTGTGATAGTCAAAATTTTAAAAATAAATAGAAGTGTCAAAAGATTTTCAAAATAATTCTCCTGAAATTAGAACAAAACAAAGAAGGGGTGCCTGGGTGGCTCGTTCAGTTAAGCGTCTGCCTTTGGCTCAGGTCATGATCACAGGTCCTGGGATCAACCCCTGTGGTGCTCCCTGCTCAGCGGGGAGTCTGCTTCTCCCACTCCCCAACCCCCACTTGTGCACACACTCTCTCTATCTCCTCTCCCAAATGAATAAATAAAATCTTAAGAAAAAAAGAACAAAAACAAAGAAAGGGGTAATAAGAAGAAAAAGATTTTTTTAATTAAATATTTCTCCAGAACATCCAGCAGCCTCATAATAGGAGTCAATAAAAAATGAAGGTCGTGCAATTTTAAATGAGTTGTTTATTTAATAACTAATAAGCTATTACATAATTGAAGGAGGGAATTTTTCAGATTTAAAGGGTTGTTTGCTCAAATCAGTGAATGAAAGACATCCATCAAACCACATCATCTTGAGATCTTAAAATAAAGAAAAAAATGAGAATAAAGAAAAAAATGAACAGATTAACAAATTTCCCCAAAAGAAAAGGTGGCATACAGTTAAACAAATGGAAATACAAATAGCCAATAGCAACATTCTGTAGTTAAATCTGGAGAAAAACTGCAAGGATTCAAAACCAACCTCACTATCTGGTCCTGAGCCAAATTCTTAATCTCTCTGTGCTCATTTTTATCATCTGTAATATGCGGATAATAATACTATCTTGTTGAGAGAATTAAGTGAGATAATGCACAGAGGAGTTTCTCAAGTAATAGCTATTTTTAATAATATGATTACCATACTTTACACAAGCACTTCTGACTAGAAAGAATTGTTTGGGAAACCACAGGTGTGAAAATATCATTTAATTTATTATGAAATGAATAAGGCTTTAGTAAACATGGAATAATAATGAGGGAAATCTTGAAATATTTAACTTAGATATTTGAATATATAAAAATAAAAACCACACATAATGATTGCAATATAGTAATCAAAAGATAAATTGGCAAGCTAAACTGTAATTGCAACAATTATGTGATAAAGGGTAATGTCATTAATTTATAAAGAATATTTTTAGACAATGAACATTCTGTACATTAATAGAAAATGGTCAAAAGATCTGAACAGAAAGATCATAGGGGAGATTAAAAAATAAATATGTGAAACCAAATATTAGTTGTAAAAGTAGTCAAAGATATACCAAATGAAAAAAATAATAATATGTTGATGTTTTTTGTCTAGGAATTTGGCAAACAACAGCAATAACAACTCATTGACTTCCTAAGAATATCTTCATTATAATTTATTCTTTAATATGTACCTTCATTTAATAGGTACTTTCCCAGGTAGACTCTAGGCTTTTTTAGGACAGAGAACTTGGGTGTGTTGTTCAGTGTGGCTTTCTCAGCCCCAGCCTCAGCTCCCTCAGTCCTGTGTCATATGTGAAGGGGTCTGTCCTCAAGGTTGCTCTGGGCCCCTACCCAAGAGAGGCTGAGCTGCAGGGCAGGGTAGTGGGAGACTCCAGTCCAAGGCAGAGGTTCCAGACAATAAGTGTGATGGTGGCTAAAGGTTTTTGGGGGCCCCAGGCCACACAGGATGGTGAACAGGGCTCCACACATGGATATGCATCAAAACTAGTTAAGTATTTGCTGACTGACTGAGGAAATGTTATTTAGGATACAGAGCAGTGATCCAGGTAGTGTGTGTCGGTGTTTTAAAACATTTTGGAAATCTGTAAATCTATATATCAAGAACCATTCATAACCTTTGACACAGAAGTTTTTTCTTTGTTGGAATCTATTCTAAGGAAATCATCCAACAACTATTTGTAAGTGGGGTCACTTCAGGTTGTAGTAACAGTGAAAACAGGGGGATCATTTATATGCCTAATAACAGGGGAGATGTTATGCTAGGATGGAATATTATGTAGCCATTAAAAAGCAACAATTTCAAGAACTACAGAATGATCTGGGAAAGTGCTAATGATATGGTAAATGAAATTTGCAAAATGTGAGATTATACAGTGTAAGGCAAATGTTTAAAAGCACTTACATTTAATAAGGAATTGCACTAAATTTGTTAGTAGGAATTGTCCCTGGTGTAGAATTACAGTAGATTTAATTTCTGTATTTTCTAAAATATTGTAAAGCATTTTTTTTTAAAAATTTGAGCCATAAATAAGCATTTTGAAATCAGTAGTAGGCAGATAAAGACAGTAAGTCGTAAACACGTTTTGCAGAGTATATGATTATTCCCTATGGGGATCGTTGCCATAGGTTTTCATTTGTTTACGCCAGAAACAAGAAACAAGTTTTCATAAAAGAGTTTGTAACTGGCCTGGCGGCAACCCTTTGCTTGGGTTCCTCCAACTAAACTGAAGAGAAGAAAGTGGCTGATTTCTACTCAGATAAGCCAGCTCTTGGGGCTGCTCGTTGACAGAGCAAGACCATCCTCTTTTACCGCCCACAGGCAGCTCTGGAGCAGAGGAGGAATCTGCCCACAATTCCGAAGCAAGACAGGCTCATGCACAGCATAGGTGAGGTAATGCAAGGTAATTCAAAGACAAACTTTATATTCCAACAATTAAAAAATTTCTTGAACCACCAGGGCCAGTTCTTTGGTTAATTTGTAGTGTAGGCTGTTGAATCCCCAGATGTCATTAAATAGTTTTTTTTAAAAAATGTGATGTTTGAATAGGTTTGGTAAACACTGGATTTCATTACTACAACACTTCTCGGGGTCCTTCATATACTAAAGGGCCTTGTAAATCTCAGAGATAGAAATATGATTTGCAGATTTTCTGAAACTTTAATAGACTCCTGGGTCTATATTTTGCAATGCATTTCTCTTGTACCAAACACACTTAGGAAATGATGGCCTTGGTGTTCCCTGTAGAACTCTAAACCTAGATCTCCATCAGGAAAAGAGTTTATCCTAAAATTTCTCTATCAGCCCTTTTTTGAAGATAGATGTGCATTAGAGTAGCTGTAGGAGGACCAGGGTTGTCCGAGGTAAAACTTGGAGAGTTGGGGAAGGTTGAAGTGTGTGCGCTTAGTGTGGAAAAGGTAGCAGTGTTATTAGAAAGTGGATGTGTATTAGTTGTACATGTATATTACAAACTCTAGGGAAACCACTAAAAAAAGTAAAACAAGAAGTATAACTGATACGCTAAGAAAAGAGAGTATAGAATCATGTAAAATGCTCAATTAAAACCACAAAAGGCAGAAAAAGAGTGGAAAACAAACATGAAACAAAGAACAAGAGCAACAAATAGAAAATAGTAATAAATATGCTAGACATTAATCCCACTATAGCAATCATCACTTTGAATGTCAGTGGTCTAAATGCAACAATCAAAAGGTAGCAGTGGCTGGCTTTCAAGAATTCTGCAGAGTCTATCTAGTAAGAAAACCAAGGAGGAGAAACTCAGAAGATGCTTGGCTAGCATGAAGTGAATTGCCAACTATACAATTCTATGGAATTGCCTTGAACAATGTTTTGAAAGATTTAGATGCATGATTAGCTTTTTTTTCCTATGGTATTTTGTTTTCTATGGTATCTAACCTTTACAATAAGATTATGAATTCACCAGTCTGATATCATACAGCACTATGTTATTTATAAAGAAAAATAGTAAGTTTTTATTAAGAGTTTCATTATTTAATATATTTCCAACTATACTTTTATTTTATGATGAAAGAGTACTGAGAATATAATCCGGTCTATCATGATAACAGCAAATGTTACATTCCTTTCCTAACTGGGCTTTGGTTTCTGCCTTGTAAATTTATTTCCATTTATGATTTATATTTGAAGAGTTTTAAGTTTTAACAAATATATGGCTTCCCATAAAAAACTAAAACTTTGCCTTGACATCTAGTTTGACTTATTATGTTTCTATGTTGCTAAACATTCTTTGTTTTCAAGCTCTCTCTATGTAATATATTCAGACAGGAAAAGAAGGAGTTTGCTTCACAGAGTGTTTCCTCTCTTTCCTATAACTAGATTGGTTTAGAAACACTGTTTCGTCAAGAATGCAATACTAATAAATGAACTTGTGTGAGCAGTAAAGAGATAGGGTCTTATTCTGAGATTCAGTTATATTCAATAGGACAATTATCTTATTTGTGTGGCCCTACTAAGGAGTTAATTACTGCAGATGTATATTACCCGTAAAGGAGAGTCAATGACTATACCTATACCACATTATCCAAAGAGTACCCATAGGCCACATCATTATGCTAACATTTTCCTTCACAATCTACCCAAGCTCTGGCATGTGCATTGAAAAATGTCACTCATGGAGTGCCAGGGTGGTGCAGTCGGTTAAGCCTCCAACACTTGGTTATACTCAGGTTATGATCCAGGGTCGTGAGATCGAGCCCCAGGCGAGCTCTGTGCTCAGCGCGAGTCTGCTTAAGATTCTCTTCTCCTTCTGTGCCCCCCACGCCACGCATGCATGCTTATATGTGTGCTCTCTCTCTCAAATAAATAAATAAATCTTTAAAAAAAAAGTTACTCGAGAAACCAGTAGGGGGAGGAAATGAGAATGTCTTGGAGCTGAATATAAATAGTAGCTGATGCTAAGTATGGTTTAGAAGCCAGCATTTCAGACAATTGTATATTGGGGGGCATATAAAAGAAAAGTGCTCATTCAACATCCAGAAAAGAAGCGTTATCAATTTAGCCAATGGAGCTTAGGTCAGGCTTATCCTAGGTCTGTAGACTCAGTGCCACCTAGTGGTTAATCACAAGTACAAGGCTACGTGCAAATCCTATTCTGGCCACATTCCCAGCTCCATCAGAAAGAACTACTTCGTAACATAGTGCAGACCATAAAGAACATTTATATTCATTCTTACTTCGAAGGATACTGTTCTGATACATATACTACACTGCTTCAATCTCTCCTGAATCTACAACCACTAAACCCAAGCCATATTGCTTATAGTATCAGAATCAGCCTCTGGCATACCTGTTTCCATCACGCTAGCTGGCATGTTTCATCACAAATTGAGTCCTGTCTAGTGCCAATGTATCCCTAAAATAGACTCCTAGACCCCTATTTACAGCATAGACTCTGAACTTTTCTTAGAAAAACAAACTCTGCAATTCATTCACATTCTAATTCCAGCTCTAAAACTGCCTCATTATATGGCTTTGAACAAATTATTTAACCTTTTTGAGTGCTATTTCCCCAAATTCTTAAAACAGAGTCAATAACCATCTCTTAATGACACTTAGATATATTTATATAAGTAAAATTTTCTATGTAGTGCCCTAGACGTACAGTATACAGTATATGTTCAATAAATAGTAGCTATTATTATTTTAAAATCTTTGCAAAAGGAAAAGATGCATTAGCAGACGTTTTATCTCATTAAATATTTTGTAACTTCATACATTAGGAACACAATTTTTTGACTCTTTATCCCACAGTGCCTAAAAAGGTGCTTACGTTTTAGAAGTTCAAGGCATTATATTGAGTGGATGGAAATAATGTCTGTTTTAAGACCAGATCATCCCATTTTGCTCTCCCTTCTTTGCAGTAGCCCTTATGGCAACAGTATTCACCTTTTTGTGTTCATGGCATTCTTTCAAAAACGGGATTTTTAGCAGAACATACGGAGAGATTAAATTCCACTCACAGTAATTACATTGTTTACTCAGTCACTTATAATCACCTTGTTGTCATTTAGAACTGCCTTGACTGCACTGTCTCATAAATTCAGAAAGCAAATTAATCACACATTTTTGCTAACTGAGATCTTTTCCTGACCCTCTCATCATGGTATTCCATTTGACATACATCTTCTTAAAAGTATATATTCCTCGTGATGGCCAAAAATAAATCTTATGCAGTGATAGTACTTTGATCAAAACGTGTCTGCAATTGGTTTACTACTCAGAGCTACTGTCTTCGCTTAATCTTCTCTCTTCCTTCAAATGAATTGTGCCTTGGAGTTTCTTCTCACCAACATGAAATATGCAAAGATAAGCTGAGCCAATCAGAAAATGATCTTCTGTCTTGGGTAATGAACTTGGCATGTACTGGGGAGGCTAACAAGATTTATACAAACTATTGATATGTATATACTCTTGCTCTTTTCCATGAAAATTGGTGATATTTTCAAAATGAGTAGAGAACTATCCTTAGAACAAGTAGCACTTGGACCCTTGTTTCTTATTACCAACAGTTGTGCCTTTGGAAGATAAAAAGTTTACTATCCAAAATATAATAATAAGCTGAATTGTGGCCTAAGACTCCAGAAGGATCATCTCTTGCATAGAGATGGACTGTATTTCTCAATGTCAGAAAACTATGTGTTTTTTTCTGAGAGGCTAGGTAACGCTAAGTTTTAAACTGGAGACAGAAAGATGAGGGGGAAAAAATTCCAGGACAACAAGAATACAGAACAGAGAATAATGCAGGAGTTATTGGTGAATAACAAACAGAGGAGACAGAAAATGCTCTGAACACCCAGATCCTAATGAACAGAACAGCAGGAAGAAGAAGAGCACATTTAGTTTATAAGAGAGTTGTTAAAATAAGTGAGATGCATCTATGGGCCTGTAGGAAAAGGGTCAAGACTGGAAGGGCATGTCCTACTTGTACTGAATGATGCAAGGGTGAAAGCTCAAAGCACTTGGTTCAGCATCGAAGGGGAGAGAAACAGCAACTACATTGTTGTGGGAGTTGACCACAAATACCTACATGGTGCACTGCAAAAGCCAGCATAAGTGGAAAACATAGCAGTAAGATTCCAGTACCCTCAAATGCTTCTAAATGTCTTACCAGTTTTACTCAGAACAGTCCATCTAATGCAATCTATCCCTAGACCCATCTTACATCCTTACAGGGTAGAAGAAGCAACTAAAGTGATGATCCAGATTTTCTTTGGGTTGACAAAGAGGAATTATAAACCTAGCTGGGAGGAAAGTGAAAAAGCCTGTTTGTGACTTTACTACCTGAATCAGAAACCCTAAAGATAACCCCAGATTAAATGAAAATGCTTTTTAATACGTGGGAGATTTTATGATCTTAACCTGTGTGTTGTGTTTTTTTTTTTTTTTTTTTGAATACTGGGTCTTTTATTTTGAATACTGTTGCATTCCCTTGTATAAGCGTGCCATAATTTACTATTTTACCTCTTGTTTTACGTATGAGTTTTTTTCCAAGTTTTTGTTCTTAAAATAATGTTGCCATAAATGTTGAACATGTCTCCATGCGTACATGTGGAAGAGATACCTTGGACAGTAGCCATGGTATTATATCCTGATCTATGTGTGTATTTGGACTCTAGATATTGTTAGATTGTTCTCCATAGTTGCAAGAATGTACACTCCCATTAGTAAAGTAGGAGAAGTTTCATTACTCTGTAGATTCACCCATATATAGTATTGTCTGATCATTTAACTTCGGCTAACCTAATGGCTTAATCTTCTATTTTACTGGTTCTTAATAACTTGAACATTTTTATATATGTTGGTTACTTATGTTCCTTTGTGCATTTTTTCTTGATATATTTGCGCATCTTCTCTTGGGTAGTTTTCATCCTTATTGCTTTGTAGAAGTTTTTTTTTTTTTTTCCAATTATTCCATTGTTGGCTATATGGGTAACAAATATCTCTTTCCAGCACGTGATCATTTGGGTTTTTTTAATACAATCTTCATTATGAACTAAATTCTTAAAGTCAGATTTCTCAACAAAGATAATATTTAGATAAGCGATCTAATTGTTCAATACTGCATTTGGAAATCATGGAGAAGTATTTAGTGAGAGTAAAGTGAGAGACTAAAATAAGAGGTAGAAATGATGAAATGATGTTAAAACAGTCATCATTTTTTGGTATTGTTGTACTCCTTGATTTATTTTATATCTATGCCATTCAGGTATTAGAAAAATAATGCTATGTAGCAAAATACTTATGTAGCTTACAACAATGAGCCTTCTTAGTCTGCAGGTCAGCTGTGGTTTTGCCAGTCTTGGCTATAGTTGGCTGATAACTGCTTCAGTCTGTGGTCAGGTTGAAGGTTAGGTTCAGGTCTGCTTCATATAATTCTGGGATCAGCAGTTATCTGGGACATTATCTCACAGAAATGGCAGATGCCAAGGGATAAACCAAACTCTTCAAGCACATTCTAGTGTCTCTGCTTGTATCCCCTCCTACTCACATGCCTTGTCCAAAACGAGTTACAGGACTAATTCCAAAGGGGAGTGGGAAATTACATTCTGGCTCAAAAGGTAAGCAGGTGTAAGTGAATACTTACTGAAAAATAGTCTATCACAGTTAACATATATTGGACAGTATGCACTTTCAGGCTGGATTTTTCTGGAGGGACATTAAAATACAATACTTTTAACCAGATTTTGGCATGTATGTGTTAAGGTAATAATTTTCACTTTGTAATTTGTTGTAAAGAAGGAAGGAAGGAAAATGAGGGGACATATTGCACATAAATCAAAGTTCTCTATCAAAATAAATGTGTAGAATCTAATACTGAGTGGAAGAATCTCAATTACAGTCCAAATCTCTCTCTCTCTCTCTTTTTCACTTTTAACGGTATTTTGGGGCATCTATGTTATGTTCTGATTTTGCCAAAAAATGGAGAAAAAGCAAATCTGACCCCTGCCCATGAAGTGCCAGAGTTCTGCGGGGAGGGGCATACATAGCTTAGAGCTTCATCCTGTGTATCAGGGGCTTGGGAGAGCTGTTTGTACAGTGTACACTGGGAACACAGAGAGGGAATAAGCCAAGGTAGAAAACAGGGTGGGGAAAAAAGAGGTAACAGAGGACAACTGGGGGAAGGGAAGCCTGAGCTGAATCTTGAAAAACAAGTAAACAAGCCAAAATTCAGGCGAAGGTCATTCAAAGCAGAAGGACAAAACAAAACGGAGATACACAGGTGAGAGAAAACACACCATTATTATCCCCTGATTCAATAAAGATTTAATGGGAAGCACTGTGTGTCAAGCACTAAAGATCTAGTGGGTATACAGGGGTGAAGAAAATAAACACGACCTCCTAGAATCCAAAATCTAGTGGGTACTAGACATTGAACACAGAATCACAATGTGCTAAATAAAATAAAGGAAAATATTGTAGGACACAATCTTGTATAAATGGGGTAAGATATGGCAAAAACTTCTCTGATAAAATGATTTTAAGCAGATATCTATGATAAGTAGGAACGAGTGAGGTGTGGGATGGGAAGAAGAAGGAAGAAATGGAGTTAAGTTGCTATAGCTGTTTGGCCGTGAAGGGTAGAGAGCATCTGTAGAGCCGTGAAACAGGGGAGAAGCCTAAATAAGTGAAGTATGGCTTCTGAGTAGAATGCAAAGGAGAAAGCAGAAAATTGAGCTTGGAAAGGAAGACAGGGGCCTGATTTTGCAAGGCCTTTCTATTTTTAACCATTGCCCACAGACAATGACAAATGTTTGCTTTTCCCTAAAAACAATTGTGTGAAAAAAACAGTCTAGAATAGAATTACATATACATAAAAAAAGTATTATGTAAGTGAGATTCTAGAAAGATAGATGAAAGGAAGAAAGGAAGAAAGGAAGAAAAAAAGAAAGAAAGAGAAAGGGAGGGATGTACATAGGAAAAATGGGCATGTTTATCTTGTTTGAAATGAAGTTAGGTCATTACAAATTTATATAAAAAGTTGCAGGGATTTGAGTCTTGAAATAGAAGGTATCTTATAAGGGTCAATCAGCTCATTCCTTACCATTTCAATTTGACTATTCTCTCACATTCCTGTGAAAAACTTCTCATTCTGCAAACCTATCATCAGCTGCATGCTTCTTTGTAAGTTACTTTGCTACTCATTTGATATTCCTTCTCCTAAAACAATGACACAAAATAATGAGCCCACGTTCAGCAGGAGCTGTCAAATTAGCAACATTGCAAAACAATAATCAGAGAAAATGGATTGTGGTGTTCATGCTCTAGCAATGACTATTCCTCTGTGGAGCTATTAGCAAAACCAAGCGATTTGATCAGTATGCAATTTTAATGAAGTCAGGAGTATACAAATGGAAAATGACATGGGTGGAGTTTTATTTCTTTTAAGGGGATATACATTTGCCTTTATTTTTCATAAACACTAGACCTTTTATCACTGTAAGTGCTTGGATTCAAATCACAGAAATCATTAGCATTAGAATTTTTTGGAAGGTGGTATTCACCAGTGATCCCACAGCCCAGGTCACCTACAATCCTACAATTGTCACAGATCAGCACCCCTGGCTTATTTTAATTTAATTTTGAATTAAAAGGAGCAACTTAGTTAACCAAGAGAAAAGTCAATACTGAATTTCCCAGGTGTGAATTAGGAGCAATATGTGCATTTGCTGGATGTTTTAAGAGGTTTTCACAACCTCATTTTGTTTCATTTTCCTCACATGTAAAAAGAACTGGATGAATTATTAAATATATAATTATTTCTTTTATCTTGTATTTTTAAAACTGCTATACAATACAGATACACTAATGCATAAAATCTAAGGAATGCATGTTTATTATTTTCTCTCTCTCTCTCTTTTTAGTGTGAGGTCTTACATCAATCCTTGAATACTTCTCCTAAAGCTTCAAACCCTTTGGTTATTAAACAGAAATGGAACCAACAATTGACCAGCCTACCAAAGTGCTTTTGAGGCATAGATCTGTCAATAAATATTTATTTGAATCTAACAAGTGTCAGGCACTGTTTTAGGCTTTGCAGATACATTAGTAAGTGACCAAAGGGGAAACCAAAACAAAACAAATAAAATATGAACTGACTTAAAAAGGGCAAGAAAAGAGAAATGAGTAATATAGAAAAAAATAAAACAGATAGAAAATAACAAAGAAAGGCAATGTAATCAAGTCTGAATGTACTAATAATTATAATAAATGTAAATGAGCTAAATTGACAAGGCAAAAGACAAAGATTATCAGACTGGGTTTTAAAAATCCAACAACATGATATTTAAAAGGAAATAACTAAAATACAAGGACAGAAAAGTTTAAATTAAAAGGATGAAAAAAGATACCAGATAAATATATTTAGGAAAGTGTAAGTCACCATATTTGCATCAGACAATATAGTCTATAATAACAAAAGGCATCATTAAGGATAGAGAGGATAACTATATGGATACTTCAGTTCAATAGGAAGACATAAAAATTCTAAATTAGTACACATATAACAAAATCTCAAATTGTGCTAGGTCAATTGGATAGTCACATGCAAAAGAATAAACTTGGATCCTTATCTAACGCCATAGACAAAATTAAGTCAGAATGGATCAAGGACCTAGATTCGAGAGCAAAAACTATAAACCTCAGTGTAGGAGTAAATATTCATGATCTTGAATTTGGCAAAGGATTCTTATATGATGTCAAAAGCATGAGTAACAGAAGAAAAAAATAACAAATTGAATTTCATCAAATTAAAAATTTATGCTTCAGAGGGTACCATTACGAAAGCAGAATGACAATCCACAGGCTGGGAACAAATACTTGCAAATTATAGATCTGATAAGGAACTTCAAGAACAGATAAAGAATAATTATAATAATAATAGAAACACAAATAACCCAATTTTTAAAAATGGCTAAAGGATCTGAAGAGACATTTATCCAAGGAAGATATATAAATGGTCAAAAAGCACTATTAGACATCAGAAAACTGCAAATTAAATCACAATGAGATACTACTTCACACTTAGAACAGCTAGAATAAAAAAAGCCAAATAATAATAAGGGATAGAGAAGATATGGGGTAACTGCAATCTTCACGTACTGCTGGTAGAAACATAAAGTGCTACAGTTGCTTTGGTGCACAGTCTAGTAGTTTTTCAAGTGCTTAGTTATAAGTTACCATATTATTCACCAATTCCACTACTAGGTATACACTCAAGATGAAATAAAACATGTTCACACAAAAACTTGTACATAAATGTTTTATAGCAGTATTATTCATAATAGCCAAGGTGGAAAGAACTCAAATGTCCTTCAGATGATGCATGGATAAACAAAAGGTGCTATATTAATGCAGCAAGATGCTATTCAGCTATAAAAATGAATGAAGTTTTCTTACATGCCACAACATGGATGAACTTTTCAAACACTGCGAAATGAAATAAGCTAGTCACAAAAGACCCATAGTATATAATTCCATTCATATTAAAGGTACATAATAAGGAAATTCATTCAGATAGAAATTAGAATCGTGGTTGCTGAGGGCTAGGAGGTAGGACTAAGGGAGAGGAAGGTGATAGCTAAGGAGTATGGGATTTCTTTTTAAGGTAGTGAAATAGTCTAAAACTGACTGTGATAAAGGTTGCACATATCTATATTATGCACATAGTGTATTATGAATATACTAAAAACCACTGAAATATATACTTTAAATGGATGAAATGCATGGTATATAAACTGTATCTCAACAAAGCTATTAAAAAATATAACCTCAAACTATACAAAGGAAAATTTTATTTGCACAATCATTGTGAAAGATTTCAACATGCCTCCTACAATTTTATAGTCAGGTATAGGGCTAAGTATTGTATTTAAAAATGTAGATGTAAGAAACATAAAAATTCTCACACCCTATTAGAGAATAAAGATTCTTTTCAGACTTAAATGAAACATTTGGAAAAACTGAACTATATTTAATATGATTAAATAAATCTCAAATGCTTTCAAAGAATCATGCATACTATATTATTTTGAATTCATGCAATTAAGTTAGAAGTCAATAACAAAAAGGTAAATTAAAAAATTATTGGACTTTACAAACATAATACTAAGTAAACTATCAGTTAAATAAGAATTCAAAGTGAGAATTGAAAACATTACTAGAATGAAAGATAATTAAAATGCTAAATTTCTGAAATTCTGGAAGTAAAAGTACTACTTCAAGAAATCGTTATATCCTTAATTTCTATATTAGAAAAGGGACTAGAAAGGAGTTGTGTCCAATTTAAAGAGTTTAAAAAAGAACAAAGCAAACACCAAGAAAGTAGAAGCAAAAAATAAACATGGTAGAAAATTGCACTAGAAAACAAAAACCCAATAAAGAGGATCAAAAAAGCTGCAAGTTTGTTATTTGAATAAACTTGTAAAATTGATAAACTTCTGGCACTCTGGACAAGATTCAGATGTTACAAGTGTACAATATGAAGTATGAACAAAAAGACGCTAGAAATGCATCAGAAATTAAAATTATAAAAGGATGCATTAAACAACATTGAGTCATTAATGAAAATGTTAGCATAATGATCAAATTTCTGGAAAAGTAAAATTTACCAAAACAGATTTAAGAATAAGTAGAAAGTCTTCACATCCCTATAACAATTAAAGAACTTGAATGTGCTGTTTAAAATAATTCATAAAAGAATACAGTAAGCCTAAAAGATTTTTTAAGTGACTGCTAACAAATTTTCAAGGACAAGACCATTACAAACTTATATAAACTTTTCCAGATATAAAAAAAGAACTGCACCATTCACCATATGAAGCCAATTGCACTTAAGAAAAACAATAAAAAATTTCCTTAAAATAGTGAAATAATAAATCCAGCTATATATAAAAAGGATTAATAATCAAATTATTTTTAATCCAGGCATTCAAGGGTGTAAAAACTTCAGAAATACCCATATATTATTCCCCATTTTATGATTTAAAAAAGAAAAAACCCTCTGATCACTCCAATTACCTAGAGAGAGAGATGGAGTCAAGGGAATGTTTGAATGTTGGTGGGAATGATCCAGTGTAGAGGGAGGGAAAAGATGAAGGGGTTAAGGAAATAGATAATTTCTGGAACACTGTCCTAAAGCAGGTGTGACAGAACGAGATCTAACAGACAAGTGGAAGACTTGGCTTTGGATAGATATCCATGGTAAAATGAAGGAAAGGAAATACAGACACCAGTGTGGAGGTGGGAGTGTGTATTACCTTTCTGATTGCTTCATTTTTCTTCATACGGAAGCATGTGCATGTCTGTGTGTGTACTGTTTATTAGAAAACTACAGACATTTAAACCATATGCTAATAAAAGAAGATGATTTTCAGACAATCTGGGTATGAATGAGTATTAAAGACTATCCTCAAAAAAGGTTGATTCTTGAATATACAATGCTGACATTAGTTACATAGTTAGACTTGTTTCTAAGGGCTCTGGGTCATCTTTATCATGGAGAATGTTTCATACCTTCTTTTTAAAACTCAGTGTAGCATTTGACTACATGCTATAGGGGTTAAAAGCAAAGACTGAAGTCAGGCATTTGATTCCTACAGTCTGCAACTCACTGGCTGTGAAATTTTTGGAATGATGGTGGGGTCCAGTCACTTCAGTTCTCTCATTTTAAAAGCACCTATTCCATTGGGCTGCTGAGACTATTAGATAAAGTATATATAAACACTCCATTAGACAGGTTCTGGAAAATGGAAGCCACACTACATATCCCAGGTATAAAGAGTTTAGTATATATAATTAGGGTTTAATGACTTGTGGAAATGCTGGGGAAGTAAAGGTCAGAAAATTTCCTTCTGAAATTTGCCAAGTTGATACCAGAGATCTCAGTCGTAAACACCAAATGAGTTGGTTCACTCCATCTCACCAGGAAGCCGCTGCAGTTCTTGAGACTCGGAGAAGATGTCACCAACTGTCTCAGTCTTCAGTGGCCAAGTGGGTGGGAAGCTGCTATGGCTCTCTTGTCAACCCAGGCATCTGGCTGCACCTGCCTCCCAAGGTTAATGGCTTCTTCTTCACTTCACACACCTCTTGAGTTCTTCTCACTGGTTAACTCTAAGCCAAAATCATCCAGGGAAATAGATTCTGGGAAACATAATTCACAGTCTTAGAAAGGAGTGGTGTGGTGTTAGCCCAACACTTAACATGGTGCTGAATATAAAAGAAATTGCTGAAAAAATGGTAGCTACTCTTACCACCTACTGCAAGACAAATCCCCATGTTGTGTCTATTTCACAGCTTCATTATACCCTCAATTTTAATTAGTGAAATTAGGAAAAAGTATTGCAACATATGGTCATGTCAGGTTTAAGAGAGTCCTTTCAAATCATTAGCCTATTTTGATGTGGCAGAGAAAATCATCTCAGATCATAGTTACTATATGACAATCAACAGCACACATTAAAGATGTGATTCTTAAAGTACTTAATATGCATCCTGTATAAAAGCACTGTATTATACAACCTGAGGAATACAAAAATAAATCTAAAACACAGTCCTTGCCAGCGAGAAGCTTGCAGACTTACCAGAGAACCAATGGCTGAGTGATAAGAACAAATAATTCAATAGCTGATTTCCCTTGGTATTCCAGTATAAATCTATTCATTTTCATTTTTCCCCCTGACTCCTCTTAATTTACTTGTATTTTTAATTGGGAGCTCTTGTAGTCAGGGCATAAAGCGTCAAACATGCTTAGATGAATTCACATATGGGAAGTAAGCATTCCTGCCATATTGCCATCAGAACTAGATTTTTCCATAAACCTTCTATTTAAATAAAGAGAACATCTTCTCCCTAAACCATCTCTAACAGTTATGAAAACTTTTGGTTTCTTTTTCTAGAATACTGAAGTTTGCTAAACAAATTCATATTCACTTAAATATAAATTTTCCAGTCTGAGTGTTTTTATTTTTTCAGGCATTTGTTCTCTCAGCCTGGAATGAATTTCCCTCTTTTGTCTGCCTGGCAGGACCCTACCACCTATCTTTCAAGACTTACCTTGAGCATTGTCTCTTGTAAGGAAATCCACCTCATCTCTCCAGCCAGAATTAGATGCTTCTTTTACTGTGTTCCCCTACCATCAGAACGTATTTCTATCATGCTGTATTATAATTATGTATATTTCATACTCTATTGCTGCTGCTTAAATCCATATCTCCTCCACTGCACACTGATTTCCTTAATCCGCACATGGTGTCTGGTTCATCTTTGTCTCCAGTGCTTACTTCATTACAGTTTCTTGGATTAGTTTCCTATTGCTATAACAAAAAATTACCCCAACTTTGGTGGCTTAAAACAACACAAATTTATTCCCTCAGTTCTGAAGGTCAAAAATTTGAAATGGATCTGACTGGGCAAAAAATTGGTATCAGCAGCGCTGTCTTCCTTCTGAGGGCTCCAGGGGAGAATTCATTTCCTTGCCTTTTCCAGTTTGTAGAAGCTGTCTCCATTCTTTCCCTCCTAGCTTCTTCCCCATCTTCAAAACCAGTGTAGTTTTTTCAAATACCCCTCTACCTCTTTTACTTATAAGGATCCTGATGGTTATATCAATCCAGGATAATCTCCCAGATCAAGATCCTTAACTTAATCATACCTGCCAAGGCCATTTGCCATGTAAGGTAACATATTCCTGAGTTCTGAAGGATTAGGACGTAGACTACTTTAGGAGCCAAGGGGAGTATTGTTCTGCTTATCACAGTGTCCAAACAAAGTCTAATCAATGAATGAGGCATCCACATACCTGAGCCCCATCCATTCCCTGTATAATGATTTCTTTGAACTCTCTGGACCTCTTTCAACTCTGTACAATTACTGTGGCATGGAGCACAGAAGTTTGTATGATTCCGGGTGTGAATGCTTTGTGTTTTTTAAGATATATTTCTATAAATGATGGTTTTAATTATGCTTCCAGTAGAAACAGTACCATTTGACTCTCCAAAGGAATAAAAATATTGTAAAGTTTAGATTTTTGTTTTTTATGAGAGTATTAGGTTTTCTTAAGCCTCATTTTTTTACACAGCCATTCTCCCATTGTGCAACGTGGAAATACTTTATCAGACTTTTAGCAAGAGGGAGAATAAAGAGGTACTGTTAATGTTTGATGAGAAAAAAAAAGCCATTATTATCACATGAAATACACTGAGATTTGTTGTCTTCAGGTTTTTAAAATTAACAAATGAAGAAGGAAATAAAATAATATAGTTTCCAGACTGCTATGTCTTGTTTCTGCAACTTTTCTAATCTTTTGTCCTTTCAATCTACTTTTCCCACTTTTTTTATTATTCTTTGTGGTTCTTGTTTTTGGGTTTGGGGTTTTTTTTGGGGGGGGGTCATATTTGACTTAAACCTCCATGATGTTTCTTTGGATTCTCTTATCCTTTATTAAAATTTTCATTTTTGGATTCTTGCTATTATTTATCCATTGTCTACCTTTTTTTTGTAAAGATTTTATTTATTTGACAGAGAGAGAGACAGCCATCGAGAGAGGGAACACAAGCAGGGGGAGTGGGAGAGGAAGAAGCAGGCTCCCAGCAGAGGAGCCTGATGTGGGGCTCGATCCCAGAACACCGGGATCACGCCCTGAGCCGAAGGCAGATGCTTAACGACTGAGCCACCCAGGTACCCCTATTGTCTACTTTAATCTCTGAAAGAATTCAAATAAAAAATTCCCTTATCACTTTTATTTAAAATAAATGTGAAATCACATTTTATTACAATGACTTCCCTTGACTTTATGTTGCTACTGTCAATATTAATGCTGTCACTTAAAGTCCAAATTGTCAGCATCGATGTCAAAGTTAATGTCAATAAAAAGATGTCATTTATTTGCGTTCAAATCACCAGAGTAATAGGGACAAGTTAGTATGTGAAAGAAAATCATTTGAATGCCATAGGATATGCAAGTTCATTGCTATCAGTTTAAAACCAATTCAGATTTTAGAAGAAATTGTTATTTAAAGTCCCTAAATTTATATTTGGCAATTGCAAGAAATCTTTGAAGACATAGAAGAAAGTCAGGGTAGAAAAGTACTCTCACAGGGGCGCCTGGGTGGCACAGCGGTTAAGCGTCTGCCTTCGGCTCAGGGCGTGATCCCGGTGTTATGGGATCGAGCCCCACATCAGGCTCTTCCGCTATGAGCCTGCTTCTTCCTCTCCCACTCCCCCTGCTTGTGTTCCCTCTCTCGCTGGCTGTCTCTATCCTGTCGAATAAATAAATAAAATCTTTAAAAAAAAAAAAAAAGAAAAGTACTCTCACAATGGAAAAATGTAAGTAATTCATGTGGCAGGTATTCTGTTGATTCTCAACCATTCTGGGAAATCCATTCAACCTTCCTAGCACTTTCCACTTGCAGCCCTGTGGTAAGGGTGACCAGGTAATTTAGGGCACAGAAACAAATGTCACACCCACACAAACCCAAGTACACAGCATAATGGATTACAAATCACTAATTTCGGTCACCAATAAAGTAAGTAACAAGATAAAAAGAATAACCTCTATGGCCACTAATATTGAACATGACATTGGAAGAATTAGTCAATGCAACTAAAAGAGAGCAAATAAGGGCACACACATTGAAAAAGAAGAGGTAAAAATATTTCTATTTGTGAAATATATGATCCTCTTTCAGGAAAATTTAAGACAATCTGTTGATATCTGCTAAAAATTTAACATCTCCTAAGGAATTGTTTTATAAGAGGCAAGTTGTATTTATCATAGTAAATTATTATATTTTGCTTGAAAATGCTCACTGCTTATCTCTTACAGTTTACCATGGCATACAACTTTTGAACAAAAAAATATTATCCATCCAGGATTGATATATTTGAAATTTAAAATTTTGATGTATTTGAAAATTTATGATTCTAAATTTAGTTTTAAAACAGGTATAGAGGGGCACCTGGGTGGCTCAGTCAGTTAAGTGTCTGACTTCAGCTCAGGTCATGATGGGATCAAGCCCCGTGCTAGGCTTCCTGCTCAGCGGGAACCTGCTTCTCTCTCTCCCTCTGTTACTCCCCCTGCTTGTGCTCTCTCTCTCTCTCTGTCACATAAATAAATAAAATCTTAAAAAAATAAAAAAAATAAAGCAGATATAGAGTTGTCTGGATTTATATAAAAGTATATAGAATTTTCTATAAAAGTAATTAAAGGGAAAATATTTTCTTCCAACTGAGGCTTAGACCAAGAAATTCATATGATTTGCCGTATCTGTAAGCTTCATATAGACCACTTGAAAGAACCTTGTTAACCTGTCAACTTCTTGTCTTAGATTCACCCTAGCAGTATAGACTTTGAATTTCTGCCCAGATGTATATAAAAAGGAAATGTTACATCATATATTTTTTCTTGCCTTTTATATTATATATATTACATTACACTAATACTGTATATGTATAAATTCAAAGCAATTAAGAACAGAGACAGCAAAACAACACTGTGAGAACAAGGTAGAGTTAATGAATTATTTTAAGAGTTCCTTCAAATAAATTATTTGTAAACTCTTAGGGGGTCTGGGTGGCTCAGTAGGTTAAGCCTCCCACTTTTGATTTCAACTAAGGTCAAGATCTCAGGATCAGGAGATCAGAGCCCCAAGTTAGGCTCCGCACTCAGGGTGGAGTCTATTTGTCCCTCTCCCTCTCCCTGCTTGTATACTCTCTCTCTCTCAAATAAATAAATAAAATCTTTATAAAAAATAAAATAAATTACTTGTAAACTCTTAAACTTGTCCCAAATATACAAATATTAAGGCTATCTTGTTAGAGTAGACACATAGCTAACAAAATTCAGTTGTAGATAGTAGCTCTTTATTGGCTATCACATGGAACACTGTCTTAGATGTTTCCTTCAGTTGCTGGATTGAGCTAAAGGTACAAGAAAAATTGTGTCCACATACTTATTTGGCTATTAATACTATTGATAATTTTACTTTATAACTGAATGTGATTTTAAGTTATTATGACTTCTAAAAGAATCAAATGAGATAATAAACTGAAAAATCACAGATTGGCTTTTGTATTCAATTCTGGACTGGGCTGAGTATAAAAGATTTGTATAAAAATCAATTTAGCAATCATATAACCAGTCTGTTCACATTTTCAATTTCTATTTTACTTTATTAACATTTAAAATAATCTTATCTACATGTTTTATTAATATACTGTAGTATAAATTGAAATTTTAAAAATTTGCCAGGACATTAACAATTAAAATTACAGATATTTCCTTTACCTTATTGTACACAAATTGAAATATATTAGTGTCTTATATTTTTACAATAGATCTCCTTACTTTTAATATTAGAGAAAGTTCACTGTTACCAATTTAATTGCACACTTAAAATACCATAGTAACAGCCCAGAAATGTGGTGGTTTTTTTTTTTCTCCTCTATTTCCTAGCTTTTGATAATTCCTTCAATTACTTGCTTTAAAAACTTTCTGGAACCCGCCAAGTAGTTTATTGCTGTAAAAATATAAAGGTTAATTTGCTCAATTGCTGAGACTTTAATTACAATACATCAGTTATTTAGACTGTTTGACATTTCCTGTAAATTCTTCTAATTAGGAAACCCTTAGAGATTCCTATGAAAGGAGATGAAATCACCAAAATGTGTTGGCAGAAATACATATTTTTCCTCTTACTGAGTGATCTCAAAACATCATAAACATTTGGAAAAACTTAAGAATTATAATTTTACAGTTAAATGTTGAGTGATATGACCTCAAATGCTTTCTGAGTTTGTTGTAATTGCTTTTTTGCCCCCCCCCTTTTTGTGGCAAAAAAGAATGTGCTTACATTGATATGGGGAAAATTATGATTCAAGAAGGAGAATTCATTTAAAAGTATGTTACAAGAGAGGACCCATAAATTTTTAGACTGGAAATTCAGAAACTCAGAGTTCAGGAGGGAAAAAAAATACTTTAGATTTTACAGTAGTGCTATTTAATTACATTTTATCTGTATAATTTTTTACCAAGAGTGGAGAAGTGTTTGCTTCAGCTTGCAACATATCTATGCAATGTCAAGAACAAAACAAAAATACAGATGGACAATCAGCCTACCTTTTAGTCTACTCCATGTGAAACATATGGGCTTCCTCATAGACAATAACCCTGTTACCACGAAGCCTTACCAAATCCCTAACTACTCATACCAACTATACCGTATGTTTTCACATATACTAAGGAAATCTCCTCAACGCCCTGGCACTGTAGAAAAAGTGCACTTTTAATCACGCATAAGACACAAATATTGGAATGTTAAAATGATTCTTGCTCCTGTTTTGACTCTATTTCTGAATCATTTCCTATGTGAATAAGAGAATAGACTTGAAGACCTGGTTTATTATGAACAAAACACTTTCCTGACCAATACCTGGGTTTTAACTACAAACCCAGTATCTGTTGCAAAGTTGAAAGAGAGAGATGGGGTGGTGTGACACTCACAGTCAGAACTGAGGCCAAGAAAGCAAAAGGGCCAGCTGCTCGAAGGACTGGGCAGCTTCATTCCTGGAACTGATGCAAAAAGCCAATGTTTCCTGGCAAATCTAGGAAACAAGACATGGTTAGGTTTCTGAGTTTTTTTGTGGCCAAAGATCACAACATTACTAAAAATGATAACTAAAATTTATGAATTCCATTATGTTCCAGGCAGCAGGCTGAGCCCATAATCCTCACCCTAATCCTGAGCTTGTGGTGTGTGCACTAAGGTTATCCTTAGTTACACACAGGGAAAGTGAAACACAAGGAGTCTGAGAATGTTGTCAAGGGCACATGGCAAGCTGGTATCTGAGGCTTATCTCCTGCTCACTACTTTCACCTGTGGAAGGTAATAGGCAGAGTTAAAGTTAGATTGTCAGGCCAGAGGCTAGAATCCAGAAATTCAAAACACTGAGCTGAGTTCAGAGGCAAAAGGTCGATTTCATCACCTATCTGCTGTTCAGCACATTAAGTAAAATGCATCAAAAAGACCATAGTTCCTATGTAGACACTAAAGTCAGAGTTTAAAGTTTTAGGTAGGCAGTCTTGAGTAAACATAAAAGAATGGAGTTTAGCTTTTATTTATTTGAGAGAGAGTGAGAGAGAGAGCGAGTACGAGAGAGGGGGAGGGTCAGAGGGAGAAGCAGACTCCCCGCGAGCCTCCGGGATCATGACCTGAGCCGAAGGCAGACACTTAACCGACTGAGCCACTCAGGTGTCCCAACAATGGAGTTTAGAATGAGCAATTGGAATCAGTGTCTCAAGACTCATATTGAGCAGCTGATGGCAAACACAACTGATACTTGACAGTTAGCTTGCCACAAAAAGTGCAGCCTGAACTCTGCCTTAGTAGCCTTACCAATGTGGAGGTAGGAGAATGGGTGTAGGCGGCTGCTTCTAGAGAAATAGGAATCATTCAGATGCTGAGTAGCAAAGAAGTAATCTATGTTGAAAATTTTTTATTATCTGAAAATTTCATACTTAATATTTTCAGATTCCTTTTTAAGTTTAATGCCATTTTTTTTCTGTTCCAGAACCATCCATGATACCATATTACATTGAATCATCATGGTGCCTTAGTTTCCTTGACTGCAACAGTTTCTAAGTCTTCCTTGTTTTTTTCAAAACTCAAGTTTTTGATCAGATATTTTGTAGAATTCCCTTTTATTGGTATTTGTCTGATTTTTTTTCCTCATGATAGCACTAAAGTTATGGGTTTGGGGGAGGAAGATTACAAAGGTGAAGTATTCTTTTCATTCCATTGTATCAAGGGTACATGGTATCAAAATGACATCATGTTGTTGTTAGCCTTGATCACCTGGCTGTGACTGTTTGTCAGGTTTCTTAGTTTTTCCCCCTTTCCATACTATACTCTTCAGAAAGAAGTCACTACACACAGGCCACACTTAAAGAATGAGAAATTTTACTCTACCTCCTTGAAGGTGAAATATCTACCCAAATTATTTAGAATTCTTCTGCATGGGGGCGCCTGGGTGGCACAGTGGTTAAGCGTCTGCCTTCGGCTCAGGGCGTGATCCCGGCGATCTGGGATCGAGCCCCACACCAGGCTCTTCCCCTATGAGCCTGCTTCTTCCTCTCCCACTCCCCCTGCTTGTGTTCCCTCTCTCGCTGGCTGTCTCTATCTCTGTCGAATAAATAAATAAAATCTTAAAAAAAAAAAGAATTCTTCTGCATGGGAGATCTGTTTCTTCTCCTCGTTCACTTGTTCAACAATTTGTTTAATAGCAGTCTCTACTCATGGGTGTTTATTTCATACTTTGGATTATAATCTAATTTTGCTTTATTTATTGTTCAAATTATTCCAACTTTGGCCCTGGGAGCTCTTTAGTTGTCACTTGTGTCCCTTTGATATCCCATCATTGTATTTTCTTTTTGGTTTCCGGTGCTTGCTTACTTTCTAACACCACAGAATGGTTTAGGCTCATTTTGTATATTCCCTGCCTCAATTATAGATTCAGCTAGTTCTCCAAGAAGACCTAATTCCTTCCATTGCCACTGGAGTGTCATTTCCTCTAGAACCTCTGAACATCTGACCCATGTACATCTATTTATCTCTAAATACTCCCATATATAACCATCTGTTTTCAAAGTAGCTAAACATGACTTCACACGGATTCTCCAACTCTGCTTCATCACCACATAGGTCATGCTAGTTCTGTTTCCTTGCTTACCTGGAGCTTCCTTCTCCACTGCGAAGACAGACTTCCACTACTCATAATCCATTCACTCAATGGTCAGTTCCAGCATAGATGACAGCCATACACCCATGGGAAACAACTTTATTATCTAGAATACAGGGTATATTTACAGTTTTTCCCCCTTTAATCTTATATACTTCATTCATTTCCAGAGCTACTCAGGTTAGCAACTTTTTCTCTCCTACCTTCAGTGAAGTTGTTTTATACATTTGCAATACAGTTAGATCCTTTTGTCACATCACATTTTCCGTCCTGGGATCCTCAGACCTACTAAATGATTTTTTTTTAACATTTGTGTGCATTAAAGTTATAGCACTCTGTGCTGTAAAGTTCTGAGATTTGACCAAAGCATAGTGCCATTTATCAATCATGATATTATTATACAGAATGGTTTCACCATTCTAAAAATGACGTGTTTCATGTATTCAATCCTCATCCTATGAATTGCTGACAACCACTGATCTTTTTACTGTCTCCATAGCTTTGCCTTTTCCATAATGTCTATATTTGGAATCATACACTATGTGGCCTTTAAATTGCCTTCTTTCACTTGATAATATAAATTGAAGTTTCCTCAATGTCTCTTTATGGCTTGAGGGCTGATTTCTTTTTAGCACTGAATCATATTCCATTGTCTGGGTGTGCCACAGTTTGTTTATCCATTCACCTGTTAGAAGACATCTTGGCTGTGCAGATTTTTGTGTGGGCAAAATAGCAAGGAGCATGATTGCTGAATTGTATAATAAGAGTTTGTTTAGTTTTGTAAGAAACCACCAAACTGTCTTCTGAAGTGGATGTACCATTTTACCTTCCCACTAGCAATGAATGACAGTTCCTGTTGTTCCATATTATCACCAGTATCTGGTGTTGCCAGTGTTCTGGATTTTGGATTTTGGTGTGCAGTAGTGTCTCGTCATTTTAATTTGCATTTCCCTCATAACATATAATGTGGATCATATTTTCATATGCTTATTTGCCATCTGTATATCTTTTGTGAGGTGTCTGTTTAGGCCTTTTAAAAATTGGTTTGTTTTCTTAATGTTGAGTTTTAAGAGTTCTTTGTATATTTTGGATAACAGTTCTTTTTTTTAAAAGATTTTATTTATTTGACAGAGAGAGAGAGGGAGAGAGCACAAGCAGAGGGAGCAGCAGAGGGAGAGAGAGAAGCAGGCTCCCTGCTGAGAAGGGAGCCCCACGTGGGGCTTGATCCCAGGACCCTGGGATCATGACCTGAGCCGAAGGCAGACACTTAACCAACTGAGCTACCCGGCACCCCTGTGGATAACAGTTCTTTATCAGATGTGTCTTCTGCAAATGCTTTCTCCCAGTGTATAGGTTGTCTTTTCATTCTCTTGACAGTGTCTTTCACAGAGCAAAAAATTTAATTCTAGTGAAGTCCAGCTTATTAATTCTTTCTTTCACAGATCGTGCCTTTGATGTTGTACCTAAAAAGTCATTGCCAAACCCAAGGATCATCTCAATTTTCTCCTATGTTATCTTCCAGGAGTCTTACAGTTTTGTGTTTTACATTTAGGTTTGTAATTCAGTTTGAGTTAATTTTTGTGAAGGGTGTAAGACCTGTTTCTAGGTTCTTTTTATTTATTTATTTTTTTGCATGTGGATGTCCAGTTTTTCAAACCCTTTTTGTTGAAAAGACCACCTTTCCTCCATTGTGTTGCCTTTGTTCCTTTGTCAAAGATCAGTTGACTAGATCTGTGAGGGTCTCTCCCAGACTTGTATTCTGTTTCATGGATCTATTTACCTATTCTTTAATCAATACCAATCTTGATTACTATAGCTTCATCATAAGTCTTGAAGTTGGATAATGTCAGTCCTCCAACTTTGTTCTCCTTCAATATTGTGTTGGTTATTCTGGATCTTTAACTTCTCTACATAAACTTTGGAATTGTATGTAAATATCCCCAGGATAACTTGCTGACTTGCTGGGATTTTGATGGATTGCATTGAATCTCTAGGTCAGGTTGGAAAGAACTGACATCTTGACAATTTTGAGTCTTCCTATATATTTAGATGAATATTTCTCCATTCACTTATTTTGATTTCTTTCATCACAGTTTTATAGTTTTCCTCATAATTTTGTACATATTTTGTTAGTTTTATACCTAAGAATTTCATTTTGAGGGGTGCTAATGTAAATGGTACTGTATTTTAAATTTCAGTTGCCTTTGTTCAACACCGGTATGTAGGAAAGCAATTGATTTTTATATATTAATCTTGTATCTTGCAACCATGCTGTAATTGCTTATTAGTTCCAGGAGGGTTTTTGTGGTTTTGTTTTTTGCTTTTTTCCCCCCAATTCTTTCAGATTTTCTTCATAGACAATTATGTCATCTGTGAATAAAGGCAGTTTTATTTTTCTTTCTGATCTATATACCTTGTTATTTCTTTTTATTGTCTTAATTGCATTAACTAGGATTCATTCTTATTTTAATTTGTAATTATTTAATAACAAATGATATTAAGCATCTTTTCATATGTTTGTTTGTCATTTATAAGTTTCTATCGTGAGGTATCTGTTCAAATCTGTTGTCTATCTTTTAATCAGTTCTTTTTTTTGTGAGAAATTTTGGAGGTTTTAAACAATGTTTCTGGATAGCTTAAAAATATTTTGATAAGTCCTTTATCAGATATGTGTTTGATGTGTTTGCAAATATTTTCTTCCAATCTGTTGTCTTTTCATTCTTTTAGCAGTGTCTTTTAAAGAGGATGATTTTAATTTTGATAAAGTTTAATCTATCATTTTTTTCTTTCATGGATTTTGCTTCTGATGTTATATCTGAAATCTCATTACCAAAAATTAAGTCATGTAGATTTATTCTGTGTTATCATCTAGAGGTTTTATGGTTTTGCATTTTATTTTTATGTATAATTATCTTGAAGAACTTACTTTTGTGAAATATGTAATTTCTTGTCTAGATTTTTTTCTTTTTGCATATGAATGTCAAAGCATACCAGAACTATTTGTTGAAAAGACTGTCCTTTTTCTACTGATTTGGAATTTGTCCAATTTTCTACGAAATTGTGTATTTGTCAAAGATCGTTGACTACATCTATGCAGGTCTATTTCTGGGCTCTCTATCCTGTTCCATTGATCTAATTGGCTAATATTTTATCAATATCACACTGCCTTGATTTCTAAAGTTTTATATTAAGTCTTGAAGTTGGCAGTTTTAGTCCTCCAATTTTGTTTTTCTTTTTTTTTCTTTTTTTTCTTTTTTAAAGATTTATTTATTTATTAGACAGGGAGAGACAGCCAGCGAGAGAGGGAACACAAGCAGGGGGAGTGGAAGAGGAAGAAGCAGGCTCATAGCGGAGGAGCCTGATGTGGGGCTCGATCCGCCGAAGGCAGACGCTTAACCGCTGTGCCACCCAGGCGCCCCTTGTTTTTCTTTTTTAATATTGTATTGTCTAGTGTGGCTCTTTTAACTTTTCATGTAAACTTTAGAGTTGTTTTGTTAAAATCCAAAAATAGTTTGTTGGGATTTTAATGGGATTGCACTGAATCTATAGAACATTTTAAGGAGAATTAACATTAATAATATTGAGTCTTTCAGTTCATGAACATAGAATATTCCCTCATTTATTTAGATCTTTGATTTCTTTCATCAGTGTTATAAAATTTTTTGCATACAGATTGTATATGTTGTGTTCAATTTATAGTTACATATTTCATTTGTCTTGGTGCTATTATTAATGGTATATTTTTATTTCAATTCTTGGTTGGTCATTTTTAATGTATAGGAAAGAAATTAACTTTTGTATAGTAACTTTTATCTTATGGTCTTTCCATATACTTGCTTTTTAGTTTCAGAATTTTTTGTGTGTTTTTTGGTTCTTTAGGATGTTTTACACAGACAAGTATGCCATTTACATATAAAGACAGATTAATTTATTTATTTCCTGTTTATGTATCTTGTATTTCTTCTTCTTGTTTTCTTTCACTACATAGGGTATGATGTTGAATAGGAGTGGAGGGAGAGGGCATCTTTGCCTTGTTCTCTATCTTAGGGGAAAAATGTCCAATCTCAGTATTAAGTATGATTTTAGCTGTAGTTTTTGTAGGTGTTCTTTATTAAATTGAAGACGTCCTGCTTTGTTTCTGGTTTGCTGAGATTTTTTATCACAAGCACTGGATTCTGTCAAATGCTTTTTTGGCACTAGTTGATATGATTGTATGATTTATCTTCTTTAGCCTGCTGATTTGGTGCATTGTTTTGATTGATTTTTCTTTTTTTTTTTTTTTTAAGATTTTATTTATTTATTTTTTTGAGAGAGAGAAAGAGACAGAGATAGCAACAGAGATAGGGACAGAAAGCACAAGCAGGGAAGAGAGGGAGAAGCAGGCTCCACTCTGAGCAGGGAGCCCAACACGGGGCTCCATCCCAGGACCCTGGGATCACGACTCAGTGGAAGGCAGATGCTTAACCAAATGATCCATCCAGGTGCCCCTTTGACTGATTTTTCGAATGTTGAGCCAGCCTTGCATCTTTAGATTATGTCTCACTTGGTCATAATGTGTAATTTTTTTAATATTTTTGGATTCCATTCACTGCTATTTTGTTGCTAATGTTTATGTCTGTGCTTTTGGGAGATATTAGTCTGTAGTTTTCCTCCTTGTAATATCTTTATTTGCTTTGTGTATTAGGGAAAGGATGAATTCATGGATTGAGTTCTGTTTTCTGGAAAGGATTATAGAAAATTGCCATCATTTCTTACTTGAAAGGTTGATACAATTCACCAATGGCACTATTATTATTTATTCTACCTCTTTAATATATATAGGGTTATTCAGATTGTCTACATATCCTTGTTTTAGTTTTGACAGTTTTTGTATTTCATGCAATTGGTTCATTTCATATAAGTTATCAGTTGTGAATACAGAGTTGCTTTTATTTTTTTATTTTTATTTTTTTAAAGATTTTATTTATTTATTTGACAGAGATAGAGACAGCCAGTGAGAGAGGGAACACAAGCAGGGGGAGTGGGAGAGGAAGAAGCAGGCTCATAGCGGAGGAGCCCGATGTGGGGCTCGATCCCACAACGCCGGGATCACGCCCTGAGCTGAAGGAAGACACTTAATGACTGAGCCACCCAGGCGCCCCCAATAATGTCATTTTTTAACATGGAATATAGGATTCCATAGTAATATCTACTCTGCATGTAACTGTTTTATACTCATTGCATTTGTCTTCCTGTTTTTCCTCCTCTTTTTCTGCCTTCTCTGATTTTAATTGTGCATTTTATGATTCTGTTTACTCTTCTCTCTTAGTGAATCAATTATACATCTTGTTTTTTAAAAAAAAGTTCCTTCCCTAGAGTTTATAACGTACACTTTTAAGTAAAATAAGACCTCCTTCCAATAACACTATTATATTTCACATGTAGTACAGATATCTTAAATCAGAGTATTCCCAATTCCTCCCTCACACCCCTTATATTACTGTCACTCATTTCACTTATGGATATGCAATAATCTTTTTCCCTTTAGGCTGTTTTTTCCTGCCTTTTATCATGCTGTGTAATTTTTTTTTGTCTAAAGCTGGACAGGTTGTATTAGGTAATAGAAACGGCTGAAGTTAATAGGCCTTTAGTGTGAGAAATTTTACTCTGCCTAGCAGCTGTGTTGTGCTTAATGCTTGCTGTGACTGTAGGTGCCGGAGGCTTCAGATTCCTCTTGTGCATTTGTGTTTGTTCCCCCTCTTGACTTTGGGCTTCCCTAAGTACTCTTCCTCAGAGAGAGTATGTGTCTTGCAACCCTCAGCTGTAATTCACTTTGTGATATTAGAGTCTTGTTGGTTTGGCAGAAAGGTGTAGGGAAGGAAAAACATTCTATAATTTTCTGATTAAATCTCAGTCTTTTAGTGGTCCCGAATCTCCGATATGAGCCTCATAAATGTTTCTCCAGTTAAGTATAGCACTCCTCCATATCTGCAGTTCCTTCCCTGGTCACAACATTCCCAATGCAATGTTTGACAATTTGAACCCTGTTGACTAATTGACTATTTTTCTCCTTTAAATGAGAAAGAAAGATGAGACGGCTGGTTTGTGAATAATGTCGTTCTCCAGTTGGGATAAAGCTCTAGAAAAGTCTTCTCCCTCTTCAGAGTTGGTGGAGTTGTGGAGAGGGCACTTGACATATTTTACAATAATTGCTCTTCTGGGCCTGCCAGAGCAACAGGTGGATCTTTTGGGGGTTCACCATAAGAATCTCATGGGCTTCCTGGAAGTAAAGCCGAGGAATTGTGGGATTCCTCTTAAGACTGTGGCCCTCCTCCCAGTTTCTTACTCTGATGCTCATCCACACTCAGTGTCCAACAGTTTCTAAAAATTACCATTTCAATGTTCTTACAGTTCATGATGCTAACAATTTCTGTTTCAGTTAAGCAGATCTTCTCTGTGTCTCCAGATTCACCTGTCTCCACAGATTTCCAGATGGCAATATGCCCTGCAACTTCAGTAATCTTATGGTTTCAAGAAAAGTCACTGATTTTCATTTTGTCCAGCTTTTTTTTTTCCTTGCAAAGACAGAAGACTTCCAAGCTATTTACGTATTGGAACTGAATCCAGAAGTCACTGAAAAGTCTTTTAAATATGTCTTTTCATCTCTTAATTTCCATTTTAGATCTCTAAAGAAATTCAAAGTAAGCAGACAATATATTCTTTTAAGAACTAACAATTTAGATAGAAAGATCTTATATACATACATATACACATACATACATATAGGACATTTTGGAGTGCATAATTAATTATACTTAATTTGTATTCCTTATCTGTCTGGAATGTGAATTTTCTGGACAATTGATATTTCTAGAAAATCTTCCTTGTTTTAATTATAATTTATATTTCTCTTGATGATGACACAAAGCTATTTATATGTACATATGTGTATAGTTATTTATATATATAGATTATATATATATTAACCTAAGGTGCCCTGAGAAAAACCTCAAGTCTTGTTTCTCTTTATGCTGTCTTTCCAGATTACTCTGTATTCTCCATTCTATATTCTGAGTTCTTGGATTGGCTTTCATACTATTTAGTTTTCCTGTTCATTTCAGGTTTCAGTTGATACTTCATGCTACCTATTTGCTTCCATTAGGAGCAAGGCTGTGAAAACTATGTATAAAATAAAGTACACTGCTAACAATAGGTCCTGAAAGGTCACCTCATCAGCAAATTAATAAACTTTGAGATGTACATTTTGGCTATTTTTTAACACTTTTGCTAACTTTCATTTTCTCAGCTTTGTCCTAAATAAGTGCAATTTTCCAGGTAAGAAACGTCTGGATAAATGGAGTGCTACCATCTTTCGTAAGATGCACTGTGAGCTACCTCAAATCCTGTGGGGTAAACAAAATAACACTGAAGACATACAAAATAAGACCTTTATAATTGTGGTTAATATTCACAGTCTACTCATTAATTCTGTATAATTTGCTTCATTAAATTTGTGAGAATTTGAATGCTTATGCATTATGTATTCACAGTCTGACTTTATGACTTTAAAGAAAATCATTTAACATCGAGTCTTTGAAAGAAAACATAATTTTCTCACTAATATGTTTAAAACAAATTTCCTATACTATCTCTTTAAATATTAGTAATACAACAAAGGAACTGCCAACAAACATGTTTTTAAATGCACACTGGGCTCTCAGTGACTACTCAAATTTCCTTAGATGAAAGAAAACAGGTATGATCCTCGACATCTTTCAGAGATGGTGTAACAAGATACACATTTATTCTTCCAAATTTTATTTCTGTTGGCAATGGTTAATTTTTCTAATATTCTCCATTTCCCTCACTTAGTGATGTTTTGCTAATAGCACCACTAAAGCCCACTTGGACAGAGGTAATATTAGATACAAGTAGATGGATCCATATTAAATTGACTAGGAGCCAAGGGAATGCTTGAGGTCAGTTGTTCCAACCAGGCTTTCATTAGGCATTTGCATTCCAGGAAATACTTGCCTTCAGTAAACAAAGGTAACTTTCAAAGTCATCTCTAAGCCTGAGTTTTAGAATTTCCTGATAATAATAAAGATTCATTTTGGAATCATAGAGATAGCTTGTTCACTTGAAAGCAAGCCGGGATACATAAGGAATTGGGTATTAAAGGGCTACATGTGATCTCTTATTGCATCAGTACCTCCCATGACCTTCTGTAAGGAAAAGCATACTCTGCCAGAAACCTTTATACTCCTGGTACATAATGCTCTGAGAATTCTGAATTTAGTAATAGATGCACAGGTGTGATTTGGGGTTAGTGAGCAGTAAGAGACTGAGTCACCAGCCTTATATTATATGACTCATAGTTGGAGGAAAAAAATCACAATTCATTGAACTCAAAAAGTTATGTGCCTAATTTGTCCTGAGCCCATAATTTTAGAGCAGTAATCAGGGATACTGCATACTTTTTAAGTGCCCATAAGTTTCTACTTCTGATTCCTCTGGAATGTAAATAGAGACTCATTTTTTTCCACTCTTTGGCATCTACTGAAGCTGTATCAATGAGCTAACAACCGAAGTCCTTTTTCATTAATAAAATAACAACTACCTTGTTAAATTAACACAAGGAAATTTTGAAATTATCTTGGAGTATATTTATCAAAGTTCATTCTTTATTTATTAATTTAACTTATTTATATTGTATGTGTACTCTTAAGGTTTTATTTGGTGTTTATATTATGATTAAGAATTAATATTAAATTTCTTAAATGTCATTGTATTGTTTTTGTACATTCAATGTATGTTTAAAAGGGTTTTGAATTCTGACTCTATTACAATGAAAGCTTTTAAGTTTCTCATGTCCTATAGGATCCTCCTCCCCACCCCCTTCTGTCCCTGCCAACCAAACCTTCCAAATATCTGTTTGATTCTCTAAGTGGGGCCAAGAGGAATGAGCATGATCTATGAAATGACTCAGAGTCAATAAAGGAAACTGGGTACTGTCAAAGGGAGACCCAGTACACCAGGTTTCAAGTTGCACCTTTGTCTCCAGTCAGAATGGAAATGGAGCATAGGGAATTTCAGGGACTTGTCAAGATCAATCTTCTAATTGTTGGCAGAGCCCTGTACTCTATGCATGAATGCCTGTCCAAACTAGCAGCAGGATGTTTAATCTTATATATGAGAATCATGGCAAGAAAAGCACCACCTTCTTTTACTCTCTAGATGCTGTCCCTTTTATCTCTAATACTGGATCCAAACCTACTTCAAATGTGAGTTTTTAATTCAATGATTATTAAGCTTATTCTTCGATTGCAGAATTTCTTATAAACTCTTCCTGTTAACCCCTAGAAATAAAAATGGCACAGTTAATTCATCAAATAAATTAGAAAATGCTTTGTACTTTTAAAGAGTTACAAAAATAACATGTTAAAGCTTTTTACCCGTCTTCCCCGAACTTTTTTCCCCCAAAAAATATATACTGAAAAGCCAAATAGCTATTCTTAAACAGAACACACTTTTAGAAATAGCAGTCAAGCAAAAATTTCCTGAATTTCTTTCAGCATTGTAGACTCAAATACTCCTTAGGAATATCATTTGCTTTTTTTCCCTTAGCTTTTCTTAGTAAGAAATAATATTGTAAGTTTTACTAAAATTGAGGAAACATTAACCTCTGAGATTTTTTAAATGGCAGCCTAATCCCAATATATATGTTTTAATTTCACATGTACATTTACTAAAGATTTTTTTTTTGGTAATAAAAAAGTAGGCATTCTGAATGTATTCTACAATTCATTATTATCAATATAAATTCTATTTGAAAATTATTTTGTGTCTGTATATACACTTGAGAATCAAGTATTAGAACTTTTAAATAAGACCATTTTAACCACTATCTTTAATTACTGATCTTACCGTAGCTGGCTCATTTGGTAAGAACAAAAATGTCAGGTGTCAGTGGGTGAAATTATAAAGCTTTTTTCCCTTCATTTTTATAGGGATATACATTGACCTCCATCTGGCATTCAGAGCAATGCACAGAGATAAACATTGCAATTAGTAAAGTGATGAAATATCTAACTTAGAAGTTGGAGAATTACAGGAAAATAGCCTCATGTAACAAGCCCTTATGGTTTATCATTGTAAATTTGTTCACATACCTATGTTTAACCCTTCAAGAGGGGGAGCCATTTCAATTACAGGCCATTAAACTAAAGTAAACTTCTTCACAACTCAGATTCTGTTAATATTCTTGCACTTAAGCTACCAGTAACTTTGTCTCTGAATATGTCACCTGACTCATAGCTGCACCCAATAAAATCAATGCTAATACTTGTTAAAGTGCAGAGACTAATGATAATTTTTTTTCTAATTAAAAAATACAGGATTATTTTAGACGTATCATACAGAAGGTGGGGGGCGGGGACAAAGTATACTGAGTTCAGAACAATGTAAATCTTCTGTTCCACTTCTATTCACACTCCCCAGGGTAGTACTATTAACCATGTGTATTTTTACTTTAACACCATAATTCTAAAAAAAATGTTTTATTTTCAAATGTTCTTCTTTAACCTCTGGCTATTTATTCACTTCTTGATATAAAAGGTAAGAGTTTGTCCCATTTGCCATATCACTTGTTCCCTTCTACAATTCTCCTACATTTAAATAGTCACCTTATAATTTTTAATTCTCCTATCAATTCCACTTACAACTCCAAATAATATAATTACAATTTCTTTTCTTTTTTTTTAAGATTTTATTTATTTGACAGAGATAGAGACAGCCAGCAAGAGAGGGAACACAAGCAGGGGGAGTGGGAGAGGAAGAAGCAGGCTCATAGCGGAGGAGCCTGATGTGGGGCTCGATCCCACAACATCGGGATCACGCCCTGAGCCGAAGGCAGACGCTTAACCGCTTTGCCACCCAGGCACCCCTATAATTACGATTTCTTATTACATTAACTTTAGAAATTATTTTATCCCAAATAAAGAAATGGTACATCTCCACTGCCCTCCAGTACCTACCCCTCTTTTGTTGGGACATATGTTGTTTTATGTTATCAAATTTCATTATTGCCTTTTTTCATAATAATAATGCAGTGTTCAGTATTGGAATATGTGTCTTTGTCCACTCAGGCTGCTGTAACAAAATACTACAGACTGGGTGGCTTGCAAACAACAGGCACTTATTTCACACAGTTCTGGAGGCTGGCAGTCCAAGATTAGGGTACTGGCATGGTCAGGTTCTGGTGAAGGCCATCCTCTGAGTTGCAGACTGGCAGCTTCTCAATGTGTCCTCACTTGGCGGGAAACGCATCTCTCTTGGCTCTTTTATAAGGGCATTAATCTTATTCCTGAAAGTTTGGTCATCTTAATCACCTCCTAACACCATTGCATTGGGCATTAAGATTTCAATGAATTTGTGGAATCATATTGAACCTATAGCAATAGGTTTACTCTAAAACTCAAAACCAACCAAAATTTATGATTCTAAAAATGTCATTTCATGTCATATTCACCGTACCTTTAAAGGAGAATGTTCAGACTATAATACAAGTGTATTCTTTTCTTTCAGTGACCAAATTATACCATATGTATATTGCTTAATCCTTATGCATTTGTGTTGCTTTTTATTCCTGGTATTTCTAATTGCTTTTTAAAAAGATTTATTTATTTATCTGAAAGAAAGAGAATGTGTGTGTGTGCGCACGCGCACACATGAGTGGGGGGAGGAGCAGAGGGAGACAATCTCAAGCAGACTCTCTCCTGAGCACAGAGCCCTGCGCAGGGCTCCAGCTCACCATGCATGAGATCATGACCTGAGCGGAAATCCTGAGTTGGTTGCTTAACCAGGTGAGCCACCCAGGCACATCTCTAATTGCTTTAAAAAAAAAAGATAAAGCATATGATTATTTACAAATCACTCATATTCTGACTTCTTAATCTTATCTTTTGAATACGGCTGAATATTGCTGCATAACTACCACCCTGAAATCCTTTATGTTGAAATCCTGATTTAATACTACTGTTGATTAGATCCAATGTCTTTCTCCTTTATTATTCGGAATCTTTTTTTCATTTTTTCTGGACTGTTTCTTCAAATATTTTTTTAAAAGGAAGGTGCATAGTATGAAAGTTTCCTAGTCTTTGCATATTGCAAAAATATTTCTACTTTGTCTTTACACTTGATTGATAACTGATTACATATCTGGATATAAATTTTAGATTCAAGGTTATTTTCCTTCAGAATGTTGGAGCCTATTCCATTTTCTTGCAGTCCATAGGGTGTCTGAAACCTGCCTGATCTTAATTTCTTTATAGGCAATTTGTTGTGTTTTATGTTTCCTCTCAGGGAACTTTTTAGATAGTATTTTGATCTTTGAGGTCCTGATATTTCACCAGGAGATATTTAGTTGTGTGCCTTTTATCATTCCTCCAGATAATGAAGATTTATCTTTCTTCATCATTGGGAAAATGTAAATTGCTCTTCCCTTCATGATTTCCTGTTCTCCATTTTCTCCGGATTGTTGGTATGGTCGTCCTCTTAGACGAATACTGAATTTCCTGGATTGAGCCTCTATGTCTTTTGTTCGATTCTATATCCCAAAGTCCTTTCCTGTGTCCTGCATATACTCTCTTTTCTTCCAGATTCTGTTCTTTAGTTTACTTGTCTTGGTCCTTTCTCTTTTGTGTTATCTTTCTTTACTGTCTGGTATTTCTGCTTATCCAACCATATTTATGAAAGGAGAACAAGGCTGAAAATCTTAGTAGCTGTTGTGGATTTCCTTAGGAGACTTTTAAAGGCCTGTTTCCCCATCTTCCACACTGTCAACTCTGTGTTTATGGTAAGCAAGTGTCTACTTGTTGCCTTTGCTTTAGGGAGAGCAGAGTTGAATTTAGACAGACTACACTCCACTTTTCACTGCCAGAATAAACATGTCTTTATCCTAGAATATCAGTTCCCAATGTAGGAGCCTAGTTTTCTCCAGGAAAATGACCCATGGCACCTTCGTCAATGCCATCCTACATTTACCCTGGGAACTACTGACCAGGCAGTCACTTTTTTTTTTAGAGTTAATTTTTATTATCATTTTGATTATAAAGAAGGATACAAATGTAAGACATCAGTATTATTTTGGGGACAAAATACTTGTTCTCTTTCCTTGAAACACTTTTGCAACTTTTCTACAAAATTAATTGATATTATCTGCTATAATGTTGCACAGAAATGGTTAAAGAAGAGCAACTACAATGTATTGGTAAGTATTCGTTTCGGCACTGCTTATTTACCGAAGCAAAGAATACTGCAACAACACCAATATGAAATTCAACTTAAAATGAAAGGTTTTTTTGTTTTTATAAGAATGATGACTACTAGTGATAAAACCATCAAAAATTGGAGCACCTGGAGGCTCAGTCAGTTAAATGTCTGATTCTTTATCTCAGGGTCATGAGATCTCAGGGTCACGATCTCAGGGTCATGAGATTGAGCCCCATGTCAGGCTCTGCACTGAGCATGGAGCCTGCTTAAGATTCTCTCTCTCCCTCTACCTCTCTCTTAAAATAAAAAATAAAAATAAAAAATAAAAAAAGAGCTAAAAAAAAAAACCTGTCAAAAATTTAAAATTAATAGGGTCACCATCTCTTTCTGCCCCAAATATAGCAAAACCCTAATGCTAATCTTACATTTCCTATTTCCACTGACAGCATTATTTTATTTTTTTAAAATTTAAATTCAATTAATTAACATATAATGTATTATTAGTTTCAGAGGTAGAAGTCAGTGATTCGTCAGTCTTATATAGCACGCAATGCTCATTACATCACATGCCCTCCTTAATATCCATCACCCAGTTACCATATCTCCCTCCCCCCTCCCCTCCAGCAATCCTCATTTGTTTCCTATGATTAAGAGTCTCTTATGGATTCTATTAGCCAGAATCTTGTTGAGGATTTTGGCGTCCATATTCATTAGGGAAATCGGTCTGTAATTCTCCTTTCTGATGGGGTCTTTGCCTGGTTTGGGGATCAAGGTAATATTGGCCTCATAGAATGAGTTTGGTAGCTTTCCTTCTGTTTCTATTTTTTGAAATAGCTTTAGTAGAATAGGTATTATTTCTTCTTTGAATGTTTGGTAGAATTCCCCAGGAAAACCATCCGGGCCTGGAGTTTTGTTTTTTGGAAGGTTGTTTATCACTGTTTCAATCTTTTCATAATTAATTGGCCTGTTCAAAAATCAATTTCTTCTTGTTTCAGTCTTGGTAGTATATAGGTTTCCAGGAAGGCCTCCATCTCTTCCAGATTGCTTAATTTTTTGGCATAAAGCTGTTGATAAAAGTTTCTAATAATCCTTCCAATTTCATTGGTGTTGGTCATGACCTCTCCTTTTTCATTCATAATTTTATTCATTTGGGTCCTTTCTCTATTCTTTTGGATAAGTCTTGCCAGCGGTCTGTCAATTTTATTGATTCTCTCAAAGAACCAGCTTCTAGTTCTGTTGATCTGCTCTACTGTATTCCTGGTTTCTAATTCATTGATTTCTGCTCTAATCTTGGTCAACTGCTTCCTCGTGCGTGGATTAGGCCTGTCCCTCTGTTGCTGTTCCAGCTTCTTGAGGTGAGAATATAAAAACTGCATTTTAGATTTTTCTAATCTTTTGAGTGAGGCTTGGATGGCTATGTATTTCCCCCTTAGGATTGCCTTTGCAGTATCCCATAGGTTTTGGACCGTTGTGTTTTCATTTTCGTTGGTCTCCATAAATTGTTTAAATTGATTTTTGATTTCCGGGTTTATCAAATCATTCCTGAGCAGGATGGTTCTTAGTCTCCAAGTGTTTGAGTTTCTTCCAAATTTTTCCTTGTGGTTGAGTTCCAATTTCAGAGCGTTGTGGTCTGAGAATATGCAGGGAATAATTTCAGTCTTTTGGTATTGGTTGAGACCTGTTTTGTGACCCAGAACATGGTCTATTCTTGAGAATGTTCCATGGGCATTAGAATAGAATGAGTATTCTTTGGTTCTGGGGTGTAGTGTTCTATATATATATGAGGTCCAACTCATCGAGTATGGCATTCAAAGCTCTTGTTTCTTTGCTGATTTCTTGCTTAGGTGATCTGTCTATTGCTGATAGTGGAATATTGAGGTTATGCTACTATTAGCGTATTTTTATCTATATGTCTCTTTATTTTGCTTAAGAGTTGGCTTGTGTATCTTGCTGCTCCCCTATTGAGGGCATATATATTTATAATTCTCATATCCACTACAGACCAATTTCCCTAATGAATATGGATGCCAAAATCCTCAACAAGATCCTGGCTAATAGAAACCAACAGTACATTAAAAGGATTATCCATCATGACCAAGTGGGATTCATCCCTGGGATGCAAGGGTGGTTCAACATTTGCAAATCTATCAGTGTCTTAGATTTTATCCAGAAAGAAAAATTCAAAAATCATATGATTCTCTCAATAGATGCAGAAAAAGCATTTG